>NC_044006.1:59401203-60601203 GCF_900496995.4 Aquila chrysaetos chrysaetos | reverse complement strand
TGGCAACCTTCTTAGTATTTGAAAAATCATGCACATAGTTAATAAACAGTTACTAGTTCAGCAGCTTGGGAGTCTGAGATTCCATGGATACTGCATATTCTCTTTGCTGACTTTCTTTGCAGTTGCTCCTTTTGGCTTTTGGGATCATTATGCTGCCACGGAAAGAGGTAATTTCAAAAGATTGATTGGTAGTTAGTTGGGTTTTTTTAAATTATCCCAAAGTCAGGTTTGAAATCGGCACTTTGCAGTGAACACTGTGCGTGTATTAAAAGAATAATATTTGGTGGTGCATTTTGTTGTCAAAAAGTGTTTTTTCACTTCTGTATGTGACCTACCTCTAATATGGCCACACCCTGATTACACTAATGGTTTCACACTTTGCTGGTGTTGAAATACATGACAAATGTATTTGTTATGATAATGTAGAAGACATCTATTCTGCTTGTACAAATGAGCCTTTGTTTTCTCTGTATCTAGATTTGTTCCTGTCCTCTCCAAATATTCCTGAAATAAGACTGACAAAGCTGAATGGCAATATTTTCCAGCTCTCCTTGTACCCGGCTGTAACAGATAAGCATCATTCTTGCTAAGAGGAACAGTGGAGATGAGAACAGCACATCTCTAGAAAGCAAGGAGAAAATCATAGAAATCCCAGAAAATCTTGCATTCTATCTGAGAAGTTTTTGGGCTGCATTCAGGAGCATGAGCACTGTGCACCAGTGGGATGGGTGGAGGCCATCATGTATTCATAAGGAAGAAATGTGGTGAGGGAAATGCTGTGGCAGATATGGACTCGATTAACAGTGTGTGTCCTAATGTTAGAGCAAGACAAAGTTTGTGGCAAAAGCAGGTGGAAATATGTAATGCTTCCTAATTTGTTTTCTCTTCTCTCAGCTGAAATGAATGCGCAGCAGAATCATTCCCCTGAATTCCAGCCCTCCATTCTGCTCTTCTCCAAAAGCTTTCCGTTTTCTAATGGAAAGAAGACACATGTGCCCCACCCACGTTACAGTTGTGTGTTTCACAGCAGTTGCATGACTCAAGATCTAATGCATGCAATTACAGATAGTTCTTTTCCTTTTCTTATCATGGGAGAGTAGATCACTGGGTAGATATGCTGTCTGGGTGGGGGTGGAGGAGGGGTTTATTAACCTCCACAGTCCTTGTGGATTGCATTTCATTGTAATGTAAGTTTCTATAAAGCAGCAGATAATTTAGAGTTAAAGCAGAACATCTGTTTTTGAAAGGGAACAAATAGATGTGCTTCTAGTGTCAGGAAACCAGCGCTTCACTGGCAAAAAAGTAATGTTTTATTATATATGCATTCCCTTAAGTTTCACTGACATCACTTTATACACTGATAATGACATGACTTTAGAGACTGACCTTCATTTTCTCTACAGGGTAAATGTGACACTATGCTGACTAGGATCTTACCTGCCCAGAGTAATGCAGAATCAGGCCATAGCCCTCAGAGTTATGAATGGAAAGGCTGCAGGTATGTAAAATATTGCCAAGCCATTGTGCTACTGGCCAACAGTAAAAAAAAAAAAAAAAAAAAAAAAAAAAAAAAATCAGTATGTTAATTAGATCTTTTGTTATAGCAAAACACATAAAATACAATTCAACGGTTGGTTTGTTTTGCTGTTATTTAAACAAAACAACTTTCAGAATGATGGAAGAATGAAGGTTTTTATCATAGAGGGCAAAGGCATAGATACAAGCTACAAAACAGGATAAAAAAAGTTTAAGGCAAATGATATCAAAAGGATGGAGTATCCTCTTTTCAAGCAGTACTCTGCAGACACTGTGAAAATCTTTGGTACAGGGACTGGATGATCCTCTGAGGTACACCAGATAATTTCTTTCACCAAGACACTTTTTTTCCAGAAACCCTAAAGAGGTTGCAATTAGTGTGAAGTGAATCACAGCACCACATCAGAATGCGATATCAGGGCAGTCTGGAAAAATGTATATCTGTGTTTGGCATCTTCCTAGATTATAAGCCCAAAAGCAGAAAGAATAGAGTTAAGCAACTGTAGCTTTTATGTTCTTCCAATAAGAATTAATTCTATTTAAGGTTGGTTTTGGGTTTTTTTAATATCCCTTTGTGATTGTGCAGTAGTGTGGAAGACCTGTAAACTGTAAAACTTCCTATGAGAAAGATGGAAAGCTCTCATTTGAGAGTTTATATGGAAGAAACTACCAAAAATAGCTTTTGAAAAATCACAGTAAACCAAATTTAAGTACAATTGCATTGAATGCAGAAGCTAGCTAACAAGCATATCACATGTAATTCTTTAAAATTAGAACAAATGAAGAAGCTAAAATGGAATGTGCTAAAGAGCAGGTATATGGCCAGATCAATTTCCTTTTGCCCATCTGTCCTTCCATCCTTTTGATGACATCTTTCAGCGACTCAGAACTGAGAATTCTTTCTCCATAACTATTCATAGGATAGTTTATATGCATTGGTTCTTACAGTGGAAAACCAAAAGCAAAACAAAACCTCAACCTGGATGAAAAGCTGAAGAAGAGGTTCTAAGTCCATCTGAAAATATCAGCAGTGAAGCTAGCAAGTTCACACTTTTAACTGCAGGAAATTAGGACAGAAGTACTTCTGAAAAGTTTATCATCAAAGCTTAGTTACTAGAGTTCTGCCCACCATGATGATTTTAAGATGGATTTCCACTTTTTTTTCTCTGTGTATGGTAGGGCCTCAGGTTAGTCAATGGCTTCCATTTCTACGTGCAGAATATGTTCAGTCAACAATTTACATGTCTGCACTTTACACTGTTAAAATTTCAAAGGCCTTGATTCAAAAGTCAGAGATGC
Source organism: Aquila chrysaetos chrysaetos (assembly GCF_900496995.4). Lineage (NCBI taxonomy): Eukaryota > Metazoa > Chordata > Aves > Accipitriformes > Accipitridae > Aquila > Aquila chrysaetos. The sequence continues at coordinate 60,598,368 of NC_044006.1, read as the reverse complement.
CTGAGGGAGCCTTTTTGCCTGGGTTCAGTGAGTTTTAGATCACAGTCTAAGTTTTTCCAGCTCTCACATGTAAGTATCACTCTGTTTACATCCATATTTCTTGTGACTGTTTATACATAGCAGATATATATCCCTTACTGTTCTTCAAAAACATGTGTTCAAGTCAGCTCATTTCACTGTGAGAGCTGAGCATCTAACACAAATTGCAGCTGAGGTAGGAAAAGCCTGACTACCATATCTTGTTTATTAGCTTTATTAATCTCATGATAAAATGAAATTGTCTGCACCCTTAAAAGGAAACCTGTAAATGTTGTGAAATGGAATATTGAAATCTCATCTAACTTATTCAGAATGCTACTTGTTATTAACTAGAAAATTATAACCTGAGGGTCTTCATTTGAAAATGTCAGCATTTATTATTAACATTATTTCTTTAGCTTTACAAGATAGGCTTTTAGCTATTGCTCAGAGCAATGTGTATAAGAGCTTAATGAGAAGCATCATTTTAAACTGGACATTTGATTTTATTAATGCCATGTGTTAGATTTCACATGTGTGACAAACTAAGCATGATATGAGCAAGGTTTTGAAGCTTCTCACTGAAGTGAATACAAAAGGCATTTGAAGACAAAAGAAGATGGAATTACCTGGCTCTGTTAATAGAAATAAATTAATGATGCATTTTACTCATTTCAAGCTGTTCAACCCTTTCCTTACTCACTTCTTTCCTTTGTGATTTATTTCCCTATGCACTTTTTTTTCCTGATTGTTAAAATGTTGTAAGCGTGATTTACACAGGTAGAATGTTCATTTAAAGTTTCTTCCGTCCAAAGGTCAACCTGTGTTAACTCTAGTGAGAGCCAGCTCTTAAGTTGGTCCTCCAGTCATTCCAGGGTTAAACTTGCTCCTTTACTTGCTACATGTTGACTGTTTCATTACATTCACATGAATATTAAAATTTACCGCATTGCCTGGAGGCCCATGGAAAGCCTTTGAAACAATGGTCTTATTTTGACTACACAACAGTAGTTGAAAACAACTTCATAATTTTATTTTGAGATTTTTTTCTGTTATTGAGCATTCAAAATAAATGTGTAGCACACCCCTCCCACTTCCCCATAATTTTCATGGTGTTTTACAGAAAGCTTTATGGAAATAATTGTCGGTATTTTTTGCTTGTCAGAAAGTATCCCCAAAATCTGAGTATGTATTTACTCTTCTTTCCATTTCAGTGGGTACTTTTCAAGTCAAAATACTAGGTTACCTCTTTTTGCACACATATTTGATTTTCTGTAGCTGCATGTCAATATTAGGCTGTAAAGTTCTCTGCTGTTTATAGTAAATATGTCTGTCACTTAGAGCATATGTATGGTATATAGCATTTGGCCAGTGTACATATAGGGTGAGGGATAGTATGAGGAAAGTAGCACTATGAACTAGCTGTATTTTCTCTTCTAATGTGAAGAAATGAGAAGTGGATGTTTTGCACAATCACTTGTTTCCCATCAGTGTAAGTACTGTCTGGAAGGAACTGATGGAAACCTTCAGAAATAGTTGTCAGACCTATTTTTTTCTACAGCAGAAGATCCTGATAGTTCCTGCAGAATAGGTTTTAGGTGTGTGGCCCTTACTGCTCATAAGGGGCCAAAGTAGGAAGCAGAACTTGTCTCAAGTCCTTGAACTAAATATGGAAGCAGATGGGGAAAACCTACAGAGTTTCATCTTCTTGCCCCACCTCAAAGGGAGGTGCATATGAAATTAGCTCATGCATATGAAATTAACAGATAGAATTTGGGTACACAAATAATCGTTTTTGGTAGGTCCCTGTGAGCCAGACCAAGTGATGTCATAGCAGTGCAAATCTACAGAAAAGGTACACATAATACAAAAATTTGAGGCTAAGAACTTTGTCATACCATGGCAGCTTTGTCCTGTCTTGGGCACCTCAGAACATTATGTTAGATTTGTGTAAGATACATGAAAATTGATAAGCAAATAAATATTCATCAGTTTCTACCCTACCACACTCTTATATAATGAATGCTAAAAGAAAAGCTACTTGCTAGAGCTTAACACACTGCATCAGTGATCTCAGCTCATGCCTGATGGTTTACACTGCTGGTGCTAAATAAGTATAAGGTTGGCAGGGGACTTCTTTGTTTCACTTGAGTCCATAAAAATTTGCCTCCATAAAATTGTAGATTATCTGAAGGGTAGGTAGTACATACCTTGCTCAGGTAATGAGCTCTGAATATTACTGTTAAGAATTTGGGGACCTTGACCCTTCTGTCCTCTCTTCTACAGCTCTCTATGGCCTATAGCTGGTGCTGTGAGCCAAGCAAGAGTCAACATGAGACTCCTTCCACTGTGCAAAGAACTTATAACACCCCACCTGTGGCCAGTTGCACCACTTTTATTCAAGATAAGCATCTCACATGATTCACAAGAGCGTAAGACAATGAATAGTTTACTGAGATAGATGTAGTAAGCTAACAGGATTTTCCAGATGATGTTGACAATATAGTTTTCCATAAAATACAAGTCAAATATGAGCTCTATTTGAATTTAATAGAATCATTAATATGTAAAAGAGGAACTTGACAATAGCATTGTGCTTCCTTTGGTACCTTCTTTTTTTTTAGTTTTAGTAGGTGGAAGTGAGAATTCATTTTATAACTCAAGTTTCTACACTGCACAGTTGCAATGTACACTGTATTATTTTTAGAATACGGTTATAAATAATATTTTAAATACTGTCATATTTTCCTTATATGATAGTTTGAATGTCCAGTTGTCAAACATTTGTATTGTTGCCTAGTGACACAACCATCTGCTGACCACAACAGAGCTTTCTATGAGGATAAGGTAAAACAAGCTTTGACCCCGCAACAGTAGTTAAAATCATTATACAGCTTAAGTATTCCAGCCAGAATCATATGCTTTACTAGTCTTTCATGTTCCTGGGCATGAGGGTTCCTATGTACTAGCTATGTCAGTGGCAATTATAGGATTTTCTTGCAGGACACATTAAGGTAGGATGTGGCTTTGGGTTTGGGGTAAAATTTTTGCAGAAAGTATTTCAAATAATGTAGCTCACCTTTGAGAAAACTGTTCCTTCTGCTCTAAAAATATGATAAGCATGAAAGATCTTTTGGCTGATAATGTTTGTCTGAAAGTAAGCAGATTATTTTCTCAAACAGACTTAACAAATTACTTAAAGCTCTTAACCAATTTTGTGCAGGATTTTCTGGAAAAGGGGTGTGTTCTGGTTTATGGCTGTATTTCAGCAAAGCAGTTTAGGAAGTGCTTGTCCTGTACCCATGTTCAGTCCACCATGTTTGGTGTTTATACTCTGCTTTCTTATTCATCTTGAGGTTTCTGTTTCCGCTCCCTTTTTGCCTCAGTAACACTGTTCTCGTCTCTCAGATTACCTCTGAACACAGTTCAAATTGTTTGTGTATTTTTCACATTTCACTCTTCAGTATTATTTTTGCTCATTTGCAAATGAAACCCCTTTGCAGCAGCATTTAGATTATTACCAGCTGACAGAGACCTTTCTAAGTACTGGTAGCAGTAGTAGAGTAGCAAGTATGTGTACTACATTGTCCCTGGATTTCAAAAAAAGCTTTTGAAGAGGCTTTTTAGAAGTTTCAGATGTGAAGAATAAAACATGAAGGCTCTTGTAAATTTTAATAAATGGGCAAAGGAGAGATGAGAGCTGATAGGTCTATAGTGAAAGAGAGGTGGGGTGGTATGTGGAGAGTCCATAGAGGGACTTGAAAGTGAAGATCAGCAGCTTGTGTTTGATATAAGTGGGAAGCCAGCGCCAGCTAAGGAATGCAGAGACTAAGTGATACAATAAAAGCATTGGGCCTAGAAAGTAATCTTCAGAGCAAGAAAGAATAAATGAGAAGGGAAAGACCACATCTGGAGACCAAGGATAAGGATATGAAATGAGAGCCTTGCTTCAAGCTTTGACATATGGGAAGAGGGTACCTATTTTAGTGCTGCAAAGAAATAATCAGCAATTTCGAGACACAGCTGGTAGGATTCGGATATATGTCTGTGTCAAAGTTGATGTCTAGTTTGCAGCATGGAAGGAAAGCATGTGGAAGAAAATATTTTCTTAAGTCTCTTCATTGGCTCAACTTGAGCTTGAGTTGACAGCTGGATAAAGAGAAAAGTTAAAAAGCATACATTGCAAGTGAACCTGGAACATATAAATGTGCATTCCAAGTGAATTCAGCAACTGGCATGCAGTGATATTTGAAGCAGTCAGTATTGTCACGTACATGTTATGCACTTGATTTGTTACTTGTGAAGACTGTGAAAAGCAACCTCTACACTTTGTTCTGGTGATAGAGTGTTGTAAAGATAATAGGACTTTCAGAGACCAATGCAGCATCCTTAATGATAACTTTTTTCTGTATTCAGTTTTCTTTTTCTTTGCTATGCAGAAAGTATTCCTTGTGTTAGGATACAGACACAGAAAAGGAATGTCTCATTTATGGGAACATACTTCAGAAAAAAGTGTTAAACATATACAACTTTGTGAATATGTTCTTGTCTCATAAAGTGAAGATAGTCTTGCTTGACAACACTATATACTGCTTTCCCTCTATAGGGGTCATATGAAATGAAAAGTGTAATCATCTTCAACTAAAAATGAAAATTTCCATAGGTTTAATCTCTCTTATGGACTGCTTTTCCTGTAGTAACTCTGGGTCTTCCATTCTCCAATGTATCTGCCTCAAACATTTCTAGAGGGTAAGGAAGCCTGCTCTTTTCCTTAAAGCACAGAAGACTGGTAATAAAGCAATGGAGAGTGAGGTGAAGGAGCTAAACAAGGGTTTGGAAGATTTGAGTTGTTTTTCCAAGTCTGCCACTGGACATTTGTAACCAGGTTGCTAAAGGCATTTAAAGCCACCTGCAAATGTCAAAAGAGCTAAATGTCACCTCAGATTGTAAAAAAATATTTGGGTCCCATTAGCTATGTGACTGTGCCTAAATGCCTGGAAATCTGCACCTTAACTATCAATGAATCAAATCCTTATGGGTGAAGAATGGGGAGAGAACACTTCTTTAGGTCTCAGATGTGTTCTGAACATACCTGCATTGGACTGTGACCTTTTCAGAAACTCTGGCCAGGTAAATATCTCAGAGAGCTAGATTAAGTGATTTAACCACAGCATAGAAACCACAGCATCAGCTCCTGAAAATACTGAGGAAACACAGGATGTAAGTGAAACTAGTGTAGTACATGAGAAGAAAGGTACAGATATTTAGCCTGCTCAACAGCCTTTTTCTTTATAGAAACAACATTTTTGCCAGGTTAATATTATTTCTAGAAACAGAGGCCAAAACAAACACTCTTCTTGGACTATCTGATGAAAATCTATCTTGAGTAGAATAAACTCAGCTGGGTCTTGATCAATCAGTGTTTGAAACATTTCCAGTTTGACTGTTAATGTGTTTTTTTGCCAAAATCTTAGGCTTTAAATTTATTTTAGAACTACATTGTTGAGGAAAAGTCTTTGTAATTGATCCTAGCCTATTTTTAGGATTACCAAAATAAGGTCTTGGGTCTTGATGGTGGGCAAATAGCCATGCTGAAAAAAGATGCATAAACATCTCACAGCTTGGAGCAAAGATCAATGTAAACTGTTTACAAAGGGTATTTGAGAGACCACCAGACACTGGAGCATTATTGAGAAGAACCTTGTGAGTTACTGTGCAGAATTCTGCACTAGGAACCAAGGAAGCTAATTTGCTTTTCTCTTATACAGCAAGAGTGGAGTTCCTCTCTAAGGAGAAAGCTGAATTATTCTTATTGATAGAAAGGCAGTAAGATAAGCTAATATGGGATGTTTGTTGCAAGAGGTTTTATAAGAGGTTGGAAAACACACAGAGCACCTGATTTACATCTGTAGCAAAGCTCCTTCACATGGGGTAAATTAGGATCAAGTCTACAGTATTTAGTAGCTTAAACAGTCTTAATTTAGTTGTCTTTCCGAGAATAGCCCCCCCTTCTTAAAAACTCTGAGCTTGCATACGGAAATGCACAGGTCTAAATTGTCAGCTGCTACAATGCTGCCTATCTTTGCAGAAGCCATTTGTGGTGATGCCCTCTCCTCAGTTGTTCTTGGATGAATGAAGATAAAGGACTGGAAACCTATAAATGCTCCATGGTATCACTCCTGTGCTGTTTCTCCCCTTGTTAGTCTGGAAAACGAGAAATTTGCATGAATTAAAAGAAAGGAAAAAAGTGGCCGTAGCAATTATTACAAGGAGTTTTCTTCCCATTTTTCACCCTGAAGGCAAAAGGCACCAAGATACATTCCCATCGTTCTTGTAATTCTGCAGCCTGGCTTTTTTGAAGTTACACTGCTGTAGGTTGTTCGCAGAAAAATTATCTGTGATCTAGCTGTCTTTTTTGTTCTCTTTGGCAGCCTTGAGACTGAATGGTGATATTTTTCAGCATTAGTGAAATATAGACAACACTCAAGATTTTGTAATTTTGATTTCCAGGTTCAAGCTCCCATTTTTAACAGTGATTGTACACTTGTCTAAAACAAAGTAGAAACATCAGATTCATACCTGATGTGTCTCTAGTCTGGAAGATTTCACAATTAATACTTTCCTTGGTTAGATTTCATTTCTTCATTGTTAGCCAGTGCTTGACATAGTCATTGTTTCTGACTCTTAGACATAAATTGATAAGAAGGAACATTGCCAAAAGCTTTTCAAAATGTTAAGTATATAATTTCAAACACAGTTACTTTTTTTTTTTTTTAAGTTTCAAGAAGACTAATGTCAGCAGAATCCAGCAACTAAAGTAAAACATAAACAGGACCATCTTGTCCTGCTTCCATATTGACAAGTCCTGGTTCAGAAGTTTTGGAAGTGAATGTTAGATCTCTTAGTCTGTTCTTTTTTATAGCACAAGTCAAAAGCCTCTACACATACACTCTGTACTAAGCCAAATATTTTTTGTTTTGGAAAAACATTGTTTTGTGATTTGAAGACTTTTAAAGATAAAGAATCCAGTCTTGCACCCAGCTAGCTCCAGATTTTCTAGGGTTTGGGGTTTTTTTTCTGCTTTGGTTTTCTGTGTGAAATCCTGACACCATTTATAGCTCTCGGTGCTTTACCATTGACTTTAGTGGGTCCAGGACCTTTTCCTCATTTTTCACTCATATTAGCTTTTAAAAATATTTTGTTTAACCACCATCTCTTCTCCCTCATGGCTCTTTGATGTTCCAGGAGTAGTTGGTACGTTTTAGTCCAACCTATACCATACTTACATATGTTTACTTTTGCAGGGGCCATGGAGTTTTGATAGGTGGTAACCTGCCAGTGATTTATTTTATACCAAATATTTAACGCAAGCATATACAAAACCAAAGCTTTTATTAAGGCTGCAAAATGAAACTTTCATTACTTAGGAAATGCCAGAATTAAGACTGCTGGTGTAAATGAATTTCTGTCACATTCTTTGCATACCGTATATAGCTTTTTATATGGCCTCTATGCTTTTTTCCATACACCACTGCCAGAGGCAAAAACCTACCTGAATATCTATCTGTCCAAACAGTTAAAAACTGGCAAAAGTAAAAAAACTCAAACCAGATCTTATAATGGGAAAATCTGAGACAGTTTTACTAGTAAGTGATTGTTTCTGCTACTACTGTAATGAAAAGAGACAACAGGTTAGATTTGAGGTTGTCCTCTAGCCATTAGAAACAATATAAGGAAGGAAATACAGCAGTTAATATGGAACAGTTAGGTATCTCTTGCACTAGATGACATTTATTTTAAAACATTATTTATGTCCAGCAGGGGACCCTGCTCCACAGTTCATGGTAGCCCAAATATATGTTAGTGTGATGTACCTCAAGCACACCTTCTTCTCTTAGTAGAAGACCTGCAGAACAAGACAGACTCCTTGTTAAGGTTGTTTGATCATGAAAATTTCTGGGCAGCCTGGTGATCTGTATTTAACTATAAGCCTTCAAAGTAGAATGCAAAAGTCTCTGTCCAAGAGATTCTCTCTATCCAAGCATGAATACATTAACAAGGATTCTGTGCTGTGCTACTAGTGCTCACATGTGGCATTACTGAATGAGTGCAATCAGCAATTAGGAGAACAGAAGGTGGCTCAAAGTTTGCTACTTCAGGAGGCTGAGACTTGTAGTACTGAACTAATGCTGATCAGCTAGTGTAGCCAAGACTGAGATGTTTTTATCATTGTGTCATCCAGCTATGAATGCATCTCTTTGGAAACACCACTCTGCTGGCATGTTTTCTGTCAAAAGTTGCTGGTTCATTGAGAGTGAAACATTTCATGAAAGCTTATCTCAGCGAGCCTTATAATGGAATACAGATAACTTTTGATAGTTCTCTGCTAGGCGGGTCAGCTGCCAGTTTTCCATTCAGTCAGATCTACTCCTGTATGGTGGCCTCTTCCTTGTCTTAGGGATCCAGGAAATACAAGGACCTCCTGGGATTCAGGGCTCCACTGCTCTAGAAGAAATCGTTGCTTTTTGGAAATGCTGTGGATCTTTGTTTCCCAAATGATGTTGTTACTGGAATGTCTATTTCCTAGGAAATGTTTTAACAGCTTTCATTCTAGATTGGGACAAATTAAGATTTCAAAGTGGTGAGATTTCTCAGAAAATGTAAATTCTGACCTGTGACCCATTCTAACCACGAGCAACTTCTAAGTATTTGTGGTAAGCTCCGGCTGTAAAATCCTAGAATAGGTGGAGTCTAAGAGCCTGAAGGCTTATCCACAGGGCACATAGAGCTCACTTGGAGGAAGCAGTTGCAACACAGAGCATGTCTGCAGAGCTGTGTGCAACCTTGTGAGCCAGTGCGGAGCAAATTAGCACACCAATATGATGCAGCACACTTGTGCAGAGAAGCTACACTGAGTTGCGGAAACAGTGAAATGGTATCGGTAACCTTTCAAGCTGTGGTGTGTGCATTCTCCTGCTCAGCAATAGTACAATTAAGAACTACATTGTGAAAAGGATCTAGTTTTCTTTCAGCAACTTTGTACTATTTTAACCATGAAAGTATAACTTACAAAGACTAAGCTTGTACTACCAAGCATATTTGATGTGCTTTTTTTATCAACTTATGCAAAATTTATTTTAAATAATTCCTTAAAATTATTTGGATAATCAGGTCATTCCCAAACTTACTTAGAAAAGGGGATTCCTCTTTTCTTTGTAGCTACACTGCAGAATTGTTGCTATTGCTTCTGTGCAGTTGGGGGTTGGCAGTATGAGTCATCAGAGGTCTATGGCATTGATTTTCCCACACAGAATAACTTCTTTTTTCCAACTGTAGTACCCATATGCCAAGATAACCACTTCTTCTTGTGTGCAACTTAGCAACAGTAAAGTATATCCTTTGAACTACATTGTTTCCCTTTTTTATTCTTTGCATGAAACCCTAGCATCTTTGTGGGGCTATTGTTTTATTATTGTCAGTGTCAGTTTTATTATTGTCTGCATCTTCTCCCTTTGGACAGCTGTGAGTTTACATTTCTTTCCCTATACCAACTAGATGGTAAACTAGTTACCTGTAAAGGCATGGCAGTCTAGACATCTAAGGGAGGTTGGCTATCTCTTAAGATTTGATGTTAGTTCTTTACGGAGGACATAGCAGAGAGAAGTACTACTTCAGTGACATGGCTCTCTCCTCTGTTTATCTAGTTGTTCAGTCCTCTAAGGTATGGTTACAGGCAAATTAGTCATTACGGGTATCATTGCATGACAATATCATTCAAGGAAAGAAGGAATAAAAGTTTGAGGACTATTCACTCTGTATCAGCAACTCTAGGTCATGGCTCTTTTAGGAGAAACTTGTCAATCCCTAAGCACGTACTATTAATCAGCTCATCTATACTTTGATTAGGAATCCTTTTACAATGTACAGAATAAATTGCTTAAAAGCCAGTCAAGAAGTAAAGGCTGAAGGTTAGTGGAAATTAAAAAGAATTTCTAAACAGGAAACTTAGCAGTTCTGAAAATATTGAAAACACCTTGGAATTTAAATTTGATAATGCTTTGAAAACCAGTGAAGGACACAAGGCATTGAGCAAATTTAGGGTGTTTCAAATGCTGGCTGATAGCGAGTCAGATACATTGTAGCAGGATTCGTTTCTCCTTCTTTTCTTTTTCTTTTTTCTTAACTAATGATCATGCAAAAATCCCAATAGCTTTAGTGGAAAAACTCAAAACTATTCCCATGCTTTTCATCTGGTTCACAATTATTTATTTAACTATCATTCTTCTTTGGAAACCAACATTTACTACAAATGACAGTAATATATGGAATTTTAGCCTGAAAAACAAAGATTTGTAAAAAATAAATAATTGAAATCAACCAGACAAAAATATTTATTTTGTTCTGGTTTGGGTTTTGACTAAAGAAAAATGCATATCTTGAAAGGTGTGCACTGTAAGCAGTCCTGCTGGATGTAATAGTAACTCGGATTGCTAAGTTAAGCATGTCTGTAAAGCCTGTAGGATCAAATAGTTGTAGTATGTTGCTATTGTAAAAGACTGTGAAAGGCAGGTAAACAAAATGGGGCTGCATAGTTAAACTAGGAATTTAAGAAAAATTGATCATATTGAGCAATCACGTTTATGTATGACTGCTTTGGATGTTTTTTGTTATCCATATTGCAAAATATCATCCACCTTCAAACATGCTTAATACAGGTTGTCCGGACTTTTGCAAAATACTGGCTCGTGCAGAGAGTACACATAAAAAAAACATTTTATAGCATCCAGCTGCCTCAACTGGTTAGAAACAAGGAAACAAGCAGAAAAAAATGTGCCGCTCGCTCAGGTTTCGACAAAGCAAACGGCCTTTAAGGAAGCGGTGCCTCCTCTCGGGCGTCCCCAGGAGAGGGACCCGCTCCCCGCCTGGAGAAGACCCTACCGCCCCTCAGGCCCCGATACCAGGGACTGGGCCTCGCTGTACGGCCTCGAGAGACCCCCAAACCACCGGCCACGGGAAGCAAAATCGGAGGGGAAAGACGGGGGTGTGCGGGGAAAGCGATTTCCTCGCTCGGGACGGGGACGGGGACGGGGACGGGGACGGGACGGGGCTTGCCGGGCAGGCGCGGGGTCCTGCTGCCCTCTGCTGGCTGCCGCCCCGCCCCGGCCTCGCCCCGGGAGGGCTAAGGGTCCCTCAGACCCCTCAGCCCCTCGATGGGGTCCGGCAGAGCCGCTGAGCCTCTGCAAAGGGTCTCTTTGGCCTCGGTGAGATGGATTTCGAGACGGGCAAAGCCCACCTTGCGCTGCACGGGACGCGCTAGAGCTGCTGCGTCTACCTGAAGATGGTGCTAAGCAAATCGACACTGGGTTCTTTCCGGGTTTTTGTGCTGGTTCGGAGCAGCAGGGCAGTTTTGAAACAATTATCCCAGTCTTCCTCACCTATCGCATTCAGTTTTGGTGCTTGCAGAGGGGGTCCCTTTTGGAGGAACCAAACACATAAGCTCTTTTCTGGACAGACACCAAAGGGACACCAGCGCCTGATGGGGGAGGTAGGGGTCCAGACCAATTCTGTACGAATTTTAATCATTGCAAAGTCTGAAGTACCCTCCCCAAACTACACATAGTGTAGACATAGGAGCCTGCTTACTTCTTTGATCTGAGACATTCCTGTTGTGCTAGTGAACACAGCCAATCTGAAAAATGCCATGAAGAAGAAAAAATGCCTAGCACTAAAGCATCTTGCAAACACATGAAGTAGGGACTCTCCCTGCTTGCGCAGAGCCCGTGCAGGGAAGGAAAGCAAGGATGGGATAGGTACTGCTTTATGCGTACTGACATACAAGTCACTTACTTCAGTTTGGATCTTTGGCAGGTGTGCTGGGTGACTCTGTTGCACCTATGCACTGGTAGACAGTACCTACAAAGAGTGTCATATAGCTTATACGTGATATACTAGACATCAGCAGAACATCACCCCCCCCACCCCTTTAATTGATGCACACTTTCTCAATCATAAGGCATAGCATACACATGTTTATGCTACTTGTCAAACTGATGGCAGCATTTCACACTGCTGCATTCTGCAGTATAGGCACTTCCCAAGTCAAAACACATGAATCAGTACTCTTGTTTGCACTATCACTTATACGATGTTTGCTTATCCAAAGTTTTTTTTTTTTCCTGCAAATATATTGTTAAGACTCAGGTTTGAAGTGAAATTTTGTTCTTATTTTTCCCAGCAGTATATAAACACCTCTATTTCAGTAGAGTTGCTCTTGATTTGTGCTGTAACTGAGAACATCAAATGTCTCAAGTCATTTCATGAATTATTAGCCTGTAGGTGTAGCTATTCTGGGAATCATCCCCAACTCTATAGCTTTTCTATGTCATTTCTGAAGATAATCCAAAGGTGAGTTTGCATGTTAGGTAGCTTTATATGCACTGGCATGGATCCCCCAAATAATACAGCTGTGGTAGCAATGTATTGGCTGCTATCAAGGAACCTGAGAAAATACAGAGGTATTAATTCAGAAGAAAAAATTAGCTCATACAGAACTCCCTGGAGTTCCCTGGAGGGACAAATCCTGGAGGTTTATCCCCATTTATTCCATGTCTTTTTGTGGTAGAGATATTGGAAACCATAGAAAAACCTAGGATCTCTCAGGATTAATTGACCCTGGAGTCCTACTTCAGTTGAAGGTCAGGGCAGAGGGTCTAGGAACTGTTGGGCATTTCATGCATGACTCAGTCTGGCAGAGCTTCCAGGTTTCCCTGTCCCAGGCAGGAGCCCTGCAACCTGTCAGGCCACCAGCCCTGGAGAATTCAGCTGGGGGTACCACCCCTCTGCCTCTGGAGCCTTTGCTGCTGCTGCTGCTGCTACTGCACAGCATTTCAGTTTTGACAAGCTGGTGTTTTCAAAAGAAATAATGCTTAGTCAAAAAATGGCTGGCCAGTTTAAGTGATGTATTTGGTATGCTTTTTCTGTAGAAAGGGAAACAGTAAATCAGCCAGTCTGGATTAAAAACTTGATATTCCCAACAAGTTTCAAACAGAATTTGTAGGGGGGAAAAAAAAGAGAACAATATGCTGTGCTGTTTCTCTTCTTTCCTGTATAAGTAAGAGCAAAGGGACTGTGAGAGCATTGCAAAGATACTCTGAGGGGGTTTACATGTGTGTAAGCCCATGGATGGAAGGAAGCTGAAGATAATGAATCAATAAATAGCATTTTCTGTAATTGTTCTTCTGTCCATAGCTATTGTATCTGTGCTGGCCAAGCTCCCAAAGACAAAACGCGGCATCGCAGTTACTGCTGAAGTGGACACATACTTGGTGTCGCTTTCCCCCAGTAGCATGTGGAAGAGATTAGATAAGTGAGGTGGCTCCTGCTGTGGGGAGTTATTCACGCTTCGGAGCACTTGAAAGGTATGCTGCTTCTCACACATCGGTGTGAGCGCTGCCAGAAAGGGTCTAGGAAAGCTGCTTTATCAAAAAGCTATACACATCACCACAGCCGCACGTCTGATTTAAAGTCAAAATCAGTCTTCCGCTTCGGTTTATGCTGCGGCTATAGGTAGCCTCAGAGAAGACGGCAGCTGCCGATCGTGGTTATCTTTGATGTAGGTTCCTGACGATCAAAGTGAGAACCAAGAAATCCAAACTACCGGTAACTTTTTCCAGCCGCGTGAAATTTTCTTTATTGGAAACTGCGTCGCGCGTGTACTTTATTCCTGTTGTTTTTGGGTCGTTATTATTTTTTTTTCCAGGCGAAATAAAACCACTCAGAATGCAAGCCAACCTTTTGAGACCTGTACATATCCCTGCCGGGCGCCTTGGGATAACGCTTACCGCGAAGAAATGCCGGCGGCCCCCGCGGGAGAGCCGGAGCCCGGCGGGCAGCGGGAGCCGCGGGGCAGCCCCCTTCTCCGCCCCGGGCAGCCGGGAGGGGCTGGAGGAGCGAAGGAGTTAAAGGGAGGCGCTTGGGAAATCTGATGCTAACGAAGCCCCAGGAATGTTGCACATTTCCATTCCCCTCCAGCTTTCGGAGGAGGTCAGTCCCCGCTGCGGGCAGCCGCTCCGAGGAGCCCAGCCCCGAGGCCGCACTTGCTCCGGGCGCTGTCCCGCACCTTCCCGCAGGTTACGCCGGGAGACGCCGGGGAGGGACGAGACGGGACGGAACGGGACGGGAAGGGCGGGGGGCGCTGGGTGGGTGGTGTAAAAAGTTTTCCCTGGATGAGGGATGCGCCGGCGGGACCTGCAAAACGGAGGGGGAGCGGGGGGGGGGGGGTCCGCGGCTCTGAGCGCCCCGGGCTCGGGCGGAGGGAGCGGCGGGCTCGGGCCGCCCCGCAGAGGGGGCAGCTCCCCTGACCCGCCGCGGCCTCTCTTCTCTTGCAGGCGCGGCCGGAGATGCCGGGGAGACGGCTGTGGTGGGCGCGCTGCTGGCTCGGCGTCTGCCTCTCGCTGCTGGGCGCGGGGGGCGGCAGCGCCGAGCCCTGCCGCGGTCCCCCCTGCGGCGGCGGCGGCGGAGGAGAGGCGCCCCCGCCGCCCTGCCGCGGGGCCCGCTGCGGCGGCAGGGCCGGCCGCCCGGCGCGCTCCTTCCTCCACACCGCCACGCCGCTGCGGCCGCCGCAGGGCAAGGCGCCGCCCGTCGCCCCTCACGCCGCCCCGCCGCCCCGCCCGCCGGCCGGCAGCGCCCCGCACCCCGCCGCCAGGGGGGGCGCGCCGGAGGCCTGCCCCGGCGGAGGCTGCGCCGCCAACGGCACCCGCCGCGACTGCCAGGGCCTGGAGTGCCGCCTGCCGCCCCGCCTGCGCCCGCGGCCTCGCGGCCCGGGCTGCGCCGCCGCCGCCGAGGGCTGCCCCGAGCCCGCCCTGCTGCGCGCCGCCGAGAGAGCCGCCCAGTTCGCGGGGGACGACTTCGCCTACGCCGGCCCCGAGCTGGGCGGCGGCGCCCTGGGGGTGCAGCTCACCTGCGACGTCAAGCCAGGTGCGGGGCGCCCTGAGGGGGCCGGGAGGGCGGGACGGGCCCCCCGGGACGGCGGGCGCCGAGGGCTGCGGCACCGGGGCTCTACCGGGCCGCGGCGGCTCAGCGTGGCTCGCCGAGAGCCGCAGTGGCAGGGGTGCTGGATCTCCTCATGTCTGTGGCAGGAGCCCACTGAGCCGAGGGGCTTGAGCAGCTCTGGGAGCCCGGCCAGAACTCCTTGTTTTGGGAGAATTAGGAGGCAAATCTGGCAGTAGTCTTCGTGACGCGGGGGGGAGGTGCTGCCCTGGCTCCCCTCTTCTCCTCTTCATCTCCCCTCCACACGCCCATGTGCACATAGAAGACCCACAGCAGACGAAACACGGCGAGAACGTTTTTAGTGCTATTTTAAA
Organism: Aquila chrysaetos chrysaetos; assembly: GCF_900496995.4. Taxonomy (NCBI): domain Eukaryota; kingdom Metazoa; phylum Chordata; class Aves; order Accipitriformes; family Accipitridae; genus Aquila; species Aquila chrysaetos. The sequence continues at coordinate 60,582,988 of NC_044006.1, read as the reverse complement.
ACAAGTGTAAGACCTCTGTCTGCCTCTCTCTTCACAGCCTGGTATTTCTGGGATTTTCAGTTCATAGCAACATTGTACAAGGCTTCAGTGGGGTGTACGTTCCACACCCAGGATGAACGGGGTGGTGCCATTGGTAAGAAACTTGCTGCTGCTGACAAATTGTCTCGCTGTGATAGCCAGTGAAAAAAGAAAAATTGCAGAGCTCCTCTTACTGCACATTATTCAGAGCACTTGTGTGTCAGTTGATGAAGGCACAGCTCTGGTCAGTGCAGTATCCCTGTAGGAAGCCAGGTATGTCCACGGTTAGGCTCACAGGTCAGCAGAAGGTGTTATGTAATTGCCTGGGATATGTGGATTTATCCATATGAAAAGCACCAGCAGATCTTTAATGACTACAAAACAGTTTGGGTTCTGGTTTCTTGCCTTATCTGAAAGATATAAAATGTACGAGGAAGGGTGATTTATTTTATTCCCCATTGATGTTATAAGCTAATGGAAAGCATGAAGAAGGTAATTTAAACTTCGTCACATCTGTGTGGGTAATCCGAGGGCTGTGGCTGCTTCAGATAGCAGAGCGCATGCCAAGCCTCATTGCCAACCTCTGCTTAGTGAAGTGACATCTCCTCCAAAGCAGACTCCAGCACTTAGTGGGGATTCCCATCCCAGGGCTGAGATTTAACGCCCCTGTGCCTAGTGCAGTGACACTGTGTACCCTCATCTTGCCTGATACTGCTTTCAGATGTCTTACAGAGAACCTCTGTATGCTCTGTGACCAAAGGTGAACAGAAAACAGAGAAGTCAGTATGGTTAGCTTCCATTTTCTCTGCTTCTGGGCATACTCTTTGTACTGTCATCATAACTGCCGTGCCTCCCTTTTGCAGAAGGACCGAGGATACTTGTGTTTTCTTTGTCCTTACCAAAATCCATCTCTATATAGTACAAGCCCTGGCAAATAATAAGGGCATTCTGCATGTACAGAAAAGACTAATACTTCTTGGATGATGCTGAAAGCAGACATGCTGTATCTCCGTGAAGGTCTTACAAAGAGCATCCAGCTCAGCATGACCTCTTTCTCCAAACATCCTCTTATTCTTTTGCCATCTTTAGAGGACCCAGATCAGTCTGTGCTGCCCAGTCTCCAGTACCATCAGCACTTCCAGCTAACATGGTGAGTTACATGCACTCCTTATCTCCTAGGCCTTAGGGTTAGGTCCTCTGTCCTCTCTGACATGGGTCAGAGGAAAACAGAATAAGGGAAATTAAAGCAAAAGGGTTGGAGAGTGAAGATGTTGGGGATTTTGGAGACTCGACGCAGAGTTCACTGTACTCTAAATTTTATGCTCTTTGCAGGCCTGATGCTGGGTAAAGTCTTGGAGGAACAGAAGTGTGGTTAGAAGTTTCCCTTAACAAAATCCTTGAATGCATCAAGAATGGATTATAGCTTATGGCCAGTGGCAGTCATGGATTTGTGCATTCATATTCCTGTGGCAGAGAGAAGCATCCTATATGTTGGAGGAAAAGCAGTGTACAGTGCTGCCCACTAAACTGCATAATCTCATGGAATGCGCTGTCAGCATGGAAGCACACAGTGAGCAAATGTGATAACACGTGAGCTTCTATGTACAAGAGAGAGTTTTCAGACGAGGACGACTGCACCCTCAGAAGTTCTTCCCTCTGACTGTTTTTGCCTTGTGGCCAGCAAGTGACACTGGTTGGCACTAGCCCACATCCAGGCCCACTGCAGCAATCGTGGCTGCCGTTGGTGTGGATGAGACCTGCTGTAGACATACTTCCATCCAGACTGGACAAAGGACATATATATATATGTTTTGCCCAAAGACTGGACCCTTCACAAGGCAGCTTTCTCTCCTAGGAGCTGAAGAATAGCATACTGGATTCATTGACATCTAGCAGAAATTCCATGTTCTTGGCATTGGGAACAAAAAAATAAGCCATGTTGACAGTCTTTGGTTTCCTTCAAGTCAGTGTACAGGCAAGAATCTGGTATTCTGCTCTGCCTACAACCTCTAACATTCTCTGCATTTGTCTGAGACCTTTTGAACACAGGTCAGTGGGTTTCCTGCATTAGTGCAGAGAATACCTTGTTCAATTCTATCCCCATTTGCAGTTGGAGTGGTGGGTCTTGGAAATGAGCATGGTTCTGCATAGCAATTCCAGCATGGCTTGTCTACTAGAGCAAACAGAACAACAAAAATGTGATAATCAGGCATCTAATTAGGGGAAATGCATTTACGGTTGTCTGGGTAGAGCTGCTACTTGAACAGCATGCAATGAACAGCACAGGGCAAATGCAGGTAAGGATCATGAAAAGCATACTGCAGTTCTAGTCTTCTAAAGAGTCCTGCTAGGGAAGACTGAGAGCTCACTCAAAAGCTGTGCCCAGTCTGTATGGTAGAGAGGGTGGCTTTTCTGCCACGAAATTTTGTGGATAAATCTCAATATGCAAGTCTAGGAGGAGTCTGTCTTATAGATGTGCAGTACAGATGTAACTTCATGGAGAAGAACCAGATTCAGGAAGAACTGCCCGTGGTGGTCAGTAGCGTGTGGGGACCAGCAAGAGTCCCTCTGAAGGAAATCTAGGGACCTCTTGAGTGTGGAAGTGAATATGCTGCAGAAAGGCCTAGCTGAACTCTAGGAGTCTCTGGGGTTAGTCAGAGTGCACAGAGTTGCCTCCAGTACTCAGAGTGGCTGCCGAGTGTTCCCAGTCCTCTTTGCAGTGTCTTGTGAGATAAGGCTGCTCCATGTGCTCAGCATGTGACTTAAGTGAGCAGGAGGCAAAGAAAATACTGCAGTATTTTTCCTTTGCACAGTACATTTTTTGCACGACTGTCAGGTGATGTCTATACATTTTACGGACAGCACAGGTCTATGGCTGCAGCCCAGGCAATTGTATGTTTAGCCTCCAGGAACTTGTCACGCAGTCGGAAGGAAGACAAGTTTATGACAGATTATCTGCCACCTCTACATCCTCACCCATCCTCCTAATTCTTCCTCAATTAATCACCCCAAAAGAGGAGGTTTCTCTGGCAGCCATGTGCAGAGAATTAATCTTGGGGATTTCTAGTGCTTTTAGATCAAGGATAAAGGTACGGTTAGTACCTGGTGGAAGAAAGAAACAGAAGGCTGCCTGGCCCTTCAGTTTCACATCTAAGGTGCTATAGCTGAAAGCAGAGGAAACCATCTATTCAAGAAGAAACAGGTCAGTGACTGTTCCTGTTTTTCTCTTGTTTTTAGGGCAGCATTTCTGTCTGGTTACCATTTCAGCACATCATTCTAAGGCCAGCCGCGTGGGGTGTTTCTTTGCCATTGCTCTCTCCTCAGACAGTAGGGGAGCTGGAATACACTGCTTAGGTGACCCTAAGGCCGTTTTTCTGCCTATATTAATTCACCATCCACAGGTGGAGACCTGGTGGCCCACAGCATCCTATGACTACCAGCTCTGTGACAGTGCATGAGTAGATTTGCAATGATTCTTCAGTCACTAAGAGAGACCTTCCCTCCACTTTACGTGGTGGAGAAGGCTGTGTTTTGGTGAGCAGAATAATCTTTGTTCAACCTGTTGTGTAGCCCCATTCATGTGAGGTGCAGTCTACTTGAATGCTTGCTGAAGACCATGCCTGATATCAGCCCTCCAAGATACAGGCCAGTATCACGGGCTATAGCTGATTCCTGCACTGTGTCTGTGTTTTGCAAACTCAGGCTCATCTGCCTGAGGCAGGTGACTCTTACTCTCCACCAGCTTCTTGCCAGAACCAGCACAGCCCTTCTTGGGGATCACACAAATATCTTCATCATCTTTTCAGCCAGTATCACCAGCACCACAGCTACTATCTGGAAAGCTCCTGCCAACTGCACCTGCACCACCGCTTCTGTTGGCCAGGTGAAGATGCTGGAGTGCAGGCTTGTGCTCCCTTTTCAAGTCAGATAAGCCCATTCCTCCACAAGATTGTCACTGCTATTTCTCAGCAGCACCGTGACTACACCTTACTTCAGATGAAAGACTGGCATCCCAAAAGAAGGAATGCACAGGACCTGTTTTTGTTGTCTTATTTTGTATTCCTCTGTGTTTCTCTCCTCACTCTTTAATTGCCATTAAATCCTTCAATTTTCCTATCAGACCCATCTTTCTGTTGTTTTCTTTTGGGCAGATTTCTCTACAGCTGCAAACACCTGCATTTGGGCAAAATGATGTGCAGCTGCCATATCTCATACCCACCAAACCTGGTGAACAAGGTTGTAGGCTCTCATGCTGTTGCTATCTGTGCACTGAGCAGTGCCTGCAGCCCACTGCTCTCATCTCCTGTGGTTACCGGGAATGACTGGCACCGTCGGGTGACCCTGTGCTTCCCGTCCCAAGCAAGATCTCGCCTTCCCTTCCTCGCAGTAGGATGACTGCCTACTTTTAGCCTCTGCCCCTTGTGCAGTGGCAGATTGTGCTGGAGGGCACCTTGTCCATGCAGCATGCCCTCAGGATGATGTGTCCTTTCCAGGCATACTAGGGAAATGTAGCAGAGGTTCGTATGTGGTATTATGTTTGAACCATGGATTGATCCTGGAAGCATGGAGCAGATGTCTGCAAAACAGCCCTTGCCATGGCTGTGTGTGGCGTGCATGTGCAAGGAAACTAATATTGCATCTGTGGTCATGGGAACATATGTGTGTTGCTAGTGGGTGTACCTGTTTGATGCTTGTCTGGGCAATGTGGAAAGGTACTTAAGTGGGATTGCTGGCATCTACTAATGTGCAAACATCACTTGCAGTGGAATTGTCATAATTTTAGACATCTGCGATAGAGACATCCCCATCTGGCAGGTTCACCATGCCTTACTTTTATATAGTTAATGGAGAGAAACAAGGCCATATTTAGGGCACTCTGCATCTGAGTTATTTTAGACTTCTACTTCAGAATTCTTTTGGCGAACAAGGTATCCCTTCTGCTTAATTGGATGTAGTTTATTTTCAGTAGAGTCTTCTCTTTTGTGCAAGAGCTTTATTACGCCCTCTGTTGCTCTGGCATTGTGAATTGTCTGTGCAATGAAGGGCCTCTTGTATTGTAAGTATAAGTTTAGTCATAGTACTGCAGAATGGATAAAAATGAGAGAAAAAACCCGTCACAAAGGATTTTTTAGGCCTCATATTCTCACCAGCTGAGCTTTAGACCGCCAAAAGGAGCAAAGCTAAATTGACTGACTGGAATGTAGCTGTTGTTACAAAGTTCTGGAAGGCCGTTTAGGGCAGAGATAATAGAAAGCTGGTCCATCATGTGAGTAAGCTTCACTGCGATAAGTACTTAAAATTAAAGCCATTGTTACTGCCATCAAGTCAGACAGTTACTGGTTGAAGACAATGCTCCTTAAGTATGTGCTTAAAAATAAGCTCTACTTTATGTCTCTTACTGAATCAGGGCTTTAGTTAACCTTTCTTTGCTCTAATAGTTTTGCTTGTGTGTGTAAGAAAAGTCCAGATTCCTGGGACAGGAAGAGCCCAGTAACCCTGTCTTAGAAGAGTCTGTATTCTCCCCATCTATAAATTTGTGACGGCTGGAATAATTCAAAATGTTATTGTTATTTGTCCCTGAATCTCAGCCACTGAGAACTGGAGGAAAAGTGCTTTTGGAAAAAAGTGGGTTGGTAATATATCCTTGACTATATGATTCACTCCCTCTTACAGTTCCCCAGAGGCAGTTCCCTAGGCTGACTTTTAAGTGGTGCAGTTGGACTTTTCCTCATCTCTGTGAAGGTTATTTCTTTTTTCCTTTTTCACTGAGAAAGAGGGTCAAAAGGCCTAGAAAGGGGAATTTTAATGCTGTTACTTTCATTACTATTTGTTCCTTACAAACCTGGATTTGTTAATGTTTCAAGCTTAAAGTCAAGATCATCTCTTTCTGAAGTTCTTGATAAAGGCAGACATGTATGCAGCTCATTCAACAGTAAATGCGATGGCTGTTAGTACTATGTAGCAGTTTCCTAGGGGAATGCATTTAGATTTTAGGTTTTCTGGTATTATAAGAGTATTATGCTCGTTATTTACTACATTTATATTATTTTTATTGATAACTGTATTGCAGTACTAGCATGGAGGCCTGTTCTCACATGTGATCCCAGCATGTAATAAATCATATTAATGCAGGACAAGAGGATGAAGTCCTCAGAAAACATATAGGGACATCTACCAAGAAACAGTTAAGTAACAGTAGTCAACATGGTAGCCAAAGCCTCAATATGCCAGGTTTCATCAGCTGTTTTTCTAGGTGCATATGCTTTATTTGGCCAGGTAAGAGTTGCCCTTTTCCTCACAGACTTTCTGTTTTGAAGACATAACTCTTTGTGATACATGGCATGGTCCTTTTGCACTGTGTTGTCACTTGTACAGCCAAAATACTTGGCAAAGACCTGTGCTCTTCTGCCTGTATTCTCTGTTGTAAGCCAGGCTTCCAAGAGCAAAAGTTTTGTGAAAAGAAATTTGTTCATGTCGTTCCAGCCTCAAGCACAAATGGAGCCCATGTAGATTGATGAAAAATCTTGATAGGCAATCACAGTGTGCTTGTAACTGTCTTGTTGCCCAGCATCTGTCAAACCTATGGGCTGATTTCAGGTAAATTTGAGAACAGGCAGAGGTATTAAAAGTAGGCAACGTTGTATAAACTTTGTAAGAGATGATTAAAGAGAGAAGAGAGTAGAATATGAGCATTTGAAAGTTTGCCTCTAGCTGTTAATCCTTTCAGCTGGTAGGACAAAAGCAGCTTGGTTGTTGCTCTGTATTCTGAAGAAGAAAAGTAGCGAAGGTACTGCTACTCCAGTCAAATGGAAGACAAATCCACAGAGAATCAGATGACATTGGTTCTCCTCTTCACAGGACTACTTGTTTGTGTTAGATGGAGATCTGGGGGTATAATTTACCAGATATTTCAAAATCTGGAATTTCCAACTTGGATGGGGAGTGTGGCCTTTCTTGGATCCTGGTCTTTAGTTTCTCCAATCCAGTACCCTCAAACTACCTTAATATTTAAGTGAATACTGAAAAATAAAAATTAATGTGTGCCTTATGCCGTGAATAAAAGGAACTGAACAGCAAAATATTTTAGGAATCGTAAACAGGAACTGGCTATGGTCTTTATCATTCCCTCATCCTTGATGTTTTGCACCTAAAAGAAGAAAATTCAGTGCTCCCTAAGAACAGGTGAGTGACTGTATTGGATTCAGGATTGTCTCTCAGGCAGTGTCCAGCAGCGGATACTGTGGAAAGCATGGCGTGATATTTGCCTAGATCATTTTCCCAGCTCCGACAGTTTGTTGCTCAGATTCCTTAACCTGATTGATGTCTGTGTATCTTTTAGCTCCAGACTGATTTTATTTTATATATTGGGCCAGCAACTTTCTGGACCTGGTTGAACTTTTAACATGTATTGAAACTGCTGCCTTCATTTAATGTCCCCTAATTCTTGTATTGGAAGAAAGAGTGAAGAATCTTTCCATATCCACTTGCTTTAGGACACCTGTAATATAGCACAGTCGTTTGGTTTCTTCTTTTTTTTCCCAAGCCTGCTAGTCCTACTTACTTTCTCATATTGTAGCAGTAGTGTACTTTAGATTTTCCTTGCTGCCCTTTTGTGAACTTTTCAAGTTCTTCTGTGCCCTTTTTTTTTTTGAGATGGGGAACAAGGACTGCATGCTGTATTAAAGATGCTCTATTGATTGATATAATGTCATAATGATACATTCTCTTCTGTTATGTATTCCTCTTCTAATTAGTCCTAGCATTTTATTTGCCTTTTTGACCTCTGTTGGGCGCTAAACTGATGATTATATGGCTCTGTAACCCAACATCTATATCTAGAAATATTACCTCAAGATTGTTTCCAAGTGGTAATAATAATCTACAACATTTGATATAAAAAACTTAGAGGGTTTTTTTTTTTTTAGTGGGTGCCTCATTTCACCTTTATCTCCTTTGAGTTTATTTTTGTCATTTTATTGCTGCTACTCAGTATCATAGACTCCTTTTGCAGCTCTTGCAATTGACCCTTACTTTTACTACCCTTAATAGCTTAGTATTCTCAGCAAGTTTTATCATCTCATTTTATTGCCTCTACAGTGAAAATTGACCGCTTACTCTTTACTCTTATATTTGAACACGTACATAGGAATGATTAATCTGTTATTGAACCCCAGTGATGATTAATTTATGCCCTGAAGCATGGGGCTTGATTACAACTTTTTTAATGTCTACAACTATAAATGTTGTTGCTTATGAAATGGAAGACCTTGTGATCCCATGAAGGGTCTACAAAGATAGTAAAGGAGCTGGCCTTATAATCAAGACTTGAATTTAGTAAGACTTTTCATTAACTTATTAAAATTTGAATGCCTTTGAAGAGATAATACAGCAAGCTGGAAAATTACTTTTCTTGGACAATAATCAATCGTTTGTATTTCAGGAGAAAATGAAGTTCCATCTGAAGATGCCCTAATACTACAGCTGTACCTTGCAAAAGGGCATGAGAAGTTTACTGAAATGCTAAAAAGCCAACAGCAGATAATTGTCGATTTGCAGCAAAAACTTGCTGAACAGCAGCACGTATTGGTTAGCCAGCAACGGGAGATTCTTGAACAGCAAAGAAAAATGTATGAACAAATGGATCTGATCAAAGTCCAGTATGGCATGCTTTTTGATACGGTGAAACAAATGTCATTTCAGAGTTTGCAAGAAGATATTCAAAATTATTTTGAAAGTCATCTTCAAGGACTTCAGAACCAGGTCAGAAATCATCTCCAGAAGTCATACTCTGTGCATAAAATAGAAGTGGATGCAAAAGTGATTAATGTTGGGGAGTCTTTGCTGGACTGTGGCCTTTGTGAAAGTGATGAATTTTGCAATTTTCAAAAGACACCTTCACAATGTGAAAAATGCACATTGTGTCCTGCTGGTTTTTTCCAAATGGCTGAGTGTTCTGCAAACTCTGATCGGATTTGCCAGGTGAAATATAATTCTGTATCTTTCAGTTATTGCTTATGAAGTATCGCATTGGACATACTGGGATAACATTCTGGAAATAACTACTTACTTAGAGAGCTAGAGAGATCCATTTGAAGCATGTGCTTTACCAAATGGGTCCATGGCACTTCCAAGTCTGCCTGAAGTTTTTTGTGGGTTTTCTCTTTACCGTTTACTGCTCTAAATGGGGCACTAGTTTGCACCTGCTGGGTGTGATGCTTTCCCAAACCTGACAGCTGGCATGACTTTGATTCTTTTCATGATAGTAGGAAAAGACATCCTAAAACATGTATACTTATGCATGCTAAATTTGTTTCTTTAATCCCAGTCCACTCTACTGGAACTTCTAGATATCTCTAAAAAGCAGAGGAAAGCTTTACTAAGCAAAACTAGAGGTCAGATATTTGTTTCTAAGTTTGGAAACAAAAGTTGTCAGTTAAAACAAATGTAAAAACTAGTTCCAGCTTAAACATAACATACAAACATATAAAAATATAGAACATGGATGCTTTTATTATTAAATACATTTTATTATAAAATATATTTTGTTATTCAATACAAAAACAGCATGTAAGGAAAATAGATGGTTCTTTGGTCACTTTCTCTCGTTTAGAAGTCCTAAGGTATATGGGGAACTTGATACTTAAAGCAGTGTCTTGTTTGCCAAATGTTGCCCTCAATTTTTAACATGAGCCTGAATGTCTGGTGACCTAAGCCCAAGATACTGGGAAGAGAACCTGAAAGAGTCTGTCTGCTTCCTTCTCTGCTAGTCTCAGTTTTCTTTAATGCTAGCATTTAAATGCAAATGTAGCCTGTTATTCTTTCCCCTCTGCCTGCTGTAGGGTGAAAGGAGGGCTTATTGACAGGAAATACTACTTTATCGTTTACCTTTCTTGTGTGTGTTTCAGTTAGAGCCTTCCTCCCAGACTAAATGTCTTTAAGAGCCTTTCCTAACACTGTCTCAATTGTTGCAATGTCCTTAAGACCAATCAAGTGATGCAAAGCTCTTGGGGATGTGGTACTGTCTTACAGATCATGCATCCAAGTGTTAGTTGTACAGCCAATCCATTTAGCTCATCTGCACACTACTAGCTTTCTGTGGACACCACGCAGTCTTTTTGGATACCTTGTTAAAACAGGTGACAGATCCAAAACAAGTTGTCTTGCTCCAACATGCTTATGAGATCAGCCCCCTCTCCATCCCCACGTATGCCTTTTACTGGCAGATGGGTGTCACAGGGCCTGAAGAAGTGCCTGTTTCAAATTTAAGTTGTTGCGTTAAAGTGTTTCAATATGATTCTTGTGATTTACAGGACAGAGATGAGTGCACTGAATCTCCAAGCATTTGTGGTGAGAGGATAAAATGCCTGAATACTCCGGGTAAGTTATATTCTCTGATAATTAAAGAATGAAGATAATTAGATCTTCAGGAACAGACCAAAGAGATAGATAAGGACTCAGACCTGTATGTTTGTGAGTAATGACATCCTCAGCTTGCTGGAATCAAAGGAGCTGAAAAACATTCAGCTGTAAGTTGATAGCAGTTCTTGTGGACAATGGGCTATTTAGGGCATAATAACCACTAGGAGCATTTGATGGTCCCTTTTACCTTATTTTTGTGGGGTTTTATATGCTTTGGTTTTAATTTTCACTTATGACCTGACTTTCTTCTTGTTTATGCTGGTGCAAATGGGGTCAAAATCAAAGATATTATTCCTAATGGAGAAAAATAGTTGTCATTTTCCTTCTGCTGCACTGGGGTAGATATTTGATTTGATCTAATGAAGGTTCTTATAAGGCCTCACTCCATCATTCTTATTCTCCTTTAGCAACAATATTGTCAAATACTGAGGAACAATCAACAATTTCCATCATTTGCGGGGGCTTAGGGGAATTTTTCAGACATTCAAGAACAGATTTAACTAGAATTCTGCACTGCAGACTTTGCCTTCATTACTTCTCACGGCAGTCAGACACAAAAGAGCAAAATTAATAGACATACTGAGCAAATTATATCCAGGTACTAGGTTTTTTTCTACTTGTCTAATTTTTGGTCAGCCAAAAAAACTTGAACTCTGTGATCAAATAGAGCATTTCACCAGTCTTGACCTCTACGTAAGGGCTCCCAGCCAAATAACTGAGGGAGGGCTTCATTAGGTTTCATGTTTTTCCTTCTCTAGACTTCTTGTAAAAAGAGGGTGGCCTCTCTGAGGGGCAAGGGCTGTTTTCAGCTGATTGAGTGATTTTGTACTATTCCTGCCTTGCCACTGGTGGAGAAAAAAGTGGGAGAGGATTGGTCCTAGGAGAGGGTTAAAACAGGACATGGGCTCACTTATATTATCCTTACTTCCTCTGTGCAGGAACTGTGGTGCGTTGGATGGTATTACTACAAACACCACAGGAAACTGGAAGTGACTACAGGAAGAGAGCACTTACTTAGTGTTGCCTTATGTGGCAAATGCTGTAGAGGAGGTACCATCAGACTTACAAAAGAAGAGGCAAGACACTTTTAGACAGCCTTAGTGGTGGGCAGTTAGAGGCAAGATGGCTTAGGGCACAAAATTTGAGAGGGAGCACTGGAAAGGTGTAAGGCTTTGTGTCTTCTTTAGTAAGAGACTGGGTTTGATTGAGTTGGTGGTTTTGTGGAAGGAAGCCCACAGGGCCTCAGCCCTAGAAAAGGAGAGCCACCAATGTGGTAGTCATTTGGTGTTGCTCTAGTCTGTGGCTTGTAAGAGGGAAGGCGGTATGGAATTTATCCAGTGGGTTCTGCGGTGGGGGGGACCTAGACCAAGAGTGGGTCTATACAGCGGCTGGAGGAAAGTAAGTGAGGGCAAAATACTGCCAAGAAACAGGTGGGTAGTGGTGATGTGTCAGACCACAGAAAGGCAGTAGCAATGTATTTGAAAGGAAAGGCCTCTACCCTTGATTCCTCCTCTCCCAGTTTTAATGGTGGCTTGTAAAGATGTGAAAGCGAACTATTTCCCATCAACTAGATCAGGAATCAATGTCCGGTCAATGTCGTCCCCATCTGTCATGGAAGAGAGAGCGTTCTTTTTATTTTTTATTAGAGAGGACTACTTTCAGCCTGTCTGTTCATGGTAACTCATTATCTTATACAAGTGCAATTAACTTGTCAAAAGGGAGGCTGAATCTGAATGTCTGTTTTGGGTAATGTAGGGGAGATACGGATGTGATCTGACATATGAGTTCCAGATGTTGAATGTGGTTTCTTGAGCTGCACGCAAAGGTTGTTGCATCTGTAGCAACTCATGTTCACTGTACAGTGTGAAGGGAGGCTGAGCAAATAGCAATAAAGAAACATGCAACTAGGAGCCTCTTTTGCTTCACCCCTCCACTTTCCTCTACATCATACCTTCTTCCCCTGTTACTTTTTCTTGCTTTTATCTGGGATGAGAGTTGTTAGATTATTTCATTAAAGGCTAGTCATCAAGGAGCAATGACAGTTGGAGGTACCTAATCAGCAAAAATGGAGGCCAGTGCATTTTTTCCTTCTTAGACCATCATGGGAGGGTGGTCAGACTGTTGTCTTTGGTGTGAACCCACCAAGTGGAGTCAGCCAAAGGCACTCTCCCCAGAATGCCATGCAAGCTAAAGAAGACTTACTGTAGAACTTACTGTGGGATGCAGGGGGAACAAGAACCTAGACTGATAGCCCCGATTTGTAATTAGCCATGTTGATTTGTGATGATCCAAATTTGACATAGAGGGTTTAAAAAGAGATGGATTCTTATACTTAACCGGCTTGAATGTCACCTTTGCTTCAGGCAGTTAGGAGTACTTAACAGCAGAAAAATACATGCATGGCTTTCTCTAACTGTCTTGCAATTGCCTGGCCTCCACGAGTGGCAAGGGCTGGTGAATGTGCTGCAGAGAGACTCGATATCACAAAACCAGCTTGAGTACAGCTGGGCTGCTCACTGTTAAACCAGGTGCAGCCGTGCCCAGAGCAGGAGCCAGGAAAAGGTGGGAGAGGTTGTCAGGAAGTAAAGAGAAGTAGGAAGCAGTCACAGCATGCTGCTGTGCTGGCTTTCTGATGTTTGGCTGTCATTGACTTCTTCTGGGCAAAGGGTAGGATGCTGCTCTTGGCACTGTGTCCACAGTATAAAGCAGCCTGTGTGCTGCTTTGAAGTCACCTATTTGAAGTACATGCAGGGGGAACACCTGCTGCAGATCTAACCAATAAAAGACGAGACAGCAAATTGGTGAGAGTAGTCACCACATGTATTTGTAAAACTTGATATTTATAAAAGTCCTTAAATATATTTTAAAATATTTTAAAGAAGCAAATAGCATAAAAAGTATTTCTAGGCACTACTGCAGATCATCTTTGGTATGTGAACCAGCTGTATTTGTATACTCAATAGCAGTTCATCCAGTATTTCTCAGTGATGGGGGAGCCGTTGATATGAGAAGTAGAGCTGGTTAAGAAGTGTCATGTGCGCAATTACACCATGGTTAAAACTGTTTTCAAAAGGAAAGTTTGTCTGGGATTTTTTTTTTCTGTATTCCCTCTAGAATGTTCTTAGTTGAAAAAATGTGATGTTATTTATTTGGCTTTTGTTTCTTGAAAGAAAAAAAAAAAAAAAAAAAAAAAGGAAGAGTGCCAGAAACTTTCAGGGGAAACAAAGTGTTAAGTTTCTCTTGACTTTTTTCAAATGGAAAAATCTTTACTGTTCTGCAATGAGCTCCTTTGAGAAAATGATACCTGGTCTCAGAAAGAATGTTCTCACATCATAAATTGTATAGTCCTACATATCAATGTTAGTGGAGAATCATCGCTTAAGTGAATGAAACATAAATAGACGAGATATGAGGGTGAATATATGAAGCCTGTATAAATTAACACAGTGTCTGGTGTTCTCTGCTGAATAATGTAGTATAAGAAGTGAATTTTAGCCAATACTCTGACCTCCCTTGTGGGCCAGGTGCATGTATACTGCTCTGTCTTGCAGTTCACAGTACGCATGGCATGCCTTTTTGCCTGCATCAGCAGTCTGCATAGCCAGCTCCGCCCTGGGGTTAGCAATGGAGAAAAATGGCTTGTTGGGGTCCACGTCAAATGCATGTAGTCTCAGTCTCAGAGCAAATCCCAGCCCAAATATAGCAACTTTCCAGCTGAGGAATAAAGCAAATGTATGACACAGTATTTAGACAGTAAAAGATATTTAAGAAGAGCTATAAGAAAGATGATTATTGAGTTTTGATTATGGTGGTAAAAAAGCAGAAGCGAGTGCATTAGCGATTAAGCTTTGAGGCACAAACTGCAAGTGGTTATTCCTTAGGGTGCCTCAAATCCTGTGTGTTGATTTAGATCTTGAAGGCTCTGTGCACAAAGGTTTTGGGCACTGGTTGCTACAGCTGGAGGTGTTGGCAGCTGGCGGTGCTCTTGGAAAATTGCAATAGAAAATTACAGGCTGTTTTTAAAACCTGCTCTTTGGGTGTGCATTCTTTGATCCACTGAGGTCATGGTGTACCATTTAACAGCACAAAATTGCTTTATGTCAAATAAAGTAATTTCAAATGGCACCTCTAGATACTCTCTTTAGTGTTTGCAGCATTGTTTTATTTTAACTTTAGACTGTCACAACCACTGATGTCCTGTGTCTTAGGGCAGTGGTTTTCCACCTTTTAAATGTGTGGACTTCTGCATAATGATTTTAATGTTTACAATTTTGTTTTTCCTACTTGTCTCTTGCAGGTTCTTTAAAACTGTACACAGAATGCCTGGGATCCATGTCCTTTGCATTGAAAAGCACTGCTTTAGCAATCACAGCTATAGCAGTGCTACCCCATAACATGGCTGGGCAGACAGCGCACATTTCTTCTTGTATAGGGGAATTCTCCGTTAGTTGAGTATATCTTTGCTGCTCAGTGCACCAGTTAGTCACCATGCCTTTCACCTAGGGGAAGGGAGAGAGAGCCCTTCCAGCAATATCATTGTATCAGATCCATTACAGGGTTTGGTTAGAATTGCCTCTATGCAGCCCTGTCTTGCTCCTTTCCCACACTAAATCACTGGATTTGACTTCAACAAGGTGGGTTATCCCTAGTATTTCCTCTGTTTGATATCAAGGATCCTTTAATAGCACAAAATGATCTAACATCATAATTGTCTTCTGTCTTCTCTCTTACGATTAGATGTGTTATTGAAGATACTTGATATACGGAGCTATAGAGTTCTTAGATATATTGTTTTAAAGGTATGACAATAAATATTGTCTGTTTCCTGTAAACAGGTGGTTTCCGATGTCTTGGAATTGCTGAGAAAGATGCAGCTTTGGGACTGTGTGGAGACGAGTATTTCTTTAATAAGGAAATGCAGGAATGCCAGGCGTGTTTAAAATGTGAAGATGGAATGGTGGCCATGCCTTGTTCTACTGTCAGTGATACAGTTTGTTCAACAACCAGTGAAAACAAGCTCTCAGAATCTTGGGCTGCAAACATCATTCTACCCTCTGTAAAGTCTGGCATCTCTCAGGTCTACTCTGGCTTGAACTTGAAGATAAAGGGAAAGCTTCCCTGTGAAATCCTATCTGTTGAAGATAACAGCCTGGTATTCAGGCAGCATGGTCTGTTGTGGACTGACCTAAATTTTGCAGTAAAGCACAACTGCAGGAATTTTTTGCAACTTTCCTTAAAGCTAAATGGCAGTGAGGAAGGCTATGAACTGAGTGGTGTTCGCATTGAACAGCCAGAAGGAAAGTATTTCCAGAGCACTAGTTTAAGCAGTGCTGCTGAAGTGGAGCCCAGCCAAACTCTTTCTGTGTATTTGAGGAGCCCCAATCAATTCTGCAATCAAAGTAAAGACTTAAATATTTATGATCTTAATACCCCACTCAGTTTGTTTTGGTTGTCCCATGACACGGGTGCTGTGGCACTCAGTGCACAGATGTCAACAGCAATGCATTACCAAACCAACTATCGACCTACCTTTAAAATAATATCTGTTTCCGACCCTTACATGCTAAGTTTATCTCATGATGGCAGAGCTATAAAGTTCACTGAAACTGGTGTTGTCAAATTTGTGTTCCACCAAGCATTGTATTCCATGGGTCATACGTGCGTCCGGGAGGGCTTCTCCTTAATTTCTTATATCAATAGGAATGGTACCAACAGAGAATTAATGAATGTATTTAAATCTGGGGTAAACTACAGAGACACATCAATATCTGCTTCTGGGGCCACAAAAGTTGGTGCTGGAGATCTGATTAGCTTTGAGATACTTTCTCCTGCACAGTGTAATGTTCGGTATTTTGGAGATAGTTCTGGAATTAGTATCTTTAGCCTCATCTGGATCCCTTCAGCGGTTTCTAGTGCCATATCAGCCACAGTTTCTGTTACAGGTCTGCCTACTGGAGCTGTGAGAAACAAATTACTGGATTTCACCCAGGTCTCATCCAATGAGAAACAGATACAGCTGGTTTCTTCTGGACAGCTTGCTCAGAAGTATTTCATTTTTACTGAAAAGGGAGTTGCCAGCCTTGCATTTAATTTGAAGCTAATCCACTCATGCAATGTGCTCAAAATGACTCTCAATCAGTTGACCATGGATCACATGCAACCCACAGCGATTGCTCAGCAGATTGGAGGTCAGATGCCAGAGGGAAGCATATGGACCAGTGTGTCCCTCCGTGCATCTTTTGAAGTATATAATGGAACACTGATAGCAGTTTCTCTTGACTGTGTGCGTGGAAGGATCAATCAGATCACTCATGAACATGGAACTAGTATATCTATTTTATGGATTTCATCTTAACTTCTGTACAGTGAAGGTAGCACAGAACTGGGGTTTAAATTGCATTTGGATTCTACTCTGATTCTATACATATTTGACACCTTATACTGTGTCGACATGAGCAGATTGTCCCACTAAAATGCTCTCAATTTTTAGGAACATTTAAATATAATCTTAATTGAATGATCAGTATGTAAAGAAAAGAGAGCTTTCAGTGTTCCAAGATTTTACTTCTTTTAACATCTTCAGGCAGGGAAACTTTGAATTCCGGTCAAACTCTCTTATTTTTAATAAAGCAGCCTCTTAAAATGAGTTATTTCTGGACCACAAGAAATTGCAGGTGAGGGTAAATACATACCTTTTAGTACTGCAGCTGAAAGCAGCACAGCCAAATAATGGAAACCTGCTTTCAGTTTCTTCACTGCAGCAGGCTAATAGCAAGACTAAATGTACTTTGCGGCTAATTTGTCTACATCTTATAAAATGTTGTGCTTTCTATAAATGGAGAGAACATGCCTCAGACTAGAGGTTATACTATGGTAACACTGGAGTATACATGCCTAATCTTATAGAAATGGACATGGGTCAAAAATGGGACATTGTTTAATAACTGCTCTCAACAAAAACATTAGAACTAATGACTGTTCTAATTTCATTTGGAAATAATCTGCATTTAAGTAATTTGGGAAGGCTATTTCCCGTTTTTAGTTTTTGTCACTGAAAATTTGCAGGATGAGAAGGAAGGAATTCTATTCTAAAAAGTAAGAGTATATAGGAGAAAAGAAACGAGTATTAAAAGAATGTCTTGAAAATGAGACTTTTGGAAATTCAGCAAATTTTTATTCAGTTTCTTATAAATGACAAACTATTTTTCTGACCAAAAAGGAACACCATTCACAAACATACTTATTTGCTGAACAGGTACTTAATTTAAAAAGGGTTTTTTTTTTGTAGGTTCTTTTTTTGTTAAATCACTCTGTGAATTCTAAAAAGAAGTTATTGTTCAGTGACAATGATTTTTGTCTTCTTCCAAGTCTTCCATCAAACTATGCTTTCTTTTTCTAATCTATGTAGAGTGTTTTCTCCCATTTTCTCCTTTCTCCTCCACAAATGCTGCTTCACTCTCCTTTCTCATTTCTTTTGCTGGAGTAAATGGCATACCTTCTCATGTATCTCAACTCTTTCCAGCCTTCTTTCACCATCCCTACTAAAGAACAGATGTATGTATGTCACATACGTAATTACAGAAGAGGGACATTAATAAGGCACTCGCAGGCTGCCTTACATCAACCTTACTGAAAGAAGGAATACTATGCACGATTTAACTTTTAATGTTGGTGTCTGAGTTATGTGTATCTAAAATATATGTGCTTTCCTGTGCTCTTTGTCTGTTTTGGAGTTTGTCACACTGCTTTTGCTGTATAGTCTCCTATAATTTTCTGTGGAAGCATGAACCCAAATGCAAGCATGTATCTGGTAGTTCTGTTTTTACTTGTAACTTTATAACTATGCCCTTAACACTTGTGGTTGTCTTTCCCTCATCCTTTTTTCTTCAAGTTTATACTCAAAGGTATGCATGCTTTGGACAAATTGCTCTCCTGCTCCAAACAGAGAACATTAATTTTTCTTGCTTTCAACTGAAAAGTCTAAGCAGTCCATCACAAGATACCTGACTAGGTGTTGTGTTGAAGCCAGCATAAGTATGCAAACCACAGTAAGTTCAATCCTGGTGTCCCCGAAGTCTGTGACAGAGGTCTTGGTGCCCTTGTGTAGCCAGGCTCATTTGTTCTCACAAGGACATAAGGAAGGATAGAGTAAAGCTAATATTAAAGGTGTTCAACAGTTGCAAAATACTGTTATTCTTACAGAGGCTATTTCGTAGTGGTAGAGGAAGACTTCTGGAATGAGAGTACATACATCTATTATGTACAGAAGAGCTGCATTACCTAGGAGCAGACCAGTTTTTCTGGGTACTTCACTCTGGAAGTCTACTGATACTGAACAAAGATGAAATGCCACAGGAGTTAAACTTTTCTGACAGACCCATCTGCTTAGTAAGACAAACTAGCAAAATGATTCCTAGGTGATATCAAGGCCATCATACCAAATCAAGCAAACTCCTCTCTACAAAGAGGTGGTTTTGCGAGGAGGGGGTCAAAGGGCTTCTTCCTCACAGAAGCAGGTAGCTCATGTCTGTACAAGGATGCATGTGACATAAGAGGAGCTCTGCAGAGAGCAGACCTGGGTTTCTAAGGTAAGAATTCAGGGGAAGACAATGTTGAAATGATTTTGATTTAGAGGAAGTTAAGAAAGTCACTTTCTCACAAACCCTGTTATTTTTCTTTGCTGTTTTGCTCTATGCAGTTGTGTTAAAGGCTGCCACCCCCCAGTATAATGACAACTTAAGAGCCGTTCTAGATTTAAACCTGTGTAGCGGATATCAGAATCTGATATTAGACATAATCTGATATATATTTAGCAAAGTGCAGGTGTTACTTGAATATAATAAGCATTTGCCTATATATAGCATATAGCAAATCTAATGGCATGATTTGTATGGGTATGCTTTATTTGAGTGAGACTGTGATATCAGTGGAATTGCTTGAGTATGGAAGAGACTGATGCTCAAATCCTGTTGTTATGTACGTTGGTGGTACTTGCGTTTAAATGCACCATTATTAAAGGATGCAGAAACTACCAGGGAGGTACAAGTGAACATTATTACAGCTGAGAGATTTCAGAGTATGAATTCTTCAGTGTAGTAAATCTCTGAGGAGTCTGAGGGGAGTGCCCATAACTGCCCTTAAATTCAGAGTAGATTTTTAGATGCACGGTGGCAGAAATGTAGTATTTGCACCCATCTGGTGGTGATAATGCATCTAATACTGTTTTGCTAATGTCATCTATGATAAGGTACTCACATGATAAAAAAAAGTGTGCCTTATTAAATACATAGCACTCATTGCAACTTACAGCAAGCTTAGCCTTATTTCAAGCAAGAAAAGGCTGATCATTTGAGCTTCTTCTGCATCTCTCCCTTTGAAAAACAAAAGCCTGAATCCATAGTTCAGGCCACTCGCTGACCTTGGTTATAGTAACATGAATTTGGAATAAGTGTGTTGGAATCAGTGTGGATTTATTATAGTCTAATTAACGGCACAGTATATAGCCTTTGCATCTATGATATATATTGCCTCATACCATGCAACATTAAGTGGTGCACTATGATCCTAAGTAAGAGAAAGTTCAAGAGGAATCAGGCGATATACAATGAATGCTAATTTAATGGCACTTATCCCATTTGCTGTAATAAATTGCATGTTTTATTGACAGGTATATCTTATTATATTTACAACTTTTGAGCTTCTTTAAATTCATTTTTTCATATGGTTTCTTTCTGTTAGTAGCACAATATAATACTGTGAAGTGCAGAATTAATTTAAAAACTTTTCTTTTGCATCTTTTGATACCACGTTCATGAATATGTTTAAAATAGCTGGAGACAGTCTCTCCAGTCTTTTCTGCCAGAGAGCATTTCCAACAGAGGTATTAATAAAGTAATAAAGTAAGTATGAGGCTGGCAGAATCTAGCTGTACAGAAAGAGTTGAAGTTAATACATCCAGGAAGGTAGGTGGTTATTTCACTTACGTTATGCAGATAATGGGCAACAGGTTGTTACAGCAAACTTGACCATTACAGGAGGAAGATAATTTAGGTTGTATAGTGCTGCTCATACAAGAGGAAAAAGGATTTGGCTTACAAAAACCTGGATTGTTTTGTATTATGAAACACTTTGCAAGTTCAAAGATTTCACCCGAATATATTTTATTACCTAGGCAAATTTTTTATGCTTTCTATGAAGTCAAAACTGGGCAGAATATGTGAAGTCTATTTTAATATTGTGGACGCTTCCTCTGTTCTGTGGTCTCTGCAGATTGCAGTACACTGTGAAAACTACACTAGTTTCAAATGGTGCTTTTTAATGAAATTTCCTACTTTGAAATATTACCTTGTTTTAAAAATACCATTTAGACACTTGCCTCTGTTAATATTACGTTGTAATATGTTTTAAGAGAACTTTACTGAAATAAATAAAACAATAAGGCTTCATTGGTGGTTGTCTTCTGTTCTGAGGAAGACTGATTGTGACGATTGCCATTTTTACCACTGACTCTTTTGGGGCCCAGATTTCACAGAAGTTATTTAAATTAGTTACCTGTGTTTGCTGAAGTGGCACTAAACAAAAACAGTAATAGTACACATTTCTAGAGATCATCTAGTCTACCTGTTTTCTGTTCCCACTGTTGTAACTGTAGATCTGAGGTCAAAATTGCATTTGATGCTACTATACTAATAAATACTTGTGTCAAAAGGGCAGTGCAGTTTATCTTGGTCAGTGCTACCACCCTCGTAATACAAAGAAGAAAAATGAGAATACATTTTTTTTAAAGAAGAAATTTGTCCTGCCTTGGTGCTTCATAGGCTCTCTGTCAGATGTGGAAACTTTGACAGCATTGTGGGGGGTCCTGGTCAGACCTTTGCAGTAGAACAGCTATGCTTTTGTCAGGGTCTGTGCAAGTTAAAGCTCATGTATTCCCAGTAGAGACTCTTTACAATTATTTTAGATTATACAACTATTTCTTCTTTTTGGAGATGTTATTATTTATTAGATCTGAATGAAAGAGAGATGCTGTCACATGACGTCCATTTAGAAACAATTTTGAAACAGATTGTACCAAATCCCAATTTGAGACCAAATTGGTATTTATTTCAGCCTTTTCCATTAAAAGCAAAAAAAGAAATTTTACATGTGTTTTCCACCGATTGTATTTGTACTGATTTGAAGGGCTCAAAGAAATAATTCCTGTAAGAAGGGGATTACAGGCGTCATTAACATAGCCTAAATTAGCCAAGGATGAAATTCAGAGGAAGGAGAAAAGTATTTGTGAAATACAGGTGAAAACAGAACCATCCTCCTCCAGGCTGGATCCAAAACTGCCCCTTCTCTTCTGGCCTTCAGCAGCTTATGTATATTTAGGAAGGGCAGTATATGCCCTTTCCATAACAGCCCAGACCATCTTGATCTTTGACTGCAGCGTACAATGGCTCTCTCAGATTCACCTTATGTTTACCTTCAGGGGTCTGACGTTCACTTGTACAACAGCCATACATACATGTCTAGAAACACGCTGTGCGACCAAGCCTCGTGCCCCTTCCTCTGCTTGGAGGGTTTGCCTTAAAATAAGGCTCAGCATATATTAACTGTGGTAGTGGCAGTGCCTGTGCTGCTGTGGTAGTGCTGCCTGATGGAAATATGCAGTGAGTGAGCCTCAGAACAGCTGTGTTGCCAATACGCTGGACTTTAGCAGCTCTGTATCTCTACATGTATGCATGTCTTTCACTGTCTGGCTCTGGGTATATGAAAGCCAAATGACTGCAAAAGGGGGATCTAAGAAACTCTTGTTTGCATTAAATAACTGAATCGTTATTGCTAAAACAGAGTTTCTTGGCCAGCTGCAGTTTGTGCAGCTTTCTTCAGTCCTTCCTTGGAGCTCTGCAGGCATGTTGTGACCTGCAGGATCGTGTCTTTTGTTTATAGGCTCTTCAGAAGAGAAACTAACCACTCTCCAGACAGTCTAGTGCAATCTTGTTAAATGGCATCTCTTGAAAGTAGCCTTAAAAGGCTGGATGTAATTTCCTTGCTAGAAGGGTGTTAATGCCTGGCTTTAGCAGAAGCTTGAAGTAAAAGCCTGTCATGTTGAAAAATATATATATCCTTGGGTTAAATAGCATTTTCTCTAAAAGAAGAAATGTGGAAAAAGGATTTTCAAAAGTTTCTACATCTTATGAAAACAATTTCTCCGACTTTCCCCTTTGCATTTTTTCCACTGGAAAGGTAGAGGAAAGAAAAGAAAATAAGAAAGTGAAGGTAGGAGGAATTGAGATAGAAGGGGAGAAAAGTAGAAGGAAAAAGCAATCTCCAGTGTTTAGGTAATTTAATTTATGAGAATTTAAACTAGTTTTCTTCAGAACTTTCTGAAAGAAATTCTTGTTTTTTCAACCGGTTGTAATTGAAAATTTGTTCAACTGAAAATTATGTCTATCACATTTGGCTTCATTTCTGTCTCTTCATCAAAGCACTTCCCACCCACCAACTTCTGTAAACTTCAGTAACATTAGAGTATCCTGAATATGCTTAAGTATTTTGCTGAGCTGGAACATTAAGTTGGGTAATTGGGTTAATTAAGTGGCAACTTCTATTGGGAAACCTCTGGATATACTTGTGGGTTTTGGCATGCAAACCTCAGTTTTCATCATTACCTCTTAACTATGTTTATATTGGGAACTGCTTCTCATTAGACAAATGAGCCTTCTCTGAGCTCCACGTTATCATCACTTGACTGCTAATGGTACCTAACGTTGCTCATTTAAGTCTCCTTTGGGTATTTTTCTCTTATACTGCAGTCAATAATGTAGACATATACTAAGTGTCTTCAGGACCTCTGTAGATGTGGGATGTCAACAGAGTGTTCTTGTCACAGTTAGTTTTTCCTGAGTTGCTTCATTGTTTTAAATTATAAGTTGAAATCGGTTCAGGAGTCCATATGATGGATATGGGCTTTCAAAGCAAATGTGACCTGGTGAGTGATTTAGACTGGTAATCACATCTGAATTGCATGATTGCAGCCTTCTCTTGCAGAGTATAAAAAACTTCTGAGAATATTCATAGATTAAATGCAGGTGTCTTGAGTAAAGAGCTGGAGATTCTTTGCATCGAACTCAAATAAAAGCCTCATACTTTATGCAGAAGGTTGAAAAAATAAAAAGATTTAGTATATACTGTAAAATATGCTGTTTGTTGAAGGGGAAGTACATTTGTTGGTTTTATTAGGAGAGGAGAATGAAAACGTGTGCTTTATGCCAAGTAGATAA
The DNA here is from genome assembly GCF_900496995.4 of Aquila chrysaetos chrysaetos. NCBI lineage: Eukaryota > Metazoa > Chordata > Aves > Accipitriformes > Accipitridae > Aquila > Aquila chrysaetos. Next base: position 60,559,283 of record NC_044006.1, on the reverse strand, counting down.
CACAAATAGCTTGAGATGCCTTTATGCCTGAAAATGCTCTGTACTTCACTTTTTCTTGAACGCGTACCTAGATTTGTTTAAACCTTTGCTTCAAACTACTGCCACATCAATGACTTAATACAGGCTTGATTCATCCTAAAACTTCTTTGAGGATTATTTTCCCCCCCGTATGCCAGACAAACATGATACACTGCAAACACATCTGATCAATCCTTGGAAAATAGTGTCCAATACTGCAAGTCTCCCAAGAGATGTGAGCCCCATGCTTCTAGCTGATGCAGCAGTTGTTATCCTCAGCTGCCTCAGCCTCCTGAAGCCCTTGTCCTGAGGTGGTCAAGCTTTTGTCTGCTTTTTGGCATTGCTAGAGGGGTGCAGTGACAGCTGTCTTGCCTGGGTAGCTGCAAATACTTGTTTTGGATCAGCCATGAATGTTTTTTCCCTCTGATTTCTGCCATTCTGCCTTCCACGGTTAGCCATGAGGCTGAAAATCCACCGTTCCCACATCTCCACCCCTGACATGCATCTTTACTTCTGCTCTCATGTTTTGGTGCGTGACTGTGGTTTGAATCATTGCTTTGTTGGCTGTAGGCTTCCCTCTCATACTGATCTGTGAAGCACCACATACACTTAGGCACCACGTATCTCTGAAAGGCTTAGACATGTGCATAACCAGAGATGTTTTGTCCCATTTGGACCTGCCTACATTCTGCAGGAATGGTGGGAGTCATAACAGCAGCATTTGTGAAGAGCACAAGATAGTTAAAGCATGCAAAACCCCTCCTCCGGTCAAGGCAGGGTTTTGATATTCTGTGTTTTGACTGTCCTCAGGAGTTCCTTTCTTTGGTTAAAAAAGGAAGTAAAAACTCTTATAATTCTGAGAACAAATATATATTTTTCTCTGCCCAACTTTTCTCCCTGTAACTTTTGTATCTCAAGCTAAGGCAGCAAACATCCTGCTTTCCTCTTGTACAGTGTCACTATACTTCATGCTGCAAGCTTTGAGAATATTTTGACAAGCCTGATCCTGCCAGCCTGCTGTGAGCCTTGAAGAACCACTTCATAGCCAGAGCCCAAAGTGAAATGGGGAAAAATCAAGTGCACAATTTTAGATTATCCATCAACATCATACAGCTCTGCTCCTCAGAACAGTAACTTTTTATGGAAATGACATTTGGTAAAGTAAGCCATAAAGGTCAATCCAGAGCCTACAATGTGCTTGCTACCATGACAAAGCACGCAGTCATTTCTCTTCTATTCCATAGCTTGGGGTAAGATTCAGAGTGGGCTTTGGTGTACCATTCACCCATAGGCCCTGTTCTCAGCAGAGGCTTTCACTTTCTCAGTTCCCACTTCTGGAAGTATATAAATTCAGTAACAGATTCCCATAGTTTTGCTTTTCATACTTAGAGATGACCTGTTTCTGTAACAGTGCTCTTGCAGCATCTCACACCTCTTGGTACTATCCCTTGGTCTAAGTAAGGCTGTTGAAACACTGATATCCTTGAAAACTTCTTTCAGGTCCGTGTGTATGCACGTGCACTTGAGAATTCACTTACATCCTGGGAAAGGAGGGAATACCTCTCTTTTCTTATTTTTTCAATTGCCCCCAAAGTCAACTATATAGAAAGGATCTGCTTTCATCCAGTCTTCCTGGCACTCGATTTCCAGAGGCCAAAACACAAAGCAGTGTTTGTTTCCTATTCTGCGTATAAGATGTTGATAAATACCTACAATATTATTGGTGTGCTACTGATAAAATCTATTTCAGAATTGATGATCTTTAACTTCAGGGTAATCCAAATCCTCAAATACTTCAGCTGGTTTCATGATGACTATAAAGTTAATACTCCAAATATCCTAACACTAATGTTAATATTCTGACTAACAAGAAATAAAAGTTCTTTAAGGTTTCCAATACATGGTTGGGGAAATGGATATTGTAGCTCGTGGTCACAAATACCTTTTATAAAAGCTATTTTGGTGAAGACTATCATAAAGATGCTTTTTCTCCCAACCCCACTTATTTAGATGTGGTCTCTGGGATTGTTGCAACTACATCATGTAGAACAGTTTATGGGTTTTTTTGAAGTTATGCCAGAAGCCATTTTATTTCTGGTTGCTCTTACGGCTGTGAAAGTGCATAATTGGATTAAATTTTTCTTTCTACCAACCTGCTCTGCTCTGCACAGCTCTTCTGGTATAAATTTGGCAGCATTATCAGGTTCTAAGTTGGATATAAACAGTAAGAGTTCCAGTGGGCAAAATAAATGGAACAATCCTTGATACCTGGTAACAGTGGTTGGATAGTTATTTCACATGAAATATCCCTTAGCAAAGTCCCTTCAAGAGAACTTTATGTGATGAAGAAAATACTAAATGCAGGCCTTGATGCAGCAAGGAGTTTGTTTGTATAAAAGGTATTGGTATGTGTAAGTGTAAAAGTGTAAGTCCTAGAGGTAACGGGAGTACTCATGTGCACAATAAATGTGGCCGATGGTTAGGATCTAGGGGACTGGAGCTGTAAATGCTAGCATTTTATTTACATAAGGCAAATGTGGGAGGTGTATGATGCTCAATGACTGGTCTGTGACCCTTGATCTGTTGGCTTGACTGTTGTTTACTAAAAGGCACCTAAGTGTTAAAGCACTTTCTGTAACTTTGCCTACGGACACAAGGGATAATGAATTTGGCCAGCTCTGCAGGCAGTATTTAAATCACAAAGCAGGTATCAAAGTCTTTGAAGTTTTGCTTCTGTCCAAGCTGGGCAAAATATTTTTTGACCAGAAACAGGTTAGAGAGCGTGCGGAAACGCTGAGTGAACAGGCCAGGCTGGCTCTGCGAGAGGCACCCCTTGCTGAAGCTCGGGAGTTGGTGTGACAGGGTCCTGCTGCAGCCTGGCCCTCGCAAGAGCAAGAGTATATGGGACCTGACCAGCCTCCAGGATATGCTAAGCTTTAGGTATGGGGTGTGTTGAGGTTATTTTGCTGTTGTAGCATTTTTGTTGCCTATTGCTGTACTCCTAAGGGTAAGCAATGCTTTGCTTGGAAGGCTGCCCATATTCAGTGCTGTATCTAACTGCAACTTAAGGGAAATTTGTTCCAGGAGCCCAACCTGGTTTGAATATCTGAGCAAAATGCATAGAATTTAAAGATGCTGTAGCATGGACATCTTCCCGAAGTGGGCTGAGTTTTCACAAGTCAGTAGGGGCGAAGGACATGTCACTTGACAACAGAGAGACTTAGGCTGGAACTGTAAGGTATACCCTTAGTTTTTGTACCGTAAAAATGCCACTCTGGTGGGTTCAGTGTGGCATGCTAAACTATGCAAGTATCCAGTCTGAGGTCTGTATTAGGAATGGAGGTAATCTTGTGGGTACTCCTCGCTCGATAAATAAAAACTGGTTCTGACATAACTCAAAGAAGACCATTTATTCTGTCTGTGCTGTACTTCACCACATCTGTAGCATGTGCTGCATACCACAGTGCCTCCCAGGAAACCAGCGGATATAAATTTACTGGACTTGACTCTGATGGAGAAGTGTTGAGGGATCCTAGTCACATGCATCTAAATTTATGGAGTGAAACTTATGAAATCTCTTCTGCAATCATTATTTCCAGCTATCTGAAAGTTTCACATGGATCTGCTCCCTCCTAATAAATAACCGCTTTGAAATAGGTATTTGAATTACAGTATTTTTGGTAAATTGAAAACCTTTACCTCAGTAGCACTACTGTTATTAACTGACAAGCTACATCACCGAGGTCTGGATCTTTGTTTCCAGTGACAGCTACTCAATCCCTACTCAAGCTCTCAGTCCAGACTTCAAAACTAAACCACCCTTACCAATCACCAAAGTGTCACTGTAGCCCTGTTAACAACAGTGTCTTAGGGGCCAGCCAGTAGCAATGACTGTGTCTACACCAGGACGGCAAGTGAGACCTTGGAAGAAGTAACAATCCCTCCCCAAAAAGCCCAGTGCCCCCATTCAAAAGTCGAAACTCACGCACCCGACACCGACGCTTCCTCTGCCGCAGCGGCCCCAGCCCCTGTGCAGGAACATCCCCGCAAATTTCATGTCCTTGCAGCCACCCAGGTGGAGGGGAGAGCCAAGCCAGGCACTGCCCGCAGCGTGTGGCCATGCAGTGCGCTTCTCTGTAGGCCAGGGAAGGGTGCGGATGGGGGGGGCTGCAGCAGCCTTTTGAGAAACAGAGCCAGGAAAGAAGTTTTCTGATTTCAGGGGGGCTAAGTGCTGATTGTGTTCACATTGCCCCAGAGGTGTTTCTGTGCCCATCAAGGCTGCCGGTAGCGGGTTAGACTACTAGAGGGGATTTTTTTTCATTGCAGTGAAAAGCTCTAAGCAGGGGAAGGTCTTATTTATCACTGCCTCGGCTTAGCAGTCATAAAAGTGGCAATAATAGTTAGCTGATAAGGGCAGTAAAAAGGCAGGTCTCCAACCCTGGGGAAGGTTTTGACAAATGGCTGCTCGCTAGATCGGAGGTGTTGCTGGCTTGGAGACAGATGGGCTCATCAGATGAATGTAGGTAATGCTACAGGTAAATGATAGAGAAATTACTGTGGGTGTAGTTGAGGTAGTTACAACAATCTCTTTACCTATTGTTGGCATCTTTTGCCTTCATAGTTAACTCATTTTTCTTTTAAAGAGACCTTCAGAGACCTGGGAGTGAGGGATGAGTGAGCTCTTCAGGGACAAAGAAAAGGAAGTCTTTTGATTTTGGTGCCATACATTAAACAGCTGTGTTTGCGACAAGTGTTTGCCCCAGATTGTTTTGTTACAAGTTACATGGGCTTCTGATTTGCAATCAGTTCATGATAGCTTTTCATTTTAGTTCTTGCTCTTACAAATTTTTGTCTTTTCTGTTTCCTTAAGTGTATCACAATATGCATCAGATGATATTCAATGTATCCATTTGTTAGAAATTTCTGTACAGATTTAGATGAGTAGTAATTGGCTGCTAAACGCCCATATACACTAATTTTCAAAAGGAGAGAAATACACAGTCTGCAGTTTGCCTTGTACAGTGTTTTGGGCAATACAGATTTTGTTATATTTCTCCTCTCTAATTTCTGAATGATCAAATCATTGTAAAAATAAATGTTATGTTTCAGGTAGCTTTTCTTTTGGGCTTGAGTCTATTTCTGGATGTGAACAGTTATACTGACTTGTATTAGGTGCCCTAAGGTCAACAGTGAAGTCTTCAAAGACTGAATTAATCTGACATAAGAAAATACTCAGACACAGAGGATGTAAGAATGAAAACAGAGGAGGTCACAGTCACCCTGTTCCCTCAATTTCTGTGGATTCCAGCTAAACCCTTAACCTCATTTGATACGATAGGATGTGTTGGTCTGCTTTATTAGAAAGAAAAACCTGTATGTGTGAAGAAATCTGGGAATTTCTACATCACAGGTGTTGAAAATGTTTTGGGGCTTAAACTTTCATGCAGAAGTATTTAAGAGTGTTTCTAAAGGCAAATTAGATGGCATTCTGTACTCTTGGCACTTATTTATTTTTATTTGTCTCTTTGCAGCTTTTTCATATTTAAAATCTGACAAAAATCTGAGAAAAATGTTTCTCATGGGCAGATGAAGAAGTTTCTTAAACAAAAGTAGACAGTAGACAACTTCAAAGATGGTTTTAGGACACAGGTATTTTCACTTTTGAGGACTATTGAGGTTGGGTCTGTATTAATAATGACAAAAGTGTCATCTTCAACCACCTAAGTGAATTAGTGTTCAGTTACCTATTTGTCCAGACCAGACAGTCCAAAAGGAAGCAGTACCTTTGACAAACTAACCAAAGACTAGCAGAACAGGACATGACATTCCTCCTTTCCATAGCTCACATTGTGCAATTGAGCCACAGCTCAGAAAACTCCTGTTTTGAAGAAAAGATGTTGCCAGGCTTTGGAACAGGTTTTCAGAACAGGCTCTGACACACAGAGCTCATAACATTGACTCTGAACTCATCGGACATCCTGAAATCTCTATGGACTACTCTATTCACCATGGACCATTATTTAGCTTTTTCTTGTGCTCTTGCTACTTATCTCCAGATTTCTTAAAAGGGACTGAAAGCCTATTACCACAGCCTGTGTTTTCAGTATATTTATTACCTGTCATCCACTGTTTACCCTGAGAGCGCCGTGCTGTTTCTTCTTCACTAGGAACCTAAAAAGTGCATGTCTCAGCATAGCAATTTCTCCTATAAGAATAATGAGAAATAATCAGTGTTCTAATTGTTTCTTTGTTCTAATAAGAACAAAGTTTGCTGGACATGTGATAAACTAGAAACGAAAATGAGAATAAAGGGCAAGGAAAATACAGCCTGAGCATTGGGTAGCATATAGATGGTGTATTTGCCTGTAATTGGGGCATTCCTTCATCTTCCCTAAACAGAAGACCTCCCACCCTTTCTTCTCTTCCAAGCTTATAGGGTGCTGTGCTGGTTTGAAGGCAGAAGTGAATGGAGCATGATAAAATGTTGGATTTTGACGGGTAATGTCTGCTTATTTCCTTATCTCTATCTTTGCATTGAATTTTTAATAAAATTACCATTATGCCTATGATAAGAGATTTTTCCTATACCTTTATTTGATTCTGAACTACAGAGCCCCAGACCATATCCATGTTTCCCTGCTACTTCCAGGGAAGAAATTGTCACATATCCTTGGAAATGAAGCCGGAACAATTCCCTGGCAATGGTCTGGTGGCCAGTATCAGGAGCTGGAGTTTTGTTATCTTTATGGTCTTCCCTAGTAGTTTATTGTTGACCCATATCAAAGTCACGATGCTGGCTGGGTGACGGGTACAACCGCTGTGTTCTTGTTTAGATTTCAGGGGTCTGAGCACAGAGTGCTGGTATGACTGGGCAGGTGGTTCAACCTATTTGTTTTCACTCCTTTAAAAAATGGGATAAAGTGCCACTACACTACTGGGGTGTTATGAGGGTAAAATTCATTATTAATGACTGAGGTATTCAGATGCAGCGGTAATGAGGCTATATGGATGTCTGGAGTATGTGCTTCACTGCACATCTGAAGCAAAACACGTCTGTTTCCCTGACAACGCCTCTGCATCTGTACCATTGTAGCTGCTCTCCACTGTACGTGGAAATATCAAGCATCATTACTGAAGCTTGCTCACATTTTGCTCCATTTATATTCTGCTGTTAAAAAAATTCTGTTTGTTGCATTGACGGTGTGCTGCTCTGAACGGTGCAGGCCTATTCCTCCCTCTTCCTTCCTCTTTTCCTCCCTCCCCCTCCCCAGGGGTGCAGCCCCCACCGCCTTCTCTCCCATCAGGATCTGTGCTCACCCCTTCAGGAGGCTGATTCGGTTCAGTTCGCTGCTAGCAAACTAACCTCATGCAAAAATGAAATAAAGGAATAGTTTTCTGCTGAGCTGCCTTTCAGAGGGGTCAGACCGGCATTTGGTGCTGGGGGGATAGCAGAGGCCAAGCAAGAGCAGAGAGGAAGGAAAGAGGGGAGCCGTGGAGCGGGAGCTCGGCTTAGCCCTCTTCTCTGCTCACAGCAGAAGCCTCGGGGACACCCCACCAACGGTGGGAAGCAGCAGCACTCCTCTAAGCGGTGCACAAATGTGGTAATACAGAAACACATCATGTCCATGTCCATGCATTGCCCTTGAGAAAATTAAAACGTGAACTTTCTGAACAACAATTAGTGCTGCCATCTGTTACTGTCAGCAGATGTAAGTGATAACCTTGTGTTCGCTTCCTTGGAAAGAGCTGTGTGTATTTCACTTATGTTATCCATAAATGTTTTCCTTTTAGCAATGTAGAGATATGTGATATTATCTAACAGTTGTGTCTTGACATGCGTCATGGTTGTATGAATGCCTTTACATAAAACAAATAACAAAGAGATCTTCTGCAGTTCTGAGCTGCATATCTGTTTCTAGACAGGTGAGTGTTTGTAGCCCATGGAAGCCCAAGGGCTGCCTGTATGAGAAAGGGCTCACCACAGCACGGAAACCTTGTGCAGCCTCATCCTCCTAATGCAGCCAGTGTCTGTGTCCTCCTTTGAACTCCTGCATGTTAAGATGATTCATGGCTGCCAAAGATCCAGTCCTATATATGGAGAAAAGCAAGTATGTTGTGTTTAAATAGTTGTCACCAATTTCAAAATAAAAACTTCAGGTTTCAAGAGGTCAGCTCTTCTCACTGTCCGTCTAGCCCGATTACCATGTAAAGATATAAGGGAAATGTAGGCAACAGAGTCATGGAAAGGCACCTGAGTTCAAATTCTGATGCTGTGCTTGTTCCCAGCACCTATGTCTCTGCAGCTCAATTCCCCAGGGGTTCACTGCAGCGATCACTACTTTGCTTGCTTGCACCTCTGTTCATGAACACATTTGCAGGTCTGTGCATTTGCACTGGGTGATGTCCCAGGAAAAAGTGCCAAGCAAGAGGATTAAGGTGCTGCGAAACTGAATATGAAAATCAACTTCTGGTTAAGAAATGTTTTATGAATAAAAGGGAAAGGAAGCACAGAATGTGGGCCACAAAGTCTGTCCTGTAAATCTGCCCATTCATTCAGTGTTTATGTGAGCATGATATTACCATAATTATATCTTTAGTGTGAGACCTCCATCCATTATCTAAAAGCTAGAATGTGAACAGATGCAAAAGAAAGGAGAATCTTGCCTGGTTTTGGCAAGCACTGAAGGCAGGTCAAGGAGACTTTTCTGTGTGAGATCTAGGAAGATTATCCTAACAGTTCGCCCTCACAGTGCATGTTCTACCTCTTTCAAGTTTATACATCTCCTCTTGCCTAAAATAGGTTGGTCCCTACTAAAATCTGTTTCTTGGAGTAGTATTTGTTGCAAATTAAGACATAAGGAATTGCTCTGGAGTATTCTGGGAGGCCATTTTCCATTTTAAAATCAATGCTAATTAAGTGTATATACTTTAATGTGAACATAAATCAGTTCCAAATTAACATGCTACCAATACCTTACAAGACATCATTTTCCTTGATTCTAATGAGATCTTCTCTCAGTGTGTTTTGTGCAAGTTAATTAATTATGTGCCTTTGTTTTTACATAAACATAAACACACACACACATATAGAATCTACACAGGAAGTAGAGAGAAAAAACAACGGGGATTTAGTTTTTTGGGGCAGTAGTGGGTGGAAATTCCCCTCAGGTATAGGACACCACTGAAACCAAATCTTCTAAAATATCCTAAGTAGGCTGTTGGGAAAAATGACAAACCTCCTTATGTGTGTTTGTGAGAAAGCACTGACACAGATGTCTAACTCCAGGACAGGGCTCAGGGTTGCTAATCCAAACTGAAAATAATCACTTTCTGCAACTTTCATGTAGGAGTTAAAATTCTTGGAAGAGATGGAACTTCTCTCCTCCCCATTTCTTATTGTTTCATGCAAATCCCCAATCTCCAGGCACACTGACTTTTGTTAGGGATGTTAAATTTCTCTGAAAATTTTGAAGGGACTTGAGCACTTTCATGCCCAAGTGGTATTTTAAACAGCTGATCATGGACACAGCAGCAGAGCTGCTCTATAGGAAGCATACACAGAATGGCAGAATGTTCTCTGCCTTTGACGTAGGTACCAAGAAAGCATTGGCTACGTGACAAAGAGATCTTATGGTACACATGTTTACTTTAATGAAGGGCAGGGTAGGAGAATATATATATATATATATATATATACAGACAAAAATATACTCCAGAAATATGGGAGCCATATGGGGAAACACAGCAATTCTCTGCACTGGGAAAAAGACTCAAGTGTGACAGAGACCTCAGTGAAAATAAACTTCAGGATTCAGTAGGCACTTCTGCAGGGGATTAACGAAGCAAATGTGGACTTGCCTCTAACAAGAAACAGAGTCCTAAATTCAGTCCTAAAAAACAATTAGCCCATTATATTTGGGTCATGGCAAAACTGTGAGAAGCAGGGAAGCACGCCACTTTGTATTATAGTTTGCTGTAGCTCTGCAGCATGTTTCGCACTGATAGGACTTCTAGATTGCCTCCAATCAATACAAATCCTAGGACTCTCCACTGTGTAGTGCCTAATGGACTGCATTTCTGTAGTGAATCAAGTCAAGCCTGTGTGCTGGCTACAGTGGGAAAGCTGGTTTAAGAAGCTCCTTCCTTTCTTCATAACAGCCATGAACAAGTGTTGCAATGCTATGCTGAAGTTTACTGCCTCTAAGTTGTGAAGTTATGGCTGGTTTTGAGGCCATGCTGTAAACCAGGTCACTGAAATGTTTAAAATAGTCACCAGAAGCTCCAGGGCAGGTACCTCTGAAACAAACTTTGTCATCACAGCCAGCACTGCATAACTGCACAATAAATGTCATAGCTGAGTGCAAGTCCGTGAAAGAAACATGGAAATCCATGAAAGAACATGAAGAATGAAGAATGCAGCCTACCTGTGCCTTCCAGCTATATGATAAACAGCTACTGGCCACAGCTGCAAAGAGGAAATGGAGCAGCATCCAGACCTCAGTTTAGTTACTTACAGCACATCTGATCACACCACATTATTGCCAGCTACAGATTTGTTAGCAACCTGCAGTTGTTTCACAATTTCGTCTTGACTTTTAGAACTGTTGGTGGGAAAAACCCTATGTGATTATCCTCAGGATGCTCTTTTTTGGCTATTCCTGAATGAAATTGTTGTATTTTATTAAAATGGCTTATTTAAATTTATTTAAAGTTAAGAAGAACCAGCAACCGTAAAATGCCCTTACATCTAAAAAGGTGTTTCATTTCATCCCAGCTCATCCCCACCCTTCTGCTGATAGATTTTGGCAACTATTTGGAGAAGGAGGGGCTTAAAACCAGATGTAAAATCCCTCTTGTATGGAAATCAATGATCCTTCTTTCAGAAAACTGCCTTCTTGCAAATCCAGCAGTGATCTTTAATACATTGACTTATACTTCTGACCTATGATTTCAGCATCTTCTAAATAATAATCTGGAATAGCACCCTTCCTGTTGGCGGACCTCAAATGCTTCTGGAGGATTAAGGAATGTAGTCATAGTGTCCAGACCTCTGATTTTGCAGGCAACTCTGCCAAGCTCCTAGAAATGTACACTGAAAGCAGCTCTGGGACACTCTCACTTGAGTTCCTGCCCCTACAAGCAGATCTGGAGGAGCGTAGAAGTAAAAAATCTCTATTATCCTTCAGAGCAGGAATCACTTAGTACAAAGTCAGAGGGGGTATGCTGTAAGACATAACCTACAATCTCCAGGTATGGCCATTACCCTGGACCAGAATGGGCTGCTTGATACCAAGAATGTGGCGACTCTGTGTTGCTCACTAGCAGTCCACAACACTCTACACCTCAGAGGACTCTTGGTCTGCTTTAATTTAAACAAACTATAGAGTCCGTGACAGCTCAGTGTTAGAAGGCTGCAAAGGTGACTTACATCTCATATGTCTGTTGTGCTTCACAGTATTTTCCCCTTTTCTTGCCTGCTGTGCTTGGTGGTTAATGATTATAATTGCTTTTAATAAATCCAATCATGCAGTGGTAACACAAGTCCTGTGTGGCTGCTGGGGTTGCAAAACTCTTCACGTCTCAAAGAGATACAATGGAGGCAAGGTATGGGCTGTTTAGGTCACTCTCCATGACTGTGCTCAATTACAATGTTGGGTCATCACAAGCACACTGAGAATGGAAATTTAATCATGTACCAACAGGTATTGCCTTCAGGCCATATTTTCCTTAAGCTCCTATTCTTTTTAAGTATCTGTCAAGGGTTATAATCCATCAATTTGAAAAATATTACTCCTTTGAGTCTATCCTGAAAAAGGACTCATCCATTCCAGAGGGCTGAAAGAGTTTAACATCATCAGCTGCTCTATTCCTGGATCACTACGTGTGTGTAATTGCCTGGAATCCCAGCCTTTCCCATCTGCTTTCACTAAAGGATAGTGCTTTTCTGCCTTAAAGAGATTGAAAACAGACTTAGTACTTTTGGGGGCTGTGACCATCAGGCATCAGAAGGAGAGGACACTAAAATTTTGTTTGAAACAAATTAAGTGTAACAGGAGCTTTCTTGGGGAGAGTTGCAGCGTCTGTGTGTATTTAACACATAAATGATGCTTTATGCTTCACCAAAGCCAAAAGCCAAAAATATCCATGGAATTTACACTGTTTGAAAGTGTCTCTGAAGGGGCACCCTAAAAACTTGAAGCGGGGGGTAAGTCTTAATTTTCTAGTTTAAGGATAAAGACTGAGCTTTCCTGGGGACAACTCTAAAAATATAGTCATGAAGAATTTCTGTTAGGGTGTTTCTTCAATTCACTTGTCTAAAATTGGCATAGAGCAGCAAGGAGGCTAAATGCCCAGTCAGGTAGCATCCCTACCAATACAGGACATGACATTTCACAGACACACACTGAGCCCTTGAGTGGTAACAGAGGAGAAAGCAAAACGCATGTAACAAATATTAGCTGCATCACTTGATGCACCACTGGAAGATGTTCAGATTCTGTGGTATTATAGGAATGCACAGAAAACAGCATATGATTTTAACTCTTGTGGTTTTTATCACAGAAGTTAAATTTTCCTGGTTTTATGGGTTTGAACTTATCCTCTGTAATCTAATTCTTCTTGACTTCAGATAGAGGCAACAAGGTTCACTCGCCCAAAGAGCAACTGTATTAGGGCACAGATGATACATAGATGAATTATTGAAATCTGAGTCTGAAGACTTGTATTGTGGACCAGTGCGGTGTTTCCATCTGTCTGTTTCTGACCGGTCCTTTTCAGTCAAACCTCCAGGAAATACACGTGCCTGAGAGACACAGCTGTGTGTTTGCCCACCACTCTCCACACAATTGCATTTTCTGCTTCCTAAAGCTGCCTCAGGGTATCTTTGTAAAATAGTGGAGATATTCATGATGGTGATAGTTACACAGACTTTTAAAATATCATGATGAAAGGTTTGTTTTTATGAAAAAAGATTTTCATTGTCTTCAATAAGCTTTGAAAGAGGTGCTAAAACAAATTGATAATTTAGTCATTCACAAAGAAGATAGTGCAACACATAAAAGCTTAATTCTGCTTCTAACAAAATCAATGGCAAAGTCCCCACTGATTCCACTGGGGTAGAATCTGGCCTTGGGTGCTTGATCTTGTGTCTTCTAAAGGCAAGAAGTTTTGCAGTGAATATAATGAATGCACAAATAGCCACTAGAATAGCTATACAATATTCAGGAACCCAGAAATTCAATATTCCTTGTAATTAGTTAAGAACCAACAAGAAAATAATTACATGTCATTTGCTCTGCTCAAAACAGAATCAGATTTAATTGTGTTTTCCTAAAGTTGCTTTTTTTTTTTTTTTTTTTTTTTTTAAATCATTAAATATTATTCAATGGAATTTAAACATTAATGATCTGCACTTAATGCAACATTTTAGCCTGCCCGTGGAGCACACCTGCCCTGGAACAGCTCTGGAATTTGGCAGGAACACTGCTGATAGCACCATGTAGCAGCCACCTCTCATGTAACACTGTTCACAATGTAACATATTTATATTGGTTAGACTCAAGGGTGCAGTACTGCTGTATAATCAATACTGCTACTATTTCTATTTCTTGTACTCCAAAGGGTGATGTGGGTAAGCAAATTTGAGAAGGCTGTCAATACATTTATATATTCAGTACAGTGCAAGCTGTATGTGTAGGTGTGTGTAGATATATAACATGTGAGATATGTATAGTTTTCTGGAGTGAGGTTCACTTACCATCTTTTACTCAAAACTCCCATATTTTTTCCAGGAAAGAAAAAAAAAAAAAAAAGGGTCCAGCAATAAGCACCTAAAAAAAATTTATAGTGCAAGGTACTTTTCCTTGAGGTATGAGATTAAATCTGTTGAAGCAGAGGAGAGAATGAAATGTCATTGCCCTGTCTCTGACCATGGATGCCAGAATAAAGGACAGAGTAGCGTCTCCATGGGTATGTGCTGAACCCCATCTGGGTTTTGTACATGAGAGAAATCTGCGGGAGGAGTCTATGGAATCAGATGGTAAGAAATTCAGTTTGTAGTCCAGAAAGGACTACATTGAGCTAAACATTCACCTGGTTAGCTACACCAATATATAGGTCTTTCAAGGCACATCCAGAACACCACCTAGTAGGCTCCTACAGACTGGCTGTAGTTGAGGACATGTGTGCCTCAAAATTTCTTATGTTTCAAGGTGGGTCTGCAGATTTTGAGGCTTTATTGGTGATTAGGTCTAGTTGCTTTTGTCCCATGTTTCTGTCCAAAATAAGCCTCTAGCTTGCAGTGCTGCACTGGCCACAGAAGTATTTCTGTTAACCAATCTACACATTAGGGATCATACTGGTGTTTTGAGATACATGGATTTCAAATGGTAGTTGTTCTTAAAACCATTAAGTGTACAAATATCACTGTCACTTTTTCACAAAAAAACCCGCTTAGAGTTCATATCATGCCGTAAATATCTGGGTATGAGAGGGTTTGCTTTATAAACAGGATGAGCAATATGGTTCTGCAGTGATGAACCAAGATGCCTTCTTGAAGGAAAGCACTGCTCAAGCAGCTGGTGCTGGCAGGATTCTGCCTACCTTGTGGACACAGAGAGCCCCTGGAGAGCCACTTGGATAAGGGTAGTTTAATACAGCTTCTGGTAAGAAAGTAAAGTTTTTTTTATATTGCCCTTTCTCATAACCTTTCCTTAACCTACCTTCTTTTCACAGGTGATAATTTCTTGGTGCCACTCTGACTCCATCTTGCTGTTGAAGCAGCACAGGAATGCAAGCAGTGATGCCCTCCTTACATGCACCAGTAACAACTTAAAAGAGGAAAAATCTCAGCCCAAAATACCATTTTCATAATAGTGTAATTAAGAAGGATTTGCAGTGAATAATCACCTTGGATTTTGTATAGTTTTGGATTGATTTTTTTTTGATGAAGTAATTACTTGCAAAATTTTCCAAAACAAAAACCATCAGTTTTTCCCCACCTAATTCTTCTTGTTGGTAGAAATGTATCATCACCTTTGGCAGAGTCTGAGTGTGTTCACACTTGCCTTTGCACAGCTACTTGAGCTTTCTGCAGCAGCAGCAGGTAAGATGAGGGTCAGTAACCAGAAATTGGGGTCAGTTTTCCGGATATCACATTACATATCTCAATCACTAGCTCTTTCT
The DNA here is from genome assembly GCF_900496995.4 of Aquila chrysaetos chrysaetos. Classification (NCBI taxonomy): domain Eukaryota; kingdom Metazoa; phylum Chordata; class Aves; order Accipitriformes; family Accipitridae; genus Aquila; species Aquila chrysaetos. The sequence continues at coordinate 60,544,082 of NC_044006.1, read as the reverse complement.
GGAATGTTTCATCTAAAGACATTAAAGTTTAGCAGCCTTTTAAAGCAAGGTCACTCAGTTTCTCCAGATTCTATCTCTGTCCTGCGGCTTTTTACACAAAGACCCAAATAAGATATGCTCACAGCTGTTTCTTAGCACATGAGTGGGCTTAGTTTGCTGGGAGGTGATTTGAATATCAACTGAAAGTTGAAACAATGCTGAGTTAGTGCTCCAGTCCAGTGCCTTCTTAATTTAAAGGAGAGGGAATTGAGCTTGAAAAAAGCTACAATATCACAGCACTATTTCTACTGTGGGAATTTTGCATATAAGTCGCAATAAATGTGTGCAATTCAGAAAGCAGAGTTTCCTGCTGTCAGATGGGAGGGATCAACGCACGAAGTAATTGGATTACGAATAGAGCAATAGCAATGAAACACTTGTTCCCAGTATGTGAAACTATAGGAGAAACAGAACTTTCCCTGCTGCGCTGTAATGTTTGACTTGCCCCCTGGGAGATCCCAATCCCCGATCCCTGGTCCCCACGGAGGAGTGCAGAAGGCTCCATAGGGAGCCGCTGCACAGGGAGCTGCTGCGGCCAGCCACGAGTGAAGGGCACAGGCAAAGGCAGGGCTGAAATATCTGTCTGACGTGACTCAGAGGAGACCCATGTAGCCAGCTCCTGTTTATTCGCATGCTAGTCCTCAAACTAGTTGGTATGTTTCACAAAAATTATATGATGACAAAGCCTTGAAATATAGTCGTTCTGTGAGATCAGAGCAGTGAGATACGGCTCCTTGCCATTGCTGTCCAGATGATTTGTGCTTTTCATTACAGCAATATGATAATAAAATCAGAGTCCGGAGAAGGAAAATGACAGACAAAAGCAGACGCTTGCCAGTAGTGTGGTATAACAAAGTCCCTTGCTCTGTCTGGAAATATAAGCTTCTTACATCAGTAGAAAGCTGTTTAGTTCATTCTCATTAAATTTATTGGTAGGGTGACTTTACATAGGTTTGACACAATGATTTGGTAAAGCTGGCCCCTGCATTTTTCTAAGTGGTTTTTTTCCAAACACTGAAACGGCCCATCAGGCAGTAAACCTGGCTTTGGTGGTCAACTTTAGCAATTAGTGGGAGAAAATAGCCAGAAGATGCTGAGGTCTACAAAACAATTCCTTTGTCTATTTTTAATCACACCTTTCTGGAGAGACACTGAAAATTTGAGAACGTGCTTCCAGGGAATCCAAGCTCCAGTACTTTTCTCTGTGTGCATTAGGAACTGTACTAGGGAAAAAAGAAGCAAAAGTAACAAATGTTGCATGATTAAATAGTTCGGATAGAGGGGAGAGGCTTGACCTTGGTTTAAAGAAGAAGAGTAAAAAAATGAAATTAAAAAAGGGTCAATTTTTTCAGTGGAAAAAAGCTGATGTCCAGCTCACAGCAATTTCTCACATTCATTTGCAGGAAAGATATGGGAGTGAGGATCACAGTAGGGGTAAAACTCAAGGAGGGTCAGACAGTTCTTGGGAGGGATGTTTAATGAAAGGGGATATCTGCAGAGGCACAAACAGAAGATAAGCTCCTTGGGTAAACATTGGTAACGCAATAATGTAATAACCAGGGCTCAGGATTCTACCAGGGGCAGAGTGCCCATGGTTTTATATTGCACATGATGGAAACACCTTACTATGGTGTGAGTATGAGTTGTGGATGGTAGAGCTGTCTGCCTTTGTGCTAAATCTCCTGTGGCTTTTTAAGCGGACAGTAGCAGTTTCTCCCTCCACAAGGGAATCTTCAGGGGATGGGGACCCAAACCTTTGGCACAGAGAATAAAACAAGATGATGCCTTGCTGCAGCGTGGCTGGGCCGGCAGAGCTGCTCTCGCCCCGTGGTGCTCCAGCCCCCAGCAGGGTCACGCTCCAGGGAATGGTGAGATGGTCCAGCCCTGCCTCGCTCCAGCCCTCGGATCTTCCCACATACTGCTTTTCTTGCTCATTAGTCCACGTCTGTGCCGAGACCTCAAGGGACTGAGCCTGCAATACATCTCTCAGTAGGGCCCAACTTTTCAAAATATTGTCAAACTGGTATTTTTAGCTCCACATCTGTCACTACATTGTATTTTAGTTGACATGGCATTTTTCAGACTGATTTCAGTAGCTGCCTGATAGCTTTGACATTATTGACATTTGTTTCAACAGGAAAGCCTGTACTTGTGAAAAGAAATAGCTTTTCTGATTGGTATCCTGAAAAGAGCAACAGGGCTGATGACCATGCCAGCCGAGAGAGGAAACACGCACATGAGCGTGGACCACAGCAAGATCTTCTAGAGCTCCCAGAGATACTGCAGCAGTCCCCAGAAGAACCTCCAGGATACTCAGAAGCAATAAGTGAGCTGAGGTAATGCTGGACAATTTCTTGCTGAATATTAAAATGTCCCACTTAATTCAATGTTCAGCATGTTGTCATTTTAGGGCTTGGCAAAGGAAAGCTGGGAGAAGCATCAATAGTGTTTTGCTGTAAGGTGGGGTATGTTACTGGTTTCATTTAAACAGCCATTTGTACCTTAAGGAAAGCAGAGATTATCTTTTTCCTAGTTGTAGAAGAATACTAAAGACTATGAAACACCAGGTAGAAAATCAGGACTGGTGAGCACTCCTGACACGTTAAGCATTGTAGGGCAAATTGCTATACATAGTGTGCCTGCACATTTTCTGTGGGTGTCAGATACATGCACAGAGTATCTATTCTTGTTAGATAATTGTTGTTAATAAGTGTCCATATGAATACACTAATGGCCACATCATTACTCAAGTGCTGAGTTTTGCAAGCAGATTTTGCTTCTGGCTCTTTATCCAAATAAGAAGAAGGAATAAAAAATATACAGTAGACTTTTGTTGGAAAATAGGGGATGAATCTGAAAATAAGTATTTCTCATGCACCATTTCTCAATAGTTTAGTTTACAAAGCAGATTAAACAGCCTGAAATCTATTAAAAAAATAAAAAACGTATGTCTAAGAAAGTAATTTCCTGTACTAGAATCAGACTAACACAACAGTGTCCATTTACAACTACATATGTAGCCAAATACTTATGATTTTCTTACAATTGTGCAAACTAACTCATGACTACTTCAGAAATACCCTTGTCTTCCCTGGGTTTACAGAAGACTATAATGAGTTTAAAACCACCATTTAAAAACTGAACCACATGGGTTTTTTCAGAATTTTAGAACTGGGAGATTGTTAAAACTACAGTTTGTTTGTTTTTTTTTTTTCATGGCATCTCTGTGTAGTCAGGCCTCTTGCTTACTAAACATTATGACTAAATGCAGCTGTGTTTATTTCTTTTTTTTAAACTACAACTCTTACAGTAGCAGCTAGACTAAGAACATGTAAAGCTCTTTCATTAGACCAAAAAATCCTTATTCTTTCTTAATTCACACTTAGAAAATGTAGCGATTTCTTTGTAGTCTTAGCAGCTCATAGAGGAAGAAATCTATAGCATACTTTTAAGTATTTTCCAAGTTATTTCTATAAAGATATAGAAAAAGTAGCAGATTAATTGCTAGCCATGAAATGCAGCTGACAATGGAGTTTGTGTAAATGCTAACAATCATTAATGCCTGTTGAATAATAGGGCATACATGTATAATCCACTTTTTTTGTATACAGAAAGGCACAAGCTAACACAACATAGGCTAATGTGTACTTCAAGGTTTTCATCATCCTAGTTAATCTTGTCTTGATCCCTGTTCTGCTGCTTAAAACGTCCCAGGCACATTCCACCTAAAGCTCTTCTAATAGAAAACATCAGCTTAGGATAGCGAATGAAAGACAAGGTCTCATTGGCCCTGGTAGAGTTACTTTACTTTCATTTTTCAACAAATGCTTGATTTCATATATATTTTGTGTATATATATCTCGGACTCTGAGCAGAGCTGATACCTATTCATGATACATTTTCAAAACGCTTCTGTTATCCTTGCATTACGGCATTTTGCAGAAAATAAACCACACTGCAGAATTAACAGATAATGTAATCCCTGCCATGTGGGTCTGTAGGATGCTTCAAAAAACACAGGCAGGACCTTGCACTCTCCTTTGAATGTTCCAGTTTCTATTTATTTATATAGCAGTGCAATACTTCTGTAGACTATTCGCTAAGTTTTCCAAATACTTTTTTAAACATTATAGAGGCATCATTTTATAAGTATTTTAAAGCCATTGCATGCATTTTGCTCATATTCAGATGAAACACAAACTCTGTACTTAATTTTTGGCAAAGAATTGTTTTGTCACGCTACAGTCCACCCAGAATAAGGGGCAACAACTCGCTGTGGTGTCCAGGAGCTGGACAAACTTATACAGTTTAAATTCTTCTTTCTCTTTGACTTCCTCGGGGAGTAAATCAGCATCCATCTTTTTGGAGGGTGACTGGCAGCCTTCTCTTACCCCCGGCTCTGGAGGATGGACCCCCAGTCTGCCCATCTCCATGCTAGCCTGCAAGTTTCTGCCCATCAGTCTGCCTGAAGGCAGCAGATTGGAAGCAGCTAATTTTACAGCCTCAGGTCCTTTCTATCCTCTGTGCACACCCAGGGTGCCTTTACAGTTTAGCTCTAAAATGGCCAAATTGTCAATCTGTGGCAAGCTTGTCCTCTTGAGAAGTGCAGGATCTGGAGAGGCTACCACCTTACCCACTGTCAAAATGCAGCCCCTCTGTCACTGTGGCTTGTCAGCATGCAAAAAAGCACCATCAAACCTGACCAGCTCTGGTGGGAGCAAGAAGCAAGGATGGCCAGTGGGCTCCTGGGACCTCTGGAGTCAGCAGCAATTTTACCTCTGATTTCAGCATGGTCAGGATTTCAGCCACCAACTGAATTAGACAGGTTGTAGGAACTGGAGTTAGCTCCGAAGCACTTCCACTTGCAACTATTTTTTTAATGTCATCTTCTGACATACAGATCTAGAGGAAAGCCTTGCCCCATGCTGCAGTGTGCCAGGATGCTCGGAGGTGCTGCAGCCCACCCCCGCTCAGCTGCACATGGTACTTGCAGCAAAAGACTTGGCTGGAGGTGGTAAGACTGCAAGCAGACATCATCTCAGCCCAGCACAGCATCCTCACATCCGCTTGCCTTGACTTTTAAAAAACCTTCACAGGCTTAATTTGTATTGAAGCAGGATTGAGAAATAAAAGCACCAGGAACCTCTCTGCTCTTTGTTAGTGCCCACCAAAATTAAGCTGCCTCCTACACTTCAGTTGTTCCTTCTTAGTGGCCAATTAATGCCTGAAATGTGAAAGCTTGACTTCATGCCCTGCTATAATCTCCCTGACTCATTCTTCCTCAAACCAGTTCAGGTACCCGTGCTTTGAGCTTTTCTTTTTTAAGCTACATTATGTAAAATATCCTCTACAGAAAAGTAAATGTTTCCAGGCAGAAAGTTACCTACGAAGTACAACTAAGATTTCTTTTATTCACAGCTTTGTAGGTTTAATTCCACATTGCTATTCATCTCTGACATGTGCCTTGTTGATATAAATATTATCTTTATAGACATATGGGAGCAAAAATTGGATGAAGTCAAAGCATGATATAGGTATAAACATGAAAGGAAAAAGAAGTAAAAGAAAATGAGTTACTGAAGAGAAACACAGATTCATGCATTAGAACCACATAAGAAAATAAGATGAGAGGAACAGTTTTATCTAAAGAATTTATAAACATTGGTTATTAAAATGCTTAGATGAAAATATGAGACTAGGAAAAAAATTAAGAATCACTATACTCATACATAAAATGTTCTTTAATTGTATCAGCAGCTTTCTCTGGCTAGCTACTAATGAAGGGTAAAGTACATCCCAACTGCTACCAATATATCATTAGTCTGTTTACAAATTTAACAATTCAATTGCACAGTCCTGAATCAGCTTGTCTCTTTTTAAAAATAATGACATCCAAGGTGAGAATGAAACAAAACATTTCAGGTTGTTAAATTAGCCACTGGGGCAAAAATTATAAGGTCTCCTGAATACAACTGAGGTACAGAGAAATTACAGGAAAGACTAACAAAGAAATCTATCTTCTTAATGACGGCAGTCACTTTTACATTTAGTGGCCTCCCCACATGGGTACCAGAGTGTCAGGTAAATCCTTCAGCCCTTCTAGGTCAGTGGAGCTCTGTGTTATTGATGTCTGATGTCTACAGCAGCTTTCTGTCCCTTCCCCTGTCAAATTCAGTTTTCTATTAAGCAGTCAAACCCGCTACTCGCTGGAGGTCTGATTCTTGTGAGAACAACCAGATTGCAACTGTGTGATGTAGAAAATAACTACCTACTCCGGAAACATCATCCTTTTCACGGAGGAAACCTGATCAAGATCAGAATGCCGCAAGGATATCGGAGAAATCCTGAAATCCTTACAATAGATGGGAGTTTTACTGCTGAGGGCTGCAAGGCTGGGATTTCATCTAGCAGCTGGACTGCAGAATCCCTTCCCATAGCCAAGGTGCCACAACTTGGAATATTGTAATTTCTCATGTAAAAGACAGATCTTTGCTTGGTACCTCTTTTTCCCCCTTCTGAATTGAAACTCTTGTAGTCAATAAAAATTGCTCATTTTCCATGTCATAGACCAGCAATTGATCTATAAGTTTAAAATATCCAGCCTACCGTAAGGACTGCACCTTCACTCTTTCTGTACAAATGTAAGTTGTCCTTGGCTGCAGGAAAGCCAAAGATTTGCATCTGTATGAAATAAATCTCTGTGTACCTAACTCTTCTCTACCCCTCTAACTTGGCTCCTAGTCTGAAGCAAGGCCTCTTTTATGAGGCCTTGAAGAGGCACCTACCTTTCTTCGTGAGCTATATGAGGAACTTGGGCATTTAGGTAGCTAAATTTCAAAAAGCTGGAATTATCATATCAGAGTGGTCAAACCACACTGCTGTTTGGTACTTAGCTGTTTTACCCTGAAAATACTCCTTGCAGGCAGAAGACTTTTGGAAACCATTACATGTATGGCTGGGGTAGGGCATCTGGCTCCAAATTAAAGACGCCGTGCTCTCTCATGCTGCCCAGAAGCAGAGACAGCATCGTGCCAGTTCCTTCACTGCTTCAGAGCACCATGAGAGAGGGAAGATGTCCCCGCAAAAGGCAACTGCTGGACTACGTAGCACGTGGTAGGCGTCTCAGACAGCTGAAGAGACTATCGCGAGCCCCGGTGCGATGTGAAAAACAGGCCGGCTCTAAAACAAAAGCACTTGCCAGAGCCGAAGGGCCAGCATGTGACACCTTTCATTTCCCTCTGCGCCCAAGTGCTGCAGACATGGTCACATGGCAATTGCTATCATTTGTCTCAGTGCACAGTTTAAAAACACTTTAGGGTCTGCAGTTGTGAGGGGAGGACTTTTTCTTCCTTAGTAAATGAGTGTTCTCAGCATAATGTGATGTTGCAGCGTTTTTTATGTGATATGAGCTTTTCTTCCTTCTACTCCTTTGGCCAAATTTTTGAAAACACTCTCAGTGGAAGATACCTGCAGAAAATCAGACATCTTCCCCCACCCGCCCTTTTCCCCATTTAGTAGAAAAAAATTACAGTAAGTTAAAAACACATTAACGAGCGGCAGTACCCATGGGAGCATCTGCTGCCCTCTGAGCCGCTCTGTCTCCTGCCAGCGGTTGTGTCTGCGCTGTGCATTTCAGCTTTCGCCTCTGACCTCTTCCACTGTCTGATAAGAAGTTTTGACATTATCCAACAGTACTTGATTAGTTTTCTCTCATTTCTTTTCAACTTCAAAGAGCTGGGTCTGGTACCCAGTGGTCTGAGTGGAGGGAAGGCTGCATGGTCACACGATGCTTCACTGGTTCACAAAATCCACCATTTCATGTGGGATGGCTGCCAGGCTGCCTCTGCCTCCACAAATATGCCTTCAAGGTAAATGTCGCAAGGAGTGAGAAACGAATTTATGACTTGATGAGACTGAAATGAGTGAATTTACACACATGGTAACTCTGTGTTGGTAGAAGTTTTTATTGAAGACCCACATTTCCAGACTTAGGGCGTGCATGAGGAAAAGCCACATCCATCCTGGAGTGCTCCGGACTCATCTCTCATCACCGTGCAGTGGGTGGTGGGTGGCCAGGTTTAAACTGCTTCTTCTCCCCACATCTTTGCCTTACCCTCACTGACTTGCCACAGGAAAAACAGTACAGAACGAGAGAGCTGACTCACTTTACTGTAATTAATGCACAAACGCGGTGCCGTCAGGAGGCAGTGTGAGGCTGCCTCAGTCTCCAGCTGCCTCATGGCTGGCTGTGACCGACTCTTTCCCCAGGGCTTGGCAAATATGTGGGGTGAAGGAAAAACTCCTCCAGAAATGAAGTGAGGTCTGGGGGGAGAAAAGGGCCAGGTGGGCTCTAAATGTAACTTGGATCAAATCAACTTTGGTCAATCACCTAGTTATGCTGGACAGAAGTGTAGTTACAATCTGAACATGTTTGAGATACGTAATTTCTGCATTTTTAAGCTGAAGATATGACATCAATTTTGAAATAACAGTTTCTGTTGAAAATCTCACCTGTGTTAAAAAAATAACAGGTTTAAGAGGCTAAATAATCCCCAAAGAAAGCACATTAGTTTAAACATAATTTGGTTGACCAGAAATTAAATTGTGGAGGGACACGTACGTAGTTTTTCTTTCCACAAAAAAAAAAATTCATTTCAGGCCAACCTGAGTAGATTTTAAAAAAAATCTTTTTTTCACCATTGAACTGAAAAATCCATTATTCCTCTTCCAAGTCTCTTCATTTTTATTTCTTTATTTTCGCCTCCACTTTTTTTAAGGTAAATATGCTTTCTTAGTTGGACTGCCAGAATATAGTAGCTGTTATGCAGTTTCTGGTGCCTATTTTAATCCCCTCATGCATACAAACTGAATATTTACCTCCAAAAATATCTGCAGGTCAGGATCCATTTTTTTTTTTTTAATCCTGTAGACCTTTGTAATGGTTTGGCAACACCTTACCTGTCTAGAAAGCAGATGAACACCCATCACTGGCCACCACCTGCCACGGGTGTGAGGACCCAGCAGGGCAGTGCAAGGATGGGCAACCAGCTGCTTCCTCCCACTCCAGCTGACCCTAAAGGTCCCCCCCTGCTTGGGTAACCCCTCGGCTGGGAGATGAAGAGCAAGCACGTGAGTGCTGCTCCGGGGAGGGCTCCCTGAGAAATGGCCAAGTCCGAAGAGCTGCTTTGCAGCAGCAGCGACAATCCAGGTTTCCAGCTGGCGTTTGCCTCTCAGGCCCTGCCTAGCCCCCGGGGCTCAACCGATTTGTTAGGTGTCGTAAATGGCGTTGAAACAGATGGACATTAGTGCAGGCAGCCAAGACATCTTGTAAATTATGTGGCTCATAAACTCGGTCCAAGTCCATTTGCAGTCAGTGGGGTTTTTGCCATGGACTCGGGGCTGGATCAAACTCAGCTTGTGCGGGTGTAGAGAAGCGGGATTTACAGCTACCTTTCTCCAACACGTATCTGTCAGTAACTAAGGCTACAGGGATGTTTTATCACTTGTTCACCACTGCACTGGTTTAATTTTCAAGGCAAGTCAGGGTGAAAGAGCATCTAAGATCACCCAGCTGGAAAGATGAATTAGAGAGCAGTCGCCACCAGCCAGATCTGGCTTCTGTATTTCATCTGGGATGAGACCAGGGATGTCCTGCGATGTGCAGCATTCGTGCCTGTCCCCCTTCTGCAGCCCCAAGGGAAATCGCACCCCCTGTCCAGCCACTTTGCTCCTATACCCATCCCTCCCTTTTCCCTCCCTGTTCCCTGAAGGCACAGCCTGGAGTAGGAGGGCTCTCAGCTCCACAACCTATTTTATCCACTTAAAATTTTGTAATATCTTTATAAACAAATGTCTAAGGTGCCAGCACATAGTGTGGTGAGAATACATAAGCAATGAAGCTGACAAATTTGAAAAAAGCACAGAAGACTGAGTTTGCTTCCCCAGTCCTGGTTTTAAGGGGTCAAGATGAGCACCCAAGCTGCTCCTCCAGCAGATCTGGTGGGAACGAATCCGAACTCACCCCCTTCTCTCTCTCTTCCCGTTTTTACTTCGTTACCTTCAAAATTCAGTTGCAAGTGTAATCTGGATTTCTTGTTCTGACCTCCCTCACAGTAGTTAGATTTGAGAATCTTTTTTAGGAATTTTCTGCTGTGTTTTGCAACAGTTAATGAGTTAGGAGGAGACAACTAACTGTATGGTTAACATAGGGTAGCAGCTGTCTTGGGAGTTGGCAGTTCAGAAGGTCACTGCCTTTGCCAGAGAAGGATAATCAGTACAGTTCCTTACATCTTTTACGACATTGATTGCCTGAGATCTTTCCAGCTCTCTTGCTACAGTGGATTTCCTAGAAATTAACTTCACATTGATCCACAGCATGGACACGGTCTTGAAAAGTGTCATTGAAAGGAGTTACAGGTAGTCACAGACTAACCCAGGGCTGCTGCCTTGAGTCACAGAAAAATACAGCAGGAAGGACTTAAGGAGGGTCCCTGGTTCATCTCTCTCCTCAAAGCAGGATCAGCTGTTCCTCGCTTAACATTCGTCCACCCTGTTCTGAAGACCTCCAGCATCCCATGGTCTCCCAACGTAAGCTGTTTTGAGGCTTTATTACTTTTACGACTGGAAAGCTATTTCTAATATTGAATCGAATCTCTTCTGCTGGAGTTTGAACACGTTATTTCTTCTCTGAGCCTTCACGACCACAGAGAAAAAAAAAATCCCTTCCTCTCTATAGCAAACTTCTAGATATTAGAGGACTTTTGTCATAATTTTTGACATGTTTTTTAGGCAGAAAGTTCAACTTTCAGTATTTCCTTGCAGACTGTATGTTTTTAGAGTGCTAATAATTATTGTTGCTGTCGTCTTAATGTCTTCCTGGAAGCGTGATGCCTAAAACTGAGTATTATGTCCCCACTGAAGCTGTACCAGTCATCACTGGTGACCAGATCAGAGGGATGACTCAGTCTGTGGTGCAAGCCATTTTCCCACTCATATATTCCAGAATGACTACATCCTTTTTCTCTCTGATAGGACATTGTTCACTAATAATTGAGCCCCTTTTTTGAAAGGCTGCTGCATAACCCACCCCCCAATCTATGACTGTGATATGTCCTGCATGAAGTGACACCCTTCACTTGCCTTTACTGAGCTTTAACCTATTTTTTCACACTATTTTTCCAGGTTGTCAAGATTGATTTGAATTCAGCTGTCACCCTTCCCCTGTTCTTCCCAGACTTCTGCCCCTCCTTGCACCATACCATCTAGGCAGTTGATAGACATAGTCTGTATTTCACTGTTCAAGTCATTAGCGAGAAGCTGAACAAAATCAGGTCTGGGACAGGCTCCTGCAGAGCCACACTCTGTGTGACCTACAGAAAACTCTCTGGGCACATTTATTAACCAATTTTGCACCAACCCCATCACAGCTTCATCCAGATCACATATCAGCATAAGGGATTAAGAGCATTTCTTGCCCCTATAAGGATCAACGAGCACTTTATTGGATTCAGGTGTCATTAGAAAAAATTAGAGTTTGGACCTGAGACTTCATGGTGTTGTTTTTGAAGGTCCCAACCACTGAGCCACTAAATGAGAGGGGAGACCTCCTCCCCTGTGAGCCTTTCTTGATCTGCAGCCTGTTTTGTCTGCTGTTTGTTGCTTTTCCTGTGGCAATCCGTCATAGGAATGAACTTTGAGTTAGTTCACTTCCGATGACTATGTAGTAATATAGCAAAGGATCATGGACAACAACAGCCAACAGCTCATGCATGGTACTGGGAATTGAAACCAGCGGCGGGTGGCCAGAAATGAGGATCCACCCTTAGTTTTCTAAATTTCTGCTTATGGAACTACTGTGGACAGTAAAGACCTCCAGGTATGTTTATATTAGCTGAAGCAATAACAGAGGCCTTTGCCTCCTCACTGGGGCTTACTATATAAGGCAGCTAAGAACACAGTTGTTTCCATTCAATTTTTTTACTGCACTGAGCTAAATCCTGGAGCCAATGACTGTATGCATTCATCTTCCTACAGAAGGGACAAAAGACAACAAAGAAACAAGGTGCTGGAGTCCTTGCTGGGTGGAGAAGTAGGGGTGCTGCAGTCTCTGCAGGACAGAGCCTGGCTCACGCTATGGAAGAGCAAAGGTCCTGTGACAGGGTGAATTTTCTCGGCGGTGAGAAGTGCTTGGGTAGCATTAGTTCCCTCTTCCAAGAACAAGGAGAGCAGGTAGCATCTTGGTTGGGCTAAAAAGCAAGAAACAGAGAAGAGAGCTATTTATGGCATTGCTCCAAAATGCTGTCCCTTCTGCTGTGCTCTAAATATTCACGTGCCAGCTAACGGAGCACAGCCTTTTGCCAGCTACCTTTGAGGTCCCCCTTGAACAGTACCACAGCAGTCTCGTAAGAGATGTGCTATCAGTGAGACCCCTGCAGAGAGGCCATTGTCACTCATGAGGACAAGTCATTCCCCATTTCTGAGGATCTTCTCCCCGTCAGCTCCAAGACAGCCAGAGATAAAATGAAACCACTCGCCATCTTACTGTAGTGCCTTATTGGATACACTTGAACAAAGATATCCTGGCATATCCTAATCCCTGCTATGAGGTGTTTGTCTGGAGCAGGAGAGCTCTCAGATTCATTTAACGCATTGGTCCTGTCACTATGTCTGTCGTAGCTCTGTGGACTGACCTGAAAGACACCTTGGGACGGCTAGATGAGCTGCCTTGTACCCACGCTGCTGAAGGCCAGCATGTTGCCCACATCCACACTGCACAGCACGCTGACTAGGTCTCTTCCGGGTACTGTGGGGTAGTCCTGACGCATAATTATTACTTTTTCAACACTTCTTGAAAGACATGTAGATGTGTCAGTTAGGGGCATGGTTTAGTGATGGACTTGGCAGTGTTAGGTTTATGGTTGGACTCAATGATCTTAAGGTCTTTTCCAACCTAAATGATTCCATGATTCTATGAGTTCTGAGAAGGCTGTTACAGCCTGCAGAATAATGTCTTAATGCATGACACTGGGGTATTTTTTCTGTACCCAAGAGAGAGCAGGAGTATTTTTGAAATTGTGACATCCCCTGTGATGCAGAAGTCAAACTTGGTGCAGTCTGGATCTATGCTGTCCGCTTGGATCAGACTCTGTGGTGACCTATCCTGTCAAATGTGCCCACTTTCCCATAGAAAAGGATTAGTTGGTTCCCTCTAAAAACAAGCCTGGGAGCAAGTGAGGCTGCCTACAATGTGAACAAAGAGCCAGACTTTCTGTGTGGGAAATATGAAGGCTAGTGATCAATAGCTACAATTTATTTGAGATTCCTACCCGAGTTACTGCAAGAAAATTGCTTTCAAGAACTGTAATACATCAGTAATTTCAGCTGCATTGGAATTGAGGTATCTACAATCAGATCCAATCACTGGAAGGTTTTTTGAGTTTGATTATTTTTATCTCTTTTTTCGTAATGACTGTAGCTGAACTAGCTGAAGAAAAGGAGAAAAGTGATTGCAAATTGTCAGCTGTAGAAGACAAAGTCTATCACAGTGGTAAATAAAAGGCAGACTGTTCAGAAGCAATGGCAAAGTAGTGAGATGATCTGTGCATACCTCTTGGGTTGCCAGTGTCATATCAACAATACGTGCTTTGCTTGTAGATTTTCCTGCAGCACCAGCTCATAAAAACATGACACTGTGAATTAAGAGAAATGGCAAAGGGAGAAATGAATCAAGGCAAATTGAACTGTATTATGCACAAACAAGACACTAAGTAAAGTGTGTGCATCAACTGACATTTTTGAGCACTGCCGTTAATCGTATGTATTTTGTATTTCACTTTAATGTGATTATTTCTTTCAACTACTGACATCTACTGAAATTTTAGTAAATGTGAGATGTAAACAGGCAGATCTCTGTTTGGTTAAGCATGAAAACACCCCTGTAGTAAGCTGTATCACAACTCATTTGTATTGAAGGTAAAGGGACAGAGTGAGATATGGAGGCGCTTGCACTATTTCATAACCCTGCCATTTATAATTTGCCTGTTGGATACTAATTCCTGAGGCAGTTCCTTGGGTATGTAGACTGTGAACAGGAAACTTTTTATCCAAAGTTATTACAGAAAATAACCCAACGATAATCTTGCAGTCTAAAAATTTCTATTGAAGCATCTATTCAGAACTGTCACAAATCTCACTGAGTAGTAGGAGCCTACTTAAGGCACTCTGCATTTTATTAATATCATCCTTGCCAACTCTCATCAGTATCACTATTAATACAGTTTAATTCTCAATCTCCCAAATTTAATATAGACAGGCTTGTCTGGAGTAGCAGCCCAAACTGTTGGTGCAAGAGCCATAGCCATAGAATAAGGGATGGGGAAGGTATGTGGAAATAGATTTGTTGCAGGGGTTTCAAAACTCATCTATATGTGTTCTGCTCCCAGGTGGGACCTCGGTGTCTGCTGCAGGAGGAAGGTGCACTATCCCACATCACCCAGGGAGGACACCTTTACTGGCCCGGTCTCTGGGAATCCTCTTTGCAGGCACTGTGCAGAGGTAGTGTCCTGGTTTCTTTGAGCTTTCTGCAGCCAGGAGGATTTATCAAACTTGCAGGTGGAAGTCATGCCTCTGGGAGCTGGTGAAAGGAAATGGAGCTGCTCTGAATACCCTGGGTCCCAAAGTCAAGTTTGTTGAAAGATGAATCCGAACAGAGAATTGCCTGAAAGCCTCATATTTTATTTCCACAGGCTCTCCTGATCAGAAGGAAAGATTGGTGAAAGAGAAAAATTATCATGTGAGACAAAGTCCTGAGACAAGCTCTGTGCACCAAGTCTCTTCCATGTTTTCGGATCTTGAGCTGACAGCATTATAGCTTTTACTGCTACAAGGCTTGGGCTCCAGCTGGTTGCCAATGTAATACAAATAGCAGTGGTTCTGAATGGGGAAATCAGCTGGGTTAGCTTTAGCAGAGTACGCTGTTTGGCAGGGACTGTTGTGGAGTCGCGTCCCATGGTGGGCATTGCCTTTCAGCACAGGAGCACCCGGGGAGCTCTGCCGGGCAGTCCCGCCGTGTGTGCAGTCCTCAACCACACTGCCTCATCACTCATTATAGACTGTCTTTAAAAAGCTGCGGTCCGCAGCTAACTATTTTAACACAAGCCATTTCCTTTTAGCTTTTCAGAGCAGCAACAGCATGTTTACATCGAGTCCCAAACACCTGTTCTTTCTTCCAGAACCGCTTTCATTACCAGGACAGAGGAGGATGTGTAGGAAAATAGAAGTCCATCATGCAGGCAGTGCAGAATTGTGAGAAAATTGAAATTTAATGATTATATAAAATAATAAAAATTTCTATGGTAATGGGGCAAATTATGTATACCTATTCTTATACTCCCTGTCCTGCATGTTAGTTTAATGCTTGTTGTGCAGAGCATATCTTTCAGCTGCTATATAATTAAAATCTTGTATGATTGCAGTACCCAGTGCAGGTCAGATGCCAGTAGTACACTAGACCCTGTTACTTGTAATGCAAAATGAAGTGTTTTAGAAAGAAAGGTTGCCTAGTTGTGTGGTTTGCAAGCTTTTTTGAGTCATGAGCCTCTAAAATCTTTCCATGAAAGGTGAGGACCCCTTTAGAAATTTTACATACTGCAGAGCAGTACATGAACTTGTTCTTCCTGGTTATTGGTCACAGACCTCTGGTAAATTATCCATAGGGGTTTATGGGTCACATGCTGAAAGTGAGCAGTCTAGAGCACTGGGATTAAGCAATCTGAGCTGGCATCATGGAAGTTAGGTATCTGAATGCCTTTGGAAGACTAGGCACCAGGAATCAGCTGGGGTGAGAACATGCACAGGGGCAGTTGCAGAGTAGTGGGAAAACTGGAGGTTTCCATCCTTGCTTGCCTTGTGACTTTTCTGTGCCCTGAGAAAATAGCCTTTGGTCCGTTCATGCCATGTGAATATATAGAACAGATTTTTTTTCATCTTTCTTTGTAATGCAAGAATTTCAGCAGCAACATACATAGGCTTTTATTCTAATACAAAAAGAAGTATGTATCCCTTTTCCTCTGACTCTAAGCTCAGACCCTATTTCTTGCTCCAAAGTACAGTGTAAAATCTATACACCTGCATCCTACAGTGCTGTAATGAACAGTGCCACGACCTGCAGCCGTTCTATCTTCTCAGTGAAGAGCAAAGTCAGGTTCTGTAATTCTTCCAGCTGCAGCACTTGGCTTTCCCTTAATGGCTGAATTACTCCCTTTAGTTAGGCTGGTCAGGTAGAAAGCTGATAGTTCAGACATCATAAGTCTAAGACATTAGTGCATTAAAGACAATATCCTGTGGCTTTCTATGGGGCTCACTTTCTACCTAGAATGTTTTTCTACTTGGCAGTTAGCCTGGCTAAATCAGATGAAAGATATACATTTCCTTGAGCTCTGCCTTGCTTTGTTCCTTCCTTAACCATGCTGGAACATGAGTTTAATACAGCTAATGATATCTAAACTTGCCTTCCTTGGAGCCATGGGCTGTAGGGTAGGTGAGGACTTCTCTCTGGGTCCCTCCTGGAGGCCATGTGCAGAAGAGCAAGAAGCATTCATGAGTAGCCAAATTCGTTGAGCCCTAACTACTTCATCAGCCATGTCTTTGGGTGGTCCATCTTGTGTTATCAGGCCAGCTGGGATTAGAACTTCTCCTGCCTCTCATCTGCCCCTCAGCTGCTCCCGTGCCCTGACCAACATGGCCCCAGGGCCGAGGATTTGCAAAAGCTGCAGGAGAGCCCACCTACACTCTTGTTTCTGCATTAACCCCCATGGCACCTATTAACTACTGAGTATCGAGGCAAATATCATGTCAAGAGATCGCTTTTACATATTGTCTTGCTATTCTTTATAGCTATGGCCTTCAAAATCATGTGCCAGTGCTTGCGACCTCCTCTCCCCCCAAATAATAATCAAGAACAAAAAAAACCCCACAGAGTTTATGTAATTTGGGATGTGGCTTGCTTTGGTGCAGACACACTTCTCAGTCTGCAGTTCTGCTGGCACTAGATGGTGGGTGCCTGTAACAGCTGTTTCAATAGCTAAATTTGGTTCCTAGTTCTTCATAGCACATAGGCATCATCAGTAAAATATTCTGCTGTATTTTATTGACACGATACAGTTTTGCACTCTGCCCATTTCCTGACACAGCATCCATTTAGGCAAGAATGGATATCTTCAGTAGTGGGACGAGTGTGTCTCTGGATGAAATTATGCACCGCAGAGTAAAATCCCAGAGGATACCACACACCAATGTGTCAAAGCAGCATGAGGCTGTGTACAGGCATCGTTAGGTTTGCTCATTCAGCCAGCCTCTGCTTCACAGAACCTGGTTTATCTAAGCTTTACTAAACCGTATCTTATTAAACCCAGGTTTAAGACGTGAACTACAAAACAATTTATCAAGAGCACTAAACGCAGTCAGTGGACTGTGGTTGTGAGTTGATTGGGATGGCTCCAGGCAGGTTTTGAGGCCTCCCCATGGGGCTTTTCCTTGGCACTCTGTCTTCTTTTGCAGTAGACTGGCTCCAGGATGGGGTCACGCATTGATACCATGCTTCTTCTGGAGTTAGCTTGGACCAGGAGCACCCCCAATAAAGGAAAGAACAGCCACTTCTTGGATTGAGGACCCCAGTCTCATTGTGGTGGGGTTTTAACTGAATTTGTAGGCTGCATTCCAAAGGAACCTTAATCCTTTCAGAAAAAAAAAAAAAAAAAGGTCCTGTCAAGTTATGAAGATGGTTAAGATGCTCACACACATACACATTGTGGGAAAGGGGCGAGAGGGATGAAAAGGTGGAGCATGGCACGGATGAAAAGGTGGAGGCAGAAGTAGCACAGTGGGAGGTGGGGGGACGCAGAGTGTCCCATGGGGGCAACGGCTCCTGGGAGCTTTATGGGACTGTAGAGCAGCACGGGAACCCGCCAGCCGCAGACGTGAGGTCACCACGCCAGTATGCTGCTGCAACAAATTAGGTCATCTCCTCTTCTAGGTCCATGATTCTTCTCCCTGTGCAGGGTGGTCTTTTGGGGGTTTTGTGGTAAGGAGCAGAGAAATAGCAAACCAGAGCTTTTTTTCTCCTAGGAGAATGCCAAAGGAACCAGGCTTTGTAAAGAGCAGGCACTTGGGCTCCCTCTTGCTCGGCAATTTTGCTTTGCCTTCCTTGAGCACAACCAGGACTCTGTGCTCAACTTCGCTGGGCAAAACTGTTCCAGGCCCATATCTCAGGGAGACTCCATGCAGCTCTGAGTGCAACAGATTTACAGCAAAGCCCAAGCTTCATGCACTCCCGTGGGGGTAGTACTCAATACTAAACCAGTGCTCCCTCTCCCAGTGCCAAACAAAGAGCTTTATCGGGGTAAGGATAGTATCTTATCCCCACATCTTCTCCCTCTCTGTATTTCCTTAAAGAGCTCCTATCTGGGGTTTGTGCAGGTACTCGGCATAGGCATTCATCTCAAATTCTGCTGCAGACTTCAAGAAATAATACAGAAAATCTCATTTCGGGCATAAGCTTTCTGACTGCTGCTGCTGTTGCGGCATCGTTTTGTTTTCTTTCTGTGCTGCTGGCATCACGCTGGGCAGCACTTCAGAGGGTAGAAGGAAAATAGAGCAGACAGGTGGCAGATTTTGGAGGAATGAGGCCCTGGGCCAGGGGAGACATGAGGATTAAAATCTTAATGTTTGTATCAAGTTGTTTTGTCTTTTTTACTTCATGGCCCTTTAAAATTGTTGCCATTGTATAGTCTGTGTCATCCTGGAAAGTGCCCTGACTGCTTTCACTGCTGTGCCACAGGCTGATTAGAGTCTATGGTTAATTTGGGGATAAGTGCTCGTGGAATAAAAAGACAAAACAAAACATAAAAAATTGTTGAGCCTGTCTGAGGAGAATAAAGCAACTAATCTGTCTTGTAAAGATAACGCAAAGGAATACCAGATGGCAGATTTACACCTATATGCTGGTGCTGAGTATCACCTCAAAAAGGGTCTGGTGATGGAATTTTTTTTTAATGTTACAATAATTAACAGAATGCATCTTCTAATGAAAAAAAATCCAGCAGGAGACATAGAAAGTTACAATTAAACATTCTCTTTATTGGGGCCTTGCTCTGAAATGGCTCAAGTGAGAAATGCTCAGAGTGCCCATCAGTGCTGCTAATGAAAAGACCCAAAGTCACGTTTTTCACTTTTATTTGGATTTAGATCAACACCACAGATAAGATACTTTGGTCAAACACAAGAACAGATTGCTATGCTGCTCCTTCCTGGCTGCAATAAGTACAGTAACGTGGAAAAAAAATGCTGGTTCTCCTGGAACACTGAATGTAAATCTTGGCTTGGCATATACAGCTAATAAATACGTTGTTTGCACTTAGCACTTTAAAATGGAATTGCACATGCAAGATGTAACCAGGCTACTGATCATCACCTTCATCATTGTCCCTGTACTATTTTTACTTCCTTAAGCTCTTTGCTTGCCTTTTTCCCAGCAAGAAAAAGAATATAATTTGCTGCTCTACTCAGTATTTCAGTGATTAGTCTGCTGATTTTGACACGTTTAGCAAAGGTCACATTGAAGTCCTTCCTGATAGAATTGGTATCGGCTCTATAGCTTGACTTGCAGTACTATGCATCGCAGGTAGCAATGGAAGTCCACCCAAGTGAGGTGAGAGGTCTGCCCAAAAGCTGACGAGGACAGAGGTTAATACCAAGCAAAGATACAGTAGAGGGACTGGCGTGAATGCAGTTCTTACAATATCAAGAGTCAATACTACTACCACACAAATAATGACATATCAATAATATATTGTACAAGCTTATACAGCAACACATGTTGATTTGCAACATTGTACAGTTTAAATCTAAAGTGCACAGCCTCAATCTGAGGTGACAAAACAGTACTATCAATATAATAAAGGCAACACAATTACAGACACATTTATTTCCTCTTACTTCATGTCCTCATGATATTACATTGAATCAATACTCCATTTATCTATTTTAGATTAAATTAAAACCACATTGCACTTTTTTTTTTCTCTTCAAGTATTTTAGAGACAGCAAAACAATATTGCTTCACAAACAAAAGTTGGCCGTTTAGGCAAAGTTAAAACCAAAACTTTAGTAGGGTTATAAGTAGACAGGCCCAAGCCGCAGAACTCTTACCAACACTTCTAGACGTTGGGGGGAAAGAGGATAAATTTCCGTTTCCATGCCATAGTCACCTCTTATGTTAAGGAATGATGGAGCACTGAATTCTGCAAGAGCTGTGCCCATGGTTTCTAAAAAGGCTGTGAGGCTCCGCGTGGGCTGTTTTAGGCAGATGTAGCCTTATCTCAATTTTTTCTGCCACTTCAAAAGCCGTTGCAGACAAGGATGGAGTCCAGCACCAGGATAACCTTTGACAAAGCAGTTTGTTACTCAGACCCCATCCCTGTCACCCAGATTACAGTCACACTTAATTTAGGCCTTGTCTTGCAGACCTGTACATCTGTAAGAAGTCCTTACCCTCTTAATGTAGCTGTGAGGTTTCATGCTATTTCTTTAGTAAGAATTTCAGTCAATTTTAATTTTGGACTGCTCATAGGAGAAATGGTTATGAGATATGCATTTATTCAGACATGTGACTTTTTTTTGGATAGGCTTTTTTACCACAGAACACAGAAACCATCCAAATACAACCTTATTTCAGTCTTGGTTAGCACTGTATATTGATTGTGCGTCTGCTTAGTTAGGCCAAGTGGAAAACATAATTAGGAATAATAGCATCCTATTGTTGTACTGTAATTGATCTTATTAAGTGGTTTTAAGAGCTGCAGTACTCTTGAGGTTTTTCAGTAATCAACCCTGGAGATGTACAATCCATATGACATGGAGAAATGAGGTATTGGTACCTCTTAAGAATGTGGTATGTGGGCTTGTATTTTAAAATAAGCAGTAATAAATATTTGAGGCACCTCCATCAAAAGAAAAAGAATCCTAGTTAATTTTCAGCTTCTGTCCTTGCAGTTTTATAACCCATATAAAATAAAAATATATAGTTTACAAAATAGGATTTTTTTATATATATATATTTCCTTTTGTAAAACTATACCTATTTAAATACATTTGAAATGTTACTATAGGTAAATTAGAAATTCTGTTCTAATACTACGAAAAAGGCAAAATACTTTCACTTTTAAACATAGAGCTTGTATACTCTGCTTCTCACCGCCCCCTACCACTTCCCCCAATTTGATTTTGTCATCATTTTGGGCAAATTTGGCATCATTCAGTCCGATTGCTTTTAATTTAAAGTAGTCTGTGTGTTAGAATTGGGGATAAAATTTTAAGTATCTTCTGTTCTTCTTTATTTGGTTCAATGCAGCTTTTTGTGCAGCTAATTATTAAGGAGGCATTCTAAAACTCAGGAAAGGACTTTAAAGGAGCCATGTTTCTTGATTTTAAACTGTACTCTACTCCAACGCCACAATATAGAAATAGATTTACTTTGGAACAAACTACAAATACATTCGCACAGTTTGTGACAACTTAATTGTCTACTTAGAGGTCCAGGAACAGACTTTCACACCCAATTATTATAAATCTTGTCCCAGGCGTTCTATTTCATCAATCAGGAAATCAATGTCTTGGTGAGTTGCTGCGGGGTTTGAGATGACCATCCGGAAGAAGTTCACTTTGTCTCCCAGGGGCTGATAGCTCACCATGGTCGTGCCATACTCCATCATCCTGGCTTTTATCACTGGTGCCACCTGCAGCGTAACAAAAAGCAGGGGATGATGGTGATTATTATTATAATTATAATTAATTATTTTAACTATTTCCATTATTACCATCATCTTTATTGTTATAATAGTAACAAAACACAGAGTATGTTTTCTTTTTTTAAAAAAGATGAAGAGCTACAAGAAGCAGTTAAAATGAAATTACATCCAACACTGATAAAAATGCTAACCTCTATTAAGGAACAAATGTCTCAGTGAAAGACACTAGGTTTGTCCTGTTTCTTTGCCCTGCTTTTAAAATCACAGGGGAATTTGCCCCCTACTTTCTCAACACTGCTGACAGGGACACAGTAGCTGTTTTTTGTAGTGCTCAAAACATACTGTTACAATCGTTTTCCATCTTCTTTTCATATGCCAGAGTGCCATGGTTTTATTGAGCTTTTGTTGCACGTGCTGGGTTTAGTGATTGCAGTTCACAGTAACTTGAGTAAATATACACAGAACAAGTGCGTGCTCTAGAGACGTGGCAATCCCAGGGAGTACCAAACTTGGAGACCAGAGTAAGGTGGTACCAGACCAACCTGCAGTAAAATGACCACAGAGGTGTCATGTGCCAGAATATCACGAGGTGACCTTGCCCTGTGAGATCATTTTGGCGATTGCCTGCCTGCAAGGGTTTCACTGTTCTCTGCATGATGTCCTGGAGGACGCTGCTTACCTTCATAAGGCGGCTCATTCTTTCTTCATTGTCTTCCATACTGCGCAAGCTGGGAGGTATATACCAGAAGCAGACGTTTGTGTGCTGAGGCTAAACACAGAATAATAATGGTTTACACTGTAAGAAATGCTCATAATATCTCAATTGCAATTAAGTTCATGCCTTCCCTCCCTCTCATACATCATGTTGTGACAACAGTTAATGGTTTGCATTATTGTGGTCCACTGAGAGTCATCATCATTATTAATGCAGAAAAGATAATTTTAGGCAATTTATTCCCAGGGTGTCAGATGCGGAAACACATCATCCAGCTGTGCAAATATATTTATGCCCTACTGAGAGGCATCTAGATTTTGTACGTGCTGTCCCCTCCAGAGGCTGAAGGAATCATGTAGCTAAGACAAGAGTCTATTATGGATGATTCAGAGGTGAGGACTGTGTCATTTACTTTTATTACATGACACGGTAATATAGAATCTGGTTCTGTAAACAGGAGTCACAGGTGGTGCATGAGACAGTCTTAAGATTTTCTTACATTTAATGAAATTTATTACTTCTCCGTTTGATTCAGCTAGCTGCTGTATTAATACGCATGCACCACAGCGTCTTAGCTAGTTTAACTTACGTGGGAGCACCAAGTAGAGAGGCATAAAGTAAGAACTAGTTGACATTTTGTGTATTTTTGCAATCTCCCAACAGTTGCCTGCCTTGCTATGTTCCTCTTTGCTGGATGCTATATGTGTGAGTTACAGCAACTCCTGCTGTCAGTTCCGTTACTCATCATCAGACCCAGTGGACCAAATTCAGTGACGATGTCTGAGGCGGGGGAAATAAATAACACAGTGGCACGTGGGTATGAGCCTATGATCTCTGTCTGATGAAACATAGTGACGTTTATCCTTGTGCTGCAGAGCACTTAGGCATGCGCTAAGTGATCGCTGCCAGGGAGCAACATTCTGAGAGACAAAACCTTCCAGGGCAAGTACAGAGAGCAAAAGCCATCACAAATAGGAGCAGAAAAAGCTAAAATGACATCTTTTTTTTCTCTTTCACAGGCAAAACACCAGTTAACTTTGTAACAGAGGTCTCTACCAGGCCTGTCCCCAGCCATCACAGCTGGAGAGGTTTGCCCACAGAGAGATGGCCAAATGCCAGACACTCCAGGTGCAGTTCAGAGGTACAGCCACACAACCCGGGCTGCACTACCTTGCCCTGGGCAATGTGCTCCAGCTGAGCATCTTGCAGCCAGGGGTCCCGTCTCAGCTGGACTCCCTCCACAGAAACAACATGCCTAGAGATATTTGCACCCACCCCACATGGTGGTGTCACTTCTGCCACGTGAGCCAGCTGGTCTCCCATGAAACGCTAGCCCCTGCCCCGCTGTGCTGCACCCCATGGCAGGAGGGACTGCAAGTGCAGATGGTGCCTCCTGGTCACCCCAGGTCCCTGCAGGTCCCCTGTGACTGCCCACCTGAGAATGCTGATAAAAGCACTTTGCACAACTGTCCTTTCAGAGTTGTGCAGGGCACTGTAATGCCCACTTGTAACAGATGCTGCTATTAGGAAACTGCAACTAGTTTTTATTGCTTAAGAGCTGGTTCTAACTGTGTGTGTGCTGCGTTAGCCCAAGATGCCAGTGTTTAGTTTCAGCGGGGTGAAACTGAGCAAACTGAAAACTTAGGCACAGCTGCCTCATCTCCCTTGTACCTGGATCCCATGAGGAAGAGAGATAGTGGCACAACAGGTTTTGTTACAAGGGACACTGCTTTCTGTCACGTGCTGTTTGGTTTGACCTGTTGGTAGTATCCCAATAGGTGACTAAGGCAAGTGCTGTTGACCAACTGTGAAAAAGAAGTTGCAATACATACCTTTCCATCAAACACCATTTCATACCCTTCTCTGTTCTTTATTTTATTGTACAGGTATTCTGCAAGTTCCAAGCACTTATCAATTTGTGCTTCAAATCCTGTGGTTCCCTTTAGAGAGAGGGAGGAAAAAAGTTATGTGACTATCTGTTCTGTGAACCGGAAGAGCAAAAGGAGAATGCAGCACTTGCCAAAGCATCAGCGCAAGTCACCTCTCAGAAGTCTCTGTGGGACAGATCAAGGATCTGATTCTATGAGATAAAGGACACTTTGCTAAGCAGAGCTCATTTGTCTCTAGCTCTTGCCACTGACCTCCCTATAGCCACCTCTGCAAAATAAGCACCGGGTACTAGCTTGGTTTTCAGCAAAATATTGCTCGCACCTCCAATGAAGTGTGCCCTCGGCAGATTTTGCAGAGAGGCTGAGCATGGTTTTGGACAGGCTGGACTGGCACAAAGGAGGGTCTCTAGAAGGTGCTGAGTTCCTGATACGGGGAGCCTCCTGCTATTTTCAGAATAGGGGACTTTGATCTTCCAGGGTGATGTGCTGGGGGCTTTTCCAAGAATAATTTTAATTTTTTAATTAAACACAGAATGGGCAGATACGCTTTTAGAGCCCCGCCTGATGCCTGTGAAAATGTACATTTTGTTTAGATACTGCCCTGCCTCTGTAGTGTTTTTCTCTCTTCTTTTGTAATAGACACCATATAAACCCAGAAGCTGTGTTTTTAAGAGCTGCAGCAAATCCTGCTTTTTCTTCTCTGGCAGAAGTCACAATCTCTGTGACATCATAATTGTTCCTGCAATCACCAGCTGTGATGCCACAAACAAAGGATCCAGCTTTATGAGGGAGGAAGGGGAATAAACAGCTGGAATAGATAAACTGTTTAAGAAACACACATCCTATTCTGTAACATTAATATTACAAGCGCGGTGTGAGAAGAGAAAAAGCAGTAGAAGGCATGTTGGAAAAATGGGGTTTAGAAGATGAAATGTCTCTGAGTAACGGATGCATGTCCTTGCTAAATCTGTTCTGGCAGTGCAGAACTGACTTAAAAGCCCGTGGCACTATCCCTCTGTGTATAGACATTGCAGAACAGGGTAGAGCTAGCACAGCCCCAGGAGAAAGGCTTGGAGTAAAAGAAAGACATGTGGCTAAAACTGCCTGCCCCTCTGGAGACCCCAGTTAGCACAACAGTTATTGTGACCACAGAGACTTGCATCTTTCTTTACAGACTCCCACACCTCCAGCTACATTTGATGTCTGTGTCAGAATTGTTTTCAGAGTTTTAATGAAGCACATGAGGATCTTTAAGGTTTTCTGGAAATGAAAACAGTGATGTCATCTCTGAAGAAACCTGAGGCAACTTGACATAATAGATTGGATAAGTATACAGAAGAACTTATTTAGCAACATTCTACAAATATAGATGAATTAATCATTAGAGCTGGTGTTTTCAGATTTCCCAGAGAACAGATTTTGATGAGTTTTCCTCTACTCCTTCAAAAGATGACTTCGTATCTACTGCATGCAATGAAATGAGGTATTCCAGTCTTGATTTGCCATGTTTAATTTCTGAATATCATTAAAACATCTTTTTATTTCCAGAAATCTTTGTAACAACATTCCTAGGTGTATGATTTATGCTGTTAGACTCCTACAGTTACACAAAGTAAATGCTATGCAAAGCCATGGAGTTCAAGTTTCAAAATCATGTGTGCTGCTTTGAAGCTAAATTGTTAAAAGTATAAAAAACCAGAAAATAATAATGTTCTTTCTTTCATGTTATATATGGGAAATTCAGGTCAGACATTTTCTAAAATGATGATTACAGAAAAACCCCTGTATCTGGTGTGCATTATTTTAATGCAAACAAAGATACTGCAAGCAGTCCTACCTTTGCCCTCCACATCAGCCATAACTTGAAGACATCAACATGCCGTCCACATTGCAAAGCCTTGTCTCCCGTGTCGTAAGACAGGTCGTAGTGCTTGTCTTGTTGAAAGAGGTAGGAAGCATGCATTTGATTGCAACTCTGCATCAATCCCTTATAGAAACAAAGACAGAAAAAAGTGATGTTGGCACAGATGTGACCACTGTTTTGAGGGTTGCTTTGGGTGAGAAATTACGAACACCCAAATTCAGTAGAATATGTGTCCAAGTGCAAAAGGAAGATCAAAAAAACAGGATAACACCAGACTTAGTTGCTCAGTGCACTAAGATTTTCATATCCCGTTCAGTGCCCAGGACACCTTGGTACCTTATCCAGGGATGTGTAATCCCTTCCCAGAGCTAAGGCATTTTTTTTTAAAAAAAGCTGGACATTGTGCTTCCTAGCATCATTATGCATAAGTTCATTTTTGGATCTTGCTTTTTCTTCTTTGTTTTGGTTCTTTTTCCTCCTTTCCTTGGAAAGCTTCTTTTCTGGTTGAGTCAGACCAAGCCAATTTGGTGACTAATCCAAACAATATCACACTACTTTTCTAATTGCTTTGGTCTCTAAAATCCTGATTTTCATTGTTTTCATTCTTTGTAGGCACAGTTGTTTTCTGCAAAGCCCTCAGCTGCAGACTGGATGCTTAAGCGGTACAGAAAGCTTTGAACAGACAGAAGAGCATATGGCCTTTAAACAGCCAGCTAGAGCTATTTCTGCGTTGCAAGATACCATTCTGAGAGGCAGCTTTGTGGGAGGGCCAGAAGCCAACAAGGTGAAGAAACCTGGCTCATGAAAGCATGAGGTTTCCTTTCTAACTTTTTAAGTGAAATGCAGAGTCATGTTCTGGCTCTAGTTAAGTCCTCAACCAAGTTTAAGGTAGACCTTAGGGCTGTTGCCTAAAACTGCAATTTCCAGTCCAAGAAGAATCAAAACTTGGCTGTTTATCATCAACTCTAATCTTTATGTGTAACTCAAAACTGAGATAGTAAAATGAGAGGGAAAAAGAAATTATTTTCTGCTAATCTGAGCCATCTGTTCTCACTAGAGGTCAAGGATGGTACTGACTTCAGCCAGGCAGGATTTGTCTCAGGGAACTGACCCAGAGGGCAAATAAAAGCCAGCTTCTCTCTTCTTAAGTGCAAGCACTTTGTATATAATCTGTTGTACAGCTGTTAGGAAAACAGCAACCAGCTTTTTGATAGCTGGTCTAGTAAGTGGTGGTTGTATAGCAGCTGTCCCTGTAACTGATGGTTATATGAAAATTACAGGCTTGAAGGATAATTCAAATTCTAGTACTAAATGAAATGTCTACTTTTTATTCCAAGTGAACTTAGTGTTCCATTTTTACTTCCATATGCCCCAAAGTGGATATATGGATCAGAACTGCGTGGAAATATCTATCATAAAAGTCTAGAAAGTGTAACGATGCCTAGATTCTGGACCAAATGTTGTGCTGCATGTATACCATACCACTCATCCCAAGAGGACTAGAGTTTGCCTACAGTTACATTTTATACTACACGGCAACTAGTGAGGTTACACAGCTATGCACCCACAACTTAACTATGGACATTTTGAATGGAAAGCCACAAAACTCTGTAAAGATATTGCCATTGACTGGATCTATCATTTCTGCTAGCCAGCTGCTTTAATTCCCTTTGCAGTCATAGCCTGAGCACATAACTTGAGGTCTAGTTCTCATTTTCTTTTATAATCCTCATCACATCAGCAAGTATTACCTATGACACAGTTATAAAGAAAACATCCAGGATTTTCAGAAGCTATATGTCAGAAAGGATCAGAGAAGCAAGTATATTGGGACATACCTCTTCTCTTACTAGCAGCGCTGAACACTGCAGTGGGACGCCCATCATTTTGTGAGGGTTCCAGGTCACCGAATTGGCCCTGGAACAGCAAACCACATGAAACTCAGACATTGTACTATGGTGGTGAAACCATGGAGACATTTAGAAATGATTAGAATAATAATGAACATGTAGCAATGTACACCTTTTTCTGAGCAAGCAAAGCTGAAAATAATCATGGCTGACATTAGGAAAGCAGTGCCTTCATAAGGGACATAATCCACTCTACTTGGGTTTTGGATGACAGTCCTGGCAATTTACCACAGGATAATTGCTCTACTCACTAAACTTAATCAGTATTAAACATTCGGGGGAGTCATCTATACTTTATAAACCTAGGGCAAACTTCCTAAAAACACCCACTTGACCGATGAACTTTTCTAAAGTCACACAGCTGATTAAAGAAGCTGGCAAACTAGCAGATTCCCACCCACTGATTTCAGTTTCAGCAAGATTTTGGTAAGTAGCTCACACAGGCTTGTTTTAAAATTCCTTTAAATAGTTCTGAGTACCTCTAAGTCTCTGAGTAACTTGGAAAACCTGGCCCAAAGTAATTTTTCTCATTGGTTTGCTGATGGTAAATTTTTCACAGCTCCTTAATTTTAGCTTGGCTATGGTAATTCACACAACTGGAGGACTGGATCCAAAAATACTACAGTAATAAAGATAGAACTGATCCACCCTTCCACAAAGGAGCCTGATCCTCCCTCCCTTCAGGACACACTGATTGCAAAAATAGCTGTCAGCCTAGATCTTGTGAACAAACAGGGTGCTGTTGCAATACAGCCTAGAGAAGAGGCATTTGGGACTGTGGCAAGGGCTGAATGGAAGATTGTCCAGTTGTTTATTTTAATTTTGTGTTATGCTTGACTGGCTATTTTTTAATTACTATTATTACATATGATGATTAGCTGATAGATGTATACATTTTCATCCTATTTGGCAGGCTGTCAAGGATGCATAGTGCACAGGATTTCACGTAGTGCAGTGATTTGAATTTTGACGGTATAAATTGGTATAAATCAGTCAACTGGGGCATGTAACAACTTGAAGGACCCAGGACACACTTGCAGGTAACATTTATGTGAACAGAGGTGGGCATGTTAGAATCTGGCAGTATTTTCCTTTGTAGGACTGGGATACAGTGCTATAGGTTTATGCATGTCCTTATCATTTCCTGCCAAATTGCTTCCACTCCTTCAAAGCAAGCAACTCCAAAATTCACATGGCCATTCGGCAGCACTTCTGTGCCGCCGCCTTTGCTATTTAAATGGGACTGTGCAAGTGCCTGATGCAAAATCTGTAGGGAACAGTCTTCCACAGGCAACATCTGGCCACTTGGCTTGGCTTTTCAAGTATCTGGCAGCTTTTAATCAGCTCAGAGTCAGTCATCTGATTACAACACCAAAGCTAACGATTCTGAACATGCATTCAGGTCTATGAATTTCCTTTGATATGATACTTTTAAATTTTTACCTGTGCCTATGCAGAATCAGGCAGGAATTCTTTGAGACTTCTAGGTAACAGCAGTGGTATGGGTTTTCTCAAGCAAAAGGATTATTTACTGACAACAGCCAGATGTTAATTATCTGCCTAGAACATTTAATTTACCCTAAGGTCATTTATTTCCCCAATTATATCCCAATTGCACACAGAAAAATGAATTATGTAAAATAAAAATCCACCATTTTTCATTTGTTATCAGTTATTCTGGGCTTCAGTCATCAGTATGTGCTTGAAGAAATTGCTGACTGAGAGAAACAGTGAAGTAAAAAAGCTACGTGGATCCACAGATGGTTTTTTAAAGCACCTCATGTTTGCCCAAATAACTGAGCACCAAGCACCTATGGGATTTTTTGGCTGTGGGTCACAGATGATAGAAAAAAGAAAGAGGAAAATTATTCCTTTAGAGTTTTCAAATGGGTTACAGGAGAGTTTCAAGACTGGCAGAATTTGGTCCTCAGCCATCATTAAAAACAGACTGAGGTGCATTCGCTGACCAGCCACAGCCCCGGGAAGGATGCCCAGACCCTGTATGGGAGTGCTCATTCAGCTGCAAACAAGCTTTTCTCATGTAGCTGTCACCCCCTACCCAAGCCTCTGGGACACCGGACACCAGACTGAAACTCCTGATGGTGGCCAGACCTATCTGCTCCAGGCACCAGGGGACATGCTTCCCTCACGGTGCATTGCAGCAGCTTGAAATCTGCCATGTGGGGACTGGAGGGCATGGTAAGGACGGTCCTGCAACTCCTCCTGCCTTTGACAGGAGTACTTTTGCTGGACTGCCTGTTACCAGAAGGATGTGAGTACTCAGACCACAGAGTGCTCCATTTAATGCTCCCTCCTTGTACCCTTCCTCCCTATCAAACATGAGTACCAGCTCCAGTTCTCTTCTATCCAGACCTGTAATGACTGGGTTGTACTTTAATATCTACCACGAAACAGGAATGTCCATAAAAGTTGGGGCTCTAAGGGTACCCACATTTGAGACCTGGACAAACTGAAATGAGCTGCTGTGTCCATCAAGCAGAGGAACAGCACTGGAAATGACAAATTTCATTAATTCATTGCCAAACATATGGACATGGTGCTTATCAAAGCACTAGATAAAATCCAGGGGAGTTCTGGATCTAAAGCATATTTGGAAAATTCTCCAATATAGATTCAACTTGAACTTCTCATTCCAGCAGAATTTGGACAGCAATTTAAGAGGCAAACACTTTTTTTCATACTCTGTCCTCACAGGAAACTGGGTAGATTTTTATAACTTGCTGGGGTATTGGACATATGTCCCTTTAATGCACAACATGTAAGTTTGGAGTGCTGAAGGCAGTCTTAATGTAACGAAATCGAATTCATAGAACCATTGCCTGCTTTCCAAATTTTGCATGATATATGAGAAAGGAACTGAATCATCAAGGTATCCTCCTCATCTTCATGAACAGGATGAGGAATTTGTTTCTAATTTTAATTGGCAAGGAACAGCAATTTGATTTAGAGATAAAAAAGGCGGAAGGGAGTAATAATTTACTCTCAAACAGCACGAGCTTCAGAAAATACACAAATGTGAGAGTGACTCCATCTAGTCCAGTATACTGCCTCTAGCATGTAGCCTAAATAGGTGCCTGGGAAGAATACAAAATAGGACAAGCATACATGAACTTTCTCTAAGTACTCCCTGAGCTCCCACTCATTTGTGGGTCACAAAAGTCCTGAATCGTTTTTGTTTGTCTTTGCTTGAATGCAAGTAAATCTTAACATCCTATGGCAAGGAATTCCACAGCTTAACTAAAAGTTTCTGAATAAGCAGCTGGTTTTAAGCTCAGTCCTTCCAGACTCTGAAGTCGACTGGCATCACTTACGTTCATCTGTACGTATCTGTGATGTTCACGAGCTCATGACTACAACTGTGTATACATCCAGGCACAGATTTACCGAGAAGATGTCATTAACACAGCCTGGAGGCAGGTAATGTCCCCAGAAGTAACAGAACAGTGGTCAGTGACTGCAAAGACACCTGGCCAAACTGCAGGTGCATCCACCTTTTATATTTAGGACTTCAGCGTGCATTTCTTAGAGAAATGCAATTGCTAATTCATGCTGGATGCTGAATCAGAGAATGCTGCAGAAAACACTCTGGACCTGTGAATGTATGCTGGAAGGAATAGAAAAGCAAACAAGAAATGTCTGCTGTTTGTACTACAAAACAAAATACCACACTACTATAGCATTGAACAAAGGCACTTAGCAATGCTACTTCAACTGGAAGGACAGTTTGCGTAATTTCTTCATACTGTATCTTGGAGATAACATTGATTTTTATTTATAGACATTGCTAGGGTACTCATAAGTGTGTTAAAATGCATTTAATAAATGTGTTTAATTAGCATTAATAAATCATACCTTTCAACGCCATTTAACTTCCATTTGTGTTTTCTTGACATAAGGAGCCCGCCACCCCATGCTCCCTAGAAGGCAAGACACATTATCTTAACGAGAAGAGAACTCTGCTTTCCTCCGTGTTGACATCTGTGCATTCACATCAGTTTGGGGCCCTTTCTTTCTTCTTGCTGATGTGGCACTTTCCAAAATGACCAGGCAGATGGGGCTGGAGGCATTAGCTGTGCTAACAATTTTCTTTCAGTAGCTCAGAAGCAGCAGTTTATAGCCCATAATCAGAGTGCCCACCCTTATCGTCTGCTAACCCCTCCCTTGCCACCTCCTCTGACACTGACACATTGGGCTACCCCATGCTGTAATTAATGACTTGCAGAGCTGCTCCTGGCTAAGCTGCCTTTTCTTTTTTAGTGATGAAGTGATGATAACAAACCAGACTAGACTGGGATCTCAGCTGCTCTGGTGAGTTTTCATCATATTTCAGACCACTACTGGTTGCCCCCTACCCATTTGCTTTCGCTCACCGAGATCTGGGACAGGCAGGCATTTCATGTGACTGAGAAGCAGCTTAAGGTAAATATGAATTCTTCCTTTGAATTGGACTGATTTTGGCTGACGCAGTAATCCAAAAGCAAGATACCCAGCCCTACAGAAATTCAATTACCAATCCTTTTTGGAGAAAGGATTTGCAAAAATGACACAAAAGCCATTCTAGGGCTGAAAGATGATCCTTCAGAAAGATTTATTGGCAAGAGCCCAGATAAAGCTAAGCAGCCAATCTGATAAATTTCTCTAGCATTTGCATTAACCTGTTCAGCAATTTGCGGTACTTTATTCCAGACAAACGTAGCCGTTACCTTATGTATTTACTTTGCAGCTGCTGCAGAAGCTGAGCCAGTGCTCAGTATGGTTCTCAGGTATTTCTTGTACTAATGGCATTTAGAGAAAAAGCTGAAGGCCAAAAGCACTCTAACTAGGTCATCTTAAGAGTCCCAGTTGCTAAAAGCACCGCACAGTCACAGCTCCTAAAATGTCCCCCTGACCTGAGCCTTTCAGAGGAGTGGGAAGTCAGTGCTTGGATGTTAAGACTTAATTACAGGAACCAAATACCACCGATTTTGTAGATGACACTGTCCAAAATGAATAAATACTGATACACCTTGTAATCCAGTGCCCCACGTAAGATGATACTTACATCCACGTGCATCCAGATTTTATATTTCTTGCAGATGTCTGCAATAGCTATGAGAGGATCAAACGCCCCGTACACTGTTGTCCCAGCTGTGGCACTCACCAGAAAAGGAACAAATCCCTGCAAGAAAGCACAGAGGCATTTGGCAAGGTCAGAGTGCTGCAGCCTCCTCAGCCTGCAGCAGCCCCAACTCCTCTTGTGCTGCCTCCACAGCGAGCCCACAAGTGTCTCCTAGAGGACATCCCTGCTACATTACACTGCTTTTCTCTTAGTTCAAGATGCTAGTGATATTATAGTTTCTACCTTAAGGTGGCAGCAAATTTCCAAACCAGCATCCCCCATTTATTAGACAGGTAAGGGCTCAAAAGAACAATCCTGCTCCACACCACATGCCTGAAACAAGAAGGTCTGCTCTTCACGATGCCGCGTAAAACAAACCTCACCCAGGCACCACAGTGCAAGAAATATCTCTGGTGGACTGTGCCCTGGGCTGCATTATAATTATCCCAGCGAGTGTCTGAACGTGTGGTGGCCCAGTCCTGTCAGTGGGAGCCATCTTGTCTGGGGGTGTCTCGTGGGGACAGTGCACAGGGGAGGTGTGGGGCTCGCCTCCAGCCCCATCCTTTGCGCAGAGCAGGGAGACAGCTCTTCTGAGGAAAAGACGGCCGTCTCCACAGAGGCCAGGGGCTATCTCTGGGGTTCCATCCGCTAAATGCTGTGCCTCACAGAAGAGCACTCACTGTCCATCACGTGGCTTTTGCGCTATGAGGTCTTGGGTCTGCCATCATTTATACCAGTGTTTCATTTTAAATTTGTTTGTAATTCTGTTGATTTCATAAACAGTACTCAGAGCTACGAACGTAAAGAATGGCTATGTTTTTTGCAGAACTGGGGTTTAAACTATCAAAAAGGTCTAAACTTCCTTCTGCAAGGATCAGTAGGTTTGTGTGGCACTCTTGTTATTTTGCCTTATTTTTTATCTACTGTATTGCTTTTCGTAGAAAAAGTGAGCTTTTAATGAAGATTTGTGTTATTAATGAGCTTTGAATACTGTGCGTCTAATGACTATTTACATAAATGTTGAAGGCACAGAGCTGAGTTACTGCATACTGTAATATTACATATTTATGCATATGCATAAAATCTGATGTTTTAATTCTAACTTCTGTTAATGAACATATACAAAAGTAGTGCATTTTTAGAGATGTGTGGATTTTAGTTTATCTTCCATTGATTTGGTGAGTCTATAAGGAATATTTTCAATGCATTAAAATACATATGAATTCCCCAAATGATTACTCTGGTTTTGTCAATATTCAGCTGAGAAACTGCATCATAGGCTGGTAATATAAAAAAGGAGAATGTTATGCAGAACAACATATTAAAAAAAAGCCAAATAGCTCATGGAGATTATAAAGTAGCTCTGAATCTATATTCTCAGCAACTCTTGCCTCACTAATTGCCAGGCTACATTTCTGAGAAATAAATCAAAAGTTAATGGGCAAGCCTGTGTTGTTTTACCAAGGAAAGCAAAACAATGAGCTGTATAATTCTTGGGTTTTTTTCTTCCTTGGAAGCAGAAAAGCTAGTAAACTTACTTTTTGTTTGGCTTCAAGAATTCTTCTTTCAAGGTCTGATGGGATCATTTTCCCTCTGGAGCAAGAGAGAGTTATATCAGAAATTTGATCTCGAAATCAGCTCTTGCTGTTACTTCTTCACTTAACAGGAAACCCAAATAAGGAACAATGTGGTTTTTTGGCCAAGGCTTATGCAGCATTGAAGAACACAGAAAGACTCTGTCCATTAGTCTGAGTTTTTACCCTAATTATTTTGTCAACCAGTTTGCATCAATATTGTGGTGGTAACTGAGAGAAGTTATCTTGTGGCCACCCCCATTAAAGACTGATGCTGCTCCATGGAGCCTCCTGGTCCTGTTTGACGTTACAGCCCTGGGAATATGCTCCAGGCTCCCAGGGAGAGGCTCAGCCCAGGGTCCCAAGAAGCTCACTGGGTGCCAAATCCCATGGTCCCCTTTCAGCAGGCACAGAAAATGCCACATGAGCTGCATGGCCTTCAGCAGCGCAACTCAGCTCTGGTGTAAGCAGTTGTCTCTGTGTTTCCATCCCAGGGATGAACTCATTTCAGGGCAACTATTCCACGTTTTGGTGCATTACATGCTTGTGTTTGCTTGAAGCAGGGTATGAGAAGAAGCTACCAGTCTAGACTCATTAAATGCACTGTCAGGCCCTTTGTATTGACTGTATACTGTATTTGCAACACCTTTAGTATGAACCATTTACCTGAGATTCATAATCAGTGGTATAAGGCTTGAAGGCTAATTTATGAAATCCTGCAAATGAATTAGACACAAGATAAAACAGTGCTGATGCTGATTACTGAGGGTAAGGTTTTCTTTGCTTTACCCACAAGCAAGAATATCTAAGAAGAGACAGTGCGCATAACAGTAGTACAAACACGTCAGCTCCCCACATTACAGGAATAACGTCTTCACTGGCTTTGAATGTTGTCCATTTAGGTTAATATTATTTTTTAAAGACTTTTTTAGATTTTTTCTTTCACTAAGCACTGATTTCCTGTTGCTATAAAAAAAGAACAACCTTTACTAAAGCTCAAAATAGTAGTTTCAGGGAAACTAATAAAACCATTAGTTTTAGTTTTGATTTTACATAAAAAAACCTGAAGTATTTTCATGACATTTGGATGGATGTAAATAAAAAAAAAAAAGTACTATTAATTTCTTGTAATAAGATACTGCCAGGTTTTGTAAGTTTTCATCCTTACACAGCTCACAGTAAGACAGTAATTATTTCAGTAGAAATGGGTTTGTACTGCTGGGTTTTTTGCAAAATCTGTCCTGCATTTTACTTATTCAAAACACTAAAACACTAAAGAATAACTGAAAATAAAAAGCTCTACAAGTTTAAAAATTAACCCTGATTTTTTTTGCAGAAGTTCAACGTCTAAAGAGTATTCAACTCATTGTGAGTTCCCCCCAGTTACATGTATGCTATTCAGAGAAAAGCAGTAGTTGTTTTATCTTCAAAAACTGTTTCTGGGATCATTAGAGGAATAAAGGAAAAAAAAAAACCCCACATGCCAAAGGAAGGCAATGAGTTCCTCCTCCATACATAGCTTAGATGTTGGTCTGTAACAGCTTCTGATTTATTGAGTTTGTGCATAGGAACACACACAGAGCTGGGCAGATCCCTTCATTGCCATAATTTTTTTACCAAGGCAAGTGATTATCCAGCCCCCGGTCACATTGAGTACGTGCAGAAATTCAGGACCAGGACAGTGCAACGTATAAGCAATGTCAAGCTTTACCAAGGAGCAAGCAGTAGGTTGGCTTTGAGTACAGTCCAAACACACGCCGGAGCACACAACCCCCCTGCTCCAAATCTAGTGAACTAGCCGACAGCACTGCTTACTTGCACAGCATTTTCATGTGTTAACACCTAAGCTCAGATTACCTACAACACTTAAAATGCTCTGCAAAATAATAGGCTCGTCCTTAGACAAACCTCACCCAGATAACGTGGCAGGGGGTTGCATGAGATGTGCTAGGCAGCATCAGAGGCAGAAGGGCTACTGGGGGAGGCAGAAGAGACTCAGCAGCAAAAGGACACTGAGGATAGAATGAGTGTTAATGTCAAAGTCTTCTCATATTACCCACATCTGTACAGTCTTCACTGCTGCTACACCAGACTTAAGTGTTTTGACCCCAAACCTGCAGCTAATACACTACTGCTACCAATATGACTGCGTGGTAGTAAAAGAGGCAACGGCAATGTATGGCTGTCCAGTCTGGGGTATGAGAAAGAACTTGATTTTCTGCATGTTTTCCTGGCTTAAAATTCACCACACATTTACATAGCCCCATGACACGGCGAAACCAGGCAAACTTGGCTGGTGTGGGTCAGGATGGGGAAGAACCACCAGGAAGTATGCTTGATCATGCTGGAAACATCAACAAGATCTCACGGTGCTTTGTCACCCTCCCACAGGTCCACATCTTCACAGAGGGTTGTCTCCACTGCACCAGCCCACATCCCGTGCAAACAACCTGCTTTGTCCCAGTAGCATCTGCTGGGATTTGGTGAGACATGCAGTAATCCTGCTGTTTACTTCAGGGTGGGCAGGGTAAGCATTGTGGTCTTCACAGAGAATCATCACACTGAATTTGCACAAGAAGAAAAGGAAGACAGGATTTCATTGATCCACGTCTGTCTTTAGTGAATAGAAACAATCAGAGGTTTATTTTGATGTGTGTTGGTTGTGTTGATGTTGTCATTAATTCCTCTTCAAGGTGTGCTCAGTCTTTTGTTAATGAAGAGATAGTAAGTCCAGAAGTCAATATGCAGGCGCTGTGATTAGCACTGTAAATTGCTTAGTTGGTGCTCTTCTTTTAATGTGGGAGCAGAGTATTTTGATAGCAGCAAAACCTTCCATTTATGCTAGAGCTATAAATAATTCAATACCTTTTAACAATGATATTTGGGACTCATAGCATGTTCTATTGAAAAGATTCTCAGTAGAATCAATAAGGATTGTTCTATTAATTTTTGTCCCATAGAAAGTTTTTTTTCCCTAAAGCTGAAAATCTTCATTAGAACATTTTGATTTTGTTAATATACCTTTAGTTTCTCAAAATGGGCTTTCACAGAGAATCAAAACCTTTTAGTTGGGTGAGTTAAGCAAGAAGTTATCTACCACTGGTTTTGTAGAGCCTATGGGACCTGCAGGGTAGGTGCTTGCTGTGCTACTCCTTTCCAGGGGCCATCCTCCTCCTTGACCTATGCTGCCCACAATGCTGCCAAGACCCTTCTCTCCACATCCCAACACAAGGATGTCCCGATCAAGGGCACTGCAGGAAATGTAGTCCAGCTGAGAAAGATGGTGAGGGCATGAAGCAATCAAGCAGATTTACATTAGTAAATGTTCCTCCATATTTTACTCCTATAGAAGGTCCACTTCAGCTCATTTTAATGGATCAAAACGTGAGTGTCTCTAAACACTCTATTTTGACCAAAACAAGCTTCTTCCTGGTTTCTTAGCAGAATGTGTGAAGAATGATTGTTAGTTTGATATCTTGTTTCACTTCAGGATGAAAGAAAGCTAAGTACCAGAAATTCCTGAGGAACGGAACTTTTAAGATTTTTGATGAGCTCCAAAACTGACTCATAAAGAAGCCAGTGACAGAGCCAATTCCTCAAGTGGGATAAGTCAGTGTAATGCTGTTGAAGATGACAGCGCTGTGATGAATTACACCAACTGCTGACTGCATCCTGTATGCTCTCTCTGAGCTGAGCACCTGTTCTATGTACCGATAAAAAGGGCTGTATTTGGCATCTTTACTTACCTTTCATCACATCTAATCAAAATCACACTATCTGTACCAATACCCAAGGCCGCAGCTCCTTTCTTCACAGAAAAGTGACTCTGAAAAAATACATTTATTATTATTTATTATTTTTATTATTATCTCTTTTCTAATTTAATGTAAAACACTACACTCTTGCAGGCCCTTCAGTAAGTAGTCCCACACAGGCAGTAATTCTATTCGTAGCCTTTTTGGAAACTGTTCACTGTAATTTGAGGCTTCATATCAGTTCACTGCAGTCAATTAGAAAAACAGCAATCACGCTAATCTGGATTTACTCCTGGAATATTAAATACACAATTGTGGCTGATGATGGACCCAAATTCTGTCCTTGATGCATACCTGCAGCTTCTATTGCTTGTACAGATTCAGCTATGAACTTGATTTACTGAAACAAAAAATTCTCCCCTAGAGAATTCATTTAGTTTGTGGCATCCAGAGTGATGTGCTTCTGCTATGTAACTTCTGGCCAAATAATATACTGAGAGAAATTAAGATAGGAAGCCTAATTGTGATCTCATGCCAGTGAAAGCTAGTAATAACTCCCATTAATAAACAGAGCAACTGCAGCTTAAAATCAGAACTGGGCTATTAGGAAGACTATTAGTTAATCTGTATGTACAGAATAAAATGTGGAAGTTATATACTGGAGTGCAAGTCAGCCTAATTTTCCCTAGCTCATAGGACTTAACTCCTGAGCCAGTGTTGGTTTATAATTCTAATTTAAATCCTAGTGATTATGGTAATGCAATAGTTTTATATCAAATTATACCACCAAGAATCTGATTTTGTATTAACTCAAACCCAGCAGTAACAATATTGTCCAAAGTAATTTTAACTACAGATTATTAGACTTTAAAAAAACGGAAATTCTTTAGGTATACTACAGTGCCATTAGCTTAGGATGTAACACTATAAAAAAGATCAAGGAGATAAAAATCTAAGAGGGCTTTTTAGGTGTCCACGAAGTTAAAGAAGAAAGGAAGACATATAGTCTGCAGAAGACCACAAAGCAGAGAAGTAATCACTACTGCTTTGTCAAGGGAGTATCTCGCTTCAATGGTAATGCAAGCAGCAGAGAGCTGTAGGGAAAGAGATGGACACGACGGTTACGCACATCTGCATCACTTAAAGACCGTGAAGTCAGCGGGATTCCACTGCATACTAAAGGGCTCTGTGTATAATGAACACTTTGAGAAATGAAAATCAATTCTAAACTAACTTTCTGAAAGAGAGAGGAATAAGAGTAGAACTGCAACATGTACATTCCACTTAACAAGTAAAAAAACCCATGTTTTAAAAATTGCTTAGGGGGTAGTTTTCATTGGGTCCTGACTACTCTGACTGCTATGGCTAAGGTTCCGTAAGTTTCAACTCCAAACTCCTTTTTTCATATGCCTGTATCTCACCATTTTGGCTGAAATGCTTCAAGTTTTCATGATGTCCACTGACTCTTTCAATACACAGACATTTTGAAGAAGTTCAGACTGCTCTTGAGCCATGATTCACTGATGATACATGGACAATTTGAAAATACTTCTTCAGGTAAATGATATTTTTCATACAACATTAATATTTTTTAAGGCAGTGAGTTGGTATAGCTCTCCCCCATGGGGCATGACTGCAGTATACCAACAATGTGTATTGAGCAGCCATTGACCATGTTGCCTGGACCTAAAATCAGTTTTTAAGGCGCTAGTACGGCAAGCCATCCTAACCCCTGAACTAAGCACGTTCTGAAATGTAAATACGCATGTCAGACTGACTTTCACACAAGATGATGATCAAATGAAACGCATACCCATGCGCTTAGATGAGCAACAAGGGATTTGTGCCTGTGCTTAAGTGTTTTGGTGAATTAGACTGGGTTCATTGCAGCTAGTCTAATCAGGCTTAAGTTATCAAGTAGGCTCCCTCTGCATTCTGGGGGAAACAGGCACCTCCAGGGAAGGATTCATCCAGCGTGAGGGTTGCTGGTTTGGAGTGGGGGCTAAATGACATCAGGTGAGGAGATTTCTACCCCTTCCCTGTGGACCAAACCCTGTGATATCTGCTCTCTGTGAGAGTGGAAAGCGTACAGCCCCTGCAGGCACCAGCACTTTGGAAACTGGTAGATGTTTGATTTTAACATGCTGTTATTGTCTAGCCTAGCAAAACTACAGGTTAGTGGTATGCTCAGATTAGATACGGAGTTTGCCCTGTTGTTTTTCTAGTTGGGAGTCACAAGGTGTTAGAAACTATTTATACACTGAACATCAGCGGCCTGCTTAGCCATCACACTGGTATTTTTCATGGCACGTCCTTTATTTCATGAAACTGAATTTTTGAACAAACACATTTCCACAGGCTTCATCAGCTTCACTAAAGTCAGGGGACTTCTCCCAAGTACAAATGCACTGTAGATTAAGGCTTGGACTGTGACCAATCCATAAACCTTTATACATGGAAAGTACTGAAGTGTCTTCCCAGCGTTTCGGGTCTGAGACCCATGGTGCAGCAGTGCAACTTTATGAGAGCAGGGAGGAGGAGAGGCTATGAGGAGGCTTATAAAAAATTCCCAAGTTTAGGAAGGTATTTTTGAACTTTGCAAGAACTGAGATAGAATATTGCCAGCATAATGACAGTTCATTGATATGCTATGTGAAGCCAAAATTGAATTTATATACTTAAAAAAATTAATCTATTTTTTATTTATGTATTACACAAACTGATGTGCACATACTGGGTAGTGTAATATATAAATACAGGTAGAGATGTAGGAGTGAAGAGTCACAGATGTATTTCACTGGATTTTGAGTCAATGACATTACGTTGATTAATCTTGCTCCTTATTCCATACTAGTTAAAATAGATTTACTAGTGCGATTTGTTTTTCTAATAGAAAATAGAACTATTCAAAGTGCCTTTAAAAAGAAAATACAGATTTGAATGGTTTACTATGAGGAAGAAAATTAAGCCCATGTGCTCAAAGGCATCCACTGGAATATGGCCAAGCTCAGCTGCCTCATTGAGAAGTCTCATGGCACTGCTAAAACAGCATTGGGGAAAAAATGAATGTAGTGCTGATAGCTCAGTTGCCTGCAGGCTTTTTACAGACTGAAGGGAATTCAGCGGTCAGGAACCAAAACAGGTT
This sequence comes from Aquila chrysaetos chrysaetos, assembly GCF_900496995.4. Taxonomy (NCBI): domain Eukaryota; kingdom Metazoa; phylum Chordata; class Aves; order Accipitriformes; family Accipitridae; genus Aquila; species Aquila chrysaetos. The sequence goes on along the minus strand of NC_044006.1, from coordinate 60,502,269 downwards.
TAGGGATAAATTGGGAAGAAATACAGAAGTCTGTGCACAGAAGGGCAAATGCAATTACAATTTCTAAACAAACTTTGAATATGAAATTGCTCAATCTGTGTATACAGTCACAGATCTATGACTGCTACTATATTTCTTTCTCAGGGTAACATCAGAGGAATTACTCCAACTGCCTGAGAGGCTCTAAAAGAGCCAGGACGAAAGTGAAAATGGAAAAAATATAGTTTTAAGAGCAAAGAAAACTTCCCTAATGATGATGAATATTAAATTTTGTTTTAATATTCCTGGGATGGTGCTGAAAATTTGGTTGCCTGTGTAATATAAAGGTAAACATAGAAAAATATAAAGGTCAAAGAGAAGGAAAGGTTTGCAGAAATAAGACTGGTTAGACAGAACTACTGACAGATTCAGCTAGGCTAATGGGGAAGAAGGACACTAGTTGTGACCCCTTTGGGAATACTGGGGCTACAGGCTGTTCGGCCACGTAGAGAAGTGAGCTGGAACACCACCTTTCACGACACAGCCATGTAGGAGTTATACAGATCTGAAGTCTTATGGTGGGAGAACCTGGGTCAAAAACGGAGGATGGGGCAGACTGCCTAATGCCAGTCCTGAAGGAAAAACCAGGCTAGTAGTAGAAGCTGGCAGGTCCAGAGTTTCACCACTGTCCTGTGCTTGCCAGAGACGGGACAACATGCAGGCAGGAGTGGGCTGTCACTGAGGCTTTCTCCCTCCCTCCCTTCATGCACTGCAAATGGGTGCATGGAAGACTATAAATACATCCCCAATAGACAGGAACCTCAATTTCTCTCTGAGAAGAATGTGGTTAAAATTCAGTGGTGAAGGAGAAGTTATAGAGTATTAGCCAATATTAGTGACAAAAGCATATTTTTGGTCAGAAAAAAAATTGGTGATTTTGAGCCAGGGGAATTTTCCCTTTATCTAAAATTTCAAATGCTGTTAGGAATAGGTTTGTTTACCCGATAGCCATTTTTCCATAGTTGGCTTTGTAAAGTAAAAACACATTGTAAATTTATTACAGGAGAAATAATTAATAGGCCTTTTGGGAAAAGGAAGAATTAGAATAATTAAAAATGTTATGATGCTGAAAAGTATGGCACAGTTACCTTAAATGAACAATGCTTCAATATACAGATGCTTCTATTTTTATAGCTTGCTAAATTACTTGCTCATGACACAGTTGAAGCTATCAGGAAGAACCATCCTAATGTTTTGAGCCCCAAAGGCCATGGCTGGTTTTTCAGACTGCAGTTTCTCCTTGCTCACATAAATCCAGAGTGACACAAGCTTTGTGGAGGGAGCTCATAAGAAGCGAGTTCCCAAATGCTGAGCAAGCTGAGCCATTCAGCATCCGAATCCTCTTCGAGGTCTGCAGGTTTGGGTGCTGGCAGCCTGGTGCCCAGCAGACCTGGACCCCCAGCCTCACCCTATCAGCCACACACCAGCAAAGGAGGTGAACACGCTTTTCTCTCCACTTCTCCTGGGCTTTAAATAATGTGGGATCCCTGGATGTGTAGGCTGGGCTACTTCTCTCTTAATCATCTAAATATGTGTGGCTGGTCCAGGCTTGCTGTTTGGGCTCCCTCAATAGTGGGGAAGAAAAGGTACCTCCAGAAGGCACCTCATCCCTGAGGCTTTGGCACCCATTTTAGACGAGGATGAGCTGTCCACTGCAGATCTTGCTCTCTTTTTATTGGCTATAAGAAGTGTATAGACTAACTCAGATTACACTACCTACAAATCTCCTACACTTTAGGAGATTAGAGTGACATGAATCCTATCTTTAACACCTAATTGTATGCTATAGCTTTTCCTTCAGTTATCTACAAAAGGAGTATACTGTGTCCCATCACATTTTTAAATACACTGTAATGACATATATGTTTGCTATTGTTTCCTTTAGCTACTGCTATTCAGTTTTTAAAGTTATTTGTTAATGTCAGGAGAGTGTTTCGGCACAAGATACTAATATGTCCACCTTTTGCATTTTTGAAATATGTAACTTCATACTGCTTTTCTAACCCAGCAAGACTCACTTGTTTTTTTCCAGTGCGGATAGTTTCACAGTATTATCTGTGGATAAGAAATGTTGCACTGAGTTCAGGAGGATCCCGTGGCAGTGTAAAAGTCATGAGATATCAACCAGATGAAGGACCCAAATGACGAATATCTCCTATGGGATAGTCTTCCCTCAAGCACTATTTTTTCTGGAAAATGGTTTTACTTTGATTTGAATGGTGTTACTTGAATTAAGTTGCTCCTCAAATAAGACCAAATTTTCACTGTTTCCCCCTGGCTTCAAATACCACCAAAAATACTTTTCTAGTTATTATGCATTAGGTAGTGCAAAGAAAGAATGTGTGAATCCATAAGTTTGATTTTTAGTTTCCTTACGTGGAAACAAAACTACTCCCTACTTACTCTGTATGCTCAGCAGTATAACATACGGCTTCATAACTTATGCTACCAAACAGAAAACATGACTTTCAGGCTCCTCAAATCTTTCCCTGGAAGCCCCACCACAGAGGCCACCCCCTGGACTGCTTCTTGCAGGAAGCTGTCCTGCAAACTGCCTCCTAAGTCGCCTGGCCAGAGGGCAACGCTACGTGCTATGGAAGTGGTGGGACTAAGAGATCAGCTTTTCATTCTACACAGAAACCAAACCAAAATCTTCCGTAGGCTGTGTCAAATGGAGGTCTATGGAGCTGCCTACTTTGAGACAGAAGTCCCTTTTTAATTTCCTTCTGCCTCAGTGCCAAAAACCTCCATATTAGGTTTCAGAAACTGTTCCAACAAAAACTTTGCCAAAGCCACTCTTCTCCCACAGCTATCGGTGTAGTTTGCTGTATTCCCTGCAAGTAATGGGGCTTGTCCACAAGGGGAAATCAGCATGCAAGAAGCTGAAGAGGTGAGTTATTGCTAACTGCCTCCTCCGATCTAGTTGCTGTGAGGATGCTGCGTGCGCTATTGCTGAGGGTGCTCCCCTACCACCACAGACAAGCCACATCTCACAGGCACTCCCAGTGCTCCCCCAGAGGATGAGGCCCCTCCGAGTATGTCTGGCTCTCTGCAATGCTGGCACCTTATACCTGAGCAGCCAACAGACCCTCCCTTCACAGTCAGTGGATGCCGGAGCTGCACTCCCAGTGAAGCCCCAGGCAGGAGCTAGTCCACCCCAAGAGCGGTGCAGATGGGGGGATGCCAGAGGCAGAAAGAACCTCTCTGTGTCCCCTTGGGTCTCTAACTGGGTGAAGAGGTCCCTTATTATCAGATCAGACTCAATCACCTGCCAGTTCTTACTCTTCATTTTCTTTTCCAAAACTACGACAGGAGTTGTATTGCTATTTCCTTGGTGAGCACCTGACAAGGTGTTCCTCCTTAGGGTCTGCTAGAGGGGTAGGAAACGAGGAAAGCTGATGTGGACTACATGAGCACAGTCTTGCTGGGTTGGAGAACAGAGGAGATGAGGAAATTTCTGTCTTTCCAATTATGCCCAGCATTTTTTTCATTCTCTGAACTGTGGATTGAGTTCGTACGGCCCCTAATTAAACACCAAGTCCACAGAAAAGCTGTAAGTCTCTTAAGCTATTTTTATACTATCAATAAAGAGGCCAAAGGCTGTTTTGTAACCTGAACCCAACTAGTTCTCTACAGCTAAACTTTCCCCCTCTGCACCCCTTTCCTCCTCAGGGTAAGATGACTTTGTCATTTTTGCCTGCTAGTGGTGATCCCTGCTCCATACTATTCCCAGCTACTACTGGATGCTGTTCAAGAGAGTGCTAGTTGGCCAGGTCAAAATCACAAGAGGGAATGGGTTAAAATTCAACACGACTTGCCTTATAGACAAATGGATCAGCTAAAATATTCTGAGAAGGCAGCTCTCCCTTTCAGCTGCTTTTTCCACACTGAAAAAGAGATGTGCTCAGCTGAACACTCACAACAGCCTTAAGCTGATGCACTGGAACACAAGAGCAGGCCTTCATCTTAGATTTTTCATTGTGTTTGAAACAATAGACTAAAATAGGTTTTTACAACTGGCATCCATCACTTTTACCCCTGAGTCAAGGTCTCTTGCGTCATGTACAGTCCAGAACAGCTGCCCTGAAGGACACCACTTTGCTCCTGCACCAGTGCAGATGAAAGAACCACTGATGATGCACTGGTGAATACAGAGGATTGAATTAAGTCCTGCATCTCAGCGAAATTATACCTGGGCCAGGACCGACCCAAGCAGTTATAGTGTACTTCACCATCACCGGTGAAACAGAAATAAACAGAAGCAGAGTGAGAGATAAGTCACGGTCCTACTGAACAGCTCGGGGAAGATCTGCTTACTGGGAACATGCATGGTGAATAGTCACATAACCTATTTTAGGCACCTAATGTAGGTTACGTATGTCCGGAGGCTGATCTCTCTTACGGTCAATGCACAGAAGTAGGTGAACCCCTCCCAGAGGTGATTTAGAACATCTAAATTAAGGAATATTTAGGTTCCTAATTTGGATGCTCCGAGTGCCTCTCCAGAGGTGCCTTTATTCACTGGTTGTGCAGAGTGAGGCTCCTAATTTAGGAACACGATGCACTCCTAAATTAGGAAGGGAATTACTTAGGAGCTGTGAATTACTCCTCCCTTCCCTTCTCCCCCACTGGCAGCTGAACCTATCAGGGCATCAGACTGAGGCCAGATTCTGATTACAGTAATATTGGCAGCAATTGTGGTGTAACTTCATTCATTTATAGTAATGGAAGCTCTAGACTGGTAGAAATGGAAATAAGAGTCTGGTCTGTGATGCTGAAATTCTTGTCTGAGAATTGCTGATATTGCAATCTTTGCTTCTGACTGAAAATTTTGAGACAAAAATCTCCAAGTTTCTAAACACATACAATAACTTTAAGCTTTGTTTACTATCATGCCACATGTGCAGAACATGGGGAAATGATAGTGTCCTGCTTATAGTCTGCTTGTTCCACAGCCATCATCTTACAAGAGCATCCAACTGTGGCAGAGAGAAACCAGATTCAGGCTGGGGAGTCTAAAAGTAAGTAGAAGATCAGCATGATGTTGTAAATCAGACAAACGACATTCTCATATCTTGGTGTCTATTCAGGTTCTGCATGACATTTCCTATCTCAAAAGGGATTGTACTTCTAGGCCTTTGTAATTCCTGTAACAGCCTCTGCTGTTTTGAAGGTTAAACCCTGATCCCATATCCTTTGGGCAACTAAGGGTTAAAGGGTGCTGTCTTCATGTAGCATGGTTTCTTAACTTCCCTAGAAGACGTGCCATTACATACTTTATAAAAAAAATTGACTGAAGAACGAACAAAACTGCAATTTCAAGATATCTTTAGAATGTAATGGATTTCAGATGCTGTTCTATGGATTCTCTAGTATATTTGATTTTGGAATGTTTAATTTGCTATGGGGACTGCTTCTTCCCTGGCATGAAAACACAATTATTAAAGCTCATTTCATTATTTTGAGACTGATAGCACAATTTGGTTCATTGTTTAACATTCCATAGCTATGAATACAATGAAATTCTCTAATGATTAATAGGATTTGTTATTTTAAATAATCATGCTGAACCTTATTTGCAAGACTTATTAGGTCTGTAACTTCTATATGAATAAGGCATCTCTAGCTGTACAGCCAACTTTGGAGAGTTGCCACTCATTTGTAGAATATCATTCTCTTTGACTGCTTTGGGGACAATTATTCTGCAACACGGAGCCTGCAGTTGTGTATTGCATCTCACCCTACTGCCATGAAAGGCATCCTCAGAGGGACTTCCTCCTAGGCATTTCTGATCAGTTTTCAAGACACTTTGCTCTTCACACTTGCACAGAATGGAAACACATTCTCTGGCAAGTCAAAAAATGCACACAGCAGGGTGTTGCTACTTAACATGGACAGTATCCTGCTGGGCATCAGCCATGACAGAGTCCTTTCTGGCTGGGCCCACACAGCTGGAGAGAAATTTAGAAGGGGACCATGAAGCCTGAAGAGAGATCACAGCCCCTCCTGGGTACAACCCTTCCTCTTCCCCTTCCTCCTGCACACGCATTCTCCACTATAAGCTGCAAGGAATTTTAAATGGCCATAAAGCTGAAATAACCTCCCCCAATTCAGACAGAAATATGACTTCTGTATGGTTGTTCAAAGAGCAAAAAAGTCTGCATTTCTCCCATGCAGACCACTCTGATTTCTCCTGTGCCCACCTCCCCTCCCCTCTTGCACTGTCAGATCCCATGGGTGCCTGTGACAAACCCCAGTGTGCTGAAGCTTTTGCTTACAGACAGAAACCCAGAGCAAAGCCCAGTTGCCCACCGTATACCGCAGCTGCTCTGCTGTACACACACACAGCATTTCTCTACTGCTGTCTTCATGCATGTTATCACCCTCTCATTAAATAACAGCAGGAGTGGCTTCAGCTAGAAACATTTTGACTCGACATTATTTTCTGTTCCCCCAGAGTGACCTGAACAAAAGACGTTCCTGGCAGAAAGTCCTGAAGCCCGATGATGAGCTCTCATCGTTTGATGTAATCCTTACCATTCACATCGACATTTATACAGGCACAAGTGAGAGCAAAAAAATGGCAGTGGTTTGTAGAGCCTGGTCTCCCTGGGTTTCAGCCACAGATAACTGCTCAGCTCATCCCTCTATATATCAAAAAGCCAGCACCTTCCATTTTTTTATTCCCAGTGAAGGAATAACAGAAATGAAGACAGTTGACTACAAATTCCCATTTAGCTATTTTCTTCATCATAAATTCATACAAGCAGATGTAACAGATAGGAAAAAACAGAAACACATACATGTTCTGATGTGAAGGCAACCAGTCTGGGAATAGCTGCCATTCCTTTTTCTTTAACTTCTGGGAACATCTTGAAACGTGCAATCAACATAGCATACATGTTAGATATGGCACCACCTGGAGTCCACAGTAATATACTGTTACTTTTTCTATGCATTGTAATATCATTGCAGAACAAATGACAAGTCTTGCTACAGTTTTTCTAACTCTAATGTTAAGGTTTCTGCCTCATGGCAGAAAACATGGATTCTTCTTCCTGATGCTCCTCACAGCTGGATTGTGTAATAACAGGATCTACTACACCGAAATAACAATTTATGCAAAAAGTACTACTGAAAAAAATGATTTGGGCTTCCTTTCAACCTCATTTTTGCTACCATTTCTCCTTTAGTCCCCAATCTTATCTTTCCATATGCCATCAACACGTAACACCCACTCTGCTCCACCTCCCAAGTAGATGCCACCACAAGGCAACTTCCCAAGGGGCTTCCAAGTGCAACCTAATGTGTGCTCTCCCCTCCCAAATCAGGGTGGTGTTTCATGCCCTGGGTCTGAGGAAACCCATAGTGAGTCCCAACAGACACTATCTGCTGGATAACTGGAGGGGGGGGGTGGAGAAGAGAAGGGAAAAAAAGGTCATTCTAACAAATATTTTTCTTTTTATTTGTCCTCTGACTGGAGCAAGGGAAAAAGGTTAGATGTCCCTAATACTAGCCTTAAAATCACTGGCATACATTGACTTAAAACACCCATTTCAAGATGGATATTTTAGCCCACCAAGATGGGTATCAGATGACAGCTCTGCAGTATTCTGTTCCCATATTTCAATTGTCAATGCATGAATTAAAACCAAGCACTTCATTTTTCCTTTTTGAGATTTTTACGAACTGAGACTCTGTGTCTACAGTGGAACAAGGTTTGGTTATACCTTAATGCTGCATGAGCACTATGGGAATATAATGCAGAACCTGAGGCAGAGTCTGAGTACTTTTACATATGTATGCACACAAACACACACACACACAGACATGTATACAGAAAATCCAGCAGTTTTACCCTGTATATATATGATATATATATATACAGATTGATTATATATTGATGTTTATGCACATATATTTATATAAAGCAAAGGTGTATATTGATCATGGGTTTAGGCTTTTAAATGAACAGGTCAGAGTGCAGCTGAGGTAGAGTTCAACTAACCCAATTTTCATCCATCTAAAAATGGAGTGAAGAGCACAAGACATGCACTTCCAGAAGATGGTTCAGCTCATCCTAAGGTAGCTGTTTGCGGTAGGTTGGACGACTTGCCCTGTGGACGCATCCATCCCTCTCCCTTGAATATATGGGAGCTGCTGTAACCAGCCCAGGGTAGACACCCAACGCTTGGACAGCCAAAGTGAGATAAGACAGAATCCACCCTTTAAGCAGATCAAGGTAGCTCTGCTGAAAGCATCTATGTTACACCATGTTACACCAGCAGGGTATATGTGCTGGCAAATTTAACATCGTTTTGACTTTTGTAAGGTTTGTGTTTATCCCACTGGCGATATATATACTGTTCCAGAGCCCACAGAAACTGTGACCCCTCCTGTGAATCCAAGGGAAAATGCCACAGAGGGATGGCATCGCTGGCATCGGGGTCAGAACAGATCAGGCTTTTTCTTCCCCTTTCAACTATATTGAGAGGTATGAACATATTTCTACACCTCTTTTCAGAAATGACAAAATTGAGAGATTAAGAGGAAATGCTTGGGTACCTGTCCCTAAAAAATGCAGATGTCATGTAACGGCTGCTGTTGATGATTTAGGTGACTGAACTAAGGTGTCCAAGTTGAAAAAATTTGGCCTATCTTGTCCAAAGTCATTGGCTCAGTGTCAAAAGAATCAAGACTGTTAAGTGTCTTCAATACCAAGATTTCCTATTAGTATTTATTACCTAGCCATTTAACCTTAAGCTTATTAATAAGCCCACATTCTGCCTTTAATTTTGCAGCTGTGTTTACACCCACTGTTAATTGCAGGTGACGAAACACACCTACAGAATTTGGAGAACATAATCAGGCCTTTACGCTTTGCATGTATTGATACCGTATATTTCATTCCAGAGAATGCAGAGAGTGAGAACCTTTTCTTTGCAACAGTAACGTCTTCAGCTGAAGTCGTGACAGTTTGAAATGAGAAGACAGCATAGAGATGATTTTGATAATTGCCTAAAAAAGCAGAACCTGTGCACTGGGTATTGCTGCCTTAAGAGAGTGAATTAGAAAGATGCACTTTGCACAACAAACCAGAAATTGCACAAAGAGAAAGGATGAGAGGGGACAGCACTGCAAATGGCCAGCACAGGTACACACCTGCCTGAGAGCCTGTTCCCACCTGGGTTTCAGCTAGATGAAGTGAGCTCCAGCGTCTGATCCACTAGCAACACCCTGGCCCCCCAGGTCAGGCAGGGACCTCTCGCGGACCTGGGAGGGGTGGCAGTTCCTCCTGAGGCATACATCTTTCCTGACACACTATCTCAAGCACAGTTTGCCAGACTTGGGCAGATCTGGTGCATGCACTGAGCCTTTCACCCCTGCCTGCTGCCCGTGCCCACCAGGTCTGGCTGAGCAGCATTGCTACTCCTCTTGTCTCCCCTCTTAGGTCCCTGCCCAGCCCGGCAGGGCTACTGTGGCTCAAGCCTGCAAGGTGAGGAACTGAAGACCAGCTGTACTGAGTCAGGCCAGGGACTGGACAGTAACCAACCCTGTCCAGTTTCCAAAAACTTTGGCTTAGGTCCTGGGCTCGTGATACACGTTTAGATGCTGCCCTGTGTGATGGAGGCCACGGTTTTGGTCAGGACCTGTAAGCACTACAGTAAAAGCTGTCAGAGCTTTCACTCTCAGTGCTTTTTAAATAAGGACTCAACAAGAAGTAATGCAAATTCTTATATTTTTCTCCACCTCTGTGGAAAGGCCCAGGACAAAACTCCTGCACTACTTCCCACATATGCATTCAGATGTCAGAAATTGAAGATGAGCCTTGCCTGATCTTCTGCACAGCATGAACTTTACCCTTCATGCCCTCGGACAACTGAATATCCTAGGCTGTTATCAGTGAGGCCTTTCCTTTGCTCAGTAGTCTAAACACTCTTTCCCTCTCCATTAGTCAATGAACTTTCTTTCCAGAAGGGCTCCTTCCCCACCAGCTACCAGCCTGTTATCTTTTGACAAGCCAAGATGCTATGCCTAATGTCAATTCTTTCAGTTTTTTGCAATTCGGTGAGATAGGCCAAAATTTTTAGCAATGAAATTCCAGAGTAAGATAGGAGGTGACAAAGAGCATAAATCAAAAGACTAAGTGGAATGATTAAAAAAAAAAAAGTCTTACCAATGTAGTGTTTGTCAGAGTCAATGATTTCTCTATATTTAATCACGCTCACTTTTTGCCTTATTGACTTGCCCTGAAGGAACCAGGTTTCTGAGCCTTTAAGCACTCAGATTAACTAGCCACCCAAGTACCCCCAACTGAGCTCAACATGCCAGCTCACAAATGGAAAGCTAACTGCATACTGCAATGTTGGCAAGATCCTACTGACTCCACCAAAATTACTTAAAGGGATGCTACGTGTTTCCCTCTTTGCTCCAATTTCCCCTGTGGTGATGGTGAGCATTGTTGTGTTTCTTCCCTCCATTATTAACACAATAGTCTTTATATTTCATGTAATCCATAAAAAGTGGGGGCAGAGAGAAACTGCTAGGCAAATGTCTCTTCTGATTATGTTTCCCATGTGCCATTACAGCTGCTTATAATGCAGTGCAATTTGCTCAAACAGACCCTCATAATCACATCCCTGAAATTCATAAACATGCAATACTTTATCTCAAAGAGGCCACTGGTAGTTATTAGCAAGTGTCCTCTCAAACATGCATAATTATGTTTACTCTTTAACTACAGGGGATGTCATATAGCATAGTCTGAAAAATAAAGAAAGCTTGAAATGTCATGTACCAGGTGAAAATATCCCATCGCCACTGCCCCCTGGCCAGCCAACCATCTCTCTCATTTTCCTTAGTGTGACATATTCCAAAAGTACAAACACTGGAGCAATTTCATAGGTGAACCTGAAATGTAGTAATGTCCATGTTTAATGCTTTAATCTGCAACACTAACACATCTTTTTCCAATATTACATTACATTACAGCCACAATATACTCTATCTTGCACTGGGTAGAGTTCTGTTTTACAATACTTTTGATAATCTTCCTTCTGATTTGACATCAAATGTCTAGAAAGAGAAATGCTGAGAGTGCTTAAGACTCCATTTCCACCCATTTCAGTGAAACAATTCTTGCCCATCTCTTCCAGGCTCAAGGCTTTGCCCTATATTCAAGAACTGCTGGGCAGAGCCAGACCTTCACCTTGCAAAAACCTATGTGCATGTCTAGAAGCATACACATCAGCAGTCCTATTCATGATAAGACAGTGCATGAAGCTAAGCAAGTGCACAAAAATGCTTCCTAGTCCCAAAGTGAAAAAAGACTCCACGCTTTAAATTCTGCACCTCTTTCTTACAGAAAGCAATGGCTCTAACTGCTCTGAGTATGGATTGTACATAACCCCTCTACATGAATGCAACTGTTCACTTAGCACACCTTTCGTTTTACATATTTATGCATGCAAAATGCTAAAATATTTTTTTCTGTATATTTTTGGGTGGGGTAGCAAAACCGACATCATGTTAGTATGATGAAATTTTATAGAAGACAGCCTACAGAACAAAGTTGAAAGTCTTCATGTAAATAGCAGTAGCAACCATTTAAAAAGCAGACAATTGTTTTTCCAGCAACCTTAACATAAAAGTATTATTTCTTTCTTTCAGCTACAGCAGCTTTTTAGAGTATAACTGTAAAATTGCATTAAATATTACTTTGGAAAAAAATCTGCTACTTACATATTAGTATTTGCTGCTGACGTCAGCCAGTCTGCTGCCAATCCAACCATGTCCAATCCAGTTGAAAGTTGATTAAAATATCTAGGGTGCCCTGCATAAGATGGAAAATGTTATCAAAAGGCTGATGACTCTGAATGAAACTATTCAGTGCTGAACGGTATATTTACCTCCAGATTTCTATAGAGAAGGAAGTGCTTTCAAGGTACAAAACAAAACAAACAGCAATAAATACATTTCTTGGAAAAGGCAGGATTTCTCTTCTTTCTCATTCCAAACTCAGTAAAATCAGAGTAATTACACTGAACGCAGAATAATGAATTCCAACATTCCCTATTATCTTCTCAATATGCCTTGAAAATTAGCACATCGCTGCCTCACAAAAATAGCTGTTCGCTCCGTTAGTGTGTCACATGTTGTCACTGGATGTGTTTTTGCCTGGCTAGGTTTGAAAGGCATGCACAAGACACCATCTGAAGAGCTTGCCATTACATATAACATCAGTGATGAATGGCTAATGATTATAATAGACAGGGCAAAATGAGAAAATGGAACATTTTGGTGACTGCTTTGCACATGACTCAATGGCTGATGATTGTATGAAGATGGCAGGGAAGGTGGCGGTCCTTGTCATTACTTCCCTGTCAGAGTGCAATTACAAATAGCCTGGCTGCTCGCAACTGTGATTTTAAACAAACGCCATGAAAACCAGCACTGCTGCCCCAGCAGAATGATGCATGAGAATATACTCAATGAGCTGATAGTCCATTTACCTGGATAGTCTAATTGGTTCCTAATTTTTTCTAAAATTCTGGTAGAGATTTTTCTTAAAAACATGCCTAGAGCCATTAAACCCAGGGACCATTAAAACTCTAGTTTTACTAGCTGCTCCCCGCAAGCCCCTGTTAAGCGGCATAATTACCAGTACAAATCACGGAGGGTTCGCAATTACTTAAATGCCGTTCAACTCAAAGGAAGGCAGCCTCTGCTTGGAAAACACCTGTCCTGACCCACAGACAACGTACTGTTATTGCCATCACAGAAAACAAAAGATAAAGCAAGATGATTGAGGAAACGCAGACCCAGCACCAAGAGAAAACTTATCTTCGGTCTCCGGTGGCCTCTTATCAGGCACAGACACATGGCTGGCAGAACAACACGGGGAATTGCTCCCCCGCTCCCACCTTGCAGCACACAAAGGCAGAGGAATCGGGCTGTGCAGGCAGACCAGAGCAGGGGATAAGGGCTGGCTGGAGACACACACACGCAAAATCCAGCTCCCTGCACCCTTAACCTGAGACGAGCCCCATGCCACTGCCATCCAGACTGACTGCGTTTTGCACCGAGCCCTCCCCACCGGAGACAGGACCTGCCACCTTCCCCTGGTCCACGCTGCCCAGGAGAGGTGGCCAAAGCCCCTCAGGCACCAAGGGATGCTGCCGAGATCCAGCAGGATGAACAGGATCCGGCCCCTGCCCTGCACGCTCCCGAGCGGGGTAGGTGGGCCCGGGGCACACGTGCACCCTGCCACCGCCGCCAAAGCCACAGCGATCCCACGCCAGGGGCTCTGCCTGCAGAGGACTGCATCTCCCCTGACGATGGGATTTTGAGAGAGATTTTGGTATTTATAGCTCAGGTTCAATCTCACAGCCAGGCTCCAAGTGGGTTCCCAAACTCCACCAGAAAGCAACAAAAAATTAGAAGCTGAAAGCCTTTGGTGAATCTGGGCCACAGGAAGGCTCAAAGAGGCCAGAAAAACTCCTGCCTTGGAAATAAATCCACACTGAAAAGCTGGGGAATAGCAGAATTCGTATTTGCAGCTGCAGCGTCTCAACGGCTCTCCATCAGCCCCGTGCCCAGCCCCAGGCGACAGCCCTGTTGTCACTGCTTGTTTCTTCAAGGAAACCTCGCAGCACACCTCCTGCTTTGGGAACTGCCGTAGGAACAGGGCCGGCTGCACGCAGGGCTCGGGGCAGCCGTACCCTGGAGCCAGCGAGGTGGGGGGAGCAGCGTTGTGCTCCTACAGAGACGTTAGTACAGGGAGAGCAGGAGCTGCTGCTGCTGGCGTGGCTGCTGGCTGAGCCCCCAGCGCCTACACCTGTAACGTGGCCCCCTCCGCTCCGTGCCCTTCCCTTCTGCAGCGCGGCTTTAACACGCAACGGCAGAGAATGTAATGCCCCAATCTGACCCCAGCCTCAGCTGCAAAGGTTTGTCTGTCCGTGTGATACCCTAATACGGGAGCGAGCTCCCTTCCTCGTCTAGGTGGCCACGGAAAATTGTGGCTTTGGTTAAAATACAGGCTCCGCCGGCCAGGTAAGAAGAGTTTGCGAGAGATGCTCAGCAATTACTACCCAGGTGCCGTCTGCCTGAAATGCACATCCTTTGTCGTCGTTGTCACCAAACAAAGAGGTGACTGGAAAATAGACTGACAGGGAGGGGGGGAGATGTGAAAATAGGATTACCGCTCACTGGTCGGTTTAGCAATACACAACATATTTACACATATCCCAGAGTAAATCGGGAGATGATGGGCAAGAACCGAGGCCGAGGCACTGGGACAGCCAGGGCCGGGCTCTCCCTGCCAAGGATGTGCCTTCGCCCCACACACCCTCCTCTCAAACACGCTCCCGCCTGCACTCGGTTTTAGGCACGGACATCCCCTAGCACGGACATGCAGCCTCCGCAGCCTCCACACGGAAGTGACGAGAGGGGCCGGGCGCAGCCGGACAGCGCGGATAAAGGCACGGCCGGCGGCACTGGCTTTGGCCTTGCTCGCAGCCCCACTGCGCGCGGCCTGCACCAGCACCAGGGCCTGCCAGGGAGCGAGGCTGGACCAGCGCCAGCTCCTCACACCCCTCCTGGGGTTTCCAAACCATTCGCAAACGTTCGCATTTCAGTTCCTCCCCTAGTGAGCATCGCACAGTAACCGAATTTCACATCCATCTTTCCCCGCGTTTGCAGACGCTGCCTTTTATATTCCCTCAGACAAAATTCTCGCTGGGGGTGGATGCCGGTAGCTGGTAAGGGTGTAGAAAGCCGCATGTGGCTCCCTCGGGCACCCCAGCGAGCCATGGCATGCAGGCAACACCAGGGAGCATCCCACACCTGCCCCTCGGCCAAAAAATCAGCCGTCCAGGAGTGGGACTTGGGGATCCAGCTGTGAGGCTAATCTAAGCAATACAATTTATTTTCCAATCAGCCTCCCGGGCCCCTGCAGCCAAACGCAGCCCAGCCCCCCCCCCCCCCCCCAGCCCAGGAGGGGCCGTGTCCAAAGGGCTCCTGCAGTGGGAGCGGAGGCAGACCCCCGCCGCCAGAAATCTCACCACATTGTCCCTCCTCTGAGGGTAATTCAAGCGTTTTACGCTGAAGCACATGCCAAAGGGCTCCGGGTGTAAACCCTGCGTGTTTGGTGAGCCCCCCCAGGATGCTGAGGAGCGGCGGCAGCCAAGCAAGGCAGCTCTGCACCCCCCAACCGAAACCCACCACGCTGCCACATCTCACACAACCCCCCCAGCACCAGTCCTTGGCCCTTCAAAACACTATTTTCATTAAAAAAAAATTTGAAATGCCAAGAAGCGAAAGCCTTGCATATTTACAGGGAGGAAGAGAAACGGTAACATTGTTTTTTAAAGAGTCTTTTTTTGGATGCACAAAATGAAATAGGTCCATTATCTGAAACAGGCTATAACAAAAAAAAGATAAACGAAAATTGCTTAAGAAACCCTATTCTTTGATTTCCCAAATTCACAGATCTTGTGTTTCACAGCATTCTGCGAAAATATGCTTCCTATGTCCTACCCAGACACATCACATGGATCACTGCACTGATCGACTTTGTTCCTATGGACATCATTTATCTAACTATTTATTCCAGTATTTTACAGACGTTTTGACAGCACCCAACTCATACATCAAAAAACATTCAGCTGGCCATTTCCACCTCTAAACGAGGAGGATTACACAGATCCCCCACAATCGTTAGTGGGATCAGTCTGTTCTGTTCCCAAAAGGTGACATAACCTGGTTTTTGTTTTCCCCTCAGTCTCTATTCACAAGTCAGCCTTTTGTCTCTTTCAGTAATTGCTACACATTTATTTTTAAGCAATTTCTCAGCAATCCGAATTCTCACTAAGAGCTCCCGCACTCCACATTATTTCTCAATCACAGCCGTTAATTGCAGCTACGCTTTTTTGTCCGCTCCGCCGCAGTTTATTTAAGGTGGCCCCGGGTGCGGAGCCGGGGGCTTCCCCACGCCTGGGTGAGCTCCACGCTGCCTCCACGCCACGAAGCCCACAGAGGGGCACGACTAATGGGGGGGGGGGAGTTCGGTCACAGACAGGCAGGAGTCAACCCATCCCTGCCCTCCCCAGTGAAAAACAACAACAACAAAAGGCTATTAAAACAATTCAGGCGTTGCTTTTATTGCTTGAGCCTGAAGTTGAAAAAAACCCCTAAATACTTCTGTGCACAGTTCTGCCAAATTCTCCTATTTTTATGTCCTGCAGGTAAGGGGAGAGACACGGCAAATGGCCGCTCAGAGCTCCCACTTACAGGATGTTTATCGCGATTTTGCCTGTTAAATCGGCAGGTCCCTCCTGCCTCCCTGCAGGGACACAACCACCCCGCTCGCCCCACATCCCGGCTGCCTCCGAGCTCTGCACCCGATGCACCCCCCGGGTCTGCAGGGAGCAAGGGGCGATCCCCGGGCCATCACATGTAAAATGGATGAAAAGGAAAGAAGGAAAGTCGCAAGGGTGGTGAAAAGGCTGCTCTCCAATGCACAGAAGCATTAATTTTAAATTGGAAAGGGTGTGCAATGCTGCACTGACAGCTACAGAGACAGGGTGCTGGAGTATTTTATCATTTAGGAAAACGATTTCTGTCTCGTAGAAATTGCTTGGAACTGACAAAATACAGTTGCTGCTTCAATCTTTAACGTTTCAAGATAAAATGAGATGATACCTTTAATCAATGGATGAGACCATACAGGGTAGAAAATGAGCATGGCTATTACCTGTTTTAATTGCATACTTCAGAGTTGTTCTGCAGTTCAATAAAATTTCTTCCAAGGTCTGTGGCTGGTCTGCCAGTTCCCAGTTATACTCCTGGAGCAGCTCATTTGGGTAATGGAAATCAATAACTTTTGTTGATCTATCAAAACTTTTCACCACATACTGAAGTAAAATGTCCACAACGTCTTGTAGGAAAGACATAGTTGTTATTTCTCCATTGCATGCCGGCAGAAGATCTGGAAACGGAGAAATGAAAAGTTGACTTTGTTTTATGACCATATACAAAGATTTTGGACAAAGGCTTCTCCGATTTACGTTTAGGAAATCTTTTCACTGTGTTCAATACAAATGGACTTCGTTTTCATTTAATAAGCAAATTGGTAGGACTGTATTTTAAGGAATATTCTGAGAGGTAATAGGTTTTAACATCCTATCTAAAATCGCAAATTTTGCCCACAGAGTATTTCAGACCAATTTTTAAGACAATGGGAGAGAGCAAGAAAAAAGGTAAAACGAATCTCAGGAAAAATAAAGATTGGGAAACAAATGCTGCAAGGAGCACTCTAAAAACTGCCATTTGCCTTGCAATAAAAAATACCTTCATCGTGACTCTCCAATGCAACTAACTTGTTGATAATTTAATGCCTTTTTCTGAGGCGACACTGCACAGTCTCTCAGTGCACACACACTGACGTGTCGTGTTTAAGTGCGACAGCTCAGGCAGAGCCGAGCTGTAGCGGAACCCCGTAATTTGGAGGAACCCGGGAGCGGTCAGGCCGGCAGCAGCAGAAGCGCAGGGCGCCTGCAGCAGCGCAGGGCAGAGCTCGTCCCGGTCTGCCGTGCAAACGGGAGCGTTTCTGGCCAGCGCATTTCTGCGGGCAGCGGGGATCTATTTAGTAGCCGAGACGCTCCCTCCAAGGTCAGGAAAGATGAAGCGCAAAACCACTTCGAATTAAAATAAATCAGTAAGGGAGCGCTCTTCCTCCCTCCCCCCCTCAAACCTTAATTACATCGCAGGGACTTCAACGAGAAGGTCGCTGCTGTCAGTACTCCTTAGAAAGAGCAACCTGCAGGCTCCATCCAGCACGCCGGGATTTTATTTCGGCACCTTTTTTGGTTCGGGCTCTTTTTTTGGCGGGTTTGAGCGCCCGCGGGTGCCGGGGAGGCGGAGGAGCGGGCCGGGGCTGGGGGCGCGGAGCTCCGCCGAGCCGCCGCCGAGCACCGTCGGGCCCGCCCCGGCCTCCGCGCACCGCGGGCGGAGGCGATTTCCCGACCGAACCGCTGTTTTTTGGTTAGTTTTCGAGACGCGGCGTGGCCCGGGAGCGCCGTTACCTGTTGAGTGCAGAAAGGCGTAATTCACCTCCGCTTTTTGGCAGCCGCAAGGTTTTTTGTCGCAGGTACAGGCCGGCCGCGGCTCCGCTGCCCCGGGGGCTGCCCTGGCGCCGGTTTCCACGGGCTTCTCGGCATCTCCGTAGAGCAGGGCTTGACAGCGACACGGACACACGGCCTCAGCACCGCGGCACCAGCCCCGGTCCCCCCCCGGTCCCCCCCGCCCCGGCGCAGGGCCCGCGGCCGCCCGCCAGCGCTCCGCGGGCGCGCAGCCTTGCCTCCGCCGCGGGCTGCCGGGGCCTCCCTGCCCTTACCGCAGAGTTTGTTTCCGATCCCTCCCGTGAACTTCTGGGCAACCTGACACCAGGCTCTGGCTGCAAGAGAAAATGGAGCGGAGGGTCCGTGGGGACGGGCGCGGGCCGGGGGCGCCTCGTCCGACAGCCGGCACTGCTCCCCAGGACCCCCCCCCCCCCCAGCCGAGCCGAGCCGAGCCGCGCCGCGCCGGGCCGGGCCGGGCTGGAGCCGCCGTCGGTCCCCGCCGCCCCGTCCCGCCGGTCGAGCTGCCACAAAGGGGTCTCCGGCGAGCGGGCAGCGCTGCCGCGGCAGCTCCGCGGCTCCGTCGGGCCGGTCCCGCCCGGCTGCTCGGCGCCCCCCTACCTGTGCCGGGGCTCTCGGCGGCCGCGGAGCCCTCCTCGGCCCCGAAGGGCCAGAAGCCGGAGCCGGGGCTTGCCATGGCGGAGGCGAACCGGCGGGGCGGGCGAGGAGCGGCGAGCTGCAGCCCAGGCGGCCTGAGCGAGTGTGCGTGAGTGTGAGTGTGCGGGTGTGTAAATGCGTGCGTCTGCGCCAGGCGGCGGCAGGCGAAGGGGCGGGGGCGCCCCGGGCACGCGTGGGTGGGAGCGTCTCCCGTGGGCGCCCCCGGGGCGCGCTCCGCCGAGCTGCCGCCGTCGCGCCCCGCAGGCGCCGCGCCGCCGGCCGCTGCCCCCTGCCTGGGACGGGACGGGGCGGGCGGCGCCGGGGGGGCCGGGGGAGGTGCCCCGCCGAGGCGGGCGGCGGCCGGGAAGGGTCTCCCGCATCCTGCTCCGAAGGGGCGGGGACGGGGGGGGAACACGCTGGGGGTAGACCCCCTGGGGCTGCAGCTGCCTCGGGGGGCCAAGGCGAGCGTAGTGCCTTGTGCCGCCTCCACCCCGCGGACGGCCACTCGGCCGCCGAGCGCTGAGGGGAGGGCTGGGACGCCGGTCCCTGGGGCTACGGGGAAGCGTCCCCAATCTTGTGAGCTGCAAAGCGCATAGAAATCTCCCCCCGCCCCTCACCCCCTGCACCGGGGCACCCCCGCGGCTGCGAGCAGGGGACTCCCGGGCGGCGGCGCCGAGGCCGGGACAGCCCCTGCCGCAGGCGGCGAGCAGCGGGGGAGTCCCGGGGCGGGGAAGGGACGGCCCCCCACGAGGCCCCGCCGCCCCCCCGAGCCGGCCCTGCCCTGCCCGCAGCGACCGGCGGGGGCCCCGTCGGGCCGGGCCGCCGCGGAGAAGGCGCTGGTGGAGGGGCCCGTGCGGGGCTGGGGCGATCCCCGTTCTCGGGCCGGGCAGAGGGGTCCCGGCTGCCCTCCCGCGGGGGCGGCGGGAGGGGTCCTGAGCAACCCGGCGGCTGTCTGGGGCCGGCCCCTGGCTCCTGCGCCTGCCCGCCCCGGCACCTCTCCTGGCACCCCCGCGCCGCTCCCGGGGTCTCCCCGCAACGCCCCGGCGATGGGGAGCCCGGCGGAGCTGCCCTGCCCGCTCCAGCCCCGCGGGAAGCAGCAGGTCTCGGAGGCGAGACTGGAAGAGGAGGAAAACCACCGTTCCCTTCCTCTCCCCGACGTCGTTTCTGCAGGCAACCAACCAAACCTCCCCCTTCCACCCAGCCGCTTCTCCGCGGGAGCACGGAGCCCTTCCTTGCCGGGGCTACCTCTCCTCCCGCACGGCGGGGATTTCAAGCCCTCACCCGCGGAGGGAGGCAGGCGGGACCACGCCAGGCCAGGATTCGGCCCTGCCGAGAGCGCTGGACACGCCAGGCCAGGCCCTGGGGGCTCCCAGGCTGTGTTCGGCCGGGGGCATCTCTCCCCGCTCTCTGCATGCACCCCCATGGTTACTAGGGCTGTCCCCTCGTGAAATCTCACGGAAATGTCTTGGTGTTTTAAAACACTGCCCTGGTGGGAAAGTAAAAGAAAACCAGCCTAGGCATCTCTTCGTGTGAAATTACAGGTCCATTCCAGTTCCCAGATCACATCGACTTTAAGGAAACGTAGATGGTAACTCCTGCTTTCCACGGCGAGAGGCTGCTGTGAGCTCTTCCCTGCCTTGCTCGTTCATGCCCCAGTCCACAGTGTTTCGTCAGTTCTGGGTGTAATTCAGACACAGCCAACCGTATCGCTGCTTTGTGCATTTTTATTTACTTCACCGTTTTAGTAATACATGAGAAAGCAACTTCAAAACAGATTTCAGAATTTAAACAATTTATCGCAAATTTTACATTGCAGCGACTTTTAATCCGGTGCACAGCCTTATAACTAGTTACAGATCAGGAAGCAATGGTTACCTGTCTCTGGGGAAAGGGCCAAGTGTGTGTGTGGAACGGACAAAACCCAACCTCTGTGGCTGGCCGCTGCTGCCAATCGTAGTATTTAGGAGAGCTAAGCAAGGGAGCAGGATCAGGCCTTTATACAGGCATCACGAAATTTGCCTTCTCTTGCTTTGCAGCAGGGAATATGCAATTACGAATCCTGAAAGGAAGTGCAGCAATTATCTGTGTGGTTTCTGTGAAATAAGGTCTTTTGAATAAGGAATCAGGGGAAAATTTGAACACAGTGGCTATTGCTTTTATTTCCACTTAATTTCTAGTGGAACTGATTAAGAATGATCATTACATCTAGGCAGCAATCAACCAGAGAGCGTATTTCTTTTCCTTTCTTGGCACCCCAGAGATTAAGATTCCTAAAAATCTAATGCAAAGGAGAACAAAACAAACACGATTTAAAAGTTCATCACTTAGTCACAAAGCTCAGAGGTGGATATACTTCCCATAAATAGACATCTCCAACATAAAGATTATACACACAGTATTGACCTTTAAAACTGGCTACTAGCTTTACAGTAAAGTCAATAATGAAATAAACTGCCATAGTATGCTATCCAATTAATCATTCACGTTTGTTTTCATTAGAGGGACACTTGCCACAAACAGTTCATCCCAAAATTTGGGCATTGTACACCTAAAATAAGCAAAAATTCCCCTATGGTGTTCTTGTAATTTTTTTTTCCTGTAAAACAATTTATTAGAAACAATAACTAAGGTTTTCTGAAGGTGCATATGGGAATTTGAAAGCTTAACCAGGGAACTATGAACTAAATGATCTGTTTTAATTGGATGAGACTGATGAAATGCAAAAAAGAAAGAAATATACATTGAGGAAAGTGAACTAGATTTAAGCTGCTTAATGTCTCATAATTTTAAGATGTAGCAGTGGTATCCGAAAGAAAGCCGATTTTTATATTAATTTTTTTAAAGTATGAGATATGCGAATGACAGTGTCCCTTTGCAATGGTGTTGGGCTGTAAACCACAGTACTTCATATTCACGTGAACACACATGTTGTAAACTTGAAACATCGGAGATTTAAAAAAAAAAAAGGAAGCACATGGTATAAAATGATAAAAAAGATTATGCTATTAAAAGCCAAATGGCAGCAGGAACAGCAGCAGCAGCTAGAACTGCTGGATAAGGCGCCGGCGCTGTGAGGTCTTCCGCAGCAGTCGTCTGTAGTCATAGGGATTATCTTCGGTTTTACTCTCTTCCAGGGGGCTTTCTGCAACCCTCGACCTAGGGATTAAGCGCAGAAGTGTTTTAGAAATTAAAGTCAAAACATTTACCTTGGCAAACTCTCCTAATCGACTGCTTAACCTCCTCCCTCAGGGGGAAAAAATAAAGGGAGAAAGAAAAAAAATCAACTGACTTTGCTAGGCCTCTTCCTGTGGTGCATAAAGCAGGCACCTTGGAACAAACACTTTGTATACTAAAAGCAGATGAACACAGAAGAACAACATGTTCTTCTGCGAATGGGACATAATAAAAGGACATAAATATGGTGAGAACATGGGGGTGCTTTGCAGTAGCGTTTGCCTGATGGTTACTGAACCAGATTTTCAGTTGGCATAAATTTGTTTGCTCTGTTTTTAACCTGCCTGTAGAGCTCACTGTAAGTGGCCATCTCTTTTTTTTTTTTTTTTTTTTTTTTTTTTTCAGATGGCAAGATGCATTTTGCAAGCCACCTCTGACAGGCTGGAATGGTGACTTGGCACCACGTGTTACCATGGAGCAAGATTAAAAATAAAGCTCAGTTATTTAAAAAGGTTATTACTCTGAAATAATTACAAAAATTTGTAGTCTTCTACACTAAAGGTGTACCCCACCACTGGTCCTACACCAGCATGAAAGGTAAACTGCCAAATAAAAAATACTCAGTGCTTCACTTCTGTAGATTGAAATGACTATATGGTCTTTAGATCCAGGTGACCCCATTCGAGAGATAATGAAGTGCAGAAATGTTTATTAATTGCACTCATCTGCCCTCAGAGGTAACAGTGTAAATTTAAAAGTTACACATATTTTTTTCACTATGTCTAATTAGGATGCAATCAGAGCAGCACACAGTAAAAGGTAAGAAATTCCTTTTAGTAAGCTCAGTGGCAAAATTCTTACCCATCTAAACTAGACCTCAGGGTGAAAGATTTGGTGTAATTAACCACCCTAGAAATGCCACGTTTTCCGAGGGATGTAAACTATACGGTAGTTGCCTGACATTATTATTTTTAATTCCATGCCTTCACAACACCTTCCTAAAACTAATTTAGATCCTACCTGAAAAAATGCCAGAAATAAAATATGTAAGGGGCACAAAACGGTCTAAAAAAATTTCCTCTATTACTGTGGATACATTTTCGAATTCAGAGATCATCCCAGGCTTAGTGTTTCCCTTAAGCCTTTGACCTAGATATTTTCCAAGTTTTTCTTACATGTATGAAGACACAAGAAGATTCAAATGTATCAAGATTTATAATTATGTGTTTGCACATGCCATGTGTGTGGGTGCATTGGCAAGAGTGAGAATATGAATTTTCTGAGCCCAGCAGAGGTCACCCTCTATGAAGTCTATATCGGAAGAGAGGAGGTAGAGCAAACCCTCCTTCCTCCCTTTAGGGTTTTTCTCCTGGCTGTCCACCTTGGTGGTGTCCATCACAGGCTGTAAACACATATGCTGCTACAGGACAGCAGGAAAAGGAGGCAGTCAAGCTGGTGTCTTATCTGCAGAAAGCAAGCAGAAAGTTCAGCGTACATCCACCCTATTTAAAATCTAATAGATCAGAAATACAATTTTTAGGTTCTGCTTTAGTTTAATTTGATTTTAGATCACAGATTTACAGCAGGACGTCTGTCCATCTCATCTGGCACTTGGGAAGCCAAAAACTGGCAGGTAGGCTGAACACCAATCATACTAGCATTTGTCCCTGCTGCATAAAGATGGGAAATTTTCAGCTGTACATTTTACAAGTTAATTTGGCAAGATTCCATGAATAAAAAAATAGATTTATGTCTAATTTGAAAGTGTATCTTTCTTTTTATGAATCTTTTGAGTATTTCAACAAGAATATACAACATTTATTTTTTCCTATTATTATTTTGTATGAATTACCGCTCAGTAGCTCTTAAAATTGAAGTCCTGCGCTCAGCTGGGTGTCTCTTCTTTCTTGTGGTAGAACTGCTGTCCTTTGAGGTGGAATCAGTAGATGAAATTTCTTGGTAGTAGATATCTAAATCTAGCACTTTGCTCAGACTGTCAATAAATAAGTATACTAAGTTAACAGTTTCACTTTTCATTATTATATTCAACATTGAAAAATAAGGCAACCAAATATCATTATTAGTTGTGTTTATGTGTTGAGGATCTAAGGAATAATATATATAAGTACAAGGAATCAGTTTCTGAAAACTGACAGCTGTACGATGTAGATATTGAGAATTTTGAAAGACTAAATACTGTTAGATGTTCATAAAGCGGACATACATATGACTGAAATTGTTTGGGTTTGCCATTATACTCAATGGGGAGGCATTTTTAATGGTATAATTCATCTGACCTATTTTAGATATCTCTTTGAGGAAGAGAGAACTCATTCTCCTAAAGATGACTATTTTATTTCTCTGAGTACAAGAAGAATCTAAAGCAACTAGTTCAGATATCAGTGTCAATCATGCATATGTCTCTTATTTTGTTAGATGAATGCTATCCAGGGTATCATATGTACAGAAAAAAACAATCCCAACATCTCGTTTAGAATGGGTAGGGAAAAAATAATATCCTAAAAGCAACTTGAAAAAAGAAATTCAGAATTCAATTCTCACATTGGTAGAAACCAGAAATAACTCATTGATTTCAATTGCTATGTTCTATTAATACAGAGTCAGCACATGAAAGAAGATGCAGTCATGGAACTGGTTAACTAGAATTAAGATGAGTGAAACCTAACAAGGCCAAATGAGAGAAAACACTAGATTTGGATTTTTTTTTTTTTTTTTTTTTTTTTTTTTTGGCTAAACAGGAGACAACAATAGGTGTGAAATTTTTTCAGGATCCAAATGACATCAGAAAAAGAGCTGTAACAGACCAGACGTGGGGGACATGGACATTAAGTGAATCCTTTAAGCAGTGGCATAATCAAGTGCAATTTAAACTGTGGTTGAATGAAGGTAGATGCTGAGAGCACATATTAAGCGCATATAATGTCATGTAACTTCCTTTAAGATACATATTTTAGATACAGAGTTTGTATTCTGCAACCTCAGCCGAGGATAGTGCTAAGAGCCCATTCATCGTGCATCTATGACTGGGCTTCCATAGCATGCATGCTATGGTACCATAGCAATGTCACTGGGGAGTAGCAAAAAAGCTTAAGTATAGAAACACAAAATAAAGCTATGATGTATGTCAGGAGCTGTGAACCAGGTCTACAGCACATGTAAGGATCTAAGATACAGAAGGGCAGAATATATCTATTGCTTGCTTTATTTCTGCAGCGATCCATCAAAATAGGTTAGTTACACTGTGAAGAAAAGACTTCTGGCTGAAATTTCAAGGGCTACTCTTCTTTACCTGTTATTAATAATTGTTTTGATTTTTTATGATCTATTTCCAAACAGTCATATATTTGTAGGAGAGGATTTTAACAGTGTTTGTATTTTTGCTAACAAAAAAGAACTGGTTGCTCATTTGCTTTGGCTGGAATTTTAAGCACCCTCAATTATTTTCTGTGTCAGAACTATCTTTGATGTGGACCTTATCTTAACTTATTATTATGCTTGTGTTGCCATGGTAAAGGGCCATGCTGTAGTAAAACTGAACGACTGAATTCTGTAATGGATTTTTGTCATTGAAAATTGCATATTTTAACTTTGTATACAATGTCCTTCCTGTGAATCACCAAATTACCATGCTTTTTTTAATGCTTTATTCTCCTGGTTGAAGTACAGCTAAGAACTATTTCTAGAGTACTAAAATGACAATAGTGAGATAATGACAAAAATTACCTTTCTTTTCTTGGTTTCCGTTTTTCGTCTTGTATTGATTTCTAAGAAAATACAAAGTAATTAAAAAAATACTGAAAGGAAAGCTTATGCAAAGACACAATTCATCAATGTTAGGTGGGAGAGTGTTGTATATTTTTCATTAAAAGAAAATATAAAGAATCTAATTTGCTGAGCAAGTGCTCCAGAAAAATCTCTTCTCAGAATCTTTGAGACTGAGAATGGGATTAGCATTGTTACTCCCAAATTTCAGTTGCCATACTGTGAAAAAAAGCTAAAGTAATTGCAATCAGAACAAAAAAGGAGATCTAAAACTTTCAAATATCTATAGTTGTTTTAATGAAGTTGACAAGTGTACCTCACTGAGGCAAATTTGCTGTGATGCCATGAGATTTTCCATGAATACAGGCAAATCAGTGGGAGCAGGCATAATCCTATTCTCATTAATGCAGTCTTGTCACAGGTTTTAGTAAAATAAAATGGACAAAGGCCCCATTTAAAAAGCAGTATACTAGGTGGCAAAAGCACCTTTAGGATATGAGACATCTAGAAATGCAGAGGAGAGAAGATTCAGAGGGAATGTGAATAATTTCTTATCTCTAATAGATTTCTGTCCCTACAGCCAAAACAATGCTATGTTGCAGCATCTAATGCATCACACTGCAAGAGCAGTGTTTTTAAGTGCAGATGGTCTTAATTTTGGTCTTAATTGTGCTTCCTGCAAACGAGTGAAAACTTACTAGAATTAGTGACTCTAAAGTCACCGATTCTCAGAAGTCCTGATGGACTTCAGTGTGCAGGCAAATGGACAAGACATGTAATTGCAAAATGGTAGGCTGATTTAAAGAAATATAACCCAAAATAAACTTTTAGTGCCTTGTATGAACAATGGGCTATTGTCAGGCTTCATTTATACCTTGTACCCCTTTAGCTCATTTGATATGCAAGGAGATGAATGAGAATGGAAGGTGTCTAATTAATAGAGAGAAATACCTGTTTTTGCAGAAGATAGAGAAAATTTTTCAAAAAAGGCACTCATTGTGTGCCTTCACTTTCAGGTGATCTGGGCTTGATAATCATCTGCGAATACCCGCAGGTCACAGAGGTTTTTAGTAAGGTGGAAAATCCACAACAGCTGGGAAAGCTGACTACCGTCAAGTATCTCAAGTTAGAGCTCAATGACTTACCCAAGGCCTAAGAATTTAAGAACTAGTAGGTCTCCCTTCTAAGCTTCAGTGTATAGACATTTATGCTGAACCTTTCCCTTACCAGGGAACTTAATGTCAGGAAGACAGGCTTCTCTTTTTCGCACCTTCTTGAAAAATACAACTAATTGAAGGTAATATTGATTAATACCTTGAAAAACTGCTGCTAAAAATCAGTTTCAAAATTCCCTGGCATTACTGCAGGTTTTGCTTGCACTGATGTGATGGCTGTTTTCTGATATGGAGCTGGCCATGTAACAAATTAACTTTCAGAAAATACTATGTTCCTGACTGTATAGCCTCAGCTTTCTAAATATGCATTTGCTTCAGAATTACCCTTCTCCTCAGAAATTTCCTAATAAAGAATTCAGTGTCATGCCTTTCATTTCAGTCCTTTATCTCACCAATCTTGCTTTCACAAAACAAATCTTATTCTTACATGCCAATTTATTTATAAAAATATACTTTCTTTTCAGAATATCACTGTTCCAAAGCTGTGTTATTTCAAAGCCCCCATAATAAAATATAGCCATATTTGTCTTTTTTGGTATGCCAGACACAACTCTCCCTAAAGGTCCTGGTGACACCTTCTGTTGAAAGGAGAAGCAATTGCTATGGTTAGTTTATTAGCTGGGCTCTCAGCGGCTGTTAAAATAGGTCACTAAGATGCAGGCACCTCAAGCAAATGAGTTTAATTGCTTTTTTGTTGGAACTGCTTTCTGAGCTGCTTTTACATTTTCTCTCTTTCTGCTTACTTTCTTACTTTTTTTTCTATATTTAAGGGCACTGAAGTCAATAGTGGAAAGCAGCCCTTGGCAGCTGAACTTGGACCAAAGGCTATATATAGAGACACTCAAATCCATTAGTCTCCTGAGCTGTTGGTATTTGCCAATTCCTTCATAATCACAATCTGACACATTTGTAAAGGAAGTTACAGTGTGCATACTAATACAGCCTATTTTAATATTTGCTCCCTCTGCAAGATTGAGCACTAATTTAGACGCTCAAAATAGCTCTCCGAACAAACCTGTTTCTCTCCCATGACTTACAAAGAAACTACGGAGACCAGGCACTTAATTTGGGTATTGAAGTGCAAATGCTGCTTATGCATATAATGAATGTACATATGTTTAGGTACAAAAGTAAGAATTGGCCTGACCTAGGTCCCCAATCAGGGTAACTCTGAACCTCAATTTCAAGTCTAGTTTGAAATGTGAAGTTTGTGGCCTGCCTCCTTTCAGCAGGGCACAGCTTTTATGCTGCATTAGAAATTAATACAGGGAATTGGGCAATCAGAAAGAAAGTTTAGGTGGGAATTTTCTGGCATTTTTAGCCCACAAAAACTTGCTAAACTCACATGTATTAGAGTGTAGTAGGTAGAGTCTTCCGGATTATTTAATGTCTTGGGCTTCCGTGGCCTCCTTGGAGGTCTCTGCATTGGGCGAGAGTCTTCTACTTTGGCCGCAACTGTGAAAAAGCAGAAGATAGCAATGCTTATTTCTTCACAGCGTGGGAGGCTTTTACAAAAACAGGAGAGCATTTCACTAAAGAGAGCAAAAAAATCCACATAGCCACTTCTACTGCTTGCTGTAACTCAAGAAAGCGTTTGGGGCATTTCCATCACCAGACCGGAAAGCAGAACTGGTTTATCCGTATGAGTCCTGACTACGCACGTGGACACATGCCACGTAACAAATGTCAGGTTGGAACAGCCCAGCAGTCTGCCTGGCACAGGCTTCTCCTTCTGAAAAGGGCTAATTCTCCACATTCAAAAAAGGGCTCTGAAGGGTAATGGACACTGGAAGGCTACCATCTCGTAACAGGGACCTGGGCGGTGAGGACGGTATCTTTTCAGACTCGAGTCAATCATGAAGGTGTCGAATGAGGGAACTAGCATTAGACCTCTGGCTCAGAGGCTAGTCCTCTACATAATCATGGTGTAGTTTTTCCCCAAGGTCTCCTGCTGAGGCTGTTCTGTTTCAAGCCAAATCATGTACCACTGGGCAACACAGCCTGACCATGTCCATTGCATCCAGTGTAATCTAGTTTAGTGTACTCAACTTCTGGTTTATTTCTACAAAAGCTTTCTGCAAACATGCAAAAAAAGTTTTCATTCTAATGGAAACAAAACCAAGATTTTGACACAAAATGGAACTGCTGTCCTCTGGCAGTCTCCAAACTCAGAGTTAGGCACTGACTTGTGGGTTACATTGGCTGGCACATGGGGAACTAGAAAAATGTCTTGGCTATTTGCTTGTTAAAAATCTATATGCAGTTCTGACAGTGCTAAGATATAGGGCTGGTAAGGGTTCATAGGCTGTTTGTCACAGAGCCAACATAGAATGCAGGGCTCCTAATGCCTTATTCTTGGAGACCACAGAACTGACTCTGGCAGGCTGAGGGACCACAAACGTACAGCATGGTGAGCGTGATCACCTTACATTTGGCTTCAGCTATAGGAAAAGTTTGCTACAGCAATTCCTTCATGATGAAGGAGGAGGGGGTTGCATGGCAGCAGAACACCGACAATAGAGATGGGTCATAGGGACACATACAGGGTGATGAATGAAGTCACAGCACAAGGTCTAGGCACGGTGAACCATGTATCCAGGTATTTTGCATTATCCAGTGAGGTTTTATATTGTCCTTGTCCCATCACAGAAGTATTCAGAGGACAGTCCATGAGAAAAAACATCTCCTTACTCATAAATTAATACAGTGTGAGGCTGGAATGAAGATCTAGCCCCCAGTGAATTACTGAAGTGTGTTCTGCTGATGTAATCCTCTTTCACATGAGGCAACTTTAACTCCATAACTCCATATAGATGTGCTAAGTACATGTGACTGAGTCTTAGAAGGAAGAATGTATTTTGTTCTCTAATGACCATCAGAAACCCTTTTACATGATAAAAAATAAAAACTCTCCCATGTACATCAGACATCTTTTTAATTAAGGAGGTAGCACGATCATTTAAAATGAGAAATGATCAGTAATACATCAGTGTTGACTCCTGCAAAATTAGCTGTGTAAGTTTTTTGTTATGTGTGATAAATAAAGGCTTATAAAGGTCATGGATATACAGAGGAGCCAGAACGAATAATGTTAATTTAAATTGTAGTTGGATAATGATTACATTTATTGTTTTAGTTTCTTATCTGAAATGCAGACTGCTCCTCATGTAATGAATGAACAAGTATCTTTTTAACAGTTTGCACTTAAAAGAACAATGGTCTTTTTCTAAGCCAGGGTACAGATAATTCATGTTAAACAATGAAATTTAGATGCAATAAATTCATTTCAGTAACCTGTATTAAATATAAATTACATTCTTTGATTTGAATAGGTATAGCAGGCCTGACTGTGCTCGTATGTGGGCTGTTGTAACCCTGCTGGATTTCAAATGGACCACCTGGAGTTATCCAAGTTTCCATTTGTGAGACAGTAGAGGCATATCTTCCCTATTTTATTTTTAAACACAACAGGAGCCTAAACTGGAAACAATACCTTAAAAAAAAACCCTTAAAATTCAGTGTAGTTGAATAGAAACACCTAACCCCTCTCTGTAGCACATTTTAAAAAATTGTGTCAAAGATCATGACTGCATAAAAATCTAGGAAAAAAAAAATGAAGCCAAATTGATGGCTTTAGGAAAAACCCAGGGAAAAAGCTCTCGTAATACCTAAAGACTTTTTGTTGTCCCCTCAGAATTCATCACTATGTATGCTGTTACGTTATTTAATTCATCACTGTCAAACACATCAAGCACTATCGTATTCTAGATTACAATTATTCCAACAGAAATTACTTGTATACTTCTTGCATATGTGCTATGCAAAGAAGACTCCTCTTACATTCAGAAAACATCATTTTGACAGTGATAAGGGTTTCCGTAAAAAATAGCTTTTCATCTCAGCTTGTGCGTTGTACATATGTATAAGCTATGCAAAAGAACTGAGGGAATAAAAATACCATGTTGGGGCAGGCAGCCTTCTAAGCTTGGACCTCCATCGTTCCTTTTAAAAATTACATAGAGGGCTGAAAATGCAATTCTCAGTTCTGTCTCCACATTACACAGTAAGTAAAAAATAGTTTGATGGGTTTAGCTTGATTTGTTTCACCAGAAAGTGAACTTGTGATTTCCTTCTGCGCTTAGATTTGTGTGTTCATTGCTACTGAAATAAAGCTGATGTGTTAGTTGCTTGTATTGGATAACTCACTGCACAAAGTAAAATTTGCTTTTTTCTTAGTTGCTGATAATTCCAGAAACCATTTACTTAGTAGAGTTAAAGGTGGAAGGCAAATTAAATACCCAAGCCTGATAAATGGTGAGTTTGATGCGCTCGTTTTCCAGATGGCCTACATCTTTCTGCAGTAGGGAATGAAGCAGAAAGAAGGAGTAAAATCATTCACTTATTAATAAGCCAATTATGTTGCTTCTAGAGTCCATTACAAAGAAAAGCTTTTTGGTGAAGCCCATTCTCTCCATAGTAAAATAACCTATAGCCTAGTTTAAGACTTCAAGTATCTGTAGCAAGACCTGGCTTTGTGCTTTATGTGTAAAAGGAAAACTGATGCTTTCTATTTAACAAACATTTAAATAATGCACATTGATATGAAAACCATTCACAACAGTAGCTGTCAAAGCACTTTGGAAATGTCAGGTTGGCACTATCACCCTTATCCTACTAGCAGGGTAAATGAGATGCAGAAGGCAAGATACACCGAGACTTGCTTAAGCTTATGTCCCACTTAGTTGTTAGCACAGCCAAGGTGCTGGACTGAAGGACTGTGCTGAGACTCCCAGCTCTGCAGCCAGCCCGTGCCCTGCGGTCCTATCTACCTGAACGGGTGCTGTCAGTGCCGTGACACATTCACATGCCTTAGAAGCAACGCGTAGGAAAAACTGGAAACAAAAACAATTGATGCTACACAGCCGTTCCTTTTTAAAGGTTTTACCAAGAGGAAGACATGTTGAACAAGTTGAAAGGGAGAAGGATTTTCCTCAAACTGCCTAAGTGCACACAGTCAGTACTCAATTAGTCAAAAGAAAGAGGTTTTGCTCTCGTGACCTGGATGCTTTGCTTTTGAACCTCAACAGCGAATGTCAGCCATGCTGTAACCCATGGCCAGGAAGTTAGACCTCTCTCCTGCCCAAACCTGAAGCAGACTGTCAAAACATACATTTGATCAAGTGATGATGGAAAGTTTAATAAAAGTTAAGGTCATTCTCCATGAGAATGAACGAATTACAGAGTTAAGGTTCAGTGAAGGCATGTGAACAGTGTGGCTGCCAGGTAACATTAAAGAAGGTCTAGCAAATCTAAGGAAAAGTCCTTATTCCTATCAGTATCTCAGCTAGCTCGTTTACCTCAAAGGTTCCTACCCAAGTTACACACGCACTCTGACTCTATGGTGTTCAGTTACAAGGTATTAATACTTTCATACTCAGCCCTCACTGAAAGCTCCAAATACACTGAAAAAATAAGAAAAGGGACAAGGAAATTTAGGACCAGCTCATTTAATGTATGTGTATCCTGAACACCACCACAAACTATGGAAACTGTGGAGATCTGCATGTGCTTGAAACATTCAAGTATGAGCAAGAAATACTTGAATAAAGATGAGTCGGTATCAACAGCCCTTTAGGTTGAACTGTCTGCACATTCTGACATACAATGATAAGCTTGGAAGACAACAATCTTGAGGAATCAACATCCATGGATGCTAATGTAAATTAACGTATGACTTACAACAGATCTTATACTGAAGACCGGAGAAATAGTGTGGTTACAGCTGTGATAAGCATCTAAGTGATGAAAGGTCTCTATTTATTAGGCCACCTGGAGAAACAGATAAACCCGTCTTCAGGTCATTTAAGTGAAATGTTACATGTTTGATTCAGCGCTGTTCCACATCTTACAAGGACAGAAGTATAAAGCCAGGCTCAGAATAAAGCATGGAGAAAAACAAGAGTAAGAGCAGTAATTGTATGGGTTTTGTAGAGGGGCTTGGAAGTAATCAGAAAAATGCAACCGGAATTCCAGGATGAGAAGTGAACAGCTATTACTGCTTACAACATTTACATGCATACCTTTTTACTGTCCTAATTATACACAGTGTGAGGATGTAATGACTCAAGTTTGGGATTCGCACATAGAAAAACACTGCTCTGGTTAGTAATTCTTAGGTATTGTTTATTCATGGGATGTTTACCACAGTCAGATTTGGAAATTACGGTTGATGGGTGCAAATTCTTAGAAATCTGGAAAAAACAGAGGGATTATTCTGGCACAGACCTAGGACTAGGAACTGCAAGAGACCGAGAACTCCCCGATTGCATCCAACAGGAGTTGAGTGTTTGATCTCTCATGCCTAAGTCCCACCAGCCCCATTGAGGGAAGTAGTTTCAGTCTCTGACTGACACTAATGCTCTCATTTCTGAGAGTCTGGTGACCTGGGATTATTGCTATTTAGGAGAGGATGTTTAAGGAAAATGGGCTGTACTCCGCTTCCGTGACCTCCCAAATCTTATGCTCTGCCATGGATCTGACAAACTCCCAAACCAGATCTTGTACATCCTGGCTGCATCATGTCCAAAGGGCCACTCCAGTGGCTGAGAACAACCAGACAGCAGAAGTGCTTGACTAGCCTGCTTTTCTCCAGGGTAGTCAACACCTCAGTGCTCCCTGGCTGGCCACTTGCTTGCGAAGAAGAAAGACCAGCCAGTGAATACTGCTCTCCTCACCCACTGCTACACAGGCTCCCTTTTCCTTGCAAAGGCTGCCCATGAAACCCCCATCAATAGTGCTGCGGCAGCCTACAGCAGGAGGAATCCTGGATGAAAACCCTGCCTGTCTCACTGCTTCATGTAGCTGGAAAGGTCCTCAGCTGCACCGGAGTTCCTCATACCATGTGAATTTCATTCTAAATATAGAAAATTCTCTTCCTGAGATTTTGTACTTGAACTGTCATTTAATACTTAGAAGGATGGGCACCATTATTCATCTGGAGAAAAAAGAAAAAATTTGCTCCCATAATGATGAAATTCCCCTCACTTCAGGCTTTGACCTCAAAAAACTTGACAGTGGCCATTTGTGCATCTATTCTGACACCACAGTAACCCAAGGCTCACTAGCAGTCCAAAGGTGCAGTTCTGGGATGCAGCCATTACGTTTAGCTGAAAGCATTTAGTAAGCAAATATAACCTACTCAGAAATTCAAGCCACAGGGAATACTGTTTATTCCAGGAACCTTGTGCAGCTTACTTTATGCATTTTTATAAATACAAATAAATTCACTTAAGAACAACTTAACCTTGTGGATTTAAGATTCATTTAACCTTTTTGCTCATATGTTCTTTAAACTGCAGGCTTTGCATTTTTATTAAAATAAACAGTTTTGAAAATCTGAACATTTGTCACAGTATGCCATCCAGCTGTCCCACACTTCCTTCCCTTCTGTGGGTAGCAACGTAATAAAATATTTTATCAGGGGAGCTGGTAAGTTCTCAAACTGAACAATGGCCACCTACCCACAGATGAAGGCGGACAGGTATTCCTATCTGGCACAGAGCTATAAAATACAATTCATGTGTTATAGATGTAAAAAGACATATAAAACTAGTGAAGCTGAGGAAGAAATGTAAATAAATGTAAATGACCAAAGTAATTACAAATAGGTAAATACTACATGATTTAAAGAACAGCTAAAGCTCAACAATCCTTGCCTTCATAAGGGTAGGACAGCAAAGGTAGCCCTAGAGGGAAGCCTGCAGTAAAAGCATATCTTTCAGTAAATGTGTGTATATAAATTGTACTGTAACACATAATGTAGGCAAGAAGACAGGAAGGCTGCTCCCTGTTTAATAGACAGTGGATCACTCACCACGTCTACCTGCTTCACTTTAGCATAATAGTCTGCAGTACATTACCTCAAGTCTTTGTTTTCTGTACTTATCTTACTATATTGCATACAGGAGGAAAGTACAATATCCAGAATGCTGATAACTTCTGTGTTGTAGACAGCACAACCTAAATGAACTGCACACAGGCGTATTTTTACTTAAATATTCTCTACATCTAGTTAGATCATGTTTGCTGTAATAAACATTTACTTAAGACAATGCAGCTTTGTGACTGAGTTCTGTAATGTTTAGGCTCCAACCGGCTCAGAGGCAAGCTAGGGAATTACTGCAGTGTATTCTCTTACTTCAATATCCTGTGCATTGGTCATAGCTGGAACGGAAACAGTTTTCCTGTCGCGTGAATTATGTTCAAATGTAGAAAAAAAAAAAGTTCACATTCCACACCAAGACAGGTCTTTCAAGTGGACTGGTCAGAAGTTATAAATATGGCCGTGGGAATGTGAGAAATCACGGCTCAGGTCCCTGCTGCCATCACTCCATACCCTAGGTGAGCGGCTGAGCCTGGCATCCACTGTCAAACCCACTGTGTTGCAGAGAGTGAAACTTCACATCATGGCCGGGAAGGCTGGCAGAGCACTTAACCAGAACCTGGCTGGCCTTCCTTTGCACTTTTTTAAAGTTCAACGTCTAGCAAAAGTCACCTTCATTACATTTATCATGAGTAGCCACACACATTGTACGAGGTACTTGGGTCAACAAGAGAACACAGCAAACACAAACTATGGCTGCTCAGCTCAGACCAGCTGGGCAAGAAGGGCCAAGGAGCCAGACCCAGCTCAAAGTATAATACTGCCTCTTGTATCAAGGGAAAGTTTGCTACAGAAAGACTGGGAACAAGAGTTCTGTCAAGAACTGGAGGAGGACTGGTTTTGGGGTGGTTTGACTTACTGGAGCAGAGCATTCAGTATGTGACTAGCTGGACAGTGGTAAATAGGCTGGAGGGGCTAGTTTGGTTTGAGATAGAAGGGGCCAACTCATGCTTTACAATGTTTAAGGTCTGGTAGGACAACTTCAGCTGGGCTGTGCTTTAGTGACACATTTCTCTATAGTGAGTTCAGTCATTGCCTGTTAGTCAAATAGCACCCACTATTTCATTTTAAATGCATTCAGCTTTGGAAAGGGTAACTCCTTCTGAGCCCTGTACTCACCTCGTCTACATGCCAACTTGCAGCAATTTAATCAAAACTAAAAGCATGTGTCCACCATATTTATTCTGAAAAAAAATTTTCTTAAAATTCTGCAGGAGCCATCTTGAAATGAGCATGCCTTGACTGAAAAGTATGTTTTAATCTATGTGAATATGAGCATTCAGGACTCTCTTTTTGATGCTTCCTACTGTTTTAAAGTTATGATTGCTATTGCTGACATTTTTTGTAAAAGACAATTAGTCAAAATAGCAAACATTCAATTTTAGCATGCATAAGATAGAGAGAAAAAAAGGGGAGGCTTGTAATTCATCAGAATTTTCTTAGAGATTTTGCCCGATGCACAAAAGAGCTAAGTGCTGTCACATCACACATACAGACATTTGTCAGGAGAAAACATAAAGAAAATAAATCCTCCTTTTGTTAAGCCCACCCAACATTACCTGGTAAAAAAATTTTATTTCCTTTTATTTATTAAAATTAGGCCAAAGACCTGGTCTCTTGTGCAACTCAAGAACTGTTTCAGTGTTATCTTAAAAAGCATTTTGACTTGGTTCAAAGAAATGTATGACTTTTTTCATGTCAGTGTTCAAAAGGATACAACACAGTACTTCCACACACCTTACCACTGGAAAACTGCTGTATTATGACACCACAGAGTTTTAAAGCAGTGGGACATATTCAGAGATAAAGGGAAGTGAAGTGGCTGACTGGACACCACTTTAAGCAGGGTTGCATGCACAGGTGAGAAACCCTGGCATCCTTTTGCCTCCTGTAGAGCTACTTAAATTTATAGCAATGTGAAGGGTAGACTTTGCTCCATTTTGCACGTCATGGAAATACTGGTACATTTTCACCTGGTTCACTTGTGTAAGTAATGAGATCTTTAACTGATAAACCAGGTATTTTTATATTCCTTTTCCCTCCACCTATCTTCTCTAGTTTCTGTAGGAAAATGTCTAAGAACCAAGAGTTATTTTCCAAAGCATGCATTTTTAATTCCTCAAGTTTACCTTGTCAAAAATCAGCAATATTTAATAGAGCACTCAGTACAAACCCATTAATGACAATCACAAACATTGCTCTGTCTTTAATGAAAGATCATTGCACTTAGTCTTCCATTTCACGTTTCTTTTGTCTTGCAGACTTTGGTCTTGGAAACATGCTGAACTACATAGATTATCTATCAGCAGCCAGTTTACACTTAGAGGTTTAGCTTTTGTAAACACCAAGCCCTCATTTCACCAGCTTGCCCATTTGAGAGGACTGCAAAGCAGGGCTGAAGTACTTCTAGGATCTCTTCAATGAAGCCATGGGAACAGGAAGAAGTACTGGCATACATGAAACTGAATCCACAATGTTATAGTGAAAATAGCTGTCCTGGTTTTGGCTGGGATAGAGTTAATTTTCTTTCTAGTAGCTGGTATAGTGTTATGTTTTGGATTCAGTATGAGAATAATGTCGATAACACACTGATGTTTTCAGTTGTTGCCAAGTGATGATTATACTAAGTCAAGGATTTTTCAGCTTCTGATGCCCAGCCAGCAAGAAGGCTGGAGGGGCACAAGAAGTTGGGAGGGGACACAGCCAGGGCAGCTGACCCAAACTGGCCAATGGGGTATTCCATACCATGTGATGTCATGCCCAGTATATAAATTGGGGGGCGTTGGCTTGGGGGGCGGATCGCTGCTTGGGGACTAACTGGGTATTGGTTGGGGAATGGTGAGGAATTGCATTGTGCATCACTTGTTTTGTATAGTCCAATTCTTTTATTATTATTATTATTATTAACATCATCATCATTTTCTTCATTTCTGTCCTATTAAGCTGTCTTTATCTCAAACCACGAGTTTTACTTTTTCTTCCTGATTCTGTCCCCCATCCCACTGGGTGGGGGGAAGTGAGTGAGCGGCTGCATTGTGCCTAGTTGCTGGCTGGGGTTAAACCACAACAATAGTACAATTAGCTCTGGGCAGCGAGGGACAGTCCTGGATATGATCCCAGCTGTGCAGAGGCGAGCAGAGATCTTCCCCAGAGGCAGTGCAGTGGCATGGGCTGGCACAAGGTCCCTGCAGAAATGGAGACCTACCCAGTGATCTGCAACGTTTGCCCTCATCTTCCTCCACATCTGCAGCCCAAGACACAAGCTGAGGAAATCCTGTTACATCTATTCCAACTGAAGAGGCTTGGGCAGCTCAGTCAGCTCTTTGTGGATCTCCCCAAGGGGCGCAGGTCTTAATGATCTGCATGCTCTGAATCCCGTGTTTTCCACCTTTATTCTCCCAGTACTCCTCCCCACTGCCACCGAACCGGCTCCAAGCATGCTTGCATTTTGGGAACCCCCACTGACCATGTTAACTAGAATATAAATAACTTTGGAGTGTACCTTCAGAGGTAATGTCCTCTTAAGTGTGTGAGTTAAATAGGTGCCAATTATTAATAAAACTTTACTTGTAATTTTAAGGACATACCCACCAATATGGGTAGAAGTTACAAGTTCTAATAGCCTCAGTTGTATTTGTGG
The DNA here is from genome assembly GCF_900496995.4 of Aquila chrysaetos chrysaetos. Lineage (NCBI taxonomy): Eukaryota > Metazoa > Chordata > Aves > Accipitriformes > Accipitridae > Aquila > Aquila chrysaetos. The sequence goes on along the minus strand of NC_044006.1, from coordinate 60,463,743 downwards.
ATAGCTAAACTTTACTCAGCATATATGTGACAAACTTTGGTAAATTGTTTGACATAGTATCTAAAAAAATATTTTGTTTTTAAAACATAGTCCCATACCTTACCAATAGCACACACAGTTGAGCAACATATGAGTGAAAAAGAGCCAATGTGGAATTTTTACCAAATGAAAGTATTGCTAGAGATGCTATGCCTAGGCTTCACAATGATTCATTCACCAATCTTAAGAAGCACTGAAACAAAATACCACGAAAAATGGTAAATATGCAAATCCCAACCAGGCTTGGATATTTCTCTGGAAACTATGTTCCAGACATGTACTGATACAGGGCATAGTACAAAAATGTACAGCCTGAGTTATATTAGAAGCCAGAGCTAACTCATCTACTAGTTCCCTGGCCTTTAAAAACATGACTAGGAGTCAATTCTTGACAGTCCTGTTTACAAATGAAAATTCTGCTAACAGTAAGGTTCAACATTACCTGACTGACAAACATGAGAAGAAAGTCGGCCATTAGCTTGCTTATCTTTGGACAGCTTCACGGGTTTCAGCTGATGTGACAATATCATTTCATTCAATTTTTGCTGCAATGCTAAGTAGTCTTCGGATAATTTTGATATCTGAAAAATATAACACAGGATTTTACATTATTATATATATAAGTATACATGTTCCAAGGTAATAAAAGGTAAAATAGTGGACTAGAGAATGAATTTAAAAGGTATTGCTCTGCCTACTGCAGTGTAGACCCCTACCACATTTAACTCCCATACCCTTTAAAAAAGAAAGAAAAAAAGATGAAGAAAAAAAAGACATGTAGGAAACTCCACACTGCAGCCCAGTCCTGCAGCTACTTCATAGTGGTTCACACATGTAAGCGGATGGTGCCTTGCTAATGCAAAATAGCTTCTACAGCTGTAGGCATACTTCTCTGCACATGTGTGAGTCCCTGGCATTGACACAGCTACCTTTAGTTTCATTTACAGAGACATTTCACAAGTTTACTGAATTAAGGTCCTTGCCTGGTAAATGCACGTTTCAACAAACAAAGGCAAAGCTTCTGCATTTAGCCTAAACCAGGTTAAAACTAACATAATTTTTTGCCAGTGCTCTAACTTTGTCTTTCCCTTCTTCCTGAAAAGGGTATTTTCTGTTGCAGCCCAAAATATGCATTTTTATAGAACACTCATTACAAAATCTCAGTCTTAGTTTAGAGACTAAAACCTTGGTGCCACTGAAGCCAGTAAAATAACTTTGCCATTCTGTTATTGCTCAGAGTATTATGCTCAACATACATAGCTTATGAGCTTCTTACCTGCCGCGAAAAAGCTGCCAAATCACAAGCGTCTTTCTCTGAGTCTCCCTTCAGTGTCTTAGAGTCTTCAGTCTCCTTACTGGTGCTTTCCCTATCTTCTGTTGTTTGGGGATCATTTTTTTGAACATGTACTGCTTCTGTTGGCTCCTTTGTAGTTTTCTCTTGACTTTTGCAAGGTAGTTTCCCTTCTTTTCTGAGTTGTCCCCTCCTTCTGTAACCCCGGTAACTGCTCTGAATAACCACTGCTGCCTTCTCTTTGTCTTCTGAACCTTGTTTTTCTGCCTCAACTTGCTTCCATGAGCCTCTTAGTGACTCTTTTCTTGTAATTCCTTTACATCCTGTAGGCATCACTGCTTCATGTTTCAGGTGGTTTCTTTCCATATCCCTGTCAGTCCTGGGCTGGACCACAGCAGATTCTTGCTTTTGCCCATCTGCACTGAGTGTATCTTGATTATTTTGCTCTTGCTGGGGACTAGGTTTAACTGCGATTTTGACAGTAGATTTGCTGGACAACTCGTCCAAAAAGGCCTGTTCTTCACCTTTACCAACATGTTTTACTGCAGGGTTCTGCTTCACAGAAGCTCCCTCTCCTTCAGTAGATGTTTTCTTTTGCTCCTGGACATTCCCTGTGTCACTGCACCCAGAGCACTTGCTGTCAGTAACAGCATCAGCTTCATCTTGAGTCTCCTCGTTTGCTGCTTCTTCCAGTGTATCATTTTGAGCCGGCTGCAGTTGTGCTTCAAGGAATTCCACAGCAGATAATTCTTCCTCTGCTATTTTTTCATGCTGTTCCTTTATTTTTTTACGGACTTTGTAGCCTCTGTAATGGCTCTGAACAATGACAACTGCTTCTTCTTCTGTTTTAGGAAGGGTACTCTTCACTCTTGCTGGACTTTCCTCATTATCTTGAAGTTCTTCATCCTTTTCCTTTTCAGTAATGGATGCTACATTTTCAGTTTGTTTCTTTCTAAGCGATTCCCTGAATTAAACAGAGTTTTGGGCAAAAATTATAGCTGAAGGAGATGAAGGATAGTGACAACTTTACAACTACCTTTGGTGGTGTTTGTGTACTAAATGGCAATTTGGTATGTTGCAACCTGGGAAAGATTTAGTGCATATACCTGGAATTAAAGGCAGCAAACTAATCTCTGTCTTTCTGATGATTATTTCTTAAAGTGAAAAGGGACATCCTTGTTAAACTCTTCACAGAAAATTGCTAGCGGGACAACCTAGGCTGCATGAGGCCTGATAAAACAGTAAAGAATTAATTTAAATGTTAATAAAAACATAAGGCAGAAACTTTTTAGCACTTCAAATATGTATAAATACACGCAATCCTAAATGTATTCACGAAAGAATACTGCCTCAAGTCTCACTAGGAATGCAAAAAGAATGATCCTGGGCATAGGTCCAGGTCAAATTTAAAAGATGTAACAATTCCTAAACTGTCTTTAAATCTGAAATCTGCCACCCTGTTCCTTCCCTCTGAAAGAATCTAGACTCTTTCACAGCTGTTTTCCACCTCTCTGGACTAGTCTCCACCTACTTAAATGCTATCACTGAAAAAACAATGGTGATAAGCAAAGTGCTACTAGCTTCATTTCAGAGTTTGGGACCACAATCACATTGCAGGGGTATTTAGAATGTGATTCACCTCACCTGACTTCTAGCTGTTTGATCTGACCAAGACATCTGGGTTCCCGCTGTCATCACCTATGCTTATCTCAGTGTCTTAAGATGAGAAGAACAGTTCCTTGCAGATGCCCATTTCTCACTTTTGTCTGAGCATTTTTTATGATGAGCTAGTTCCAAAAAGAGACTCATCTACAGATTACGTTAACATTACAGGTAAGCACGATATTGTTGATCTTTCCCCCAAATACGCCTTTATTCCCTGGGCTTAAAAATATAAGAAAATTGGCTACTGACATTAAAAACCTCCACATAAATGTACTTTACCTCTGCAGACATATATAGAATAATCCTAATTTGCTTCACTTTTAGCTTACATCGCTGTTCTTCAGGAGTGTAGTTACTGAAAAGTGACACATTTGAGTGACATGAGAGAGAGAAAATAACACTACCTCCTCCTTTTGAAGATCTTCCTCTCCTTATATCCCCTGTAGTGAGACTGAATTGTTATTGCTGCTTTGTTTCTTGTCTCAGTTAGTTCTTTTCTCTTCTTCCTGAGTAAGTATCCTCTGGCAACTGACACAAATTGTAATACAAACCAACCTTAGGCAACAAGCAATGCATGTCCCACACATTTCAGAAAGTCAAATGATAACAGCATTAAAGAAAAACCAATAATGAAATATGGATCGGGGTGTTTATTATGATTACACTTCATCTGAAATTATTCTGTCCCACAAAACTTTTTTGAGATTTCAGAAAGCTGTACCCATTCTACCTGAGGATATAAACAAGCTCTTTCTTTGTATTTTATTGGACTAAAGAAAATACAGGAAGATGCAGAATGAAGCAGAAGCATAGTGCTATAGAAGTGTCTCTAGAACACAGTGCTCTCAGCTTCAGGTACCTGCTTTGCCTGATTTAGGCAATTGATTTGACTCAGTCTTTCATTTCCCTGGGAAACACCTGATTATCAGGCTGTAGAGATTACCAGGCTCTCTTCTGGCACAGGCTTGGAATTAGCTGAACAGTCAATAGATCAGAGAAAAACTGAAAATTTTATAGCTCAGCAGTTACAGAAGACTTAGCTCATGCTCCTTTTGCAAAGACTCATTATTCAAAATGAAAAAGCTCAGCATGAAGGATGTGCTAAGCTCCACAGTAACCAGGTGTACTGTGGCAAGGGTACTCACTACTTGTGCTTTGTAGGAGGCACAAGTTCAAGCTTCTGGTCTGAACCAGGATGAGTAAGCACTCAAACATGCGTCTTCCCTGAGACATGTAGGTGCTGACTTGTCACTGGAGGCCTTAATGCTGTTGCTGGCACATAGGTATCTAGTGCCATCTGAAGTGCTCCAGAATAGCCAAGGCATCTACATTGAGCAGGCAGAAAGAACAAGACAGATGGGACTTTCTGGAGAGAGAAAGTTGGGTATACCACATGAAATGAAGCTAGAGGCCAGGCAAGATAACCTAGGGTATCTAAAATGACACTAGATACCAATATGGGGGCAAATGAACTGAGCATTTGGTAGTTTTGAATAAAATGAATCAAACTCTAGGCTCTGCTGACTACAAGAGGCGTTTAGACACCTAGGTCACTTCTAGACATCTACACTGAAGTGTCTTAATCAGAAAGTGAATTGCATTCAGAATGCTGCTTCAAAAATTCCTGAACTTGCAAATGATTTCCTAATGGGAACTGGCACAGTCTCCACAGTGCTGTGATTTGGACAAGTCTGCAATTCCAGGGATTCAGCACAAATGCGCTAATCCCTGGCAAAATGAAAAGAACATAGTGTTTTGTCAAAATATTTCTGTTGAACTCTAATTCCAAATACAGTATCAAGACTATGGGGATAGAGGATTCAGGTGATTTAAATACCCTGAGGAGATGGTAGATATGGGAGCTCTTACTCCAACTCTGCTGAGTGTTTTGCAGCACAGGGAAAGGTCAAGCTCATTTAAGAATGGGAAGGGAGCATAAGCAGTCTATTCTAACACATTCATATAACTTGGTGATAGGTTTTATTTGCGTTAGCATTCCCTACTCATAATTTAGACCAACTTGGGCTCCACTAGATGCAGTGGTTCAGTGTAAGAAGCATTCTATGAAAGGGACATAAATTACATCTTGATAATTGGATATAGGGTAAAGGAACCCAAATAGTTATTAGGAGTGGCACAATTGGTTTTTATACTGCAGTCTAACAGGGCCTTAGAAAAGTGCAAATTGTACAGCACTTGGAATACTTCTAGAATTTCTTGGACTTCTGAGCCAAAGCTCATTCCATTTTCATACAAAAGCAACTCAACAGGAGTTATTTTGAAATAAATCAAGTTATGTGTCAATGGACATGCCAATATAAGCTAAGTCTGGTCTTTTTAGACTTATTCTGGTTCATCTTTGAAGTTTCCTGAGAACTCTGTTATGAGATAGTAGCTGTCTAAGCTTTGTTTTCAAACTGGTAAAGGAGTTTTTTATTGCTTTAGAAATAAATGGGGGAAAAAAACCTGAGAGAGCTAAGTAAAAATGGACTTCCATTTTGTTCTGGTTTCTTGTGCATTGAAAAAAGTTGAAATGAAACTGCACATAGGACAGAGAAGGTGGACAAGAAGAAACATTGGGGAGATGAAGAAACAGAGCAAAGTGGTAAATTCATACTTTTGCATTTGCTAAATGCCCTAATATAACTGACAACTTTCAGATGTGTAATTATTTTTGGCACATCACTGGATTTTATTCTGGTTTTAGATTGTTTTCTACACTGATGAAGTTCTACCAACTGCAGTGAAGCGCTCTTCAGTACACAATAACATTGTCTCAGTGCAATTAACAAATGCATCAGACAATGATTTAAAAGCAGCACTGGTGTTGGTATATAGTCATGAAGGCATATCTGAGGTAGTTTAAATCGAGACAGCCTGGGTACTGGCAGCACTAGCTTATATTTGGGGTTACCACCTTTGTAATTACTGAAAGTGCTGTGCAGATTTGTGCCAGCTGTTTTCAGACCTGTGCCTCTAGTTGTACTGCTGCTGGTTTCAGAGCTGCCCAGAATACATCTGGCTCAGGGACATCTCTGCAAGGATGGGGGAAGACAGAAATATAGGGAGGAAAAAGGGATGTCACATTGCATACATCTGGGCCTAAGGTGATTATTGCTGCAGAAGAGAAGGAATATTTTGCTAGGCTGGATTCAGCGATGGCAAAAAAGAATCAGAGACACGAGTGAAATTACAGGTTGCAGTCTTCTCAAACATAACTATTACTGATATGTAACAAAACCTATTGCTAATAGAAGAGCATGCACACACACATTATATGCAGACAGGGTCATATGGAGCTTCAACAATACCAGCTGTAATACTTAGACATATCAGACTAGGAGTGAAAAGCTTGCTATGGCATTTAACCAGCCCACTTCACAGCTGCGGAACGTGCCTCTAAGCCACTTTGAGGTACAGGTAACAGAATACATTGACCCGTTTCAACCACTGTATATAGATATATAATAGATAAATGATACCTCAGAATGTGTAAATGAGCACAGTCAATCAGTGTAGCTAGGTAATAGCAAAGAATCTGGATCAACATATTGCGTATGGACAGCACATTAAAAGCCATAAAAGCAAACAATTCTTACTTGCTTGAAGTCTAGTAATAGATTCTTCCACTTTTTTATTACGTTTTGCATTTGTGTATTCTTTACGAGCAACAAAACCCCTGTAAGCTGAAAAGAGATGTCAAAAATTAAATAATCCATTAGGTACACAAAAAAAGAAAAAAGTCTGGAAGGAATTACAGACCCTCATTAAAATATTCATAAATATTTTGCAGGCTTTATCTTTCAAAAAAAAAAGGCAAACAAGCACAAGCAGTAAATCTACAAAACCCCTACGTTTTCTGGTGAGTAAAGTTATTATGAATCAATACAGAGCACAAGAGAGTCAGAATGTAAAATACGATGATGTTTGAAACATATTAAAAATTTCAGTTGATGTCTCCATCAACAGTGTAATTGGTCTTATTATCTAGGATGGTTAATACATTTTATTTTCATTATCATATTATACAACCTTGTCAGAGCATGCCAGAATATTATTAATAACAGTATCACCTGTGCAATCACGTCCTTCCACTTTTAAAATTGCCTTTTAAATGTAACATTGATAAACATAACTTCAGTAAAGAGATTGTCATGACCTCGTTAAAAGAAGTTTTTCTTCATAAGAACAGATATCACCAAGTATAAGATATTTTGTCAAATGTAACAGCAGGAGAACAGCAAAATCCACATCCAGCATGCACATCCATCTATCAACTGTACACGTGCACTAGCTTTAAGCAAAATGTTAAATGTTTTAAAGCTATTACCTGACTGTATTTTAATAGCACTTTGTTCCCTTTGTTCCTTTATCTTTTTGTATCTCCTTGAACCCAGCCACCCTCTGACACAAGCTTGAATCAAAATAATCATGTCGACTGTCTCCTTCCGCATTAAATTTAGCTGTTCCACATGATAGTATTTGAGGAATACCTTAAAAAAAGTAGGCAGACAAGCAAAAGTTTCAGTTACCCAGGTCCTGTATTAACTCAATCCATTTAACATCAAGAGTTACAAGCTGGTTTCAAATGATGAACAGACTCTTTAGCTGTAGTACCTAAAGGATCATTCTTGTTAAAGATAGCATTTTCATTGTTTGGGGTATTAGTTTACCTTACTCTGCCCTTCAACATCTTTTGTCAGTCCCTGCTTATTCATGCTTTCATGGGAAGATGTTTTAAAGTCCCAGTGCAAAACTTCAGTCTGTAACTATAAATCTGTTTTCAAAACTACGAGGCTGACAGTTTTGCTAACCTGACAGATGTGATATATGTTACCTAAATGTGATCCAAATCTGGAACCTTCAACCTCTCTGCTTTCCAATTTTAAACCTAAGGCATTGTTTATTTAGTAAATTGCTTTTATCAAGCATGAAGCTCATATAACCCCTGAAAAACTAGTCCAGCACAAGGAATACAAACACACTCCTGGTGTCTATTAGGATAAAATAAAAAGTGTAGAAAGAGCTTGTGCAATTAAGACAATAATTATGCTTATTTTGCTGAATTCCCCCGATCTTTGATCCCTTGACGGTACAGATGCAGGTTAAACCTAATTAAAGTAAATGTAAGCTATAGATCTCACATCTCAAGATATGCTTCCTTTGGCTGCATGTTGTCCATTAGCCTCACTAAGACAGCAGGGGGAAATGAAGGTTGAGGAGGAGGTAATTTCATGTCTTCTGTCCCACCTATCCACGAAGATGTCTCAGAAGAAGAACAGTTGTTTCTTCTACACTGAGGTGATTTCAAATAGTTTAGGATCCACCTCTCTCTCTCTCTCTCTCCATATCCTTCCTGGGCACGTCTGCTACGTTAGCAAATAGAGAGACTTGGTGCAGTACTTGTCTGACGCTTCTTTTCTCTGGCAGACCTCCTGAGATCTGTCAACTGGGGGGTGGGTGGGTGTCCCTCTCTGGCACACTGAGATGACTACTGAACTAGAACCAAAAGAAGAGTATGGGAGCAGACATGTGTTTCTCTTACAATAAAGTCTTTCCCCCACTTGACATATATGGGATCATCCTGCTATCTTTTCCCCCTGCCCCATGCTCAGCAAAGTCTGTCACAGAGGCCTCAGGCTGGAAAGCCAAAACCTCTTCCTCTCCCTTTGTGAGTCTGATTGCTCCAGGGAAGAAGTGTAAGTTTCTTCCTTAAGAAAGCTTGGACTAAACTCACTGGGAACCTTACTACCACATTTTTTGAAAGAAAATGCAAGCAGTGTTGTTGTCACATACTGCTTTGCACTGTGGCCTCACTAAAGCTGATCAGAATTTTAACACTTTACAGGGTCAGGATTTCAGCCAGGTATCAGGGAACAGTACCCAGCAAAGGGTGTTTTTTTTAAACCAATAGAGACCAAGAGCTACCCCAACCAAATAGGTGAGAAAACAAATTGCTTAATACATTAACAATGATGTGCTGCAATAATGCAGATACAGTGTATTAATAAATTACTTTAGTTTTTCCAAGAACCCAGTTGTCAAGGCGGGCTTTTTCCAAGATGGCAGCACAGGTTTCCGGGCTGACTGGAGGATCATCATTTGTTTTGTAACAGATGAGGTAATACCTAAAGACAAATACATGATTTTTTATTCCATTAATAGCGAGCAATAGATGCAAATACACTTAAACCATTCATTTAAATAATAAAAACAGTTGCATGAAAGAAAACATAGCACTGAAAAAAACAAAACAGCATATGAAAGATTGCTGTGATTTATATGGAGTACTGAGAAACTCAATCAAAAGTGGGTGAGTGACATATGCACACCCTGGAGGGTTGTTTAATTCTGTATCAACACAAGAAGGCTTTTAAAAAGTGTGCAACCCAAGCAGAATTGTGCATCAGTTCTTTGCTGCTCTGTCTCTCTGCATTCTGTGAAAGTAATTTCAGTGGCAAAATAAAAATATTTTTAAAGTTTCTCTGCCTAAATTAGCTTCTTTCATATCTAGAAATGTCATGAAAATTTCGTATCTTCTCTCATGTGCTAGGCCATCTATCTTCGAGATAGTTAACATGACGTGAGATACATCCCAGCTCTTGTTACCTCCTTGGATGCAGCTTTGCAGATACTTCTGGAACATATATGTGCCATTATGACATATCATATGTAAGCATTTAATCTGGCAAACTCATTACTCAGAATTAATTCTAACTAGGACAAGAGGTCAGGATGGTCATGCATAAAAACTACCTGTAATGTACCAGCTCAGCTGCTGGGTAGGAAAGTTCTTGTGTGTTCCAGGACTTTCCAAAGTGCTCCATAACAAAATGAATCATACCTATCTTGTTTTTTTTAATTCAGGAAAATTACATTAATTATGTATGCTTCCTGACAGTACATTCTGCTTTTTTCTTGTTATTCAGCCTTTATACACAAAGCTTGGGTTGCACTAGCTTTAAATAACAGTGACAATTTCCTCATGGAATAATAAAAAAAAGCGGTAATGTTGATTCCTGCATTATCACCAATTCCTACAACTCCTTTTTTTTTCTTTTTACTACACAATGAATTGGCTTATTTTTATTTGAACAAAATAATTTTGCCACTACCCCAGGTCTACCTGTAACTCTCAATGACTGAAAAAAAAAAAAGACAAGGAGATGATAGATACTTAATAAAAATCCCCTTCTGTCTGAGGATCATAGCCTCACTGCAATCAGGGGCACGGTCTCTGGAGAGCTACCCTGTTATGTTCACTGCTTTCCTCTCCTTTACCTGAATAGTAAAATTTTGAATAAAAAGCAGTGACCAAAAGCCACAGCACATCTTGGTGCAGTGATAACTTGGTGCAGAGATGCTGCACTTCTCCAAACCAGTAATAGTTCCAGGATTATCTTTCCAGAAACAGTGCTATAAAAACATCACTTTGTCCTTCCTCTCTCTCCTCATGCACCTGCAGCACTCTGCTGCTAGCTCTCTGTTTCTAGTGCACTATTACTTTTAAGTGCTTCTGCCTGAATGGGTGTTGCTTGCTTCTTCCCAGTTTTGATCTCCATTCCACAAATCTCAGTTCTGATTGAGGCAAATACTCAGTGTCTTTATTTGTAAGAGAGAACTACAGATTAAATGCTCAGGATTAATTTTTTGGGGTGGAGGAAGAAGAGATAGTTAAAGGCATTACAAAATCATAGTGAGTTCATTGCTCTTCTTTTTAACAAGTGAATAATACTTAGAAATTATATTTTAAACAAAACTGTGCACTTAATGAATTTCTCGGCCCTAGATTAGCAATACCAAATTATCATCCGCCCTGTACAAGCAGATGCTGCACAGTGCTGAACGTCAGGAGCTAAAGAAACTGTGGTGCTCCTTGGATGCTATGCTCCAAATTCTCAGCTTTAATTTGAAGCACTACGTTTCTAAATCTCAGGTCTTTGAAGAAAACTTGCAGATTATACGCAAGATAATTTTTACCCAAATGCGCAGAGAGCCTGAAACAATTATCCTGAGATGCATCATCTTCCCCTACCAATCCAAAACAGGTGAATAATCTTGTGCCTGAACTACTCTTTGTCATCCAGTCTGTAATCTTCTTTGCCACAGGAAACGTCTTTGTATTTTTTCTTTAAAGACCATGCCAAAGACACTGCTGATGTTTAGCAAACACTGGGCAGCAATGATAGTAGGGAAAAGAGCTTCTTCACATCAATGTTACCGTTTTATGAAGTTAGCGAACAGTATACGGTGTGAATAACCCTGTCTTCGAATTCTTGCTGTCTCCAGAATTCCCGTGTAACGCAGCTGAACCAACACTTTTTCTTTATCAAACTTGTTTGCTTGCCGGTCGTTGTTTGGCTTGATGCACCTAACAAAATGAGGCTGGCCGACGACCATTTTGGATAACAAATCCATCAGAGAATACTGCAAGAAAGTAACAAGATATCTGCCACCAGGATATTTATAAAACTTGTGTATAGGTCCACGTGTAGCTGAAATTTTATTTCATATGATCAGAATCGTGTCCAAACCCAATTACATTTCAGTAAGCTGGCACTTTAATGGTAGATGAAGTAAATGACCCATCAACAATTCTAGCTTTGATAAGATATCTAAGTTACTAGCATATACTACTTTAGAGAAACACTGATTCCAAATGGATGTACCAAATTCCACCCAGAACATTCTCACCAACTGCCATAATGTCTAACATATGATAGAAACTCTCCTTACACTTATTTGCTTCTCCTGGAGCCTTGTTAGGTATTTACAGCCCACTTTTTCTTTCTCCTGTTGTCACCTATTTGAAGATCCTTATTCACCCAGAGAGTAAATCATCCGTCTACAGATGGGAAGTGGAAGAGCAGCAAGCCAGTAAATATTGCCATCCCTTCCTTAGACTGGAGGAAACTAAGGCTACCCCAGAAGAGGGGCTGCTTAAACTGCTCTGATCTAGCATGTCCTGTTCATTGTATAGGCTGATGGTGATACTATAGCTGCCCTGCCAAGAGGAAACTTTTGAGTAGGGCAAAACTAGAAGTACACAAAATCACAACTGCAAAGTTGCACTTTTCCCACCTCACCAGGGTACCAGGCTAGCAGAGGGGATGCAGTTTGTAGCTTTCCATGACAACTGAGGTGAACCAGGCTGTAAAGAACCTTGACTGGTGTTTAGTAAAATTACTTCTTATTAAAACACAAATGAAGAGGCTCATTCCTCAAGATTCAACCTGACTTGACAGAAAGAGGCAGCCAGGAGGTAATGCAGTTCAGCAGTAGGTTGGATACATGAAACTAGTGTAGGACGTCAAAAACCATATGTTTCCTATTAAAATGTGCAATTCCATTCTGGACAGACGCTGCACCATGCAGCAAAGTGCTTAATTAGCTTCATCACTAGTGTGCCGATCGAAGACAAACAAGTATGACAGGCTAATGGATAATTTTTTTTTCCACTCAGTCTGAGGTGGCAGATGCTTTTCTCAGTCACCCATAGATTTCTGCATATGAGTAAACCAGTGGGGCTGAAGCTGAATCTTCATTTAAGAGCATTAGCTAGCATGATCGGAGCAGGGATTTCCACTACAGAAAATAGTAACAGAAAAGTGTAAATATAATTAACTCATTTGCAGCCTCTGATGCTAGATGTGCTGGTAATGCACTGAATCACAGACATTAGGTTTGAATGAGATTCAATAAATTTTTCCATCTGGAACTTTAAAACACCATGCAGCTTTGGACCACCATGATACCTAGGCTGAAATTATCCTTTGCAGTCCACAAAGCTGTGCAATTTTATCTAATAAACAGTGATCTTGCTCCTTACTGTTCTCTGTCATAGATGTAAATGAACTCTTAAGGGTCTTAAGGGTAGATCACCTCTACCATCTTTATGTTTTTGCTGGGAGAGATGACTAAATAAGAGTTGGAAATTCAGAGCTGAGCCCAAGTGAACCAACTCTGTGCACCACTTTGGAGGAAAGAATGCTCTTCACAGCTATTTTCTATTGCAGGACTTGCAGCACAGCCAGTGCTTGGGAAGGTCAAGAGCACTGCTGAAGGAGCCACAAGGGTGGACTCAGGACAGCCTCTGAGCAATGACCATCAAGATCTTTCTCTGGAGCTCATGCTTCAAATTAACTTTGCCCTCTTGCTTCTTAAACTCTTAAAGAAATGCTACACCACTAATGTCCAACGTCCCCTTATCTCCCTTGGTGGAAAAACAAGCAAGTGAAAAATCAATATTGATCATCATACATCATCATGACAGAAACGTGGCTGTGTAATCAAGCACAATTAAAGATGAAACATCACAATCTCCTCTAGATCTTTGTACTGCACAGACTGCTGCATCATATGTGCAGTTCACAAACTCTAAATGGATCACTGTTGACTCTAAGTCAACAGGTGCATTTCAAAAGGTGAAAGAATAAACATTCATTCTACTCTAGAAAAATTTATTGAAAGATCTGATATCTTACTCTAAAATAAGAAGCAACTGTCTGTGTTTTCATGCTGGTTGTCTCTCTTGGATGATGTCCGGTATCTCCTGCTTCATTCTATAAAGATGAAGAAAGAAAATGACACTTTTTATCACTGTTGAGCCTGTAGTGCCCTTTCCAACTCCACAACAAAGCACCCCTCAGAGAACATAATTAATTTTAAAAAATGTATTCTAAACAGAAAAAGTTACAGCATGATCACTAGCACAAATCAGTTACACAAGTACATTACATTACTTTGCTACACAATACACAAACGTTCACACACAAGAGGACACAATTTGATAATGCAGCATCTAAATAATTGCCACAAATAACCTGACAATGTCTGAGGTCCTGTCTGTTATCTCATCATCACTGTTATTTTGGTAGTTCTCTAAGGAACTTGACTATACTCCACACCAATATTTTAATTTCTCTTTTTGCTACAATACAGCTAGGAAACAATATTTTTTTTCCCCTGAAGTTGTTACAAAACTATAGCCAGAAAGAAGGGAAATGTTAGGTTTTTACCTCACGGAAGGAATATGAATTGCACAACACAAAGATATCCAGCTAAACAGAAAAGAAAATAGGAGAGGGAGAAAAACCAAGGAAGGGGTTACTTGCTTACTTTTAGTACCAATAACAGTATTGCCTTTCTAGTTTAAATTAGGGTTCAATGCAGAATCACAGAATCAGTCTTCTTACCTTTGTATGACTGATTGATTTCTGGGGGGTCCACATTTGGTAACTGATTGTAGTTTTGCTTTTAGTGTGTGCCAGGTTACCTATGGGAAGATGAAAGAAAGCAACCTACCAAAATGCTTCCATCTCATCTAAACTAAAAACTATGGTGAACCACCTTATTCATGCCCCCAGTGTAACCATATAATTATAAAGGTCATTGATGTTTTCGGAGTATGTCCTCATTTCCCCTTTCACCCTTGGGATGGAACAAGCTCTGAAGAAGTTGCACGTAGATGGAACATGGGCTGAATTTTCCTCCTTCAGCACTTATGCCACCTACTTGAGCAAAAAAAATAAACAGACTGCTGCAGAAGGTAAGAAAGATACATCTTAGAGCATCCGTGTGGTTTTACCCTAAGGATGTTATTGTACTATTCTAGTTCTAAGGCTACATATATATTAGTCAAAAAAAAAAAAGGTGCTAGCACCCCTCTCTGGCCCTGAGGGCAAGTGACATGGCATGACTCAAATCTATACAGCTAAACTCTACACTTCACTACTCTTTTAACTTCCTGGTAAAAATAAGATGGTATCTTTCCACGGAGCTTGTTGGAAGCCATCACCGGCCTGTGCTTTCTCTTGAAGTGTGCCTGGGTATCTGGGAGACTGCTAGCTGCCATGGTCCAAAACTGTCCCAGGGAGGCATGCTAACAATTAATCAGAATGGGCAATCCTGTGGCAGTGTCTGAGCTACTGTTCAGTGGCCCTGTTTGGTTTACTAGTATAGACCTAGTCTTAAGACTCTAACCTTGGAATTCTCAATCAAGTAATACCTTTATTATGATGACCTGAAGGACTAGGCGCATTGGAGTGGTTTACACAGACACTGGTCTTCTAAAGGAATAATGAAAATTTTGCTGAGCTTTCCATCATGTCATGCTATGTTAATAAGCCCCAACCATTGCTGCATGCTGCCATTGCTTCTGCTAATAACGTAACACCTCTGGAATCTCACTTTCCACTGGGAGAACCTGTAATCTCTCTGTGCTTAGCTACTATCAGTAAGAGGCGGACAAGAGCTGGATAAACAGCTGCAAATACACAGCATGCCAAGCTAATGCGCCATGTATTATGTGATGATATCAAATGCTAAACCTCCCTTGGGCTTAGATGAATATCACAGAGTGGGAAGGAAAGAGAGAGGATTACTCACACCTAACTTGCGCTATCTGAAAGTGAGGTGTCTACAGGATCACCCCAGTACTCAGTGGAGAGAGGCACTTTCAGAGGAGATATATGTCATCCTAGGAGAAACACCTGAGATGATAGGCAAGATGGGTTGGACTCTGGGTAAACCTCTACATTTCCACTGTTCTAGATGAATAACTTGGATCAGAAATCGAACTTTTAGTTGGCTATAGCTGGATGGTTTGGGTCAGTTTCAAAAGGCTACACACAGTGTTTCATAATATTTAGCAAGATGACTAAAACAATCTTCAGAGTTATCTTGCAAAACATTACATAAGACTTGGGATCTGTTCTTGGGACCATTTGGGCCTTGACTTTGGCTCTACAGAAATTATAGTTTAGCATCTTAGCAGATATCGACAAGTGAAAAAGTTCAGGCAAGGACATTGAGCTCAGTGTTTTCCCCGGAAAACTGACTTAAAATAGACCTTCAAGACCAAATTTTGCATTCCACCAGCAAAGCTCCCTTTGTGAAGAATAGGAACCTTGCCAAAACCTCAGTTTCTGTAAGCTATGATAACATTTTAGAGAAACTTCCATTAGGCTCTTCCCATTTAGCTTTTCTGTTCTACTACAAGTACATCTCCCATGTAGTTGTACAAGAAAGTAATGTTGTAAAGTACTTACTGTATGGCATCAATGCCATCACACAGGGAGTAATACAACACGATAGCAAACTGATTGTAAGGAGACTTACCCATCATCCTAAAATAGCAGGTAGGACACTGTGCAAGGACCTGGTTCAACTAAGGTGCAACTTAGGAGTAATTTCTGTAGAGCCAGTCATATTTCTTTACCCCAACTTATGAAGTCCCTGAGGAAGGGCTCGCTACTCGGACCCCATCAATTACCTATTGTAAAGGACTAAAAGATGGGGGAAACAGAGGAGTGTCTCCTCACTCTTTGCAGCAGATGTTAGGAGCCCCAGCCTTGGTTCTCTACTACTTTAGAGAAAAATTGCACTGAGACAAAACAGGCAATTTATATATGCCCTGTCCAAAAAAGGCCAGTGACTTACCTGATCCTTTCTGTTCAGTCCTCAACCAAAGGGATGCACTCCACTCCCTGTCTTGCTCCCCTACCCTGAAGAGAGGACCCTGAAAGAAGCCTCTACCACTTCCTTGGCACTTGACCAGACCAATCCCTCCCCTGCAGCTTGAGATGGCTGGGGCTCCATTCTGTATAGATTCTAGGGTTGGAAAGTTAAGCCACAAAGCGTATAATGTCATCAACAAATGGTCATATGAAACCTAGCAGTGGTCATCACGAAGGCTAGAGAAGAATAAAAATATTACTGCAATAGCAATACCTGTTTTTGTAAGAGGATGGGTTACCAACTGTCGTGTCAGATTGTTTTCAGATGATCGCAGTAGCAGCACAATATCAGCTGGCAGAGTATCTCTATTTTTGGCTAGAAATCCACTTGCATTATATAGAACCTGTTTAAAAAGTGCATTTATGCATCTTCTGGGCTTTTGAAAAGTAATTGTAAATTTAAGCACTCTGGCATGTGGCTTTTAATATATCAAGATACACAAATAGTTTTTCAGCCATCAGGCTTGCTCTTGCTTACAGTCTTTCTTTTGATCACTGAAAGTTCTAACTTCTCAATACTGAGAACCATTATGATGCAGATCACTAAAAGCAAATCCATCATTCCAAAGTAGCTTGAATTTATTTTCCCTAATGCAGATATGTTAATATTAGTTTTAGTCAGTGTGGATTTATCACTAGGACAAGTGTATTGTAGTCCTCCTTTACACCAGTACCTGTGTAAAGGCACAATTAACAATGCACTTGATTTCAACCCTATCACACAGGATTACCCAAATGACTGTACAAACTTTCTGTCCCATTCATATCGTGCTGTACTGGACCCGGGACTTACCACTCTTCCTA
Source organism: Aquila chrysaetos chrysaetos (assembly GCF_900496995.4). Taxonomy (NCBI): domain Eukaryota; kingdom Metazoa; phylum Chordata; class Aves; order Accipitriformes; family Accipitridae; genus Aquila; species Aquila chrysaetos. The sequence goes on along the minus strand of NC_044006.1, from coordinate 60,446,427 downwards.
GAGATCTCTGTATTAATTGTAGAGGAAGTCTGCAAAATCACAAACTGCATATTGGCAATTGAAATCTCTCTAAAAATTCCAGGAATGGTGTACCTAACTCAAAATGTACCTCCAGGGCTCTATCTCAATGATGTTGTAAAGGACCCACAAGAAAACCTGGCCTGTGAAGAAAGGTAGAAGATACTGGCATATTTAATTTAGAAAAAAACCCTCACAAAACAACCAAGTAACAGTCTTAAATTACAAAAAAGGCTTGCAAAGAAACAGGAAATTGTTCTCCAGTTCCACAGTAAACAGGACTAGGAGTAATGAACTTACATCACAGCAATGGAGACGTAAGTTAGACAGTAGGAGAAACTTCCTAACAAAAAAGCTTGTTGAACACTGGAGAGGGCTGATGGGGCACTGGTGGAATCCCCATCTTCAGTGGCTGGTACAGAAAGAGCTGGCTCTCCGCTCCTCAGCAGTGAGATATGCTATGCTGGTAAAGTGTAATTCAGCTGGAGATGAGGTTCAGACGAGTTACTGCAGGCCTTTTGTAGCTGGCTGTCTTCCACAAGGGGCAAGTTATCTTCCATCAGCTGATGGGCAGTATGTTGCCTCTTTCCTGGCCAGCTGCTCCAGCACTGCACAGACCCAACATAGTTTCCTACATGAGACAGCAATACCCACTCCATACCCTTTAAAAGAGCTCAAAAGGAGGTGGGAGCTCCTGCTTTCACAAGACAAGGTTCAGGTGACCAGTGCCATTTTGCTGCAGTGCGTCAGAAACTCCTCCTGAGTTGAAAGGCATGTGCAGCAAGTCACCTTGTACAGGAGGGCAAGATGGTGCTCATCAAATGAAGCAGAAAGCAGGGCCTGCACTGTCTACCCGGCTGATGACAAAGTACAGAACTAAGTAAGGCTGATGGGCTATAGGAGGTATTTGAAAGAATGGAGCTGGATCCTGATTCGAAGCAGTGGGAACAAGCATAGCACAGCACTTTGAGAAACTAAGGGGAAGAGCACTAAGTTGCATTACATAATTGTTATGTTTTGGTTCTTCTATAATACAGTCAGTTCATTTACCTGGTGACATTTAGGAAAAATACACTCCTGCTATTGCTTTTTTTTATGAGGGAAAATAACTTTTTCATTTACTTTTGATGTGTAAGGCACTGACAATGTTTCCATGTCAGGCCTGAATAGATGAAGGTTGAGAACCAACCCAGCTGACCTCTTCTGTTTCCTTCCAGCCCTACCATTCCACAATCCCCAACTAATATCATTAGGTCTCTTACCTTTCCTGCATAATGATAAATCCCAAAGGTTAGATCTACTCTTTTAGGTCTCCAAAAATATTTTGATTTCAAATTATCTTCAAATTTTTCTGAAAAGAAACACATAGCTTATCTTACTGGAGTTACTGTGCAATAACTGTCTTCCAAAGCTGTATCCCTGTAAGGGTATTGCCTGACTTCTCAGACAATGCAGAGGCACAGAACAGACTCTGATGTTTTTAAGGACAAAGATACCATAATGGTCCTGTAACAAAAGGCACTGGATAGAGAATATGGGAGCTCTTGTGTCAGTTACTTACTTTGTACCAATTTTTTTCTGTGTGACCTCAGAAAATTGTTTGCCTTTCTAAGCTTTTGATCTTCATATACAAAACAAAGTAGTAATCCTTCCTAAGGATTCCTTGGGGAATTGTGAGGAAACATTTACCAATTGATTGAGAGCCTCTGTACTGTAGACTAAAAAGTATGAGGATAGAAAGACAGCAAGCTCATATAATTGCTTTAGCATGGGCATCGTTACTGGATGTTATTAGGTTTTGTGATTGGCTGTTGGTTAAAACTCTCACGTGACACTTTGCACAGTCAAAAATGAATGAAACAAGGATTTATCTGCACAGAAACCCCACTGAAATAAATAAATCAACCTTAACTGCAACTACTCAGCAGCACCGAAATATTCAGGATCTGAATTATAACGTATTTAGGTGTTTTAATTTCTGAGTAGAAGAAAACAGGAAGCATAATTTGCCGAAAGGCACCGAGGCAGGTTTGCAGCCATTACCCTTAAAAAGTACAAAAATTCTTGTTCAGATACAGCTCATCAAAAATCTCAGAGCTGAACATGACTCAACTTTGAAAACAGTGTTCCTGGCACAGAAACCTTGAGTTTTAACTCAGTTTGATCTTTATCTTTCAAGCCCTGCAGCTAAAAATTCCTGAAGGCAGGACAATTCAAAGCCTGGATCAGCAGTTTAGGTTCATTTGTACTCTTAATGTTTCTCTCTCTATCAACTTCAAAGACACATCCATCCCTCCATGCATGCCTTCCTCAAACACACTGTGACACTGGAATGTGGGCTCACTAAAAACATAACTAGCATACAGCCTAAACTGGATGCACCAAACAGAAATCTGACAGGGAGACATCCTGCAAAACTGTGAAATAAACCATACACTTACCTACAAGTGTCTGATCTGTTGCTTGTGGGAATCGACTTTCCTCATCCAGCAGGGACAATAAACCCATTGGTTTCTGCAGGAACATATCTAAGAGGGGTCTGTTGTCCTCATATTCTATAACTCTTGCATCAACACCTTCATATAGGTATTCATTCTGTAACAAACAACAGAAGGCATGTTTTGTCTATGTATATAGAACCACTTCGGAAAATAATTCACAAACTGTCAGTTCTAACAAATTAAAGCTACATTGAAAAAGTATGTCCTGGGGCTAAAGACATCAAGGTTTTGCAGGAACAAATGTCATTTGGGATGTATCACACTGTCAGGCTATATATTTTAATTTGCCTTTGGATATGTAAGTGCTTCCTATGGTATATTTGGTAAAGTAAGATACTTTCCAGGAATATGCAAGAATTAAAGAAACAGTTGAAGAAGATAAAGTCTAGTGTTTGCAGGTGGAGACCTCAGTGTCTATTTACTTCCCTGGTCTGCAACGTAAAAAGTATTTCTTAATCATTTAGAGCTATATTTACATTCCCAATTCGTAGCTCAGATCTATGTGATGTACAGTGACCAGGATTTACAAAAGTGACTACAGATTACAGAGGCCTCACTTGTTTGATCCCCCTCCTCAAACACCTGGAAAAGTTCTTATGTAGAGAAGAATGGTGCACACACTTTCTAATAATTAAAGAATGGTGTATACTTTCTAAAATTAAATAAATTTTCTCATGTTGGTCTTTACAACATTTTTACTCCTTTTAAGGAACTAGGGAAAGGTATTCAGCAAGATTAAAAAACAACAGAAAAGCTGATGGGGGTTTTCTGTTGTTTCTTTTTTTCTCCTGAATACTGAAAATATCTCTGGATTCCTACCAGACTGAGAAAAACCTGGTAACAAATGCTGCATCCAGAGTGTGTTGCAATGATTTTATCTTGAAAATATTTTAAATTATAGCTGAAGAATACAAGAATGACTTTCTTTAATCCTTCAGCAAGGCAGAAGACAGTCGTAGATTTACCAAGAGAAGGATGCTCTAGGGACTGCCACCCCTCCATTATTTTCGCCTGCATTATGTAATGCAATAGCAGTTATCCACTGCACAGCGCTCCCATATATACCAGGGCTGCCTTCAGTCCTGTACAGGCTGTACTATGAAAACACATAATTAAGCCTTTTGATCTACTTCAAAAATCATCTCTCTTCCAAAGGATAGGACTTTATAAAAGTGTTGCATTAATGTATGGCATTAACATCACAGTTGTGCCATCCTGAAGTCATTGTGAGAAGAGTGTCATAAACATGAATGATGGCTAATATTAATGAGTTCAAAGACCTCTAACCCTGAGAGACCTCTCCTTATGTGTCATTCACTTGAGCCTGAATGAGTGAAGAAGGCAATATATTGAGCATTTTGAAAAGGAGTTAACTGCCATACACAAGGAAAAGCACAGGTTATTAGACTTCATATGTCTTAATCTCTAAGCCAGAAACAGCAAAATGAATAAAATCAGTGTCATTGTCCTGGAAATACAGGCCCAAATTAATAAATCTGCTGATCCATTTGAAAGAGAACACAGAATATATACCTAAACCCTTCCAGTATCCAGATTGATCTAATTTCCCAGGACACTCTTCACTCTAAGGTTAGGTTATGGCTCAGTTTATATGCCTGTACAAGGGCGTAAGCAGTAAGAACCTCTCCTGCAGCCCCATGAGGGCTCCTCCTCTCAGACACATAACATTAACTTCATTTATGTCTCCCCTGGAGCAGTGGACAGGTGGAGTTTTGCTTTTTATTTTAATCAATGACCTGAATAGCAGGACAAGACAGGAGAGTAATAAATGAATCAGTGATATAGGCAAGAAGTTAATTATATACCTGTAGGAACTAGTGGCAGGAAGGGAACGAGTCCGTGTTATCTCCCAAAGATAACACCGGAGTAGGGGCAGCTTAACGAAGTCTGTACCGACACACAGATGTTACGTTCATGAAACCAGCTGTTACTGCTTAGGATTATCAAAAGTACACTTATCAAGGGGAAAAAGGGAAGAGATTGCTCAGGATGAATCTATCAGAGAAGAGTGTTTCTGTGACACTCAGACATTGTCAAACAAGCTCTGTCAGACAACCTATCTAATGATTAACTTTTTCTAACTTCAAATGCTTGTGAGAGAGACTGGTTTAGAGAGCTGATAAAAGACGACTTGAAACTGAAAGGAGGTCTGTAATAGCTATACTACTACACCCTAACAGCAACATCTGCTCCCCTCCCTGCCCGGCCAGTGCGTGGGGCCTGACCTCCAAGCCTGCAGCATATGTGACCATTTGGTCTTTTGTGTCTGCACCTTGACAACTGAACGAGTGTCAGAGCTGATAGTTTTGGTAATGCTGCCGTCTGCCCAGTAGGACATGGAAGGAGTTCACTCCATCACTTCCCATGGGCTCCTGGATGATGGCTGATAACCAAGTCTTCCAGGCACCAGTGTGACAGATGGCTCAGAAATACGATACCATATTATATTTTCTTATGCAATGCTGGTCTTCAACCATATTATTAGGATATAAGCAGCAAGGATAAAAGCCTTAACGATGCACATCATAAAACTGTAATGAAATAGATCTTATTTGAATTAATAAGCTGAATTGGCTACAGGATTCTGTAATCCCCCACGATGTTTTATGACAGGAAAGCTCCTTAAAATAGCAGCTGCTCATTGAAATTCTAAAGCATAATGCACTAGAAAGTATTCCTATGGATGTGATGTCAAAAGGAATGACTGAGTTACACTAATACTTGGGCTCCTATCTCATCTCAGTATTGCATTGTATCTTTTCTGTGATCAAAACTAGGTAATATTAGCTTGTGCAACCTGGTTTCACTTAGTAACAAAAGAATAATTAAATGCATTGGGAAATGGTCTTCATATTTAATAAAAAAAAAGTAATGGCATTTTGCTGAGTACGCTTTGGTGTAAATGGGAACACCGGAGACTTACTCAGAATGAACATTTTCCAGCTTAAAGTAGAAGATTAAATTGTCATATGAATGTAAAATAAACATTGCATATATTTAATGCAAAAAGTAGCATCCTCCCAACTGATAGTAACCTTGCCACTTTCCAAAATGTTTTAGGTATTTGACATTATACCTTTTACTTTTTACAGAAGAATCACAAATGAGAAAGAAATGCAAAGGTTGTCTTGCTGGACAATGTTACCTGCAGATCATGGAGCTAACAGAATTAACTTACATCAGTACCTTAGATGTAAAGGAAACACCTTGAAGGACAGGACTGAAGGTGAAAAAGTTGTGTTTTGCTTGGTATTAACCTAAAAAAAGCTTGTGCCAGCATTCATTCCACTGAACTATAGACACATAAAATAAGTGGTTAGGTTGAGAGCCCACACTCCCTCCCCAGTCAGTGGAGGCAGAGATATACCTACTTGTCTCCACTGACTATTGGGAATCTAAACTATCTTTATCTTAAACTATACTCCCCACTTCAGCCTTTCTGTTAAATTAGGGAAAGGAGATTGCATTCAGGCCCAAAAGCAAAAATATTAAGTCAACAATGAAGAATAAACTCCCTTAATTCTGACTTGAGTTCTCCAAGTTGGCGCACAGACTCTGCTCTAGCAGACACCCTGAGCCTTGGGTGGTGATAGTATCACTCTTCCTTCATACTATTCCTATCACTTCTGAGGCCATATTTTTGTAGGCCACACTTCAAGGAAAGCAAAACTGTGAATGCTTTTCAGATTCAGATACAGAAAAGAAACCACTGACAATGCTAAAACCATGTCACCTGCAACACTGAAAGTAGAATTCAGCCTTATGAGTTCATTTATTAGTTGGCTTCATTGCTCAAGTTGCCAAAAAATGATTCACCTTCCCTAGTTATATAATCACGACTTATTAGGTTGACATGGGTTAATCGAGAACTAGACTATAATCAACTGATTTAGGCCTTCCTAAAGAATACTTCCCACTAGATATGTCAAATTTAATCTAATTGCATGTGGTATGGAATTGAACAGGACAAAACAAGGAAAGAAATGAAGTAAAGTACCTATAAATTTTACTTCTCTTGAGGGAAGTGTGAAAGAAATTAAATTCTGCAGTCTTCCCTGGGTAGATTGACAGGGTGCAATGCAGTGTTGTGCTAGAGATTTCTGAGGTAGCATAGAGCAATCCAACATGTCTGTCTGGCATTGCACACGGCTGTGGAGAGATACTAGCCTGGGTCTCCAGCAAAAGGATAGCTCCATCAGCATGACGGTCAGCTTGAGCTAATGAAAAGTCAATGCAAAGGTCTTGGTGACTGCTGGCATCAGCCTTCTCCTAAACATAACTCCTGTCTTTCAGCATCAAAGACACAAACCCTTACATGTATGTACAGTCAGGCAGACACATCAGCAAAGGGAAGGGTGATACTTCGTATCATTAACAAGAACAATTTCAGTCAATTGTTCAGTCTGAACAATTTCAGAACAATTTCCTTTTTTTCCATGTACAGAAAAATTTGTAATTATATTTTCCATTTCCCTTCAAATAGCTTTCTCTCATTTGTCTGTGGGGAGGGCCTATATTTACAATTAAAGTACATTACTGGTGTTAACACAGAAGAGACCTTACAGTGAACAGAAAAGATTCTGAAGCCACCTGCTTTCTCAAAGACTGTTCATATGATGTAAAACTGGAACAACCATGTTATTAATAAGTAAAAAGTGATGTCTTGTAACGACTATGAATCATACTGCAAATCATCCTGTGCCACTGGGTTGTAATGCAGAATATGTTTGTCATTTCCTGGCTCTGAAAGTGGGGGATTTACACCCAGACTTGCACAAACTTTATATAGCTCATTCTGCACTGCCATAGTAATATCTTTGGAGACTGCTACAAGATAATATAATGAAGTTTGATATAATCTAGTGTAGTGGTGTCATGTAAATTAAAGTAGACATCTTGGTATTACCGGCAGGATGTGGACACTCGTTAATAGGAATATTGGGACTGGTATAAACAAAATATGAATGGAAATATGCGTATAAGCACCAGAAGAAAGAGTCTTAGAAGTATGGCCTGTGATTTGAAGGAACATTTGTTCACAGCAATAAAATTGAGGAAAGTGTTGTTTATATCAAGACCAGAAGGCCCGCCCTCACATAAAAACACAGCGCAGACAGCTAGAGAGTAGAACACCCTCTGAATCTGACAACAGGAGGATGATGGCAAGGTTACAGCACATCGCATGTGCCTTTTCTTTTCCTGTGAGCCCACCAAGGAAACAGACTGTAGGCTTAAAGATGTATATATTCTGAACAAGCAAAACCAAATAATGACCTTCCCTAAAGATTATGGAGGCTGAAGTAAATAATCTTCTGAGGCGAAGAACTGCCCTGTAACAACTGATGATTGCTAAAGGGTGTAAAAGATTTGTCCAAAACCTATTTCAGCAAGAAGAACCTAAGAGACGTGATGAAGACTTGCTAGCTGGTGTCCCTTATTCTCTGTGTCGCTCACAGATGATCCCGGCCAGACACTTAAACACACACATCCTCGTGCTTTCTATGTGGGTATGAGTCAATGAAATCTATGAGACAATGAGTGGGAGTGGGTAAAATGGACACACTTAGAGATTCTGTAAACAAAGATCACCTTCCCCTTCCATAAGGTCTGTAATTGTCATACTAATTTCCTACAGGGAGAAATGGGTAAACTGTATGTCATCAAAATCAGAAGTTCATTTTTTCCCTCATTTGCTCAGTGGCAAAATAACCACCCTGACCTCTCTGCAGTAGGGCACGTGCAGGAGAGCAAACTATTCCTATTAGATTGTGACACCACAAACCTCTGCACTGATATAGGTCTGGCCAAAATGTTCTGTATTAGGATATCTAGAAACAAGTAAAGGCAGATTACACTGAACAGGACCCAAGTCTAATTAAAAAAGAGAAGGAATATTAAGACAATATTTGGGTGTACAGGGATAGGGTTAGGAAAGCCAAGGCAGGTCCATCAGCAGCAAAAAGGCAACTAGGGAAAATGTGGGCCTGCTGCTTAACAGGTGTGGATGAGCTGGAAAAGGCTGAGATACTCGATGCCTGCTTTACCTTGGTCTTGACTGATAATCCGAGGTCCCTGAGACCAGAAGGAAAGTCTGGAGCAAAGAAGACTTACCCTCAGTGGGGGAGGATCAAGTTAGGAAACATTTGAGCAAAGTGGACGTATGCAAGGCCAGGGGACCTGGTCAGTGCCTGGATTTGACAGGAATAAATAACGGTGCTGCGTGGCCTGTGCCATTTCCATCTTTCAGCTGGTAGAAACAGCAGTAGCCAAGTGCTCTTTTTGTGTGAATTTATGCACTTTGGAAAGAAGATGCGTAAGTAATTATAGTTTTTCAGGCTAATTTCTCTCTGACTTTTAGATGGTATTAAAGAAAAGGAAATACTTGTGACTGAGAATCTCCCACATAAATCTATAAAAACAACAACAAGGTCTAAGACCGCAAGACAGCATTTCCTGAAATAACTGGAAACAGGATAAAACATTGATCCATATTAAAAAAAAAAGCCATTTTACACATAGATATATACACCTCTAGACTGACACATGCAGTACACACCTGCATACATAGACACATTCCAAACTTGTATCTGTCTCATTCTTAAAACAAGCAGTGATTAACACTGACAAAATACTCTTTTTCTACTAATAATTAAAATTAATATTCAGGAGGATTTTCATCTATGTATCATAAAACCCAATAATTTCAGTAAAACAGAGAAAGTATTATTTCACCTAAAATTTGAATGTTGACTGTTCTGCTCATACAGAATTCTGGAATATTTCTACCTTCAGCAAGATTAATATTTTTTTTTCCTGGACATGTTATTTCTTCAAATAGCAATACTGAATAATGATTTTAAGATGGTTAATTTAATTCTCATGGAATTATTTACAAAGTTGAGATCACCTTTTTTGAGGTTTTCCACTCTCCTCTTCAATTTCATAAACTTTTATAATTACAACTTTATTCCTTTTCTCTGTTTTACATCAAATTATTTAGATTAATTCCATCATTATTTAGCCTAGATGATCTAGTTCCTGAATAAGAACAAAATAATTGCAAGATTTTCAGTCTTTAATATGGAACTTCAGTGTTCATTAAGCTTGTTAGTAAGCTGTTACGAATGCTGCACTTCAAAAATTATGTTACCACTAATTTATTTTTTTACTGTAGAATCATACATTACATCACTTATGTTATTCCTCAAGAAAACAACATTGCATTTGCATCAAACCGATTATCGCTGTGTTATGTTGCTTAGATACTGTAAATTTCAACTTTAATGTGTTTTTTGTAGGCATTTTACTTGCAAATAGCAAGCACTGCTTCACAGAATTCATACTCAGGAAACATTTGTTATAATCTGCAATTTACAACCTATTATGGAGAAGGAACAGTGTAGTTTTCTTGAGACAAGGTTTTATATGTTCAGCAATATTAAAGTTTTATCAAAATATTGAACACATACCTGTTCCCAGGCAAAGACATGTTGATTGAAGTAGAACTGAATTTGTTCATTGGCAATGTTGATACAGAGTTGTTCAAAAGAATTTTTTTTGAAATTCTCAAAGCCAAAGATATCAAGAATTCCAATGTTCAAACCATCATCGTTTCCACTGCAAAGATTAAATAAACTTTCTATTGTTGTATCTTTAGTTTACACTGACTAGCTTCATTATTATTTCACAAAAGAAAATAATGGGCCAAATCTGTATGCCAGTTAAATAGGATAATTTTTGCTAAACCAGATATCTCTTAAAATAACAATTAATATTTGTTTGAAATACAATCAATGCACATCAATTCAAAGATGACTATATTTGCAGACCAGATACACTGAATCACATAATGACCGAGTCAATCAATAAGTGTATAGAGGATTACAATTTTGTTTTTAAACTAACATTTGCTAGTTATTATTCTATTGTAAAAAGCTGACCACAATACAGAAACAACATGCAGTTCTTTTTGTTTCTCTTGTAATAAAACAGGCTTTACTCACCAGCATCTTGAAATTAAAGATTGCTGTCATTAAATATTATTTCTTTATATTATTTATTCACAACAATTAAAACTGCTTATTTTAACATGAAAGTCCAAAGAATGAATAGCTAGACTTTTTATACATCTAAATAACTACTTTAAGTACTGGAGCGTGGTATGAATTTAAATTACCAATTAAGTTCCAGAGAAGTACTACTAGTAAAAATTTCAGTTTGAAATTTTAGCTAAGGCATTTTGAGAGATAAGTGGTCATTTCTGCAACCGGAAAAAAGCTCTAATATTTGTATTTATTTGCTGAAACAAAAAATTAAGAGGATATAATTTCATATCAAACTGAAGTTGACATTAGTGTCTTTTCCTAGCTAAATTAAAAAAATAAATCATTCTATCTATAAAACCCCTTTGACGGGCTATCTGTAACCAATTTTTTTTTTTCATAAAAATTTAGGAAATTGGATATGAAGAAACAGCCTCAAGATACTCATGAATAGCACTTGAACCTCTTTGTGAAGTCCATCTCAAAAATGGAAGCGTTTCACTGTGGAGGGATCAAAGCTATTTGTTGATTTTGACCTGAATTTGGTGACTATTTTATCTATCTGGAAATTACATTTTTGGTGAATAGACTGCTGGAATTTCTCTGCCCCATTCCTTCTCAGACCTAATTACATAAAAATAGCAAATACAAATTATTTTACTACCACAAAACCAAAGCAGACTTCTGGGTTTTTTTCTTTTAATAGTGAACATTTCAGGTTGAACTTTCTGCCTCCTCACCAGCATAATAAGTATTCAATTTGAAAAGGGCTCTGTAACAGGCATGTGAGAGAGGAACCTAGGCTAGCAGTGCTGCCCCATCTATCATGAATTTTATCTTATCACTTACTGATTAAAGTTCTGTTTATTGCTGCTCTGCTGTAACCAAATATTTGAAAGTTTAGACAAATTTTAGGATTGCAGCCTTGGCTTCCCTCTGATGTTTAAAAAAAAATTTAAAAAAATCCAGAAAATCCAGATTTGCAAACGAAAGCTATTTACTACTGATATTCCTCTTCAGGTAGTTATAAGTTTGCCCCTTTTCACTGCTATTATCAGCCATAGAGGGCCCTGATCTACAGGATCTACAATGCAAGCCACATCATTTCTTCTCTGATTAATTTGCAAAATGTGTTATATCCTCATTCCCAATATCTTTCTTGTCTCTGTGTTTAAAATGTCACCTTGTAAAGGTAGGCTGGACATTAACCTCGGTAAATGCATTTGGAAACTACTCTCACACATATATGAAATCACGCTCATAACAACAGCAAAAGAAGCAACAGCATCAGTGTAAATAAGAGCAGAATTTGACCTATGTAATCAACAGATGAATGTCAAAAGTTGGGCCTGAAAAAATATGAAGGAAAAAGTAGTTAGTATGTAATTTACAAAGGGTTAAATGAGTAAAGGTCAAACAGGAAAACACCAGACACCCATGCTATCCATATCTACTGTATTTTCACTGCATACTATGAAAAGGATAAAACCTTTTTTTAACATGGTGGTGTCATAAACAAAATGGTAGCAGAGAAAAAGTAGATGAGAAAACTATATGCTTTAGTGTAGACGATATTGTTCCCTCTTTAGTCTGGAAAAGCTTCTTTTACCTTAAATGCTTGTCAGGTTTGAGTAAAGTGTTGATGCGATTGACTATCCAGCTGAAGAGGCGCCCATACAGTGCTTTGGCCATGGCATCTCTGACATCAGTGGCTTTTTCCACAGTGTTGGGACGGATAATTGTTTCTCCTCGAGTCACTACACAGTGAGAGGTGAGGGCCTCTTGCAGTTCATCTGCCTGAATACACAGCAAGGACGCACCTAGGAAGGTTGGTCACAGGTATAGCTCAGAGCCAGATTTTGAAAGGAAAAATATGCATTTTTGCAATCAAAGCTGCAAGTGCGATGTATTATGAATAACGCCCAAATCAAAGTCTTGAACTATGACTAATGAGGGTGTTCACACCAAACAACTGGCAGTATTTAATTCAGTCACTAGCCTTCCTAGCTTCCACTGCAGTCAATGAGTAAGTGATTCAAAGCAGAGGCCTTTAGGTTCTAAACTGCTTTATCAAGGAGGCTATTTCTCCAAACTGTCTATGGAGAAATGCTAGGGAATCTACGTGACTATGTCTGGAGTATGTAAGTTGTGAGGTGTGAATATCCCTCTCAGTTATAATCCATCCATATAAGCCACTGCTGTCCTCCTTTTGCTCCAGGAAAGGGGTGCTTCTTTCCCAGTTGCACAGTATTTTTCTATCTATGGCAGCAAAACATGTAAGAAGATAGCATGAAGACTTCATTATCTCCCCACCTCTCAGTAATTACTGAGAAAGAGTAGCAACTTTCTTGAGAATTTTGCCCCTTTCCTTCCTCTGCTCCTCCTGGCAGCCTATAATGTAAGGTATCCCTTCCAAAGAATTAGTGAGATGTATTTCAACAGGCACATGTAATGAGTATCTGAGAAGGAAACTGGAAAAAAACTATTCAATGTGCTAATGAGGTTCTCCATCAAATGTTTAAATAACCTTCAAATTCCAAAGATTTCCTTTGCAGGCATCTCCAGTATTAGTCATGTTTCCTGAATGCCAGTGAACTGGTTAGTCAAATAAGGTGCGGAACATGGAAAATTTTTTCTTTTTACATTTGAATTCAGGTGGGCTTGGAATTAATCTATCTTTAGCATTTAATTATTCTTGGAAAATTTCCATGTGAATACAGTTTTCATTGATAACTCTCTTGCAACATACATTCACTATCAAAACACTAAAGGAAAGCGATCTTAAATCAAGAAAAAACACTCACAATTCTCAAGGGCTACTGGATTGGAAATGTTGCTCTTGTCAATCATATGTTCAGATACTACTGTAGAAAATTCAATGTTACCCACATTTAAAATGGCAGCCAGGACACTGTACACACTTCCAAGTTCCTGAAAAGTATATTAAAAAAAATGCAATACTTAATAGCCAGATAGATTTGTCACTTTGGTTTGTACGATGGGCACATGTGTGTGTTGTTTCCTGTTGTCTGCCACGTGCCCACAACTTTTAGGAATACTGTTCTCAGCAGTTATTCCCTGTTCTGTACTCAGCATAGTCTTTCAGGTGTAAGTCACCCAAAGAGGGCAAGACAAACTGTAGCCTAATATCTCTTCCATACCTGTCAACAGGACAGGATTGACATCGAGTAGGGGAAGCACAAAATAGTGGTGAACATAATCCTCTTACACAGAAAGAATTCAGGGCTTATTTATAGCCACCCTTCACTGTACCTGCAGGCACAACTGTGTCTAAAAATGTAATACCTAGATCCAAAAACAAAAACAAAAAAATCTGCATCTATGCTTCTTGGACCATGGAAACAAAGGTACTCCAAATAAGAAGTCTGCAATGGCTCCCACTGATGTCATCAGAAAAAGTTTCACTGTGAGAAGAGTGAGACCTCACATCTCTGATTTGGCAAAGCACTTTACCCTTCAAAATGTCAGTTAGGAACTGCGTACTCACCAAAGCACTTCAGTATGGACTTTAGTTAAACATATTTAAATTTCAAATTATTTAGTAGGTTCTGAAGAGGGATTCTGCCTTGAAGAAGGCTAGTATTAGTCTGGACAGTGAAGTGATATGTACAGTAAATTAAAGTACTTATAGATGACAGATAAAATCATATTTGTAATTAATTAAGTAATGCTTTCATTGCAGGTTTGACTGAGATTTGAACTGTGAATTTTCATCTGAACTGTGAACGTTTATAAGTATACTTGATGATCTCTGAGTATTTTCTACCCAGAAATGCTGAGGTGTTCCTGTAAAGCAGACTAGGTTTTAAGTTAGGAATCTGTGATACTATGTATTTTGAGGCATGTAGTAATAGTGTATTTAATAAATAGCAGGTTTATAAGTTTTATAGTAGTTTTATAAGAAGCAGTTTTGTAAATTTGATTGGTATTTTATAGACAGACTTTTCACAATTGCACAGCATTTCATCCCTAATATTCAATAGTTTGCTGGTACCATGTCAGGTATCATTTACTCAGATAAAATCCTTAATTGCTTTAGAATACTTGATCTTGTTTTCAACACTTTCAGAAATTAATCTAGCAGTTAATAAATTCATTATTCCAGTGACAGCAAGACTTACTAGATAAGCTCACTCAAAAAATTATGCTCAGGATAATTGCCACACAGTTTACCTAGGTTTTAAGCAATCTTTCATTTTAAGCTTAGGGACACAGATGAAATGGAAAGAAATGGATAGCTTAACCTCTGCCATTGTGCTGTACAGTATGTATAGCTGCTGACATTTTTGTGCCCTTTTCCAGTGTGTTTGAATTCTGCCTCGATCTGTCTCATACAGCATGATTATGGTTCACCTCAGGCAGTCCTTTCCTATTAATTTTGCCACGCAGCCTGAAATAAAACAGTGTGATTTTAAGACAGGGCGTACTGACAGTAGGTACTATTAAAGCCTGCCAGTCAGTTAAAAACAGATTTCTAAGAAATAAAGCCTTATTTAGGTCTCAGTTTTAATTGAAGAGGAGAAGATATTCTGTCAAAGGTCTTCTGCTAATAAAACACGGAACATGCTTATATAGAACCTCCTCTGGGCACTGCGATGAATGTCAAAGCTTAAGGCTGCATTACTAAAAAGTGAATTTAGAAAAGAAACTCATTGTCTTACACTATCTTTTTCTCACTGAAAATACATTGTCTCTGCACATGTATCCTAGATCAGAACCTCAGTGTGGGAAGAAGACTTCTCTGTTCCTTCACTTTTGCAAGCACAGCCTCAGACAGGCTAATTGACCCTGTGGAGAATGTAAGACAGGCTAACATGGATGGGGCTCACATGTAACCACAGTTAGATTGCCTGTGGTACCCAACCTGCCACTGAAACTGGGGGGGTTCTACAGGTAGGTAATTCTTTACTGATTCAGCTCACGGTGGCTTGCTGAGTTAATCAAGTGAAGATCCATGCTAGAACTGCGCAATGTGGCCAGTGACGTAGTTCTAACTGGATATTCAATATGTAAGGAAGGTCTCTCTTGGATAATCAGGATTATTGTTTCCATACATCCAAGTGAACAAAAGAACCGGGAACAAAACCAGACTTGCTGCTTTTCATGGTATAAATTAGAACTTATCAAGGTCTCTGGTGCTGTGACAAAACTGCTATCAGTGCTGAACAGTGCATATCCTTCCGTGCTGCTTCTGGAAAGGTGAAAGTACAGGTGTGAAAGGATGTGATAGTACAGGTGTTGATATTACTAAGAGCAGTTGTGAATAAGCTTGTAGAGGAGAAAGAGACTGTGAACTCCACTGCTAATATGACTTAATGCAAAATGAGTATGGAGGAACAGAATAGGTGAATAAATCTGTTTTGCTAGCTATTCAAATATTTACATTGAGGGAAGCCAGAAATATTCAATTGAAGTGAGTAATTTTCTGTGAAAAGCTCCTTAAAACATGCATTTTCGTCAAAGAAATTAAAACATACGTCCATTCTGCAGCACTAGTGCTATATTTCACAGATACTATACGGATCATTCTCCTACTATCGTTTGTGATAAATAAAGTCAGAGGTAAACTACAGCTGTAATGCACCACTTCTAAGAAGAGAGAACTAGGGTGTAGGATGGGGTTTCTTTCCCTTGCATCCTATTTTATAAATCCAGAGGCCTGTTTTTATTTTAATTATGCCAAAGACAGCATGAGGAGAGGGGTTTAAAGGCCAGCAGAGCAATGATATGAGATCATAAAGAAAGAATGGGTTCAGTTAATGTTTAGTGATGAGATTCACTTGAAAGGGATGTAAAAACTTCAACTTTACCCCTGGAGTTGTGAAAATGTATTGAGTTCATCAAAACTCAGATCAACTCAATGAATTTTTAGAACTCTCACCATGGACTTCATCTTAAAACAGAGATGAGGCTCATATTCACAGGCCTAAAATTATAGGCTAATAAATAGTTACAATATCATTTTCTATGCATTTAATTTGCAAAAGGCTTTTCTTCCCAATTACTCAGGTGTGCTGTGTTCACTGATTTCAAAGTCTTGTTGACTAATACCATTTTATTATTTTATCAATACCTTGAAACCTTAAAAATTTAAATGTGGTAATATAACTGTAAGTTGACCATGCAATATCCTAAAACATAAATGCACTACTGCTAAAGGAAGAAAATAACAAGGGAGATTATTTGAATGCTTTATATCAGTTTTTCCTGCTTAAGGTAGTCACTAAAGTTCACCAAAAAAAAAGGGGGGTTATTGGCACTCACCTCCAGTGTAAAACCTATGACTTTGAAGCACTGTTCAATTAATTCAAACTGAGACTTATAAAAGCTATTGTTCATGAAATCTTGCACTATTCTGAAATGATCGTTTTGCAGATATCTGAAAGAGTTGATGGATACAGAGTTAGAATGTAAATAAGGTTGAGAATTCAACACTGCATTTCTTAGTAATCAATTTATGTAAAAATAAACTGCATTACCTGGGAGGTCTATATTCTGGCAGTTTATAATGTGCCAGTTTTTTCTTTTCTGCCAGACCAGCATAAATATAATAAAAAATATGGAAATTTTTCTCTCCTCTGAAACAACAGAAACAACAAACTGATTTAGTAATGTAACTATGTTACATTTACTGATGACATACGTGCTATTATTAAATGTTATTTTAATAACAGGCAAGGCTCATGCAAACTGAAAGAAGCTTTATTACACAAGTTCCTGCGAAGTGAACACCCTTTTCTGTGCCACTGTGTGTTTGTTCTGAAGCTGCCAGGGCAGCTGCTCGGTGCTACAAGCAGCTAAATGCTGCTCTGCCTTTGATGAAGTTGGTAAGTGCTGGGTGAGATCTTGCATGTTGCTCAGCCACCTGCATTAAATGGGCTGCTTAACCTCCAGTTATTTTAAAAAATCTTCTGACCATGGGAAAGCTATACACTCTTGATTCACTGAATCCAGTATGTTTGCTGGATCCTTTAGTGCTGAACCAAGAAAGCACATAAGCAGACATTCAGCAAAGGGCCTTATGACTTGGCATGCTTTGCCTAGAAGTTAGGTGCCCAAACCCAGGACAGAAGGTTTATCGCACATCCAAGGTTCCTGTGCACCTTATGGGGAAGAACTGGATGCTTAGGTGGAAATTTGCAACCACCACTGAACCCCAAGATGGCCAAGTCAGTCACTATGAAATGGCAAAAAGGAATTGTGTTCAAACCCCTGATTTCTGCATGTGCTGAGGCATGTGTCTCAGGAGTACCATTACATGCTTCTGTGAAACAGGATCAGAGTCCAGTGCACTCCTCTCTGCATGTGGGGTGCCTAGATCAGAGTCCAGTGCCAACTTAGTGTGCGTATTTTACTGTGGACAGTCAGTTGTAGAAAACAAGATCAATTTAAGGAGTAGAAGCAGATCCCTTACCTTTCCACTCCGTGTCTTAACCATTAGGTTGCATAGCCATGCTTTGCATGCTCTCTGAAACCTCACTGTGTCCTGATGGTTTGTGTATTCTCTTGGAAAGGTAGGGGATACCTGTAGGTTCAAAATCTCTTGGCTTGAAGTGGGTCTGGAACTTGGGTCTCCCATTTTCTGGGTAATCAGTCAGTGGTTTTCTGCAAAAAGTCATTCCTAGCTCTCCATGTGAGTTTGGTAGTCATGTTCTCCCAGAAGAGCAGAACAGACTGCCCTTGCAATGCAGGTACCTGAATGCCAGTTCTCTGCCCTGGCACAGCCGTTTGGACCAGCCGCACAGAGACCTCAGTGAAGAGGAGAACATGTTCGACACAAACAGCTTCAGGCGCCCTTGGAAGTTCATGCTTCAAAATTTAACCTCCCACAGTGGCTCTCACGCTAAACTCTTTGGTGGCATTTTCTTGTGAATTCACACGTCTGAACACTTACCTAAATAGCATTTGAGGCATGTAAATGCTTTGCCGACTTCCTGTTTCAGCATGTGGCTAAATATAAATACAAACTGACAGCCACAGAACAAACCCATGAAAAGTTATGAAAAAAAAAGTGGCATTTTAAGGAAAAAGCTGATTTTATTCTGAAAAAGCAGTTTCTGTGCTTATGTTCAACTGGGGAAAAAACATCATTTCATAAAATTGCCTCTAAGTTTAAATTGTTTATTGAAACATTCCAAGTGATACTTAGATGTTCTTCATGTCACAAATCTACAACAGGCAACAAGGTCATGCAGAACAACAAAAAGAGTAAAAATGAGTAAGAGATCAGCAAGGGGAAAAATATCAATCAGTGACAACATTCTTTGTCTCAAACTCTGTTTTTCCTATTGTTATTATGGCAGAAATACAGTTGCCAAAATATTTTTTACCTGGATGTGCTATATATTAGGATAGAAAATACATGTCAATAATTTAAATTAATTGGAAATGCCATTTAATTTTTCTGTCATTTTATATTATGAGATACACACGACAGAGATGGATCTGTTCTGCATTTGGTCCATAACCCTTTATAACCAAATCCTACTAGATGCTCCAAAATGGAAAATGAGCACTTTGCAAATAAACAAACAAAAAAGCTACAATACTAGAGGAAACGTAGAGGAATTAAATCCAAGTGATATACTTAACACAATATTTCAAACTTCCACAAAGAAATTTAGAACTGAACTGTTAGAAAGTTTTTAATTCTTTACACATTCTGATATACTTTACATATCACATATGCATTTTTATGAGATTTGTTTAAATAACCCAGGAGTAGTTTTCAGCTAGCTTACAGATTTATAAGCTATTCATATATAATTTATAAGAAAAAATCCCAGTACCTTATTCATCTCCCTGTTTTGATCCAAGGTAATTTCCTGCATTGTAGGCCTACTCTGTAACCCCCAAATTAGGTCAAATATAATTTTTATACTTACACTGCCTGGTGGACAACTCTGGATTTTTCAAGGAGATACTCTGAAATCTGAGCTCCTACTACAGTGCCACCACAAGTGAATTTCATTTCCAAATACTTCCCAAATCTGCTGGAGTTATCATTGATAATAGTGCCTGCATTCCCAAATGCTTCTACGAGGTTATTCACCTGGAGGATCTTTTCCTGTAGAGTCCTGTTATTAGCCTGGATATGAAAAGATATTGCTTAAAATTATCAGTAATCATCCAAATACATTCATTCTTAAGTGTTTCTTTCCTCTGAAGTGTGACATCGTCAGGGCAGCCATTCCTATTGAATCATATGGAAAGAAAGGCACGTATATATCATGAGACCTGTCAGAATACAGCAATCTGCAGAACTAATGGCTGGCTGGAAGAGATAACACACATAATGATAATGACAACACCAGAACTAATCGATTTCTGTGGTTCAGCACTCTGAGATAGCCAGCTTGCTTTCAGGATCTTTCTTAGCATCTGCTTACTGCTGCACCGCACTGTACCAATGAATCAGTTTGCTTGCATCTCACCTGGGACATGCAAAAATGGCATTTTATTCAGACAATTACGGTGATCACTTCCCAGAATGACCATCTCCTACCGACAGCAATCTGGTTGTGGAACGAGGTGAAAAGCTAGAAGAGGATTTTATTTAGTACAGTTTGGGTGATTTGAAGACACGCAATTAAACAAGGGACAGATTAAAAGTCACAGCCCTCACTGCAGTGGGTACTTTCTTGCGGAATCCCCAAAGTATTTTCAAGTGACCCTAGTTCAGGAGGGAGGAAGGGGTAGATAGATCAGCATCAGGTTCCAATCTGACCTTACAGAAATTCTTTGGAAAACGTATCACAGCCTTGCCCCACTACCAATGCCTTGTCCATAGGTTCAGTCAATTAGGCCTAAGATAGCAAAGCCTTCCAGAGGCATCCTCTTTGAAACATACCTTGCCCAGGACAGTGAGCTGCTGAACCAGAAGATGGGCACTTTGTGTCTTGCCAGCTCCACTTTCTCCAGAAATAACGATACACTGCAGAGAACAAGAGCATGACTCTGAGCTCATCACATATCTCTCAGCCTAGCAAAGGATATAATTAAGACGCCTCATCTTTACCTGATCGGAATTGTATGTCACCATGGACTGATACCCTATATCAGCAACAGCAAAAATATGAGGAGGGTTGGCAGTCCGTTTGGCTCCAATATACAGTTTGGAGTGCTAAGTGTAAGAAAAAATGAAAACATTATCAGTGTCCTTTAACAATTTTTTTTTATCAGGGTTCAGTTTTATTTTCAGATTAGTGTACAGCATGCTGAGGTTACCAGCAGTGATGTTTTCTGAGTGAGCTGTTACTGCACTCACTATACCATGAATCTGTATGTACTCAGTACTACAAGAACTGCTAAAAAAGCAGCACAATTTTGTATGATGTCAGCCCTGATTATGCTATGAAACTCAAATTATTAGAACAAAATTTAATACTGCCAGATATCAAGGACCAATTTATAATTTCATTTTATTTGTACTTCACATCCTCTTAGTATTTCTGCATCATATTGATGTCAAAACGTAAGATCTTTTCTGTACTGTAGTACCTGATAATTAATAACGCCAAATTATTGTACGACCAGAATTCCGTATCTGTCCCCTTTTGTATAATGGGGAGGCAAATTCACAAAAGTTAAAATTTTACAGGGTTGCTTTGTGAACCCTCTGATCAATTAAACAGCTATGGCTTTCCCAGCTTTCTTGGGAGGAAATGCCCCCAGCTCCTACCTCCATCCATTCACGGAAGTTCTCCGTGGGAAGTGGGGGAGAAGGAATGCTCCCTCCCACAGAGAGGAGCAAGATTCACCTGAATGAATGCACTTACCTCTACAGATAATACTTCTGAACTAGCTGCTATGGGCAGCTAGCGCCTTTACACTCCGTGGGATTCTAGTCAACAAATCTCATTAAGTTTAGCACAATTTAGCTCATCCTAGAATGAATGTTGAAAGTCACTAGAAGAACAATAACCTCAAAAATCCTATTTCTATCCATTGATTAAAATGGATGACTTGATCAGATATAGCTGTTTGCACTTTAGACGTGATATAGACATGATCTACACTATAAAGATATCAGAAATTAAATTTTCTGGAGTTTCTCATTTCTGTGCTGAAATTCAGCCCACGATGAGGATGTGTGTCAACATGCAGTTGAAGGGACAACTGTATTGGTAATTCTGTTGTTCAGTGAACTGAAGTAAATCTCAAGAATAGTCTTACTTTATACTTAACACAAATATTCATATTTTAATGGAAATAAGTGATAGTTTAAAAGAACCAAACCTAGATTTTCACACCTGTGAAGAATAAATATCTATGTTCCGAAATGGATTGACAGCAATGAGAATGTCCCCAACATATGTGTAGATCTGATCCTTGGCGTAACCCTTCTGCAACTGCTCTGTTACTGTATTCTGATGGAGAAAGAATAGGAACATTGAATCACATGGGCGAAAAAGAATATTAGGAAAATGTATAAAATATTTATGTAGTTACAATGAGTGAGGATAGAGACAGAAGGTATTGATAGTCAGGAATACAACTGATCTTGATCAAAAGTAAGCAACACTTTCAAACACACTGGCATTCCTAATTTCTTGTGTCCAAACTCACTTTGAACAACATATACTCACAGATCCCCAAGTGGCTGTAGACAAATGAGTTAATAAGTACTGCTTTAATTCAACTAATCAAAGGTTTCCATGAGACAGTCCTGTCTTCATTTCTAACACTACAGCTCCATGTAACTTATCAAGCAAGAGCCATATGTTTGAATTAGTAACTGCCATTACAGCTGCTCTAACATTAGTCTCAGTTACAAGACAAGACACAGATGTTCAACTGTTTGGATCCTATTAATGTAAACAATCAGGCATCTTTCTATACTAACAACCAGTCTCTGCTGTGATTGTTCTTTGCTGCTGGAGAGCCAGTTCTCCCTGCACCAAAAAAAAGAAGGGCCCATTAGTGGCATACCCAATTTCTTGACATAGTTTTCCTCAGCTTCTTCTGCATACAGACCTGGGTATGTAAAGTGCCTGGTTAGGTTTCCAATTAAAACAGGACATAGAGCTGGATGGAGGAACTCAAACCAGCCTTGAGACTATTCTGAGGTACACGTGAAAATATTTAGGCCCTATTCCCACTGGAACAGAATGACCGACAGCAGAGGACTACAGAAGGAATTGCTTTCCCTCCACATCCATCTGCTTACAGTGTTGTGCACTGTGTTCTGGTTAATGAACTTAAAACCTGAATTCTCAACAGCTGAAGAGGTTACATTTCCTTCACAGGAAAACATAAGGAGAAAACCTTGGTTTTCCGTTGCCTTGATAAGCTCTTCCCTTTTTGGTTTTGAATGCTACCTTGCTTTTGGCCATAACCAGATTCACATTAACAGAATTTTTTAGGGGAACTTCTGCCCTTTTTGAAATTATTTCTTGCACTGAGAGAAGGTCTCCTGTTTTGCTCTTCTGATGGGGCTATCTAAACTGGAAGAAAAGTTTGAATGGAAGAAAGGAGACAGTTCTGAGAAGCTGCCATTCATATGTGAAAGAGTTTTTAAACTGGATTGGATTTAGTAAAACATCACACAGTCAAATGATGCCTTTAGGTAGAGGCTTCCTGAGGACTTTCCTGAGAATTCTCCACCTCCGAGGAGATGGGATATACTTCCGACTCGTATGGTTTTTTGTGTGTCTTCTCTTTAGCTCAGATTGTTTATATGATTCATGGCGAAAGATAAAAAACAGTCTTGCTAGCATATGGCTATTCCCAATATTAAAAAAATGCTTAAATCTGAGCTTTGTGCAGTAGATAAAGTTTGAATTAGCTCAATTAGTATTAACTAAACATTAAGCTACTATAACCAAGCTCTTGGATGATGGAAGATGTTCTGTGGGCTGTTAGCATTATGTAGCTTCCCAGCTCAAAAGCTGCATTTAGTATTCTGCACAGATGAAGATACAATATGTGAGAGAAGTTTTACAGATAAGAGAATGTGAATTATAGTCTATCCACAGCTTGGTAGAGGAAGAATGACAGTTTGTTTACAACCACTGATGGCCTCTAAGACCTGCAGATAACGTGCTGTGGCCCTATTCTTCTTTCCAGTTTTGAAGCTTAAACACAACAGACTTCCCCCCTCCCTTATGCATGTTCTGCTGCTCCTAGTGGACTCATTTTTGAACTTTAACAAACCAGTGAGATTTGTGTCAGTAATTTTGTCAAAAGTTCACCAGAAGGCATTGACAGGTCAGAGCCTCAGCTGACATAAATTGATCTCAATGCATCTCCACACCAAAGTAACTCAGTGAGAACCCAGCCTAGGAGAATATGGTAAGCTAGTTTAAGACAACTCTAGATGTCCAAGCAACAGAGGAGAAGGTGCTTGTTCTTGGACCTGGACCATTTTCAGGTTAACCCATCATTGCAGACTAGATATTTAGTTATAATACAATCCAGCGATATAAATCCTGTTAAGGAAATGGTGCTACAATTCTGTTTGGTCTCAGGCTGTAACTGCAGAGGGTGTTTTATCTTTGAAATGGAACCATTCCTGACACAGTAAATCTAATCTAAAATATTTGGCATAAACTGGTAAAATGCCATTGTACACTTACACAGTTGAAGTGTGACAATATAGTTGAACTTGAAAATCAACAGCACATCATTGTGTTTTAACATGTGATTACCCCTCTTCAGGAAAACATGAAAAAAGAGGTTCTTACCTCATCCAGTACCTCCAAGGTTGCTAAATCATCTACCTCTTCCTGGTTTGAAACTAGTGACTTACTGTAGTTCCCTTTCTTTGTATGAATACGTTCAAATCTAGAAGAGAAAGACATGCAATTTCCTGATGTAAGGAAACACAGAGCAGATTTTGCATATGTAAACGTCTTGATGGCAGTTCAGCCAAAACATTCCAGCTTTCCATTGTTCTGAATTCAAACACACGAATGTCTAAATAACAGGACAGGATATAACTTCTTAGTGCAGCACACCTGTACATGACAATTCAAAATCTATGGTTTGGTCCCACAGCTGATACCATGAAGCTCCTTCACTGTACAGATCCCTGCTTGATCACACCCTTACATCAGCTGCAAGACTGGAGTTATGCAGTACAGGGGAAAAAAGAACATATTTATAAAGCATATAGCAGTCAAACTCTGGCACCTACCCGCAAAAAGAAAAATTACCCATATAAAAATTATGGATAGGACAAAACCAGGGGTGTATGATGAAATAATATGGCAAGGATGATGCAGACAAAGCATTCAGGATGGAAACATTGCTAGCTTAGTAATGACAACGCTCTAAAGCCTGGCTGAGATGACTGCACTGTAGAGCAAAGTGCTACAGAACCATTGGGTTATGTCAAATACATCCTGACCAAGAAGAATTTTCTTGGACTCTACAGAAAAAAAAATACACAAAATAAGGAAACAAAATTTAAAATCTTTTTCCTATCAGGGTTAAACTTCAATTAAGTTTTAAAGTGGAATTTCTTTTCTCTTTTAATCAAACCAAAGAAAACTTTATGCAGTCTTATAGAAATTAGCAAGAAAATTCTGGAAGAGTTGGATCATTCTCTACCCAAGAGTAAAGGCATTGCTAAAGAAAGCAAAAGCAGCAGAAAACGCAAGGTTTACAATTCACATTAGTTATACTTGCTTTATGAGATGGGGGAAAATCAGGGTAAGGGAAACTAGATAAGTAACAGCAGAGTTCACAAACTAAATCAAGCTTAGATGTGCAATACACAAGCACAGAAAGACTATCAAGTAAATCTGATCTCCTGATATGACCTCACTCCCCTTAATACTGTAGGTAGGAAGGCACCTCTCAAACACATGGAACATACACCCTGGTAATCTGAGACAGCAGGGAAACTGTTGTGTGAAACACACTCACTCTTTACCTTGATTCCAGACAAGATCAGGGAAATCCTTTATTTAATTTTGACATTTGGGTATATGGCATGAGTAAAAGCAGACAGGTGTTTTCTACCTAGGCAAGAACTTTAATATACATTGAAGAGACAACAGGAGAGAGAGGGCAGTTGCACCAAGATGGAAAGTTAGACTGAATGAACATCACACTGATGGGGCAAGCTAGGAGACTTCTGAACTCCCACAGTAAAATTTACTGCGGAGTTTAATGGGCTGTACCTGCTCCACGAACATCACCTACTTCATGGGTGCTACTTCAGGTCATACAGGCTGTGCACTGATGTGGGATGCAGGTGCAGAAAGTCAAGCAGAAACCTACTTGGCATCAGTTACTGATTGCCAGGACTGAAAAGGGGCTGGAATAAATGGCCAAATGATGCCCTCCCAACCTGTGAGCGCAATCAAGATCTGAATGATGGAAGTGCAGGCATGAGTGCACCTCATCTAGCACTGCTTTCAATTTCTCTTGTCTCTAACTATCGTTCCCTGAGGGTGACAGAATGGCCTGTCCTCACCCAGGTGCCAGTAATGGAGCAGTTTCTTCCTCCCTTAGGCAGGTGCCAGCTACCACTGGAGTCTTTCCATTGTCCGTAGTGCAAAGGCAGGAGTTTCGCACCCACAGCTGACTAATTCCACAACCTTAATATCAAGACACAAACATGTAAGACTTCACTGCAAGAGCTAGCATAGTTTCACAGTCTCTGTGCCAATATCACAGCCCAATACGCAGTGTGGAGGCTAAGTGACCAGGAAGCACAATGAACGGTACGGATCAACAGGATCTACATTGCCCTGACGGAAGAGAGGGACCAAGTTTTGCCAGTTTTACACCCAGCTATTTTGCAGACTACTCTCAAACTGTTGTTAGGACCCTGGAGCTGCATGGGAAAGCAACCCACTTCAAATGTTTTCTTTCTTTCAGTATTTACTACAGGCCAAAAAAAGACTGTGTAAATACAGTTGTAAGGATGATGGTGAGGCTGAATTACATGGAGGTGAAAAGCAGAGGGAATACTACACAGCACAGTACCAGAGCCTTATTACTGCCACGCAGCACAGAACATGGAATGCATGGGCCTATACCAACATGAGCAGCGCAAACAGACAAAAAGAGATGCAGGAGGAGTGCGTGTCTGTGTGGGGGGAAAAAAGGCAGCTTTTGCTGCAATAAATCCATAACTGGGCTGTAATTTGATATGTATTTAAATATGTTGAAGCAGAAAACACACAGGAACACAAGCAGGCACATCAAAAGGGATGTGGTAATATTAAGATTTAAATTGGCTCTTCAGCCTTGCATGGTCTGCTGGTGCTTGATTTGCATTTACCAGCTAAAGGATATTACTGCATTCAAAGCCAGAAATGCAAGCAAAACCCTACCTCCTCAATAGAAAACTAGCCCCTCTATAACCCACATTCCTATTTATACCTCTTTTTAACAGTTTCAGTTGAAAATCTAAGTTTGGACAGTTGAAACAGTTTCTCTTTTTTTCCTGCATGAAGGTGATTTTGTGTCCAGAGGATGCATCTAATATCAGTATGACTTTGAGAAAGACCTATCAACATGTACATGAGGGAAAGATGCAGGAACTGCAGGACTACGTCAAGCTCTGCTGTTCTATTTTTTCCATTGCTGAAGGAAGACCCAAAACAAGACATCTATCAAGTTATGCTTTCCATTTCTGGTGGAATTGTTACACATTGAATACACTTTTTTTTTTTTTCCCTAAAATGTTACTGCATATCAGTGAGAGAGTGCTATTTCCCAAGATTTCTTTCAATTACCATTTTTTGTTTATTGTAGGAAGTTAACAACTGCCTTGCAGAAAGGGGGGGGGAATGCTCCAGTCATGGAGATGTTTCTTTTTCTTTTTTTTTTTTTTTTTAAGGAAACAATCTCTATTTATGCCAGGGAAGTTTAATTACATAAAATTGATTCTCCTGTAATCCTCTTCAGCTGACATTATGAGAACGGTAGTGCTTGTTAAACCAGATTATATTCTCCATTCTCCAGAGTACAGCCGAGTGGCAGATTTGCAGAACACAATATTTTTCTGCTTTGCTGTCAAAGGGCACAGACCCCTCAAGGGCAGTTATACTGCTTCACTTGCTAAAACTCCAACCACTTAAAAAACCCCACATCAGTGCTGTTGACATCAATGCTGAAATTTGATTATCGTCATGCACATAGACGTTGTGAACTGAAATAACCATGTTTCTCTGTTCTGTTCAGAAATTATTTGTTGGAGGCATTAGATCTTACAGCCATGCTCAACAAGAAATTCAAGCAGCTAAAGGCTAGAAACATCAACCCAGTACGGACAAGAAAATGAGTCAAGGCAGCATTGTTTCTGTGCATCCTCCTTCACACGCCCCTGCTTATCTTTCAAGACTCAGTTAAATCAAAATGAGGCAACTGCAGCTTTTTCTTCTTCAAATTGTCAGAATGTATTTAAAAGATTTCTGATAGTTCCAAAAATAGCATGAAAAGGGAAGCATGACTCACAATGCCCTGTTGAACTCTCTGCCTAAACTGGTTGGAGAATCACCTACAGACTAAAAAGTGACAGGAAAAGGGCTGGCCTTAGTCTGGGTATAAAGAAGAAACTAAAAATAATTAAGTTTTCTGTAAGGTGAAGGTGGGAACAGCTGTATACCTCCCAGCAGTTACAAATAGCATTAAAAGTGACAAATGGAAAAGAAGCAACTCAGAGAAACCTGTACAGGATCTGTCATTGCTGGTGATTCTATTTCTCTGGAGGCTGCACAGAGCAATATTAATTCAAACTTAAAATCAAAATCTCATCTTCAACAGATGTATCTGGTGAAATATGCTTAAATGAAACTTTAGTCTTATATCTACGCAAAATCTGTACCTGAATTTAGGAAAGCATATTGATAGGACTGCAGCTGCATCTGCCAATGCTTTCCAGACAAACCTGCGCTCCCTCTATGTTTAAATGATTGCACAGCACCAGCTGCAGTCTCCGGGAGCTGTGCTCAAGCTTGTGCAGTGCTGCTGAGAGCACAATGCTGCCCAGCAGAGCTACGGGGCTTTTGATTCAGAGGTGGCCCATGTCCAGGCAATTGGGTCATGCCCTGCTCTGCACAATCTGTTTGCCAAAGTCTGTGCTGGTTTACCATGCCCTGCAAAAAAGCAGATTATTGGTCCTTCATAATAGCCGCAAGAAATGGCTGTATCCCTAACAAATTTCAGGGAAAAATATGTTGTTCTTAACTGAGCAAATAAGAGATCTCTAAAAGGACTCTTGGGGATTAGTTCTTTATTGCCCTCATGAGTCAGGCCCATGCTCTGGGGTCAGAACCATACTGAGAAGATGAAGGAGAAGCTTCAAAAGTAAGCGATGCCTGGTGAGGTATCCCGCCTTCAGGAGAAATGAGTTGCTGAGCAAGTGGACTGACACAACAGTACAGTAGCAGTTGCAGAGCATTACTGCCAGGGAGTCCTGAATGCAGGAGGAACTTCTTTCTGTTTTGCTTCAGGAGGTAAACTATTCTTCATTCAGGCATTGCTGCTGTCCAGTGTATTGTATGGAAGGATATTCTTATTCTGCTGTAGAGATGTGTATTAGCTAGAAGCATATGGGACTGGAGATCTGCTTATTCTAAGGCTTGTGTTGCCAGAAACTCACCATATCTACAGCCTGAGAGCAGTTTGCAGCATAGCCATCCTACATAGGAGTGTCCTCAATGCAAGAATACACACTCCTTGTTGGTACAACAAAGCCCACACTGAGTTACAGGAGAGGAAGAAGTGGCTTGAAGTGCTCAAGGATTAGTCTGGAACTCCAAAGCCTCAGGTTTAAGCCCCTACTCAGATACAGATTTCATGTGGAGACCTTGACCAAGTCAGCACCGGACTCTGTGAGCTATCTTACTCTGCTCCTAATACTGCCTTTGTCAAGCGAGTGTGGTGATCTCCCACCCTCTGCTACAGTCTGCCCTTCAGAGTTGGGCTTGAAGGATTGCTATCAGCTGCTTTCCACTGGCAGGATGAGTCAGAGAGACAGAGAGAGAGAACACCCAGAAAATAAGTGATGCAAGTCTGCACAATCAGGGAAAGTCATGGAAGGAAACTATATGGTGCTCCCTGCTTTTAATAGGGGTGAGTAAATTGACAACCACCTTTGTGCATGTTGTACATGAACTTTTATGAACTTACCTCCCTGAATTTTCCAAATAGTTAAACAGAGCAACTGTTTAGCACCCTGTCACTGGATTTCAGTGCTATCCCTACATGGTAAATACAGAAGGACAAAATCTTAGGGGAGTAATTCAGCTCACTCAAAAACCCTTTCTCTGAATCACTTTGCAGTAGAATGGGTCTCCTTCCCATATTTATTTAGAGGGCATATAAAGTTGAGGCTCTTAACTTGGGGACCAGAGTCAGTTGCTGAAATCTAGGTGCAGTAAATACCCCTCGCATATGCAGCTCATTCTGGAATGAGTCATAATTCCCAGGAAATACACATTGTACTAATCATTGCATATTTCTGCAGAGATTATTGTAAAAGCAGTCAAGATTAACACAGCCAAACAACTCAAGATAAAAGTCTTACAAGCCTGACTGTCAGGTGTAGATGCGACAGTTCTGAAGGCCGTTTCAAAGACAGCTATTTCTGTTGCAAAGTAAAACTCTTTACAAGGCAGTTTTTTTCCCTCATTTGGCCTAGCAAGAAGTGTATTTTTAGAACAGTTTTGGGGTATATGCTGCAGCACTCATTTCTAATAATTATTTTCATCACCAATTATAAATTTTAACAGCTATAATGTGACTCACAAGAAGTACGTGATTGAAGGATTTGCTAAAAATGAGGGGAAACATAAGCAGTGTCCAAAGGTGTATGATCAGGCTCAAACGAGGTTATTGCTTCTTCATGAGAGAATTTGTCTTATTTTCATTAAAGATTGTGCAATAAATTCCATTATCATGCTTTTTGTGTCACCATCAACACAGAAAAGAATTGGAATACAGTATTTAAAGAGTTAGGTGGTCCTGAGGACTGAAGTAACAGATATGAGATGAAGTTTATTTGTATAAAACCTCAAGATCATACTACTAGAATGTACCAGAATTTTTTCTATTAGTTGAAAGTTCATCAATTTGAAAAGACTGAGCGAAAAGAAGTATCAAGATGATTATGAGTCATGAACCCCTCTGAAAAGATGCAAATACCACATTACGAAGCTGCACAATGAAATACGCTTTTTTTGCCATAGCCATGACAAAGGAAACTCTTGCAGAAGCCCAGGGACCTTGTCCTGAAAGTGACTCTCCTCACCAGGAATTCACAGTTCAGTGAGAACCCAAATACTAAACAAAACCCCCCAAATTAATTGCACTTAGTATGCAACTTCACCTGCTTCACCTCCTCCCTAACGTCAATTTATCTCCTGTAGCTTACTACATCATTCCAAACAGCAGATTTTAGAGACGTTTTAGTCAAGATGCTATAGCAAAGTGTTAACATATCAAAGGATATTTTCTCATGCTCTTCCCATTGTAATTTCAGCCTGAGAGCTGAGCTAGGAAAGGTTAAGTTGCAAACAGATACTTTTAGCATAAAGAAGTGATGACTTTAGAGAAAAATGCATTGCATTTGCTCAAAGTAAAAAAGTGGAATTTGTAATGAAGCTCATTGCTAGTATTCATGCTTTTTTGAGCCTCAAGTAGCACAAGATATGCTAGTGTTATAAGACTGTTCAGAGGCTACTGAAAAACCAATACAATCTTCCATCACCTTCATTAAGTCTGGAGCAGGTCTATGGCATATTGCCATTTAAAGTTTTATCAGCGTAAGTTGAGATTTCTCTGGTTACTTGGGAGGTTGGTGGGCTCTGTTCCTCTTGCTAGGTGTTTAGAAAGGATGCAGTACAATGCAGAACTTAAAACTATGTTCCTCTTCACTGGAATAACAATAACAGGAAAGTTCAGAGGGCCCAGTGCAATGCCCTAATAACTCAGTGACTTGTCGATGTTAGAAAATACCTCAGGAACAATGGTGCTAATGGGAGTGACCGTAGGGTGGCCCCACTCTGTGCTTAGAGATCACACACTCTTCCTGAAGCAGACATAGTGCACAGAGATTGGATCTGAAGAGCTGGCCTTCTGCAAAAACCTCTGAGAATGAGACATAACCTAACATGATCTCTTCTTTTTGAACTGTATCAACTGCACATTCAGCAAACAACAAGGTAAGATCACAAGCACATCAACAGACTACCACTGCAGAAGGCAGTCAGAACCAAATTACACCTCAGCATGCTGGGCAGAGGGTGATTTGATTTTAAGTGAAAACAGGAATAGTGCACACAGGAAGACCCAGTGGCTGGACCTCAGCTATTAACTTCCAGGCATTTTTCTTTTTTCTTTTGAAATAGAAAACTTTTATAAAATACTTTATAACGTCAAATTTGAAGAGGAGAGTAAACACATACTGAGAAAATAACTGGATTCCTTACTTTCAGCATTAAGTTAACATTACCAAATTTCTTGAGTTTATATGCCATGCCTGTTTATACAACACGACACAGGTAGGAGGATTTCTTCCCTTGGTGCAAGGAAGAGTTCCTTAAACTACCTGCCTCCCAGTGCCAAGAAGCAGGAGAGCTGTGCCTTCAAATTATGGACCAAGAAAGCATGAGCTGGAGATCAGGAGGGAGCTTTACAAGGAAAGTTGCCAGCAACTGGTCAAAGTTCAGGAATTCCACAGTAGGGCCCTAACACGCCAGTGTAAAAACAGTCCCAGAACAGGATAATCAAGAAAAGAAACCCAGGAGATTTTAAGATGAGACTTTTCCAGGTGACTTGTCACTACACAGCCTATGTCTTTACTCTGAAGCAGATTTACATTGTACTTCTGTACAGACACTGCTTTTAACACCATTTGCTCTGTGCAGACTGAAGGTCAGAAGATACATATGATTAGTATTTAAAGACTTTAAAAAAAGTATGACTACTGAATTCAAAGATCTTTGTGTAATCTTTTTATCATTCAACAGCAGAAAAACCAAATGTTATTCTGTAGTAACATCCTTTACAGGCCTGAAATTCTAATTTCTTCTACAGTGAAATGATGTACATACTTTACTACAGTTTCAGCTACTGGAAAATAATGTCTGCTTTTCTTGCTTGTACAGAGATAGCAACAGATATTAAGCTGGGTATTCTTACTGTTTCTAGGAAAAGGCTAATCTTTTAATGCATGCACTGTTATGAAAGGCAATCTTCCAGCAAAAGTAGTCAATAAACATGTTAAAGCTGAAGTGATTATAGGTACAGTGACTGTAAAATGTGATTTTTTTACTTGCAGTCTTTCATACTACCTTCACCGATCTCAGGTATGAAAAGATTTCGTTAAATCAATGCAAATGAGATTTAAACTAGTATCAGCCTACTTGTTAGTATTTTAAACTGCTAAACTGAAATATGGATCAAGCTATTGGTTTAACCATGTGTCCTGGTTTCAGCTGGGATAGAGTTAACTGTCTTCCTAGTAGCTGGTACAGTGCTATGTTTTGAGTTCAGTATGTGAAGAATGTTGATAAAGCTGATGTTTTCAGTTGTTGCTAAGTAGTGTTTAGACTAACGTCAAGGATTTTTCAGGTTCTCATGCCCAGCCAGCGAGAAAGCTGGAGGGGCACAAGAAGTTGGCACAGGACACAGCCAGGGCACCTGACCCAAACTGGCCAACAGGGTATTCCAGACCATGGGACATCCCATCTAGTATAGGAACTGGGGAGTGGGGGCGGGGAATCGCTGCTCGGGGGACTAGCGGGGTGCCGGTCGGCAAGTGGTTAGCAATTGCACTGCGCATCATTTGTACATTCCAATCCTTTTATTATTGTTGTTGTCATTTCATTAGTGTTATCATTATCATCATTAGTTTCTTCTTTTCTGTTCTATTAAACCGTTCTTATCTCAACCCACGAGTTTTACTTCTTTTCCTGATCTTCTCCCCCATCCCACTGGGTGGGGGGGAGTGAGTGAGCGGCTGCGTGGTGCTTAGCTGCTGGCTGGGGTTAAACCACGACACCATGCCATTTAAATTACACCCTTAGTTAAATAAGTAAATTTTTTTGCACAGTTTCAGAGAACAAATTATTATTTTCAGAGAGAAAATTCCATCTTCCTTTGGGAAAATTTATGTAGAAATTACTCTCGATCAACTGTAAAAGCATAGGTAACTTCATCACATAGTAATACATTCCCTTAAACACTGGTTCATGTGAAGAGTGATTGGTTAATAAAACACAGTGTAAACAGGATGGAGAAAGTACCAATAGATAGTCCCGTTCCTGTGCCATTTGACTGCTCTATGCACGTGCCAATTGGGCTGCTTTCTTTATGTTTGTATTGTATAGGAAAAGAAAGTTCATGTAATTTGCTTTATGCAGCATTTACATGAAAAAAATGAAAGTATTTGGAAAAAAAAGAATAGGACTTGATAGAAAACAAACATATGAGTTCTATAAAATGGGTAAAAAAGCTCATGATACGTAATTGACTAAGAAGCTTGATTTTCAAAAATTATTTAGGCTTTGAAAGGACCAGTGTCACAAGTGTTATCAGGATTTCAATTCATATAATTTAGTGGTTTGGACTTATTTTGCCACATATTGTTTCCCTGTGTTTTATTAATAAATACTTCTTAAAGTCTGGAGTATGTTGCTGGTTTAGTGCTCAGCACTAACATCCGATAAGCTTATTTCAATTCCAGAATCTTTCTGGATTAAGCAAATGTCAAGACTTCACCATATAGAACATACAAATCCTGTCTGAGACTTAAATTTAAGCCAACTGCATAGTTTTTTACTGAAATGCCAGAAAAGAGAAACTACTACTCATCCCACATCCACTTAAAGTCCAAGAAAACTTGAAAATTATAGATTATTTAGAAATATATTTTTTATTATTATCTTCAAAGCACTGAGTAAATAGAAAATTCTCCAAAATTAGGACTGAAGACTGCTGTATATATTGTTACTAGAAATATGTGTGAAAGGAAATGTGGCAGATTTTAGTAAGCTTTTTCTATACAGAGGATAATGCCAAAATGTCTTTAAAATTTTATGTTCCATTTAAAAAAAAAGAAAAAATTGTCATCCTTTACCTTGAAGCACAGGAGAAGTCACACCAGTAGTACATCAATGTACAAAGTACATCATGATGTCCCTCTCTTTCCATTGGCTCTATAGGGGACCCCAAAGATTCAGCTCTCTATTTTTTGGCCAGCTAAAGTTATGAGAGGTGAATCATTCTCTGAGCGCTAGCCATTCCGAAACAGTGAAAGTATCAAAATTGTCCCAACTGGTCTACTTTTTAGCTACTTTTACCTTGCCTTTTCAGTGACTCCCATTTGTTGATGAACATCAATAAACTCCATGAGTTGCCTTTGTAGCACGTTTTCTCTTCCTTCAATTTGCTTAATAAAATCATGCTGCAAAAGACTAGATACTGTCGGACGTTTCTCATAATCCTTAGTCAAGCACCTGTGCTGGCAGAAAAAGCATATGATCATTAAGGGATCACTATTAAGTTTTGAAGTGCTTGTCTGTAGCTCATTCATGCCTCCATAATAAATACATCCATCTTAATCACAACAGCTCTGTACTGAAAATTGTTAAGATTTCACAGAATTAATGAGTCCAAGAAGTTAAATTACTGGATTTTAAAACTAAATATTCTTTAAATTAAGAAAAAAAGAAACATCAAGCATGTTAAAATATTGTTATTTCATGTTTTAAATCTGGAGCCTCACTTGGAGGTCAAACTGGATTTACAGACTAGGTTTTTAAGGAAAAGTATTAGTAGCAACAGATTTCCACAGAGATTACAAAGATATTTTACACATGACATTTACACATGTTCCATATTCAGCTACAGTGGTCTCAGTTGTTACTCACTTGTTAATGAAGTCATTGAATTCAGGTGACCACAGTTCAGGCTGCTGTAGCGTTGGAGGAGGATTCCTGCAAAGGTCAGTGTGATGATAAGTTAATAAGCTACTCACTTGACAAAAACAATGTGTGAAGGCAGGCTGAGTAATGAGTTTTAGAAGGCCAGTGAAAAAAGATATTGATTTCCACTGGTAATAGGGACATGGGTAGATGATACAATGCCTCACTGGTTCTCCTACTTTACATAACTAATAAGGAGAAATAGCATGGAGATGATCTACCAAGCGTAGCTAAGAATCACTATAATTTTTTCAATCAAATCAATAAACAGAAATGAAAGTAACAATGCATTAATCACTATTCACTTGTAATGGCAAGTTTCTCTTTTCAAGCCTGAAACAACATACTTTCTTAAGAGAATTTTTTAAAATAAATTCTATTTTAAGTTTTCCCAGAAGGACTATATTAATC
Source organism: Aquila chrysaetos chrysaetos (assembly GCF_900496995.4). Classification (NCBI taxonomy): domain Eukaryota; kingdom Metazoa; phylum Chordata; class Aves; order Accipitriformes; family Accipitridae; genus Aquila; species Aquila chrysaetos. Next base: position 60,410,523 of record NC_044006.1, on the reverse strand, counting down.
AACTTGCTGAATAAAGTGTCAGAAAGAACTAGCTCTTTATTAACTATTTCTCATTTATCAGAAGATAATCAGAAGTCAAGTGAAGGACTAAATACAGTTCTATTATAAATAAATACTACTACTTTCTTTTCTGTTGTTAGAGCTGTTCATTCTAGGTGTTAATTTGGTTCAAATTGTTTTAACAGTTGTCTTCCATTCAAACAGAGGTGCCATTTTCACTGCGTATAGTCATGAATACAAAAGGAATGACCTATAGACAAGGTGGCTTTTCTGTCTATTTTCAATCAATCGTCATAACTGCTTTTCTTTAAGTGCTGCTTAATGTTTACACTATCACTTTCAGCTTTTACTTAATAGAATGAAAGGGTATTGATCTCATATTTGCTGCAGGGCAGAAAGGTGCCCAGTATTTGTAACGGTATAAGCCAGATGGTTTTTTGAAGGCCTAGCTGAAATGACTGACCACAGCAGTTTGTAACTGCTTTTCCCATAGCAAGTAAAGGTAAGAAGAGCATTCACGCTCTGCTTCAGTGCCAAGTCAGCCAACCTTAAACCTCAAGGTAATTTAAACTAATCTGGGTGACTTGGCTGAAAAGGACTTGAAGCACTCATGTATACTATGTGGTCTCAACTGCTGCGGTACTGCTCCAACTGTTAGAATGAAACCCACAAACTGCTGTATGATCATCCCCTACAGACTTCAAGATTGATGTTCTTTGAAACGCTGTAAGTGGCACTTTGGGTACTTTTATCTCCAGCTTCAAAGCAACCACGAAAGAAGTTGCTATTTGCACTGCCCGAGGACAGCAACACTGGAACTGCCAGGAGCAGCAAAAGCTAATGAAAAGTGGTAGCCTAAATGTATGTGAGTGGTGGAACAATACTTTGCTTCAAAGGCCATGAGATAACTCTTGAGAACAGGTGTGGGGCCCGTTCACCACGGTGGCATACTCAGACTCTGTATTTCTATCATAAGTCATTGTTTGTAACACAATACCTGGGACTCAGCAGAAGCAGAGCCTGCAGAAAATACAGCTGGACAAAGTTTTTCTAACCTCCTCCTCCTCTAAACAATATGAAGAAACTCCACAAACTTATACAGTCTAAGTTTGAAGAAAGTAACAGTTAACGAAAAAGTTCAGTCTAACCCGGCAAGAAATAAACACATCAAGATATTACCTTGGTATTTTGAAGAGTGCCCTCATAGGGTGCAAATCAGCAAGGGGTGGATCTCCATCTCCCAACTCTATTGCAGTAATACCCAGTGACCATGCATCACATCTGGCATCATAGGAGCTATCTAGCTGCTGCTCACAGGCAATCACCTGTTGGAGTAAAAGACTGGGATGGTCACTGGATGGTCAAATGTCCGAATTTAAGAGTACACCCACAGTTGGGGGAATCTCTTACAGGATGGAGATACTCGGTGAAATACACAGACTTGCACACATTCAGCAAGCTAAAGTATTCTGTTGCTGAAAAAACCCAATGTTTAAAATAGAGACAGCAGGTGTCCATGAACACCAGGTTCTCTGACCAGATGTTCCCTGATCTGACAAAAGGGTGCAAATCCTTGGCTTTTTCAGCTGAAGGTGGTAAACTGCATCCCATGGCTGAGGGAAGTAGAAGGAAACTCAGCAATCCTGAATCTCTTTTCTATGGATTATTACTGCAAAATAACTAATGGAGCTATACTGCTCGCTCTATGAAGTGAAACAAGCAAGAAAGCAGAAGCTGAATTCACTATCTCCTACTAGATCCTTATTCAGACAAATCAGCCAATTTTAAGATCAAGCTAATTTCTCAACAATGTGTTTGCCACTGTATTACAGCAAACGTATTTAACTTCATATACATTTCAGCTCATCCAGAATGCTGAATGAATCTAGAACTTTTCATCCCATTAGCTACAGCTCTAAACCAACATTTGTGCTGTTAGCTACATGGCTAGACCAATGTGTATAAACAGAGTAAGTTTATAAAAATACATGTGTATAAACAGAATAGTTTCATGTGCTATAAATAGATGTATATGCACGTGTTTGTGTATGCACAAATAGCATAAATACCTAGGCTTATTTATAACGAAATATTTTTCCTGCCTCAGCTTAAAATGTATCTTTATATGCTTCAATTTCAGGCCGGAAAAATCTCCAAAGGTACATAGTACATCTTATTCATTCATAATAACCTCTTCCATTTCTTGCTGTCAGCTATGGATATATAGTATTAAAAACTTTCCAGGTGTAGAAATAAAAAAATAAAAGCTATAATGTATCACACTACAACCCTGGGCTTCCTCCATCCATGGGAAGATGAGATACCTACAGTTTCAGGACTTGGAAGGCTGGCAAGGATCAATGGTAGTACTCTCTCCTCTAACATTTTAGTAAGCAATTCAACATCCTGCTCTCTGGCTCTAACCTTGTAATTTCAAAAACAAACTCCATTTTAACTTGATCCTTGCATATGTAGAAGAAAAAAGGTTTAAAACACTTTTTTAAAGGACATTGCTATTTCATTGGTGAAAGGACCAGCGGTCAGGAAGAAAGACAAAGAAAGAGCAGAAACGCAGAATGTGGCAGCTTGAATACCAATGACAAAATGTTTTGAAACATGAATCTAACCTCTGGAGCCATCCAGAATGGGGTGCCCACGGAGGTGTTCCGACGGAGACGAGTGCTGGTCAGCTGAGCAGACACACCTGGAGGAACGAAGGGAAGCTATAATCAGAGCAACTGCTGTTTCCATCCAAGACAGCCCTTCTGAATGGTGACATCCTTGTCTTGTCATGCTACAACTTCCTCTGCAGGCGAATCTCAAATACATCTTTCCAGTTCTCCGGAAAGGGAGGCCCAGCCCTCAAAGGTACTCAGCACTTCAGCGGAGGTTCTCCGCATCCTTTGTTTCCAGTGACTTCAGCAGGACTGGGATTTAGTCCTAAATGAGTGTTTCATTAGTAATCTGACTCCATATATTTTGACTGGCTCATTACAGTTTTTCTATATCCTGTTTTAGGAGAGCAGTAAAGCACTTTAGGGAAAGAAAAAAAAAAAGTACTGTACCTTCCACAGATTCTTTTTTTCTTTTAATGCTCAGTACTGACACTAGACCTCTGTTTCATTATTTATATATTTCAGGTTGAACACTATAAAAGATACTTATCCTCATCTCTTAGCTGCTCTGCCATAAAAAAGAAACAATAAAACAGTGAAACCTCAAAAATTCTTACAAAAACAGAAGTCGCTCCATGCTCAAAGCACACTCTCAAAGCAACATCAAATGCCTGCAAATCAGCTTTGCAACATGAGCTGTAGTTTAAGGCATTAACTATTTCAGGCCAAGAGCTGGAAAGTGAACTCCAAAGTCTAAAGATTCCTTATGATTTTAATTTAAAAGACACTGAAATATCAGGAATTCGAGTGGACTGCAGCACACTTCTGACCAGCCTGCCACCAATTTCGTTCCTTACAAAACAAGGGTGTATTGGTTGGAAATATCTCTTGTGTGTGCAAAGGGTAGAGTACAACACATGGAGAAAAACAGCCCCTCAGCTAGCATGTCCTGAACTATTACGGATTTATGAGTCACAATCAACTGTGAGGTCCACATGTGGAGAAAAACAGCCCCTCCGCTAGCAGGACCTGAACTACTACGAATTTGAGTAATAGCCAACTGTGAGGTCCACCAGAGGCATATTCTGGAAGTGCCTGGTAGGTATCTGGATGGCAAGAAAGGTGCTGTGTTCTACTCTTGTTCCAACCTCAGTCTGATTGACACTGAAGCTCACTTATTTTGCCTTCATACATACATCTGCTTTCTCTTTAAAAAAGTAAAAAGCCTCAGTTTTTCTCTGTGAGTGCCATTTCAATATTCTGAAATACAAGAAGCTCCAGTGAGTACCACTGGCCAGTTTTAACTCTGTATTGTCTGGTTTGAACACGCTTAACCTTGTCTTCCTGAATACCCTGCAGATGGTTCATAACAGGAGCAATTCACATTAACTGCCCAGTGGAAATAGTAACTAAACCTCTGTCTAGATAGAATTTGATCGTTTTGGTTTTTTTCAGTGGTGGTCAAGAAACCATAGAGGGCTTGATCTGTTTTTGCACTCTAAAGCTATGAGTTCAGCTCTGATTCACAAAATATCTGCATTTGTCTGCCACAGAAATGTAGATAACTGCTGAAAATAAGGCAGCAAGAAAGATCTCACCTGTTCTTTGAGACAAACACAACCACTGCTTTTGTGGCTGCCTCCCTCTAGTCTACTCCAGGCTTGAGAAAGTTGAATCTTTCTCTCTCCATGCCTGCAGAAAGTCCAATACACAGTGTTTGCACCATGGAAAGCTGGACAATGTGAGTCTTAGCACAAAGTCCATCAATCCTGCTTTGGCGCAGCTAAGCAGGGGCTTTGTTTTTGCTGCCTCAAGTTGTCTGAGGTCCAGCATCCGGCTCACAGTCTGTGGCTGTTTGAGCCCTCAGCAAAACACGTCATTCAGAAAACAAGGAGTAAGCACACATCACCACAGGTCTGTCACTGTTGCAGTGATGCCAACAGACATCATTACATGATCCTTGGTTTTGGAGGGAGAGGAGGCTACTCTTCCCTTTCCCTTTCTACGTGTTATAGGAGTCCCCTGTGCTAAGCTCTTTTTTGCAGTCTCGGACGACGAAATGGGATTCATATCTGCAGGCAAAGAAATGCACTAACTAAATTTTTATGATTCCAGTGTCACATTTTATAAATCATCATAACTTTCGGTAGAGATAAGGGACAAAATATAAAAGGGACATTACAATCTTCTCTGTCTATGCACTGTTGTGTTTTTTTTTTTCTCCTTGAACTGTAATTATTAAATAAACTGAAGGGGGTTTTTTTCCCCATCCCCCTTTTTTTACTTCAGTAAAAAACTGATTTAATTTGAATTGTTCACCACTACTTTCTTTAGGTTCTTGGGGTTTTTGTGGGCTTTTTGTTTGGTTGGTTTTTTATCCTTTTGCTCTTAGCAGTAAAGTGGCATTTCAGATTATGGAGTGTAGGTCTTACGACAAATGATATTTCCTTGGGCTTTTTCTGTGTATAGAGGAAGAGTATGTAATTCCACACTTAGTAACATTTCTTCCAGCATTTCAGTAACCAGTCAAGCATACAGCTGGCCAGCTTTTTTTAACTTGTATATTTTCTAATGAAAACATCTTGCTCCTCCCGCTTCCCCTTTACTACTGCTTTGTTGCAAAATGAATCAAGTATTCTCCTAAGAAAATCTAAAAATATGTCATAAAGCAGTGTTTTATTACACACAAATTGTAAATCTTATGAAAGTGAAGAGCTTAATAAGTAAGTGCATTAATAATACCAATGCACACCATACCCAAAAGAAAATATTGTGCATACAGTTGGAAAAAGGCTTTTTTTTTTTTTCTTCTTTTCAGGCATTAGTTTACTAATAAAGACTGGAAATTAGCAGACTGACACCATGAGTATTATTCAAGCTTTTCATTGCAAAAACTGGCATATTGGAATAACATTGAAAGTAAAGCCACCTACTTATAACCTTAGCACTCAATAAAAGAAAAACAGTACAAAAATAAGCTCCCTCTTATTAGGAAAGATTTGCCTCATAGTAGTGCCCAATCTGAGCAGACACTGTTCTGATCTAAATTGGGAGGCTGTACAACATCGTTTTATGATTACATCCTGTGACAGAAGTATGCACATTTTACTAGTTGATGCTCATGGGGGAATGTTGAGCCCTACCGAATTCTACTAGATTCACATTTGGCACACAGCAGGGAGACTGCATTACCAACACACTAGCCACTGTTATTCATACATAAAAACACAGACCCTACTCCAAAGGGCTTACACTCTAGCTATCACACTGCCTCTGGCTACCTCTTCCGTAACCCTTCTTCATTTGTGCCTTCAGTGTCCTCTTCCCTACCTAAGCATCCTCTTTGTGACCTTCTTTGGATTAAGAACCTGCAACTCGATCATTCCTCAAGCTAGTCTCTGCACCAAAAACTGCTCACACTGTTAACCTTGCAGATCTAAACAGGCTGAAATGCTTTGAATTATTTGCCAACATTTTTTTTAATCTCCTAGAGAAACAGATGTGAAACAGCAGCAGCATCTTACACCACATTCCCCTTAAGCCCGCTGGCAGATATGTTTTGGCATTCCTGTTCCATGCTGTTTGCTGCAAAAAGTTGCCTCTCCTTCCTCGCCCCTCTGTCCAATGGTGTGAAGGCAGTCAGTCCCTCATAAATCATTCAAGCCCACCTTTTTACTAGATCTGGAGGCAACAGGTCCTAACAGTTTAAGGTTTTCCTTTAGCACCCTAAGCTTCACTTTGGGAAGAAGCCACTATTCTTGTCAGGATGCAGACAGGGAAGTAGCTACTTCCCACCCAACAATGGTGGGGTCATAACTCAACTTCTCTGTAATTGCTATTATCCTTGACACTGTCTCATTTTTTGTTTGCTTCTTTCAGGTTGTATTGGTGTAATGGTACATATACAGACAGGATAATTTCAGACAGATCAGCTGAAATGCATACAAAATGCTTAAAAAATAATACACATAACTCCTTCATACTCCATAATGACAAAAGACAACAGGGAAAGAACAAGATTAAAACAAAGCGATTCTGATAGTCCAAATGGCAAATGTCACAACACACCAGGTGTGTAGTAACCACATGCAACTGTATTGCAAGTATGATGGCATCCCCACTGAGACTGCAAAGGGAGATCAGAGATCTTCTCCCAAGTTTAATTACTTAGCATGGATAGAAAGCATAAAAATATTTCATAGAAAATGTTACTAACATGGCATAAGGACACAAGTGGTTGATCACTTTACAGGAGATGTTTCAGAACCTTTTTGAAACAATGTCAATACTCAGAAATCCTTACAGACTATCAGCTGACCTCAAAACCAAAGTTTTAAATGAAAAAAGCACAGAGGCAATATTGTTTCCTTGGGTGAGCTGTTGACAGAAAAGCATGCTTGAGAACTTCTGCGCAGTGATAAGTGCTCAAATTAAATCTAGAACTAAAATTGGGTTCTGGCCCATAAGATGGAAATAAAGAAATAGGAAACAAAGTTGAAATGAGGAGCCAAAAAATTAGAATTTCCAGCAGCATTTTATGTTGAAAGGTGTTACGTTATGTTACAATGAAGTATGACTTCCTTTTCATAAATCCATCTTGCCTACTCCCAATCATCTTCTTGCTCCTCATATGTTTAGAAATGATTACCAGGATTACTTGCTCCATCACCTTCCCAGGGATCAAAGTGGGGCTGACCAGCCTGTAGTTCTCTGAATCCTCCTTCTTGAAGGTAGGAGTGACAATAGGTTTCTTCCAGTCCTCAGGAACATCCCCCAGTCTCTAAGACCTTTCAAAGATTACCAACAGTGGCCTTGCAATGACATCGGCCAGCTCTCTCAGCACTCTTGGGTGCATTCTATCAGGTCCCACAGACTTGTGTACATCCAATTCGTTTAAATCCTCCCTAACCTGATCCTCCTCTACTGAGGGTAAGTTTTCCTTGCTCCAGACTTTCCCACTGGTCTCAGGGATCTGGGATTCCTGAGGGCCAGTCTTACAAGTAAAGACTGTGGCAAAGATGACATTGAGTGCCTCAGCCTTTTCTGTGTCCTTTGTCACCACGTCCACTGTCTTTATGTATTATTTTAATGCACGTGGTGTTTTAATGATGAAAATGAGAGTTTCCCAAACACTCAGGAAAACACACACCGCAGATGCAAATCTTTAACTGAAATAGGGCATACCCAAAAGATAACCAAATGGCCCTTTACAACTCCAGGCAGATCAAAAGCTTAGTATCCAAGAAGACCATGTATATGAACTGCCTGGGAGATGAAAAATCCATGGTGTTTACTACAAAACCAAGAGGCATGGAGTAAAAGGGGGATAAAAAAAGTTAATCTGTACTATGAAATATAGGGTGACATAAATGGAAACTAAAGGAATCAAAGTCCAGTGGCTTTCACAGTAAACTCAGCACGAGGATTAAAGACAAAGTAAAGGCATTTTTAGGCATATAAGGAACAAAATGAAAATCCTAAGTCAGATACAGAATCATTACAAGGTACATACTGATAATAAAAGAGCAAACAGTGACCTTAAAAAAAGCAGAACGTTCACTGCATCTATGAGATTTATAATCTTTTTAAACAGAAGGTTTTAATACAGCTTCTTTAAGAAACCCGAGAACTTTTGTATTACAGGGGATTGGGCAGGATGGTGTGGCAGTGTACTCTAGCTTCCCTCAGTCTACGATTCTGATTCCACCCTTTCTCCATGGCCTCCAGTAGAGCAGGTGACCACGGGCTGCCCTCCACATGCTCCTGACAGTTCAGTGCGGCATAAGGCCAATGATTCTAATCAAATCTCATGCTTCGGGGCTTCAGCTGGCTTCCTGAAAGGGATGCACAGGAGCATTTGTTTTCCTGACACACAATTGGCCAGACGTATTTAGATAGGAGAACCAGTCTTCTCTGGAGCCTCAGGGTTTTGTGCAGCTACACACAATCTGGTGCAGTATGCTGGTGAGGAAAGTCCTCCTTCTTAGATGCTGCCTTCCTCACATATTAGATTTCAAACTGACTGCCACTTTTGAGACCCAAAAAGGACTTTTTTCCCTGTATGACTGGGAAAATCCTAGAGATTTTTCTCCTTTTTTTATGACATGGTTTTCCTGTTAAGACTATCTGGATTACTGGCAACATCTATGCTGATTAGACAGAATATTTAAAATACCTAAGGACTGGAATACTTCAGTACAAATGAGTCATTGGGTTCAACTTTCAGGTAAAAATGAATGGGGTTTAGTATACACAGGTGAGACCAGAGGGCTTCTAATAATCTCAAGAGATTACTATTTTGTGACCCATGAGAAAACCAAGAGGAAGTCTTTGCTGGCCAGAAAGGGCTATTTTCTCACTTCATGTGTCTGGCATATGACACCAGCTTTCTGTGTCAAGCTTCTTTAATGTTTAAGCCACCAGTGACATCTTTATGTGAATTAGTAGAAGAAAATATTTGAAAGACCAAGTGAACAGCTTATCCTGGATACAGCATTTGGCCACATGATTTCTTTTTTTTGTTACTGGACAGCACAAAGGTTTTCATTCACACATGGCCCATAAAATAAGTTTTTAAGGACTAAGCCTTCAACAAAGAATCAAACATTCAACAATGAAAATACTCCACAGCTCAAGTCAATGCAATCCATCTTATCCCTGCTAACCCTGGTTTTAAAAATTTGGAATTATTACTTTGATTGGGTTCAAAGCAGTTTGACAAACTGCTCATGAAGAAAGTGTTCTTCAAAGTCTTTTACTTTTATTGGCTTCTGCCATAGTTCCCTAGTAAATGCTTTTTAGAAGCAACATGTGAATGTCATGCTATACGGTATGCAGAAATGACAACACAATAATAGTCTAGTTTTGATCTGAATCAGTGAAGCAGACAGCTTTATTATGGATGCATGCTAGAATGACTAAGGCAAATACAAGTCTTGCTATGATTCATTGCTTAAAGTAAGCTAAGGGCAGAAAAAATATTTTATTTTTGAATACTTTCAGATTAAATTATTTTAATTAATTGTTTCATTTTTGCAGAATGATTCAGGCCTCATTTATAGCTAATGCAGGGGAAGAAGAAAGAGACGCAATTGGATATTCTGACTACTCCAGAATAAGAAATCTACAAAAGTTTGGAAAACTACTCAAGGTCATGCTGAGCTCCTCTTCAATGTCAGCAGTACATGTGAGGCTGGGAACCATGATATATATTAAAAGGGACAGAGATTAAAATGTCCTTCCCCAAAATGCCCCAATACTCCAACTTGGATCACTCACAATTGACTTCTCAACCTATTCACTGAGCACAAGGTGGCTCTAGACTCCCAATCCATTGCAGCCTGACCTGTACTGCATGCGTTTGCAGCATAGTCCTGTGAGCCTTCTCTCCCTCTGCAATGCCACGTGCCACACAAGGCTTGCTAAACTGATCTGTGATCAGTCAACAAACTGCATCTATCAAGCCTGTTTGTGGTAGGGAGAGGCCATAGCACTGTGTCACAGCAAGGGAACACGAGAGTTGGTGAGGTGTCACGATGAAAGGATGAAGATCAGTGCTGTGGTTCCCTCCCCAACCTCTAACCCAAGGTTTCAGATGCTTTCCCCACAAGACCAGCAGAAAGTTCCCTCATGCATCAGAAAACCAGGAGAGGTGAGCAATTAAGCAGATGGAACTATTAAGATGGAGTCTTATCATGGACTCATTAATTACTTTGAGATTGTCCCTATTACTTTGGATGTGCTGTACAGTGTAACTGATTTTACTACTCTTGCTTTGTCATTATAGCAGCTGCTGGCTCATCTACACTTCAAAAACTCAACTTGTTTAGTATAATCACAGAATTTAAAATATTTTGGCCTGTATTTCTGTATCAGAATAGGCATGAATATGATGTAATAAAACATAACAAAAACACCTATGCATTCTAACTTACGTTGATCAATTGTTACTGATCACTAGTAGTTGTAAAGCATTACTAATATTCCATAATTTGTAAGAAAGAAGTAGCACACCACTACTAAGTCACAAAAGACAATGTTGGCAGAATCACTACACACTCTTGGGGAAAAAAAAACCCAAGAAATTTATTTTATGAACTCAACTGAATTATGAAATGTACTTACTACTTTCATTTAGTATTGCCTAAATGAAATTATGTATGGATTTTAAAGTAAAAATAGAGTTAATATAAAAATACACTACCACAAATATTGTCTTACAATTGGCTTGTTTCACCAAATCGCAATTTGGTAAAATTGCAATACAGAAATGCCAGCATTAAGATTTCCTTGGCTCTTAACTTTGGATGACTTTAAATATTACCTTTAAAAGAAGAATGACCATCCTCTCCATAACAAAATAATAACCCTATTATATTCCAAACACAAAAGCTGACCTCTGTTTACCTGCAGTTTCCAAACTACATGGAAGAAATAGTTCAAGTATTAAACAAAGTAATGTCAGTTTTCAGTATGTCTAAATAAAGCAATACAGTACTCCCTCCCCCAATCCATTTTTTCCCCAATGAGTCATACTCAGGAGAAATCTCTAGTTGACTCAGGCTACTATACATCCAGGATAAAACTGTGCTATCTGAAACTGCATTTGGAATGCCAAGACAATAGTCACACACAACTTTTAAATCCAACACTTGTAACATTTGAAACAAAAGCAGAAAAATGCAAACTAAGCATGTTTGAAGTACAAAAATCACCTTACCTTCATTATATATTCCATTACTGTTACAATACATGTTTTAATTATGCAACCCCTTTATCCACAGTACTAAAGGAACCCTTGAAATCATTATTCTATTAACTGCATGCAGAACAGCTTGTAATTTTCCACCATCTGCCAGCAGCAGTGAGGTTGCATTACCTTCTTTCCACGTCTTCCACTGGAACCTGCTTTACCTATAAAAAAACCTTAGATCTTTCCTATGTATTGCTTATCCAGAGACTCTAATGATGGAGAGTTTTAGATACCATTAATGAAATGCCTAAGATGAAACTGAAAATGGACAGTGCCAATCCCTTTCAATATCCCCTTTCCCACAGCGACAGTACTAGGCAAACTGGGGGGAATCATGGGATCTCTTGTAGTTAGAAATAGACTTGAATTCCAAAGATTTAATGAGTCCTCCAACATTTTATTTTCATTATGTGAACTTGAATATTTCTAATACCCATCTAGATGTCTGAGGTTGGTTTTTTTTTTTTTCCAATGACCTTTCATGGTAATAATGTCAACAGTCTAATTACATGTGGTATGAAAGTATGTTTTCATTCAATGCATAGAAGGACATGGCCTTCAGCAAGGAATAGTGCTGCTGGAAAACTATGCATTTGCCTAAGTGGTGGAGTACAATTTATATTTACATTTTTTCTGGACATTTCCAAGGCAACAGCTGCTCATCCTGAGATATTTCTAGTCTGTGACAGTAGGCTTCAGCAGTCCCATAGAAGTATGAGCTACCTGTACTCTTGTTCAAGACTACCAGCCTACAAGGTCAACCCTCAAAAACATAGCTGAAGAGGAATTTTCCATCAGCATTACACTCTCCCCTTTTTAGCTAAAAGAATCACTTGCCATGTGACTGTAGATGTTTCAAAACTTTTAGCGGAAAAACAGTTCTTTCCTCCATGACTCCCCACATGTCAGCAACCTGTCTAGTTTGCTGACAGGGAGTTGTGTCCTTTAGGATCCTCTTCTTTCAACAACATATAAGCGTGAAAAGCTCTGGCTTTCAAGCTCCCAGACTCACTGCAATGGCAGGGGATTTCAGAAACACATCAAATCTTTCAAAATGAAATGTCACTTGGACTTTTTCAGACCAAAGTTAAAATAACAACGACAATAATACAGCTAAGTTTCTTTTCTCCCATTTTGGAACAGCACATTATTTAACATCTCAGAATTTCTAAATGGGAATTGTGTCTTAGACTAACATTATTTAATGCATGAAAGGCCCTGTGCAGCATCCTGATTTAAAGAAAATAAATTGAATTGAGAGGTACTATTCAAAGAAGCAAGTATTTGTCAGCATAAGCAGATGTTATACACTCAGCTCCCTATGAAATTTGTTACACATTGTAAGATGCAGATGAATATATGAATTTTTATTACAGATGAGGTGTGCTATGTGTGCAAGTGACTTCAGGCCAGTTTTTTAACTGATGTAACAAGGTCAGACACTGAAAGATATTTAGGCAGTACAGGCTGCAGATAAATTTGTCACAAGACTTTCAAAAGGTACCTAGCATTAAATTAATTTGGATTTACATGCTAGAAGTTTTTGAAAAGTTTATCAGCTGCTTTTCTGCACCTTTAGTGGCTAAAATTTCTTTTGAAATCTGGCGCTCTAACATCAATCCACTGCATACAACCAGAATTCTGAGAAACAGATGTAAAACATTTCCTTCCCAGATCACTAATAACCAACTGTGAATATAATTAAGAATATTTATAAAAAGGGAATTTGGTTCACACCTTGCTTGCCTCCAACTCTTTTTATACAATACATTATATAGCTGTCACCTTTTAAAGTGCTGCAGGGAATTTAATATAAACATATATTTTTCTATCAAATCTCTATCCTATGCTGAAAACATAGCAGCTACACTTGAATATAGCTATTCACTATTTGTATTGATGCAGTAGAGGATGCTCCTTGCTTAAGAGCATAATTGCTGCATTTCTCAGCTGTAAGATCCTTTTCCAAAGGTCTTGTACCAGAACAGCTTAACAGCTAATTCCCACAAACGTTCAGGAAGCAAAACTGCCTTCAGTCAACCTTATTCTCCTACAAGGAAAATATGGACTTTTAATGTATCTAGAAGTTTAATGACTTCAGGGACTGAATGTGTGATCATGGGATGTGCTTACAGTAGATCCCCTTGGCTGCTACTCATTATCTGTAGTAAAAAAGAATGATTTTATTTATCTCTGCTGATCTAAATTATCATACTGGATGGATGTGAGGAGAGAGGATGCTGCCCTGGTAGCAGTATATCAAAATTCTTGTGGCTTGGACAGTTTAAACTAAAACTTCTATCTTGCAGCTCCTTGATAAGCAATTGAGCTCCAGAAGCATTGGTGTGGAGATGTTATAAACTCATTTACTTGATTTGATCATTAATCTATCAACTGGGATTGGGTGTTTCTTAGATACAAGAATATTACTGGGGTGATTCAGCAGAATATTACAGCAGAATTTTAAGAGAAAGCAAAAATTTCACTCTTCAAAGCAATTTGGGTGACGAACTGCCATGGTATTCTTTCAAAGTCTTCCTCATCTCTTTAACTATCCATACCTCTACGAAAGGCAAACAGTTCAGACTGTTAGCCTGGATTTTGGGAGAGCTCTTCCACACACTTTCTGTGTCACCTCAAGCAACTCAGTCTCTCAAAGTTTCAGATCCCCAGCTGTTAACTGGGAATTATAGTAATTTACTTCCTCATAAGAGTGTTGTGAAGGTTATCCATTATAGACTCTGCAGTGTTCAGAAACTATGGTCACAGCATACATAAATGCCTATGACACAACAACCATAAGGCAATGTGTATAAATTGTGTCACAAAATGAAGCTTCTGGAAAGTCAGTACTGCTGTGCAAGAAAGGACTGACAATGGTGGTACACTATACACCAAGTACAAAGAGCAGAAAAAGAACACAGGAAAGAAAAGCCATTCTCAAAGGTGACTTAATTCACTGAAAGTTAACTGTTTTTTTCACTTAATGGCTCTTAAAAATTTCCTAACTGTACTTTAAAAAAAAAAAGGAAAAAAAAAAGACACAAGTTCCAAGTTATATGACCACACAACACATACAGACTGAGAATAGGTCCTTTTCTAGTATTGTGCTCTGTAGGGGACTTCACAGGTCCATCTTTCAGATACAGGTTTTATGCACCTGTTTACATGAAAACCACCATAAAGAGTATCAGGGGAGGAGAGCAAAGGGTTCTTCAGGAACATCTCATCATCAGTGAGCATGCAGGAGAATGCCCCAGACAAAATTACCTTGGGAAAGACTCACTTCCTCTGTCAAGTGTGTTTGGTGGTTGATCCACTGTCTCTGTTCCCCTATCCACAACAGAAAAGCTGTGTGCATGCTAGAAAGGGCTGTGTGATTATTTGGGTTGGTTTTGTTTGTTTGTTTGGCCTCATGTAGTAATGGCTCAACCTAAACCAAAAATTTTGCTTCCACAGAGTATTTACTGGGAGAAAAGGAGATTGTGCCTGCATGTCTATCTCATTCTGTAGCCTGCAGATTCACAGGCTTATATAATAAAAGATGGCTATGAGTTTCAGTCCCTGATCCAATAAACGTTTATGTACAACAGTCTGTAGCAGTGCCAACATGAGAGATTTTGATCAACTCACATTCCTGGCTAAAAAATACTCTTGGAATCTGATTAATGTGGGTTTAAATCCTCTTAAGTAGAAGACACAAATCTCCCAAATCCCAGCTGAATACCTTAAACATCAGCCTGAAGGGTGAATGGTATGGCTTCCATAATGATTTTGTGAAGACTATAAATTTTTCCCATTCAAAACTACTTATTATTGGCTTCAGATTGGGGGTGGGGTGGGGTGGTGAAAAAGCCAGAGAAAATGTCTATCTATTCCTAAGTTAAGGTGCAGTTCCTATATTCCTTTGGGAGGAAGGACTCCATATATTACAGGCCCCTCTTCGACCCACATAAATGTGTGTGTATGTACGTTTGTTTCTTGCGCACGTTCTCATCTGCGCTTTGGCATCACAATTTTTCCCACAAGATTTCAAGATTATTTTTCAATTACAGCCTTAGCAGTAGATTGCAGTAACTGGGGAATAAAGAATTCAGGTCCTCATCCCTACAGCTTGTATGTTTTGACATCTGCATAAGTGAATTAATTTTCAGAAGCATCGATCCTCCACGGCTCTAATTGCCTTCAGCACCTTAAAAAAATTAGTATCCACAACACATTAAAAACTTGTGGGCAAAAATATTGATTTTGCCTCACATTAAACTTCCAGACTATCAGAAAATACTAGTAAGTGTACGGTAGATAATTTAGGAAGTCTGAAGGCTTTTCAATGGAAGATTTTATCTGAAGAATAAAATAATGAACATGAATTTTCATGAATTTTCATTTTAATATATGAATTTTTGGAAAAATTAGTAACCCTAATAGTTGTGGGGTTTTGTATGTGAAGCAATGAGAGTTGCATAAATACAATCCACTGGCAAGAAGACTATTGGGACTACTGGGACTAATATTGGGACTATTGAGACTAATCCTATGTTTAGTTTAAACAACTGTTATGTATCAATTGAATAAATCTCATAACAAAATAGTACGGTAAAGAAAAAATAAAGATTTTTCAATCTGCTGAATGGAATCATGATATTTACAATTGTCTGCTACGCTGTGAAGTAGTGACCAATAAACTGAATTTAAACATTAGAAGACAGTGTGCTACCAGAGGATAATAGTTCGTAATAACTAGCACTGCAAATTTTTATACCTCCCTTATATAAAACCAGAGTCAATACACTTTTAAGGCAAACCACTGTGGTATGCTGATAAATAACAGGTTGCATCCACTTACCTGTGTCTCTGCTTTTCCCTTTTGGTGGTGAAACCAAATGACAGCATTCAACAATCACTTTAGGCCTAACAGACTTGAACAGATGCTTTTCATTAAATGCCAATTCTTAGGTTTAGACTTGCCAAAAGTATGCTGTTAGTCTTCCCAAACTTTGGAAGGTGGGGATTACCTATATAATATCTCCCCCTCTACTGCCTTCAGGTAGTATCGCTTGTTTTGTTTCTAATCAAACTAATAAAGTATATGTGACTGAGGTGGAGCTCTCTCATTCTTCACAATATCTAGGAAGTTTTAAGTCCTCTCATATACAACATGAAATTTTTGCCTATCAGCTCCTAATTTCACTGAACCAGCACACAGTCCTAGAGGAACTAAACACCAACCTTATTTTGAACCCTATTAACTCGCTTTGCCACTTCACTTACTGTGTATGCCCCAAAGCATTTGGCACTTACTACCACCATATTGTAACTTCTATTTGTTAGCCATGCTATCAAAACCACATTAGCAAAATTGCTGGAAAACCCAAAGTTATAAAAACACCAAGTCTGTGAATATTTTATTTCTAGCAATCAAGTTAAAAAGTAACTTTGATTATCCAAGTGATTTTTAATGAAGAACTCAAAAACTTAAAAAAAAATTAATATAATTAATCTTTTCTGATTTGTTTATTTTATTTTCCATACTTCAGATGTGCAACATTGGTTGTATATATAAGTAAACATAACATACCAAAATCCACAAGCTTGACTCCTCCTTCAGTGGTCAGAAGGATATTATTTCCCTTAATATCACGGTGGATAGTTTTGTTTTCATGCAAATGCTGAAGTCCCTGGAAGGTGACATGTAAACATGAACTTTTTACTTACAGCTCTGTCCTTTGTATGACATTTGCAGAAACAAAAAGGTAGAAAAGTATGAAAAAACTTAAAACAGTTTAAAACTCAAAACCACAGAGGTGTCATTCTCACTGGAAAAACACTTGGCACACGATGAAGAATAGATATTTTTTAATTGTCCCACTTCATGTCAAATAGAAATTTTCAGATAAAAGCAGAAAAAAGCACACTATAAATCTACATTATACATTATATCTTTAGAGTATAAACTCAAAGAAAACTGCTAAGGCCTAAATTCCACTGCAGAAAATCAAATTCTGTTTCAAAGAAAATGAAAAATAAAGACACGTGATCCTGATTAGCGGAAAAAAAAAAAAAATTCTTGTAGCGGTGTTTGAATTCACTAGATCTGTTGATCATTTTGCTATAAAAATATTTGGGATCCAGACATAAGAAGTTGAACAGTATTTTGGGTGTATTTCTGCTATTTCTCAAAGAAACGCGATTTTGATGCAGAACTGTATTTACTAAGGAAATTAATCAATGGTCAGAAATCAATTTTAATTCTCTTAATAATGAAACAAACAGATGAATTGTTCTTTACCTTGCTTGTTCAAAAAGAAATGTCTGAATTACACATTACCTTGATTTCATTACACACTGCTATAATACAAGACAGTGAGCCAGTGAGTGTTAGCAGGGACATGACCTTTATTCAAAGAAAAAAATATGAGGTGAATATTGACTGTCCTTTCACTGAGACCTTATCTTACCATCAGAGCTTCACGTAAAATGTAAGCAATTATAAGTTCATTCATCCTTTCGCCTCTCTTCAGAAATCCTTTCACAAGATCAGTCACAGATCCACCATTGCACAGCTGCAAAACATCAGGGGAATATAAAAAGGAATTAAGAAGTGTTGAGTAGCCACCTGGTTTTAGTTTTCAGTAGTTTTCGTATTTGTAGCCAAAAGAGCTCCTAAACTGGCAAACCACAAATTTGTCCTTATGTCTACCATTTATACAAACAACATACACAGCAACTTGTGCCAATATTTTTTCACTGCTTTCTGCATTTAATTCTTCTTGCCCCAACACAAGTACAGCAGTCTATCTCTGTTTTCCTATATACATGATTGCTTTTCATGGAACAGAAGCAGCTTATAGTGCAATAAATTTGCTCTGAAGGCATGTTCTGTGGGGCACGCTAATTGCTTCTTACATTCATCATGTGCAACTCACCAGCAATGCAAATTATTACAGCACTAATTCTCAGGTACAAAAGCTACATACAACATAAAATGGGTTTAAGGCACCAGAAGACAGGTGGCAGAGAAATTCCCCCAAGAAGAAAATCTTCCAAGGGGAAAGCTGCCCTCTTTGCCAAGCAGCACTTAATTCCTAGTGTAGAAGGGTGTTAAACACAAGGGATGGGCATTATGGAAGATAATGAAACCACCATGGAAAGGTCTCATCTCTCGCACAAGGTGGGCCATGGGTGTAAGACTAATTATAGCCCTTGTAGCATCAACCCTGTGAGCTTCTTGTTCCAGATGCAGAGCCACAATCTACTCTGGACAATCCTTTCTCCTGTCTAAGGTCTAAGGAGTTAGACTCCTGCAAACCCCTGTCCTGTCCTGTATACATGGGAAGCAGAGGTTTGGCCTTGCTCTCTAAAAAGATTAGTGAGCACACATTACCAGCAGATTAGTTTAGACCTGCAATATTTCATATGTTCATTTTTATTGCTTACAATTTTTCCGCAGGAAGAAGCAACAAGGTAACTTTAGTGACTAAGCCTGTAGCAGTTACATACCTGCAAAGATGAAATTGGTACTTAAGCCCTTAAACTATCCATAATCCACCTAACAATACTCATTGATTGAAGAGCCATCGGCTCTGTAAAGGAGTAGCTGCTTCCAATAAAACAGTGAAACAAATGGTAAGTTTTATACTGTATCATCCAGTAGCTTTTCGTATGAAAATAAATACCCACATAAGACATTTTACCAATGTAGTGCAGAACAGTAAATTCCTTTTGACTACAGATTTTGAAATCTATTCAAATTGAGAGTATAATTTATCAATAAAACCTTTCAATTGCAGAACTCCAGACATCAGATACTTTTGTATATGATTTTTTAATCTGTTCTTCTATACCTCTACATTTTTTCTGTGCTGCAATTACAAAAAGACTTGCACCTTACAGTATAAAACATTTTATAGCCCTTTGCACCCAAACACAACAATAGTTTTCTGATTACCGTTGGAACCCCAGGGTTGCATTGAACTTGTACCACATGAATGCCTACACAAATACCATTCAATACATAAGTCTTGTTGCAAGATATGTCCCCCATCAGGTCAATGAAGGCTCTGGTCTCATAGATGCTGAGCTCTATGGCAACAATCTTGGAACTCACTTAACCTCACCCTTACTTCAGTGGGACAATATGCATGCTTAGAGAGGGAAGAACTCATATGCTTCAATGATGAGATTAAGCGCTTTGCTGGATCAGGGTCAGATTCCCAAGCAGGATTTCATTTACTGTCTTTAGCCATGCTGGTCTGCCTTCTCCACTGACTTTTTCTAGTTACTTATTTTTTTTTAAATTACATTATCTTTCCAGAGTCTCTATTGTTTTAACTTTGCCACATCACCAACATGTTTAATCAAAGCAAATGAATGATGACAATTCTGGTTAATTTAATGCACTTGCATTTCAGGGCACTGAAACTGTCTGACAAGTGACAAACCAATTGTGAAATAAATTACACATACAATGTTCTTCAAACTCTTTTTCTTCATTATCTAGTATTAAAATTTTGCTTCTTACAGATGGATCTTCTTCTGTTTTCTTTACAGCGCTGGATATCTGTTAGTCTTTCTGTTCAAGGTAAAGAAAATTAACCCAGAAGGGAATATATTCTTTTTGTAGGTGGGAGAAGGAAGAAACTATACCTCAGAAATCACCTTCTTCTGTGTTTAGGCTGTAAAGCCAAGACTGAGTTTATTTGCCTGGGTCAGCAATGCTAATTTTTACTTTCTTAAACATGTCACTTTAACTAATTTTTCTACCCCTCTCATAAGATATAAATCCCCATTACGAGATAAATATCTGTATTCTAAGATAAAACATCTAAAATATCAGGCAAAGTAAGATACTAAAACTGTGATTATTTTAGACCAAACCAAAACTGAACCTGGGTATGTAAAAGGTCAGGTGAGCAAGTCTTGAAGGAAGAAGCAGAAAGTCACCTGCACCACCATGGAAGAGTTCAGAGCTAGGCAGAGTTCAGCTGAGGATGTCATAAACATGGGTTCTTTCATGCAAAGGGCAATTCTTCTTTTGCCACTTATGTCTCAAAGATTTGTACTTTTACTTACGGTAGACGATTTGTATTTTTTTGAGACCACCACCACAGGAGGCAGAGGGGAGAAAAGCCTACATATTAGAATGCAAGCAGCTATAAGGAGGAAAAGGGATTATTGGAATACAACTACAATTAGAAAAGGAGATTATGGCAGACACTGCATGTGTGCGCTCTCTGAGCTGCGTGGGGCAGGAGGGGGGAATAATGACGACAACGACACAGGTTAGTATTAACCTTGTCCTATTTTTCTACAGGCTAAACAAGTCTTCATAGGTAAAATGTTGCATTTGGTCTCATTTCCTACTTCTACTGTCTTTTTTTTGCAGGCGAAGCTGCCGCATGTCCCTATAACCATGCACATAACTAAAGTTCAAACAGTGATTCTTTCTCCTGACTCAGACTATTAAATTGCATGTGTGTTCAATGCAAGCTTATCATAAACTCCTCAAAAAGTCCCTCTCAATGAGTCGTGCTCTTCTCTTCCCTCTCAAAAGAAGAAGTTACAGAAAACTACGATATTTGTGCCCGATGCAGTGCTGGACCATGCTTGCTTGGGAATTGGAGTAAACAGGAGATAAATTATCCTTGGGGATGTTGACCAGGATCTAGTTCATGACATAAAAACTTAAAGGGGAAAAAACCCCTAAACCATAAAAAAAAAAAAAAAAAATCACATTTCCTTAATTCATACAGTCCTTCAATGAGAGATTATGGGATAAACATTATTTAGCAGTACTGCTGGACTGGAAGTTTCCTGGGGTGTTGTTAAATATTGCAGCTTATAATTATGATCTCTGCTGCTTCTTCATAGCATGCTGTCCACAGCAAAAAAACCTGTGTAGCCTCTTACCAAAGTTTCTATGTTTGAGTTAAGCTAACTGTAATGCTTGGATGACAAGAAATCATGAAGGCAACAGAGATAATTTTTTAAAAAGATCTTTCTAGTTTCCAGTGAAGCATCTATAGGAGAGAGATGCTAGTAGCTATTATTTCATTTCAAGCATTGGGAACTCACATGGCCAAATAGCTAATCAGTCTGTGTCATTACTCCACATCATTTGGCAAAATCTCCTCAGAATACCTTGATGAAGGGCACTATAAGCAGAAAACAAGAAACACATGGAGAACTCAGGACACAGACATCAGTAGAAGCTATGTGTCTATCTGAGCTGTGCCACAGGGCTGCTTCCTACCCTAAAGGTCAAAGTAACTCACCAAACGCAAATGCCCTTCAACCTGTCATGAGATATGGGCTCTTCTGGGAGGAGAGAGTAATAATTCTATTTCTCTCTCCCACACTCCAAAAACCACACACACATGCATTCTCTCTTCCACGCACAGACGCGTTTCTTGTTGCTTGTATCAGCTTTACAATACCTGTTTTAAACAACTAGTAATCCCAGGACAAAAATTGGGTATGGGAGAAGTGGTGGTGGCATCTGTTAGCTCAGGTTTGGCAGCTCAAGTAGTAGAAGATGTAAACTGAACAGACTTTCTCAGTTTGGTTCTCAGATACCACATGCTCTTGTATGTGAAACACATGCAAAACCAAAGCCCTTCAGTCTGAACTGTTTTTAGGAAGTCTCCAAAGGCTGCATTTTCCCAACAAAGGATAGAAATCCTCTTTTAAGCTTTGAATAAACTTAATATAAAGAGAGAGACTCTTATAAATGTCCAGCCTATGCGACATGGTAAGGGAAGATATTAGTGATCCTCCCACCAGGTTGTTATTTACAAATGTCATCCTGATAACTTTGTACCTGAGCAATTTTCATCAATTTAATGTTAGTCACTTCTTCTATTGTTCCCTTGTGATTTACAGGCATTTTCTTTACCAGCAGTATTTTCAGTGCCTGCACTGATAGAACGCAAATACTACCTCAAACACAAGCAACTAAAAGGGGGTAAAATGAACCCTTTGGGCTACCTAAAAGGGGGTGGAGAAGACAGACAGATGCTTCCCAGAGGCACACAACAAAGGATGAAAGGTAACAATCCCCAACTGCAAGATAGTGGATTCCTACTGGACATAAAGGAACAATTTTCCCACTGACAGTAGGTAAGCACTGGAACAGATTACCCAGCAAGTCTGTGTTATCTCCATCCCTGGAGATATTAAAAACTTGAATGGAAAAGACCCTGTGCAAATCTGTAACATTGAAGTTAACCACCTTTGAGCAGAGGCCTAGACCAAATAACTTCCAAAGGTCCCTTCCAAGCTATAATTTTCTATGATTCATAACATTTGGATTTAAAAATATTCAGACCCTAGTTTGGATATTCAGACAACAGAAAAAGGGGAAAAGGACTAAGGAAATAGACTGAGTCTTGCACACTCAGACCAAGGGAAAGAATAATTTGATAGAAGGCTTGATCCACGTGAACCAGCCTGCAAAGGCTGTAGCTCTGATGGCCTCAGCTGATAGCTGTATCAGAAGAGGTGCTTATGACTCTTCAACAGTGGTAGTGAAGGGCTCCTCCCTTATGATTTTCTGGCACTCAAAAGGCAAAGACTCACACTGGGATGACATATAGTCCTCTACCCACCCACCTGCCACAACCCTGTGCTACTGTAATTGAGCTATTAGTATGCAAAGCTATCTTCAGCAATAGATTTGTAAAATAGCATGATCCTAACACATGAAATGTCAGTTTAAATTGCCATTGCATCACAGTCATGCAGGTGTTCTTTGTAGGTCTTACTCACTCTTCATCTGACCCAGCTGATACACTTCTCTCTGTTCAGCTCTTCTTGATTCTGATGCCCATTGAATACGGATTCAGTATCAGCTTTGCTTTTAAGAAAACTATCAGTTGCACTTTTGTTAGGGCTATTACAGCCTTTAATCATCCAGCTGCTCCTGATTTATGCATCTGTACTAAGCTGTCAGGTAACATTTGCTTGCATCCTGCAGTTGTCAAGGTGCTTTAATCTTATTTCAGTATCTTGGATGCGAACAGCGGGGCAACTACAGTTACTACCTTCCCTATCTTTACAGGCTGCACAGACATAAATGACTGTGTAGCACATCACATATGCACAACTTACGGCATGCATGAATGATAGTTATGAAAAAGTCATATTGTCCAACCTTGCTTTAATGTTATCACACATAAGAATGCTAAAAGCATCTCAGGCACTAATCTCTGGTTTTTTCTGTTCTTAGAACAGATCAATAATCTGACCTGCTCCACCAAGCATGCAGTACAGCAGCGCTGCCAGCCTCTGAGCTGACTGTACCTTCCCTTTAGTACTGACTGCTGTAAGAACAAAAGATTCTTATTTGTTGCTGTTTTGTTGTCATAAAACTACAGAAACATAGGAGTAAAAAGGACCTCAAGAAATAATTTAGTCCACTGCATTTGCACTGTGTAGAGATCTGGTACTTTCAGGTGGTCCTTGACAGATATTTGTCTAACCTGCTCCTAAAAATCTCCCACTGAGGGAGACTCCAGTCTTTCTAAGTAGCCTGTTTCTGTGTTTCACTAGCCCGATAGAGCATTTTTCCTACTATCCAACCTGAATCTTTTTTGCTTCCAGTAAAACTGCTTTATTTTTGCCCTTCCCTCCAGTAGTCTTTGATAATAAATTATCATTATTCTCTATTTAACATCATCGCTGTCAGACTACTGTCATGACATGTCATTTTTCTCTTTTTTAGGCTGTACAAACTTAGTTGCTGTAACCTTTTGAAATCATCCATGTTTTCTAAATTTAGACTGCCTGCAATTTGCCACTGATGTTTGTGACATGTTTTGCCCCAAACTGCATACAGAATTCCTTTGGAAGTCTTGTCTTAGCAGGGAAAAGCTGAACAGAACAGAACAATCTCCACTTTGCAAAGAATCCCTTTCTGCAGTCCCACTACCTAGTCAGGTATGTCCCATTTCTTCGTCCTATGGATAGCAGTACTTTGCATGTGTCTACTGATTTTTTTCCCTGTGACTCAAAAAAATCCCTCTGATATTCACAACTGTGAATCTGACGCTATTCTCCAACATGCCTGTAATTAAACTAGGTTTCCACTCCCGACTTTTTATGTGGACTTTGTTTCATCAGCCAAGTTATTAATGAACAGAAACAGACCAAAAGCAGATGCCCATTTGAGATTCTCCCAGTCCAAAAGTGAACTAGTGAGTCCAGTTTTATGAAGAAGAGGTTATCTGCTTTATTGTTTATATGAAGTTTCTGTACTTCCACATTTGCCTCACAAGAATGTCGCATGGGACCATACAAAATCCTTACAGAAGACACATCTATTGCTCTCCCCTTGCTACACCACTTATCCTGTTAAAAGAAGAGATTTTATTAATGTGATTTGTTCTGGCCCAATCCAGGTTGACCACTTATCACGTCACTGGGTTCTGGGTATTTTGACAGTGGTTTCTATTAATTTGTTCTGGAATCATTGTGGGTATCAAAGTTAAACAGGCTGGTCTGTATTTCCCTAGTTCATTATTTTTCCTCACTTTGTAAAGACATATATTAAACATTCTTGTATCTCATTTCTCTCTTGTCTTAGTAACATAATCTTGTCTTTACCACTCTTCACAGTAGTCTCTCTGAGCTTATCCTTAAATGCTTGTACCTTAGCTGTGCATTTTTGTTCCTCCTATTTGAAGGCATTGTGAAATATTAAAACAAGCAAACCCTAATGCATTCTTACTTGTCTCTTACTGTGCTTTTATCTTTTCTCTGCATCAGCTAATACACTATTGTGTGTTGAACGTCTTTCAATAACTGCCAGCTATCCTGCTTTCCTTCATTTTTACACTATTTTTCCTAAGCACAGGTACCTACCGGTTCCCCAAGCTCGGTGAAGCATACTCTCCTAAAGCCCATTATCCTTACCCTGCTGCTCCACCATTCTTCCTTTCCTCGGGAAAGTGAACACAATTATTTTGGGGCCTTTTTCAGTCAAATTTCCTTCCATCTTCAACTTTTCAAAAGAGATCTTCTCTATTAGAACAGAATCAACTTGATACAGCCATCTCCAGAGTCACTTTCTTTGCCTTCTGTCTCCAAGACGGAACTTGATGGACCATCCATCTTACAATCCTGGCTGTCACACAGGGTCAGCTGTGACCAGATTAACTCCTATTCTCCGCCGACAGTGTGACATGTCTTCACAACTATTACCACCAAAGAGCACATTCCACTGACAGCACCTAACGCCTACCACAAATACTTGAACGTCCTTGTGAAGACTTACAGGGAACTAAATCAGTTTCTTCAACAGGCCAAGTGGTTCAATATGCAGCTCCTGTCTGTGCAGCGTAGTTTTAATTTCACCTCAAATGGAAGAAAGATGTGCACTATGGCTCCTATTTTTCCTAACAACAGTACAAGATAACCCATAACCAAAAGAAACCATAGCAGTGCTCTGTGCTTTCAGGTAGAGTTGATTGCTTTCAATTTAGCATGAATGAAACGTATCACTGAAACAGACATCTTTCCTGACTTATTTAGCTTCAGCGATCACAAACCATGTGGTATTCATAATTTTGCTCTCTTACATCATCTAGCACCTCCAGGGCTGTGTTAGTCACAGGCCCATGGGTGTTTGTTTGTTGCTTCTGATTTCTTTACTTTCAGTTTGGCTTTTAACTTATTTTGTCACGCGCATGCACTGACAAGACAGCCAGCCAGAGGAAAAGTTTGCCTGCTCCATCTTAAGTAATACTGGCCTTCACAGCCTCTTATCTTTCAGTCAGGACATAGATATCTCTACCTCACACCATGGCCAAAATGGAAAAGGCCACGTCTATATCAATATTGTGTTCTCCTATATACAAAAGCTTGTGGCTTTAAAAATGCAGCATTTCATAATACCACTTTTCAGCTGTAGAAACACCAAAAAGGGAGGTTTCTTATTTTAAGTGATAGTTTTCAGGGCTTGTTTGTACTTTTGGGCCACATTAAATCATCCAAAGATAACATTATGACCGTTACTGTGTACAAGAATCCTGTTTTCCATCACATTTCCAGTATTCAAAATATGCTCTACCCTTGAAAGCTCTTTGTTCAAACTCAGTGTAATTGAAACCACCAGGCTTTACATACACAAGAGAAAAAAGAAGTAATGCCCTCAAAGGAGGATTTTATCTGTTCTAAAACATTTGGAGTAGCATTTTGTCTCTAACCAAACGAAAAAAGTCAAGTAGGTGACAGTGCTATACAAAAGGTTCACTGGGCACAGCCCAGCTGAATTCCACTGCTAGCTCCTCCTGATGCAAACTTCATATTGCATCATCCCATAATTCACATTCTTTCTTTATGTTATGATATAATACATTTACAGCCCCACGAATTCACTAATGAAGAAAATAATGTATCGCCTGTCCACATCTCCCCCAAAATAGTATACAGCTGAATTGGTATCAAGCTATGATTTGGAATAGTGCAGTGTAAAGCAACTGAGATCTAAGTCACCTGATAAAATATTTACAAGAGAAATTCTGAAGGAGCTTTAACTATATATCTTCACAGCCTGGCAGCAGCATAACACAGCTGTAATTTTTTTTTAAATCAAAGAAATGGAAGGATCATTTTACAAAATCAGAGCTAACCTAACTATAAAACTGAAAGGCACTGGCTAGTAAAGAGCCCAGGTCTTTGAGCAAATGCAAGAGGCAGCTTACCAAGACATAACATTTTGATACAGAAAACTTAGTGCAATTCATCATTTTATTATACACAAGGAGCTGTACGAAAAAAAACATTTAGAGTGCAAAACCATTCACTTGGCTAGGGAGAAAAAGCAGGGCCTAAGTTTGGGATCAATAATGGCTAACAGAAGTATTTCTACTGACTACTACCAACAGAGCTGGGGCTCTGGAAAACCAACAAAATCTCATAAGCAAATAGGGCAGCTTGCTGTAACAGTGAGCACTTCACAGATTTTATTATTGCCTGCTCAGAACCACGTTGCTTTTGTTCACTCTTCACCAACTGGGAAACATTTCAAAGCATATTCCTCTTTTGTACCATCATTTCTATATGATTCAGGGTTCAGACACTAGTCCAAGTACTATCATGTCCACACTACACATAATTCATTTTATGCCTGTGTTCCTAAATGAAGACAATAATTTAGTATAATTCACTGTAATTTAAATGACTGCCATAGCAATCTTCCCTATTGAGTTTGAAAGCATGGCTGGGGAAGCACAGATCCAAATAGTGGGGCTTGTTTAAAGTCTCCTTTTACAAAAGGAGTGAAGCTGAAACAGACTCAGCCAAAAGGCAATTCCTCTCCTCTCAGGAGTGTGCAGAGCTTAAGTGCTCTAGAAGTTGCCTGCTTCTCTCTGGTGACTACAAAAGGAGCTACAGTGACTCAGAAACTCTCATGGGACCCTAAAGCAGCAAGAACATCCCAAAGGACACACCAAGACATGCTTACAGAGAATTTTGTAAGAACCAAAAGGACGCTAAATTCAAAAGACCCTTTTTAAAAATTATTTTTTCTTTTTTAAATAAACTACTGGAATGATTAATTCAGAGAGACTAGATCAGACAGAATTGAAATTAAAGTGCTTTGTAAACCAATCTCTCCCTGCTCACTGTGTCTGTGCAAGGCAGTCCTTGCTTCCAGGGTTTGGTTTCAGCGAAGTCAGCAGCTTTCTGAACTGCAACAAACGCTGACAACCTTTCTGGAAACTTTTCTTTTTGTCACCACTGACACCTGGCTGCCTGCTTTCTGCACATCCCGGCTCCTTGTTCCTTGCTATAGTACTCTTCTTCCATAAGTTGCAACCTCCAGCCCTCTCTGCCCAACAAAGAACAAGGACGAGGAGACCTCTCTCTGTACAGATAAGCCCATTTGCTCCAGTCACTCCCTTTATAAAGGGACCCAGCATGTAAACAGAGAACAAACACAGCAAAATTATTTTGTCTACCACACTTGAATTTAAGCATTTAACCTTCAGGTGTCTGAAGCAAAAAGAGACAAGCCTTAGGCCAAGTGTTCTTATGATGATTGATGCCACCCCCCACTAAAGCTAAAGGAGGTTTGGTAATCAGGAATTTAACCAAAAGCTACGTAAATATGGGGTTTGGTTTTGGTCTTTTTTTTTTTTTTTTTAATAACCTCACATCTTTAGTAAAGATATGATCAAAAATAAAATGTACAAAAAGCAAAGTGATGTTAAATATTGGAATGTGAGAGGCATAGTATTCACATGCTATTTAATTACACAGTGGAATGGTAAAACTCAGTGGGTTTTTTTCTGGACTTTTGCTTTACTCCATGGTGGCAAAAATTGTTAGAGGTTACTCAGAACCAGCTTTTTCTATGTGCAGTACTCTCCAGCAAGGTGGGCCATAACGTATGCTCACCAGTTGTTTAAAAGATGCAGACTGTGCAAACCACAATGTAATACAAAATACTCATTACACAGAGAAATTACGAGTATTTACTAAAACTTTGAAGCATCAAATGATAGTTGTAGCCACACATCTTTGATCTTGAGAAAATAGGATATAATTCAAGAGTGAAAAATTGCTATAACTGGGAAGCAAAGAGGGACACATCAGAAATGGAGAAATCAAGGCAGATTCAGACATGTAATGTATCAAAATATTCAGTGCTGGTCTGAATGGAGCAATTATAACCAAAGACATTACTGAAAAATGACCCATATTGAGAAATACGAACAAGCAATTTTCAATTGTTTAATTTCTCTTCCATATATGTCATTTGGAAATAGCTGCTAATATGTAGACAAATGACAAGTCCCCCTTCCCCGCGCCCCACCCCAAAACCCAAATGGACTGGTTATTTTCCACTATGCTAATTTCCTGAAAGATCATTGTTTCATAGTAAATCTCCCATATCAAAAAAGGTGCATATCTGCTTTCTTATTATAATTCTTATTACATATTCCTTTATACAGAACAACTTCCATCCAAAGCTTTTTTTAAACTCCACAAACTTGCCTTTGTTTCCTTAGATGGAAACATATCTGCATATAGTAACTGCTGTAGCTAACAAAAACATACTGTAAACATGCCAAAGGAAAATCCTAAATAAATTATTCATCTGTACATACCACAAGGTCCTCTATTTCATGTAAAAGAGAAGTAACCGATATAGTGATGTCTCTAGTTTATCTCAGGTAGGCTCATCTCTTCGAAAACCAAAATGAGACTGTTGGGTCCTGCTTCTAAGGCATTCCCACGGATTCCAGACAGCACTTGTTACTCAGAGGGGCCTCACAGAAAAATGCATGTCACTGAATTTGGATTTTCCTGCTCTTGCCAAAACTATCACAGCAGTAAGAACAACTCCAGTTTCCATACTCCTACCCATTCCTTACAATTGTATTATTTTTTTAAGACAAAATCTTCATGTGAATGGAGTTCAACAACTGAAGTCCCAACAGCTTCAATGACATGAAATTGCCTGCTAAAATTCAGATACAGTAGTCTAAGTCACTCCCACCATGCAATGTCCCAAAAGGAGATCGCATGATCAACGTCTCCCCAGGCTCTGAGCCTTCCTGCAGGCTGCAGGCTCTGAGGCTGCAGATTGTTTCAGCCAAACATCTTTCCACATCAAGAACAAGCAGTAGTTGCTTTGCAACACTGACAGCAGCTCCTCACTCCCTCTTCTACACACTGAGGGGGGCCATGAAGAGTGACAATGCCATTAGCTGAGAAAGGAAAGAGATCAAGCTAATGGAGAGAAAAATGCTTTACTGCCGGCCATTGGGATTCTTACATGGCGCTGGAAAGCTCAGCAAGAGAGAAGGACAGAACTACCTGCCTTACTCTGAGCTCTTCTTTTCTGTGCCCAGGCTGCTTTGCACAAAGAGCACTCTGAAGCGGTAGTCTATGCCTGGAAGCAGAAAAGGAGCAGTGTCTTGTGAAGAGTCTCGTTATGTTGCCCATGTGGGGGTGACAGCATATTCTCACTGCAAGAACCATACCCGTCCCCTGCCCCATACATGTTACAGGACTCCTTCCCCTTTTAAATGGGCATATGGGACCAAGGTAAAGGCGTTGCATCCCAGGTCAAGGAAGATTATCTAAACAAACAGATTTTTAAAAATATTGATCTATTTACCTAGCACACAGAATTTATCAGTCCTCCTACAGAGCTCATAAAATCAAACTTAATGAGTCAGAAGTAAATATATTGTCACCTACAGCAAAATTTGAGATGAGTGTAGAAGTTGAAGAATTTATCTCAGTTGTTTGTAGGGTTTTTTTCTGGGGGGGTGGATATTTGGGGTTTTTTTACATTTTCTTGTCTCTTTTCATGTTTTACATCACCCAGTCTACCAGCTCTCAAACAGCTGAAGCCTTACTGATGTTAAGCCACACAACAGCAGCAGAAATATTTGCATTATAGATCTCTGCCTTTCTTTGTGTGTGTGTAGGTAGGAAAAGGATCTGAATTTCATAATACATTGTTATGATTGTCCTGATCCTAGAAGTTCATCTTATGCTTCTGGCTATTTTAGCTTCAATTTTTTAAAAATACCAATACCTAGATCTTACTTTGGACAGTGGTTGCTCCTCTTTTGTAGCAAACCACACTACAACCTAGAATAACACTATTAGTATCTCAACTCCCCAACTGAAAAAAAAAAATCTCCCTTCCCCAGTGCAACTGGACCTGCTGAGACTGATACTTCTTTAGATGCATAACTATACGTCACAGATAGGACACTATATAACAAAGCAGGTGATTTCCTCTTATTTAAAAAAAAAAGAAAAAATAAAAAAAAGATGCACTTCAGTGAATTATACCATACATTAGAATTACATGCAATGACAAAAAAACAACATGATCAGAAACTCTTCCATGTATAGTAGGTCAGTGGAGGATCCAAAACTATTAGCCACACAAGATTTGGGCATTAATTACACTAATTTTTCTCTGACACATATGTAAATTGTGTTGTCACTGTTCATTTATGAATCTGTAAGGAAAATTTATACATATTTCATGAATTCTAGGGTGCTCTCTGTGACCACAGTTAACATTTGCAAGCATCTAGAAGAATCTGATTTACTAAAATTCTCTCTCCAAACACCAGATACAACAGTGCAACAGCACAGCAGACTCACTCCAGGCCAGATGCAGCAGTGCAGATGTATTGTTCAGCATTCTTCATTTTACCTAGGAGTTACTGCAACACCTTTTCTTGGCCTTGGTGAGTTCTTATCCCTAACCAGCCAACTCTGACCATGCCCCTCTTCCCTTGAACCTTCGTGCTGGCTGCCTCTTCTCAATCAGATCAGATATGAACTAGTTGCTTTTACTGTCAGGACCCGTAGCAGTCCTAATACCTTTCCTTAGGCAGCAATAGATTGACTTCTATCCTTGATCAACTCGCAGTGCTGGCATCCATCACCAGCTGACTGTAGGCATAACATTTTCCTTTCTGCTTTGAAGGAGCAGCCAAAACAAAGAGAAACCACACCGCTATCCTCCTTCAAATCCTCCTTAATAACTCCTGTGCTGCAATGCTGACAAATGCTTGCAGCTGCTTGAGATCACAACTGACTTCTGTTATCCCTTTGGTTCTCCATTTCCAAATCCATTTGTTCTATTTGGCTTAAAGCTTTGATGTAAGCTCCCTGCTATGAAGGCTCACTTTTAGGATTGGAAAGGAGTGAGTAATTGATAGTCTACGCATTGTGCTGGGCTCTCCATCTCTGGGCAACTTCAAGAACAGTAATTCTTCTAAAGGATCTGCACAAAACCAGAAAGGACTTCTATCAGGGGATCTCAGCTTGTTATATACTCAGTATATGCAAGTGACTCGCCAGACAATTGCAACTGCCCTTATAATTGGTAACTGAGTAGTAACTACGCTGGTTTGCCACCCTGTGCTTATCACACAGCATCAGCCTTTGTCAGCTAGGTTCTCTCACAGTTCTTACCCTGTTACAAGCATTTTGGCTAGATGTGCAAGCTTTCCCAGGCCAGGCAAGCCACTAGAAGTAATCCAGTAGCAATGGACTGCCATTACCCTGGTACAGCAGGCTGGCAGTTTGGTATAGTGGCACTTTATTCCTTTTTTCCATATGGGGCTACAGTGTCCTCACTCAGATTAACTGGAATCCACACCATGGGTTTGTACTTTGTCTATGCTTGCAAAAAGAGGACCAGGAGAACTGAAGCACTACAATTTTCTGTGTTCTAGTTTAATTCAAACTCCTGAGAGCTTCTATTTACTGGGTTTAATGGTTTTGTTCTTTCTGAAAAAAGCAACACAAATAGAAGCGTCCCAAGGATTTAAAAAGATAATTTAAATATTTGTACATTTAAATTTTTTCCTCTTGACGTTAACTTTAAAAGATCAAAGTTAAGGAACAGATTTGAATCACTTCAGGCAAATTTTAAATTAGCAAACATAGCTGCCAACTGGATCACAATAATCCTTCGTGATAATCTTTCTGTAATACTTCTGAGTTACCAGTGTCTGGTTAGCAGGTTCAATTACCATCAAGAAACATCCAGAAGATTGAACTCAAAGTATACCACTTTGCCCACAACAATGTAGAATGATACAAGTTACTGATTTATTTAATGTATTTATTTTCCCAGGTTATCAGGTTGAGGGAATGGAAAAGGCTAACATGCCACTTCTTTAGAGAAGCAGGGTGCAAGCACAAGCTATTCTACACTTTCACATGACTTCTCTGATGAAGATTACACTAGAATAAGAAAAGGTTCTACATGAGAACGAAGATGAATCAGATTCATTTCAATCTGGATTGTGCACAGCCAGCACCTGTACAGATTGCACTAGCTACTCAAATATTGTTTGTGAAGGTACTTTTTAAGTACCTAATCAGAAAACAGAGCTTGCAGTCCACTGCAAATTGTAACATTCCTTCTTTTCAAATTAACAGGATTCTAAATTTCTTACCACATTGAAAAATATTTTGATTTGGAAATGTTTTCATAATGTTTACAACATTATATTCTAGTATGTGGAATATTATATGCAGTAATAAGTATATAATAGTGACACAAAAATTAAAATTGCGTGCTCTAAGAGGAGACTGTATAGCATGACAGTATTATCAGCAGGTTTACTGTGTCCATAGATGGATACTAAATAGAATAGTCTGAGACATCCTTAGTACAACAATCATGGTTGCTGGAGAGCATGAGGGAAATGGACTGCAAAAATTGGACAGACTCTTCCTAAATAGCATCTTCTAGTGCCACCACAGGAGGCAGAATTCTGTGCTACATGAACCACTGGTCTAACTCAGCAGGGCATTGCAAATGTTCTTGAAATGTTCACGTACATGCTAGGAGAACCAAAACACCTAAAAAGAATGCTTTGACAGTCATCTTGACATTCAGCACAAAGGGATTTATTTCTATAGCTTCCTGGCAATTCCCTCTATCTTGCCAGAAATAGACATACACCTCTCCAAAAAGGGAGAGGTTTCTACAAAATGCTTTGATATTACAAAACTGTATTTTTAGGTGGGAGGTCACTCCATCCAAACTTTTTTACCCTACCAAGCTAAGTTTTAACTCATGAAAACAAAATTTTTTAATTTTTTTTTTTTTTACTATAAAAATAACGGATATTCCCTCTATTTCCTAAGCATAAAAATGTTTTGAGAATTATAAAATATACTAGCTTACTTATGTGACTCACAAACCCAAATCCACCTCAAATACGGCATGCATAACTATGTGTCTTTTGAAAATGGACTGAGATGCTTCTTAAAGTTCTACCTGATCGGTGTAAGAAATGATCTATAGAAATATGTTGCATCATGATTCTTGGACTCTGGCTTACAGTAGTGAGTAAAAGCTGTGTAAGACCCACCATTTACCTTGCTGTGGTATTTTCAGCCTTCACTCGGCCTTGACAAGGTTGTTCTTTCCACCAGATCTCAGGCAAGGGCTGTGCCACTTGTTCTCCCCACCTGCTGTTGACCTACATGCTCGCCTGTAGGGCCTGATACGATTTACCTCCCTGCTCCATCTTCCATCATGTGATTTCCAACTATGTCAGTTCTACTCCCTTCTGAACTAACATCCAGAGCAGAAAGAAATGGGCTATAGCACACTCTGCCTTAGCTGTGTCATCATGCTGATGTCTGCTGACATGAAACCGCTAAGCCGATTCATCCCAAGTATAATACTCAAGTGGTTTCTTTTCAACACAGACTCAGTAGACCAATTTCTTCTGCCTGCATCTCTGGACACACGTGACAAGGCTTAATACACCTGGCAAGAATCCTCTCTCCAGCAATATTCTTTATTATAAACGTGATTAGAACAGCATCCACACAGGGCAGTTGTTCAGCCTATCTGAGTGCAGCCTACAGAGAGAAGGGCATTTCTGAACTGAGAGTCAAGAGTACTGTTATTATGTATGGATGTATTCCTGTTTCACATTCATTTCTGTAGGCGGTTTCCTTAAAAATGCTGAACTGAGAAAGTTAGGTTACTTTTACCAAAAACACTAATGATGCTAGAAGCTCTCATATTATTAGTTTTCCTCTAGTTTTTAATAATTTGTTAAAATTCATATTCTATACTACTCTCAGATTTAGGTCCTTATGTGTTAAGACGAAGACAACATAGTAACTTTACACTTCTACAAATACTGTATTAGAGTGTCACACGCAGAACCGTGTTATGCAAAAAGGTTGTTTATTTTTCCAAGTAATCATTATGCATGTTTTTTAACTGATTAGATCTACACTGAAATCAAAGTATGAGATTGACTACACATCTCTTGATACTTTACTATATCAAAAAA
The DNA here is from genome assembly GCF_900496995.4 of Aquila chrysaetos chrysaetos. Classification (NCBI taxonomy): domain Eukaryota; kingdom Metazoa; phylum Chordata; class Aves; order Accipitriformes; family Accipitridae; genus Aquila; species Aquila chrysaetos. The sequence continues at coordinate 60,375,343 of NC_044006.1, read as the reverse complement.
GTATGTGTTTATTTTAATAGAAAAAAATTAATGAACAATAGGTCCTACTCTCTCAGAAGCCTTTTTCTAGCTCACAGCACTGCAACTTCAAAATGCTTTACAAGACCAGTTAGGTAATCTGCACATTAGCACAGAGACAGAGAAATATGGCAAAGAAAATGAAATCCAAGTGTTCAGTAGAAAATGAGGAATTTCACTTCAAATTGGAAAACTTTCTATGAAGGCACGTGCTATTAGGCAATTGTTAAGTGAAGAGATTCAGAAGAAATGTCATGTTTACCCAGGATTATTCTGTAACAGATCATTTCCATCATTCTGAAGCAACTGGTTTTGGCTTCTATAGACATAGAAACTATCAGATGACCCACACTAACAGGTCAGCTCCAAATTCCATTTAGTTGTAGGTAAATAATTCTTGATAGTCATCTGGTTTAATGATTTCTAGTCAGAGGACAATACCTTCAACCTGGATTGTGAACATCAAGTGCCTCGTTCACATATGCCTTAGAGTGAGAAGCAAATGAAAGTGCCAATTTTATTTAAAAATGGAATGTTCAACTATCTTGTCCTAGAATTTGAGAGTACAGGTTCAACAGGTACCAAATCATGTAAGAATAGATTCATTCTGTAAAACAGAGATGGAAGGTGGGGTGGAATATTTCATACCAAGACTGCAATAGTCTCATTATAAACACATCCAAGGTTATGAGGTCTGATGTATTCTGGACTAAAATCTCTCAAGAACCCTTAACAATATTGTAGGATAGTCTTTTTAGCTGCTTGGTCAGTTTGGGCCTCAAAACTGTACCTCAGCCGCTTACCTTAGCCTAGTTCAAACCTGATTAGCCTCTTTTCCCCAAACCCAAACATGATCAAGTGCAATACAAAACAGCTACCAAAAACTACGGGATACGTAAAAAATCATCACACTGTATATACTAACAAAGGTATAAGAATTGAACAGTACAGTACATATAACTAATATTGAAGATGGAATTAGTAGAAAAGAAACCTGGCAACAATCTTTCTTTCCAGACTGGCTTGCTGTTGATACATTGCATGGGATGTGCCTTAAAGAGCTGAGGATTTTTTTCCTCTAGGAAAAAATTATTTAATAACATCTACATATACGGATTCAAACACTCCAGAGAGTAACTTTGTTGGTAAACTACAGTGGTGGCTCTAAGCCCATTCATAGCGGAATTTGAGAAACTTTTCCTCCAAAACCTCTTGCTCGCAGATCCCATCACAGAACACAAAAGCAGAGCAGAGCAACAAGCTCTGCTTTCAATGCACCGCTGCTCCTGTAAGCTCTCCCTGGCAGCTGCAGCTTTGCAGGAATCCAGAATACTACAGTGCACAATAGTCTGCATTTGATTCTCTACTTTTCCTCCTTGACATCATTTTGCATTCAGATACTATGGAAGCAGCTTTAGAAAAACTGCAGTGGTCTACACTGTTTGGCCTTCCAGTCTTTGGGGATGTATCTACAGGCTAGGTGCTGACTGCAAAAGGTCCATCTTCATTTCAGAGCATCACACAGAATTTGCAGGGATTAGTTGATAACTTTTCTGACAGAAGGAGATGAGAAAGATCTCCTTGGTATCAAACTCTGCAAATCTAAATTTCAAGACTGGATTCCTGTCTTCAGGGGAAGCAACAGTTCTGAAGTAAAAATGCTCTTTTATGATAAAATAAATTAAAAAAACCCCAAAAACCCAAAACCCAAAGCAATGGAAACAGAGGTCTCTGAAAGCTAAAGTAAAGACTAATCACCTACCTTTATGAATTTAGACACAAATATATTGTTAAAAAAAAACCCAAAAAACAGAAGGGAGATGATGAAGGTATCTTCATTGTTATAAACTGTAGGACACCTAAATAGCTACTGTGAAAAACAAACTGCAACAGCCCTGTAAAGCTGCATACAAGCTGAAAGGAAGGTGACACTTCAACAGAGGAATCTGTTCCATGACAGTTTTCTTTCACAGGTATTTTTATTAAAAGGAAATCTTCACCAAAGTCACCACTAGAATTTATTTTTCTACTTATGCATATCTACACGTACACACACCAGTTGAAATCCACTGTATTCATGGATCTACATGTGCAGTGACAGAAAGCATCCAAGACTATTCCACACATTCCATACTAGACCTTTTTCCTGGTTTTGGCTGGGATAGAGTTAATTTTCTTTCTAGTAGCTGGTATAGTGTTATGTTTTGGATTTAGTATGAGAATAACGTTGATAACACACTGATGTTTTTGATTGTTGCCACTTAGTCAAGGATTTTTCAGCTTCTCATGCCCAGCCAGCAAGAAGGCTGGAGGGGCACAAGAAGTTGGGAGGGGATGCAGCCAGGACAGCTGACCCAAAATGGCCAAAGGAATATTCCATACCATATGACGTCATGCCCAGTATATAAACTGCTGGGAGTTGGTCAGGGGGGCGCAGATTGCTGTTCGGGGACTAACTGGGCATTGGTCAGCGAGTGATGTGCAATTGCATTGTGCATCACTTTTTTTGTATATTCCAATTCTTTTATTATTATTATTGTCATTTTATTGTTGTTATTATTATCATTATTTTCTTATTTTCTGTCCTATTAAACTGTTCTTATCTCAACCCACGAGTTTTACTTTTTTTTTTCCTATTCTCTCCCCCATCCCATTGGGTGGGGAGGAAATGAACGAGCAGCTGTGTGGTGCCTAGTTGCTGGCTGGGGTTAAACCACAACACCCTTGCACATGTACAGCTTGGCATGCGAAGAGTAAATATAAAATTTATACTCCAGATGTAGGCTTGTGTTTTTCACATTAAGAAAATAAATCCATGTCAAATATAAAAGTTAAAATATAAACACTTGACTGTTTCCTCACAGTCTGTTCCATCCTAGTTGTTTGGCATCCACCCTTTACAGGCCAGAAGTTTCACAGATGGAGTTTCAAATGCCCAGCAGACACAATAGAAGCTAGGTTTTCAAAGATGCTCAAAGAGCACAAAGAGCTCATCTGCACAAAGAGCTGACATCTTCTGATGTCAGTCTAACGTAACAATTTATTATGATTTCCAATGCAAACTATTCTTAAAAACATCTTCCCAATGCAAGTCAGAAGAATTTGCAAAAGCTTTTAGAACTTAAGCATTTTTTAGAGCTTGTTTCCAGGATTAGATACCATTGTATCATTGAGGTATTTGGCAGGAGATTTGTATTCACTCAGCTGACAAATCATGAAATACAACCAATTCTTCAATCTCAACCTTATCAAACACTGATCAAACATCAGCAAGAGCCTTGATTGTTATGAAAGGCACACTATTCCTGTCAGAGTCATTCTTCATTTTCCTCTGGCGAGAGGAGGAAGTTTTTGCAGAACAGGTTATAGTGAATCTATGAAAACAGTAATGATCAAGTTCTTTGCTCCTAGATTAGTCAAAACTAAAGACTGAAACACACAAATTGCAGGCCTTACCTTGCTCTGACTCCATTTGAGGAAATCCTGTTGCTTTCAAGAGTGTTTGGGCAGTAGCCTGTTTTTATTGGCTTATTTATCTATTTGTGCATTTACTTGCACAAAAAAAGCAATTCAATTAATTAATTTCTATAATTTCATTTAGAAAAAAAGTCATCATAGTGGTTTCTTTAATTGTTATGTCATATCTTAGTCATATTTAAAGAAATGCTACCAGAGGAAGATTCCCATGACAAGCCTTTCACCAAAGAAAGATTTTAGGTAGCAAATCCTATGAAGCTGTATTAGAATTTATATCCTAATTCTGAAGGCACAGCACTATCAGCATAATATCAAAGTAAGAATGCTGAACTCAGAGCAGACCATTAATTCAGAACACTGAAAAGACTAAACAACAGCATTTATCCCTTCACATGCAACCACTCTAAAGAAAAACATCAAACAAATGACTTGCATCTCATTCATTGAGTTTACACTCAACATTGGAATGCCAACTGAGAGAAAACTCTTATTTTTCTGAATTATTTACCTCAAGAACTAGCCAAAGCTGGTCTCCATTTTTCACATCTTTCTTATAGTACATGCCATAGAATTTGACTACATTGGGATGATCAGAGAGAGCTTTCAAAATGTTGTACTCGGCTTCAATTTCTTCATCAATATCCTAGTGTCAAATGAGAAATACATAGCAGTTAATAAATAAATAGTGATAGCCATTTTAAAAACCAGCATATAGCATTTTTTTGGCTATTCAAATGTAGTTTGAAATAATACAAAGAAAAAACCCCAAACAGAACACGAATGTACCATTTCCAGGGCTACAAAGTTTGGTTCTGTTTACTTAGTACAAAACAGTCACCTGTTTTTTTATTTGGACTTTATCAATTTCAACTAATGAACACATGGGGTATGACACAGCAGCCCTCAGGAGAATGGGGAAGGAGCATTTCAAGACAAAGCCAGTGCAATCCACAAGTGGGTAGCTATGCAGATGCCTCGGGAAGTCACGTTACTTCTCTCGTCTCAAGGGTGTCCCCAGCTAGAGATGGTGCTGCTGGAATTACCTCTCTGCCCCTCTGTGCACAAACAAATATGACCGCAGCCACACCTTACTCATTTATCATCCCACTTTCTAGAATAATCTGGGAATTTTTCTCATTTTCTACTATCATAGAAATTGGTGACATCCGTGATCTCTCTGGCTTCACCTACTGAGCTGTAAGAGTTGTGGCTTTTTGTCAGTCTTTTGTTACAGACCTCGGGTTTCTTACGCAGCAAGGGAAATCCATTTGGAGGTGAGAGATGAGGACAAATTTTGCCAACACATCCACCAGGAGCTGTGCAAGCCCTTTCAGACCAACCATGGATGCTAGCAACGGTGGGGACTGGATGACTCAGGTAACCCCTTCCACCTATGCAGTGGAATTGCTTATTGAGGGACACTATCAGACTGTGTTTCAGTCATGCTGAAAAAATATTCAATCCATACTAGCCACAGGTAGAGGCAGAATAGCTGCAGTCGCTTTCCCCCATTGTTTAGATCTCAAAAAAAAATGTTAACATACTCATTTCCAGATTTAAAACATTTTTAATAAAATTTGCTATTTATACCCACCAAAAAAGAAACAGAAATGAAAAATCAGTTCTAGAGGAACGCTACCTATAAACTCTGCTATCCATATGAATGGATTTCATATCAATGAAAAGCACCTACTCAGTGCTGAAAACCTGTCTCACCACTGCCAAATAGAAGTGACCATGGCAGAGAAAAATGGATGCTTCGTATTCCCAATGAATGACACTCCTCATTTTGTTCACCACCAAAGGCATCTGCCCCTAAGAGGACTTTGCTCACTTGTTTCCTATACAGATCTCTCCAATGCTAAATCCAACTCAAGTTCCTCATATTAGCCTTTTGTCTTGAGACCAGCTTGACTGGTCTCAAAGAACTTTGACTGTCACCAGGATCTTGAGGAATTAGGCCATTAAACTTTCATATTGAAATTACATGAATAAGTCTTCTCACAAGGAAGGGTTTTAGAGATTTTTTTTATTGGAGTAGCTGAAAAACAGCAGAAATTTTCCTCTTTCAAAAAAAGGAGGAACTCACTTTAAGTTAATTTTCCCATAGCACAACAAAGAATACAGCCAATAAAAAAAAAAAAAAAAAAAGAGATGCAAGGAAGGAAGAAAGAACCAAGGTACTGAAGGTGGCAGAGGAAGGAAAGGGAAAGAGTGGAAGATAAGAAGGGACGAAGAGAGAAAACGCATCTGGCAAAAACAAAAGGACAGATCATAAAGCAAAAAAACCCCACTAAAAACCCAAAGAGTCGGAAGCCAAAAAACTACACACAGAACATACAATATCCCTGGCTGCCTTGGGGTGATTTAACAGAGGTTTCCATCTCTTGAGCGGTACTCAGATTTTATGAGATTTTTACTATTATAAGGAGAAATGAAAAGAGAGAGAATGAAATCAATACAATATTCTGTGCATACTAAAACCAGAAATCTTCCTCTGTATTTTATGAAGGAAGAAAACCTGAAATATTTGGTTGAATTTAACATATTTACCTGCATAAGAGTACCTCTTTTAGAAATGGTAGAGGGAATATTTTCATGTGAGCTTAGACATAGGATAATTTGACTAAAAGCCCTAAAGTACAATGATATTTACTTATAGCCCTGAGGACAAGACTAAGAGCATTCTCAGTTCCATCTTCATATACTCTCATTTCAACACCTCCACTTTCCCTTTTCAGTTTCAAAAAGCTGAGCTGTTATTCAACACAAATAATCTGAGAGCTCTAAAGGATTAAACATGAAATGCTTATTTCAGTCTCACATCACCCATGATAACGTAGTTTCCCAGTTTAATTTGCAAATATCAGTTAGACCAAGTGATATAAAACCACATTTCTTCTTGTTTTTTTTCAGTCCACCTCTCAAGTGGCACAATTCTGAAAGCATCTTCAAAGAAAAAAATTGTAAAATTTAAAGAATACAGAAAGTATCCTTTTCTTCACTGCAATGGCTCCCTCTGCAGCCATTAATAATACTTTCAGTTTAAACAAAAAGAACTAGTTTATTGCTTTCACCCTATTTCTAATATAGGACTGCCATTTTAACAGTAACATGGAGGTACAGCAGCTACTCCAGACATCCTGTAAATAGGAGGGGGAAAAGAAGAATAGTATTCTTAGAATAAAAAGAATATATTCAGTTAAAAGATTCAAGTCTTGGAGTGTGATGTTGACTGCATTACTGACTTCCATTTTTTTTCATTAAAATAAGGAATCTGTTTTCATCAGTTATACCTTTTCTCCTCTTCAATTTCTTATGTTGCATCTTTATTAATTGTATTTTTCTGTCTTCTTTATATTCTACTCCCTTATCTCCTACTTAATCTATTTCTCTTTCCTCTAGCATCAGCATTACTACCTCTTCTTTCTTCCTGTCATCATCCTTTATCCTTTTCCTACAACCTCCAAAGTGTACACAACATTGAAAGTCCCCCCCCCGATGCCTTCAGTAATCCCTGCTATAGCCAGTTGCCACTTAAGAATCATTGTTGAACACTTGTGAAATAGATGAAAGCAGAAGCATTTCCTGCCATACAGGCAGGAACACCAACTGCAAGAAAGTCCTGCCTATTCATTGTAAGCACAAGAACCTTGTTTACAGAAAGCAACAGAGTCAAAAATAGAGTTTCCAATGCATTTGAATTAATCAAGATCCTTATCGCTTGGCTGCAAATCATGTTTACTTTGAGAGAGGTAGGTGATATTGAATTGAGATGAGCCTCCTTTTGTTGCTTTGAAAGCATGGTGAAATAAAAAGCAGATCAGCAAGAAATACAGCAAAGATAATGCAAGATGCTATGTTTTCACAAGCACATTTCATGGACTTATAGGCCACAGGATCATAATTTGACACTGTGATATGCAGGGGTAGACAGAGCCCTGTGTAGCTGTGCAGCTCCAGACCTGCAGCATTTCACGTGGCATTGTGTGCTCTTCCCTTCCTGCCCAGAGGTTGTGAAATGGAAGCACATGCCTCAACCCTATACTGGAAGTGCAAAAGATGAGCTCAAAGGGGCCACCTGAAACAGGAACAGCTCCTTGTCCATGTTTTGCAGGTTACTGTTCTCGAGAAAAATCCCAAGCCACATGCAGCACCACTGAAGTCAGTGGGGTATGCCTTTACAAACCAGACTAATGTTCTTCCTTACCCTTTGAGCATTAATCTGCCACCCAATAAATGTCAGTTATTGAGAACAAAAACATACTCTACAACATAATAATTCCACCTCCCAGTCACCTGGTGCTTTGTGTGTAGGAGCTATTGGCTTTGTATTTTCCATTTGAAAAGATGGATCCCTCTGTGATACCTACATATTTTGGCACATTCTGAAAACACAGAACCAACTAACAATAAAAAGAAAGTATGCTATTTTATTTTTAAAGTATCACTCATAGCATGTAACTCAGCTAAAAGTATGTACTTAAAATAGATACTTGAAGGTACATCTAAAGTACTTAAAAGTATGTAACTGGCTAGTATCTTAAAAAAAAAAAAAAAAAAGGAAAGGGAACAACAGTAGAGGAAACTAGGGCTCCTGGTACTGAAAAGGAAAATAATCGGCTCTGCTTCTGAAAGTAAGAGATAAACAAGGGGGAACCAAAAGTAAAAGTAAAGTTTAGATATACTTCTGACTTCTACCATACACAACCACTTCCAAGATCACTCACGATATGAAAAATGCATTGATAGCTAGCCTAATACTCAGCAGGTTGAAGCAGTTTATTTCACTATCACTTCTAATGGAAATGATCTACCTAGATTAAAAGAAAAAGACTACATAAATTCACTTACAATTAAATAAGCACAAACCAAGTAATTTAAGTAGCTTACGTGAACAGGATCCAAAATTTTGACTGCTGCTTTGCTGCCATTTTTCTTATTTAACACCTTGAAAACTTTTCCGTATGTTCCTTTGCCAATAGTCTCAATTATTTCCCAGGTATCTGAAGGATCAGGAAAGCTATCAAATATTATTGTTTTCCCAGTCAACGGAAGCATCTCAAATGATGGCTCCTAGGAAAAAGAGATTTCAACATTCCCTCAACAAATGGTTAATAGCAATTGGTTTCCTATAAATGCCAGGAGAAATACACATTCCAGTCTCAAATGCTAGAAATGTTTTTGCATGTAGTGTGCATGCACTGAAAGCATAATGAACAAGAAATGCTGCACTTAATACAGGTACTTGCAGTCAACACAATATCAAATGAAAGGAAATTCAAATAATAATTTGAACTAATTTCAGGCTTGAGTGAAGTCAGTAGAAGCTTTCCCATGCACTTCAATGAAACTATAATGTCACTCCTGGATTTTTTGAGGGGCAGGGGAATGGGAGTCAAGTTCATAAAATCCAAAAGAATTTGGCTCCATTACCAAGAACCAGGCGAGAAGGGGAAAAAAAAAAACAAAACCACAAACCAAAACATGTTAAATAGCAGCATTAGGTTCACTCAAACTTTCAGAGCAAATGGTCAGTTTTATAATCCTACTCTTACCATTTTAATGTGATGTAGATCTTGTAAGGCCAAGCAGATCAAAGTGGCAGATCTTTACACAATATTATGGTCTTCTGACAGCCAAGCATTAACAGTCATGGAAAACGTGTTTACTGATGTACATTCATTAACAACTGTTTTACATAGTGTAAAGGAAACACCTTTTACAATGATGGAATTGTATCCATCACTGACCAGGTTACACCTATGTCCTGCTCAATGATGGATACAACTCACTTACACAAGCCTTCATAGTGACTAACTATCCAGCAGCTACAATGGTAAAAACAAAGCACACCCGCCCCCCCAGACAAACAACAACAGAACAGAAACCCCACCTTTACCTGTTGTTAAGATCAGCCAAAACCTCAGTAGAAATGTGTTAAAAATTACATTCTCATATTCTTAATTGTAGAGCCAAGACTGAAAAAGGGGCAGGGAAGAGGACAGACTCAAGCCCTTATTAAGTAGGCAAGCCAGCTACTGAGTGCTTAAGTTCTTCCTGAGCACAATATGCAGTAAACGAGCCAGGTTCGGATAGACATTTTCCTATACCTGTTTTTTAAATTTTTATACAATACTTTATAAACAGACTACAGTGTATTTATTCTTGGATTTTTTTATGTCAACAGCACAAATCTACACACATAAAGCATTTTATGTGATATTACTCCAGTGACAGAAATTGCACCGTGATACCATACTACTTTTTTTGGTAGCGAAGAGAATGGCTTCAATTTCAGTTTAATCTATGGCTTCCAGCATACTAGACATACTGTCTTTATTCATCCGCTTATTCATATAACCGTGTATATCCCACTATACATGCAGCATGTATATCGACTATACATACAGTATGTATACCGACTAGAAGCAACTGAAATCGACTGCTATACAAACATGCGTTGTACCAGCTCTTTCAATTATCTGATATGCATAGTGGTATGTCACATCTATTCAGACTGATTTTCTACTGGATAATACGATCCTGCCTGGGGAACACAGGGCTCAGCATTCTTCCCATCATATTGCTCTTGGTTGATTAGTTCACTGATGAGTGAGAAGACAGGGTTTTCTTCTCTCTTTTCCCCACCTACCCCCCCTTTTTTTAATATATACGTGACTGTTACCAACTTCTATACCCACTCATGAAGCAAAGTGGTGAAATATCCTCTTATCACCAGGAAACCTGCAGCAGTCTGTTGCACACTGAGGACTGCAACAAGTATTGGCCCTGCACATTGATTTCAAGGGCTGTGGGAACAAAATGACCCAATTTTACCTGCTACAATGAAATCTCCCTTAACACAAATCCAGGGTGAGGTCAAAGTAAAGATATAGGATCAAGATCTGGAGACCTGTAGTTGTAACATGTAAAACCTCAAATTACAATTCCAGAATCAAAATTTGCTTTTTCCTTCTGTCTAACCCTCCCCCTGGGATTCATATAGACACAACTCAGCCAGGACATTGACTGCAGTCTCTTTCTAAGGAATTACCTTTCCACCTTATGCCTAGTATTTATCCATGCCTTGGGAGCTTCACCGCTTCCAGGCAAAGCCATCTCTTCCCCAGAGAATGAACACAAACGAGTTACAACATTTTTTTTGGAACTTTCTTTTTCTTTTGCCTATAAAATGGTGCTCAAATACAATTGTTCCTTTTTTTTTTTTTTGATTACTTTATATGTGTATATATAAATGCTTTGTAATTAGCTCATAATTGGGACTACACAAAATAATAACCAAATCGGGGATGATAAAGGGATTAGGATTCATAATCCCAAACCCTTGCTTTGAGGGATTTGACAAGGATGGAATTTCAAAATTCCTCTATCTGAGCTTTAGTTTTTAGAATTGAGGTTAACTATTTTTTTAAAGTTTTACTGGATACTCCATCCATAACTAGTGAGTTTTGGGGAGAAAAAAAAGTAGAGAGCTATCAATGGGCTCCTTCGTAAGAACTGAGATGTCTAAATCATATTGGAGCCTGCCTACATATAAATTATTTTCTACAGAAAATGTAGTTTCCCATCAAAATCTAGGGTCTGCTATGTCCCACATTACAAGAATACACAGTAAGAGCCTCTGACCCAGGCAGCTTACAGTAGGAGATATGCAGAACTTGAAGAAAGGAAGACTCATTTCCTCCCCTTCAAAGACAAGTACTTAAGATGCAGGAATGCAAAGACCAGCTTCTCATATTTAGCCCATGCCAGAGCCAAGCAGGGAACTCTTGATACCTTGAATCTCCAAACATACCCTTAAGCAAAGGTCCACCACTCTGCACAGAGCTTTTACAGCAAGTAGAACACTCTAAGAAAAAACATGTACATCAAAACCTACAGCTTCAGACAGCTTCCCAGGCTTCATTAACGTCCTACACATTAACAGAATGCAGCCGAAATTCACTGACTCCCAGTATCAATTGCTTATTTGTCTGCGGAGACTGGCACAAGAACTGTTAAAGGGCTGAGGAAAAATGGTCCTGCAGGTGCTATTCAGCTACCAGAGGAGAGTGCTAGACTTGCAAGACTTCCTCTGCAAATCACACAGGTTGCAGATCACCTTAAGAAAAGTCACCACATACTTAACAGTAATGCATTCTATAGCTGTCATAGTTCAGTAATTTGAGTGCTATTCCAGAAGGAATTATTCACCCTAATCCTTTGTCTTTTGATTTACAGCTTCAAAATCATAACTTGAATAAGTTATATTGAACATCATATTTCCTCACTTCCACCATGTTTAAGAACTGCCCCTGCAGATAAATTGTTTAGCTTCCACTATTATTAAAAATATATTAAATAGAATGATTTCAAGTGTTCTGTTCTGGGTGATGAATAATGTTTTATTACATGTCAGTGAAGTTCAGAAAGCTGCTGATGATTTAACCTCATATTTCAGGAATAAATTGGACTGTCTCTGGAATACGTCTGGATGCCCAAACAACTGGGTAATTTATCATACCCCTCACCATTAAAAAATTACTTTAAAAAACCACAACTTACAACTTGATCCAAAATTCTGAGCTAGGAATGTACCCTTGAACCTCTATAAAACCCCTTTAAAATACTTCTGGTGTGCTCAGCGTGACAGTTCACTCAACTTCTGCTCAGATTTTGGCTAATCCAGCTCCTGTTAAGGCCTGATGCGTGCTGGGAACAGCACCATTAAGTCAAAGGAGAGCACCACGCAGGCAGGACAGGCGGCCAGAAAGAGCTAAAGGGCCATTATGCACCATTGTCACCTGCAAATCGCTGTCTCCTGCAGCCAGTATCTTTTGTCTGGCAGTTTCCTCAGAACCTGCTAACTTAGGAAAATGGTATAGACCAAACTCCAAGATGGAAGGTATAAAGCATGAGCTCACCCGAAAAGATTTTGAAGCAGATCAACAGCAGCTGGACTGCTGAAGCTCTCCTGCTTCCCGGTGTGACAAATGGGATGCCCGCACCGTGACAGAGGTGGAAGGGATGAGCACTTTCACTGCCAGCTAGATAACTAAGTAACTAAGTGGGGTTTGGGGTTGGTTTTTTTTGCTCATAAGCGCACGAATTAAGAGTTATGGTTTATAAGTTATGAAACCTTATGACTTGAATGGTGAATAAGTGAATTCATGTGACAGACCAGTCTGGGCAAAAGGGGATTGAGACCCTGTTTGTTGTGGTTTTTTGTTGTATTTCTTAATGAGCTTATGAAATAAAGTTTAAACCACAGAGTACCGTGTCCCGTAAATTTGAGAGATCCAAACAGACTGTGACACAGTGATTAAATTCAGGGTATTCGGGGTGAGGACAAAATAGGTTTGGATTTCTAAGACAACAAGCCAATGTGATTGGGTTTTTTGGTTTGTTTGCGGGGGTTTTTTGGCTCTAAGAAGGGGATAAGGTGTCAGTGATCTGGCTGTCACAGTTATAAGAACAAACTGGGTGAGAATTCTTATGAGCCAGCCCTATGAGACTTTTTGCTTCCCAGGTCACATCAAACATACACACCCTATGCAGGAGACCTCAGGTCGTGTACTAGAGGGATCCAGAGATACCCTGCTCAGGATCAATACTGGCAGATCACTGCATTCTCCATCATTTTCGGTATCCAGCTAGTTTGGAAAGGGAAGGGAAAGGTAAGGGGCAGTCTCATGAAGAACACAGTGTATCTCCTGTGGACTGTCTGATTGCTGCAAAGGCAATTCAATGAAGGACATTCGTTGCACCCAAAACTTAGAACACATACCAATTGCACTGTCAAGGGCTTTATGGTCAAGGCCACAGAGTGTTACAGACAACAGAATCAAGTGGGAATAAGCAATAGGTTTTCCTTCTGCAGGCTGGGTTGCAAGCACAATAGAGCCTGAATTTCACATAGAATATTACATGTTAATCCAATATTTTTACTACTGTTTCATACCACCTAAGTCTGCAGCTTCTTTCTAAACCTTCCCCCTCAATAGCTTCTGAATCGACCTCCATCTCACTGGGATGAAAGTATATCCATTTCCTCCATAAGGAGCTGATAAAACCAGAGGCACCTTGCCTCATGTCATTCATCCTTCTCCATAAAGGGAGCCTACATGATTAGCAAAGCAGACACCTATTCATACATGACTAAAATGAATCTGGCCTTTAGGTTCCCATGAGCATCTTGTCTCCTGGCTACCACAATCTTCTGGTCTTGAAAATTAGAACCAGGACCTCGTTGGTTCAGTTCAAGTCACACCTACTGAGGTCTTCTTCGATCTCTTTTATTTGTCCACATCACTCCCCCCTTTCCCATTGCAAACACTACTTGTGTTTAACCAGACAGCTCCTGCACATATCTACCCTGTAATTTGCCAGACATCTTCACATGTGTCACAGGAGGTGGATGTCAGGAGCCAGCAACACTAGCTTACTTTGCCTATTGGGTCTGTTACCTCTGTGGAGGTGACACTTGCACTCCTTCAGCTTCTGAAACTTAAACCTCTTGCCTAATGGATGCCAGAAAAATAATCAACCTAAAAAAAAAAAAAAAAAAGGAAAGAAAGAAAAAGAAATTGTAGGCAATGTTCGTGTAGAGACTGTTGAGGCTTGTTATATCAAAGAAAAATAAAACCTTTCTTACCTCACTTTTTTGCCACCCAATGCCTTTATCCAATATCTAGTTTATAAGCTCTTTGGTCTGGTACTGATCACAAGGCACAGTGGGGCCTTGAAATACTTAACGTAATAGCACAGTAAAATCCTACAACACATTTCCTCTTATTTCATGAGTTTATGACACACTGACAAGTATTTAATAAGAAAGTTTAAGGTTGCTGCATGGAATTCTTAAGACAAGCCAAGAGCATGATGCTACAATGTGCCATTCATCATACTCACACGTAGCACTTCCTGGACAAATGTCCAAATAATTTGATTGTTCAACCATGAACATGGATTGCAGCTCAGATCCTGAGCTAGTATAAATGTAGCTGTAATGAGCCATTTATGCAGCATACTATCTCATCCATCATTCAAAGAATAAGTTTTGCTCTGGAAATTCCAATACCACCCCTACTTAATTCTGGAGGATATTTGGCCTCTGATTTTGATGATGATACAACCTATATCTGAATGGGAACTACAGTCAAATCTAAGCTCAGCATGAATAGATTATCTAGGTTGGCAATTAGTTAAAAACAAGTGTTTGGAACACAACTGGTTTTATTACTTCATTTGTCAAAAGCTGAATACACTTAACATTATAATCTCACTCTAAAACAACAACAAAAGTATAATTTTGCATGATTACATAATTTTTGTACTATCGATTTGTCTATCTGAATTATTCTCTTGAATATACATCAGTTTGCTTACTACTTTCCACTCTATACATCCCCCAGTGTTTTCCCAGAACTGAACAATTGTCTTTCCCATCTGCAAGAAACTTTCCAGAGGAAAAAAAACCAACAACCTCTTTAGCCCCAGCTATGGTAGATGAAGAATCAAAATCAACAACCTTCTCTACCAGTCAGTCCACTTCTTTCACTGTTGTGTGCTTACACGAGTAAGAAAGACACAAGAGCTGGGATTCACCTAACTTGATAAATGTACAATATACCTATTACCTACTGGAACCTAAGCTAGATAATATAATCCTATTTTAGGCAGTCAAAGCAATCAAAAATTGATTTACCTGACCTGGTTAGCATCTACGTTAGCATAAGAGGACTTGCTTTCCAGACTCTATTGATTATACTGGCTAAGTTTCCATTGACTACAACAGGAACCCAGTTATACAGCTTCAGACGTAGACATGTTAGGTGAAACAAATCCCATCCTACTCAACTGCTAGAAACAAAGAGTTATAGCTTGACAACTGACAAAATGAGTATCGGCTCCATGCTACAGTCAGGGAAACTGCAAACCAGCCACATCTCATCACCTGAAAGCTGGCAGGCAGCTTGGACATTGTCTGATGATGCATAGAAAAGGCAAGAACCATGCAATGACATTGCCAAGCAAACTTTGAACCCAACAACCGAACCCTAAATTAATGTAAATGTAGAAATAAATGGTTACTTTAAAGCATTTGGAGGCAAGGAGTAGTGATAAATTTAGCTTAATCTCAGACAATGTATTTCCTGGGCACAATTCAAAGTATATATGTTAATCTTAGGGCTGGTCAAGGAAAAAATTGATCTATATTTGAAGGCACTTTTTAGTGTTCACTCTCTGAAGGGCTGGGTAACTGCTGCTTCTGTTTCTAAAAAACACTTTTCCTCTTTGCTGACTGTTATCCAGCAACACCTTTCCCAACAAGCAAGACAGCTTTCAGAGAAACTTGATGCCTCTGGACTCCTTGACCTTTGCAAAACTTCTACACGGAGTAGAGAAACAGTACTGTGTGGTATCGGTACCTGATCTCCTTCTATTGATAAATGCATATTGGGTGTCCACACTGACATTTCATCTGCTGATTATTATTCAGCTGATCTTGACATTTCTACTTGCTGCAGATTGAACTGACCAGCCCCACTCATGGGAGACTCCAGCACTTCACTCTCTAAATGTTCTCAGAGAGCACAGCTGGAAGAGATCTGCATCAGTGTTAGGTTCCACCTTGGTTTTCTTCCATTCCCCGCCATGCCCGACAACAGTAAAAGTCCTACTGCATGCTGAGGTTTACAGTTCTCACGAAACTCCATCAGAAGAGGGGGTTTTTTAAGCAACAGGTTAAAGAATCAGCAAGGGCTGTAAGCATTCAATCTAATCTCATGCATAGAGGCTACCCACCGGATGCCAATCCTTCAGTACAGGATCCCAATTTTTTGATATATAACCTTTAGTTATAGGAAGAGGGTATGAAAAGAACAGGAAAACAAAATGCTAAGTTTAATTATTGTTCTAAAAGCTCTGATATTTTGAAAACAAATGAGAGCTAAAGATTTTTGTGGCAATTGTCATCCAACATAAAATATTTATGCAGGAGCATTACAATCATGAAAACAAGAATTAATAACGGAAGGGGGAATGGTTCATTATCAAATTGTATTTGGACCTTGTGCCACCAGAAGTAATGAACTGACACTGGCAATCCATGAACCGAATCATATCCAGCTCATTTTGTGGCTCCCAGAAGAGAGGCACTGCAAGCAATGAGAATAATTTTTCAATGACTACACACTAGATCAATATATTAGCAAAGAACTTAGCTTTCAAAGCTAAAGCATCACTTAATTTTCCTATTTTAACACAGTAAAACTTTACGAGGCCATAAAAATCAACATGGTGCGATCTCACTCACTCCCTATTTCTCAGAACTTCTAACAGCAGCAAAGTGGCAACTCAAAATTAATTTAGCAGCTGTATCAATGTGCTTTGGCAGGGCTTGAAATTAAGGCGATGCAGTCATTTGACAGCAAGGTAAGGAAGGCATTATGGACAACAGGCAAATTTGCTAGCACTTAACATTACCAGGCAAGACATTTTGGGGTATAAGTGTGTGTTGGGGCCCAGTAAGATTTCACACGTGTCTTGCCGAGGCCCACAGTCACGCTGCAGGCCTGTGTGTCACACTGCACGGCAGGGCGGGCAGCGCTTGCTCTGCTCTGCGAGCGACTGCTGCCAGCCCCAGCGCACTGACCGGTTCCACCACACCTTCCTTACCCAGAAACTCACTCACAGAAAACAAACAAATAAATAAACAAACAAACACATAAGTAGAAACAACCAGGGGGCCTGAACGAGAGAGCCCAGGGGCCAGGGCCAGGGCCAACCCGCACCCTCCACACGCCTCCCGGGGCCGGGACCTCCCGGGCCCCGAGCAGCCCCGCTCGCAGGCCGCGCACCCCGGCCACGCCTGCCCGACCCGCAGCTGCCTGGAGCGCCCGTCCCGACACGGGGGCTGCCGCCGGCGGCGGGAGGTGCCGTCTCGGCCCGTCCTGCCCGCCGCGCCACCCTCCGGGGGCCGGGCCGCCATGTCGGGGGGGCCGGGCCGCCCCGCAGCCCCTCGGCGAGGCGTGGCCGCCGGGCAGCGCGGATCCCGCCGCGGCGGCTCCCTGGCGAGCGGCGGGGGGGCGGTTTACACAGTGGCGGCGGAGCCGGCAGTCGGTCACCGGTCCCGGGACCCCCCCACCCCGCTTCAGCCCTGCCCGCCGCTCCCGGGCCGGGGATTACCCGCAGCGAAACCTCCGGTCCCCGCAGAGCCAGGCCCGCCGAGGGGGCTGGGGCCGCGCCACCTCCGGCGACTGTGCCTCGGACTCGCCCTCCTCCTCCGGACGGCCCCGGCCCGGCCGCAGTCCCGCCTCGGGGTCAGCGGCGGATGAGCGGTTTGCCCCGCTAATCCCCCGCAAGCGCCGGCAAAGCCGGGAGGGCTCGGCCCGCCCCGGGCAGGGCGCGGCGAGGGGCGCCGGGGCGGCCCGGCCTCCTCTCCCGGCGGGGAAGCGGGCGGTTGCCGAGCTTGCGGCCCAGCCGCCCCGGCCCGGCTGGGCCACAGCCAACCCGGGGTCCCGGGCCGACCGCCGCCAGAGCGGGGTCACAGCCCCCGGGGCCTGATCCGCCCCACGGGGGATTGCGCCGCACCTGCCGGCCGCGGAGGGTCCAGGGGGGCTGCGGACCTAGTACAGGAGAGCTGCGAATCGCGGCCCTGGGGCTGCCGATGGCCGCGCTGCCCTGCGTAAACCTGATGGACTTACCTGGTCCGCTAAAAATAATGGAGATCTGGTGCGTGCACGGAGCTCGCGTTATTACCCGTTGCAGAGAGGTGACTACATGGCGGGCAGCACAACATAAGCGTAATACATGGTAGCAGGGTGAAGTTGCAAGACAATGTACTCAAAGTTGGGAAATGGATGAATTTTATCAATACAGCTCCTATGTGACGTGTGAGCCAGGCTTTAATTATGCTTCTTAGGTTTCCTTTGGAGGACCCCTGCCACATCCACTGCAAAGAAGCAGCCGAACTTAATCAGCACCAGGGAACGTGTGCCTCCATCGGAGACTTCTGCTGGCGTGTTGAGTTTGTCTCCTTCCATTTTTCTAATAACATTTGAACCTGGTTTTTGTTTTCAGACAGGTCTGACAGTAGGGAAGTTGTTTCAGAGCTATGTTCTACGTCTTTCACAAAAGCAGAGTAGAGGCTAGGTAGTTCATGGATGGCCTTTCCATGTGAATATATCTGTGATGGGAAAGGCTGCTTATCCCATCCCAGACATCACAGAAATCACATGGACAAGAAGCCTTATGAAATCCCTCACTGTGGGAAAATCATCAATAAAAACTTCTATATTCTTAAACCCCAAAGCTAAACAGCCACAAGCCAGATATTTGTAAGGACAAGAGACTTCCTTAATTCCCTTCATCAAAGCACTACTTCTTTACTGTATCAAAATTGTTAGCATTTTTAGACTGTGCACAGCATTATGCGCATAGGAATTTATGAGGGAAAGTGTAAGGTGTCATATAGTCTTTATTAACTCCTTTCATTGCTGGCTGCTCTGTCCCTTCATAACTGTTCCTCCTCCCCTGGTTGAGACCCTATAAAAACACAAAATGAGCTCCCTAGTTTTGTAATCCCATTTTACTAATTGGGGTTGGAAACACTAGCAGAATAGGGCCTCAGCTGTAAAAACGTCCATATCTTTTAAGCTTGAATTGCTACATGAGCAACATTGTGCAAAGCTCTCATTGATTTTAGTTGTGCTTATGAGTGCCTAGCATCCACTGCCTTTAGGCCCCGTGTCTGGCTGGATGGCAGGTCGCATGCAGAAGCATGACAGTCTAATCCTCTGATCATGCAGAAGTTTGACCAGAGTGCACCATGAAAAAAGGCTAGAAGCCTCTCAGTGGAAACCCAGGTAGAAAAAGGGGATAGTAGACACTCATACCTCTCCTCCCAGCAAGGAGGCCTGGAGCAAGGAGCTGAAATGTGATTAGGCACAATCTTAGGAGCCAGAAAAGGCAATAACTTCAGCAATCGGTTCATACATCCCCTTCCACTCCTAGCAGTGCTGTCTTAAAACCACTGCTGCCCACCTTGTCTGCTTCTCAGTATCTGTGTGCCAAAGTCACTGTCCCTTAGCTCTGAAGACCTGAAATTCCCTGTGACCGCTCCTTCTTCTGTCAAAGGGTCCTCAAAGGCAAAAATCCATTATGCGACTCAGCTAACTGAGTCCATTTGGAGTGAAGTATTGTACACACTTTGGTCTTCTGCATTAATTAATTATTCAGGTGAACTGGTCTGCAAAACTCCCCCAAACTAGTATCTGTTTCATTTAAATGATCCTGAATGATGTGTAAGTAATGACAGTCCGTTGCTGCAGGAAGGATCCTAGTTTAAACCAGTAAAAGTCACAACCAACCTCTGAGGCCTATGAAGATAGGCACTGTGCAAACCAACGGGGAGTTTCAGCCCTTAGCGAACGACAATCTATGTGTCAAATAGACACTGATTGTGTTGGAAAACCTAGGCATGAAGTGATTAAGTGACATTCAGTGTCATGCAGCCTAGCCACACTTCTCCTTGCCCTTTATTTTCACTCCTTCATGATGTTCTTTTTCCATCTCAACATGCCTTGGCTTTGCCCCTCTTTCCCAAAAATTTATGGCTCTGCTTTTATCTAGGAAGCCTTCCAGGTGAGATTTCAAAGTTCCTGAGTGAATGTGGGTATATGCTCCCTCTCCCCCAAAATAAATTTGAAATAATTAAGGACAAGTGTTATGTATTGACAATATCTAGATACATATTAAAAGATAAATTAAGTGTGATCATCTCCAGCTAGAACCTGGTATGAAGTTAAGTTGTGCTTAATGCCACGAGACAGCATCTATACTACACTATCTTTTTAGCAGATTGTGATTAGACTGGTTTCAGACTCTCCTTGCCTTTCAACATAGTTTTTAACTTCATTAGAAATATTGTGGGTGTAAGTCTGAAAACTATTTTTAAATTACTATGTGAGAAATATGACAGAAGTACGAACAGATACCCTTTCAGAGCATCTTCAACATTAGATGACACTAGACAGTTGCTTAGAGAATAAGTCTTACTCTTCATTGTAATACAATGCACCAGAAGCATACATAAGTAGAATGGACCTCTTTTACTTCAGAACTGATAAACTCAGACTTTTACGTTCCTAGAAGCTGCTAATGACAAAAAGAAAAAAAGGTGCTCTCATGAGTAAGGCACCAAATTAAGACTGTAATTTATTTAATAAACTATTTCCTGTATTGTGAAAATCCTTACTACATCCAAATAGTCAGGATCCTGCTGTGCTGGATGCTGTGGACCACCCTACAAAAGGAGGTCCTCCTGCTGCTATGCTCTGAATCCTGGGCAAAGCTCAGCCATGGGGGGGGCTTGTGGGACCTAAGGCATACGTTCCTTCTTTTCATCTATTTTCTTTTCTTTATAATTGAGCTTTTAATACTATTCTACCCATGAGAAGGTGTTTTGTTGGCTAATTACGTACATATACAAATAACAAGTGAGGTACAAAAAGATCAGCAGATATATAAACGGTAACTTAAGAAAATAAGCAAGCATGTTTAACTAGCAGGAGAAAGACCACCACTATAAGAATTAAAGAACTTACCTCTCTGGGGAACTGCTTTTTGACCTCTCTGGCTGCTTAACTGAGCACAGCCTGTAGCAAATATGAGGAACTCCTCCCCTTTTGGTGTTTATTACAGAGAAACAATACTTCCTGCGACACCTGAGTAAATATCCTCTAGGAAAACCACCACAGAGTTTGTCTACAGCTATCTTATTATTCCTTTGATCATAAATACCATCCACCATAATGAATTACCAAGCATGCCCAAAAGCATGAGTTATTTATTGAATGCATACATTTCTCTGAAGCAACTGTGAGCTTTGCCAGATATTTTCTTTAGTTGATCAAAAGAGCTCCGTAACCCCTTTTGAAGGTCTTAGATGCATGATCCTTGTAATCACATTTAAGGGGCTGGTTAGCTGAGGAGATTGTTAATAGGATACAAAACCCTTCACATCCAACCCAGATCAGTGCAGATGAAAAGTTGTGACTATTCAACAGCTCTTTCATGTCCTGTGACCTAACCCAGTTCCTAAAGGAGAAATGTTTGTATTACTTTGAATTTACAGAATGTGGTTTTCAGGCTTTTTTAGCTGCACGTGTGATACAGAACATTTGACAAACAGGAAAATAATCAAAAAGCTCAGTGGTAATTAATGAATCCAATTAAAACTGCAATCAAAAGAATTTTGAAAATTCCCACTCCAAAACTATCTCCACAGTCTCAAGAAGCCCATAAGCACAGGTGAGGGTTATAGTAATCAAAAAGCAGGAATTGCTGGAAAATAGGAGTGATTTAGAAAACTGACAGTTCTTCACTAAAATTTCCCTATATCAGCCCCTGTCATTAGGCCCAGGAGCTGCACATCTAGCACAGAAGTATTGCCTTTGAATGGTGATAGCCTAATTCACACTTGTTGATTGATTCCCAGTAGGGAAAAAAAAAAAAAATACAAGCAAATATATGCAAGGCATTGTATTGAAATTTCACAGCTGTTTTTACTTCACAGGGTTTGAGGTAGCAAAGTTTTAGGGTTTTGTAGGTATTGTTTTCCATCTAAGCAAGTCCTAAGTCAGATCCAACTTGAACTCGTCTCAAACTGAATTTTAAAGAAATGCTCTTAATTTTTTTTTTTTTAAATAAAATATCAGGAAAAGAGGTATTGGAAAATTTGGAATATAAAACCTTCCACAGTTGTTCTAAAAAATCACAGGAGAGAAGGTCAGGGGCCAAGTGATAACTGCAGAGAAGATCTATGCTACAAAATGCCTTCTAGTGTCAGCAGTTACTTAGAAAGTACACTTATCCCTTCCTTGGAACGCACTGATCACCAAAATAACCTTAAAGGATTTTGCTTACGTGCAGTGATGTGAACTGGTAAGAAGGTGGTAGGACATCTGAGGATTGCTGCTTTCTGCATACTGGGCTGTAACATAAAGTGCCAATCCTGAAAACGTGCAGGTAAAGATTTGGGGTTGTAGTACTGCTATTTCCAAGTGTGCACAACAGATCCCTCAGAGTCATGAAGCTGGCTTGAAAATTGTGAGTTTAAAAAACTAAATTAAGCAATAAACACCAGTCACATGGTAATATTGTTCATGTGGGTCATCTTGTTAATACAGCAGTTTGCCTACTAACTGCTTAGAGATTTCAGGTTTGGCACTTTATATTTTTTTTGCAAAATATTTTTTAATCAGTTGTATGGGGGGTCTTATTTATATCCTGGAGTCGCAGTGCCTCTGTTACGCAGAATCCAAATGAATAAAAATATGTAACATATAAACTGTCTGTTTCTTTACAGCTGTATTTCTCCATAGCCCCTGAAGGTTTAGGTAATCAGCAGTCTGGCCTTAAGAAAAAACCTCATTAAACAAATATCACCATTAACGTTACTAAACACAAACGTACTTTGTTATATAAATAGGATTGTGAACTAATGAAGTATAAGCAGCATCAATGCATTGATAATTCAAGCAGTTAAATTGATGTTTGGTATATACATCTAGTTATCTGTGCTGTTCTGGTACGTACTTACAGGAGAGTTGAAAAGACCTTTAACTAAAAAAAAAAAGACCCACCAGAACCTTCCTATAAGATTCTATAAGAGCCAGGGTCTTTCCATAAGACCCTGAATTAAAATAAGACCTAAAACCCATAAGCTGTTCGGTGTAGAGGCTCCTACATACCATATACCTGTACAACATCTAGCATCCAGTCTCTGACTTCATTGCATTCCAGGTGCTGCCATTTAACCATGTTTATTAATGGGGCACATAGAAGTCTTTTCATATCAGGTGATAAAAGAAGGCTCAGTGTTAGGCAAGTGTGTCTTGTCTTCTGCCTCTGAAGGGGTCACAGTGCACAAATGGAAGTGTCAGCCAGGAATGATAAATGATATTTTGTATGAGTGGAAGGGAGAGGGAATCAGTCTTAATCAGTAGCCAGAGCACACACATTTCTGTATAGAAAGTTGCACATGGGATCTGCCTGACCAGTAGGTCTCCAAATCACTTGCTCACTTTTCTTCTACCTGACATGATTTTTTCAATCAATCAGCCTTGGCTAGTGCAGAAGATTCTCCATGTTCACCGTTCCCACAAACACCCATCACAATTCTTCAAAGTTAAATTTCAGGCACTGAAGACATTATGGTTTATGTAAGACCAACTTCTCGCAAGACTGAATCAGTTCCAGTAGCCTTGGCAAGAGTCACAGGGCACCAGCTCCTTAAGCTGTGGATTAACTGGATGTTGAGGTTACCATTTGGAAAAATTAAGCTGCTAATCCTCATAATATGTAAGGAACTGTAAAATTTAATCTAAATATTCGGTAACAAGATGGAGAAGAATAAGAACCTAAGAAATTTCATGAGTTTTATTTTGCTATGCCTTTTTTTTTAATACCTTATTTTTTTGAAGCCAGTACCATGATTTTGAAGGGATATGAGTTGTGAGGTTTGCAAATTTGAGGCTGGAAGTACCCAAATTACTATTCTTGGACAATTTCAAGTTTGGAATATCACATAATATGCAGAATACTTCCAATGGACACAGAATGTCTCAAGCATTCTTTGTTCTGCTATTTTTCTTCCTATTTTACACTGTTTCAGACATAGCAGGAGCCTCCTGTCAGTCTAGATCATCCTCCCCTTGGAGCCAGAGGTAAACAGCACATTGCTAGACTTCGCACACTTCACAAATCCACACTTCATTAATCCCAAACAGTTGCAAAATAACAAACAAATAAATAAACCCTAGAAAATTCTCTTTTTCTTTCAGGCAAAAAAGATACAGGTTGGTTGTATCACACTAGCCCCAAATGAAGAATGACAGCGTAATCTGAGAATCTGAAAAGTTTGTTTTGAAGTTTTTCTCCATTATTCTGCTGGTACTGTTATGAATTCCTCAGCCTCCTAATCCAGAGGCACGCCACAAATGAATCTTATAAACAGTTTCCTATTTGTGAGCCTGCCATTAATCTCTGAGGATGTTCCAAAGATAGCCCTCGGAGGATTTGGATTTGTCGTCATCTTCTTCTTTTTAATCCAGTTAGGGAGTATAGCAAACAGTGACACAAACAGGATTACATTTTGAAGGGGCCCATGCCTGGTTATGCGAGTGGCACACAGACATGCTGAGCTCTGGTTTCCTGCTCTGCAGTTTGCTCTTTTCCCGACTGCTCCTCCTCCTCTTTTCTGGTTGATTGGAAACACATTTGAAAAAACATACTTATTTTGGAAAAATTACAGATTTTAAAAAAAAAAAAAAGAAGAAGAAGAAGGAGGGAAGCTGTGTGCCATCCTGATTTTTAGCCTCTTATCTGTCTTTATTACCATACTTGTGTCCCAGTGCTCTACCAGTTAACCTTATGTAGCATTTCTAACACTTCATTCTCCTGTACGACGGGACACTCTTGTCATCTCAGCTGCTAGCAGGAACGGAGGCAATTCCTCTCCACTCCCGCAGAGTACTTCCAGCATTTCTGTGGTGGCGGTTTCTTTAGAGCCAAACTGTCAATTAGGACTTTTCCAGGTAACAAACACTTTTTGAAATAAAAGCACTGATGTTTAAACACTGAGGGTAATTTAAACGCTGAAGTGAAGTATGAAAGGCACCAGTACATTATACATCTCAGAATACCTTCAAATCAAGGCAAAGAATTTAAAACAATGAAAGGCTGTTAAAACATCAAGAATTCTGTGTTCCTGGAAGTATTAATTGCATATTGATCATGGCAGCTGGTGTGCTAAATGGTCCCAATTGCTCTATCCATGACCATCTCTCTCCATTATTTTAACTCTTCCAATTTCTCCCATTAGCTGCAAACTTTATCAGAAAATATTTTTGCTTCCCAGCTATTGTCAGGAAAAAATTCTTTAGGGCCAAGACCGATTGATACAAACTTCCATTGGAAACATACCTCATTTAGAATGGTTTTTAATTTCATGTTAGATTTTGAGACCTACAAGTAGCCAGTTTCCAATCTGTCCAATGGTGAAGGACTGATTTTATAGATTCTGAGGTCTAATATAAGCTATCTAGAATGACTGACTTTCATATTTCATATAAGCTGCTATAGTTAGCGAGGGTCCACATTTAAGAAGATACCTGATAATGTATTCTGTCAAAAATACTGATAAGACAATCAAGATAAACTTAAGAACCCCCCCCATTTTTCTAACTAGAGTCCCAGTTCTCAAATGTGTCTTATCTGTGCTATGTTATGTTTGGCATTAAAAAAATTAAAATAGATGTCACAGAATGCTTTCTATAAGTTTATATGTAAGTTCTACATCAGGTAGTGCTGTTTTTGTTCCTCATATACACTTACGCCTCAGATGGTATCTGACATGGTTCAGTACGATCTGTAAGTCACAACAACGTGGCAATGTAAATTGTCTGCAGTAAAGAAAATTACTGAATAAGCTCTGAAGGTTTCAATAAACAAGATTTAAATTAAATCAAAAAGCCAACATTCAAAACCTCAGAGCCAACAGTCAAAAAAAGCTTGTTTTCTCCTTTACATTATCTAGATAGAAAAGGAGACTGTACTGTGTGTATTTGTTAAATAATATACCTTTGCAAAGCTGTGGTAAACTTACCTGGCTGTTCTTTAAAACATTAAAGTTGCAATTAGTGTAATGGTCCAGCAGTCACTGTGTCTAGCTGCTCTTCAGTGCCAGAATTAGATCTTTAGTTTGCCTTTTAAAATTGCTTTTTAAGAAGGATTGCTAAGCAAACCTGCAGAGGAGCCATAGTGGATCTAACCATGTGGAAGTTTTCAGTCCTTGAAGATGAAAATGGTCTTTATGAAGGTGCTCTAAGGTACAGTTTGATGGCATAAACTGCTCCTCACGCTCAGCAGCCTTTGCAGCTGCTAATGCTCAGCTGTCTTTGAGGAATGGCTCATGCAAGTGAAATTTAATTTCAATTCACCCTAAATTATGAGCATCACGTAGGTGACAGGTTTTCCCTTACAGAGTCCTGTATGAACTGGACTTTGAACTAGTTTTCACACCAGAGCACAGTGTCTTAAGGGATGAGAAAATGCGGGTGGAAATGTGTTACTGGAAGTAGAGGTAGGGCTGTTTCACCCACTACTACAAAGCTAGGCACTGAGAAGAGCAGCTTTTACGAAGATGTGATCTGGCCTTACTCCTGGCCAGTCTTAAGCACAGGCTGTCCTAATGACTGCTCTTGACTTTGCAGCCATAATAATGTTCTCTTCATCTAAGCTGTATGTACTATATATAATCATTTATAATAACTAATGCTATTTCCACCTCCCTCACCTGTCCTTGCACAATTGTGAACCCACAAACACACTATTTGGAAAGACCAGATGAATTCTTATTTCAGATGTCAAGCCAGTCCCAAATTAAGAATTAGGATGAGGCAATTTTTATGGGGTTGGCTTATCCCTTTGCCTGTTACAGTGCTTCCTGTACTTTGTAATTCCTTCTTTGATGGAGCTGAAATTGCTTACTGCTGGAGACCTCATGCAGGACTGGGTAGCCCACAGGTTTGGTTCACAGCTACAGAAATTTGGTGTCCCCGCTGCAGCCACTTGGCCTCAGGATTAGGGTGTTTTCCTACCCTGTTGTTGCCTGCCACGGTCTCCTGTGGAGAACATCCTCAGCACAAGCCAAGACTGTCTTCTTTTTCCCTTTTTGCTAAAACACACTTGTTAATCATTGCTTTCACACACAATTGAGACAACAATGCAATTTTTGATTGTTTTGCTAAGCCATGCACAGCTCAGGGCTGCTGCTGCTATTCTGTGTGCACTGCCATCCTCAATCGGCCTGTCTAGTGCAGAAAAGGTTGTTTTTTCCCGGGGATAGTTTTGTGTCCTGAGGTTCTAGCTTTGATTGTGGCAACTGCCTTACTTAGCAGGCACCACAGGACGCAGAGGGAAAGAGAAATCAGAACAGCGGAGGGAGGCTAGTGCTCACCGCAGAGGCACAGCAAAGAGCAGGGCCACCCACTGCCTGCCCTGCTTGCATCTGGCAATTGAGCTCGGATTTCTACCTTCAGTTCTGCTTGAATCCAAAGGAAGGAGCTCTGTGTGGCAAACAGAAAATTGCCTGCAAATTTTCTGCAAATACAAACAATTTTTTTTTTTTTTTTTGAAGGGACTGAAGCTTAGGAGAGATTCAAAATCTTATCCCCATATCTTGCCACGCAATACAAACCTCCTGACTGCTCCATTTGTAAGTGCTCAAAGGACAGTGAGCCTGATTCTCTGCTACCGGTACCTGTCTGACTCGAGAAGGAACTCCCAAATTCATTATGTGAAAGCTGCCTCATCTGGCTTAATATTCAGAATGCTACTGCTTGCAAGTAACAAAGAGCTAATTACTGTATTTGTATGAGGGAGTTCAATATGGCACTATTTGCTAGCTGGGGAGCAGATGCGGGTTTCTAAGTATCAGATGCACCTATTAAGATTTACATTCCTAACCCTGATCTCATTCAAGGTAACAGTAGAACTTGTGTTGGTTTGGAATGGGCTAGGGATTGACCCTTGACAAGCAATATTTCTAAGTGAAATTCAGTTATTTCCCTTACTGCCTGTTTAGATACATGACAAAAATAAGGAGCAATACTTTACATTTTCTGGCACTTTTTATTCCTAGGATTTCTGAATGTGCCACAGTCAACACACATCATCAGCACATTGCCAAACGTGTTGCAGTAGGCAGTAAAGATCTCCGTGCTCACAGACAGCAGGCAAGATTTCAATTTTGAAATCTGATACAGAAGACCCGCTGCATAGAAAGCAACAGGGCACCTCAGATGGCTGCCTCAGAAGGAGCAAGGCGTGGGATATGATGTGTTTTGCACCTGTTATGCAACAGAGAACAATTTGCCAATTAATTCAGGTAGCGTTAGAGAGAAGAGATAACATGTCTTGGATTTCCTGCTCGTAATTTATTGAACAGCTAGGCCCTTGGGACTAATAAGAAGTATTTCATCAGCCTGCAGGAGGTCTACAGTTTCTGATATAATAGAAAAATACCGTCTTTCAGAATGGCAAAGTATCGTTAACTGATGCAGACCTTGCATAAAGAGCATCTCTGATGGACTATTCAAATAAATGTTCTACCTTACCTTTAAACTGTAATCCCTGATGGGCAAAATGATAAACAGCAAGGTACACAGGGTGAGTATTTACTCATTTCTTACCCCTCTTTTTCTTTACAGTGACCAGCCATGAGAAAACAAGGTAGGAAATAACCTTTCCATCACTTTCTCCTAGCACATAGGTGACAGGAGACTTTCATTTCCTAAGCACTTCTTCCCTGGGATTGTGTCCTAGGACCTGGGTGACAACCTGAAGTGATGTAGGTCCTAAACCACTGCTGAGGGAATATGAATATAGAGGACTCCATTACTTTTTGTGTTTACTTAGGAAATAACTGAGGAAATAACTTATAAAAGACTAAGTCAGTTGTTAGTTTCTTTCTCTCTGCAGCTTCATTAATACAAATTGGAAGAACAGGTAATACAATAGAAAGTCTTTTGGCTTGACAGCAAATTCCCAGAATCTTCTCACTTTCAAACTAATAAATAAATCAAATGTTCCTTATTCATGAAGATGGCAGTACCATCTTACAATGCTTGCTCTCATGCCAGGTGCAGTTTAACTAAGACAGAGGGTCTTATTTTTTTTTCACTTAGAGGCAGAGGGCTTATTGAGGTACTGGCTGCTCTAGAAGTGGTAATATTTTTCTGCAAAAGGGCATTTAAAAATGAACCAATGCTGAGTTAATATTCTTCAAAGAACTGTTTTTTTAACTAGTTCTAGTTTATACCATATTTATGGTGCCTGTCAGTTAGAAGGCCTGTACCTAAGCTCAGGTGATTATGCATCTCCTGATTTGTAGTCTTCTTGTGCAGGTATGCTAAGATGGATTTATCAAAGAACCAGTGGAGTTATGATCAGTTAGAACAATAAACCACTGTCCTGCCTCTTCTTAGTAGATGCATTATCTCTTCCTCTCTTTTCAAAATAGGCAGTTCTGTCTTCACTAGTTCAAGGACACATCCCCAGTCTGTAAAGATTATTTCACAGCATGCTGAGGTTCAATCTCAGTTTTATCATGAGATTCAGGACTGAAAGATTCAGATCAAACTGCAGACATGTTGTCTGTTTTCTAGTTGAAGTAATCGTGCTTTCTTCCACAGAGAGGAGGCTGTATCCTCTGAGATGAGAGATGTGTAATTCATCCTACAGAAAACTGAGAACTAAACAAAGCCTGTTTAGCTTGCGAAGTGGATGATGTGGCAGTCTGTAAAAACCTTCAGTGCTGAAGCACCTGGTGGTGAAGTCCCCCAACACAGACTGAAGTGCTTACAGTCAAAGGCATAGTGACAAATTAGAATTATGTCCAACCTCCAGCCTTCAAACAGCTTCTGGGAAGTCAACGTGATTCATGTGGCTTCCAGGCAAACATCACCGGCAGTAGCTTTCTTAAGATTCTGTCTGGAGCTGCTAAAAAACCTCATTCCAGCTTCTGTCAGTCTTCTCTGAGTCTCCTTCACGTTTGTCACCCCGGGTCAGAGTCTCAGATTTGTTGTAATCCAGGTTGGTTGCTTTGGATTTCCTCACCAGCACCTCACAGACTGCTAGCAGGATCAGGGCCTGCACTTTTGTTCTCTAGATAGCTCAAAATACTTTCTCTTCTCATGTATCAAATGTTCTGCAGTTTCTAAATCCAACTAGGTGAATTGACATTGATTATAACTTTGCCTGTACAACTTACCTTGAGCAGCTTCTTATTCAAGAATAGAAACAAGGAAGTTACATTAGACAGGCAGCAGAAACCTTTGCCCAGTTATATATAACACTGAGATTTTTTTTTTATTTTGCTGTCTTTTTAGGTTCCATGAAATCTTTCTCAAAAGAGAAAGTTTCACTAAAGTGGTAATGGAACATTTTTATTTACTATTTTCTCCATGTTTACTATACTATTCTCTGTATTTACTATTTTTCCGTATCTCTGACTTGGGTTTCTTTTTTTGCTTTACAACAGTAGAACAAAGACAAAAATGTGGACGATAAAATTCAAGGCTCATTATTTGAGAGAATGGTCCTCAATGCCAGGACAGCTTCTCTCCCAGTTCTTCAAGAAAGTGACTTGCAAAGAATGAAACACGGCACACTGAGTCCACAACACCATTTTCATTCATTTCACACAGGTCTGTAGACAGCGTATGGCTGCCTCCGGAGCAGAATGAGGCCTGCATTGCTATTGAATGACGTGGCTCAGATTCGTCAAGAGATTTCTGCAAGTAGGTCCTATTAATGCTAATGGGAATGTGACAAATTAATCTCTCATGTTCAGATGAGAGAACAAATCCATTCGGTTGCAGAACAAAAATACCAACAATGTTTGAGGAACTACAGAATCCTGAACCATATAACAACAACAGCAACAACCAACAGAATAATACTTTTGGCTTGTTAGTACCACTCAGTCTAAAATCAGTACAGGTACAAAGATAATGCGGTGTGTCCTGCCACTCTTCCACCTCTGCTGGGATTTTTCTTTGTTGTATCATATTGGTAAATTGCAACAGCATTATTCCAGCTTCTAAGAAAACCTGGGAATGAGTAACATAAATATTTAGCCTGAAATCCACATTGTAAGGGCAGAACTGAAAAGAAGACAATATAAAAACAAAGAAAGAAAAAAAAATCAAGGGAAAAAATAAAAGCATTGATTATATTTGCTTTGGTAAAACAAGTAAATTTTATATTCACTTGTTTACACTTTATTTAAAGTATAAGCAGGTATTTCCATCATAAATGCATGCATGCTTATTCATAGTACTCAACGAGTTACTCTTCATCTATTTTCATCTTTTATAGTGTGATTTCATAGCTTCTTCCCAATAAATATTATTTGTTTACTGTTGCACACCTTCAGTTCAAATAAAGCAAAGGTTCTTCTGAAATCCTGCATATTTACTGTTATCTGGGAACCAGTCCTGCCAGTATGTTTTTCAAATTTCTTGCTCCACTGTTTAAAAATGGTAACAGTAAAAGGGAACATCATAGGGACAAGTGTGGGAAAGATTCAAATCTCTTAACTGGTTAGTACAGGACACATAGGTATCTAAACCAGGAAAAAGACAGTAAAATCAAATGTTGGGAGACATCTGAATATGCTGCAAGGATAGGTGAGATTCTGGGTCACGGACGTTTAAATGTTTCATATCTGCCCTTAAAAGGCAAAAGGTTTATTGTCCTGTTCTGCCCCCTGTATATTCATGAGTAAATTACCATATTATGAGAATGTGTCCGGTGCATGGTGAGCCAACACAAACCTCTCTGAGACGCAGCACGTGCAGTGGTGCTGGCTGGCTTCAGGAAGGCATCCCCTCCTGGACATACCTGCCCAGTGAAGGGCAGCAGATGTCCTGCCGGGAATGTCCCTGGCAATGCCTTGCTGTTGACGGGCGGGACGTGGGGTTGAACAGGCTCCCAGAGGGTCCGGACTGGCTGAGGGCACTGCAAGGACCATCGCTCCTCCGCTCTCTCCCTACCAGTGCAGTGGGAGCCCTTATAAGACATCCCAGAGGCAGCCCTATTGACTAGACAGCCGGACTGGGGAATGCCCTTCAAGGGCCCTGTCTGGATCGCGCTCTCTGTCAGGTCAGCCTCCTCGAAGCCATAGCTGGCCTCCCAGTGGAGACGCAACCTTGCCTGATTGACATACTGGCAGCGCTTCTCATTTGAAATGGGGAGTTAACCGACTCAGCTAATTGTGCTGCATGCATTTAAATGTCAAAAATAGTGCTGATGCAACAGCATTTGCTAAATATATAAATAATGACTTACTGCTTTCGCCTAATTCAAAGCCAATCAACGAGGCACTACAAAAGACACCAGCTAAGAAAAAGCCTCCTTGGTGCACTGAAATAAAAGTCACCCCTGTGGAAATCAGTGGGTGCCTTGGTGGTCTGCTTTGATGCTGGCATGGTGTTGAGTCATGAAGCGCGTCTGAAGAGTTCTGTCCTGCTGTCTGAACTGAGAACAGTGCCAATGGGGGTGAAGCTCAGAGTGGCTCCTCAATGTTTGAGGACTTACCTCATGCAGCCTGTGGATGCTTTGGAGGTCTTTCAAAATGCTGAGGATCCCAGACAGAAAAATCAAGGCATTTCTTGAGGAAATGAAAGCAGAGACAGTGCAGAAAGGAAGAGCTGGCCAACCACACTTGAAGAAGCTCTTCAGGCACCAGAATAAGCTAGCAATCATCCATTTCTTGTCACTACTACAGCTGCATGAAATTTATTTCTGTTTCGACATTTTAACATACAAACCCCAAAAAGTCCAGTCTGGCCCCATTGAAGGAATGAGAAACACTTGTGAACTCTTTCCAAAAAATAATTCCAAAATGACAGTTCATCTGTCAGCTTACCTACATCCAGTTCATTTGCTATAGTTTTCAAACATGTAAATATATTTTTCTTGCGATTTATACTGAACTTTTTGTTTGGCTCCAGTTTGACTCCCCCAATTTGTCTTCTGGCCAGCAATTCAAGCAACATCCATCATGCAGTTCTTTTGCTAGACCTTAATTTTTCTCCTTCTGGCAAGGTAAAATCTCAGGAGTCTTGTGGTTTACCATAATCCTGCTGTGCTTGCCCATTCTAGAGCCAAGAGCAGGGCAGCTTCTGGGGCTAAATTCATAGACTACCTTCTTGGTTTGAAAGATCCAAAATGGGATTTCTAGATTTTGGCTACATAAAGCTATCCTTGAACTACCACCTGTCTTTCTGGAGCTGATCTGATGCCCCACAGTGAGTTTTTTCACTATAAAAAATGACTGGTCATGCATATGGATTCAATACCATGTCTGTGGGTTAGCTACATTAGTCTGGTTTGCCTTACTAACTCTCCTTATAAAGGTCTAAGTTCATTTCGTGTGTACAGAAAATACAGGCATATGCAGCTAGCTAGTGGCTGCAGCTAGGTGCTTCGTCTATCGCCTTGGATTTCCTCGCCAGGCACCTCACAGACTGCTGGCAGGATCAGGGCCTGTGAATTTGGAAGGAGGAAGGAGGCTACTGCTTCATCTGTCACTCAGGCTTGAAGGTCAGTAATTTATTTTCTTCCCCTTTAATCTATGGCCTATAGAAGGTCTAGAATTTAAGTACAACCTGGATAAGAAACTTCACTTTCTTACTTCTGCCTCGGAGCTGCATTCTGTCAGTATGAGCTGCTAAGATTGTTTCATTCAAACTGCAGAAATGGGAAGAGGGCTTTGTAATTGTCTCAGATCTGTTTTGTCACATTAGCCTTGGGCTTTAACTTGCATGTGAGACCAACCTCCCAATTTATCCTGCTGCCCCAGTTTTAGCACTCTGTCTTCAGTACGAAGTGAGCCAGGTAAGTCAGGAAACAGCAAAGCATGGGAGGATACACTTGGCTGAAGCTCAGCCCCTGTCGTGATGGGTGCCATGGCCATGACCATCTTCAACAATGTCCTGTAGAGAGCTCTATTCAATGCTGGACTAAATAGCGTCTTATCTGCTTAAGAATACCAAAACAAAATGAATGGAAAGGGTGATATTCTAGGTGAAAAATGTTGTATTTGGGAGTCCCAAGGCAGTGCAGCATTGCAGCCAGGGGATGAGTCTGGAAGATTCATGTGTGTCACCAGGTAAGAAATGTAGCTGCTGGAAATGGAGATATCCATGAATAGAATCCAGAGGAAATACAGAAGGCAAAGTGTATAAGAATTGTCCAAGCATACCTACATTCCTTTTTGAATTACCAGAAACTTCTCCTGAGTAGAGACTAACTAACCACATGGGGTTGGACAGTCGCACACCGCAGACCAGCAGTGCTGCGATGGAGCTTGATCCGCAGGGTACTCGCTCAGCACAGCTTTCCAGATCAATGAAAACCACGTAACGACTGTGGCTCCTCATTACTACAATTTCCTTTGCTACATCAGCTGAAAACGTCTATCTACGCCTGCCCATGTGCAGTCATACAGGACTGCAGAAAGTCAAGACCAAAGCGGTAAAGTGTATTTGACAACCAAGGCAGACCGACAGATATGAGAGATCTGTATATTGGGCAATGTCAGAAATACACATGGCAATTTTTAAGTGAAATCATCACAGGCAAAGGGCCAAACTTTCACATGCTTTTTGGGTGAAAGACAATAGGCCCTGGGGTAGTTAAAAAGAGCCATGATATGTCAGGAAACTAAGACAGCAAGGACTGCTATGAGACTGCCCAACAGACATCGCGCTGCAAATGAGAAAGAAAATTGGGCTGTGGAGACAAGACGGAGAGCTGCACCAAAGCTACAAACAGGAGAGAGCACTGGGCCTGCAGGAGAAACA
Source organism: Aquila chrysaetos chrysaetos (assembly GCF_900496995.4). Taxonomy (NCBI): domain Eukaryota; kingdom Metazoa; phylum Chordata; class Aves; order Accipitriformes; family Accipitridae; genus Aquila; species Aquila chrysaetos. The sequence continues at coordinate 60,340,406 of NC_044006.1, read as the reverse complement.
GAAAAAAGCTGCTTGATCCTATCTGGCAATGCTTGTATTCGAACAGAAGCAGTGCAGGCTCACCCAGCCAGTCTATGACTGTGAAATAGCCACTGAAGTAACAGGCTCTGTGTGGCACAACAAGCTTTTTGGTCTTTCTGTTTTGTGAACAAAAACAAGCATTTAAAATTGAACTTGACACCCAGTGTTAGTACCTAATATGCACAGCATCCCCCCTTTACTCTGTGCTGTTGGATTCTTGGATGATTGACTAACTGATTTTCAGACTATTGACTTTTACCAAATTTAAAAAATTTTGATGAGCTGTGTTAATGAGTCACAAGTCAATGAGTGGCCAGGCTACTAATGGACATTCCATAAAAATACAGAACAGTCTCTCCCCTGTCAAGGATAAAGCCATCTACCTATGGTCTCCATTCCCACATCCATCCAGCTAACTAGCTAGCAAACAAAACTTCGGGGTTTACCAGCACTTGTGTGTACATTGTGCCGTTCCTTCAGGCAGGATTCCAAATATTATTTATTTTAACATCCCAAGCATAACTATACAGGTTTTTTTAAACCAAACTTTGCATTTAAATGCACATGTGTGTACATATACTGCAGGTGGCTAGGAGGTGGTTTATAACTCTGGATGGCATGAACTAAAGCAGTACCTTCTGTTCAGGAAAAATAATACATAGTGAACCATAAGAAGAAATATTCCAGAGCAACAGAGTACCACAGAGTGCTCTTGAGCAAGCCAAGGCTCTCTGGGATACCAAAGGACAGAAAAGCCAAGTATCAGCTATTCAACAATGAATTAATATGTTGTCAAAGGTCTGACCACTGCTAACATATCTTTGTATCCAAGAGGAACCACAATAGCTTTGATTTCACTCCCGTCTTGCTGAATCATCTTTTCTGCCTACATTAAATATCCACTGAACTAATCTAAACCTTCTGTAAATGTCTCTTTTCCTTAAAAGAAAGGGATTTTCTGTATTAGTTCGAGCTGCATTTTTATGAACCAAGATAAATGTGAGTTGTTAACACACTCTTTAAGCACTTACTCAGGTTTCCAGGCTTGAAGAATCAAGGTAAGTACATCAGTAAGGAGTCTGCATACAGCACACACAGCATCTCTATCACCGGATCATAACTCCTCCACTCTGGGATTAAATTCCAATGGACCTTGTCCTGCAAGTCTTGCAGAAAGTAATTCATGAAGAGAGGCTATATGAAAGGATATCATAATTTGGCATAAGGATGAAAGATCACATTTAAGGGACCAATATGTCTCTTGATTCCTGTCATGCTTAGCTTGTAATTACTTGCTGAAGTGTTAGGATACAAAAGGAAGAAGTCCAGGGGATCTGTTAGCTCTGCCCTTTCTCTAAGTGCTCAGCTAAACTTTTGCTTCAGTCTGCTCAAACCCCATTCTGGAATCAAAAGTCTATGACTCTAAACAACTTTGTAAGCTCATCAGAACTTCTTTTTAACTACTGCTTATAAATAAAATAATAATTCTCCTGTGAGTAAGAGATGCATTTTTCCAAATTATATCTGCATATACAAATATAGATGTTTTCTGGTATGTACGCAGGTTGTCCTTCAGAACAGTCACTGGGTTTGTTTGGGCATTGATTGGCTTCCTGGAGTTTTGTGGTTCATACCTGGGGCAGTGTACACACTTGTTCAATGATTCATTTTCCCCTATTAAGACTCGACCTGAAATTCCAATCAATAATAAAATAAAGCAGAACAGCAAATATTCTGATCAGCTCTATCAGATTACCCACTGCACAAATATTTGCAAAGAGTATCCTAAGGGACTTGACTGTGAAGCTCTGTGCAGTAAACTGCTCCAGTAAAATGCTCTGCATTAGGGGCAGGTTACAGCTAACACCTGGCAAACAATATGAAATAGGCTGTAATGATCATAAGCTAGCATGTGTCTTGTATTTCAAGAAATTCCTTCTAGCCACCTGCAATATTTTTTTAAGTGAAGTACTAAATGAAGCCATAGTTCAATAGACTTATGCAAAATACTTAAACAGTCTAAATGTTCCAGATGAGGCAAGAGTAATACCAAGTTACAATGCGCATACGTACAAGAGAAATTGCTTTAGCCACACCTGAAATAGAGTTTGTTAGTGTAATTCCTGGCAGCTGATTAATAATGCGCCCCACATCTTACAGTTCACACTGAGATACACAGAGGATTATCATGGCCAGATGAAATTGCAGGGGGCATTTCACTACAACAGGGCATAATTATGCAAAGAGAAAATGGGAAGTTGAGCCTAATGATCCTTTCTTATGCCAAATGTATATGTGGTGGGAAATGACAGACAGGCAAAGCCAGGGTTCTTCAGTGGCCAGAGTACCTTTCATTGTTTTAGAAAACTAAAGGGCCAGTAACGTAATGTCCCTAAACCATTCTGAGGTGCCACATCAGACAGACAGGGAAGGAAGAATGCTACCTGCTACCTCTCTGCAGGTTCCAGATCTCCTTCACTCAATCACTAACCCAGCCTGGCTGTATTTATGTTAGAACTGATACAGTCACAGGCTATGCAGGCAGGTCTGGAGATCCAGCATGCACAGCACAGCCGATGCCACAGTTCCTAAATAATAACATTATTATTTATATAATGTGTCTGAAGACACCTTTTTCTTATGTACACTTAAGTAAAAAGTGGCTATGACCATTTAGGCTTTATGGTCACTGGAGGCATATGATCTTCTCTGTATATTTACTGTTTCCTTTTGTAGTTGTATTATTGTCATGGTTTAACCCCAGCCAGCAACTAAGCACCACACAGCCGCTCACTCACTTCCCCCCCACCCAGTGGGATGGGGGAGAGAATCGGGAAAAAGAAGCAGAACTCATGGGTTGAGATAAGAACAGTTTAATAGAACAGAAAAGAAGAAACTAATAATGATAATGGAAACACTAATAAAATGACAATAGTAATAATAAAAGGATTGGAATATGCAAGTGATGCACAATGCAATTGCTTACTACCTGCCGATTGATGCCCATTTAGTCCCCTAGCGGTGATCCCCCCACTTCCCAGTTCCTATACTAGATGTGACGTCACATGGTATGGAATACCCCGTTGGCCAGTTTGGGTCAGGTGCCCTGGCTCTGTCTTCTCCCAACTTCTTGTGCCCCTCCAGCTTTCTCGCTGGCTGGGCATGAGAAGCTGAAAAATCCTTGACATTAGTCTAAACACTACTTAGCAACAACTGAAAACATCAGTGTGTTATCAACATTCATCTCATACCAAACTCAAAACATAGCACTATACCAGCTACTAGGAAGGCAATTAACTCTATCCCAGCTGAAACTAGGACAATTATTCCCCAGAAAAGTGAGGTACTTACTGATCACACAATATATATAGCATCATTTCTAGAAACTCGTTTCTTGCATGTTGGTCTCAGGTCACTTTTCACTTCCGGTTTCCTGCAATTTATGCCCCATTACATTCACCCACAGTGAAAGGAAGGAAGAACTTTGTGTATCCAGGACAGGAGTTATCAGCCCAAGCATCTGAGCCCTTAAACTGAAAGCATCACACAGCACTTGGCTTAGTTCTCCACTCTGGAAGAAACTCTCTTCACCCCAAACATGTGGGCAGTAGTAGACACAGAAGCAGTAGGTCTGACACATAGCAGCTCACTCTCCATCTAACACCCTTTCAGTGGCTTCCTGCGGTGCAGCAAATGCTTTTGTGTCTGAATCCTACTTTTCTTAATACTCTACTTCCTTGCAGGCCTTTTTGATTCTTCTCAGCCATTATGCCCCCATGCCCCACTTCTCATACACCTCCATCCCCTGAGCTGTCTGCATGCCTCCAAGGGATGGCACAGTCTCCTCTTCTCTAGAGGGTTTCCTTGGACCAGGAGGGGACCCATCAGGATGAAGAGCAGCCTTCCACCCTGCTGCCCTCTCCCTCGTGCCCTTTCACAGGAACATACTAACACATGATAGCCAAGGAAGCATTTTAAACAGCTGTGCCAACCGTTCCCCCATTTAAGCTGGAGTTTGTAGATGGGGTCTGCCCTGGCTGGTGTGAGGTGCACTGAAAGGGCTGCAGTGACAGATGACTACTAGAAGACATTATCGACTGAATCAGTAGCATTTCCAGACCCGTGAGGCATGGGTGCAGTTTCAACCTGCAGCCTCTAAATGAAGAGAACAAAATTCGCAGGGGGCATGGCAGGCTACAAAGTGACTGGGCTTCCTCTACATTAAACCCTCTCTCTGCTCTTTTCCCAGTGACTGGGAGAGAGAAGAGCCAAGACCTAAAGAGCCTTTCCTACAGAGAAAGGCAGCCCTGCTTTAGAAATCACTGGTGCCATTAGGAGTCACTTTTCAGACCGGGACCATCAAGATATGAGGGAGGCAACAGCCAGCAGTGCGTAAGGAGCAGTGATTTTGTCGGTTCTTTGGTGCCTGCCCTGGCTGGCAGCACGGCGGCAGGAGCCCAGCCTGCCCTGTCCCAGCAGGGGGCAATCCCAGCAAAGAGCTCAGGAAATCAGTGCTGGTGCTGGGGTTCAATTCCCCTGCAAAAGGGAAAGGTTGAAAATGTAATAGAGCCACAGCCACCCAGCCGCTTGCACCTCCCTGTGACCCCTGCTGCCTGCACCAGCCCTATGAGTGAGTGTGGGGTGGGAGCTGGGAGCAAGGAATGTGTGGGAATGACCCTCTTTCTACCCATTTTGGGTCAGCTTGTGACCTCAGGAGCTCTGCCCCTTTCAAAGGTTTGTCGGGGTTTGGAGGGTTGATGGGATCAAGCCCTGCTGGAAAGAAGAGTCCTGAAAAGCAGCCAGATTCTGCAGACATGGGAATACGGAAAGATTCATCCTGGGAGGACCGTAAGTTAAACCTCGTTAATGTCTCTCTTTTCTGCACGCCTCACTTGTATGGCTTCAAATCTTTTCTAGGCCTGCCTGGAAGAATCTTTACAAGTAAAAGAAAATCAGAGCAGCTTAGAAGTGAGACAATTTCGGGGTGCTTATTTCCTCTACTAAATCAAGTGACTCACTTCTAAGCCTCCAAGTACACTGAGTGTACATTTCCCACGCACTCTGGTATCAGTAAACATTTTTACCATAAAACATGTTAGCTCGTCATACGCTTTTTTGTCTATAATTCAATGGAATGTGTGCAAACCCCTGCTCATCTACATAGGTATTTGTTTGTTATTCTAGGCAGTCAATTAGCACTGAAAGGCAGAGATAGCATAGAAACCATGCAATACCAAATCTCACTATATCACTTTTCTACATAGAAGGAAAATGAATTGTTCTTAGCAGTATAATATACATGACAAATCACTGAAAAAAACCATACCTATTTGAGGTAATCTTGCAAGAAGGCATTTGACGTTCCCTCCATCAGCAGCACTGCTCAGCGAACAACTTAAAATAGTTGCACTACAGCAGAAAGCCCTGGCGGAGACAGTCATGGATGAATGCTGTGAGGTCTGCAGTCTCTTGGCCAGCCAAAGGTGATTAACAGCAACACAGACTTCTGTACTGTTCCTTGAAAGCTGCTGCAGAAAAGCAGGCTGGACAGGACAGAGATGATTCCAGGAAGCACCATTAAGTGGAGATCTGTAACATTAGGACAGGGCTCTCTTCTATTGACATCCCTTGTTCCATGCAAGAAGGAAGCGATTACCTGTGATGCCTTGTGATTATCACACAGACCATCACTTATCCCACAGCACCAATGGGTTCAGGAGGGAATATTCACAGTCAATTAAAATGTTAATGAGATTTAAGAATTACTTAAAACTGAGTTCATGATTAGGTACTTTGCTGGCTCATTCAGCAATACTCCTTCATTTTGCAGTCAGCCTAATGTGAGGTAGGAAATCATATCAGATCATCAAGCCCATTTCATAAAACCTACAGAGAAGGAAATAGTCACTAGAGAACCTATTTGATATCAGTTGGCTATTGAATTAATTAGTAGAACAAGAAAGATGAGTATCAAATTTCTACTAGAAATAACAGAAATCAATAATACCACTAATAGATTGATTGTATACAGGAAGCTTGGTTTTATAAACTCTTGCACTGTAATTTTTATTCCAAGAATACTAAACATTTGAAGACTTCTTCACAACATTTTGTTAAACCAATGAAACAAATATTTTTGCTTCATGTCACAATGTGTCATTACTTGGCTTTCTCTTCGTTAGAAGAGACACAAAGAAATGTCTAATGTTGTCACTGATACAAATGAAAAGACTGCATCATTTTGAAGTATGAATATAATACAAACATGCCATTTTGAACCATTTGTAGTTATGTACTGTGTATGGCATTTTGCTGTGTACAGTGACTTTTGCTGAGGGGTTTAGACTGTAGCAAGAAAAGATTTTGGCCACCTATACAGTCATGGAAATATACACCAATATTTCGGTACCTTCTATCTTGCTCTACTGAAAGAACAAGGCAGGAAAATACTGTCATTTTCTCATTGGAAGGAAAGGGATGGAAAGAACAGATCAGAAGCAGATGGATGACTGGAAATGCCATGATGGGAAGATTCACAGAGAATGGCAGAGGTGGATTATTTCTACTGTTAGAGTTGCATTTACAAATCAGATATTAAAATTATAATTGTGTGAATAATTGTTGTTCTGATACCACTGCAAAAGTGAAGAAGTGAAAAAAAAAAGTTTTGGGTCAATCTGGAATGTTTTTTTCAGGGTTATGTTTGTTTTCCAAAAAAAAAAGTACAAATGTGCTGGGTTGCATCTACCCATTATATACTCACAGAATTGAAGACTGGCATCTGCATGCCCCCTCCTCATGTGGAATTGCCCTGTCCCCAGGCCAGCATATTCATAGCACTCTTGTTTTCTGATGTGTCCTCAGCTCTTTCATATTGATCACAGTGGGGCATGTGACAGTGATTCTTGTCATGCCAGGCCAGAAGAAACTCCTTGCCATCAAGTCATGTATGTCTTGTGTGATACACAGGTCTTGTGGATGTGCTGAGTCTTGGACATGAGCTGTGTCTGTGCTGTGTCAGTGGAGAGGTTGGCGGCTTTAATACAGATGGACATCTGGGGTTGACCCTGAAGTGCTTCAGGTTATTGCACAAAATACTCTTTAGAAGAAAAAATGATTGAATCTGCATTTATGCCTGCCTTTGGTTTCTCAACTTGCCACTCTGTAATTCCTTTTGCCAGACCAGCCAGGATAAGGCTGTGGCCCATGCTGGATGGATGGACAGACTGGCCCAGCAGCAAATACGGCCTGAAGCAATAGCCCACACTGTTGACAGATTAAGATGTGGCAGATCACCAAGAACAAAATTAATTTATGGACTGTGGTAGCAATCTGCTCAGTTCTCTGGGAATATCTTGCCATGGCGTTTGCAATTTAAAGATACCCTGGCTTCTGAGAGCCTTTCTTTTTACACGCTTGGGTGTCCTCTCCTTCCACAAACTTTGGTCATTACCCTCTATTTTGTCCTCTGCCTCTGAAGTGGCAAATTGTTTTCAAACAAAGAAACATCTTTGATGTTTCTCTTAAAAGTCCCGCAAGAGAATTCAGCCCCTCATATGTAGGGCAGACAGTGTCAGTCCCAGCACTTCCATCCTCCTCTGTGGTCTTTCTGTGGTCTATTTTAAAGGCTTGCCCCTCTTCATGTGGTGCCTACTGGGTACTTACTAAGAGGGTGATCATTACGCTTTATTTAAGTATGACCTGCTCTGATAGGTCCACATCTCCTCAAAATCCAGGCAGATCAGATCCTCCACCCCAGTTCAGCTGGGATCACATCCAATGGGGAGTGCAAATGCCTCCTCCACATGGGCCAGCTCTGCCATCAGGGCAGTCATTGGATGAGCAACAGACTCATGCCACAGTTCAGGTCATCTATACTGGAGCAGAGGTACTTGGCATCAGGGAGGAAGGGTCCAAACATGGTGGGGGTGGTAATGCCTGTTCAGAAAGGAGTATGCGAACAACAAGGAATGGTGAGTTTGGGCCATTGTAGGGAGAAAGGAGGGGGAAAAAAGGTAAGTGAAATGACGTGAGTGAAAACACTGACTTTCCCATGTAGTGTGGAAATGTGCAGTCTGATCCAGATAATAATTAAAAAAAAAAATTGAATGGGGGGGCAACTTTGGGCAGAATAAGCAGTTCAATGCTTTGAATCACGTGATGATGTCACTTTTGTTACGAATGTCTCTTTTCATTGGAAGGAAACACACAGGGTATTTCATACTGCCGCCAAGCCTGGGAATAGCTCTTGCAGTACTCTGGACCAAGCACAGAAACATTTAGGCAGAAATCTCTGTTAGTTTTATACAGTCAAATACCTAAAGTCTCCTCTAGAAGCTGGTTGACTGCCCGGTTGTCACACAGGACCTACCCACAGGCAGTGAATCAGGTTCAGTGTTTTGCAGTTGTGTTCTACCTTTGAACTTGGTAATTCTCTCATCTCTTAATCTCCTTTTCTGTAGGAACTGGCAGCCTGCCTGGCTTTAAGCAAAAGCAATGCCAATGATTTTGCATTTTTGGCTTTGGGGTTTTTTTTTTTCATTTTTTGAATTTTTAGAGCACTGTTCAATCTTGAATTTCGGATCTCCCTAGCTGATATTCAGCTGCAATGACCGAAACAGAGAAGAAAACAAGTTACAATCAGTCCAGTCCATCTCACAATATGGGAAGCAGTTATTCCTCAGAGTCCTCTGAATCACAAGATTTCCTTGATTGGCAATTGGGAAAAACAACAGTGATAGCTATATATCACAGTTGTCTATTGTGGCATATAAAGGAACAGTTATTTCCAAGTACCACAGCTGGTCCCTGGGGACCATGTATAGAAGATTCAAGATATCTGTCCTCTGATTAGATGTTGCTCTCTGCTTTCTCCTGCATAGACATGGCAGACACAGCAGTCTTCTTGCCTGTGTCAGTTTACTTCCATGTCAGATATGTTCAACTCACATTTGGGCTCTCTCCTTCAGGTTCTTGCTCCATGTTACTACATAAGTTTTTGCTGGCAGGTTTAAAAAATGTAAGTTTTGAGACACAAGAGAAAACCTGGAACATCTAAGAGTTAAATCAGCATTGAGATCTTCCTTCCTGAAGCCACAGGTGTTTGAACACTAAAAGCGTGGGCTTTATTATGGGAGTTCCCCTTAGCCATCTGGGCTCAGAATACTTTCCCTGGACTGTTAAAAAAAGAGGAAGAATCTTTTATCATTCTTCCAGTGTGGCCTCTGAAGGGCTTTTGCACATTGCTCCTGGGTCAAATCTGTTTCCTGAGACACATCCTGACTCTGATGTGGTTCCTGACTCCATTCATCCCGTAAGGTACCTGATCCTCTTCTGAGCAGTGCAGGGCAGGATTTTCAAGGGTATGAAGAACATCTGCATCACTCCTGCAGCATCACATGAAGTGCATTCTTACCAGAAATATTGTGAATTAAAATAGCATTGACTGTGTGATAACAGTGCTTTTGACCTTGAGATTTACTTTCCTATTCTTTAATGTTCCTACTCCTTTAAAGTGATAAAGACCATACAAAATCTTTCACTATTTTATTCAGAATCAGCCACATCTCAGCCTCACAGAAAATGGAACATCAGCCTCATGGGAAATTCTTTTACTGTTAACTCTTCATTATATGAGTTATTAATCAACAGCTTGGGGCTCGGAGGAGTACAGTGGAGAAACACTGAAGTTGCTCAGTAAGAATTAGGTTGAATCCAGAAGGTCTGTTAGATATGACCATGATCTGCCTGTGCCAGATAGGATCTGGCTGTGTGGGGAAAAAAAAAAAAAAAAAAAAAAAGCTGTCCTAACTCTCCAGGTAACAGAAATGCAGAACAGACAGATCTGAGCATCTATCTTCAGTTTGCCAGAGTACATTAGTGCATGAAGATCTCATGGAAGATAGGCTATGTTTTCTCTTGCTCTACAAGCGAGTCTGCCCCGCCGTGTCTGACACAGGGTGATGAGGGGATTGGAATTGCTGGTGGATGGGAGGGGAAGGTCCTGGCTGCGGTAGTGGCTGGGGCTGCCCTACTGCATCAGACATGCTCGTATTGGGACAGAAGAGGTGCCCTGCTGGGTCACAGCCAACCGACCAGCTCTGCAGGAGGTGGAAATAAACGGACACCTGTAAAGTTGAAAGCAGATGACAGACGCTAAAACACACACATATTTATATTTTTTTTATTGCTAAAACACACACATATTTATAATCACATATTCTGCAAAGTCATTGTACACACGCACAAGCATAGAATATGATTGGTTATACCATCACTGTACACGCGCATAAACATAAGGCATAATTGGTTATACCAACACTGTACACACGCATAAACATAAGGCATAATTGGTTATACCAACTAAAACATGTGAAACTTGTCTCAGTCTAATTGGTCAAGATAAACTGCCGAATTGAGGTTCTTTGTGCCAAGTTCCCTTTATCGTGGAATGCGCACTTGTGTTCTTCTAATTGGCTTTATTATCATCTTTCCTTTTTTTTGTCTTCTTGTTTATTCTGTTCAAGGTCTTCTAAAGGCGTCTGGAATGCTCTTGTGACCGTTAGCTAAATATGTTTCCACACAGCTCTGTCTTTGCCAGCATCAGCCCGAGCTGCTGTCTGGGGAGCACGCATGAGCCTGGCCACATTCTGTGGTCCGTCCTCTCACACCTTCCCAGCATCCATGACTGTTGGATTAGGGATGTTAGAAGGACTATCCCAGCTTAAGCCTTTTAAGAACTCCCTATAGACTTGTCAAAAAATTGGCATAAGCGCTTTTGAACCTACTGACACTGTTTGCCTCTGAAACCTCCCATGGCAGCAGGTGTCTGCAGCTGGTCACTGCCTGCTGTGTAAGGAAGTGCTTGCTTTCGTCTGCTTTAAACTCACCTCCTACTCGTTTCATGAAGCTCCACAGTTCTCAGATTGTGGGATTTTGTGAATAACATGTCTGCATTCATTTTTCCCATGATCTTCACAATCTTGTAAATGTTAAGCACATCCTCAGTGGGGGAATTACAGTTGCTTTACGAGGACAGACTAAAAGGCTGGGCTCTCCTCCAGTGCCCCGTTCAAAGAGCGGTGGTGTTCTCACCTCTCCTTGCAGGGCAGTTGTCCCACCCCTGTGACCCCTGGGCTGCCCCTGCCCCTTCCACATGTCTCTCCTGAGATGTGCACACCAGCATCATATGCGCCACTGAAGATGTGGGTGTGCCAACATGTAAAACATGTAGTACCAAAACTCCATCTTGTTCTGAGTATTGTTCCTGTTGATGTGCAACTTTTTGTTGGCTTTCTTGCTTGCCGCTGCGCATTGAGCCAATGACTTCAGGGCACCTGAAGATCAAAGATCTCCCTCCTGTGTTGCGCCTGTCAGTTCCATTCACCAGCATCTGGCATGGTTTAGATTGTATATCACTACCCAGTAAAGCTTTGTCCATCTGCAAACCTGGAGATTTCACCGTGATTGATGAAGATGTTGAACAAAACTTGTCCCAGGACTTGTCCACACTGCTGACTTCTCCCCATCCTGAAAAGTGATTGTTAAATACTACCACTTGCTTCTTGTTCCTCACTCAGCTTTTAACCTGTAAAAGGACCTTTACTCCAATCCTATGGAAATTTAATTTCTTTAATAATTTTTGGGAAGAAACCCAGTCAATACAAACTGTCAAGGCACTGGGACTGATAGGTGGAAGCCTGTGCCCTGGTTTGGCTGGTTCCCCAAGCAAGCTTTTGTCACCTGGTGATGCGGGTCTTGCCAAGTGGCAGGTAACACCAGCACAGCAGGCACAGTAAGAGCTGATATTACAGTGAAGATACAAAATAGGTCTGAATGAGTAAAATGGGTAACGGGTAAGTCACACAACAGAGGAGACCATCACTGAGAAGAAGAAAATTTTAGTTGCCATCCAGAAAAGGAAGGAAATGGACAGAGAAAACTGTAGGGTTGGAAGATGTAAAGCCAGTTAGAAAAGCAGCTGCCATCAGTTACCAGTGACCGAGGTACAGGTACCATACAGTCAACTGTAAGGTTTGAGAGATATCTAGCCAGCCTCCCTGACATTGTCTGAGGAAGCCATAAACACCAGTAGGTGAGCAGGATATAAATGCAGTGGGGATTTGTGCACTCAGTAATAAACACAGACAGTTATTTAGAACTTTTTTCCACTGAAATTTTCCAAACCTTAATGCTGTGCCAGCTGTAATGGAACATCACTTCACCTTCAGTTTGAGACATATCCTACCACCAAAGCAAACAATCCTCAAAAGCCCCAAACACCAAATGCTAGATTTTAGATTTTTTGGCTACAAAAGTTACAGCCAACATGAAGCAGCGCATCAGTGAGAGACAGCCTGAGTACCCCACCTCTGAAAGGGGCAAACAGAGATCTAGCCGAAGAGGGTGATCTCTGCGAAAGAAACAGATGTAGAATGATGCTGACATTGATGAGTCTTTATCGCACGTATCTGCATGCATCATAAAATATGAAAAATGGTGAAAAATGAAGTCAAAGGCAGAAGTCTATGAGAATCATTAATCAATGATAAGGAACAGAAAGATATAAGACAAATCAAGAAGCACAGAATAATGACTTTGACACTATCACATAAGACTGGTATATCACTTAACAGAAAAAAGGAAAAAAAAGAAAAAGAAAAGGATCATACTAGCACAGTTGACTACCTCCATCATAAACTGTGAGGAGTGAACAAGGACTGTTCCTGCAACAGGAAAATGGAGCTGTTAGAGCTGTCTAGGTGGGCAACAGTGGAAAGCTCTCAGCACGTGCAGGTTTCATCAGTGGTATAATACCCATGATAGACAGTGATACAGAAATCCATACTAGTAACTATTGTTCTATATTTTCTATAGTGTAATCATTGCCAGCCTAGAGATCAAACTGAAATGATGCGTGGCTTAGTCAAGGCTTTGCAAAGTTGTGCAAGGGAACTAAAACAAACGAAAGGTGTGTGTCAGAATCCCCTGACGCCTGTGAAGAAGTTTCCAACAAATTGATATTTCTGCCTAGATGGCAGACTGCTAATAGAACTATGTGTTTTAAAGGCAGAAAGGGACCATGATCTTCCTTTGGTTATGACTTCCTGCATAATATAGCTGCAAACTTTCATCCAAGAGAATTTTTTTTAGAAAAACATGCAGTCTAAAGACTTCAAATAACGGAGAAACCACTACCTTTCTAATGCATATATTTGAATCATTAAATGCCACATACCATGAAGGATACATACTTTATCAAGTTGATACTGTCCAGTTTTAATTTCTCACTATTAGATTGTGTTGCCTGTCTGCAATATGACATTTTGACTAGATATCTTTATTTTCTGAAAAAAATGAACCTTGCGCTGTGAGAAATCTTCATTCCCTCCAGATGCTTACAGATGGCAGTCAAGTCATAGTCAGTGGTCTATAAAAGGTAACAAAAAACATGTCTAATATATTACTGTTCCACATTGTTGTATCTGATAACTTAATCGACAGTGTTCAATTCCCAGAGATAAAATAGTTTTTCTCTCTTTTTTCTTCTTTGTCTCTTATAAAAGTTCTCTTTTTGCCTCCTATACAGAATTTCCCTATAGAAAAAAAGATAAAGCTAGATTATTAGTACATCATCCTGTCAGCAGACGTTGAAAATTGCCTTTTGTCAGAAAGTTTCTGGGTGATATTTCCTTCTTAGTTTGTAACAGTCCACTAGCAAAGCTTTCCTACCTAGGATGCATGTTACGAGAACATTTCCTGTGGGGAGAGGGTAAAGAGGGGTATGTCATTATAAAGTGAAGTAAACTAGTATGTTCTCTAATACTATTCTTTTTGCTTTTCCTAGAAACATCCCCTTCTCCTCAGCTTGCTGCATCCATTAGAGACAAAAACAAACAAGCCAGCAAGCATCTTTGCTCACTGATTATCTTAAATCATCTTTGAAATAGATTCTCTGCCTTAAGCTGTCTTTGTCTCCTTAGAAGCATCAACCACAGAAACTTATTTAATTATATTATACAGGAGGACCCTATACCAACCTTCCCTGCCTGCCGTGTCTTGCACATGTGCCAATTGTGCCCCTGCCGTGCCTCTCAAATATACCTGCCCTGCCATCGCCCTCCCACTGGTACGTGAGTGCTGAAACATCCCTTCCTTCACAGCCAGCATCACCCTTCTCCTTCCCACTTTCTTGCCCATCTTGCGGTGCCCTGCACCAGCAGCCAACCCCAGCCCCTGTCACACCTCGGCACAGGCTGCTTCTGGGCCACTTGGTACTGAAATCTCTCTTGAAAGTACTGGTTCTGCAACCAAAGAAGAATTTGGTTGATTAATAATAGGTACAAACATAACTAAGTGGGTTAAAATTATATCTTCTCCCTATTAATTTTGTCTTATTTATTTGGAAAATATCTAGAACAATCAGAAAAGAAAACCTGCCCATGATACATCCTTAGCTGGCAAGGCTACCCCTCTGCACACCCTCAGGGATAGAAGGCAATGCCATAGAGGGGGAGTTCAGACAAATCCTATCCTTCAGACAGGAATTACCTTGAAGGTCTAAAGACCGAACAGATTTCTTTAGAAGACAGTCTCAGACTGAATCTCAAAATACCTAAGAAAGACCTTTCAAAAAGTGTAGAAGAAACTAAATGTCTGCATTTGGATTACAAGTTAAGAATATGGTTTATTCCTCAGGGTAATTTAATTGCTTTGTTACTAGGGGACACCCAGTCATACAAATGGCCTAAAGCAGCTCTTTACAGGAGGAAGGAGTAAATATGATCATGCAGCTGAACTTCTACATTTGCTGCTGGATGCCCAGAAACTAGAAAAGAGAACAGCAAACGCTACATGACACACAAGCCCCTTTCAGTAAAGGAAAGCCCTTGTTTATGTAAATACCCATTTCTAGCAATTTAGAAGCAGCTGCTAACCACAAGCGTTTTAATTGCCACTGCACTATTTCAATTACTAATCTCTGCTTTGTTCCTATCTCTCTATGGACGTGCTGTAAATTATTATAATTTGTTATGATGGACAGCATTAGAATAGCATCTATTAGCACTTCTATAGTTGAGAGACCCTCATAATGTCTATTAGCAACCCTTGCAGGTGACAGCAATGATGGAGGGGAGGGACACCATCATATATCTACTGTGAGCAGAAATTCAGGCAACTGAGTTCTGAATAATTGCTCCTTTTTTTTTTTGTCTTTTTCCCTTTTTCTTTGTCTCTTTTCCAGACATAAATATTGAAATATGTAAGTAAACTCAGTCATGCTACGATCCCTATAATAAGGTTCTGCAATATTTTACTACATTCAAAACTATTTAAAAATCTAGCATTTTACAGACAATGAATTCCTTATACGCTTAATGCTGATTTTTGGTACTTTGTTTCAAATACTGAAAGAGAGTAAGTTAGCATTTTAAAAGGTAGGAGGAGGCTTATTATACAATGAGTGGAAACACAGAGTGGGCTAAGGAGAGAGACAGCTTCTCTGTAACCTTGGTGACCCCTGCAAGCTGTAAAAATCAATAAGAGAATCAAACCAATTAAGGGGTACCAAGAAGTTTACAGAGGCTGAAAATGGAACTAAGGGATGCAGTCATTGATTTATTGTCATGGAATAATCCCAAATAATAGATTTATAATTCCATTGTTTGCCATGGGATTCTTTTTCTTCTTTAAAGCAATCAAATACGAGGCGCTCTTCTGATGCAGGTGCATTAGGTAATTATCCTTGTGAAAGGTGCTTTTGTCCTCCTTGCTCTTTAAAATACTTGAAGATTCATTGAGACAAAAAACAAATGACTGAAAAGGGTTTATGGCTCAGTAGGTGAGAGCATCATTTTCACTCTATTTCTGTGTGGGTGGGAGGAAATGTAAATGTTAAAAAAAAAATAATCTGTAAGAAACAGGCTTCCTGCTATCACTCCTTCCCTAGCCATGAATACTTTAGAGAGCAGTCTCCTGAGAGGTGTCCTGGGCTTGAATCCATGTGGAGAAGAGCACCAAACCTTGCTCACCTCCATTGCATGTCTGTTCTCCTGGTATCACACCTCTTCCCTCAGCTGCTCTGTGCTGCTGCCCCTCCAGAAGGCTCCTGTTTTCTCATATGTACCCAAACAAGATGGTTTCACTCTGAACCAAAGGGAACATTTTTCAGCAAAGCAGGTGCAAGGTTTTCAGGATTCTCTAGTTACAATGGTACAAGGCCAAACGCTTGGTGAAGGTGTACTGCTCCAGGGCACTGGCTGCCTGATGTTCAGTTCAATATCACTGGTACAGGGTGGTCCCCTTCTTTGCTTAAAGAAGGGGACCACTGGCTTCACACTGCAGAAATTTAATCTCTTGAATTTTGTTTTTAAATAGATAACACCCTTGAGTGAAAAGGTCCTTCCCTTGGTTACACAGCTAGCTATGCAGGAGTGATAGCTGCTTGCAGTCAAGATATCACAGCCTGTACACAAGGCAGCTGCCTCAGTTTGCTTTGAATTATCTCCAGATTTGGGGGAAATTTTCCAGAATTATCTCATGTGTCCTCTCTGGCATCCCTCCTGGGTAACGCACTGGCTGCCCTCTCTCATTTCTTGGAAAATGGGATGCTCCAGCCCAGTGCAGGTGCCCTCCTTAGATGTGAGTTGCTCATATGTAGTTTTTGGACCTCCAAACTTGGAGCCACTGTGGGATACAGCTGAGCAATTCAGGAGCACTTTGGGAACTGAATGGCTCCAGCCTTTGCAGAAAGCCTTTCTTCAGTTTGGTTCACATTAAAAATGTATAGCTCTACCAAAGAGATAAGACACAAATATGTGATCCATGTCTCACTGCCCTGATTGCTCTGGTATATGACCGGGGGACTCTGCACCTGGAGTCCTACACCAAAATGCAATTTCTCCACTGAACTTTTTCTGCGCTCCATTCCTGCTGCTGCCCTGCCAGTGTCCTTTTTCTTTCCAAACAAGATCTATTTGTGGTATGCAATTTCTCTGTCTTGTTAACACAAGCACAGGGGGCGTATAGAATAAAATACAGCATAGCTGACAATTGCAGTACAGGCAAATTTAATTATTTAATACCCCTCTAAGGGAGAGGAGCTGGTGAAGGTGTTGGAGAAGCAGCTGAACTAGGATGAAGGTATGGCTGGGTTTGGGAATGAGGAAAGAGGAACAGTGAAAGGTCATTAATGCAATTGCTCTGCTGCTGCAGGTATGTGAAAGGGGGTAGTAAGAGCTTTTGGGAAAATGTAGCAAAACTCTAATTGCTTCTCTGCCAGTCTTCACCCCTTCTTTCCTCCACACCAGCTGTTACCAGTGTGGGTCCTAGGGCCCGGCATGGGCAGAGCAGGCAGCAGGGCTGTGGCTGTCTGACAGCCTCACAGCGACCCAGGCAATTATTTACCTTGTCTTTGGGGGTCCTGAAAGTTACTCCTAAGGACGCAGACAGTTCACGAGATCAAACTGGAACTTGTGTGTACAGAGAAATCCCTTGTCTTAATAGAGTTTTTTTCTAAAAATCTGAGCTGCTTGCAGAGGCCCTGAACTCTTGCCAAAATACATGAAAATGCTGCCTTGAAGGTCTAGAAACCATTTGGCTATGCATGATGGGAAGTTCTGAAGATTATTTAGTCAAATCTTTGCAAACACTTTAAAGATAAAAAATGTCAATTATATGTTACTAGTAGCAGTAGTTATACTCCTATCTTGCTCTCTTTAGTAGGGAAACAGGTACTTTAGTTAAAGCTGAGAAAGAGAAGGGAAGTAAGTACCGATGTACGTACAGATTGCTGTTGATCGCACCCCACCACTTAGCATTTACAGTCAGCCGAGATTCATTTCCTCAACTGTTCAGTGATTTAACTGTGTGACTCCCCCAAAGGCAGATACATCACAATAAAATTCCGGTGCATTTCCCTCACAAACTTCTCCTTAAATAAATGCTTTACCGTTTACTAAAATACAACCATTCATAAAGAGTCAATTAATTGATCCCAGTGACACTGTGCAGCTTCAGCCTTCCTAGCAGCTAAGTGGCACTAATGTCATACTGAACTTGGGAAGCAGCTTATTTACATGGAAAAGCCTTGTTGCTCAGCTATATTCTGTAGACTGTGGAAATCAGGTAGCAGCTACTGGATGTGGAGGCCTATGAGCTTTGTATCTTGCAAAGCTTTCACTTCAAGTGTGCTAGGGCAATACAAGAGCTAAAATAGATGTCATGTACCAAGTGGTTTCACAGAGCTCTTGTCCAGCAATTGGCATCATCCTGTTTGTAAAAAGACAGGTATATTTGGTCTTTTGTAACATACAAATGAACTAAAGAAAGTAAAATATCTCACATTCTCCCAAACACACCAAAAGGATTAAAACCACCTCTTAAAAATAAACATCTTACAAAAATGGGGTTATGACTTGTTAAAACAGTTCAGAGTTATGACTTCATTCAGTGATATTATACAAAATCAATAGGTATAGCATATTCCTGGTGATGAACTATTTACAGTTTCCTGCTAGATACTAATAATGGTATGCATTTTCTTCTAATTAAAATGACGGTAGCTATTACTTTAAAACCATCTTAACATGACTGATGCAGTTTCATGTTGGCTAATAATATTCCTCGATTTGTTTCTCACCCATTTATATGCTACCACTTAGTGTTAGTGAAGCGTGACACTGCCAGATGTGCCTGCAGAACTGAAACGAGGGCACACAAGCAGTGAAAGCCTTGCAAGCCCTTCAGCTAATTGACATTATTGTGTGTCCAGGAGGATGGAGGGGGAACAGCAGAACAGTAGTTTGTTTCTTGGCCAGACTTCCACTGCAAAGCCACAGTCACAGCATCCTGCTGAACTGAAGGGCCTTTGTCAGGAGACATTCCCTCTGGTTTAGTGTGAACTTTTAAAGATGCAAGTTCTTTATTGACAGGAGGATTTTAATCTTTACTATATTTACATGTTTTATTAGAATCCAAGTAATTGTCCTGGGTGAGATTATTAAATTTTACCTTATCCGGATGCAAGTTTTTTGAAAGAGAGAGCATGAGAAAGACACTATCCTCCCTCCACACGCCCCCCCCCCCCTCATTCAAAGGCCACTTTATGGGAGAAAATGCCAAATAAGACAAACTTTTTGAAACCAGTGTGACATGCAATTGTCTAACTTATTGTGTTTTCTCTTTTTTTACCTCGTAGATACACAGCTGGCATCTGCTTTACATTAGAAATATGTTTGGGCACTGATGCTGAAGTCCAGAGGGGTTATTCATGTTAGGTAGCAGCTCTCCACACAGGCAGTCCCCAGCTCCAAGGGTGAAAGATGCATCTGCGTCTACACCCGTGTCTCAGAGCATGGTGGTAGCACTTTCTTGACTACATGGATTGCTTTTCTCTGGGCATCTAGCCAGACGATGCCACAAGGATGCCCGCTGGCCATGCAGACAGGAAATCATCAGTTGCCTGCAGAGTTAACACACCGCCTTTGCTCTTGCTGTGGTGCTCATGGCAAGGAGCTTACTCCTCAGACTACTTCCTTCCTCCCCCAAAATTTCATGAGTTGCATGCGGCAGGCATGGCGAAGGCCAGGGTTGCAGCAACGGCCTGTGCATGAGCTGTACAGACACGACTGGGGGCCGTGGAGAGGAGCTGCTTGGGGCAGCGATGGCACATGGATGGGGCACCCGCATCAAGACGGCCCTGCAGCAAGCCAGTGCTAGCTGGCTGCTACAGGCATGCAAAGGTGAGCAGCTGAACTGCTGAACTGTTCAGCAAACTGAACAGATTTGAAATGAGGCCTTTTTTAAATAGGGAGAGTAATAAGGCATGAGAACAAATCGTTACAGATTAAGTGTCCTTGCTGCCACCACTTGAAAATGTAAACAAATCTTGGGTTTCTTTTAGAAATATTTGCCCTGCTTCCTCCAGCTATTGCAGGTGTTATGACTGGGTAGTACAGATACTAATGAAGGGGGGGATCTTTCTGCTTTGCGATATCCACAGTCACACAACAGCGAGCACAGCAGCCTCCTTCTGCCGTTACAATAGACTGATCTGTCAGTCCCGTGACACCCATCAGTTACCAGCCACATCTCAAACAGACCTGTCAGTTTCTCATCTAACATGATTTTTCCTGACATGAGGAATGAGTGGATAACCGCTGTCTGTGTTGGCAGGAGGAGCGGCACAGCAGCGGCAGAACCGACGAGTGAAGCTGTTGGTGCCGAGGGCCAGATGTCCACGCTGCCTGCACCTGGGGGCTGCTTTGGGCCACCCCCAAACACCCAGGGCTGGCTGAAGCACCAGGGTGTGCCTGCAGAGCCCAGCTTCTGCTTGGCTTCACCCACAAGGAAGACACTTTGCACGCTCTTGGATTATACCACATGATACGTGGTGATGGTTTGCATTAAGCAGTGCTCTCCTTATCAGAACCATGGTGGTGATGTGGACACACAGCCACTAACATGGTACCAAAATGACCCAGTCAAGGGGAAGCCCTGCCTATGACAATAATCATCAGCTCTGGGTCCTCAAGAAGCAGGAAAAAAAATCACATCTTATGATTCCTATGGCCAATAGTTTAACACTTTAATAAGGAATTGCGCTTAATCAGCCTTGACACGATAACAGGATCTGGCTATCTGAATGAGGGACATGTGTCTTTTTGGATCTCTAGGACATATGGTTTAAGTCAGTTATGTAAAAAGAAAAATATTTACATCAGCAAAACTAGAAATGCTGAAACATATGGAACGTTATTTCTAACAACCTGAGAGAAAACGTTGCCTAATAGCAGTTCTTGTCTTCTCTTTAGCAAGCCTAATCTTAGCCTTCATTTGTTTTCCAAATGACATTATTATTCACTAAATAGAATATGAAGCCAAGGAATAGAAATTGCTCAGTTCCTGGCAAACTTTCTTCTCATCTTGCTCAATAATCATGATTATAATGATTTTATTCATAAGTCACATTAAGTTTTTCCCTATGGTAAAATTAAATGCAATGGGAAGTGAATGATATGTTCCCTAAATGCAAAACTAAAAGCAATACATCTTGCTCCTACATAAAACAACCATATTTATGCTCCAGATAGTCGACGACTGAATCAGAAATAACTATTCTGATGAACCCTGGCATTCAACTCTTCCTTTTCTTTTTGTTTAATAGCAGAACAAAATGTCAATCTAATAAATTAAAGCACCGAGTTCTCTATCTATGGAGACCCCAGAATGTAAGAAAACTTATACTAAATTGCTGGATGCAGAGTAATCAATGTCATCTGAGAGATCGGGATCCAAGGGTCAAGCACGACACTGAGCAGATGGATTTGTGCCCAGTTTTATTCTAAAATATGTGCCATAAACTCCTTACACTTCCACCAGACTGAAGGGGACCAGCTTTAGGACTAAAAAGATACTTTGTTGTGAAAATTTTGCTGAATTGTAAATATAAATATGTTTATATAATGTGAATATAAAAGCAGAGGCTGGACATAATTTGCTGAGATTTTCTTTTAGTAGAAAGTAAGTTCTTACAATGGGAAGGAATACTCTGAAAACCAGACACCCGAGGCAAGTACCTGGGGTCTGAGGTTAGCAAGCAAAATGTAAAAAAAATGCACCCTCTTAGTTCACTATTGCCTAGTGAAGGTATGTTGGGCTGTGCCAGGACACCTTCTGAGGGAAGCAGGATAACTGTACTAAAGCCAAATAATCTTTTCCCTTTGGAAGTGAACCAGCTGATTTTTGGAGGAGGGGGGCAAGCAGCAGCATGCTCGGTAGGGGCTTGACACATTCCTGAACCTGACAAAGGACACAGAGAACAAGAAGTAAGAAAGGCTGCAATGAGTCAGATCAAAAACTTGCAGCCTTGAGAGGTGAGTGACTGATGTGCTGGGAGGTGAGTGACTGATGTGTTTGTAAAAGGCACTGCAATTGTTTTATATTTGCTTGGCATTTGTGGAGGGTCAGTCTTCTGGGTTTATACCTGTCACCTACAGCAGGCTGAGGAGGTTTGAGGGAAGAAAACTTACTAATAAATCTGCTAAGGCTGTATGAGTATAAAAGTTCTGTAATAACACAGTGGCAGCATTTACCTGAGGTATCTGCATTATTTTGGAGAAATGTTCACATACAATTTATGGTTGTGATGTTCAGCAACTCACCAAGCCCCAAACACGTTTGATTATGCTTGAATAATATATATTGCTTTAATCAAGGCTATGGCATGTCCATGACACAACTCATGGAAAACAAATGTCCCCACCAGTATTTTGAAGGCAAAATTAGTTAAATGCATGGGATCGTTAAGCGTAAAGAGGACGTGTAGTCCTATTCAGGTTACCATAATACAATAATAAAAGGAGTCTATTGGACAGCAAAGCAATACAGTTAGGCAGGCTACATTGTGTCTGTCTCACGAAGCATATTTTCTGTAGTACACTGAATTTTCCTGAAGTTTTGCCAGTGAGGTCCTTTTCAGGATTGCCTTTTGTTAGCTTGGGAAAATTGATCGTAATTCCCTGGGGTAGTGTGAGACAGGGAGGCTTATGAAGACAGCGCAGAAGCATACCACCATGTCACCCTACCCTCCTACTAGTGAATACGGTGGACAAAAGCAGCTCTGAAGAAGTCGATGTAGTATAGCCTGATCTGAAACACATGGGGCTAGGAAGCCATGCTTAGCCCCTAAGGGCTGAAATGTCTTAGGTAGGCAAAAGGAAATTAGAGACCAAAACCATCAAAACTGTGCTGGGCCCTGAGCAGTACTGCAAAAATAATCTTTTGGCTGGCTCAGGACTCTGCTGCCCGAGAATAAAACTGAGCAAATAATGACATCTATTTCTTTATTCATTTCTCTCTCTTGTTTCCAGTGGACTAGACATCAGGAATCCACAGCTGTCTAGTTTATGCTGAATTATTTCATTTTTATTGATGGTGGCCAAAGGAAAATGTGATCAATGTTGAAGCCACATTCCCCCAAATAAAGGAGTTAATCACCTAGTTCAACATAGAGCACCATGGAAGCAGCACATTTAAAAGAAATAAAAGGGTTTGAATAACTTACTTTCATGTATGTGTATGCATATGTGTGTGTAGTGTGTGTAAGAGCTTGTATTTATTTATACCTGGTGTGCCTGTGGAGTACTAGATACCTCCTGAAGGAAAGAATATGTCCTCTTTTTGTGCCGTGAATTTACCTCTTGAACTACACGTAGAAGAACATTAAGATTTACAAAGCTATTATAACTGACAGATTAAATTTCATGGGGATATGTATTTTAATTGATAACCATAAAGGCAGTGCAGTAAAGGTTATCTTGCAACTATATTTGGAAATAGCTTTCATAACATCACTTAATTCCTTTAGAAGTTATCTTTAATCAAAGAAACTCTTTGCTGATACTATTACATATATTTTATCTGAAAGTGACCCTATTTTGTCTTGCTGTGACCTTATCTTATGCATGATCCAGCAAGAATGGGAACTCATTTACTTCCCACAGATCCTTTTACTTCATATATCTTGCACAGATTTTCAATTCTCAGCTAGACTAACCCAAGCATATAACCACTTGGTATGATATACTGAAATCCCTGCTCAAAAAATGGCTGGCAAATAATGGTGTCCTCGAGCAGCTGACTACAAAACGTTAGAAAATTGTGACTGAAAGCTGATTTTTTTCCTCATGTTTTTGGAAAATTAAGATTTTGCAGGGGGAGGTGTGTTGACAGAGAACCTAAATAATATTGTAGTGTCACTTAGTACATAGAAGATAGAATGGCTTTCATCATTAAAAATAGAAGAAAATAAAGACTCTAGTTTTTGTCTTGCAACACTAGGTCATGTCTCTCTCCAGCCGCAGGCAGACAGCCTACCTTCCTCCATCAGTGGCACAGTTTGCCTCCCCTCGCACTATCGGGTATCCACAACCTGAATGATGGTATTGTGAGAAACAGCAATTTAAAAATCTCCCTAGGCTGTATAAGAGCATCACCATTTCAGGGAAACATAACATCTTGGAAGGCAATTTGACTGGCAGCTTCGGCGTTTACAGTCTGTGTTTTCCCTCCTTCCTTATTAAAACGTGCCGGCTGTTCAGCTGTGCAGGGCTGCGGGGGACGCAGGAGCGTACGAAGGCTGTAGGGGTGGCTGTGGGGTTGGCTGTGTGACCACTGGGGAAGTCAGGGCGAGCCCATTTCCAGCTACAGGACAGACAGGAGATCCTGTGGTTTGCCTTTGCTGGGGCTGTTGTTATCACACGGCTCCTGCTCTGATGCATGGCATTGAAGAAGAGCAGTGAGTGATAAAGTGGAGGGCCAGCACCCTCTCCTGATGCTGCTGAAGAGGGGGCAGAAAGGCAGACACCTGGGGGTGTCAGAGGCACGATGGGCAAAAAGACTCTGGAAGAGGTCTCCAAACCAGGTGTAAGACATGCAGTCTACAGCCCCGGGGCCAGTGGAACGTATGTGACGGTGTCTCAGCGGCTGGTGGGGTTCAGCCTGGTGGGTCTCAGCAGGAGCCAGGAGACCACCACTGATGTGCTCTCAGCAAGGCACTGCCAACCGTCACTTCGGCACCTCACAGTTTTTCCATCCCACCAATGTTCTGTCAAACTGATTTATTTGTGTGGGGTATCAGCAGACACACCGCATTGTTGGACCTTTTTCTACCACATTTGAAGGAGAACAGGAGGATTTGTACCATTTTCCTCACACTATTTTTTTTTCTTTTTTTCAACATGACAGTTACTGTACTCATTAAATAACATATCAAATCGTTAACAAAGAACAAGTGTGTGTTAAGGAAGTGTATCCATATTGTGCATGAAAGGACAAGTGTTAGAATTACTTTCAGAAGTGAGATGATGCGAAACAAGAGCCCTGGTAATGCTCAGGTTGTTTTACCTTCAGTGCTTCTGTACAGCATGTGCCCCATGCAGCCTGCGCTCCACGTGCTGGTTATGAACCATCAGACTGTACTAGGGACATCTAGTACCAAATACATGTGCAAAAAACTATCATGAAAGGTCAGTGGGAATAGTTATGGAGCGAATACGGACAAACTGAACTGCAACAACTTGCTGAGACCTGGTGATTTCCAGCCAGCATCAATAGATCTAGACAACAACATACATGATGTCATATATTTAGATATCCAAAAGTTATTTGACAAGGTTCCTTATCAGGGGCTTGTCAAATAGTTCAGCTGTCAGGGAGGAAGAGAGATGGCCCTGGTCTGAATAAATTAACTGGTTAAAAGATAGGAAGAAGGGGATGAGAACAAATGGTCAGTTTTAACAGTAGAGGTGGTTACCAGTGGGGCCTGAGTGGTGCGGCATAGTCATAGACAATCTGGAAAAGGGGTGAGCAGGGAGGTGACATGGCCTGCTGGTGAGACAAAGTTATTCAGGGAGAAAAAGACAAGGGCTGATTGTTAAGAGCAGGAGAAGAACCTGCAAGTGCTGTGGGACTGGGCAAAAAACTAGGGAATGAGGTTGAATGTACATAAATGTAAAGCACAATGAAAAAAGTTTGAACTGACTTGAGCAAAAACTTGGGCTATAAGTATCCCATTAAAACTGTCAGCTCAAAATTCAATAGCAGTCAAAGAAATGCACCAAGCATGAGGAGTTACAGGAAAGGAAGAGAGAACAAATCAGAGAACGTGGTTGTGCCTCTCTATAAATGCATGATGCATTTGCATCTTGACTTGTTTATGTAGTTCTGGTCCTCAGAGCCCAGCCCACAGAGGACATACTGGAACTAGAAGAAGTTCAGAGAAAGGGAGTAGGATGGTTATTGGTATAGTGCAGCTTCCATTTAAGGACTAAGTACACTAGGATGCTTTTGCTTGAAGTAGCAATAAATGAAAAAGGTACTCTCTAAAAGCACAAGTGACCTGGACAGGGTAAACGTAACAGTGAGGAAAGAGTAGATGGACTTCAGATGAAAAAAATCATAGGCTCAAAGCAAATCAGATGAGGTTGGTTTTCCCATGATGTACAGTAAAACTGTGTTACTCCTTGCATGCAGAATTGTGGCTTCTAAGCATTGTTTCCATGGGACCAAGAAGACAAATTCCAGGAAGAAAAATCCACTGAAAGATATTAAATATAAAGTTATTTCTGCCTCAGGAAGTTTCTGAGGTGCAAATTTCAGAGGCTGGAATGGTACAGCCAGGATGCCTCATTCCAAGTTTGCCTTATGGTTTTACTGCTCTCTAGCTGCTGGGTGCTGCTCAGGGCGAAGTCCGGGGCTGCCGGTGGTTGTGGGCTGGCCACTATTACTGCTTTTGTGAGAAAAAGTATCAAACAATAAATACACTTTTCCACATTTTACAATAATTATTCAATACAAATATAGAAAAGAATTGAAAAAGTGGTAAACTGACAAATGTCTCACAGTGCAGTAATGGATCCTGTGGTAGTTGCTGTCCTGCTAGGGTCTATCTGGGAGATACATTTCTATACATTTCTGTATGTTCTGTCCATGTATGGTAGACTTGAACATTTTCACCAATGATCAGACTGAAAAAACAGGGACTTTCTGTGGAGTAAACCTGCACTCTTCAGCCTGACAAAGGAATGCAAACTTGTATTTTATAACTGACCCAGCTCCATGACTGCAGGTACAGAACTGATGGGAGGCTGGGGGACCACCATGCTCACATTAATTTACCAGCTAGGATAAATAAAAAAATTTTGTTTATATAAGATTACCAAATTAAATCATTGCTGGCCTTTATGCTACTGTTTGCAGAAAGTACGCTGGGGCTTCATTATTCTTCTGTTATTTCTTAGGAGTGATTCAGATTAATCAGAAAGCTCCTGAAACCTTTACTTAGTATTAGAGAGATTATGCCAGTTCATCAGCATCTTTAGTCTGAGTTTTCTGACTGCATAACAAGTATATATCCTTTCACTTTTGCCTCCGGGAACTGCACTTTCAGTGAGTTAAACACATGGAGACTGAAAAGTTCAGAAAAGTAGAGATGTATTAGGGGAAAAAAGAAAACAAACAAAAATGAGTACCTGCTAAGTGACTTCAGAAGTATATAATCTCCCTTTAGTCCCTGGTTAAAGATGAGGCAGCCTTGGTGAAAACACATATGACTTGAAAGAGGAGCCTGCACACTGAGAAAAATCTGTTGTAAAAAAAGAAAGGAGGTGTTGCAACACACCTTTTGGGGGAAAAAGATGTGTGTTTTAGATATGAAGAAATAAGTGTTCTCCCAAGGCTGATACTTTTACTCACCTTTTGGCACCACATGCTATGTGGTATATTTAGCATATATCTTATCTCACAATTGCTGTGGGTTCAAAAACCTTATAGAAACACATCCTACTAAATTCTGAAGAGCTCTTCCATAAAATAAATATCTTTCTCTCCCAGTTGTTTTCTTTGTATATATCTTCTTTAAAGGTTTGTGTTTGACTAAGGCTTTCTCCTTCAAAAACCAGGCATTGAAAAAAACAGCATTGCCAAGAAATCCTAATCAAGATTTAGAAGATCCTGTTGCTATGGAAATAGCTATGGCATCATGTGTTCAATATGACTTCTGCTGCCTTAAAAAGAGGCTGAAAAAACAGAAAACTCTGGCCTGAGTAAAATAAATCAACAGAGTAAACCAATCGAGTGAATTATATCAACGATACGTTAATGGTGAAAATTTAGCATTTATTAATTATGCTTTCATTATTTTTTTTTACCTGCAGGCAGAGGGACTGCCTCCCCAGGCAGGGGAATTGAGCAGAGAGAAATTACTTGCATCCAAGCACCCAAAATGAGTTTGCTATTTTGCTGAGTATATGTTTAGTTGGGGTGATTGTATCTACTCTCTTGTTCAGCAGTGCTGACACCAAGGGTTGAGAGATCATGACTTAATTCTGCAAAAATTAAGTAGTTTTCAGAGAGCAAAGGCACTCTGCTCTAGGGGAGTGTGTGCATGCAGGCTGCAGTCAGGGCTGACGACTATTCTCACAAACTGGCAGGGCCCCACAAAATCACAGCCCCACAGAATCTCAGCCCCACAGAAAGCCTATGGCAGTTTATTCTACATCCCAAATTAATCCTGATGCACTGTCCAGGTATCGTCTCTATCCCATCAAAGTCCAAGACACAGTAGCCTGCCTTTCCAGCCTGCCCGTCTGACAAGCCCCCTGCACCAGTTTTGTCCTCTCAACTCCCCCACGTCCCATCCATTCACTTAATTTTGGCCTTCTAATATTCAACTGCTATGCCACTTACATTGAGGCAACAGCACCATGCTGTGCTGCAAAAATTGACCACAAGTTCAGGAGTAACAGGATCTAATCCTAAATATATCACATCAATTCCTGAGACTATAATAGCCCTCCTTCTGTTTAGTTTGATCTCTAGTTAAAAGATTACTGAATTGTCATTTGTGCCTGGAGAGTTAATGGCTTTGGAGGTAAGTCAGAGTGATTTGAATCTCTCTCTGGTCCTGACTCAGGATATTTTCCATTTCAGGTAGATGTCACCACTTTGGCAATGCTCAAGAATGTGGAGTCAATTTAAAGATGAAAGCTTAGGTTGGGGAACTAGGGCTGAGTGGCTCCTGCCAAGCCAGATGAGTAGATGGACATCCATTTTAGGGCTGTTCGTGGACATATGGAGATTGTGGGTACAATGGTAACTGAGTTCCTTACAGAATTGGCTTTACAGCACTTCCACATAATATGCAGGATTGCCCTGTGCATGTATAGCTCAACTGTATGTACAATGTGCAAACATTGCTTTTCTGGGTACCCTGCACCTGAATATCTGGTTTTACATGTGGGAAATCACCTGAATGCTGCAAAACCTTCCTGCAAAACTATGTACTTTTGGGGAAGGATGTGGCATTTGATGTACAACATGGAAAAGCCCATATTATACAGGATGCCTAAACCTAGTGCTGGCAGATGGATCTTGAAAGTCTTTGGCCTGTGCGCTATGAATCCATGCCTTAACACCAAGATGATCCAACTTAGCTCCTTGTAAGCCTTCTTATTCCAGTGAGGACTACAGGGAAACTACTTCTAAAAACTAGAACAAAATTGTCTAGTTATCTCAACTGAAATTTTGCACCTTTTAATTTAACCTGATACGGCCTTAGGAGGAAAAAAGACACAGGAAGAGTTAAGTACAATGTTGGTAGAAGGACATGCTCTAAAAGCCTGATTATCCAGATGGAACAGATAAATCTGTTACTCTTTCTCTAAATATCAACATTGCATAATTAGCAGCTGCTAAAATAATGGAAGCCAATTGAAGAAAAACATGGTATGCTCTACATTCATTTATTAAATACCTTATGTTTCCAAACAGATCTTTCCATATTTGCTGCAAAACTATGTAGCTTCATGCTCTACACAACCAAGCAAAGATGACAGCACTGAAATGAGCTATTACTATTTCCATCAGGAAGATATGGGGAACTAGTCTGTGTCTTTGAGGTGAAAATATATATTCATCAAATGGAAAAGCTTTAAAAAGCAGCACTATCTAAGATATCAGCATCCCGTCTCCCTTGGAGACAGCTAAACCCCACATTTATCTAAATTATCTTGGTAATATGACAGAGTGATTGCTCACTAATGGTCAGTAACAGTTTTCTTTGTCATTTCCCCAGTCATTACCTCCTCAGAATGAACTCCAGAATAAACTGCTGATGCATCGTGACTAGAATATAAAGCGTACCGTTACAACAGAGACCATTTCCATTAAACTCACGAACCCGTACATTGGACTTGTGACATTTTCATTTACGAAAAATAATACCCCTCTATTACAAACCCTGATGAGCTTAGAGATATTTTATGCTTAAAACAGCAGTAAAGTAATATTTATTTCGCACAGCTGTCTTCTATTTTCTTCCTTTTTCCCACACAGCTACTCATACACAGGAGCCGCACTCTCTGCAAAGCAAAGAACACCATTCAGAGAAGGCTAGTTTTGTAGAGACTGTATTTCATGGCCCATTCAGCTGCATTTTTTAATTTGGATGTTTAAGTCTATTTGCCCTCTTTCAGGAGCTGGAGAGAATCACTGATTACACAGTCTGCCTGAATCTCATTTCCCCTGCTGAGTCTGAGAAAAGCCCTCACAGAAAGCTTGTGCATGTGGCAGCTGCTTATTGACTCCTTCTTCTCCTCGTGAAGAGTGGAAATTTTCTGTGCTGAGATCCATTGTCTTTATTTCAAATTAAATGGAGCTGATCTGTTGAGCTGCAAAGATGGAGGAAACAAAAAACTCAAGCAGAAATAGTAAAGGAGCCATGATTTTAAAATACTGCATCAGCCTAGAAAAACAGCATTACAGTGACCATAAATGAGGATTGTGTCTTCCCCAGTGTCACACCAAACAGATGCATACTAATCCTTCAGGGAGTCCTAAAGTTTGAAGGGTTGGGGAAATGCTGTGGAGCTTCTACACTGCATCGTTTGACCTTCTTTTCTACAAGAGGGAGTCCTGCCCGTTTGCTGTGCAATGGGCATTGACAACATGGGCAGTGACAGAGTGACAGGGGTGCTTCGTCCTGTGAGCTGTCAAATGCTCTTCCAACCTTGCCAAAAACACATGCACAAATAAGCTGTACCTACAAAAAGCTATCAATACTTTTTCTTAAACCTCTCATAATTAGGAGGGAGGAGAGGATCACAGCACACTCTGACCCCAAAGAAAGAGGGACCCACCTGAAAAGGCTGATGTTTCTAAATCATTAGGGCACAAGGACTCAAAGAGTTAGACCAAATTTCTCTTCCTCTTAAAACAGGCCAACAAGCCACATAATTTCCCTTGTGTTACAGAAAATGCCATGTATCTTTGCTAGCCTAGCTTGACCACGGAGTTCAAGTCAGGACCATGGAGGAGTTCAGATCAGCTTGTCCATGGAGTTCAGGTCAGGTCCTCAGTTTAGCTAATCCAGAGGTGCACAGCTTACAAAAGAAAAACAAGGCATAGGTTATGTAAAAGAGTGCGGCATCTTGTGAGGTACCTTTCACAGCTGACCCCCAAGAATAGGCAGTGGCTATTTAAATGCATTCAAGTTCTTCCAAAAAGTGCCATCCAGCAGCATCAGGAGCCCCCCTACCCCCGGAGCACCGGAGCAGAGCCCGGGGAGGAGCAGCCCTGACCAGGGCTTCTGCACTGAGCCGCATCCCAGGGCTGTGCAGTGCTCCCCTTGCCAAGGTTTTGGCTTGTGTACGACAGCGGATGATACAAAAAGCTTGTGGCCAGCAGCTTTCAGGCACAACTTTCCAAGCAATACAGACGTATTCTTTCTCTTTTAAAGGGAGAGAAAAAGACATGGAGCTGAAGTCTGACCATGATTAGACTCTGTGAGTCCAGGCTGCCTCATTCCTATTGCCTTCCCTGAAACACAGTGTTGAAGATTTGCATATGTCTGTGTATATGCAAACAGTAGATCTCCTTGGCAGGCAATGTATTTACCTGTGTGGACAATGAAGGACTGGCACAGAAAGGAAACATTTTTCCCTGCCAGTGTCGATGCATCATGGCTTGTCATGTCTATTCAAATTCTGTTTTCTTATTTTCAAAAAGCCGTCTACCATCTGAATGTGATCAGTCTCCTTGAGGGCTAAGAAACAAAACGGTGCATCTGTTCCACATGCTGAATGGGCCATGAGGCTAGAGCTGGGAAGTCATCCTGAACCATATGAGTCCTGCCCCCATGGGATGAGGGAGTTATGCTTTCAGCGTATACAATAAGAATTCCCACTACATCCATGGATTAACATGGACTTACTTGTTGTCTAATATTCTAAGAATAGACGAATTTCTACATTTTTCTAGATGCAGGATAAGAAACACAACAAGAACCTGAGAGTGTAAGACCCAACAGACTGAGCTGGACAAAAGCTCAGGTTAGCTCATTATCTTATCTCCAGTGCCCAGCATTGTGTGGGTATCCATATTTGGCATTTTGTGGCAGCAACTGAGTTCCACAGTTTAATTATGCATTCTCTGTCAAATTGCTTCATTTTTTGAGACTTGCTGGAAATGTCATTTAATGCCCTTTAGTTGCTGCATGTGAGAAACAGTCACTATTTTTTCACCTTCTCTGTACTTCTCTATCTTCTCTCTCCCAAGTCAAGTTTTTTTAAGCTGATCTTATATGGAACATATTCCCATAGACAAGATTTGAATGTTAAATGACTGATTTGCAAATGAAGTAACTTAATGAAATGTTTTAAAATAAGGCTAATATGCCTAAGAAGAATAACTATTTGAAGACGGAGATCAGTTCAGATAGTGCTGAGATGGGTAAAATTATTTTCACTGTTTAGTCATCTGCTCTTGGAACAAATTTAAACACTCAAAGATTTGAAAATAAATATATTGCAATAAAGAAGCAGTAAAAATATCAGCAGGAACCACCTAAGTATGTGTGGGAGAAGTGAGAGGAGGCAGGAGGAAAGGGAGAAGGAGTTTAAACTAGCATAGAAAATTCCGTCCCCAAAATCATTTGAACACAACAAGAAATTAATCTATTCTATATATTTTCCACTATAATGAGTAATTTTTGCCTCAGGCTGCCAATCAGCTCTGCTGACAAAGACCCCAAACCTTCAAATGTCTTGCCTCACACTCTTACACGAACTAAAAATTTGCACTTAAATGCAACAGAGGATTAGGAAGAGATACTGTAAAACATTGCTAAATCTATTGACTAGAAAAGTGGCAATGGCTTTTCTTATAAATTATAAGAAAATAATTTAATTCTCCAAGGTGATTTAGTCTCTCTGCCTTTTATCACTGTGTGTAAGAACTTAGCAGGCTACGTAAGCAAAATAGCTCTTTTCAAAATGAGCAGTAGATCTGCAGACAGATGTTTTGACCCTTATGGAGATTTTAATCCATGTTTGCACAATCCTGAACCCAAGCTTCCCAGTGGCCTTGCCTGAGGGGGAAAATGAGGTAAAGGAAATAGTAACACTACAAAGAAACACCACTATCCCAAACTAGCAAAAGGAGAAGTCTAGTAAGACACTAGAACAAGCCTGGGATATGTCCTCCTGGCGTGAGACCAGGGTGCCAAAGGGATTTTCACTCATGAGCCGAAGACTGAGGGTACCTCGGGACATCCCCTTGGGAGGTGAGAGCACAGAGCAATCACTGCTGATCACATGCGGGATGCTTCCCTTACCAGATTGGCCTCTGAAGTGGACAAAAGGTATCTTAATTTTTAGCATTACGCATATGGTTGTATTTGCAGGGAAACTGAATTTTTAGGGAAAGAAGTTTTGGTATTTTGAAAATGAATGGGAGGCCTTTTTGACCTTAAATGGCATACACATTTCTCTAATCCTCTCAGAAGCACCCTTGTCATGCCACACGAACAATTTAGAGGAACTCCAGGCCACTCTAAAATCAGGGGGCATATGATTAGTATTAAACCAAAAAGCATTTTAATCCTGCTGCAAGATTAAAAGGGTGCTGAAAAACAAAGTGGTGTTCCCGTTTCCCTCTGAATGAAATATTTAATTCGATAACAACAGGAAGCTCTAGAGAAGAAATGCCTGCACATTGGGGTGGACAAGAGTGTGGCTGGAGGGCTTTTCAACTTTTCTACAACCAGCTATCAACTTCAGGGAGGTTGCTTCAAACGTGCATCGGTGTTGCTGTGAGCAGACCCTGGTCTCCAGCCCTCAGACCTTGCTCAGTTCACGAATGGCTTATCTGTAGCTCCCTAATAGAGAGGCTTACAAATAAGTGGCTCAGCTTGGTAAAAGCCACTTCATAAGCTGCCTGCTACAATACAAAGCTTCCTTCTTTGATTAAAAGGTACTAGATTTATAGGAAGACAGCAGTGGTAGGCCTTCCTGTCGCTTAAGGAGAGCACACTGTTTTATGAGAGCAGAGAAGCCAATAAAAATGTATAGGTAGAGTCAAAAGTACTTTGATGGAGCTGAAGAATATGATTTTAGATATTTGTAAATGATGAATTATAACCTGGACCTGGAGACACAAATTGAGCATTTTTAAAAATCTCTCCATACTTACAAACTGTGAACAAGGGGCTGAAGTTATCTTATTTAATTATGACAACAGGCTGACCATCATCAACCCAGGCTACCTCTCGGAGCAATGGGATCAAAAGTGCTCTGAAGGTGACCATTTCTTTAGGCAGGACTGAGGGATCCTGGTTGATGAGGCTTCTAATTTTTGCAATGCAGAAAATTACCTGAAGTTCCTAAATCCAGGCCGTAGGCTGAAAATACAAGGAGGTGTCACTGCCATCCTGCCATTCCTTTGTTATTTTATCTTTTTAACTAGGTCTTGAACCAAGACTGGACAGGGATTTTCCCTTATTATCTATCTGTTTGTGCAGTATCTATAATACACATAACAATAAGAAACAAAATCCAGAGTGCTGTGCTAAGATGGAGTACCTACATTTATTCTCCCATCCATTTTCCATAGTTCATGGCAAATTTCCATTCCAGCTAATGGAATTTATAGTATATTGATGGAAGATGATAATTCAACATCTTGCAAAAGAGGAGACAGAAAAATCAAAGGGAAACTTGCAGTTTCAGCATCCTTATTACAATGTAATACTAGCAGAGCATAGCTTTTCTTTTTAAGACATTTCATTAATGTTACTTGCTTTGGATCCTTGGATTTAAGAAAAAAAAATCTTAACCAGCACTTGATGGGAAATGTGCTGCAAGAGGAGCCCTGATGCTATGGTAACAGAGCTGCATGCCTGTGTGAGTCACACTGATGTGAGAGCCGTGAAACATTGGCTTTGCTCGCATTGAGTTCAATGAGAAGAGCCTCCGTGATTTCAAGTGTCATGAAATCACTCCTTTTGTTTCTACGTCACTGCAAGATAGTCTTTCTCCAGATAATTTCCCTTCAAGGTAAAATTTTTAAGGGAGCATGTATACAAATGATATATGTCAAAATGACTTCTTTGAAAAGACTTCCTTTGTTCAGGGTTGAGCACCCAGATACCTACTTCTGCTTCAGCTGCATCTTAGATTTACTTACGGTTCTATTACCCTACTTTGCAAATAGTACATGAAATGTAAGGAAATAAATATGTATGTCAAAGATCTGAAAAAGATATACACACCTTGCCCTCTATTTACCAAGTGGCCAGTGGCCTCCCGAATCTGCATTTTTGAGGCCTGATTTCAGGCACTGTAATAGGTATGTACAGGCAGAGAGCAATTCCTTCATATTAAGATTCAACGATCACTAGTCATTTCCGAAAATGTAAGCTGCTGACTGCGTGCACGGAAGTGCTGGTGGGATCAGGGTCCAGTGGTGACTGACAACAGATACCTTCTGAACAGCCCCCAAATCCTTAAGGAGATTGCCTGACTTGAACTATAGATCTCTTCAATTATTTCTCAATCTGCGCTTACTTTCAGACCCTGAGGTAGTTTTACTGAAAACAAACAAACTGAAGTTGCCAATTTTAAACTGATTGCAAATGCAGCAGTACAACTAATCATGGCTAATGTCATAATTCAATAAATGGGTCACGGCAGAGAAAGGGAAGCATATCTGGCAGCTCAGTGTTTCTAGGGTGAGTGTGAGGTGGACTTAGTCTTTACTTTAGGAGTTTAATTTGGGCACTGTCCCCCCAGTATTTTAGGGGAAGGATTGCGAAATCTTCCTAACTTCTGTATACCCATGGAGAAAGGTGCTGTAGGTAGACACCCAGCCCACCCCGCATGGGAGCCTCGCTCCCTGCACGGACTGGTTGGGGAGGTCTGAGGGACCGCAGGGGTCCTCCAGGCCATTGCAGTGGGGGGGTCATCCCTTCCACCAACTCAAATAGCCAGAGGGGCATGGTAGGTGCCATAACCCACCATGGGTTTGGTCTGCCTGGACCTCTTATGAGGGCTGTGCGCTAGTTAGGGCACTTCTCCAGGGCTGCAGGACTTGCTCAGCTTGGGAGGCATCAAACTCTGTCTCCCACATTTTAGGAGAGTGTTGAACCCACCAGAACAAGGGATGCTCTGATGAAATGACTTTTCTTTTGAGTGCGATCCCCTGCATGGGAACCCATGAGCCACGTAGCCCGATGAGGCCCACGGAGAGGAATGCCTGGTTGAGGACATCGGCTGCCTGAGGCAGGCGGTTGGGGCCCTGTTCCCAGCTGTGCTGGTTTTGGCTGGGATAGAGTTAATTTTCTTCAGAGTAGCTAGTATGGGGCTATGTTTTCGGATTGTGCTGAAAACAGTGTTGATAACCCAGGGATGTTTTCGTTACTGCTGAGCAGTGCTTACACAGAGCCAAGGCCTTTTCTGCTTCTCACCCCACCCCACCAGCGAGGAGGCTGGGGGGGGGGCACAAGGAGTTGGAAGGGGACACAGCCGGGACAGCTGACCCCAACTGACCAAAGGGATATTCCAGACCATATGATGTCATGTTCAGCATATAAAAGTGGGGGAAGAAGGAAGCAGGGAATGTTCGGAATGATGGCGTTTGTCTTCCCAAGTCACTGTTAGGCGTGATGGAGCCCTGCTTTCCTGGAGATGGCTGAACACCTGCCTGTTGGTGGGAATTGGAGAATTAATTCCTTGTTTTGTTTTGCTTGCGCACACAGCTTTTGCTTTACTTATTTAACTGTCTTTATCTCAGCCCACGAGTTTTCTCACTTTTACTCTTCTGATTCTCTCCCCCATCCCACCGAGACGGGGGGAGGTGAACGAGTGACTGTGTGGTGCTTAGTTGCCAGCTGGGATTAAACCACAGCACCAGCCTGGCTTGCTTTTCATTCATTCATGGTCCCATGCAATCTGGGAAGCTGAGACCAGAAGCCCAGCAGAGGTGAGCAGGGTATAAAGCGTAACTTTATTGTTGTTTTAACACACCTTGTTAAAGAGAAACTTACAGCCTCATGATTTTAAAATTGCTCTAGAGCAAGACTTCTTTCATCTTTTGCCAGACAAGATAATGATTGTGGTGGTCATTTTTCCCCTTTAAAAGAAGAAGCCAAATGGAGACTGCAAATAATACTATGGCCCTTAAAAAAAATGAAGACATAAATATTGAACAGATGTAACAGCACTTCAGTAAAGATCTCGAAGTACATGAAAACCAGCCCCAGCATAATATTGGAGACAGTAGAGAAATGGGATTAGTCTTTTTCAGAGAAGTTCTCTGAAGGAAATTAATCTCTTTTTGTTTGCAAATTGATCCTTCAAAAGCTTTGACTAGGCCTGCGTGCAGCAGTAGTACTCAGGGTATCATGGCAGCGCTTTCCTCAGAAGTGAAACACAGTTTGAAAGCAATTCAATTTGAAAGCAAAACATTCGAGCCACAACACAGCAAGTATCAATGCAGAGATGCAAGACAATAATAGGCTGTTGCTCATGCAACTTCCTTCAAGTGTTTTTGCATGTTATTAGAGAACAAAATTTGACCTCCAAGAACCTGGTGGGACTTTTCATTTGCTAAAAGTTAAGCAAGTGCAAGCAGTGTAGCAAGAAGTGGGCCCATGTCAAGATAAGAATATTATAGGACGTCTTGATGATATTTGTAATGACTTTCAACCCTGCCTGTGTTTATGGCTAGGTGCTACCCTCACTGTCTTCGGTACCCTTCTTGTACCTCCCTTGTTTCCTTCTGCAGTGCTCAGGCAGCCATCCCTCTCCTGCCTCTCAGGAGTGAGAAGCCTAGAGCAGGCATTGAGAGAAGTACTGAGCGACTTCAAAAAGTCACTCAGAGAAGGAGCAGCTGAGAGCAGGTTCCCATTACTCAAATGCGTGTCTGATGTACTGATCTAAAAATAAACCCGTGCAGTCTGTGAGCTGTGACAGTCCATTACAGTCTCCACCTTGCCTTTGCTTGCTGCATCCTCACAAGTTATGGAGCAGCACAGCTTCAGAGTATCACCTGAGCTGATCAGATTAAGCCTGCCTACACCCTGACAAATAACACAAGTAGCCACTGAAAAATGAAGGCAGATCTTTGTCTGTGTGTGTGTGGTAGTTCAATGCAAATAGTTGTCTAGACAGCAGCCCAAGACAAATCAATACCTGTAATAAGGCTCATCATGCTCCAATAACTGCTGCAATCTGCATAGAAAGACTCGTGCTGGACAAAGAGGAAACCTGTGCTCCTGACGGAGAAGGCATTTAGGAATAAATTCTCATTAAGTGAAAATTATTTGCTGATGAAAGATTAAGCCAGTTGGCAACTGGACAAAAGATGGTATATGGCAGGGAAAGAGCACATAATATTTCCTAATAGAAGTAGCCAAGTTTGTGGCAGTGGTGTTCAATGTAAGTAGCAGAAAATACTGCAGCTTTGCTCCTTTCCTGTCAAGCACAGCTACTTTTTAAGAGTTTGCCTGCTATTCCTACAGACGAAATGAAAGACAGACCTATCAGAAAATAACCAGAAAGATTATTTTTCTATCTTTAATTAAATATTATAAAGAAGTACATTTCTGAGAGAAAAATGTGCTCATATTGTACTGTGGGGTTTTTTTCCCCAAATGTGTGGTTAGGCTATTAGAGATAAGAGCATTGATGATTTTCTATATAGATCTGATGGAATAGCTTTTTCATTTACATTTCAAAGGAGGAATTGGATGGGTGAATCATGCAAGAAAAGAAAAGAGAGAAGAAAAATAAAGAAACCAAAGAAAGAAAAGCATCATACAGCTACAAATACCTCCTAGAGTTACCCTGGAAAGAAGAGTGTTCACAGCTCACTGTAGCTTCGTGACTGACTAAGGGCAATTAAAAAGCAACAAATTTTGACCCTTTTATTACAGGAACAAGAGCATGCATTGTGTGTTC
Organism: Aquila chrysaetos chrysaetos; assembly: GCF_900496995.4. Classification (NCBI taxonomy): domain Eukaryota; kingdom Metazoa; phylum Chordata; class Aves; order Accipitriformes; family Accipitridae; genus Aquila; species Aquila chrysaetos. The sequence continues at coordinate 60,301,590 of NC_044006.1, read as the reverse complement.
GGGGGTTGAGGGGGAGGGTTTCTAATGCTTTAATTACTGAGTGTTGGCTTCACACCGCCAGTTAATGCCTCTACGTGTGCCCCTGGCAAACAACTCTTCCTTGCCAAACCCAGGGAGCCATAGACCCGTGCCAGACAGAGCCCGACTCCCATCGATGTCTGTGGGTCCTATCGATGTCCTTGGGAAGCTGGACCTGGCATCCCCTGGGACCTTGCAGAACTGATCACCTCTGGCACCACGCTCCCGCATTCAGTGGGACTCTGTGCCATGATTGCTTGGGGAGCTGGCGCAGAGGAAAGATTTGCATTCCTTCTGCTTGCTCTTGCCACAACGAAATAACTGAAACCCATGGTGGGGAGGGTGTCTGTCTCCGATGCTCTGCCTCCTGCCACCTGATCTCCCAGCCATCCAGTCCCTCACTCGGCTTTCCAGCCAGCAGCAGGCGAGAGCCAGCAAGCCCCAGCTGGAAAGGGAACAGCCTGGCCGAGACAGAGTGAGTACAATGATTTAAATGGAGAAAGTCAGACAGTTGTCAATGGAAAGGAAATGAGTTGGAATCTAAATCTAACTAAAAGAAGCTACCCAGATTACCGGCACTGTAAATTGGATTAAAATTAAGTCCTACAAGAAAATCAATGGAAAGCGATAAGGAAGTAAGTCAAAATGACAGCAGAATGAGACAGACGCTCTCTGAGAGCTTATTCAAGAGAACTGGTCAGAAGTAGAAAAGAAAATTTAACTGAGCCAATCCAAATCTAAATGGAAGAAAAAGAAAGGGAAATTGGAGAGATTAGAGAGAAAGCCCAAGGAAAATATTTTTGAGAAGATTATAAATCAGTATGCAAAACAGAAAATGGGAAAAATAAAAAAAAGAGAAAGAGGCAATTTTAATTATGTCTTAGAACAAGTGAAATTAAGTGCCCGGGAATAATTTTTTATACCATGCATTTGTTTACATAGAAGTAGACTTTGATTGACATGCAAATGTTGTTTTTCAGAAAACGGAGGGAGGGGGATGTGTGCCCTGTATGTGCAGTTACAAAAACTCTGAAATGCATGCGTTCTCACTTCATTCTCTGAAAAGCCTTCCCCCCGCTTACTCTTTTACAGGTTCATCCATTACAGAAGGGCTGTCCCAGGCTGTGGGCAGCTGGAGCTGCCTGCGCCCTACCAGTCTCCTCCAAGGGGCCAGGGCGCAGGGAGCCTGTCCCAGGGAAGGCTTTACCTTTCCTCGGCTACACCTTCAGTACCACTGGATGTCACTGTTGTTTCATGAAAGGCAAAATCTTGCTGCTAGCGTTTTGACAGATAATGTTTAGTAAATAAATATATATGTATTTATATTCCCCTCCCCGCAACTGTTCTGCACAAGGCTCGAAATTACAGAACGACTGTGCAACCCCCTCCGGCTCTCACTCACATTTTTGATGACCATTTTACAGTGATTGTGTTTATAGGTCCCTTTGTGGCACCCTAAGAGGCACCTTTTCCATAAAGCATAGCTTTCTGCTGTGGTAGATGTAAAGTGTGGCAGAGCTGCCATGATGCATTTCAATTGCATTTTTTATCTTTTTTGCTTCCATTGCTATTATTTCCTGGGCAATATTTTCACTCACCTCAGCTGGACTGATTGCAGCTGTGTTTGAGTGGAGGAGTGAGCTGCCTGCCGGAGCAGCAGCATCCGCTGGTGTCTGCAGCCCTGGAGAGCCAGGCATTGCAGGGTTACACTGGAGGTGTCTGCTTCTCTCCACCATTACAGAGGAGTGTGCAGAGACTCTGCCCCTAAATCAAGCACCTCCTGTACTAAAAGGCAGTGAGAAACTCACACCCCATTTCTTACAAAGGGAAAAGGTTTTTTTCCCTGCCAGTTGCGTGAGGTGGTATTCAGCTGGCCAAATGAAGACATACAACTCTCTTTTTAAAGTCAGTGAAGAGGAACAGGCAATTGCAGGAAAGTGATTCATCCCATCTGAAAAAACACTTCTAGCAGATAGGTCAGGTAGGTAAAGGCTTACAGGCACCTATTTCTGCTGACTGACACTGCAGGAGCCTTCAGTGACCAGCTGAAGGGTAGACCAGTCAGACAAGAACTATCCTACCCATTTTACCAGGTATAGATGCCTCTACAGCACATTTTTTTTGAAACAGTATGTAGATCTTTCTTACATAAATGTCACTCCACTATTAACGATCTTTGAGCCAGCTTTCTACATACTTCTCTAATGCTAAACATGCCAGAAAAGGCATGTGACCCACCCCAAGCTGCCCACCAGGAACGGCCCTAGCCTGTGCTATCCCCCCACCCCGGGCCTGACAGTGCTCCAAGAGAACCCTTGTTAGCCCCTGTTGAAAACACAGTGGGAGCTGATCCGACAACTTGACAGTATGGACAGCAAGGCATTCCCATGCCCAGCAAGGGTCCCAGCACCATTTCATTATCAGTGCTGCAGCCTAGGTGTAAAAAAATATTTCCTGTTGGTGGCAGGTACATAAAACCCAGTTTCAGCATGGTCCTCAGTTCCCAAAGGCTTATCTGGTGTATTGAGGACAATAAAACTGTTGTTACTTACAACAGGACATGAAATACAATGCTAAGGAAGTGGTCCTCTAATTTCATAAAAATAGACTGGCTCTGTTAGCTGTTCTCCGTCTCACCCCCATATGAATTTCAAGCAATGCTGTTATAGACTTTAAGATTTCAGTGACCTCACACAGCACGAATGGTCCATGCAATAAGATAGCAGCTGTGGACTTACTTCTGTAGAGAAGCAGTGTATCAGAGTCCAGCTCCTTTTAAGAGGTCAGACAAGTCTGAACAGTGTAAATAAGGAGAATAAGAAATTTCTGATAGTTGCCTGTATCACTTCATGGGAGAGAACTAAAAGAAGAGGTGAAGCTTGATAATTAAAGCCTAATTATTCCAGTGAGGAGTTAACAAATTTGGGGCTAAAGGTCACGAATGCAGGCTGGCCTAAGAGATTTGCCACTTTTAATTAAAAATGATGCCAAAACCACTAGGTGGAATAATGCATGCTGCGCAAATTGAATAGGAGCACTCCTCAGTCCCTGCTGGTTTTAGCAGTGCTGTTTTCCTTCTGTATCCGTAAATAAAGGATCGTGGAACGACTGCAGTCATTTAATAGGTCACAGCAAAATGTGTGAATCGTGCAAAGTTAGTTTCAGGGAATCAAAATGATATGACATTTCCAAAAATAAGGCTTCTAGGATTAACTGCTTGGAGTGGGACTCCTCTGGGATGTGACAGGCGATTCCCCCATTTCTCCATAGCACAAATGTCTGCCATCACCTGCATCTTTGGGCTACTGGTACCTACAGAGACAGAGGAAGGAAACTCATCTCCCCAGTGTCTGCACAGACAGTCTAGTTGCATTTTCTGGGTCTTATTTTGATTGCCATCGGTAGGCTTGTATCTGCCAGGAGGCCTAGGGCACTCCTTGGAGGTGTGCGGTGCTCCGGGGCTCCAGCCCGTGTTCCCCATAGCCACAGCCTCAGGGCAGCTGAGCGTGCCCTGCTCACCCCGCCGGCCGGCACGTTGCCAATCGTGGCTGCTGTCGAGGCGAGACTGCTGTGCTGCCTGCCCAGCCGCAGCCCGTGTGCCTGACAGGCAGAGCTGCATATCAATTATGTGTATGAAATTAAGCAGCATGCAGAGATGCTGCGAGGTGTGGGGCAGGCTGAGATTACAGCCCTCTGCCTCTTCCCGTGCTGTGGCGGTTGCACGAGAACCCACGGGTGCGGGGAGCTGAGTAACATCCCCGCGCCCTCACTTCTTCCCCAGGTCCAGGGCTCCTCAGGGCAGAAGGCAAGGCCAAATATGTCAGGTTTTCCGTATGCATCTTTTTATGCATTTTTTTCCTAATTTGTTGCCATTATTCCCATCACCCAAAGCATGAGTAGCGATTTACAGAAGATGGAGCAAGCCTGATCCTGCCTGGGAGAGCTTGCATACATTCGCTTCCTGAGCTGTTTCATGGTACACGTCCCTGTGGCGGCCGTGGAGATCTGAGCCGCTTCACGCTTGTGGCTCTGCCACTTGGAGATTGTCACAGGCAGGGAGCTGAGAAACGTTGTTCTTTCATGCTCCATAGCCCAGGGAGGCTTGGAGACAGACGCAGCCCGTCCCAGTAAGAGGACTCACGCCGACACGGGAGCTCCTCCTCGTGGCTCTGAGCATGGAGCCCTGTTGGGAGCGTTTTGGGGGGGGGGAGTGACACCCCGAGCAGGAGTGGGAAGCTAACAGCATCGCTGTGTGGTATCCTTTCAAAAAGCTTTTTGCATTTGCTGTTATCTCCACGAGTTAAATGTATGCAAATTAAACATGGCTGGTAGCCGCTAAATAGGTATTTCTTGCCAAAAATATCTGCTCTCTGGGGTCTCTACCTCTCTTGCGTTTGCAAACTGCATCAGATGCCGCATAAGTCATTCTCCAAAATGTGCTGACATGGATACCAATATCAGGGAAGAAGTTCCCAGCCCTCCCCGCTTTTTTCCTTTAATCTTTTTTTTTCATGATTTTAGGCTTTTGCTTTTACATTTCTAAGCAATTAATTTTTTGGCTTCCACATAGGCTCAACAGGTGTGGAATGACTGGCACGGCCCTGATACGCTCCATCTGGTTGCTGCTGATAAGGTAATCCTGTGGGCTGAGGGGCAATATCTCCAATAAGCTTAAGAGGCAGCAGCCTAATCTGTTTGCAAGAGAGAACAAGCCCTGCAGCCAACATTGTTATTCCACGGGAACAATTGGGCACAGACAGCACTTTCATAGGCACAGTGGGGAGGCTTTCACCCAGCTATTTTTCCCCTGGGAGTGATGATTCACTCGGTGCAGTTGTACCCCCCTCTCAGAGAAAGGAAAAGCTTTGCTTTGTGAGTAACTTGCCCCCCAAATCCGTGATTGCTGAATCAAACCAGTTATCACTTTGCTTCTTTACCTCCATAAGCTCTTGGGTCCTTATTTAATCTTCCCCAAAGCAATGGGAAAAGATGGCTGTCAGCTTTGTGTTGATAATAAATATTTTTTTCTGTAACTCCCATAAAACTATTGCAGCTGCTAAGTTCCGAATGTGGGTGTGATGAGAGCAATGGGGGTGTGCTCGGGGTGCCCTCTGCAGATGAAGGGCTCTGTCATCTCCTCTGTGCAGGTTTGGTTCTGTGGTCACAGCCAGGAGAGCTGTGCAGGCACGTGGAGCACCGCCTTGCCTCCGCTCGGTATGTCGTCCTGGCTTGTGGCATGAACCACGGAGTGCCGTGCCGAGAGCATCACAAACACACGCCTGTGCCTTTCACGGTGCCCATTTTGTGGGATTTCAGCCAACAGCTTTGGGGTTTATTTTATTGATGATTTCTGCTCTTAGCTTTCACTGTGTGCTTACCCTGTTCAAATACATCCTGTAGCTTCCCCCCAGCAAAATACACAAATGTGTGCTGCGGGTTCAGCAGGCGAGCTGCCCTGCCAAAGACACCCAGGCAGCCAGACAGCCCTGCTGTAGCTCCTTGAGGAGCCACGGGAATTAATACCCTCTCCCCTGGGCTGGGGAAAGTGCAGAGGGCATTTTTAAGCCGGTCTCTACCTAGGTAAACAAATGGGCAGTGCTCCGACAGACACGTTTCCTCACGGGCAGGGTGGCGTTATCCCACTGCCATCACACAAGGGCACTGGTGTGGTGGAGGCACCTGGCTGGGGAACTGCCACCCTACGCTGGACTTTATGCTCCAGTAATGAGCACAAGCAGTGTCACTGGCAAACGCGGCACTGCTTGCAGCAACGGGAATTACCACATCGTTGCATCAGACCTTCTGCCTTTGCTTCTGTCAGCCACGGTCATTTCTGCTATGTGCACGCACAACAAATACGCCTGCCTGCCCGCCCGTGTCCGAGAAGGCAGCAGCCATCGGCAATCCTTCAGAGCAGGGGGGGAGCCGGGAGCATACGGGCTCTCTTGCAGGAATAATTAAGCTTTTCCTCTTTTATACCTTGAGCAGCTGCTGGCGTCAGGGACTACACCATCTGCTGGTGAGCTAAGCAAAGGAGCTCACAGCAGCGAGGGAGGATCTCCGCCATCCTATCCTCTCCCGCAGGAAGGAGGTGTTGCGGGCGTGTCTCGGCCATTTCTGGTGCCCGGGGCTCCCTGGGGAAAGTGGGAGCCCCTCATCCTGCCAGCCCACTGCGGAGGATCCCTGTGCCTCCCCCCGCTGCACTGGAGAGGGGCCAAACCCAAACGCACCCCGGAATATTCTGGGGGCACCACCACCGACCCATGCAATGAAGGCACTGTGATACCATGATGATGGCCTTGCTGCGAGATCCCGAAGTGAAGAGTTGGGGAAGACACCACAGGACGAGGGTGGGCAGGTGACCTGAGAGCGGTGGCCCTTGCAGGGGACCCGTGGTGGGAGATGAGGCTGCTCTTCGTGGGGTGTTGTAGCAGCAATGCTGGGCTACAGCTGGTGCTCACCCCTCGACTGTCAGGGGCACGAGGCCAGGAGCTTCAGTTTTAACCAAAGACACTTTTCCTGCCTCCATGGTTTATGGCATTCATGGACTTACCAGACGAAAAATTAAGATTATCTCCAGTCAGAGAGAGCTTCATCTCTGCTGCCTCCCTTCTAAATCCCCCAAGGATGTCTGGGCACTGAGACAAGACTTCCAGCTCCCAGTTAAGAAACAGGTAGTGCCTCTGCTAGCACTTTTAAAACTGACAGCTTGGAGATGAAAAGTGGCTCTTCCCCCTCCCAGCTCTCCTCCGTCCAGCCCCAGGGAGAGGGGCTCCAGCCGCACCTGCCTCAGCATCCCATTTTTCCAGGTCCTGCAGACCACCAGGTCCTGCCACCACAGAGCCCACGCTCACACTGGGCGCTCAGCTGAGGTGCTCCGGTTCGCCCTGGAGACAGCAAGTGAGGAAGGAGTAAGCATCAGTGATTACATGGAACAGCTTACATGAAGCTCACATACATGCCTTTTGGGACAAGCACAGAGCACAGAGATGATGGGAGAGGTCTGCATGCTGTCATCCCATCTCAGACAGAATGGATGAGGCCAAAATTCTGATTACTTTTGCACCTGCGTAGCTTCACTGGTGTTAATTAAGTTGTGGAAATGGAAATGGAGGATCCCTGTAAGCAAGATTCAAATCAGACACTGGTATTTAGCTCTGCTTCAGGTCCTCTCTATAGGGTTACTTCTGTCAAAATGAAGAATGAAACAAAGAGGGAAAATCCTAAATAGTGATTAATGAAGAACAGTCCGTATTTAATCACAGCTTTCAATTCAGACTTTATAATTTAAACTTCAGTAATTGTCTTCACGATTTTGGCATCTGCTCATCCCAGCCTACACACTATCTTTGAACTAACAGCACGGCTTATCTTTGCAATTAGGCATTCAGTGTAGCAACAAATCTTCAATTTGGTGTGAGTCACTCAGCTGCTAAATCAAACAATGTGTCACTAAACAAACCAGTTTCCTCCTGACCTCATATGATGATAATAATGACTTGTGAAACCATCTTGAGATTTCTTTGGTATAATTTGCTGGTACTTTCTGACACACTAGTTTTCATAAATGTAATTGGGTCCTGTGTTAGAAACAGGATACAGCAGTACACAAACAATTGATACTAGTTATTATCATGGAAATGCAGGCAACCCACCTCGAAAACAGTTGCTAAAAAAGCAAAATATAACTTTCTAAAAGTAAGAGCTGTAAGTACAGGGTAAGCCAAAGATGCAACAGCATTCGCTCCAATGGGCGGGTGGGGATCTGGGCTCCAGTTATGGGGATGGGCAACACCAGGGTGTGTGCTCCTGGTGCAGATGGGAGCCCCGTGCCCCCGTACGCCCGCCACATGTCCACTGCTCTGCATCACAAGTGCCTGTATGTGCAGTCATTATTAGAAGTAATCCATAATCTTCACCTTAATGCAGTCAAGGTGACATCTGGTGCCAAAAGGTTGTGGTACCTAGAAACTCCATCTCTGCACTCAACCAAAGAGCAATGCTGGGGTGGAAGTTGTGATGTGCAGTCCCTGGGTGCTTAGACTTACAGTGCTCTGTCTCCTTGGCGCTGGAAGCCACCAGAGCTCCACCACAGCTCTTTCTCAACTGTAGCCAAAAAAAACCTGAGCATGCTTCTACTTCAAAGGTCCAGCTGTGGGACATGAAAGCAGCTCTGCGTGGGTTTTGCTGTTAGCTCCTGACACAACATGGTCAGTGGTCATCCTCATTTCAGGCAGCAGCACAGGCTGCAGCCTTGAGCTGACGCTGCTGCCTGCCACCTGGGTCTGTGTCTTCAGGGCTTCCTGGACCTCGTAGAGACTTATCTAGCAGATACTCTATTGCAATGTCTTTAGTGGCATACTCTCTCCTTAGCTGAAGGGATCCAGGTAGAAAGTCACTCACCTTCTTTCCCATTCCTACCTCTGATACAGCTCTTTATCCCTCGGCATAAGCTCGTTCCCCTCCTGTAGTGAACCTAATGCACGCAGGCAAGTTCTCATGTCCACACGTCAGCTGGTGTCAGATGAATTTTACACCTTTTTCACAGCGGAAAATGAACTTGGCAATTTGAAAAATGTGGCCCAAAAGCTAGGCAAGAGTCAAGATGTCATAGTCATGGTGGCCTCCTGCATTCAGGTGAACATATTAATCTAATTGTAGTATTTAATTAGCTTAATCGGATTTTTCATTGTACTGCACTGCTTTATTTCAGGTCTCAAAATGATTTCTAAGGGTAAAAACCCTTCTTTTGTCAAAGGAGGAGCTTGTATGAAGCAACAGAGGATTCAGCATTAGATATGGGCCATCGCCTGCCTGAATGAACAGATGAACCCTAATAAATAGGCAGGAGAGAGCCACTTACTAACACAATTTCACATTTCAATCAATGGAACTAAATAGCAGTGCCAAGAGAAATAGGCTTCATGCTCTGTATTCCCTTTAATTATTGTCTTTGTCTGGCTCAGAAACTACATGAGGTACAGTGAATGCTATTACCTACAGCAGAGCTGCTGATCTGTAAAAAAAAGCAGTATGATCAGATACCAGCAGGGAAAAGGCAAGGGTCAAAACCCCAGTTGATCTTGCAGAAAGAAAACAGATTTCAGGATAGATGACATTCACCACAGAAAAGGCAACCAGTTAGAGAGACCCTGAAGAGATGACAAATCTCACTTGTTTTGATTATATGCATTTTAAAAGTTTGATTTTGCAAACCTTCACCTTCATTTATATCACTGAGTTCATCAGCATCACTCCAGCAGCCCAGGCTTTCCTGGAACAGAGTCCCCTCCCAGCTGTTCCAAGCCTGGAAATGGGGCTGCTGCCAAACCATATCATTAACAGACAAAAATTAAAATGAACCACCTTATTCCCTTTACAATGGAAGCATGATGGGTATTTTCAATTTTGTACCTACAGACTGTTCTTGCATCATGTTTTCATGTCTGTCTTCACAACTGTAGTAATTTTTTAAAAGGTGAAAGCTGAGATGTTCATATATCCTACAGCTCCAAGAGCTGGAAGAAGCATGCTGCATGTCACAAGGCTAGGTAAAGACCGGCCACACAGCTATAGGAATGTTCATGCCATTATATGTAGTCCTAAGGAAGCAGTGCTAAATAGATCACACTTCTCCCAGACATTTCAAAGAGATGATTGAAAGATACAGTTCCCTTCAAACTCGTGTCAGGGAGTGTTGAACAGTATTAGCAGAAAGTGAAGACATTTCATGCAACCCTCTCCAGCCAAAATCAGCTCAGTTGTTGTGAGTGGTAAGTTTGGGGTGGGAAGATGCTCCGAACTTCACTATTTACTCATCCAGGCCACCAGACCTGGTGTGGGACAGGGGGTCACGAACAGGTGGGTGGCCGGATAGTGCACACCCTGCCACCAAAGTCACGTCCCAGCTCATGTTTTCCCCATCCCAGCTCATGTTTGCTCCATTGCCTCTTTTTCCTGAATGCCTCCAGGAACCACCCCCAGTGGGAGAGGCAGCCTCAGAAAGTTTGGGTTTCATCCGCACCAGAGACCGCATGGGTGACCTCTCTACTCATAAACAGCCGTAGCTCTGTGAGGAAATCTGCCTCTGTGTGTGTCCCACCTCTGGTGCTCGCTTACGATTTATTTATCATGAATACTCCCTAGGAAAAATATAGTGGCAGGCAGATTTCCTCGCAGAGCTACGGCTGTAAGCAAATGGCAGGCCCAGTGCAAGTAAGTCTTCAAAGTCTCCCTTCAGTGTTCTTAGAAGAAAAGTGGATCAGACCTTGTAGCTTAAGTCTTCTGGGACTTTGACTTTAATTAAAGTGTAAGATACCAGCACATCACCCTCACCCAGGTGTACAATGGAGGGGATATGCTGCTATTACTGCTTACAGAAGCAAAAGCCCGAGGTAGGAGCCCCTCTTCCCTGTCCACCTGACAAAACACACAGAAACAGCACTTTTGACATTATGAATCTGTTCAACTGGTATACAAATAATGTGCCAGGTGGAATGACACCAACAGGGCTTTTCTTTACACTACTGACAAGAAGGAAACTTCCCAGAGGGAGATGCCATGTTATCCAAGCAGCTTTGCCTCCACAAAGTATTTGGCTTTGGCAGTGTGTGGTCCTGGGAGGTCCTTGAGGGGGCTACCAGGCCACTGCAGAGTGGGGGGATAAACGAAACCCCCAACCTCTTCAAGAAGAAACTGGTATTTCAGCACAAATTTCCATGGCAACTATGTAATAAATTGACAGTTAGAAGAAATGTTGTCAAGAGTGAAGTGTCTGAGGGCAGTGAAAGGCTGAGAGGGAGACATGTCTGGGATGCTGGAGCTGCTGGCAGGAACTGGAAACTGATGTCACAGTGTGTGGTGAGCTAATAGATTACCTCATTTTTACATTTCCAGGACACGAGAGTGATATCACAGCCTAAAAGAAAAGATTTTCAACTGCTTTGCGCAATTTGTTTTAGCTTCTTATCCTGTCAAAACAGCACTTTGCGCAGCATGACAAATTTAGTACAACTTTATGTGGATGTTTCTATGGTGTCCTACCTGTACACTGTCAACTTTCAGAATTTTTTCCAGTTTGTTTTAAAATTTTGTATTCTTCTAAAATCTCAATTACTGGAGGTAAAGGGCATCCTCAGCATTTTAGTTTCTGCTTTATTTTATAAATCTTAGCCAAAAATAATTTCAAAAATCCTCAACTGCAATATTTGAAATGCATTCTCATACTTTGGAGGATGACATCATTTTTTTCCAGTACTTAACTTTCAAAATATTGTATTGATACTGCAGAAAGGACTGAAATGCTCAAATGCTATGACTGGCATACACAGCCCTGTGCAAGTATTAGTCTGTATCTACCTAGTCTGCTGTAAATATATGCAATACCATTGATAACTTTCCTCCCTTTGCAGTTTCTAATTATCCTAAAGTTCCGGTCATTTTGAAGACATCCATTAAGTCTATTCAGCATTTGAATGAAGCCAATAAACCTGAGAGTACTCTCAAGTACACCAATAACTGACAATTTTTATTTCTTAGCCAGAGTGAAATGAAGTTTTCAGTAAGTCAAGACCAGCCTGTAGCAGTAGCTGAGAGGAAATCCACAACTTACAAAAATCGTATCATTAGGTAACTGTAAGTTACCCTGTAACTGTAAGTGCCCCCGTGTTGGCCGGATGGTCTCACCACTGCCCAGAAGCAGTGCTGCCCCTCGCCCCGGGGGACACGGCCACAGCTCGGGGGGACGGTGTCCCTCTGTCAGCTCCGCTGGGTGCTGCAGTGGGTGCGACAGCAGGTCCTGCTTCCCTTGCCCTGCTCCATCACCCCTTGCCTTGCTCCTCCCCACCCAGGGCCACCTTTCAGAAGCACACACCAGTTTACACCTGGAGGTTTAGGTAACTCTAACTCAATTGCCACAGATATGGTTGAACAAAAGAATAGACGCTACCTAGCTTCAAACAGGTGACAAGAATTGTAACGCTTTTATCAAGCCATCTAGGTCTGAAGAACAAGAGCTACCCGTTGGGTCTGGTCTTTCAAACCTCACAGTTCACATCTCTTCCCCAGCCAGAGGGGAAGGAGAACTGGCACCTTCATGAGTGGTTACATCTGCTGATGGCTCAGCTTTCCTCCTTTTACATACATAAGCCTGAAGCAAAAGGCCCTCAGTATGGTGGACAGGTAGATGCTGCTTAAATATCAGCAGATGCTGCCTGGTGTAAGAGCAGGAGGCTCATGAGCTTTGCAATTTTATCACCAATTTCACCTGCTCAGGAATCCAAACACATATGTATAATCTGACAGAGCTCTAAAATGTTTGCTGTGGTTTATCTTCAGCCAAAGAGTAAAAGAGTAAATGGTATCAAAATATTGAGAGGGCAGCCGGCAAGGGCAGAGCTCATATGGGTGGTATAGTACAGGAAGGAAACACAAATGCATCATAAATCCGTATTTCAGTGCTGCAAGGCAGCCATGTTGACAGCTGGCACATTTCAGGATGTTGAATCCTTATACTGAATACCCATAAGGATAAGCAAATTGGTGATTACAGCATCTGATTTACACTGTCACCATGCCACATGTCCTAGAACATTTAGTCACCTACTTTATACTTGTACAGAGATTCACCAATTTTAGGAGCAAACATTTAAGGTGAAGTTTTTTTAAATTACTATTTTTATATGAGGCACAGCACAGCAGACTGTATTTGTGTTTTGGGCATTGCAGAAAAGGCCATGGGCTGTCAAAAGGAAAATCTAGCTAGGCTCACTCCATCTTACTGGTAGCACAGAAAATATTTAAGATACAAGATGGAATTTAATTTCTCTAGGGGCAACTTCAAAATGATGACTTAACTAGCTAGCACAATCCCCTTTTGAAGCCAAAGTACATCGGCCCTGATGACTCCTGCTCTGTCCCATTAGCCCTGTGCAGCCCTTCAGAATCCAGCCTTGTTTGTTGAGCATTTGGTGCCATAGTATATTTTGCAGCTGGGATCACTTACACTCACTTGGCAACTGTGTTCTGGCACCATCTATGATTCTATGATTCTCCTACATATTATGAAATGAGCGATGCATGGCTAGACCGGTGGGTGCTGCAGATATCCATGATGCCAGTGTATTGACACAGGGAAATGCGTGCATGTCCCACACACAACGGGACAGGCATCCCTACCTGAACAGTCAACTTTAACTGGGCATCAAAATCTGTGCCAGACAAGATGACAACAAAGAGAGGGCTTCAAAAGAAGCAACATGAAACTGGCAGGAGCCTGGGACCTCAGCATTCACAGTGAGCTGGGAACAGGCAGGGCATGAAGCTCTGCCACAGCAGAGCAAAGCCAAGGTGCTAACTCAGGTGCCTCTGCCTTTACACATTCAATACACTGCAGTTTGGCAGAGTACACCAAATGACACATAAGCAAATAAAGACAAAATAAGCTCCACGGAGTGCTGCTTCGTCTTAATCAGCCATAATTACAATATCCATGAGGTTGTGGCTGTGCCAGCAATCTCCAGGAGGAGCCTGATATACAGTTCCTAACGAAGAGCAAACATGACGGCAGGTGGAGGGAGCTAGCCTGGCCCTGTGGGCAAACCTATACATCAAAGTGTGAAGCCCACAAACCACCTCCTACAGCAAATCTTAATGAAAAACCAGAGGAAAATGCATACACAAAGGAGAAAAGTGCTTTACACACAAGGAAATAGATAGGGCCCATGTCTGTATTTTCTGCAATAGGCACCCAGCAAGGGCGAAGGCAGTGGCTGTGGTGCTGCCAAGAATCCTGCAGTGTGTGGGCTGGCAAGAGGTAGGCTTGGGGAGGAGCTAGAGGGAAACGAGTGAAGGGGAAGAAAATCCTGGGAGGCAGGTAAATCCACTGTCCCTACTGCCCATTTCAAGGCAGATAAAACTGCCTGGAATAAGTGAATGAATGGTATAAACCACAGTTGACACTACTGCTCCTTTTCACTAACTCAGGCAGAAACTACGCCAAAAATTTAGGGTTTTTTTTCCACAGAGCTCTTCCAGAGGTAACTGTTTAAATTTTACTTTTCTGTTTTTCTTAGCTGTAAACAAACACTTCTGTCTCAGTGGTGGAAGTTTCTGAGTTTATTCTGTCCCTTTCCAATTGTATCCACCATAACAAAGTCAGACTCCATTAATCTATCATCACCCTTGTGCTTCCCCAAACAGGACCACATTAACTGTATCAGCGCCAGGAGCTTTCCACTAGTGCTTGGCCAAAGATGCCCCTGAGCGCTCGGACTCACCGTAGCAACCCACATTACTGAGAGCAGCCTGCAGGAGGGCATGGAGGCTAAAGCAGACATCTTTCCTGATGTGCACTTCAGCTCAATGGTCATGCCAGTTTTCAGCAGAAAGGGGACTAAATTCTGGTCTCATTTACGCCACCAGGAAACTGGAGTTGTTTTACCAGTCTCTCTGAAAATTTTTAATGTTTAATGAGAGATTTTGGCTCTGAGATCTAGGTCTCAGGTGCAGAAATTGGTGATCTGATCAAAAAAGAAAGAGATGTGAAATTTATCTCAGATGGATGCACTCACAAAGGTCTGCCTTTCAAACAAAAAGATAACCTTGCATCTCCATCCACATTTACACCTCAAAAAGATTAAGTCAGAAAATGCACAGAAGCTTCAGATCTTTAACGCTGCTGACAACCGTGTGGGTGCAGGAAGGATTTCTGTGCTGGGGCTACCAGTGAGCTCAAGCAGCGATAGCAAATGCTGTGTTGTACTGTGGCTCGTGGATGCATCGTGATCCACTTGTTTCTATGTCTTTCAAAGCCTACATTGCCATCCGTTTGTTAGCTCCTGTGAGAAAGCCCAGGAGTTGGATTTGATGGGGTTTGATATGCAAGTGAGGGAACTGGCTGAGTTTTCTTTCCAATCCCTGACGGGACTAGCTCTGTGAATTGGCAGCATGGGCAGCAGTGGCAGGCAGAATGGCCTGAGCCCTCGTCCCCCTCCATGGCTACCTAGGCTCCTCCGCCTTCCCTCCTCGCTCTGCCCTTGCCTTCCAGATAAAAGATTATTCACGTTTTGTCGAATCTTAGGATAGGTCTTTCTTTGAGTAGATCGAAATGTGAATGGTTGCATCCTTTTGGGAAAGTCTAGTTTCTGATGGGCCCAGTGTTAATCTTTTCAGGAATTAAAAAAAAAGAAAAAAAATAGAATCGAGTCAGTGTCAGTAAAGAGTATTCCTGCACTGCTACAGTTACAGTAATACTGCAACCTGTTTTGAAAAACCTACATTAAAGGAAGGCAGGAAATATTCTAGACTCGTGTGTACTTTAAGATGTTGTCCGTGTCTGTCCAGTCATCCTTGGTATTTCTGTCGTGTCCATGTCCGTGTCGTTCTCAGCCTATCCCTGAGATTTCTCTTGTCTAACTTAGGAAAATCAAAATGCAAAGATTTCATCTGAAATAATCACCTAAGTGAAAAATCAGTGGATCAAGACAGGACTTAAAAAAGGCAGTTCACTCCCACCTAAGGTAGGCATTTGCAGAAGACAGGTAGCTAACCCCTCACTACAGAGGTTTCATGTTTTGAGGACTAGCATCAGGTCAGATGCCGCTGACTGTCCAAATAAGGTTCACCCCCTCCTCTGCAACTTTCTCTGCTAACTCACTCATTCTTCCCCTGCAAAAAGAAGAAACCAGAGAGGGCAACTGCACCTGAATTTTAGTTCCTTAGGAGAGCTCTGGGGAGGGAAGCGGGGAGACAGGGGACTGCTGCCTGCCAGTCCCCCTCAGCTGCTGGGAGACCTGGGGCTGCGTGCCACCTTGGGGTGGTGAGCCCAGAGCCACGGCATGTCTGGGGGCCCAGACAGCCACTTTGTCATTTAAACTGCTTCACAGCAGCAGGAAACAAAAGTAAATGTTCCCCCCGGGAGAAAGAATGTGGCGGATGTGCTACCACAGCTCATTGTCGTCACCTTATGAGGGTGATGTCCACCTGTGGTGACAAGAGTGAATGAGGCAAGTTCACGTGTTATTATGGCAAAACCGTGTCAGATTTGGCCAGACTTCACCTTCTAAAGTAGAACTTTTTGCTATTTGACTTCTGTCTTTTCTTCACTACTGAACTGGGAAGGGGCAGAAGATGGGCACGTAACTGTGGGGGGCATAATTTTCCCCAGATCCAGACCAGGGACAATTCAAATGTCAAATGTAAACTAAAGGGGGAATGGGGAGAGGCAGCAGCTGCCAAAGCAGAGCCGGTCCTGGCGTCCATGCTCCTTCCCCTGGGGGACACCCTGCGATGCTCTCCCGTACCAGAGGAGAGAGGAAACCTGCAGCGGGCACCCCAGCCAGCATTTGCTGTCTGGCATATGCTTCAGAGCACGACTTGTTTTACTCACCTCTCACCCCATGGACCCATGGAGACTGGCTTTAGGGAAACACCTTGCACCTTCCTGGGCAGTCACACACATTTCCAGCACTTCCCCTTCACGTAACTGCTTGTCTCTGTGGCCATTATGACCTGGGGGTTTAGTGTCTTTTAAAACTGCTTTCTTCCAGGTATTATTGTTTAGCATCAGAATTTATAAGGGTGAAAGATGAAGATGAGAAATTGCATTTTGGGTTATTCTCACTGGTCTCTCACTGAACTTCTCAGCTGAATGTCTCTTAGCAAAATCTTTATTTAAAATTATTTAAAGATGCTGTGATCTGCCTTGACAACATCATATTAGGATGCTGGGAACAAGAGAGAAACAAGATCAACAGCCGTGCTGCGATTTCCATTTCTGTGCTGCAAGCCTACGACATTTGCTCACTCCAGCCCTCCTGCCACCACACGGTGGACCTCTGGAGGTCCTTTCCAGCCTAAGTGAGGCTCTGATTTTATGGCTGCTCAAGCTTTTATACACAGTTCTGCAGCTTGAACTCAGTTACATGTAATGAGGGCATTTGTTAAACAACATGTCCTTTTGAGGTATGTTGATGGTTTTAGATTTCTTTTCATAGATGTTTCCTTGAATAAAGTATCCCACAACCTTTATTCTAGTCATATAAAAGATTTATGCCTGTCTTTTTCTGAGATGAGTGAAAAGAGGCATTCTGTATGGGAAAATGCGGAGCAACGCTTAGTACATTTCCTCTTATGTATATTGAAATTAACTCTAAAAAGTTTTTTATATTTAATTTATCACCATGTTACCTTCTAAATTACATGTGCATGGAAAATTTAGAGACCTTCTTTGCCCCTCAGTGTTTTCATTCCTTTCTTCCTGGAAACTAACATATCTTCGGTATTTCCATTGCTCTTTTACTATTTCCCCAGTATAAAAAAACAACTACTGTAATTTTAATACATTTTTGGTGCCTCTTTTCCATTATATAGTTTACAACAACTTGGGGCGGGGGGGGGCAGAATTTTCCATAGGGAGGCAATCCTACTGGAGGAATCAGGCTCAAGCAAATGCCCATTTCCTAAAACAAAATTACACACAGTTGTAGATAAACAAGATACCAGTCATGACTAATTTGGTGGCCCCAGCCACTGTGGTACCTGGTGGGAGTGACGTGGATGAAGGTGCCCCATGGCAGCTGCTGCCCTGCCATGCAGCCGGCCCCATAGTGCACCAGAACTACACATCCTGGGAGGCAATGGGCTGACACCACACGCTTTTGGGTCATTTCAATAAGTAAAGATGTTCTAATTCAGAAGTTTTATTTCACTAGCAAATGATGACATGCAGGTTATTCAACATACATGTTGAAAAAAACCTGTTCATAAACTTGTTCTTGTGGTAAAACTGTTCCAAATATTTCTCCCTTCTAAAGAGCATTTTCCAAGTATTAGTCCTTCAGGGAATATTTATCATCTCAATGAGGAAAGCCAGTGACGTCCATGAAGAACTACTACGTGCATGATGGATTGGAGCCCCTGATGACCCTGTGGCATCTTGGAGCAGAGAAGGGAACCTGCTGGCTCTGTCTTATGCAGCCATCTCCCAAAGGTACAAATTTCCCTTGGAGGTAGGGACTCTGCAGAAAATATGCTCCAGCCCCTCTTCACATACCTTTGCCTTCCTGCTTCCTCCTCTGACCTGTCAGAGGAATGAGGCCAACCCCATGTCTCCATCCCACCGTCAACCAGCGATGGAAATGTTCCCAGAGTAAATATCAGCCTTTGCATAGCCATGAATTTCTAAACCTTTCTGTACTGTGTGGGCTTCACTGGTTAATAAACCAGTTTTACAAAAAGAGAACATGTTTTTTAAGCCTGTTCTCAGAAAGGAATAGAAAGTAATGCACAATTAATTGCAAGTCATAGTAATTTAGATACTTAGGGATAATCAACAAAACAAACCATACTGCGAATGCTATTCAATAAACCACAGACATTGAAGTAAATCAAATGAACTGGAGCTGTTCATAAATGGAGAGTTGAAGAAATTAAAAATTAGGACAGTGTCACAGAGCAACTAGCTCTTTGCAAGCATTTGGTTGGGAATAAACATTTTTTTATTCACAGAAGAGGGCAGTTCCTACTGTGCCAGCTTTAAATAATAGTCTTCCCTCAGTGATCCCATGGAGAAAGGAGAATTGATCTGCTGAGAACATTCTGCTTTGCAACAAAGCAGATTTGGAGCATGATTTTGAGGGCAGACTAAAGGAAAGTGAATATTCCCCATGAATTTTCTGTCGAAACCCAACTTCAGAGGTGACTGGATGCGCTTGTCCTAAGACCACATCTCTCCCTCAAAACATGACTGAAATGCACATGGTCTCATGCCCTTTGCTCAAAGACAAAACCTCGAAGTCCAAACCAATATACTCTCCCGGTCATCTGAAACCTCACTGACCCCTCCAGTTCCCTTTGCCTCCCCGGGGGTACTGAAACCCACACTGCTGGGGTCGTGGGCTTCCCCATCACCTCCCATGCCATCCCCATTCACCACACTTTTCAGTTGTTCCTTGTGCATGGCTCAGTGGCTGGCATCCCTGCGGCTCTGCCAGGGCCACCTCTGCCACCCAAACCTGCCCATCTGCATCTTATATGGCATTAAAAATATTCTAATTTTGCTAATTTCATATAAAGTGCAGTTTTTAAAACTAATACGGAAAGAGGATATAATAGCTATGAGAGAAACAGCAGCTACTGTAGAAGACACGGCACTGAATCCACAGGTTGAATTTCAAATACAAAGAATGTGTGTGGCTCTGACAGCTTTGGCCACAGGAAGGAACGAGGGCTGCTCCTCTGCTCGCCTGTGCTGCTGTTCCTGCAGCGGGGGAATAACAAAATTTTAAAAGAGCCTTCATTTTGTTTTAAGTCCTTTGTACATAAGTTTTGCAGGATGATGCCCTGCTCTTGTACGCGGAGTCATACTAAATAACCGCTTGCCTTGTAGAATCTCTCATTTAAAAAAAATTCTAGAGTATCTCCCTTTGGATGTCACTTTTTCAGGCTGTTTACTCTCTTTTCAAATAGCAGCTGTTAGATACACCGATCATCTTAAACACTACCTTTTTAGGCCTATTTTATGCTTTTATTGTGTGGAGAAAGAAGGTGGTTCCAAATAATAACTCTACAGTACTTACACTGTGGCATGTGACATTGCCTGCATTAGCCACTACTCTGCCGCTGTTAATTCCTGAATATTCAGTTTTCCTCTTTGGCTGCTATCAAGATCAGGACTGAGGTTTTTCTAGGACTCTGGGACCTTTTTCTCACTTATTCAGGGGCCATTTTGCATTTGCAGCTTGTATTTTGTCTCCTGCTCATCTTCCATCCCTGCTGCACAAGTAGCGCATGACCACCTGCACCATATGCGAGGATTATGTGGGCCCCTGCGAGGTCTGGCACCTTACTGCTATCAGCAACTTGGCATCACAAGTTTGGCTATTTGTTGAAAATTAAATCCTCCATTTTTCAATCCCACATTTGCCCTCACTAACTTGTAGACTAAATGCCCTCTGGTCACAAGAGGGTAATGTGGTATTGAAGTCATGAGGAGCTGACGTGTTCCAGGTGTGACATCCCCACTGTCTCTGCTCTACTTTTCATTCCTTTATCCTGTGCGTTTTGCTGAAGGCCAGCTTTGCCTTTATGATGAGACCCCCAGAGCTGTATGTGATGCTCAGATAGATGCTTTTCCTTTTCTCTCTACACCCGCCCTTGTTTGGGAAGACGATTTTATGGGAGTGTGAAATGTGGTGCTCATTAGCCGATACCTTAGACAGATACAGTTAAATAAGTCCTTCCTCCCACTGCCTACAACCAATGTGACTTTTTCATGTTTGCAGACATGTTATCATGGATGTCAAACTTTTTTGCTAGCATTCTTTACTTGCAGGGACTCAAAAAGCACAAGGACATGAGCTGTAGATGCTGCTGGTTTGTTCCGTGTGATGAGCTCCCTCAAGCTTCACGTGCCTCACACCCAACTAGCACCCAGGAACTCCACAGAGTTGCTCACAGGAGCAAAAGAAGCAGCAGGCAGTGCCTGCAGCAAAGCATGCTGAACCTAATAAGAGTCTTTTAAACCCCCACCTTCATTTTTTACTCTGTTCTTTATCCTTTGCTCTTCAGTGCTTACAAATCCAGAAGTATGCAGCGGCAATTTGCTATTCCCCTCCCATGCCTGCTTGGAGGAGGCTGCCACATGGGTGTGACGAAGTGCCCCCATGCACTGGGGCTGAGCGTTTGGCTCTTGGTGCCCATGCCTACCTACTGCAGCCTGGGCCAAGGGGCAGCCCCCTGGTGCAGTGTTTCCCTTGCACTCTCATCTCCTAAAACCAAGGTGTAAAACACCTTGCTGGAAGCACAGGCAGTTCCTTTTATTCTGATAACCAAACCAGTACCTGGCAGTGAGAAACTGGGCAGTATAGTAAAGAGGAGAGGCATAAATACTGTGTAGCATCCTTATATCTTCACTCACTTACCTTGCACCTCTCTTTTCTATTATTCTGTAACCATCACATAAATAAAGGCATTCTTCCTTCCACAGCCATCCACATCTTTTACTTTACATTGCAATGGGCTTAGAAACCACTTGGGGGAACTTTTTTCCATTGCAGTTAATTATAGATAAAGAAATTGTGTTGTCACAAATACCTACTGATCTGACTCAGCGGCTTTTATGAGCACTGAATATCATAGAAATCCAGCAGATTTCACTAAGAAATGTCAAATGCTTAGAACACTTGCAAATAAAGCACTCTTTATATTCCCCACTCTGTATAGTTTGGGAAAGTTTGGGTTTGAGTGAGTGCCTAATTAAGCATTGAACCAGCACTGAAATAACTTTTTTTAAGTCTTGAACTGTATTGGGACCTACAATAATGGGGAAATGTCATTTAGGATTTTGTAGCGCTGTAAGATAACTATTGTGAACACTTAGATCGACGTCATGCTAGAAATGGTTCAACATATACCAGTGTTAATCTTGTAGGGCTTTACCCCCTTAAAATTCCTTCGTTTAAAATATTGTTTGGCCCCTCATAAGCAGAAGCTACGAGTGGAAGCTGGAACGAGCACCAAGAGCCTTCATCGACAGCGAAGAGCTGCAAAACACCGTGTCCTAGTCCCACCCAGGTGTGGCAGAGACGCCGCAGCATCACCAGGTGGAGCTCTGCGCCTCTGCTCGCCTTGAAAATGCTCCCTATAAATGTGAGGCCATACGTCTCCATATGTAAGGCCATACATTTTACAAAATACAGTTTTTAAGGAATGTTCTTTGAATTCAATTTTCAATGCTAAATAACATTGTGCTGCTGGGCGGTGCCGTTGTGCCCACGCATGGGATGCGCAGCGAGTGGTACGGGGCCTGCGAGAGGGGGAGTTCGCAGGGAGGCTGTTTTGGGAAGGGGGACTGGGGGAGGCTCACGGGTGGGAGGCATGGGGATGTCTGCGATGGGCACTGGAGAGTTGCAGGTAGGTTTTCCTTACCCTGAAGGAGCCGTAGAATTCATTAGACACTTTCATTATCTGCAGCGGATGTTTTCAGGGGGCTGATCCAGCTGTCCCGCCCCAGTGCAGGCACACGGCAGCCCCAGCCATGGGGGAGCCACCAGCACTGGTGGTCTCCTGGGGGCCGGGAGACAGCACCACATCCAGACAGCTCCGACAGGTGACAAGGCCATGGGGAAGGGTCCTGTGCCTCTCTCACTTACAGCCCTGTGACTCTGCTGACTGCTCCCAGTTTCACTGCTGAAGCTGTTTCCAGCCTGGCACCCAGCACTGTCTCAGCACCTTTTGCCCATCGATCAGTTTTGCGCCTTGGATGCTCTCCCCTCTCCCGCCCGCCCTGCCAGTGTGTGCACCCTTCTCTGGCCAGGCTGCCCAGACCACTTCAGATACCAGGATTACAGCATTTCTCATGCCGTGATTTTTCACAAAACACCAACGCAGTAATCCAATATGCTTCTAAGAATGGCAGAAATGAAAAATTACCCAGTGTGGGGCCCAGTCACATCCCTTAATACCTCAAACTACATCGAACTCCAGGAGCAGCTTTACTTAAAACAAATGGACTATTAAAGCCTTAATTTATGCATTTGAACAAATACCTAAATCCCTTTTCCCAAGGCAAATCATGGAAACATCCACGAATGTTCCAGTGAAATCAATTGAGCTAAGATGCACAGCTGAAGTTCAGTGTGCAGCTGGTTGCTGTCTAGGACCGGGGCCAGTGAACACTGCTCTGTCCCGCTCCGCCTTCTCGTTCTCGTTCTCGTTCTCGTTCTCCTTCTCCTTCTCCTCCTCCTTCTCCTCCTCCTTCTCCTTCTCCTCCTCTTCCTCTTCCTCTTCCTTGTCACCTAGTGGGGCCAAGGGGAAACGCTCTGAGCAGAAGCATTTTTCTTTGTGAGGCTGTTGAATTCTGTGGCAAAGGCGTCCGTGTCAGTCCCTGGGGGCAGGGTCCAAAGTGCAAGTGGCTGGAAGAAACCAATGGACTAGTGTGAGAAAAAAAACCAAAACAAAACAAAAGAAGAGAGAAGAGAAGGGAAGAGAAGGGAAAGGAAGGGAAGGGAAGGGAAGAAAAGAAAAGAGAAGAAAAGAAAAGAAAAGAAAAGAGAAAAGAAAAAAGAAAAGAAGAGAAGAGAAAAGAAAAAAGAAGAATCCTGCTCTTCCAAGATCCTGAGAATGTCCTCAAAGAGCCTGGTCAGAGGAAGCCAGAGGGACCAGCAAAGCTGAGGTCTGTTGCTCCCCGCTGCTGCAGTCCCTGAGGAGACAAAAGGGAAGCAAATACGTGTGAGGAGCAATAGTCCCAGAGGATTTTGTTAGAAGTATCTGCCAGAAGGTAACTCTCTAGCATAAAAACAGGACAGTAAATGCCACACATACATGCAAAGATCATTCTAGTATTTAGATTTCATTCTTCTTCCTAGTTAAACACGAGGAAATCCTGATATTAACCTGCAGAAATCATTGCTCCCCTGGGAACTGTGTACCCGCAGTGTAGCTGAGACCTTCATGGTCTTGTGTAATTGAACCTGAGGCACCTCATGGTGGCTGAGTGCTGCTGAATAATCTCGGGGTGTCAGCTTGTTAAAGGCAGGAGAGCATCCCTTTGGACCGTGATGAAAATTTCTAAACCACAGCCACCGATGTAAAAGAGACTCGCTAGCCCCTGGGTCACCCACTAACAACCACGAGTGGGGCAAAAGCTCCCCAAAGTGAGCAGGGAGGAGGCTAGGCATCAGCAAACAGACATGTCCTTTAAGAGAAGGGAAGGTTAGAGAGCTCAGAGGAGGAATATCTGTCACTTTGCTGCTATTTTAGCACTCTGCATCTAGAAGCCAAGCTGACCAAAAGCAATCAGGACAGGGATTTGATGGCCCAAACTCCTACTTCTGTGGAAAGCGGATTTCACCTATGCCTCCCAACTGCCTAGCTATGAGAGATGCCTACACCTCTGAGAGAGGGCCAAGCACAGAATCACCATTGAATATTTGGCCCTCCAGCCTGCTGCTTTCCTTGCTGAAGCCATGGCAGCACTCCTCCTTGGCGCTGCCCACAGCGCAGGGCTGCACTCCCCAGGATGCGGGAGCACCCCAAGACATGCCCTGAGTCCCCATTTTAGCCACCTCCCAAATCATGACCAGTGCTGATGGGCCTTTCCTCTGGCTGCTTCTTTTTTTTTGTTGTTTTGGCATCACTGACTCTTAACATTCAGTTTCTCACCTCTACCCTTTCACATGGTAGTTTAGACAGGAATTATGCCTAATTTAACATTTTATCTATTTTTTACCTGCCATGTTTTACCATGGGTACTGTGCTTTTGGAGAATCATGGGACAGCTACAATGCCATGGAAAGGTGGCTTTCCACAGGATACGTCCTCATGGGCCTGATAGCAAGTGTGTTGCCAACTCCTCTGCAGAGGAAACAACAGTCTGGTCTGGCCTGGTACGGCAAAGGGTTTCTGGACCAATGTGCATGACAGTTGTAGAAAATGTCACCCACTAAGCTTAGAACAGAGAGAGTCCCAGGAGAAGGTGTGACAAACATGAGACCTGTGACGAGATTTCCTTTTTCAGATGACAGAGGACAAACGGAGAGCTTGGAAATGTATAAACAGTTGGTTGTAATAGTAAGGTTGTTTTCTTGTAATAAATATGATGCTGTGGTCTTTGTCAGGTCATTGGATAAACCTCAGAGACTCAAAGTACAGCTGGGCTTATGCACCTACCCTCGGTGGAAGGTCATCATTGGGATTTGCAGGAATTTGCACTATAAAGGCTTGGCTTTGACCAGACCATCAGGGGATTTCTCCCAAGGGAAAACAATAGATTGGTGTTTGGTATCTCCCTGGTATGACTTTACACAGTCACAGGAATCACCATGCTAGAGCTCAGAGGCCCAGCACTGCCCAACCACCTCTCGTCAGGGCTGCAGTTTGCCCAGCAGCATTGGGACAACTGGCAAGAAACGCCTCAGCTCCTGGCTGGGACATCTTGGAAGCCTGAGGATTTATATCAACCTTTAAAATGTTTGAGTCACAGCAAACATTATATCTATTATGACAAATTTTTGAACAGAGATTGAAATGATCATTTTTCTTCTTTCTGTAGGAGTACGCGTTTTTCTTTGCTTCCTAGTCTAGAGGCTTAGGGTTGCCTGGTTACTCTGACTCAGAAGCTCTGTGAGGTGTCTCTTGGTGAAGGAGCAGATACAATTTGGCAATTAGAGAAGCTTGATTTGTCATCTAAATGTAGAAATCCTTAGGAAAAAATAACCATTTGAAGAGCAGTTGTACAAAAACCGCAGTGAGAAAACTCCCAGAACGTGCATTGGTACTGAACATTGCTGTTCTGCTTATTGTAGAGGCATGAAGTTCATTAATAATATATGCAATAATTAGGATTTTTTTTTTCAGTGTTCAATTAATAGAATCCTGTTCATAGCATATATGAATTGCAAATGTGATCAGAAAAGCATTTTTGTTGAAGAATTTCCCCACGGACTAGCGCTATAAAAAGACTCAATTCAGCCGGCAATCTATTCATCTCGGGCTGGAGTTGAAGGAACATGATGTATTCAGGTGAGGGCCACAGTAGAGACATCACAGCAAGCTAAAAAGTATCTTACCTGCTTAAGTGTGCGTCTGTGTACATATATATTTATATATATTATATGTGTGTGTATAAACGCGTGCAGATGTTCTTATGACTATACATTTGTGCTGATAAATCTGTGATTGCAGAAATGGTTTTATTTTGCAAAGTATTTCCCTTAGAACTGGAGCCATGTTGTTTTAACAGTTGCTTCATAGATGCCCTTTAGTTTTTTGCATTTTGATGAATGGCAGCAAACACTTTAAGAACAAGGAGGGGCATTTAATGGTTGGAAAGGTGGGGAATGTTTGTGGAAAAGTGAGATCTGTGGACCGACAGTTTTGCTTGGAGGTCCAGGGAGCAGAAAGGCTCAGCCAGTGTAAACTCTGAAAGGTCAGAATTTGATTTAATGAACTTAACCTTCAAGAAAACAAGCATTTTTCATGCAGGATATCCCTTTAGGCTTGCTTTATTCAACTAGCAATAAATGCAGAACAAACAGAATGACGAAAATGTCCCATTTTGTAAATCTTGCCATGTTTTTAATCAAGTGTTGCCAACTCATTTTATATAGCTTAAGATTAAATTTTGGCTATCTAATGCTATATCTAGTAGGGGTAAGGTAAATCTATGGCATTATGATGGTTCCTTTATACCCTTGTGTTATGCTCACTACTGTAACCTACATCACCAAGTTCTGAATCATCATCTGTAACTTCTGCACCAGATGTGCTCTCATAGACTCACTTTGGACACTCCTCAGTTGCAATAGGCTATTGGCTTAAACACCTCCACGCTGTTGGGATTTCCTACTTCTCACAGTCTGCTCTTTTCAGCTCTTAAAATGCAATGGCTGTAAGAGAGAAACAGAAAGCAATAGGTGTTTGTCCTCTTATCATTAAAAAATAGGGATAACTCAGGAAAAACGTACATCACCCAGGATTATTTTCAGTAGTATATAACTGGCTGTAACAATAATTTAAAATGTGAAATGGTGAAACTGTTAGGTAACCATGATATCATGATGTTCTTGCCAGAACTTTGCCAAAGAAAAATTGTGCCTCACTAATCTCTTCCCTAAGATTTTTTTTTACCGGACTCAATTGCAGTTAATGAAGCAAACAATCAGGATAAATATGTTTTCAGCACAGCACAAGGTGAGCCTACAATATTCACTGCAGGAATGGTATGTAACCTGCTTACTAATTACTGTGGGAAAAGTCCAGTAAAATGAGATAATTTGCAGCTAACACTGCCTCTTCCCCGTGCCAAATTTGCATTAAAAGATGAGAAAAGGAGAAGAGTTCAGGAAGACTTACTACAGTGCAGCTGGGTAAGCAGTGAGGTGGGAGGTGGCAGGTGGCATGCAGAGTGGTGGCTGGAAGGAATAATTAGAGATAACGGCAGTCTAAATTAGTACTGCCAGTTAAAAAACAGGTATGTAGTTCAGATGCCCAAGGTGGATGGTTAGTGGCCTGTGGCTGCTCCTCTCCTATGTGCTCCAAGTGGCCCTCAGAGCTCCACCACCTCCCAGGACCAGCAGGGCCCCAACCTTGGTGGTGTTGGGTTGAACCACCACCCGCACCCTCCCCACCGCTCAGCATCGGCAGCGGGGAAACGATCAGGGAGAATTAGATTAAGAAGAAATGGCATAAGAGATTACACTGAGGGTTCATTGTTGCAGATCACAAATCAGCAATCTGTCTGTGACCAGAAAAAGGATTCTAAATCTGGTCACCACAACAAAGCAGGATTTAACAACGGGAGAGCGAACATCAGTGATACAGTTATTCTGAGTGAGTGGGCTACCTCCCAATAGGCTGCTTACTCTTTAATGACCTATTAAAGCAATACTTGCATCCTCCTTTGAGGATCCTCCACTTGCTTCTTTACTGAGCCAGCCTACTGGGTGAGAGGTATATGGGAGCCAGAGATACATGGAAGCCCGTATGACAATACTTGTGCTCCTATATTAAGATTCACTCACATGTTTAACAACATTATTCCAACCACTGTTATAGTTTTGACTGATATATGTCTTATGTTCTATTTTCTGAAGATAATATCCATGTTAACTACCAGGGAATCACAAAATAGAACGAACTTCACCAACCTCTTTTGTATGTTTTCACTGACCTCATGTATACAATATACTTTGTCTATACAGATAGTTTATTTATGAGGACTTAAAGAGAAAATTGCAAATCAGAGATGCATTATATTTTTATTCCTGTCTGTAAAGCCTTTTTAGTTATTAAGATTTGTATTTGCCTTTAGCCAGAAATATGATCTCTCACATCTTTTGCCAGTCATGTTTTGCTTACAGAAGTTGCCACAGTAAAGAGATACTTCACATTTCCAGGTTGCCTTTCTCCAGCTAATGGCCCAAACATGGTATTCATAGGATTTCAGTGCTCCCTATTGCAGGGGAGGAAGGACGCAATAACACATGAAGTGGGAGGCCCAAGGATAAGAAGGATCTGCTTTTACCCCAAATTTCTCACAGCATCAAGTGCTTCTTTGCAATGCTGCAAGTACCATGGTACCCTAGGAAGATTCATTTAACAAAGCCACCTGAAATATACACAAACACAGAGACAGGAAAAGCTTTCAGATCCAAACCTGAATGTAACAAGTTTACAGAGGAAAAAAAAAACAGAAAACACAATGTAGAGGAGACTAACTTCTCAAGCCCTGAGGGACCGACACTCTCCTATCAGAATTGGGTAAATACAGTTGCCACAATGTTAGCCTAAACTGCAGTCCTCAATAGGATCAGGCTGGTGGCAGGCTGCAGAACTTGTTTCTGCACTTTTGATTTAATTTTAGTACCAGGAAAAGGATTTTAATGTAGCTCTTTCTTGCCTAATGAATGATCAAAGTTTTCCACATCTTTAGATGGAAACATGCTGGGCCCAATTTTTTTTCCTAGTCTATGCCCACACCATGCATTCACAGCCTCCCAGTGGAGTAACATTACTTGAGGCTCAGAGAAAGAATAAATAAATCAGTAAGAGGCAGTTATATGAAACAGATATCCACGTATATAGCTGTGAGGTTCTGGCCTCACACTTGGAGCTCCTTTTTACAGGTTAGTCCACAGCCTGATACACTTCTGGCTTCCTATTGTGAACTAGTTTACCCCTTTTTAGTCATTTCATTACATATCTGGTGCATAATATTAATGATGTTCTCAGAAAATGAGAGGAATTACAAATACCAGTGATGATAGAGAAATAATCAAGAAAGAGAAGGAAATTTCTAATGGGAAAATGGAGCCTCCCACAGGGAATTCTGCTTAAAATATCATCTTTTACTAATTGATATGGCCACTGGTGTTGGAGATGTCATTTTGCACCTGATTTAAAGAGTGCAAAGGAATACCTTCATCAGACATGGAATTTGAAGAGCTTATTGTGTTTTTTTCTGAAGCATTGTTGTAAAAAGATTATTTCAGAGACCCTGGAAAGGCTGGGACAGTGCAGTTTCATATCGTTAGGTGGCCTAGATACTCACCCAGGTATATCCACCTCTGCATGAAGGAGAAATTGTGATGATTGCCTGGATCCTTGCTCCCCAGAGACCAGTGCTGCTGGAAAAGGAGAAGGAGATGATGAGAACTAACTCACCTGCTCAGTGAAGGGCTCTCTGTGAAACCTGCAGTGGGGTGGGTATGGATTGGTAAGAAGATTTCTGAAATGAAGAGTGTAACAAAGTCCAGGCTGGGTTTCCCAGGCTCCTCTAAAGGATTGAGCACACGCTGCAGTGGATTTTCTTGCACCTGAAGCTGCGAACGCAGAGTGACAGTGTTCACCCTTGGGGACCCTTGAATTCATTCCTGACAAAAAGTAGGCTGCATGTATGTGTTGCTGCATGTAGGAGTTAGCTGCTCCTCTGCCATGAAAGTATCCTCCTCGAAGTTATTTTTGTATAGCCGCTCTTTCTTTCAGTATGTGCAAAGCCTCAAGTTTTAATTGCCTTCTGATGTTTGAGCCTTTAGGATTCATGTTTTTGTGACCCTCTTTTCAGCTATTTAATTTTTATAAATTCATATAAACAAAAGCTGATTTTTCCACCTAATGAAGTCCCTGCATTTAAGTAAGGAAACTAAAGATACACATTTCTATCAAAGAACTAACATTTATTTCAAATGTTTTCCTGCATTATTACTTAAGGGTGTAGGAGGAGGCGGAGAGGGAAGACATGCGTTTCTGTCTGATTCAACCACAGAGGTGCAAACCATGAGTGAAGCCGCTCCTCCAGCTCCCTTTCTAGCAAACAATGGTTCTTAGATGCAGCTTAAGATCACTTTTTCATTTTATTGATGACTTCCTCAGCATTAACTTTGAGGAGGAGAAGTAATGCTGTCCAGCGGTCTGGCTTAGTGGGAGACAGCAGCAATAGCTACAGGAAGCTTTTTTAAACCTTTCTGAAAGCAACATATCAAAGGGCAAAAACTAAGCTACAGAGGACGCTTATTGTGCCAGGACAATAGCACAGATACCCTCACTGGCGCTGGTTAAGATTTTTTTTCATTAAGCCTTTCACATTGCTGTCAGAAAATGCCAGCCCATTGAAACTTTTCATGGCAATGTACTGATGTAACTTTCCTCAGTAAGAGCTTCTTTAATTCATCACGTATACCTGGTCAAACAAAGAGAAGATAACTCTCCATGATGCACCAACGTTGCCATGATCTCCAAGCTACAGTCACTCTTCCTAGATTTTATAATTAAACTTGAAAAGATAAGCAAACAATGACACTCTCCACAGAACAGGGTTTTTATTTTTCCAGCTCTCCTTAGTCTTCCCCTAATGGCAACACACTGTGTGTCTGCTCAAAGAACATATGTCTCGGAGAAGCTCTGCCAGGAGGAAGGAAGTTGGATTGCTGTTGCTAGAGGGGCAGAACTGGGGTTTCCAAGATATTTTAGCTATGCACTTACTTACTTTCAAAAATGCTCCTATTTCTTTTAGGTTTAAAATTGAGGCTGAATTCATAAGTTGCTATAGGTTTTCTTGTAACTTAAAACATTTTAGTTCTCTTCAGGCTGCTGCCATATATGTTTAACCTTAACCGTGTTCAGTAAGATCTTAAGAACACAGTATACTGCCAGCATCACTGAAGACTACAGCTGCAATAGCATAGTCATTTATAACACTCAGGTACAGAATGTAGAAGCATTTTGAACACTGGAAACCTCTAAATGGGAATGTTAACACCACCAGAGCATTCCTCCACTCTGGGAAAAACACTGCCAGATAGTAAACCCCAATAAACTGAGACAGAAGAAGACATGGAATAGCATCCCATGTCAGAGTAGGTTGGAGTAGATTGGCTTCCTTTTACATAAAAGGATTTCTAGAACAAGGCTGATGTTTCAGAACTTCTTGATGTTTCACAGTCTCTTGTCTAAAGGTCTGCCTGCAAAAAGCAGCAGTTCACTCCACAGTGACTCACTTCAGTAGATATAACACAGAAAACCTCCCCAACGGCAGTTTATTCTGAGTCACATTTCTCCAAAGTAGCATCTATTCAATGTACATGGACTGACTGTCTTCTTACTTGATCAATTAAAATCTGGAGCATTGCATAAACATTACTGGAGGAAAGGTATAGCCTAATGGATTCGCAGCTACAATGGTGATGGAATACATCTGCATAACAATAAAGTTAGGATACAGTACTAGCCTCCTACTTTTAGAGATTTTGTTTGTATTTTTTAAATAATTGCTTTTATATGTCAGGGTCTTTAGGCAGCACCTAGGACATAAATCAGGGATATTTGGATATAGATGTGTATGTGTGTCTATGTGTGTATTTAAACGCATTATATATATATGCACACACACCACACACATATACATGTATATACATATACATTAAATATATATACATATACACGCACAAACTATTTTTCTACATAAATTACTTTGGTTGGCTATTCATGAAAGTATGGTACAAGACAGCGCTCGAAGGCTTGTAGCAGAGAGTCGTGGTACACTGCCAGCTGCCTACCATCGATGCTCCCAGAGGGATTCTGGCTGAAGTCAAAGCAGCTTTCATGGGGCAAGAGAGCATGTCATAGTGAAGAGCCCAGGGTGGCTGGCAGGCAGGTGGTGCAGGAACTGTAGGCACAGGGGCAGAGTTAAGAATAAAGACTTCACTCGCCTCCTGACAGCAAACTAACTGCATTGGTGCAAACTTGAGATTCCCCCAAACTTCTATTAAATGCTTCAAGCCTATTCAAGATAAGATTAAAATGGATAATTATAATTATGAAATATTAGGGGGAAAAATTACAGTATACCCACAGAAGTTAAATGAGAGCTTAACAATTATAGTTATTGACAAACCTGACATAAACAGGTTTTGTTACTCATAATTAAGTAGAAATCCTGCTTAACAGTATTCTGGGAAGGAAATGTGGCTTTCTCAGTAAAGACAACAGTGGTGGCTCTTATCCTGGTTATACTTTAGATGTACGTGGTCAGCATTGATGTTTGAACTTGAACTTGAACCTGAACCTTAACTTCCTTCATGTTCAAGAGAGAAATTAGTATAAAATCATAGAATCATTTAGGTTGGAATAGACCCTTAAGATCATTGGGTCCAAGTGTTAAGCTAACACTGCCAGGTCCACCACTAAACCATGTCCTTAAGCGCCATCTACACGTCTTTTAAATACCTCCAGGATGGTGACTCCAACACTTCCCTGGGCAGCCTGTGCCAGTGCTGACAAGATGTGTTTTATTTGATCTCTTAGATGTGGAGTTTAGCAGGAGACTAATTGTGTCCTAGACTCCATGTACTGGTTTTGGCTGGGATAGAGTTAATTTTCTTCATAGTAGTTAGTATGGGGCTATGTTTCGGATTTGTGCTGAAAACAGTGTTGATAACCCAGGGATGTTTTCGTTACTGCTGAGCAGTGCTTACACAGAGCCAAGGCCTTTTCTGCTTCTCACCCCACCCCACCAGCGAGGAGGCTGGGGGGGCACAAGGAGTTGGGAGGGGACACAGCCGGGACAGCTGACCCCAACTGACCAAAGGGATATTCCAGACCATATGATGTCATGTTCAGCATATAAAAGTGGGGGAAGAAGAAGGAAGCAGGGAATGTTCGGAATGATGGCGTTTGTCTTCCCAAGTCACCGTTAGGTGTGATAGAGCCCTGCTTTCCCGGAGATGGCTGAACACCTGCCTGTTGGTGGGAATTGGAGAATTAATTCCTTCTTTTGCTTTGCTTGTGCGTGCAGCTTTTGCTTTACTTATTTAACTGTCTTTATCTCAGCCCACAAGTTTTCTCACTTCTACTCTTGCAATTCTCTTCCCTATTCGCTGTGGGGAGAGTGAGCGAGCGTCTGCATGGTGCTTAGTTGCTGGCTGCGGTTAAATCATGACACTCCATCAACTGTATTGATTCAATCTCTTTTTGTAAAGGGGACCTAAGAAGACTCACGGATAGCGATATTGGCTCTTAGTCAGATGGATACTATTTTGGGTAGTCATTGCAAAGAAAGTTCCTGATACTTCCCAGGTTTCCTTAGTTCCCTCCCTCATCCCTCCCACACCTTTCATGGTGGAGTTGTCTCTCTTGCTGCTTTTACCCCCAACCCTTGCAGCACAGGAGAATCATGACTCCTCTCAGTTCACAGTACAGGATCTGGCTGGAACGTGGTATGAAGGGCGGTCATCTTGGTGAACCATTGTGAACTGTACAGAAGGTTTGACAGAAGTGCTCACAGGGACTATTTCACCTGCCTGAACTGGGCTCAGCCCTTTCACGATGACATGATGCCAACAGCCCTGTGCTAGATCTCCAAAACCAACGAGAGGAGCCTGGGCAGTTGCAGCTGAGCACTGTGGTGAAAAAGCATATCCCAAGGCTGTGGAGTCGTGTTGCCATTTGGAAATGCTGTGCCATTACTGTGCTCCTGAATGAGGGAACTGACACAGCAGTACTGTCTTTGCACATTTAAGCAGGGTTAAAGAAAGGGTTTAACTAAGAAAGCATTTGGAAGAAGGTCAGGTCTCACCTGCACATGGGTCCTGGTACCTGTTTCTCGAGTTAATGAGGGCATCAAGGGGAATATGGAGTCATGGTGCCCAACGACGGTGCATTACTGATGGATGTAGTTTACTACACGGATGGTTGCTATGGCCTGCACAGTTATAATGCAGGGCAAAACACAACATGAATGCACTGAGAAATGTATGGATATTCATTTCTCAAAGAAAGGGTATGATATTTAGCTGAGTGGTGTAAAAGATTGGCTTCAACAGCAGGCAGGCCAGCTATGTATCTCGGGAGGTGTGATCACGCTGCATATATCACACCTGTGCTATGGCATATAAGTTTTTGAGGAAGAGAAAGAACTTAAATGGCCAAGTAGATGTGCCGATTTAGCTCAGTGGTAAGTGTCATTTTGGGGGCAGAAAGAAGGGGTGGTTAGATTTCTGAGTGGGTTGGCGTGTGATGTACCATTTGCACCCTCACCATTGATACAGTGAATCTCATCCACTTCCCATAACTGTACAGCAGTTATGTCCAGCTCTCTGCACTTGCCTGTGTATGGAACATCTTTCAAGCCCCACTTCATATTAAGCATGACCTGCCACAACATTAGCATTACGATCCCTACACTTCATGGATATTCATTTTCAGTGTCATACAGATTTTCAAACTTGGCAAATTATAGACCCCAAATTCATCATATCCACATTTAATCGTTTCCAGTGCTGGAATAATTCTGTACTACCTAACACTTTATACCTATGATTAATAGCCTCAATATTCACCTCACTATACACATATCTTTCACCTGATACTGATACTATGCTGCCACCCTTAATTTCAGTAATTTAAGGTATTCTTTCAATGTTTAAAAACTATATCAGTTTCAAGTGAAATTGCAATCCATATATTATTTAAGTCATTTTAAGCTTCAAGTCACTTTATATGACATCATTTCAATTACATCCTTGCTCAATATATAGAGCACTTACTTACTCATAAAAGAGAATGAGTTAGTCAGATGTACAGAGTTTTCAAGGTCACTACATTGTTAATAAAACTTGTTAACTGACACAGGCATTAGTCATAAAGCTGAGTAAATGTAATGATTAAGCCACTCACAGCTCCTCACCATTCTGTTACATCCTGTCTTCTAAAGAGAGGATTTTTATTTTAAGGCCTGATTTAAACCTACTTAAGACAGTGGAAAAACTCCCTGTGGCTTCACTGGGCTTCATATCAGACTGCCACTAAATAAGAGAACCACACTCATGAAAGGAGCAGACAACAGGTTGATAACTCAGGCAGACTCCTACATATCAGCTCCTGGCACAGTTCGTAGCTGTAATGTTCATCTCAGCAAAACAGATGGAGCTTGACCAAGCTCTAGGTGGAACTGTAATTACATTTTATTCCTTCAGACATCTCTTACTGCAGAAAGCACAGAATTTCCCTGCTGCAGAGAGTGTGGAATAATTATTGTTTGGACTTGATGAGGGTTTGTTGATCCCCCCAATGGTAGGCTGTTATTCATTTGCTGTGTGCAAGGGACCAAATGAGAGTATACACACAACATGCAATGATACGAAGTGTACAGTAAACAGAGTGATCAATAACCAAAGAGACACTTCAATTTAATGAAATCTCCGCTCAGCTCCTGGGAGAGATCAAAACAGATCAGCTCCCTTTTAGTGATAAGGAGTACATTATTTCTGTATACATTACCACTCTATACTGAATACTAATGAGTACTACGTATTCTTAAAAGTGAAGGATTTTGTCTGGCTTGTGCCTGCTCTGCCTTACACAGACAGTCATCCATGCTGTAAGATTAGGTATTTGAATGATCCTTGCCAGATGAAAAGTTGGGAGGCTGGAAAGAAGACTAAGGCATTGTCAGTGCCAATATGTACAATATAGGATGAATCACGTCCTATGTGGGATCCCACATCTCACCTAGTATGAGACATCTTGGATACTTCTAAATCTGAGCTAGTCATCCTAATCTCCCTTGGAAAATGGAAAGATGGCAACTTTAGGGTGCCATTTAAATGACCTCATACAGGCATTTAGTGTGAAATGAATTACACCATCGACTCCAGTAAATATACTGAATAAATCTACATCAACCATACAAGGGTCCAAAGAAGACTTGTATGTACATTTCCACATAGTGAGATTCATTCAAGACAGTCCCACCCCAAAGTATCTGCTGCTGGGTACCACAAAGCAACAGAAAGACCAAGTTGCCAGTACACATTGCCACCAAAACGGGCAGAATCCCTCCCTGGCAATGCCGAACCACTGCAATACACCCCTTAGGATGCAAAGTCTGCCACAGAGACTCAGGGAGCATGGAAATCCTCTATGAGGAGACTGTCCACTGCAGTCACATGTAGAAGCAAGGGACTGCATCCAAGAGAAAATATCCAGTTAAATGGACAACTTGCTAAACAAAAACTTAACTTACACAACATGTATGTAAGGTGTCTACAGACTCCAGAGAGTGAGGCATTAAATACACTAGAAAGTAGTGGGGGACAGGTAGTGCCTCAGCCAGAAAGCTGATCTGATAGAATGATAGATCAAATGATAGAATGGTTCAGGTTGGAAGGGACCTTAAAGATCGTCTAGTACCAACCCCCCTGCCATGGGCTGGGGCACCTTCCACTGGATCAGGTTGCTCAAAGCCCCATCCAATCTGGCCTGGTTAGGATCAGCAAGACAGTGAAGTCTTTGTCATTAGATGGAGCTGGAAAAAACAGACTGTATGAACAGTATTGTCAGTGTCACACAGCAGAGGGACAACAGCAGCAAGGTGAAAGGACTCCTCCTCTTGGTAGTAATAATAATAAGGGAGGATTTAATTCAAAATCCAAGACACTTGAAAGATGTATCCAGGAGGTACAACAGAACAGCAGCAAAGACTTTGTCCTTTAGTGCGATTCATTTGTTAGCACTACAGCCCCTGCTTACAGCCAGCTGTCACCGAAACAGCTGTTTCTAAACAAAGCAAATCCTAATCCAGCATGGTCCTAAGAAAGGAAAATCAAGGTTTTGGGAGATGGACCAGAAAGAAGCAGCAGTCTGTGCACACCGTTAGACTGCTGTCAGCAAAGCAGCTAGAAAATGGAGCTATAAAAGTCTCTTAAGAATTTGCAGTTTATGTAAACAAGCATGGAGTCTTCCTACATTATTGCAGAGCACGTGGTTCATGAAACATTACGGATACACGCAGACTTTAGTTTAGTCAACAGAATTATTTTCATCTTTTAAAGTTATGTCGATCTCCCATATTTTTGCCTGAAAACACTCTTAACAAATCTTAAACAATATCTTAATAGGCAAATATAGCTGGAGAAGTGGTGAATAAATTTTTTTATTGTCAGTGCTGTGTTCATTATACTCACGTGACAGTCACCCCTCTTCCTCTTTCACTTTTGTCTTCATCTTCCCATAATCCTAGGCTGTAAGGACTGAAAAAAAATAGAAGCACTTATTTTTGTATGTGCATTTTCTTTACAGTGCCTGGCACAACCTAAATTGATGCAATGATACTGCCACTCCTGCCTTGTGCTGCTCAGAGAATCCAGAAAGGCTGGGGGGGACAAGGCAGAGCAGGTGGTTCAGTCAAGTGGGCAGCAGTGTCTGGAGCAAAATACACGTGTCAGTGGGGAGAAGAGAATTCAGAGCTGAAGTCAAGGTGAGGGGTGATGAATGTTTGGGATGTGAGGATGGAGCATGTGGTCTTAGCGGACATGGTGGTGTTGGGTTGATGGTTGGACTCGATGATCTTAAAGGTCTTTTCCAACCTAAACGATTCTATGATTCTATGATTCTGTGATTCTATGATTCTTTGCTAACTGAGATGTTTTTGAAGCTGCAAGTTTAGGAAAACCAGAAGGGTTTAGCAAAGGCTCAAGTGCAGGCCTAGTGGAAAAGACAGAGGAAAACTGTAACACAAAGTTTCTGTGTCTCAGACAAAGATGGAGAAGCTAAGAATCAAAGACAAGGAAACATACAGGAGAGACAGGGTAAATAGGATTTTTGAAAACACCTAAATTCTTAGTACTTCTAAGTCTCTCTTGTTTTCAGTGTTCTACTTGACAGCAACAGATAGAGCTGAAAAATCCCACTAAAGGAGAAGAGCTCTAATCAGGCTGAGCAAGAGCTGGACATCAGGCATGCAAAAGGGATTATAAAAGAAATCTGCAGCCATGGGTTATAGACATAAAGTGGCAAGTCTAGGAAATATCTGTGCATCTGAGCCTATGTTAGTAAATGAGCTCGTTTCAATCACTCTTTGTAAGAGAAGAGAGGGGGAGAAAATGCAGTCCTTGAAGGAGATCAGTAGAGAAGACCAGAAAGGAGGATCAGGAAGGGCACTTATAGCTTTCTTCAAGATCTGGGTTTACTATGAATGAAGATTGTGACAGTGATGTTAAATACAAATAAACTGGTTGCTCACGACAGATTTGATCTCCGCATTATGCCACAACTTACCTTTCCTCTGAGTCTGTTTACAGATCCCAGCTATTTTAGTTAAGGATGTAAAGAGGAACAGACTTTGATATTATTTCTTTGAATTCACCTGGCTCCATGGAATTGAACAGAGATGAAGAGCTGCTGAAATTAAACAGACATAGAAAACTGTACCAGATGTACCAGAGACGCAAATACCCAAGACCTTCCCTATGACATTTGGATAGTATTTGGAGAAGGTAGGAGGATTTCTGATGCGCTCTTCATGTGTACACAGGAATGCTGCGATAGCACCAGGAAGCTGTGCAGGTGGGCAAGGGAAATTCTGGAGAACTCCTGATGCCCATGCTAAAAACCAGCAAGTAATCATTTCCAACGTTTGAAAAGCTCAGGAGACTACAAGAACTTTAATGTAGGAAAAGGTCAGGTCATTTCAACTTCATGTTTGTCTGGGTTTATCTGTTTTGCTAAGAAAAACTGCAAATTATAAAACAGCCAAGAGGAAATTTCACATAGTATAAAAATTGCTTACATTAACCAAGCTTCCATAACTTGCAAGCTGATAATCACCTACTTTGTGAATCAATATGCATTTTACTGCCATTGAACACTATATAATTTCTTGTCATATAAAAGGTGAGAAGCACTATCATGCTTCTGTTTCTTAGTGCTATGAGGAGTAAGATTTTGACCGCATCCTTCTCCCTACCATCTTTTGGAAGTAGTCAGGTCATCCCTACACAATGATGAAAAATTAAGGCACAGGGAGCCTGGGAGCCAGGCTAAGGCCTATGTAAAAAAGTCTGCCCCTAAATGATTTGCCAAATATTACACTGGAAATTTACAGCTAGGCAGAAAAAATGAATGAGTGTGGCTTTGTCCTAGCTATCTCTGGTTTGGGGCGGGGGGAGGTATTCTACCAAGAAGGCTCTAGTCTGTGTGGTAGCATGTGATTTAAAAATAAAGTGGGATGTTTGGAGAAGATGAGGATAATAGTGCTGCCATCTGCCCAGGACTTGAGCTCGGGAAAGTAACTCTGGGTGATCAAAGGAAGCTGAACAGCCGGGAGAAAAAGCTGAAAAGCACTTTAGTTTGCACCACAATGCTTCTAGCCTCTGGCTGAAAAGACAGCAAAACCAAGCAGAAGCCACTGCAACATTTCCAATGAAAAGGCGAACCTTTTGTACTACCTGCAGGGTGGCAAAGGGCAGTAAGCACCTGGTGGGACCACCAGCTGCAAAGCAGGGAGGTGAACGGGCAGTGGCAGTTCTTGGGAAGATGAATGCTTTGTTTTGTGTCAGGTGGATTGCTGACAGTAGGTTTCTGTTTCCCTGGTAGGAATGTGAACCAGATCCTGACTTAACATGGGCCAGCTCATTCGGTGGCCTAGTTAAAATGAGCTTGTGGTCTCTCCATCCCAGTCTTGGTGAAAAGGTGTCTATGCTGTCAAACACATTCTCTCTCCCGTTTGGCTCTAATAACTCATTCCTTGTAGTCCAAAATGCATTTATTCTGGATATAGTCAATGTGTAGTCCTGTGTGCTGTTCAATACAGTTTCCCACGCCAAGAGTCCACCTGGCTTAGCATCAGTCTGTTTCTCCAAGTGGTTGTATGAGCGCATGGACTCTTTGCTGACTTTGCAGATTTGCTACTGCCATTTGTAAAGATTCATCACACCATCAAAAACAATAATCTAGTCTCTCAGACTGGAGTTTTCAAAGAAGTCATTGAATTCAAAGAGGACTGGATGTGGGATATCTGGAAAGCAATGGACACATAGTGAACAATCCAGACACAATGGAACTGATTCATCTGTGAGCCAGAGGCCTCTACAGGCAGCAGGCCTCAAGGATGTAGCGAAGGTCAACTGTTGCTACAAGTTTGATGAAGCAAGCACAAAAAGTAGAACAAGGTCGGGTATACGTGACTGAAAGCAGGATACAAGACAGGACACAGGTGGAGAGAACCATTCGTGTGATCAAAAGACCTTATCCAATCAACCTATTGCTTTAGGCGCGTGGACAGCACATGCTAACCAATCAACAGATGGCTTGCGCATGAGCAGGAACTAGAATGTATACTTAAACCAAGCTATTTGGGCAATAAAGTGGCATCTGCTTGATCACATTGATTGTGTGCAGTGTCCGTGACTTCCGGCGTCGACAAGTGGCGCCCGAACAGGGACATCCTTGAGGCCTGCTGCCTGCAGAGGCCTCTGGCTCACAGATGAATCAGTTCCATTGTGTCTGGATTGTTCACTATGTGTCCACTGCTTTCTAGGTATCCCACACTGGAGACTAAATTCCTTTTCTGGTGGCTTTGAAAATCAGTAATTTCTAAGCTAAGAATTAACCAACTAATAGTTTGCCTCTCATTCAGTAATTTGATACCTCCTGTCCTCTAAGTCTTCTTTTGGGTCTTATTAAGTTACACTAGAAAATGTGTTTCCCACGTGAGGAGACAAGAAACAATCAGAGGAAAGTACGAACTCTGCATGAATAGCCCCTAAGAACTGCATTGTTTGTTTTGTGTAAATGTATTTCCTTTTATAACCTACCTGTCTGATACTCTAAACCTGCACACACTTTTGAAGTAACAATATCCAAATAATTTACTTCCACAGAAAGGCAATTTACTGTGAGGTAAAAGCAGGAAAAGCATAAAATGGTGCCTTAATATAAACACAGTCATCCGCAGGCATGGACCTTTAATATAGGCAGACGTGGTTTCTGCACCTTCTGTTGAAATCCATCCCCACTGGGTCAAATGCACCCCTAGTAACAATTAAGTTTGGAGCAAGAACTACAAGATACATACTTGTTTCAGCTGAAATCACAAGTATTTTAAATAGACGGA
The DNA here is from genome assembly GCF_900496995.4 of Aquila chrysaetos chrysaetos. NCBI lineage: Eukaryota > Metazoa > Chordata > Aves > Accipitriformes > Accipitridae > Aquila > Aquila chrysaetos. The sequence goes on along the minus strand of NC_044006.1, from coordinate 60,260,684 downwards.
ACGTACAGGGCAGTATGTGCTCAATCAGAAATGTAGTAAAGTTTTCTCTAAGCTCCTTAATACTAAAAATAACAGTTCTGAATGGGAAAGTAATAAACAAAATCCTCATTGTTTTGTTTTGTTTTCTTCCCCAGAAATGCCAGGGTTTCCACATTTTCACTATCATGTGTTTAACAAAGACAAAGAATATGCAGTTTTATCTCATTGATTTTCTATTATTATCTGCTAGTCCATTATACTGAATTATAAAGTTGTTCCCAAGGAATGAAGAATAATATCTAAATTTACAAGGTAATGCATAAAACATCAAAACAAGTGGTTTAGCAAGTAGTTTAGCTTGTGTGTAAAAATGCTTGTCATACACTGATGAGATGGCAAATCCAAAAAACCCAAACCCTACCTAGGCACTGTATTTTTGTCATATGACTTCTTTGCAATTCCAGTTGTAATGTAGACAACAAACAGTGGAATGGAAAGGTCATGCAGCGCACAACTGCAATCTACAATTAATCATGAATCCTAGAAGCAAAAATACATCTAAATAACACTTACAAAGTAATGAATGTAGCATCTTGCTAGCAGTTCTTACTTATTGCAATTTTGCTGGTCATTAAAACAGAATATATAATTAATCAGAAAAAAATGTCAAAGTTGTATTTTAAAATATTTAACTATTTCTGCAGGAAAATTCCATAAACTGTGAAACCATTGCCTTCTGACTTCAAACACAAAAAAAATTTGTGAGGATAATGCTGGCCTTGCAATGGAGCAGCTGAGATGCAAATCAAAGTTTTGTAGCAAGTTCCTGTAAAACAATCGAAAAAACCCATCACAGAGATAACAAAACTGCTGTCAACAAGGGGAAATTGAAATATTATAAAACAAAACCATTAAAATGAGTAGAAACATAACTATTAAAATACACTGCCTACAAAGGAGCACTAGCCAATTTTGCTAGCTTACACAAATCATGTGCATTTGCCAAGTACCTCATAAAATGTGATGTGGGAACAGAGCTGGACAGGTGCCTTCTCCAGTGCTGCTGTGATTTTTCCTTAGTGAAGTGTCCTTGGAACCACACAGTTCTTGCCACCCTGCAGCTTCAAAAAAATCTTCATGGAACAAAGACATCATTATATGATACTATTTTTAGCACTGAAGTATGTCAAATCAACCTGTTTTTCATCTGTAGTACTGCAGCCAGTCTAAATTCCCTGTCAACATCATCTGTCAAGCAGTACAGCTAATAGTGTTCAACTCCAAACAGATCCAGGCAGCCTCCAAAAGGCTCACTCTGCCCTGCTCCGGCAACCCTGCAACATCCAAACCCATCTCATTGCCACTGCTCTTGTCAACTTTTGTGCAGCAGCAGGGGAAAAGGTACAGCAGAAAGCCACCGTTATGGGTGTTTGCCAAGCAGATCAACAAAATACAGGTTTTTAAATTTACTCCATGATTCCCTATCATGAAGTAGGGGCACAGGAGGCCAACAGCAAGCAGAAAAGCAAGAGGTCGCACATGTGGGCACGACAGCCCATGCCATGGTGGGACTGGAGAGGCATCTGCATTTGCTCTGCCTCAGAACATCTCCCCAACAGCCAAGAAGCAAACATGCAGGCAAGCCCTAATTTAGCACACATTTTATGCTGGTAGACCTGAAAGACACCCAGTGGTTTGAATTTCATTAGAAGACTTCCATTGAGCAGGCTTAGCAATGTTCTCTTTTAATTGCTTTTAGAGGCTGTTACCCATCTACTGAAAAACCTTGCCTTCTGCAGCTACAGAGATGTAATAATGATTCTGTACACTTGTATATAGATATGTATATCTATATTACACAGAAGATCATAAATTCACATTTCAAAAATATATGGCTATTTTGGGTCCAATGTAATGTTTTTCCATGCTTTGACACAATGAAAAATTGGACCCAACTCAAATATCCAGAAATCTAAAATCCAGTAATTTGATGGTAAAGTGTCCAGTGTTTGATTTGTTTGTACACTTTCAGTGACTAAAAGAGCTAACTCATAAATAAATGAAAAAAAAAAAGAAAAATCACCTGCATAAATGGAGAGATAATGTTCAATTTTCCAAGTATTAAAGAACCAGAAGATCGACTATTGCAACGTGATGGCAGCCTGCCAAACCAAGTAAAACAATCAATATCTTTTACTAAATTTCTAGCATTGCTAAAGCTAATTTCAAGTTGATGAAAAAAGCTCCTTTAGAGTTGGAAAAAGTTCGCTCCAACCTGTCAGAAATACTATTTTATTATGACAAAAAAGAAGTGTTCACCTTGAAATAACTTCTCTGCAGGGAGGCATGCAGCCCTGTAACCCTGAACCAAATCAACTGCCATTTTGAAGAATTGCACTCACAAAACGCCCCAAATTTAGAATTTCTGTAATGGTTCCTTCAGAATCCAGTACCGGTTTAAAAAAAATCCTTAAAATGTTAGAGAAAAACATTATCCCTTTTTCAGGATTTGGTTTTTTTTTGCGGAAGACATTCTTTCAACTCTTCACCAGCTCAAGCACTCACTCAGCATAGACAGCTAAAACTGTTCTTCCCAACCAGCTCTAAACAAAGTAATTTCCTTCTTCACTTTGTCACTGTGATCTCTCTGGACTGTGGGGATCATAACAAAAGCAAAATGCCTTTCTATTACAGCAGCTGGTGTTTGTTAAGAGGGCTTGCCCACAGTTACATACTGTACAAATGACTACATGTCCTGGACTCTTAGGCAGGAGTCAAAGCTGCCTGGGGTATCCATCTGCAGGCTTTCAAACGGATGATGTGAAGAGCATGTTCTAGCAGTGAACACTGTTGATAGGATGATAGCATCATTCAGGCAGGACCTCGGGAGGTCTCCAGTCCAACCTGCTGCTCAAAGCAAGTTCAGCTACAAGATCAGGGCTTTATCCAGTTGGTGCATGAAAAGCTCCAAGGATGGGAACTGCACAGCCTCTGGGTAACCTTCTTCACTGCTTGACTTCTCATGGTGAAAAAGTTTTCTGAATACTCCATCTGAGCCTCTCTTGTTTTAATTTATGCCCCTTGTCTCTCTTCCTCCAACCATGCACCACTGTGAAGAGCCCATCTCTGTCTTCTTGATACCCTCCCCGTGGGTGCCAGCAGGCTGCTGGTGGGACCCCACCCCTCCAGCTTCTCATGGGTGGGCAGGCGCAGCCACAGTTGCCTCTTGGATGAAATATATTTTATAATAGGAGAAGCAAGAGGGTATTGGAAAATACAGCTGTTGATGATTTCCAAAGCCACAGAACTTTGGAAATCATTCCCTTACTTCTTAAAAGCTGTGAAAATGTCAGAAGTGGAGCTCAGAAGGCCACTATTACTTTTGACACCCTGTGCCTGAGAGAGCAAAGCTGCCCTAGGTTTGAGCTGAGGCCCATGAAGTGGTTCAGAGGAAAATCTCCAGGCCTTATTTTACTGATATCTGGACTTCTTGCTTGCAAAGGACTTGTACATAGTTCATTTACTGAACGTAATTAATTCCCTTCCCCTTCTCTCCCCCTCATGTCCCCATTATACCTGATACCATGACTCAGACTGGTTACCCAGACGGCAGCGTTTCAACCCAGGAGGCACTGGGAAAGGTAAAAGTGAATATATGTATGTATATATATATATATATGTATGTGCCTGTGCAAGAACCTACCAGAACTCCTACATTAAAATGGGTCATTAAAAAGACAGGAATAACAACAGAAAATAAACTAATAGAGCCTAACTATCTGTATTCATGCAGACATAAGAACATACAAAGGTTGTGCTGGAAATGCTCATGTAGCACCAGAACCAGCAGTGGGCGATTACGGAAAGAAAACTGGGTAATTATGCAAAGACAATTCTCCCACTTATCAGCCATCTACAGATTAGGGATTTAAGAGTTTTGTATCCACCATGTTCAGGGATCTTGATGGATTTCTCTTCCATGGCCTCTCCAATGGTTTTTGAACTCATGATATCCACAGCAATCTGTGAAAATGAGCTCCACAATTTATTTATGCCATATGTAGCAGAAAACTTCATTTGTTTTAAACTGCTGCATGATGGCCACCCTGAGTGTTCTGTAGTTCCCGCATGACAAAACCCAGCAAATACCAATTTCCTAATTACCTTCAGACCATTTGTAATTTTATATAGGTCTCACCCCTCTCTCAGTCATCTCTCTCCCAAGCTAAACAGGTTGCAGTTCATTTAGTCACCCCGTACATAGCAGCCATTCTCTGTCTCTGATCATCTTTGTTACCATTCTTTGTACCTTTTCTATGTCTGTTAGACATATTCCAGATGAGGAATCCAGGCATGCACACGTATAGTACAGATGAGCTATAGGATTTTACAATTACATCATGACATGCTATCTATTTATTTCCTAATATGTTCTAACATTCTATTTGCCATTAAATTCAGGATAATATAGCATGGACCCTACAGTTTTGATCTCAGAATTGCAGCCACTACAGATATTTCCTTAACCTGAAATCCTGAACACAGTACACATCTAGTCTAAAGGTTGATGTCAAGAAAATATGAGGAAAATTCAGAAAATGCTGACGTGATAAGATCATATAAGCTGTAAAACTCATTATTAGTTATTTTACAAGTTTAACGAGAAACCTGTTTAGTTTGGATCAGTAATGACTTCAGAAAATCACAATACAAAAGCCTGCAGACAGATTTCATATAAATGTGCTTTATTGCAGAGAAGTTACATTATTTACATGCTGCAACACATTACAACATAAATCTATCAAGTATTTCATGGTGGATGCTGTTGGTTGCCAGATAACATTGTTATAAGAACCACATTGTAAAGTGAAGAGACTTACAGCTTTATATACTCTACAACTTGGAGTAGCTAAAATGTTAAAAGTCAAAAGGCAGTGTTTTCTCAGGCCTGCCTGTTGTCATATGCATGCAAAAGCCTAAGGAGAGCAAATATAAAAGTATTCTCCAGTTTCAGGTCTATGATGCCACCAAAGCTGATGATAGGTGTGTACTGATTTATATTTTAAAGCGTATAATCTTGCATAAATTATACAAGTCTAATAAGATTGGTATAAATCTAATTTATAAACAATGGCTTAGAAATAAAGGAGAAATGCAGCTTGCACATGCATTTAAAAGGACAACCTAGCAAATGTTTGTGACCTTAGTGTTTATTATCTTTCTCTTAACAGATCTGCTAGAAAACATCTTAATTCTAGAGTTGCACTTCTCTTGGCTGAATAATGACAATGAAACTCCAGAAAAAGACAACTAAGCAATCTAGCCAATATATGCTGGTGGAGAAAAATCTATGAAATACAGAACATTATTTATGTCTAACTTAGTATGTCTTCATTAAGCAATGTTTCTAGCAGCATCATAGTGAAATAGAAGATTTGTGTGAAGTTTGGCCCCTCATTTTCTTAGGTGTGAAATAATTTAAAGTCCCAATTGAATCTGTAGCCCAAATATCAGTTGCTAAATAAACTGGGGAAAGCTTTGTTGCTTTCTAAATGAAAGTTCTCCAATTGTATCAGTCTTAGGAGATGTGACTACAAGAAGCCTAAAGAACCATAACAGACATTTTTTAAGAAGTGAGGGAAAGGGTCAGGATGAAAGAAAACAAAACCAAACAAGAATACACAAGCCAGTACTTTCCCCGGTAAATCAACCATCATTCTTTTGCTTGCTGTGCTGCTGGGCTGTTTTACACCAGCCAAGGAATGGGCTTTGTTTCCGTGTTTCTAATGAAGTTATCTTTTAAAAAAGAAAGAAAGGGAAAAGAAAACGAGCAAGGAGTTGTAGATAGATAGCAGTAGCACAGATACAGTCATGCATGAAGGGCTTCATCCTGCCAGTGATGCAAGGGGCAGTGGTACTGTGCGGACACTTTGCTGATGTGGATCCCCTCACCCTTGCTGCACGTTGCACCCCGACGTGGCTGCTGCAGAGCAGGGCAGGGGCAGCGTGTTCTCGCTCGGCCCTGAAGTAAAGGATGGAGGGCAAGATGAGCGAGGGCACCAGGGCTGGCAGCTGCTCCTTGTGACCCTCTGTCTCCCAAGAGGCAGTGAGTACATACAAACATCTCCTCTCAGGACTACTCCATGGATGCCCACTTCTAACCTCAGCCCTGGCTCCAACAAAGCGCTGACTCCCATTAGTGAGTCAGGGCAACCTGCCACAGGTAGTCCCCCCGTCCCCTGTTCACACAAACCACTGCTGAGATGGGCTGCAGAACCTCCCTTGAGGAGCAGGAGAGGCACAAGGTGGTCACCATACTCAGCAGGTTTAAAGTTGTGCATCTCTCTGCACACAGGGTCAGTGTGCTCCTGGAAGACTCCCAGCAAGCTCTGTGCCCAGGATGGACTTCCTCCCATGCAGGGAAATTTAGGGTTACTTTCTCTCTGAAGAGCTGATCAAATCCTGACAAATCCCATGAGTGTCTGGGGCTGGCAGGGGAGAATCTGGGCACACCAGGTCTAACCTCAGCTCTTCTCCACACTAAGCAGAGAGCTGGATTTGGGCTGGACGTAGGATGCCACTGGCACTGTGTGTGCAAAGTGGGTGCACAGATGTCCAAAGCACCCAGGCTCAGATGCCTGACTCCCTTTCACAGATGAATAGGGATTCTGGGTTGCAAGGGTCCTGGCCAGAAGATGTGTGTTGAAGACAAAGACCGTTATCTCCTAGGGCATAACTACACCCTACAAAAGAGGGGTGGGAGAGTCAGACAAGCCCAGGGTAGCAAAGACCTAAGTCAGCATGTCCCCATGGTGGAACTGAGCACCATCCAGGCTAACCACGTTGGTTGGGGCAGTTGTTCGGCCACTTTAATCTGGAGCTAATGAGCAGAATTTATGAGTGAGGCCAATGTGTTTAGACAGCACTAAGACCTGAGCCAACTTGTCCCCAGGTGGCTCAGATGTCGGCATGTTCCAGGTTTGGGCTTAGCAGAGGCAGTACGAAGATCAGATCCATCTTCATCTGTCAGTGTAGACATGCCCATAGACTCCTGTCCTTTTTAAAGGACAAAAGAAGTCCTCCTCATGCCCAGCTTGTCAAGTCCCCCTGCTCATTGCATTTTATCTTAAGCCACTTTTTCTATGATGCCACAAAAATCAGTTTATACTACATACGTGTATGTGCATGTGTGTATTAGATATGACATTTTATATATATATTAAACATATATAAATATCTATTTTTATATATATTATATATATATTAAACAACACATTCTATTCAATCATCCTCATTTCATGTTCTTCCACTGAATCCCATCACTTCTCTCAAATTGTACAACTTCTTTAGGACTGAGCTGTCTTTGTTTTGGAGTACTGTATGTATAGCCGATTCTAGTGAATAGCACTTTACTGGTACTGCATTTAGATGGCTGAGGGTTTTTTATTATTAGAGATACTCCTCAGAATCTTTACAATACGTCCTCAGGCCCGGATGGTGAACCATCACTAAGACTCATAGTTGTGAATGGGCCATCTATGAATAAAGCTTATATGCACGATGAGGACTGTAGCTATTACTGAAAATTAGCACTGTATTAAACACTTTCACTGTAAATGTACGTATAAATAAATAAAAAAAAAATCAAAGCATTTTGGAGAGTGGGAGAGAGATGCCATTATTTCCATTCCCACTATCTCTTACAGTTGCATATATGGGGGAAGAGTAATATTTTGGACTTCTCTCTTCACTCCAGAGGCCAAATTTTGGAGGCTTGCCAACAGGGATAAACGGTACACTGTTGTTCTATATGAGCTAGCTAATACATTTCCCAGAGCTGTCTGGTTTTAGTAAAACAGGTGATCATTTCTGGGGTATATTTGTTGTCATTCTTGCTTGTCTTATTTAGCAGGATATGCTCAGTATGCAATACTGAACAAGATCATCACCATCGATGTTTAAAGTAAGAATTCTGGTTTGCTAGATGATATTTTCTGATTAGTAACAAACAACAGATAAGTTGTCCTAAGATTTACCAGAATATGCAGCTAAGACGACTGAATTTCCACTATTAACAAAGTCTATGAGCTTTAACAGGGAAGTGCATAACAAGTAACTTACGGCGTATAAAACCCCTGAATAATACAGTATCAAACTATAAATTTAAATAACAGAGAGTAAACCAAAAAATTCACTATATAAATCACAGGAAAGGAAAAAAAAAATCTCCAAAGCCCAAAGGAATTTCCCAATATGAATTACGGCTTCCATAGCCAGTGAAAGATTACTGCAATTCTATATATAAACAAAAAAGTCTACAGCAGGTATTTTAACTTGCAATTAGAAGAAAGTATCTGCAGATTGCATAAATGTGTTGTTGTGTCACATAATATCAAAGTTATTTGCAAAAATTATACAATCTGGAATGCTTTAATATGAGACACAACAATGTACTTAAACACACAGTAATAAGAAAATGAGAGCAATCATTATATAAAATGTATTTTTGGGATGCATTGAGTTAGCAGTGCTATCTAGATTAAATACGTAAAGTGAAAAGTCGTCATTTTAATAAGCTGCTCATTGATACCCCTTTTTGCCATCAGGACATTTTCTGTGCCCTACTTCTGCTGGATCTTTAAAGTCCCAAGGGCAAGCTAAAGCCGGTTGTGGCATTCAGAAATAATTCAGTTAAGATCTACACTGTGCGTTTGTTACCACCATATTTTTTTTCTTTTAAAAGAGAAGTGATTTCACAAAGGCAGGTTTCTTTCATTGACACAGTAAAATCCTTGGAGCAGGGACCATATTCTGGGCACTGCTAATGACATTGTTGGCACTCAACAAATAAATAATAACAACATTAAAGATAATTTGCTTTGCTTAACTCCTACTTATTTGTAGTGCTGATTCCTTTAATTTAAGTGATGCTCCTTAGGAATTTTCAGATCCTTTTGGCCTAAGTCCCCTCTGTCTTTCCTGTTGTCTTTCTTCTCAATGTTGCTACTCTCCTCAGTCCAAAAGCCTCTTATTTTCGAGGTGTTGCTGTTTTATTTGCACTTACAGCAGAGGTGTTTGATAAAGCTACACTTCTTTCTGCATTTGGTAAATCTGGTGTATCATACTCCCAAGGGCAGACTTCCGCTCGAGATGCTAAAGGTTGCTGTAAGTAACTACTTGGCTTATGGGAGTCAGATGAAAGCACATTTCCCTCGGAAGAGGCATTTTTTTTCTGTTCTGCCAATTTATTGAGGTTTTCCTTTTCTGGTGCTTTCTGGGGTAGCTCCTCCCACTCCCCAGCACAGGTATTAGGTGTATATCTATTAACATTCTCACACTTCAGCCCAGGAGAAACCTGGGACTTGGAATTTGACTGTTTTTTCTCATTTTCAAAGACCTGCTGCTCCTGTGTCTCCCGAGTGGGTGCCTCCACCTTCTCTGGGCTCTTTTGATTTGACTGTTGATACCCCTCAGGCGTCTTCAGCTTATGATGAGTCTTCGCCTTTGGCTGGGAAGGGTGGTTTTTCTCTGGCTCTGAGGAAGCAATAGACACATGTTTTTGAACTTTAGAGTCGGAAGGCACAGGACCAGGAGTTTGGTCGTATATCTCCCAAGGACAAACTTCTCCTATGTTGAAATTGTCCTTGTGCAGAGACTTACCTGGGCCTGTGTCTGGATTTGCAGGTGTTTGACTAACCCTTTGCTGTTTCATAATTCCAGATTTATGGGTTTTCTTTGTTTCCTCAGAGTGGGTAGAGTTTTTCCGGTGGGAATCCTTATGTTCCCCTTTATCAGAGGCTGAGTGCTTTTTGCTGGCCTCCTTACCCTTCTGCTGAGATTTATGAGATTTAGTGCTTTCTTCTAGACTTTGTGTTTTACCCGTTAGTCCCAGAGTCTTTTCCTTGGCACTAGCAATAACACTGAGGGATTTTTGTAACACAGATGTTCTTGGATGCAGAGGCTTCTTGTCGGCACTTAAGTTATGTGCACTTACTGATTTGCACACCAAAGGGACTGATTCAGTAGAGACAGCTTCAACTTTTTCAGGAGCGTTTTTGGTTAATTTGTTACCGTTCAAGGAGTCCAGAAGCGAATTCTCAGTAGCTATAACTTCTGTGCTTTCTGTAGTTAAGCTATTTGGTTCTTCTGTTTGATCCCTAACATGATCATAAGTGCTGTGGGACTTTTTTAAGGAAAAGACTCTGTTTTTCAAAGTCTCTTCTTTTGGCTTTGCAGAACTCATGGAATCCTGTGGGTTTTTCCTCAGTGTGGCCATATTCTTCACAGCACTGTGCTCCATCAGGTCCTTCTCGTCCCTGGAGCACTGCCTGGTGACGGTCTCGGGGATTTCTGTAATACGTCGCATTATCGAGCGCCCCAAGCCCTTTTTAGAGCACCTTTTTTTCTGGAGATGTGGGTTATTAGCAATCATCTTTTTCCTTTTATAGATTTCAAGCTGGGCATATAGTTTCTTCAACTCATCCTGCAAAGCAAAGTGAATGGCAAAACTAGTATGTACAGAGCGAGTCCGGTCTAACAAGCAGCCTGATGAATGCATTACCCATTGCTCTAAAAACGGCATTAAACTTACTTTACTGTCTTTTCTAATTTTTTAATATGCCATTTCTCCATCAACTTGGATGCCATTTTTTTCCACTTCAAAAATAAGTTCAATGCTCATGCACAAACATGTTACCTTCCACAGCTGTGCATCATACAGCATGCACAATTCATATACATTCATGCTGTATGTTTCAGATTTCACAATGCTGTGGTGTATGCTTTCCTGCTGAACTCTATAGCTATTCTTTATTCTGGGAACACAAGCCCTTTTATCATGTAAGATAGGAGTAAAGTATTTTTTTCTGTTAATCATGTGTTTTTAAAATTTGATGTTATATAGTTATGTGTATGTTACATACAAATGACTAATCACAGTGACAGCAAATCCTGTTTGCTCTTCAAGATAATTCAAAAACCCTATGTAAACTGATAAACAGCTCTTGCTGTGGACGATTCCTCCTCTTTAGCCTCCAGTATGACTTTTACTACAACTAGTAATGCAGCTTCTCTTCACACTAGTGAATATTTTCCATGAGATTTTACATGACCTGATACCACAATCATTGAGAGACCTAAGCTGGCCTGTTTCAGCTGATATCTGCAAAAAAAGTCAAATGGATGCAATTCAGAGTTTACTTGTAGGAAAAAGTGTTGTTCTTGAAAATAAATGCTATTTAAATGAGTTATATATACCCGAATATCTTCAGGATCCAAACTATGTTCACTCCATGCTGAATTGATACTGCTGTTCAGATAGGATCCAGATCGACCCATATCAAGCTCATCTTCATAAGCTTCTGTAGCTATATCATCTCTTGGGTTATTGCTTGAATGTGAAAACTGCAATAAGTATTCATAAAAAAGATGTTGCCATCAGTGCAAAAGTTTACTTCAACATCACTGTAAGAGTTTACATCAACAGTTTTTATAGCACAATGATCCTTCTATGGATTTCATGTGATTTTCTGAACTCAAAATACTAGCTATAGGCATCATTGGCATAAGTAGTGTCCTATAGAATATCAGTATTGTATGGCAGGAACTCCTATTAATGATGGCTTAACTTGGTAAATCTTAGAGATTTGCATAAGGAAAAAAAACCCACTTATTTTGATGGTTATTTGAACCTCTTTAAATTGCATTTAAATTAAGCTAGTATGGAAATAGACTTTCAGCCAGTATTCCCAATTAGGCTGCTAAAACTGTAAGACTGTATTTTATATTCCATATTGTTGAATAATCCTGCAGAAAGCAATTCTCCCATTTTAGATCCTAACACTGAAAAGGAAGAGATGAGGTAGCAAAAAACAAGAGAAAAAAAAGAAGTAAACAAATAAAAAAGGAGACAAGTTAATCTCTCTAAGTTTTAGCAAATGCTTAGATCAAGAGTTGGAGAGAGAGGTTGTCAGCTATTTATTTGTCCATATTGATTCACTCATCTCTAGTTACTATTGTCCACACAGTCATCTGGCCTCAGAACTTTCTGAATGGAACTAAACCTTGTGAATCTTCTCTTAATTCCCTGAATTCTTTGTCATGCTGGAAGAAAAGTCTGTGTAGTGTTACACAGTTAATAAGCTAAAAATGAAAATGTTGATCGGTAGTTATGAGTCAGCTTCAGAAAGGTCAACAAATTTTCTAGATCAGTCTAGAAAGACATCTTTGAAGATATGCGATAAAGTATATGAATATAAAATAGAAAATAGTAAGATTATTGCTAAAGACCAGAAAAGTAATTGAAAATAAAACAAGGTTATTCAGTATTAAGGCTGCATCAGTGTGTCCCCTTGTTATGACTATTTAATGTACGTATATTTGACAGTTACCAGCATACCCTGTTCTGGCACATAGGCAAAAGATAGGAATAGCAGCTTCATTAACCTGAAAGTGGTATCAACTTGAACTGCTTAGTGTCCTTCTTTCATATGTAGCTTTCACCTTTACTGTTCTCTTGACTTCTTGATTAATATTATTGGTCCTTTCAAAAGCCATTATAAAATCATTTGCTTTGCTGAGGTACTGTCTAAGAAGAGTGCTCCCTTCAAATCCTGTGGACTGCTGCTAGAGACAGGTGGAGCTGCCGGTGGTTCTCCTGCCCCTGGTGAGACTGACATATTGTCGCTTCGCTCCCAGCGCCTGACGGGAGGTGTGCCGCAGTGCTCCGAGCTCTGTCTCTTCTCTTCCCTGCCTCCTGTCGTCCTCCACCTTCTCGTGTCCCACACACACTCACCTTCTTACCCAGCACCGTACCTGGCTCCGTACCATAGGCCACATCTGTCCCGGTATACAGCATCTGTCTGTCCCAGGCACTGTCTCGCAAAGGGCTTTTCTTTTTCAGCCTGTAACAACTGCCTGGTTTAAATCCTAACCTCTCTATCTCATGGCTAGTCCAAGCTCCTCATTCCAGTTTTATTTAGCAGTCCATCCTAGTCTTTCTATCCCCTCACCTAAACTCTTTGCCTGATCTCAGCTAACTCTGGCAGCAGCATGGTCAACCAAATACCTGAAATAAGCATCATTAGGCAGGTTCCCTTCCTTCTTGTATTAATCACATCAACATTTTAAGTACTTTAAACCCCTGGAATTTGGAAAGCTGAAAGAAAGAATCTTTGAAAATGTATAAGAGTTTTTAAAATAAAAAAATATACAGCTTTTTAGGCAACATAGCCAAATTTTATATCTTCCTTTTCTATCAGTTGCTTGCTAATTTTATACAGCATTGCTTCTGTGTGACAACATTTATCTTCCTCGGTCTTGGCAAAAGAGAAGAGACAGGAGATTTGAATACCTTAGGGATCAGAAGTAGCCCAACAGTGACTGTCACAGTCAAGTGTGTGTGTGCAAAGAACAGCATCAGCATCCAGTCAGACTGAAGTCTTGAAGCAAGAATGAATCTGAAAATAGAATTCAGGGTTGCAATTCACTGCCTTTTCTCCAGTGCATTACATTTAACATTTTTAGTATTCCTTAGGATTCTTTTAATTGAAAGGCCAAATGCAACTGGTTTTGTTCTGTACTGCTTTCATACAGACTAAAAATTACATCCACGTGCTTTACTTACATACCACAATTTCAAAACAACTCAGAAAAAAAACCCCAACAAAACAAGCCAAAACAAAATATAAGAAGAAACAACAGACCTTAAAGGATATTGCTTACTCCATCATTCTCACTCTATTTAGCTGGGTTTTTTTGGATGGTTTATATTGTCACAGGTTCTTTGGCCTGAACTGAGTTATGGAAGTTTACATACGTTAAGGATCCGAACGGATGATTTTAGGTTAAGTAAGCACATGTACTATGATAAATTGCAGCGCACTTCAAAAATACAGGATGTCCATAGATCACAGCTACAGAGTGTGGCTGATAAGCCATCAAAGAGAGAACTGAACTGAAATGCATTTTAGCAGGGAGCAGAGAAACGGTCTTGATTGCAGGACCGCCCAGCTCGATACTGCAGGGCCCAAGAGCCCTGTGAATGCTAGGAAATAAGTGGCTGAACCTCCCAAATGAAGCAATTCCTTGCTGAGCTTTCTAAAAGAGTGGTAGAACAAGTGCTGCAGCTAAAGCTAGCTGGAGCATGCTTGGCTTATCTGCTTTAGTGAGCTCCCAAAGATAGAAATGGTAAGCAGTGCAATGGATGAATGGATGTACCACTGGCTTGTAATTTGCAGGTTTACAAAAATCATTCAGATAGAAATGACATTTGCAACTTATCCAAGTCCACAGATGTACATTTTGCAGAAGCTTTTGTTAACAGAAATAGTCTGGCATGAAACACTGGCTTAGATGCTGTAATAATACAGTCATCATTTCTTGTTTAACACTTTGTAAATGAAATGTTTCATGAACACAATAAAATATTATAATTATTTCTTACAGAGACGTTGCTGTTGAGGTGTGCAGGGATATGAGGTGGCTCGGGCCTGAGGTTTAGCTAACTGAACACAACATGAGAACTATTGAAGATGACATGAGAAACTGCTGGATATAACAAATAACAGAGTCAAAAGTGAACAAAATTTACAGACAATGCTGTGAGGGATGGCAAGATTTCACAGGTGGTTAACAGGAAGTCATTTGAAAGATGGACAAACTTCACAGGTAATTGAAGGGAGCACTGGGGGCCTTTGGGGGAGCAGAACTTGCAAGATCAGTGGTACTGATGTAACCAAATCAGTATCAGCATATAAGGCTGTGATTACCTAGCTAATGATATCAGAAATACCAAATTTGAGTACAGATGTAGGAAAACTGAGACCAATAGGAAAAAAGTAATGTGGGGTTTGTTGTTTATTTGGGATAAGACAAGATAGAGACAGAGAGGGGCTAAGGTAGATGGGGGAAGAATAAGCATGGAAAGAAGGGGAGATAAAAGGGGCTAGTGACATGTAAGCAAGTTGTTAGAGACTGAGCCCTGCACCTGATCACTGCAATATCTCCTATCTTCTCATTAAATCCTTCTCCTAACGTCTGTGTGATCTCACTTTCTACGTTGTGCATGTGTGTATGTGCAATTCACGAGCAAACGTCAGGCTGGACTAGCCAGCATGGGGGAAAACTGCACCTGGGAAGACACAAGGTCTCAGCCCATGACTGGCTACAGGGCCCCAAACCCAAAGATGGATATTAGATTGGCTTAAGGACTGTGCTCGTATTGGAAGGACCCGTGAATGTAGTGTGTTGGTGAACCTACACAGGGTGCCTGTTTCATTAGTGAGCATCATCAGCTGCAGAGGAGGAACAGGACCAGGCTGTACGTGTTGGACCTGCGCTGGTCCATGTGGCCAGCCATGTGTTGCGTGTGACTGCACGTAGTGGATGGATGTGCTCAGCCACGCTAGGCCTGCAAATGGAAACAGCAGCAGCCACATCCATCAGACAGAGATAGGAGAAAGCTCGCAGGTCCTGATGCCCACCAGATTTGGCTAACCCTTAACAGCTCCAATCCTCAAATTCTGTGAAGGCTTTTTGCTTGTTTTATGCATGAAACCATGACTGATTAAGGTATCCACGCCATACCACTGAAAGCAAAATAGCATTTGTAGTAGCCATTCAGACCTAGCAGAGATGGGGTTTCTATCTGAATGAGATTTTTTCCATATAAATTTTGTTTTTCTCAGTAATACAAGAGAAAGAGCAATGCAGGAATTTAATGCTATGCTGATCTGAAGACAATCAAGAATCCTCTGTTTCTGAAATGGGAATAATACCTTGAAAGGAAAACAAAATGCAAACAGTTCAAGGTTTTATTTAGTGCTCACATCAATCTTATATGAGCTTTGGGAGTTTTCAGACTGGATGGCTGCCTTGTAATAGTGGGTGTCCTTCAAGGCTCCAGTGCTTTCTACTTCATGACAACTCAGATATGTCATATAAATCTGAGTCTTCCACTTCCACTCTTTCAGTTACATCCAGAACTTGGCAGGGAAGACAGAAGCAAAAAAAAAGTAAGGAAATGTGAACTTCAAAGAGACTGGATTAAGACTTGTATACACAGAAATGCACATAATCTCAGAAGGGATCATGTATTTCCAGTCCATTTTATTCATTCCTATCCATAAACAGTACATGATATTTCTTCAACAAACCAGCATGTATCAGAGAGAGGGAAAAGAATCAATACAAAATGTACATTCTTTTTTAAAAAGAAGGAAGAACAAAATCAGCAGACCTTAGGCTGAAGGAACAGGATCCTCACTAGGATAAACTGAAAGACCTAACCCTTTTGTGTCTCCTTCATAAGGCATGTATTAAAATGCCACATTTTCCCCTTTCCCCCTCTCTTTAATCCAAGATTACTTTCATCCTGTCCTAGTGCTAAAAGAAACTTGCAGCCCACATAATAGCTCTCCTAATGCACTGAACTGTATCTTCTAACGTGCCCCAAAATATGGTTTAGGAACATTAATTAATGGGGGGAAATTTTGACTGAGAGGCTATCATATTGGTTATAATCAATTTGAAAGTATTGTAACTGAATTTTTTGTCTATCAGGAATGAAAAGACAAATGCTTCCATCAAATACAGATTTTAAACATTTTTGCAGATGTTTGTGTTAGGGAGTAAAGAAGAAGATTTTGAGAGTATGTGGATATTGAGATATGGGGTTAGGAGAAGGTGAAGGAAACAAAAAGTTGCAAGCCTGAAAAGTGCTTTATAATACTTCATAACAATGAATATAGAACTTTATAACAATGATAGGGAAAAAGAGCACCTGGAAGGAATAGAGATGAAAGATTTGCTTTGCTGATGTTTACTCAGAAAAAATGATGCCTCATGGAAGCTAACATCAAGAAGGCAGAGAGAAATGTGAGTTTCAAGAGACAGACCAAGGAACAGAGAAGAGTATTTGAAAACTGTCAATGGAGCGATGTAGAAAAAAAAAATCTTAGTAGATATGGTCTGTCAGGAGTTCAAGGAAGGCATAAGAATGTCATAAGAAAGTCATAAGAATCTCTTGCAGCATGAGATGAAATTCATGCTATCTTGCTATTTTGAATTTTCTAGGACCAATTCATTTTTACAGGATACTCTGTAGGAAAGGCATATATAGTAATTTTCATGTAGCTCTGGCAAAGACCTTTATTTATTTGTTACTATTGTAATAATTTACAAGTATGAAATGTAGAGCTCATTATAAACTTTATAAGAAACACATGCTTTATATTACTGTTACAGAATCATATGCATAAGAATTTTTTATGTCAGCATATAAAACAGTATGCTTCATGCACAAACCAGTACAATTATCTTAACATACAGCTGCACCTTGCCAGTCTGTTATACACCAGGAAAAGTCATGTAAACCAACATTCTTACCTGCTGTTTTTTTAGGGATACAAACCAGTGAGCCGTATGCAGATGACTGAAGACAGACAGTAGTTTTGCTATATCTGATTTATCATACATACTGAACTTTGATTCAAGAACGTATCAGCTAGCTATACTGAAAAACCCCCTAATTATACAATTACCAAGTTGTACATATTCTTGAATCCTACGGGAACAGTTTTAAGTTTAGCAATCACTTAATTTGCAGAATTAAATATTTATGAGACCTTCCATTATGCATCCTACCCCAGTCACCCATTTTAAGTTGCACCATATGAAACCTGAAAGATAAATAGTTAATTACTAGATCTACAGATCACTTGCCTAATTGTATGGAATATAGCAGAGATAATGAGCTCATTGTGAACTGCAACAGCCATATAACGTGGCTCATGAAATGCTGATGGGACTGTCCGCACTGCATAGCAGAGATAAACACCCCACAAGAGGAATAAAAATTCAGCTGTGAGAAGAACAAAAAGAAATAATTTGCAATTAGTTTTATGTATGAAAAAGGAAGGAAATTTGAAGTACTATAGTATCTTCTGTATGTGTGAGTATCTATGCAAAGACAGTATACACTCATGCATGTATATATGTACACACGTAGCCATTCAAAGTCTTTCAGATATTGTCACTGCACATGATACACTTGTTTTTCATTTTACACACTTCTTTTTTCCAGATGAGGAGCTTTTGCATTCATGGTGTTTGAGTTTTTCAACTGACAAACTTTAAGACAATGTCTAATAATGTCTTGCTTGTTTTTCAAATTGGTACTACAGAAGTTTGACATCACTTAAAATAACAAGTATTTTTATTTGTAGCTCTGGTTCTTGTTATAGAGGCAGATACCACTGCTACTATTAGACTACAAGTTTTTAAAATATCAGTTTCATTTCAAAGGTTTATAACTCAGATATAACAATATATTTTGGGTTAAAAAAAACTTCCTCTGTTCATGATAGTTAATTCTGCTGGTGCCCATAATATGATGAGTCATTTCTGAGGGCCTAATGTAATTATAACAAATGATGTGTTTCTCTCAGTTAGGAGAAAAATGAGTAAAGGAAGAAAAGAGGAGTAAAGGGTCAGGATCAGTTTAAACTATCCTGTTAGATCTTACGCATCTGCACCCAGCAGTACTCTGACTTCAGTTTCCAGTGGACAGTCTGCTGTGACATCATTTTGCTTTTGATACAAATGAAATAATTTCATACCCATCTTGAAAAACCTCTCCTTCCAAAACTGCTCCCCCCCCCCAGTGCTGCCACACAGAGCTGGTGCCTGTGCCTCTTCCCTTGCAGACTGGATTGACGATGGCTGGAAGTGGTTGAACCTATCCAGCAATGTACAATTCCATGACAGACCCCTGCAATGCTGGCACTGATCCGGACCAGCTTCAGAAACTGAGTGTGATACCATTGTTATACACTGCTTTTGCCTTGTGGGTTTTTTGCAGTAAAAACTGCAAATGTAGTATAATAGAAAATGAGTTCTTCGTCATGCTTATTTTTGCCAATACATGTTACTATACTGTAATTAGAACTGGTGATCAGTGACATCACCCTATGGTAGTGATCAGCAAATCATTACTGGTCTGGTTTGGATAAGGACACAAATGCTTGTGAACCCTGCCATTAGCAACAGATTGAAATAACACGTGCATGTTTCTTACTTTTATCAAAAATAGATGGCCTAGCTTTAAAACCATCGTTTTATGTAGGAACATATCCTACCTAAACCCATCAGTTTTACCAGTTACGTTAAAACAAACATCTAAAAAGACATAGTCCACACATGCTGCTATTTTTGTGTTCTTCCTCACCAAAATCCCAACAATAATAAACATTTTAAGTTCAATAGTTTGACTTGGGACCTTACTGAGTGTCAATATGAAAAAAGTATGGTATGAATCTTCTGAGACTACGTGTCCCACCCTGGTTTTGAGCTCTACAAAAACATGTATGCAAGTGTCTTTCCCACATCCCCCATACACTCACCACTTGGGCAAACTGGCTGCTACTTCCATTTCATTCCTAGATAATTAGCTATGCTACCAGTGAAGTCTATTACTCTGGTTTCTTAAAAACACCTACACAGGAATCACCTGCCAAGCCATCTTGCTTCTGAAGTCTTCTCTGAGCAAGTGAAATACAAATTTTACTTCAATGAAGTAAGATTAAAGGCTGCTTTACAAATGTTAGCAGTTTTGTTTTTTCTCTTTAAGTTCTCTTGACTCGCATATGCAGAATCATGGCACTGAAATGTATTGCTCTTCAAAGCACTGACATTTATTGCTTTAATTGTTCCGTACTGATTTAGAAGAAATTGAAAAGGAGAAAATGGTTAGAATTAGGTTGCTAAAGCCAAATCACTAGATCTTACTGTCCTATGTTCTGTGGAAACTCTTCTTATTAAGTTCAGCAGGTATTCCCCAGAACATGCCAGAGAGCCTATTTCCTCTCATTTTGCCTTTCATCCAAAGTCCCCCTGCAGTGAAAAACCCAACATTAGCAGCAGAGCCTGAACAGATGAGCTAACTGTGAAATAACAGGCATACTCCACAAAACTACCCATGGTCCATTCTTCCTTCTCCTCCTCAACTGAAGAGAGAAGAGCCCCAAGTCTCTTACTGATTGAAAAGATCAGTTACAAGTGCTAACAGAGGCTGAAAGTTTGAAAAAGTTTGGCTTTGAAAGGGATGAAAATACATGTATAAAACTGCATGTGCTGAAGGTATTCCTACTTAAACTAAAGATTGTGGGCCAAATTTTGCTTATTTTTACAAGAAAAAAAATCTGTTCTAAAGTTTGAACATTTACATGAATTAGTTTTCTTTTTGTATACAGACTCATACACAGGTATACTCATATACAGGTATCTCAGAGAGCAAATGAAAGTGAAAAAGCCACAGCTCCATAGTAAAAACCGGTTTCAATGAGCTGGGGTAAATAGGAGTGAAGGTAGCATTTGATCTCCAGGATCTGATTAATTCTGAAAATTCTACAGTATCCAGTTTCACAATCATATTTACAAGGAGTTCCTAAGACAACATGAGGAGACTTCAAAGTATTAATATACTGGAGCATAACAGTAGTTTGCATCATTTAATGCATAATGCTTTTATAAAAGCTTTACATTTAGAGCAGAGTCCACAGATAATAATTAGTGTGACATCTGGTATGCAACACAAATAGGGACTAGCTTTTAAAACACAAGGTAAAATAACAGAGTTCCTATATTGCGAAGCCCAACGTTGCAATAATTTCATTAGCAATAACAAACAAAACAGACTGATAGAAAACCAATTTATTATCTAAACCACTAATTACACGGCTTAAATGTATCATGTAGAAGCTGTGCTTGAGGGGGGAAATCAAGTTCATATAATTAGCAACAGACTATTAGTGCAATTTGTAACAAAAATCTGAAGGTGTTATAACATTTTGCTGTACTGCTTTTCTATATGGCCTTTCTGGTTTCTCAATATAAAATACGGTGACATATTAATGTATTTATTACACCAGTAAAAAACACAGATATAACTAATTTAAAATAGACAGATTAGACAGACAGACAGACAGGTAGATAGATAATGGAGCACATCTGGCTACCATGCTGCAAGGTTCTTATGTACCACTCATCTCCGAGGCCTTATTAGTTCTGTCTATGGCACACTAGTGACTGTTTTTGTGCCAAATATCTTTAATGATTAAAATCTGTGAGATGTGATATGAAATTTCTATATGGCTTGCTGAATAATTTTCCACTAAAATCCTGGTGTAGAAGAGTGACTTCCTGACCACTAAAGGAATATCTTTGTATGTTGCAAACCTGCCAAGACCAAACTCAAAGCTCAAAACACATGACCTTGTTCCTTTAGGTATGATTTATCATAAGGTTTATAAATTAGTCCATTTTACATATTACGCACAAGAACAAGAAATGACTTCTATTCCCCTTCTGAGCAATGATGGAAATTCCTAGGAGAGAGGGCTGTCAACAGCTATCTGGACAGAAAATGTGAAGTCAAAAAAATAAAGCATAAAAGAGCTCTGAATTAACTTGCAGTAGCTACTCTATAACAATCCAAACCAGGCATTAAGATTTCCGGTGCAAATCTCTGATAGATAAGAGAGTAAGAAAAGGCACAATTGCTTTAAAGGCATAAATGGATCTAGATATGAATGGAAGATAAGAGATGAAAAGGTAATGTGACCTCAATATGTCATGTGCACAAATTAATTAATCTTTAAATATCTCTCTTCCTAGTCACTACCTATTCCTTATCCACATAACCTTTTATCTGGTCTTTGCACTATCTAATCAACCTACTTAGTTATATTCTTTGCTGCAGCCGGAACTTGCTCTCTTTTGCATATATAATCATCAGTTAACTATATCATTTCTTAAGAGACCAGACTCATTTGATGCATGTGACAGAGCAGTTCCAGAGATAAATCAAGGTTGGCTACTGAAGTAAGCTCTGTAATTTGTTGCAAATGACATTTAGATGTCTAGTGAATGAGAGAAAAGACTGCAGGGGAAAAAAGTGGTCTTGTGCACATGCGCAACTGAACTCTAACTTTGTCTGTACCTCAACCTCCTGTGCATGTGAAAGAAGTCCCCACTCAAGCCAAACTTTGCAGAGATGATCACAGAGAGCATTTCTCTTGCTATTTGGGTGCCAACTTTGGCATTTTTGCTGCAATTTGCAGCAGAACTAAGCACACAGGGCTGTTTTTGTAGCCAGTGAGAACATACATAACATGTTATATATAGATTTGACTAAGCTCTGTAACTGAGCCAAAGGCATTGCAAAATGGGTACCCAGATTAAATGGGCCATATAACCCTAATCTTATTGTGCCTCAGCTCTGGCTGTGTAAAATGGGGATAATGCCACCCTGTCACTGCAAGATGACAGTGGAAATAAATTTACCCATACTTGAGAAGAGCTTAAATCCTAAACAGTGAGTTTCCTTTCTGCCATGGTTGGGAAAGGAAAGTGAGTTATTTCAGGCTGTCCCGGTTGCTTCTCAGCCCTCCTATCCTGCCAGGAATGCCTTTCTCTTGTGCTTCTTCAGGCCAGCCTCTCGGTGGAGATGGCTGTGGGCTAGAGCTGCTGAAAGGAGCTCCCTGGAGCCAGGATACCCATTCCTGTGCTCGCTTGCACTCTGCTGTCCATAAAGCTACCTGCAAAAAGAAGACACCCCTGCAGGATTAAAGCCCATTTTCATGACTGCTTAAAAAGCACCATCATAGGCCAAGCACAGGCCACTGCTCTCCAGAGACGGTGGGTGACATACTCTGCATCCTTTCCTTACACTAACAAGGGAAAGCCCATTACAGCTGCGACTTGACTAAGTTCATTTGGTATTCTGAACTTTGCACTGTTGGCAGAACAGTACCGTTCCAACAGTTACACCATTTTTTCATTAGGTTTTGGACACGAATTACTGATTACAGCTCTACTTGCATCCATAACACAGCTACAGCAACACATCCACTTCTCCATCACACTTCATTTCATCAGACTGATGTCTACATTTTAAATCCCCTTTACTGAATCGAAGTGAGCTACAGATCTGGAAGCATGGCTCTTCCATCCATTCATTCACTCAGGATGCCAGCTGGAGCTGAGCATGCACCATTTTAAAATAGGAAAAAAATTGTGTCCTCGATTGCTCCTGTGTTGCCAGCCAGCGCAGTCTCTTTCTGCTTCACTGTGTCCAATCTCCTACCTGGAGAGCTGCACCATATCATAGGAGAAGTTTTTTTCTTCAACTGACAGGATTTTCTTATATTTCAATGAACTGTGATTACATGTATAAGTCTTTAGTGTTGAGTTATTCCTAGAAAATTATAAATTACCAGATGTTTATCTGTCTCTCTCACCATATCTCAGCATTGTTTTAATTAGCTAGGCACAGCAAGACAGAGACCTATGTATGAAGAAAGAATTAATGGTGCCAAATCCTGACTTTTTTTTCTACCAGAACTTCCATGGCCTGTAGCTGCAAGGCTGAGAAAGAAGAGCAGGGGTCCGTGGGCTGGTGGGGGCACAGCACATTCCGTCCCCCACACAGCCACAAGACTGCCTTGCAGGTCCACTCAAAGTAACGCAAGGGACATGCTGACCCATGGTCTGTGGGCCCCATGGCTTGAGGGTGAGCTAGAGATGGCTTTTGCTGGCAATGGAGACATATCCACTGACTTGAGCAAGAGCAACATGCCTAGGAGTCTCACTGCATGAAAGATATGCCCATGCTCAGGTCTACAATCTCTAGGAACATCCCTCATTTCTCCACTTCTCTTAGCCCTTATACTCATGTATTTTATTCCTTCCTCTATACAGATGTGCTGTCCTGCCTCATTCCTTCCACAGCCTACTGTTGTTATTAAAGTCAGCTGGCCACTCTTCTGTCTCCCTGTGTGCCATTATCCTCTTTGCTTGTGTGTGGATGAAAGAGGTAGAACGGGATCAGAAAGATCTACCAACAGCAGCTGAACACAAACTGAGTGTGGGACCTCTTCTCTCACGTCTTAAAGAGGATGCAAGCAAATGCCAATGGTATCCAAAGTACTTGGAGGGCTGGAAAGACTTGGAGCAGTACAAGAAGTGGATTCCAAAAAGGGTGGTGCAAAGACAAGAGGAAGTCAGAGCATCTTCCAGCCTCTCCCAAAGCCATCTCCTCTGGCAGGTGGCTTGCAGAAGCATCTGAATATGGCATTTACCAATACAGAAACATGTGGCTAAGGCAACCCAAATGTGGTTTCCTTAGCAGAAATACTTTGTAGAAATGGTGCCTAAATAAAGGCTACAGGATTTCACCTGTGATGTAACAGATACCAAGAAAAAGCAATATTACTGCAGGGGGTAATGCAACCCAAACTGTTCAACCTGACGGTTCCAGCACCACTCATCATCTTTGTTGCTCTTCCCCATACCTTTTCCAGATTTATCACATCCTAGAGATGAGGGACATAAACCGCACGGTGATGGTGATGAGGACTGTGAGAGGTGTACGTGGTGGCAGGAGTAGTGGGTTACAAGCAGGAAAGGGACAGAGCTGAAGGCTCCTTTGTAAAACAGGATTCTTTTCCTATTTCTGCTGCAAACAGTTTATACAGCCCTGGTCTTATCACCTAGAGTAAGCTTTTCACAAGTGATCACTATTTTTACATGATACATTTTCTGAGTATCTAATGTGAGAACTGAAGGCAGATTGTCATCAGTGCTGAATTCTAACAAGTGCCTCCTGGTTGTGTTTTCCCCACAGAGGAGGCTATAAACAGCACTCTGAAAAACCAGTCCCTAGATGTCTCAAGACAGACACTCAAAATGGATAGCTACTGTTGACAATTTTGGCTTTAATCTTTGTACATCGATGCTAAGGAGAACATGGCTTAAAAACGCCCATTTGGAAATGAACAGTTCTTTATTCACTGCATGCTCTGAACAACACACCCGGAATATGGCATAGGGCCACATCAAATGGGGATAACAAAAAGAAATAATAATCACTCATTCACTGAATGCAGCAGAGGGTCTGTAGAAAATTTAATAAAGGGCCTCATAAGGCTGTATTACAATGCCCTAGCTCAAAACTGTACAGGCAGTCTTAATGCCCAATCTGTCAGAGCCTGTCCTGGCAACTCATGCCCTCTTTAGATGCAAAGATTATATATGTTAAATATCAACAAATGAACAGTGGGAGGGAGTTCTTTTGGGAACAGCCTGAAATACTCACTTTGTTGCTTTTCCTGGCTGAGGGCATGCAGTAATCATGATGCAGCCTTGTGTTTTAAATCCTCTTGAAGCCCAAGACCCAAAGCATGACCCACCAATTAGTGGGCTATGGCAGCAGCTCAGGCCAGCTGCATGGGAGCAGCACAGCTCCTGCCGCCGGGAACCAAACAGGTGCTGGGGAAAAATACCTCCCTGTGCTTAGTTAATACCTGTCATTTGCTTCTGGTTTAAATGAAACATTGAAAACCATAAATGGAATGCATGGGGGCATTTTTAAAAACTACTGCTCAGATCCTATCCATGATGGGTGAAACCCTGGCCCTGCTGAAATCAGGAACATTCATCTGCCAAGATTTCACCTCTGCTTTTTATTTGTGTTTGTGCATGCATGTTTATCTCTCTGCCTGCCTTTCTCTCCTGCCTGGGGCTTTGTTCATTAAACTTACTATTGCTTTTTTTTCTCTAGTTTCTGGGAAGTTCTTTTAAATCCTGTGCTGCTATCCGTTTCACTTATAGGATTTTTCCCTTAGGATAAAGAATAATAGTTTGATTTGTGACACTGTGAGCCCTTAGGTACCAAAAGTTTATCACTTGGTTTTTTTTCTAACTTGGAATCTGGCTGTGACAGGTAGAGGTATAGAATATATTCAGGCCATAGGAAAAAGGCTTTGTGGGTGAGTATTTTCAAGCCCTCAGGTATTTCTGTAAAATCTCAGATTGTCAACCACAATGCCATGGCTTGTCAGTGAGACAGATGCCCCAACCTTGACAGTGATGCAGAAATGAACACAAAGGAAATAAAAGAATATAGGCAAGTAACAAATAAGCTACCCACAAGTATCCAACCTCAAAGAAAATGCATACTAACTTACATTATGTTATGTAGACAAAATAAGATTTACTGAATGCTAGTTTTTCTCATCAGCGTATCACAGAGTACAGAGGCAATACTAGAAATGGTGACAACCTTTGTGTCTAGGTCCCTACATCTCTCACAGAGCATCCTCTTAAACTTAATGGAAATGTAAATATAAAACATTCACTGCAATAAAAGTCTCCGGAGATAGAGCCTAAGTAGCATGATTAGTATGGAAAATGCTTCATAAATCCTAACTCCAATAATCTCTGGTAGCATAAAGGATTCATCTCATTACGACTTTCTAACAGAGCCTTGTTAATTCTCACTTCACTAATCTGCGACCTTGAAAGTTCCCTCTCTGCACTTCAGTAAAGCATTGACAGCCGAGTGAAACAGGAAGGTATTCTAGCAAGGGCTACAGGTGACAGAATATATTCCAAAACACTCACTAGTTTTATATAAAATACTGTGCCTGACTACATTAAATAACAAGCCTTTCATAAATTATCATCTGTCATTTTTATTTTAGCATTTTAAATCAAATATCATAATCTATCAATTAATTTATCACATAGAATCTTTTGAAAGGCTGCTCTCAGTCAGTTATAGGAATAAAAGGTGTTCTGCATTACGGGTGTTTCTCCTGACATACCCCTTGAGATGAAGTATCTAATTTTGGACTAGTTTCTACTCGCTGTAAGCTTTTCAGACTGCTATTACCAACAAAAATCTTGAAGTGCGTATACACACACATACACACACCTATATATATATAAACATATATATATATATATAGACACATACATGTTAGTACAGACTTGTAGGCATACATCTCCTGGTACCACTAACATGGCTGCATAGTTTACTGAAGACTTGCACAAACATAACTCTGTTTATAAGGTAGTTTGGGTAAGAAGGCAAAATGACAGAACATAAGAAATTCTGCCCAATTTTGTTCAGGCTCAAGAGCTAGCTTTGCCTCTACTGCCCTTGAGTGTATTTTGAAAAACATTAAAAACCCCTCTAAATGTAAATATACCTTAAAAATGATCCTTGTTTTTCCCAACACTAGGCAGACAGCAACTTAGGCAATTTATTACCAAAAAGGTACTATTGATCATAATTAGGTATTAAGAGCTGAGTTTTTAATCACTACACTGCCACAGCTATAAAATCCAGAGAATAAAAACATTTTTTTACCATTATGCAACAACCACCACTATCAAAGTTTTATTAAAACTTCACTGTATTACTGGCTGTGAAATGCAGTAAAATTCTGATGCAAAATACGTTAGTGCAGATGACATCATCAAGTGTTCCACATGTATAATTCTCTTTTTTTATTGATTTTACAACATCTCTGGTGATAGTGCTATTCCATTACTGCACAGTATAGTTATATTTTATCAGTACACCCCTCCAAAAGGGCACAAATCGAGATGCATTTCAAAACGTACTCCTCTCTGCATAGTTCACCAGTGAGCATATTGACACATGGGGTACCAGTGTGCCTGACTACCTCCAAGATCTTACACAAAGGAGAGAAGGGCAGAGCACAGAGCTGTGTGAGCTGTGTAATGCACAGAGGTGCACAGAGCACCTTAGAGCCATTGAAAGTCCTTGGTGAAGCTGGCGGCAGCGTTTTGCCCTTTAAAACTGCTGTGCATTACCATGAGCTGGCTTTCTGTACACCACTCTCAGAGAAAACACTCCTCATACCCCCAGGCTGCTTCTATCCATCTCGTCTGCACTCTCATGTGGACCAGCCACCATTACCTCTCCCTAAACCTCAGCAGCAGGGCTGTGTCAGTGGGATGTCCATGGGGGAAGCAGGGAAAGGGCAGAGAGGTAAGAACTTATTTCAGATTTCAAAACACTGATATATTTGAGATAGTAGGTGGCACACCTGGGCTGTACTAGAAACAACAGCTCTAGGTGCAGAAGCACCGAAGCTGTCTGGCCATTAGGAGGAAGCACATTATACTATATAACTGAAACCTGGCATGGGGAATCTAATGTTTGTTATTTTTTGTCATTTTTTTCCTTGATATGAGTTCTGCAGGGTGTCATTTTTCAGCTCCTGCCTATCCCAAGCACTGAGAGCACATCTAACAAATACATTAAGCTGAGACGTTTGATGTGCATTTCCCATTACTTTGATACTAATTTCTTTAAGGTTATGAACAAGTGGTCTTGCAAGTTCTTTCCCTCCTCACACATGAGAGCTCTGCTCAGTTCTGTGGTGCAGAAGCAAAAAGCCTCCACTAATCTAGCCACAATTTCTCACTTTAGTAGTGTAGAAGAGCTAGATACCTTCTGCCTTCAAAGATGAAATTTCTTCAGCACCCATCGCTTTGTTACTACAATCCAAGTTATAAACCTTTGAAAGTGATAAAAGTCTCAGTATATTTTAATTATGTTTTACTTCTCAGCCCATTTAAAAACCATATATACTGATATTTTATTTCCCCAGAAGCTTTTCACATGATATTAGGCAGTCTGACAAAACTTTAAGATATTCTAAAAGAAGAAAAATGAAAAGGCAACCAACCTTTATTTTAGAAATTAAAGATAAGCTAGAAAATGAACATACCAACAGCCATCATGTAATCCCAGCGGTCTATGAGGCACATATTGAAGATCAGGTGGTCAGATGTTTGCCCTTGGCCAATGAGTGGAATGTTTCTCTCCAAATTTTGGGTTATTGCAGAAGTCCAGCCAACGAGGAACCAAAAGACTATCAGGAGAATAACAGCCAGCATCCTCATCACTCGCCCACCTGTCATGTATGGAATACGCTGAGCAGTTCGGGACAGGAATACCTTCAAAACCCTGAGAAATTCAGACAGTGCAGAATTAAGAAAAGCACTAGCAGTGTCACAGGAATTAGATTTTCATTTTATTTCACTATCAGATTATTAAAACAAATTATCAACATTCTTTCCCCGACAATATGTACAAGAGTGAAATTTGAAACATTATTACTTTCATATTCATCGTATTTAAATGAAACTGATTGCTGCCCAGAGAGTGCTACACAACAATAGTAGAAAATATTAGCTATGCTTATGTTAGAGACATGCATTCACATGCTGTGTTGTCAAGCTGTTTTGTACCTTCCAGCTCCCAGTGGAAGACTTCTGTCTTTGGAAAAGGGAAGGTAATTTCCATAAAATAGCAACCACGTGTGTGAGATTTCATTTCATTTTGATGCTGGCTGTCTGCTCACCCCAATGGTGCTATTTCCAGAGAAAAAATTAGCACTTCTTGGATATTTTTCCCATTGAGTTTGATGCTTCCGAGACAATAACCTACTCCTCATAGAAATAACTGTGGAAGGCACTTTGCTAATTAAGTGGTTTCTGAATTGTTTAGAGGCAACAACATGTTTTCTGAGATGGGACAGAAGCATCGTAAGAAAAGCCATATCATATGTCAGGCACATATACCATGTAACAGCCACTGAACATGTAACACTCACTTTAAAAATATTTGCACTTACTATTAGGATAGGTTTACTCCTGCCAAGAACTGTTCAAGGAAATATCACCTGCATTTTCTACCCATCATCACCTGCTAAAGCAGAAAAAGGTCCTGCTGGGAGCATTAGGGCAACCAAAATTTGAGGAAATTGTCTCGGGAAGAGAGAGTAGTAGCACAGAATATCCCATTGCAGTGCTCTGCCTTGACCCTGCCAAGCTACCAAGGCTGGGCAGTGAGGAAAGGCTATCAGAGAAGTCTTCCTGTACCCAAACCTTCAGAAGTGGATGGGCTGAAGTTTAAATGCTGTTTTAGAGATTGGGGGGAGGAGCCTTTCAAAGTGAAGAGGTGAGCTGTTTCAGTGATTTTGTCCTCAAAACCACAGTGGTTCCTGATTCCTAAGCACGAGCATGTCCAGTGAATACTCTTGATATCCAAGAAGGGACAAATTATCACTGAGGTTTAGGGAACTTGCATTTTTTCAGAAAGTTGGGTTTTTAAATGCCCTTGTCATCTCTCAAGTCCTTTCAGCGTACCAAGCACCAAGCCACTTTCCAAGTTGTTCCATGGCCAGGCCCGCCTTTTCAGCAAAAAAACCCCACACTCCAGATTAATATTTATGCTTGTATTTGTCTAAGAGAAGGCAGAAGCAACTGGCATTGCCTCTCAAACAAATAACAGAGCAGTGTCTTTTAAGGCAGAAGCACAAAAGCTTTTCCACATCCATAAAAATGAATCATCGTTTGACTACAAACACAGCCTTCACAGTGTGCATTAGGTGAAGTCAGAGATCTGAATATGTTCAACATTATTCAGCTGTTTCCCTCCCAACAGTTACTCCGCAGGGAGTCACAGTTCTTGATCTTTCCATGTTTGATAGATGTTCTGCTCTCCCTTTACAGATGCTAAGTGTTTTATGTTGGAAGCAGCTTCCCAAAGACTTCAGGCAGGATAGACAGAAAAGTCCACAGAGGCAAGGCAAGCGACTTCCCTCCGCATTGCTCAGCTGCAGCACTATTGTTCCAGGGCAGCACTGGTAAATCCTCATTTTTAGAACACTAAAAATCAGTAAGTGAAGGCTTTCCTCCTCCCTGTTGTGAATGCCCATCAATACTTTGCTTCTTTGAAGGGAAGGAAAAGGTATTCTTTTTGTAGCGAACTGGAAAACACTGTCTTTTCACAGCTATAGTTTGCCGTTTGAGAAAAAACTCATCATACATGTTTATGAAGGTTTAAGAATTAGAGGAAATCATACAAACCAGTTGAGAACTACTAGAAACTTTCCTTTGCATTCTGGCTCTCCAAAGTAATTTTTTTCTCATTCTACTGAAAGCCAACATGTGAGCCTTTTCTGGGCGTAACAAGGCAGGACCCTTTACATTTTTTCCAGTATTAGCTCATTAACTGCTGACTGTGAGACAGCTTTCTAAGGGAGAGGGGTGGGCTGCTGTTACATTATTGATCTAAGCACAGCGAAACAAGTAACAGTTTGCAGTACAGCAGTCAAACCCCCTCCAATATGGATCAAACCACATTTCTTTTTTTCTCCTCTTTTTCCCAAAAATAAGCATCCACCACCACCACCATTTCTACCTTGGACATGTAGGCCTACATGTAACCCAACCTTCACACTTTCTTTTTTCAAAAATTCTTTTTCTGAGAAGCTGTAAGGAAAGCTGGGTTAGATTTGTAGTGTTGAAAATCTCCTTTCCAGAGGCTGTGGCATAAAAGTACTCAACCAGAACACGAGCTCCAGAGTTGCAATTCCTTCATCTTCCTGACGCAACGTGAATCTAGACCTGCATTGCTCACCACATCAACACTGGCTGATGGGCTCCATCTCCTCTCATCTTCTATGTATTACTGAACATGTATCAAAGCAGAGACAAGTGCCCAGGAACCTCCCCTCCCAAGAGCATGCCTACTCACCAGGCTGGAGGGTCATTCTCCTTCCCTGTACCTCTGACTCATATACTATCAAAGTTCACCATAAAAAAGTTGAATTGCTGCAATACGAGACCAAATTGCCTCAGCAAACACATACTGTCTGATGACTGGTACCCTCCATCAGAAAACTGGGAGTTCTTGATTCAAATCCCTGCCCTGACTTCTGGGTAGACAATGCTCAGTCCTCCTTTTCCGCACTGTTCTCTATCTATGTATTGGGTTGAACTAGCTATTGAGCAAATGGGAGAGTTTTCTCACAGGGAGGTAAGAAGTGGATCTGGTGGGCTGCATCTATACTATGAAATTAAATATGCCCAGGGTTGTCCCTGGCACTGATGCCAACCAGCACAGAACAGCCAGCATCCACACTATTATCCTCCAACACAGGGCGGCTGCATGCAAACTGCCCACTGCAAGGGCCTGTGCCAACTCCTGAACCATGCTGGGAAACGGCTTGGGAGCATTCAGGTTAGCATGGGCCAAGAGCAGGGCAGGGACTGCTAAAACAATTCAGCAGGACAGAGGATGGAGTTCCAGTGCCCAGGAATGTTCTCTGGTGCTACTTAATTTATGAATATAGATGTAGCCCTGGATTCAAATCCCTGAGCAAATTAATGTTTAATTATGAGTATCAAGTAAGGCAATGTCAACTGTAAAGCCTCCTCATCCTGCCCTACCTACCCCCAAAATGCCTGGTAGCGCCAGGCAGTGCCCTGGTAGAAGCTTAGGGCACTGTTTGAGATGCACAGCTTCTGCTCTAAGGCAGAAGAAGAAACTTAACCATCTCCCTCAGCATCTTCCAGCTCTTCTCCCAGCTAAAACCATTCAGCATATGCAATCCACTTTTATGTGCTGTTGTCGAATAATCAAACCCTCATTTTCAGTGACATGTCATCAGGCAGATCAGACAGAACACTGCAATGTGCTCTACCTGCTTTGCTGGAAGACACAGCTGCCTTCAAGCAAAGCTTTGACCTACAGACTGCTACAGGCAGCATGAAAGCTGATATGCAATAGCCATCCTTTTTACAGAGTAAACAGAAGGCACAGTTCAGGCTGAATGAACTGCCTGGAGACTACTGCAGGTAACTCCCAACTCTGCTGGCTGCACTGTCAAGTCTGGGGAGAATTAAGCTCTATGGTCTGAGGGTTTTTTGGGGGGGCCTGGCTCCATATAAATGGACAAGGAGAGGGCTTGGTTGCAAATACTGAGAGCTGAGGGCCAAGGGAAGCCCCGTAGCCAGGAAGAGAAGTGATGCTGCAAGTGGATCCAAAGCAGAGGGACAGAGCATGCTGGTTCACGGGACTGGCTGGGATCACCAGCTTGGAAACAGCAAGCGAAGCACGTGTCTGCTGCTGTAGAAGTTACATCCTGAGAAGTAATGTGTAACCTTAGAAAAGCAATAAAACCATACCAAATTTTCATGTCATATCAATAATCTGTCCTGCGAACAGAAAACATGTCCCCCAAACTATCAGCTGACTGCGTAAGTAGCAGAAACAACATGTGAAGGATCCTGCTTTGACAGCAATGACGTGGCATGGTTTGTTTATTTTTTATTTCTAGCATCTGTCATTTTGTGGCTCTACTGAGTCATCCTGTCAAACTGTTCTGTTCCAGACTGATGATTTTTATTGTGATACGAAAGCTACATCAGAAAGATAACGGGTCAAGCTCTTATGAAGTATATTGCCCTCCGATGGTGCAGGGATTATGTCTTATTTGCTTTTTCCAGAGTAACAGTGAACATGCCACTAGTTACTTTGCATTTGTAAACTGATGTGATTCTACTAAAAGTGAAAAGGTACTGATGGCACATGTATGGCACCATATCAATACAAAAGAGAGCCTACACTTCACACTTGACACACAGGCGCACACACATACACAAATACTGAGTGCAGGTTTTATTTCCACATCAGGGAAGATGACTGAAGAAAGAACATCAACACTTAAGGCCCAAGACCTCACAAATCATATTTAGATGCACTCATACTACCAGTTACTGGCTCTCTGCTGGAAAGGATAAAACCCAACTGAGAGACAGAAATGAACAGCTTTCTAAACCACAACCCAGCTGAAAGTCTCCAAATTAGTCATTGTCAACTTTACAAGTGATTTCTTAAGACCTCACATAGAACAGAACTAAGTCCAGCACTGAAGAAGATACTCACTGAAATCAGGATGTTCTTTTGCTTTATTGAGTCTGATCATCTTTGACCTGGGCAAACCTGGGCTGAGAGCCGTGCCATGTCAACAGCATGACAACGGCATGGCAAGACCAGCATCATACACATCATGTCCTGTCCAGTGAAAAAGTACAACAACTAGAAAAAGAAGTTCTGGCAATTATTTGGGTGTATGAATACTCCTGAGAGTCCCCATCCTCTATGTAGCCAGCAAACTTGGCCACATATCACTGATAGCCATCAAAATATCTCAACTCCTTCGCACCACACTTGCAATAAGTCAAAGTGTAGATAAGAGGATATCTCCCACATTTTCCATTTCAGGAAAGAATTTTGTAATAGACCATTGCCATGAAAGGCAACAAATTCTTAGAAGAATTGACTAACCCTTCCAAATGCACTGGATTTTGTCATTGGTAACAGAGCACAAGCTGGCTGAAGGCTAGTCTGCACAGGAGAGCACTAATGGTATCATAAGCTTGCTAGATAGTTACAAGGTAAACCCTAGGTACCAATGGTACTGGAAACACGGGGAGGGAGATTGTGCTGCAGGATTGTTTCCTCTGTACTGGAAGCATGCAGGGCTTCAAATCTTCACCTGGGGGTCTGTGGTTAATAAATGGTAATATTCATATCTGAGGATATCCTGACAGTACATTAACAAATTATGATGAGATAATCTTGTGTACTGAGTGATCAGGGAAACAGTGGTGCCCTTTTTCCTTAACAAATTGTATTTACTTTCAAAAATGTGATTCTGAAAGTACAGTTTCCTTGATATCTTCCCTAAGGTTTTAAAGTGATTTTCTATTGTGGAAAACCAATGTAATACAAATTTATCAGATGTATGGTTAGAAAAGCAAGCTGTGAAGAGGAGTTAAAAAATGTGTTTTACCTCAGTGTCTGGTTAAAAACCACCATTTGTAAACAAAGACACACGGGTCATGACTTTGTGCTAACCTACTCCATACAGCAGTTTCCTAGATTAGTTTTAATACCACATGTATAAAGGTAATTCTACAGTCCTTAAATGAAAGTTCCCCTTCTGGATCAATGTATAGGAGATAAACTGTGCTGCCGTAATTTCCAAGAGTTCGAGCAGATGGAGGAAGGTGGGACGGAAATCACATGCAGTTCAAGGGAAGGCTCTGGGTATCGGAAGGCAACAGGAGTCTAATAGTTTCCCATCACAATCAGAACCACTCACTCATTCCCATGTGAGCAGCACTGGACTCTCAGTCTCATGCATATTTAGTAACATGGAAAGAGTCTAAGAATATGACTTGCTTTGATGAAAACGTATTGATTTGAAGTAGCTTTTGTCTGTCAATCTGTAGGTAAGCCTGGAATGAATGAACAAAATTATTTGTTATTTCTTTAAATGTAGCCTAGATTCTGATATTTTTCATGCTGTACCTATGCTTTATTTTCTCCTTTCACCTGCAAATCTAAATTCCCACCTGAGAAAAGCTCAATTTCCTAGTGGACTATAGATCAAAAAGCTTTCTCTGCCTGCAGCCAGTTCCAAGGACTGTAGCTGGAGTCTTTTGACAGACCAGCTGAGGTTTGCTTTTCCCCAGTGCCTCCTCACTCCCCAGCTCACTGCCCTGCTGCCCGCATCTGTTCCGGCTGCCTGCTAGCTCCCATTGCAGGAGACACTGAAACTGTGTGCATGTGTGTTGCTTTTTGAAGTGCTTATGTTCACATCACCGTATCATCCAGGTAGGTCTTATGTGAAATGGCCATTCCTCAACCGGATTTGTCCATCCTGGGTGTGTGCTGCTGGACGTACCAAGCACTGGGGAGCTGAGAGGTAAGAAGGCTCAACAAGGGGACCTGCCATGTCACCTAAACTAGGTTTCAGTGATGCAGACCAAGTCTCCTTATTTATGAAATCCTCATCTGCTTTGTGCTAATTATCTCTTCTAATAAACCACTTACTGCACTAATACCCCCGTGAATCCTGCTGAGATTAGCAGAACTACAGAGTGTCAATGAAACATCTGACCCTCTGCTGTCAAACTCCTGAGCAGGCAGAGCTCTTACAGAGCACACCGTGACTATGTAAACCATCAAATAAAACACCCATCAATCTGTCCCCAGGCAACTAGCAGTGACATGTCTCCTGTTTGTTAACTATTCGGGTTTAAGGCTACATCACACAGTTGCTTCGGTGGCACCAAAATCAAGAGCTCACTACCACAGAATCCTATGTGAGATTCCTAAAATTCTAAAAATTCTGGGTCCTTGGGATAGGCACAAAGCCATCTCTTTCTGGGTCTGCTACTGAATGGTTAACATAGCCACTTCAATAATTTCCTCCTGATAGCTATGTTTAAATAACTACATCCCTCACTTGGTAAAAATGAGGTCAGCTCCTCAGACATTTTTCTCCATAAGCAAACCAATCTTGCTGAGCTCTTTTCTTCATTCAAATTTGCGGTGGTTTTGTGGCAGAAACCTAATTCATAGATCCTTAAGATTCCTGCCACTAGTAGTTTAGATTGAAGATTATAAATCCTTCAGCCCATACAAGCTTTGGCTAAGCTAATTATTTGCTTCTTAAAAATCATCAGGTGGTTATTATCTTTTTGTAAATCTAAAGCCATTCAGTTCTTTACCCTTATCAAAGACTTTCAGAACAGGCAATACAAAAGACCTCAAGGTCACTATTTATGGGGAAGCTTACACTGTGAAAATAGATGCAAGAACTCCCTCCTGGTAATCCTTTCCTACAATAGGTCGAGAACATTTCCAAGGCTTTCATTACAAAATTTGCTTCATGGAGCGCTCTGGAGTTGAACGTACAAAAGCCAACTCCCCTCCTGATCCTGGCTCACAACGTTTCATTTAACAAAGGCTGATGAGTAAAACCAGCCGGGATGACACAAAATCTCCTCCTTGTTAGTGCTGCTCCATACAGGCATCCTCTCCCACTGAAAACATTCACAGGCAATTTCAACAACCTTTTCAAACGTCAGAGGCATTTTCTAGTGATCAGCAATAAGGTAGCTTGGTCAAAACCTTATGCCAAAGCTTGTATTTTTGTTCTCAAAATAATCGTACTACAGATAGGGAAAGTCTTGCCGTGGATATAGCCCAAATCCAGGCCAAAATAGATTTGGGAGTGGCTATGTATCCTGATATAGAAAGATTTTCTTTCCTTTCTTCTCCCCCTTAGTTCACTGGCAAGCATTGTACTTCTGATCAGAGAATGATAAGCCTCACTTAAAAAAGACAGTACCTTTTAATGTGGCCAGAAAACCAAAATACCTCCTTCTTTTTAAGCTAAAAGACAGCAGTTATTCTGATCCATTTGCATGATGTGACAAGTTGCAGCTTTAAGAAAAACAATACATGTGAAATTTTCAACAGGACCTTAAGATTTAGAAATCCATAGTAGCTGCACTACATGTTTCACCAGTTTTAAAAATTTAAGTTATTAGATTAATTTATTAAGGTACAATATAAGAAGAATGCAAGGCTTTTCTCTGGATCAAAAAGCAGTGAACAAAAATTTAGTGGACTTGAGTGAATTACAACTCACTCTGCTAGCTGTTGTTTATTGTGAGGACTGAACTATACATCCATACCATATTTACAGACCACTATACTTTGCTTTTTGAGAAATGGCACTAAACAGTAGTCAGCAACTGAAGGAAAACAACATAACCATAATTTCACAGATAAATGTCTTAATGTTCATAGATGAATGCTTCATTGTTTTCCCCTTTGTATCCCACTACACGTGGTTAATATGATATTGTAACTGTTAGTTCACAAGTGCTACACTGTGGATTGAACAAGATAAAAAGATTTCACTAAAAAGATCTCATTAATTTACTTATTTTTTATCTCTAATTACACAGCAAGTTTCTATACTAAAGCAGCATAAAACGAAATGTGCTGTTACGTGATCTCTTTTGTCTAGTTAGCTGCTTTAACAACTTAAAAACTATTAAAGGTGTTCTTATAATAATATCATACAATTCTGCTACTGAATTTTCTAGAGCAGGATCTGAGATCCTACAGCTTGTAGGCCAGATGCAGCTCTTCACTTCATTTCACCCAGGCCGGGCAGTTACTAGCTGACATCCCTGGGAGCCCATTAATGCACAGGCCAGTACAGGTGTTTGCACAGTGTCCATGGCCCCAGCAGCGAGAAGGTTCCCCATCCCTGCTGTAAAGGAACAAAGCCGTTCATTTACAAGATCTAATCACAGAGTTTGAGTTTGGGTTTGTCATCACAGGAGCTTCAGTGACCAAATCATTTGTCTGAATACTCCACTTGTAGAAGATGAAAAGCAGAACAAAACTCATTTCTCCTTAGGAGTTGAATTGTGTTTTCCTTACACAGTTTCTCATGCTGATGAGATTTTCTTGAGGATCTTCAAACTCCACGTGACATCTGGTATTGGCTATATTTGTAAGATACTAAAGATACAATTCTTTAAGAAATGATGGGGTCGGTAGACTTCTTTGACAGAAGTGAAATTGCCCTGTCTGTCAATGGACTGCTGAGCAAGCTCAGGAAGGGATCTGGGAGATATCAGTGGGTGACAGTAGGAGATGTGGAGCAGATCCAAGAGCCTGGAAATAAAATTCCCAAGAACCAGAGGAGACTGTGGAGAGCTTGATGTAACTTCAAAATTCATTAAGCTGGATCAAATCAAGACCTGCTCTGCAAGGGCATAGTGCACAAGTGAAGAATTAGGCACAAACACTGTTATTTCTGGTCTGATATATCTAGTTGCCTTGTGTTTTTTCCATTAAAAAAATCAGTCACCTTGACTGGTCAAACAGATGCCTAATTTTCTGAGTTTTCTCTTTCCCTTTTTGAAGGAGGTTCCTGCAGGACAAGGTGCATACAGCTCAAAGCTGTTGCTGACCGTGGGTCTAGCCGCACTGTCAGAGGACACTCAAGAGAAGTATTTTTCAAATTAAACCGGTTTAAATATATTGCCTTGAAAAAATCCCAGTGAAAAGAAAGAAACCAGGAGAAGTACTGTATCTGTGAAGCACTCACTAAAGCACTACGCACAAAATCTTTTGGCACAAAAGTATCTCCTCACAAATTTACTTGCAAGTGCTTGTTTCCTTTTCTGCCGTGAAATGACGTTCCTACACACTACTTTAAAATGGTAATCCATTATTAAAGATGCAGGAAGCAAACATCAGCAATCGAAGGGACAAAAACCTCTCCCGTCTTTATATACTTTAACACATCACCGTTTTTATGCCCTTCTGTTTCTTCCATGTCTTTTGGAGTGTGTTTTTTTCCTTTCACTTTCCTTCTGTCAGAATGTTTCAGTGCTGGAAGTTACTGTGAACTGGTTAAGAGACGTTCATACAGCTGCTTCCATATGGGATGACCAGAAGCATGTGCACCTTTACATATCCAAATAAAGCCA
The DNA here is from genome assembly GCF_900496995.4 of Aquila chrysaetos chrysaetos. Lineage (NCBI taxonomy): Eukaryota > Metazoa > Chordata > Aves > Accipitriformes > Accipitridae > Aquila > Aquila chrysaetos. The sequence goes on along the minus strand of NC_044006.1, from coordinate 60,221,666 downwards.
TACAAATATTCACATTTTTTTAATCACATCATCCTCTGAATCTTATCACTTCATTGCTAATCATACTCAGATATGGAAACCTTATTTAAAAAAAAAAAAAAATTCCTGAATTTCAGCAAACACTAATGAAATTTACATTGTGGAATTTCCAAAATTTATGCTTTTCCCCTCAAATTAATACAGTTAATATGTGCAAAAATCTCTACTAGTCCATATAAATTAACCATGCAGAGTTCTTACATAGCAGCCCTCAAAGTTATCTACCTTTTTCTAACAAAATAAGACTTAAGTAATCATGAACAAAAACAATCCAAATCTGCATTTCTTTTCAACAACGAGGAGAAGGATGCACTGAAAGGTCCAGTCTTTGATGTGTTCTGCTCTCATTTACATGCATTCATTACCATGGCAGATAATCAAATAGCACAGATGTAACAGAAAGAACTTGTCCTACTATTTTACTTCCTTTAGGTGTAAGAAAGAGTAATCACACGCACGGGTCACAATCATCCTCTCAGATCCACAGTGCAGACTTCAGTACTTCAGCAGAGCTCAAGAAGAGGTGCTGGGTTGACAACACCCTTATTATACGATGCAAATATGACAGGGGTTAATGAAACGTGGTACAGAAAGCTGCAGAAAGACATATAACTGTGATATTTAGTTATAATATTTGTTGAGGATTTTGTGCCCATTTTAATAAAATAAATGTTAACCACTTCATAATGTGATTGACAGGCAGCAGTGTTTTATATCAACTCTACTGAAAAAGAAACTCTTTATCAGCATTGTGTTCTCCTTCCACTTGTGGAATAAATATTAACTTTATCTCGTGGTTGTGCATGCAGGTATCATGGCTAAGACCTTCATGTATATTTGAAAGGAAAGTTTATTCTTCAGCTTGTCTGCAAAAGATAAGATTCAAACCACTCTTACAACAGATAAAATCAGAACATCTCCACCTGTCACAAGATATAGCAGTGTTACCACCAATAGAAATTGAGACCATAAACAATGCTAACTTCTTTGGATAAAATTTCCATATGATAAAATATTGTTATTATTAACAATATTCCTCTGCAAATGTGCACCTCAAGTAGATTACACTGAAGGGAATGAAAATCCTGGCAAGGGTATTAAAGCTCATCAGGCATCTGGGGAATTATTGTGTCTCTGGTTGATTAATTCACAGAATGCCACAATAGCCAAGGTTAGAAGGGAGAGATTAAGAAATCGCCTAACCCAACCCTCCTGATCAAAGCTGGATCAATGACAGCAGGTTACTCAGGACCTTGTACAGTTGGGTTTTGAGTTACTTGTCTATGTTAAGCATCTCCTACAGTAGGGAAAGGAAGAGGCCAGTTGCTGGCATGGAGGAGCAGTGACCCTCTCATAGAATAAAAAGTCCAACATGCAAGTTAAATACCAAAGGCTTCCACAGAAGCTTCATGTCTTTCAGTGCAACTTCCAGGCTCAAAGGAGATACTTAAGATGCAGGAATAACATCACATATAAATATGCCTCTACTCTATCAATACAGAAGTGCAGATGTGGCTATTAAAGGTTGCAGTACTACCCACAGACCTCCCCTTGCTTTGGTAGTCTTCTTATTTTACATTTTAAAATTCTCCATTCTCAAAAGCAACAATGACAAAAGGTTCCAAGCCTTCATTATTGCAAACTCCTGTCTCTTCTTCTGAATGCAGATGATGCAAAGGACAAACAGGCATTAGTTGGTAACCAAGCTGCTAGTCACATAAATTCCCTGACATATTGCCCAACTTATTTATGCTTCCTTCTTAGCATTCACTAAGAACTTTAGAAAAAAGGAAATTCTACAGTAAACAGACAAACATAGAATTTTTTAGGTCAAATCTCACTCATACTCCAGTATGTCAAAGACCTCTCCTGACGGAAGAACACGTGGAGCAACGACTGTATAAGAAAATGAACATCAGTAGGTGCACAGCAGCTTCTCAGCTAAAGCAGGAAACAAATTCTGGCCAGAGCAAAGTCAAATACAGAAGAATGAGAAGAATGCATGTCTTCTGTTTATAATACCATAGCAAAGGAACAAATAGATAAAAAATCAAGCAACAAAAAAGCCCCAGCTGTATGAAATTGACATCTGATAAACTGTTAAAGAGGGATGGATTCTTCTGCTCTGATTAGCCTCAGCTTGGCCCATGCAAGCAGCACAGCACACAGCAGTGCAGACCAGCCCTGTGTTTTTGCGTACGCTATTTCTGCATGGATCTGGCATGCTACTGACTATTGTCATTGAAACAGATCAGTTACATTCATGCTTTGGAGATAAATTGCATTCTGCATGTTCTTCTTCCAATTTTTTGTATAAAATACAACATACAATTAAAGGAAATTTAAAGAATCATAGTGCAGAATCATTGTAGAGTGTCAGCAATATCTGAATAAAATTAATCCTTTCATAAGCTTCCATGTTCTATTGCCAGGTAAATGCTCATCCAACTATGTTTACTCTCAGTATGTTTAAGTATGTGTAGTAATCAGAAAAAACTGCTAATTATGTTAATCATGAGCACTTCTGAGGAAGCTAGTTTCCTGGAAACTAGTTTCTGAATGTCTGTCTGAATTTAAATTTTGTGAAAATAATTAAAGTTGCTTGTCTTGACAAACACTTGCTGTTCCCTCCCCTGCACTGCATAATACCACAGTGCTAGGAATCTGCCTTAACAGCTAGGACTACCCCCTGAAGTGACAGCACTAATGGTGTCCTTAAAAATAACTGCTGATCACAAGACTGGAGTGCTCCATGGATGGGTACAGGCAGTTTGGCAAGGACAGACTGGAAGGGCAAGTTGCTCTGTTTGTGAGAGGGCAGCTGGGATGCATGGAGCTCTGCCTTGGGACACTGGCTGAACCAGCTGAGAGTTATGGTGACACTGCGGTGGGTGTCTGCACAGGTTGCCTGATCAGGAATACAAAGACAGCAGGTCCTGAGGTAGACCTTCTTCAGACAACTGGTGGAAGCCTCATGCTTGCAGGTCCTGGTCCTCATGAGGGTTTTCAGCAACCCCAACATCTGCTGGAAGAGCAACACAGCAGGGCACAGGCAGTCCAGGAGGCCTCTGGAATGTGCTGATGGTAACTTTTTGATGCAAATGACTGAGGAGCCAAGGAAAGGAGACACTCTGCTGGACCTCATGCCTACTGAGAAGGAAGAACTGCTGGGACTGTGAAGGTCAGGGACAACCTTGGCTGCAGTGATCATGAATGGTGGAGTTCAGGATCCTGAGAGAACAGGAAAAAGCTTCAAACTCCTTCAAGCTCAGGAATGGACCATACGAACTTGCAGGAAATCAAGCAAAGGTGGCAAGAGGCCTGCATGGATGAACAGGGAGCTCCTGACTAAACTCAGACATCAAAAGGAAGCATACAAGAAGTGGAAGGAGGACCCAGGTGACCCAGGAGGCATATAGAGACCCTGTCTGAGCATACAGCAATGGATTTAGGGAAGCCAAAACCCACCTGTAGTTCAGTCTGGTGAGGACTGATTCAACTGGCAACAAGAAAGGCTTCTACAGGTGTAACAGCAGCAGCAGCAAAAAAAAAAAAAAAAAAGCTTAGGGAAAACGCAGGCCCACTGCTGAATGATGCAGAGACCTGGTGGCAAGTGACACACAAAGGACTGAAATACTCAATGCCTTCTTCACCTCAGTCTTTACTAGTAGGACTTGCTTTCAGGAATCCCAGGTCCCCAAGACCAGCGGGAAAGTCTAGAGCAAGGAAGATTTAACCTTGATGGAGAAGAATCACATTAGGGAACACTTAAGTGAACCGGATATACTGAAGTCCATGCACGGGACATGACAAGATGTGGCCAATGTCATTGCAAGGCCACTTTCAATACTCTTGGAAACTTCATGGTGGTCAAGGGAGGTTCCGATTGACTGAATGAAAGCAAATGTCACTCTGACCTTCAAGAAAGGCAAGGAGGATCCCAGGAATTACAGGCTGGGCAAACTCATCTCAATCCTTGGGAAGGTGATAGAAATAAATCCTCCTGGAAATATTTTCCGAACACATGAAGGACAAGGTGACTGGGAGTAGTCAGTATGGATTTATGAAGACAAAATGATGCCTGACTGACCTGATAGTTTTCTGCAAGGAGATGACTGGCTTGCTGAGGGAAGAGTAGTGGATGTTGTTTATCTTGACTCAGGAAGACTTTTGACACAGTTTTCTATAAAATCCTCATAGGCAAGCTGATGAAATACAGGTGAGAGAAAATGACAGTGAGCTGGTGTGAAAACTGGCTGAACTGCCAGGCTGAGAGGGTTGTGGATTAGCAGCAAGAAGTCCATTTGGAGGCCAGTCACTGGTTGTGTACCCCAGGGGTCAATACTGGGGCCAACACTGTTTAACCTCTTCATTGATGACCTAGACAGTGGAGCACAGCACACCCTCAAGAAGTCTGCAGGTGGTACCAAACTGGGAGGAGTGGTTGAGAGACCAGATGGTTTTCCTGCCATTCAGGGGGACTGAAACAGGCTGGTGAAATGAGCAAACAGGAATGTCAAAGTAAGTTCAACAAAGGGAAATGCTGAGTCCTGCAAGACTAGGCAAGAATAACCCCATGCAGCAGTACATGCTTGGGGCCGACCGGCTGGAAAGCAGCTTTGCAGAAGATGACTTGGGGATACTGGTGGACACCAAATTGACCATGAGCCAGCAATGTACCCTTGTGGCAAAGGCGGCCAGCAGCCTCATGGACTATATGAGGCAGAGTATGTTCAGCAAGTTGAGCGAGATGGTCCCTCCAGTCAGCATTGTTGAGTCCACACGTGGGGTGCTGTGTCCAGTTCTGGGCTCCCTGGTACAAGAGAGACACGGACATACTGGAGCTGAGCCCAGTGAAGGGCCACAAAGATAATTAAAGGACTTGAGCAACTCTCATAAAGGGAGAGGCTGAGAGGGCTGGGACTGTTCAGCCTGGAGAAGAGAAGGCTCTGGGAGAATCTTATCAATGTATAGCAATATCTGATGGGAGGGAGTAAAAAAGATGGAGCCAGACTCTTCTCAGTGGTGCCCTGTGACAAGATGAGAGGCCATGGGCACAAATTAAAATCCAGGAAATTCCATTTAAACATAAGAAAAAACCTTTTTTTCTGTGGATGTGGTCAGACACTAGAATAGGCTGCCAAGAGATGTTGTGGATCTCTGTCCTTGGAGAAATTCAGAACTTGACTGTACATGGCTCTGAGCATCCTTCTCTGGCTGAGCCTGCTCTGGGCAGGTGGGTTAGACTATATGATCTCCAGACGTCCTTGCCAACCTCAATTCTTCTGTGACTCTGTAATCTTTGTGTAGTCAGTATACAGATGTATAGATAGATGGAAGAAACTCAGAAGTCACTAATATTTTCTTAGTATGCTTTCTGCAACAAGCTTTTTATTCAGACCTTAAATCTTAAGATTTAATATGCTTTAGAAGTGTATTAGCATTAAAAGTATAGTTAGCATTAGAAGCTCTTTTATATAACTCGTTCTATGAACTTCTTCAGAGCTTTCACTGAATATTCCACAAAGTATCACAAATTCTGCTCTCAGGGGCCCACTAAAGTACACCTTTTCACTTTTATTTTCCAAATTTATTACTAGACAACACTGTCACCCATTCTAATGAAGAGGGTAATGCAATACTCATAGTCCCCTGCAAAGTTATATATACCAGTGCAACATACAACTTCAATAAATAAATGAAACATTCTGTTCATTTTTCATTCTGCAATAAAATATTCAAGTTAAAAAAGTCAACTGCAAGAAACACTGACTCTCATCTTCTGTGTTTCCTTTCCTGCACAGGAAGAAATAGCATCATCTGAATTCTGAAAAGTGTTGCATTATGCGTTCACCATAAAACAATGAAAAAAAATGACTATATAAATTATGGTCAAAGGTTTAATTGTCAAGGGTTCTAAGCCAATCTAGAAAAACAAGAATAATGTGTCTATTTAAAGATAAACTGAATTAAAATTATTCTGCTGTTCTGAAGGAGCATTAAGCAAGCACACAGGAGAGCTAATCTAAATGCCACAATTTTCAGGAAGAAAGAGGAAAGTTTTATTGCTATGAGATAGATAAAACACTCAGAGAGTCTCACTGAAGTCAAATGTAAAAGATGTAAAAGATGCAGACCCAGGCAATCTACCCACATACAGCAATGAGACCCTACTGACAACAAAATGGACTGAACAGAATGAGAGAAAAATGCAATAAGCTCAAAGCTCCATAGAATCTGCAAAGATGAAATAAGGACAAAGGGTCCCAGGTCCACTTTGAGGTCACATACACATTAGAAGAGTGTTGATAGCCATGAATTTTTTTTAAAGAGTAGTTATTTAAACAGAAATATTCCAATCAGAGAGACATCAAAATGCAGTGGCAATGACCTTGCTTTACAACCAAATAACCCAAAGAAACAAACAGTGAAAAAAGGGGGAATTAAAAAGACTCCTTCCTTATTAATAGTCAGACATTGACCCAAATTCAGACGTGGTGACATCCATGCAACAAGAGCTAATCACACAAGAAACAGATTTGTATTCTTGAATATAGCAAGCAGCTTAAATGTGGCGTTTCATATAGCATGAAGACAAAAATAAAACAAATTAGTGCAGTCTAACTGAACACAGAGACAAAAGGGAAAGGAAAACATGGTTTGTTTTTACTGAAAATAGTCTTGAGATACATCATTTGGTTTCTGTATTCTATCTGACAAGTCTTGCAAATGACATTGATGACTCTGACTTTGCATGTTAATGCAGATGCATGATGACAGACCTGAGGCTTTCCAGGGCAGGGCATGCTGCCAGCTCTTCATACATGCAAGCCTGCTAGGGCTGCATCCCGGCTGCAACAAACTAGGAAACAGCTGAGCTTAAATGTTCATTGCCTTCTAAGAAGATAGCTACAAAATCTGTCTCACTCATTTTGATTTCCACTACCTTTCAGGTTACTCAGTTTTGCTATTCTCGACAGTCTTGTGTTCATTCCAGAAGCTTGGGAGCCCACCCAGGAAACACTTCTGGAATTTGGGATAAATCATATTGTTTGGGTTTGCAGGATGATCTCTGTCAGTGTCTTTAATACAGTCACTATACTTCTAGTAACAAGATGCAGAAAACAACTACAAAGTTCACTGACTTGATTTATAAATTCTACCTTTTTTCTTCCAAAAAGACTCACATCTCAAGCCTAAAGGGATTTGGGTTGGGTTTTTTGTTTGTTTGTTTGTTTTTTCCAGAAAGCCTGTGCACTCTGGCTGGACTGCAGGTTTAACAGACACATTGCATTCTCGCCACTATGCGACTCCGTAGAAGAATGCGCTTGCCAGCTGTGGCGAACTGCGCCTTTAGGAAGGAAGGTCTGGCAGAACGCAACTGCAGCTGGTGGCTGTGCCCCTCCTGTCGCGCAATGCTGACTGGATTGTGCCCACTGGATAAAGCAGACTTTGGCTCTGCATGATTTCTGAACGCTACAGAAGGAAAACAAACAAGATACAGACAACTCTTAGTTCTCTGTAGTCAGCCTATCTTTCTCAGCTCAAGAAGCAGTTTAGGTGTTTCATGGTGCCTGGAGTTGGAACTGGCAAACCCTTCAAACCCAGGCAAGCTGAGCGCATGCAACCAGGAGCACTGAGGAGTGAGCAGCAGGCACAGACAATGACAGCTAGCCACGAAACTGCTACGCTGAAATTCGAAAGTGCAGGACTTTCTTCATAAAAGTGGTATTTTAAAGAGACACCCAAAAGACGGTTTGTAACATATCTATGGTGAAGAATTGGTCTTGTCATTTGAGGTGCAGCAGCTGAGTAACACACCTGGTTGTGGCTGATATCTGATTGAAAAAACTCAGAAGGGAATTACTGGGATCCCATAATTAGCCCTTTAAAAAGTCGCTAGGATTTGTCTAGCAAATAAATTACCTAAACAGAACTTGGGATCAGAAGACCTGTGGGACAAAAAGGCATGTGGAGGAATCTACAATAAACACTGCATTGCACCTGATGGCACTAGACAAGGTGTTTGAAGAACATAGATGCCTTGTCTAGTGCCATGCCCAGTGTTTGAAGAAAGTCTGAAGAATGACACAAGTCTGCCTGCCCCAGCTAAGCACTCACACCCTGCACAGGACTAAACCAGCAACGCTGCTGGCTCCACAGCAGTGATGAATGAACCAACAAAGTATCATACTATTAACCTTAAGGTGGTCCAAGGCAGACAAGTCAAAATGGCACCTGAAATAATGGCTAGTGCTCAAAGTAAATGCACAGCTAATGAAAAATAAGGGTAGTTTTGGAGTTAAGTGGTAAGGAAATATCCTGTAAGCTGTTAAGTTAAATATACATATGGATAAATAGATAATTTGAAAAGGCTCAGTTTATAGCTTTTATCAACAAAAATGCATATGATTTAAGAGGATAAAAGTATGCCTCACTCTTGATCTCGCTCAGTTATACCCTTCTTTGGAGAGGCAAGGAACCGGCAACTGAGGAACATCCTGGCAGAACATAGCAGTGGCATAAGAGTCCAAATGACCTATAGTTTTATGACATCAGTGATTTATGCTGCTTACCACATGGCATCAGCTTAAGTGGAGTGAAAGTCACTTGCTGCTATGACAAACAAGCAAGGGAATAGGTAGTTCTGGTTCTCCAGAAGGCAAATGAAGACTAGCTAAAGGTGCAACCCTGCCCCTGTGAGGCTACAATATAAGTAAGAACGTGAAAGAAACATTTGGATGCCCTAGCCAGGGAAAACCTGGAGGACATGGACTAGGCCAAATGCTGAGACAACTGTGCAATACTCTCATCTTCAGGAGACACGGCCCAGAGATGCTGTACAGTATCAGGACTAGAAGCACCATGTCTACGTTAGTGAGGTGCGCGCCTCAGCTATTTGTTAAGAGTTAGGTTTTTTGCTCAAGTTGGCCTCAAGTTGTGCTGGGGGAGGTGTAGATTGGATATTAGGAAAAATTTCTTCACAGAAAGGGTTGTCAAGCATTGGAACAGGCTGCCCAGGGAAGTAGTTGAGTCACCATCCCCAGAGGTATTTAAAAGACATGTAGACGTGGTGCTTAGGGACATGGTTTAGCGGTGGACTTGGCAGTGTTAGGTTAACAGCTGGACTTGATGATCTTAAGGGTCTTTTCCAACCTAAATGGTTCTATGATTCTATGATTCTATGTTTGGCATGCTGTTGCAGGGCTCTACTGCTTTCAGGTACCTGCATGACATTGTACCTTGTGGGAGAAAATCAAGTGTCAGCACTTGTTTGGTACTCCTGCACCATGCTTCAAAACATGGCACATGCCTACTCTCTCCTCTGTGTGAGATATAGGTTATCTTGGGCACGCCTAAATTTTCAGTCAGAACCACAAAGCTGTCAGCACAAAACCCATTAATCTATATAAGTGTCATTTTGGTACAGGAAGAACTCTAGAACAGTTGTCCAAGGGTCTAAGTACCTTTGATGAGAGCTAGTGGTTCTGGGCAAAAATAAACAAATACCAGAATGCCACATGAGAGAAACAGCGAGCACAGGAACAAAGTTCAAAGAGGAGTATAAACAGACAGTGGCCACCACCATCATGTTTCCCTCCCGAAATGAGAAAAGGATGTGAAAACACATAGAATGGTCAACAAAGATTTTGTGTCTTGTCCTTATCAGCGATCCTGATGGTGCAGCTGTGCAGCAGATGTGAGTGCAAATCCCAATAAAGAATGTAAAAAACAGTATGCATTTATTCAATGGGCTTCCAGCCTTGAGGTATCATTGTAGGAAGCAAACAAACTGAACTGAGTGCCAGCCAGTATTTCCGACAGTTTCCTTACAAGAGACTGAGCCACAGACAAAATTGAACATTATATATGTCCTTGCAAACGCCTACATTTTAATACATTCAAATGGTAAAATGGTCAATGTCTCTTTTTCACATGTATAATACGTTTTTATTCATCAGAGGCCAATGCTAGCTGATACTCACCAGATGCCATCAATTGCTGATTCTAAAAAGAGTTTGACAGTCACCACCTGTAAGGTTCCCAGAGCAATACATAGGCTATTTTCTCAACTAGCAAAGTATGGCTTGCAAATTGAATAAAAACTTGGAAGAGATTTGGTCATTGCAGCCACATTCTCCAAAGCATTTGAAAAAGTGCAGAGGAGCAAAGTCCAGAGCTGGATTATGTTAATCCGATTTAAAAGAAAAAAAAAGCCTGCCCAGTCTAAGATAGAAGGCAGACTTATTGCTGAGGAAAGATCCTGCATAAAGTAATTAAGGCTGTTACTAAAGGATGGCTGGGACAGTGTAATTCCAGACCTTTTATCAGTTTCAAGGCTCTCAGCACTATATGGAGTTTTGTTCAAAGCCAACAAGAGAGTGATTTCTGAGGTGCTAGAGAAATATGTCAGAAGGAATATTTATGGACTGAAGGAAACCATAGGAGAGCTAGAAAATACACAGTTTAATAAAAAAATAATTTCAAATATGAAGTTCAATACACAACTTTATAAAACAAATATGAACAGTAGCATTAAAAAATTCTAAAAGCTTGTCACACACCAAAACTAGAAAGCCAAGTCAAGCAGAAGAACAGAAGATCTGCAAAAATGTGCACACAAATTTGATTGCAACATCTGGAAATAAACAGTTCCTAGATTTTTAGCTTTATTTCAGTGAGACAATGGTACCAAACAATTTCACGTTTATACATATCAACTCTCTTTTTACTAGCCCTGGTGAAACTGCCACTGTACCTTATGACATCGGCCCTTGTTTACAGGCCATGAATTTACGTAGTTTGAGCTGAAGTATGATTTCAGACATGTAATGCCAAATTGCATCATTCACAACTGAAGAGTAGAAAATGATGTCAAAGCAATGCTGAGAAACATATCAGAGAAAGACCCTGGTCCACATACAGAAACAAGGCAGCACCAACAAATCCCTGGCTGCCGCTGCCCGACAGTTTTTAGAATAGAAAGCTGAAAACAAGAACGCCTGCAATGGTGGAAACTGATGCTAGAGTCAGAGGCTCTTAATGGATATATTAAAAGATAGGCAAGGAGAAACAAAAGGCTGAGGAAGATTTGTGGTCACAAGAGTGGCTGCCACTTCCCAACAACTCTGTGCAAGCCAATGCTGGAGGCAGAGGCTGCCAACAGCAGGGGCTTCACCACAGCAGCCCTGCGCTCACACGAAGTTATATCCTTCCCTAGGCACGCCTGGGAGAAACAGGTGGCACCTCCCTGAAATCCCAGCAGGGGTGACAGAGATTGTTTTGCTCAGAAGATCTCAGGAAAATAATAGATGTTGCCGTTGCAGAGGCCAAGTGCAGAACATGGCTTCACCAGGACGACTGCGCTGCTATGAACTGCCAGAGCACAATGGTGGTGATGGCTGGGAAGAGACCCAGAGACCCTTGAGTAACCCAGCGCTGCTGGCTAACTTAATTCACCCATTAGAAATAGGCGTTCAAAATTTTACACTGATTATTAACTGCTAGTATTTTGTGATTTTCCCAGAAACAGAGGCTCCAGCTTGAACGGTATACAACTAACTGCAATTATGTACAGAGGTTCACATTGTGCACATGGAAGAGGTAGGACTCATGTCAAGAAAATCCAAAACTCAGCTGCATGTAGAGCCCACCAGTGCACTGTACTGCAATGCTCTGCAATAGCAAAAGAGTTTTAATTTTTAATACAATTTTTGGTCGTAATTTTTAATTGAAAATATTACAGATTACTCTAAAAGGTATAGCTTGATACTTCCGACTGAATTAATAAATACTGAAGCTTCTTCAGGACCTACTGTCTATGTATTCCTGAACTTCAAGCAGCCAAGGCAGTGTTGTCTTAAGCTTTCCAGTTCAGATCATGGATCTAATACATGGCATCTAAAATTCTTATAGAACCTTGGACATCTTTCAGAAAAGCATATATGAGGATAACTCACCAATGTGCAGACTGGTACAATGCTGACAAGCTTTACCCCTGTGTATATTATAGCATGGCAACACAGCATTTTATGTCACCAGTGGTTGGTTACTGTTGGTCAGATAAAGACTCAATTTTCAAGAAAATAGTGGCAATTTTCGGCCTTCACAATAATCCAGAAAAGAGCAACTACTATCTGAGAATATTTGGTCCAGGCACCAGTTTTCCCAGTACTAAAGATCTGCATTAAGGTAAGTGATCAGGACCAATTTCAAAGCAACTGGTGTATCCCATTAAACAGTACAACCATAAATATGTCATTTCAGTTTATAAATATGCTTAATTTCTCAATAGACCCATGCTAACATGAATGCTATCATTTCTATTGCATGTTCGTAAAATAAAGGCCAAATATAGGACTTTTTAAACAGAAACTCCTGTAATTTGTAGTAGTATTTAACCATAGAATATCTTCCAAGAAGCGATTCAGTTTTGATCTGAAAGCAGCACAAAAAATTCCTCATTTTTCTTGTTAGGTTTTTCAATAGCTAAGCACCCTTCTGAGAAGAATTTGTGCCAGATTGCTCATTTGAATTTCTCTGGCTTTGGCTCCCAGCTACCAGATCTTATTAAACCTCAGTCCAGTAGATTAAAGAGCCTTTTGTGACTACTTTTTCTCTCCTTGCTTGTTTATACACCACACAAGAAGTCATCTCTCAGTCTTCTTGCTGATCTAAAAAACAGATTAGGTTTCACAGTATCAAGCACTTTTCCCAGCCCTCAAATACTTTCTGAACCACATCCATCTACCGCACACCCCCTTTAAAAATGCATCTCAGGAACAGGACATAATGCATTTGTATTAGTCTCAAAGATGTCACCTCCTGCTGCGAAATCAATTCTCTACTGATAACCTTTAAAACTCCTCCTCAACTTTGTGTCTTTAACTAGTCCTTAACTATAATTTGCCTTTTGGCTGTATTCAAGTGTATCTCTTTGACTAAGCCCAAATTACCAAGCAATAAAGATTACTTTTCATTACTATCCTTTCTGAAACAAAATTTACCATTTCACCAAGCTTTGTGTTATTCACAAATTTTATGAGTAATCATTTTATGCTTGGTTCTTCATTGCAACTGAAAATGCTAAATAGTATGAGGCTTACTCCTGACCCTTCACAGTAGTCCACCAGAAGCCTCCCCTCCAGTCATGACTTTTCACTGACAATCAGCGTATGGGATTTGCAAATCTCTGCTTCCTCTTAACGGTGATCAGCCCCTGTGCATGCAGTGTGAGTCACATACTTAACTTCTCTCCACACTCCTCCACAAATAGCCTATAACTCATGTATTGCAGTGCAATGCCTGGTTTCTCTTTCATGCCATAATCCCACCCAGCAGACAGCTGGGCAGCAGATACCTTGTTCCACCGACCACTTCTGTCCTTCCCATGTAACCAGGAAAAAAACAGTCTGTAGAGCTACATTACTTGTATCGCAAATGCATGCACAAATGCATGCCTACCTGGAAGGAAGATGCTGCTGTATTGCACCACAACACAAAGTTTTGCCTCCTGAGGGGGTCCTGGGCTTGGATAAGGTCTCTGAGAGGATGGGTTCCAGCTCCAGTTCCGAAGTCCTTCTGCTATCATGTAACCTGATGTGCAAAACCAGCCCTTTCTCCCATTATCGCACATGGTGCTCTTGCATGCCATCAAGGCATCTGAAAGGTCTTGTGATACCTGTGGATCATTGCAGAGGGCCTTCCAACCCACTGTTGTGGGTTTTTTTTAATCATTATAGCAATATAATTTAATATTAAAACACCATATACTTTCTTTATCTTCTCTTTGAACTTTCCTTAGCCAAACTCAGTCTACTATGATAAAGCAGAATGTGTGCTATATTAAGGTGATTAAAAAAAGCAGCCCATGGAACTGTACAGCTGTATCTACAATATTTTTATATAAATTAAATATTAATAGCAATATGGATGAGAATATTTTCAGGATCACAGTACTCTAATAATCTTACATACTTTATATGCCACTGATTTTTTTGCTTAAAGATAATGTTTATTAGTCCCACTTCTACACTGTGCTTCATCAAGATTAATTCTGCACCGAGTGTCTTTATAACAGTTGTGCTACATTTTATTAGTTTATACATATGAAAGTAGATATTTTATTCAGAAATATGAAACAGAAACATTATGCTGTCTAGTTAAGGCTAGTTATTGTTTGAGAATGGCAGGGATACAAAAGAGCTAAATAGGGTTTTAATAATGCAGATTTTATTGGGAAAAAAGCCACAATAAAATAGAATATGACTGTTATTTAACCTAGAAGAACTACGAAAATGAGAATTTCATCCTGAATGTGCATCATGTAGGCATGCTATATGGAATTTACTAAACTCTCTAAGTTGTTGTCTAAAGACCTGGGTTTTTGTATACCATAAAAATAAACAAACAAACAAGCAAAAGTTTGCAGCAGGCAAGAGAAATGAATTATACTCAGGAAGGAATTAATTAGGTTAAGACATGCTAACAAGAAAACAGATTTTTCCATGACCAGTCTAATTAGTGAAACTTCGTTCCTTATGAACTCCAACTGTATGCGCATACACTTTTCCAGCAAGTCCAACTCCCTTCCTCCCTAAACTGCATCTCCCAGCCTTCCACTCTGCCCCCAGCCCTTAAAGCCCCCGTTTCTCTGCCACTTCCTCCAGCAGCCAGGCACAGGGCACAGCGTGGGAGCAGCCAGCAGCACATGCCTGCTGACCACCCAGGGCACATCAGGTGGAGAAGGACCTGCTGATGCTGCGGGTTTCAGCCTTCAATCTGCAGGAACATTCATAAGGTCTGTTTTCCACGCCAACACTGTTTTCCATAAAGCTTTGTAGGACTTAGTGTATACAACCTCTTCTTCACTGTTATCTTTGAACTCTCTCTTTTCATACAAAAGAAGCATCAGTGATGTGAGCTTCAAATAATGCAAATGACATAAGAATCCATGCACATTTTCTGTGTGCTGCTTTCCTTCTTCTTTAAACAAAGATGGGTAAATGTGCTACATGTGGAAAAAGCAGTGGAAGAGGACAAGGATGCCTTGCTCTCACAGAAGATTTACTTTTTCTTAATTAAATTAAGTCCATAATAAATACAAAAAGTACCTGATGCCTTTCTTTTTTCCCCATATCTCTTTTAGCTGAAACTAGGTACCTCCCTCTCATCTGAGTCATCACTACAAGAAAACAAAGCTGGTGATAGTGAGGTGACAGTAATGAAGGAAGGCTCTTTTTTAACCCTTATGGTTTCTGCACTGCTGCTGGCTCTGATATTCAAAGCAGCATCATGCAGCTCTCGCATGAACACAAATTGAAGAGAAAAGGCAGAACAGGGAGCTACAGCTGCAAGAGCATCAAAAAGGCATGGAGCTCCAGCAGTCCACAGCAAAACATATATGGCTGTGAGCCCTTCTCTGCCAAGCACTGGCAAATTCTGGAACCTTCTTGAGTTAATTTTCCTTGTAGAAGAGAAACTGGCAGTACAAAACAAGTATCTTCTCAGCGCAGGATGTTTATTTTCAAAAGTCCAGCTGCCCTTCTTCCTGAAGCCGGAACGATAACAAGCAGTGCTCAGGCAACAATGTTCAGCCAAGGCTTCAGACTGGGCATCTCTCCCCTCTCCAGAAAAACGTCTTCACCTCCCTCCCTCCAGGGATCTGCACAGATTTGTGTGCCAGACACAGCACTTACTGCTTCTCTGATGGCAGCTTCATGTCTGACCACATACCCTTCTCTTCTCCTGCTTAAGACAATGCAGTCAGAGACCAGGGAAACTGCACATTGAACCTCCTTCTGTGAGGTTGCATGGAACATACAGACACATGGTGTCACTGAGCTTTGTTTGCATTATCAGGAGTTAAAGTTAATGGGGAAACTTGAGTTTACACCTTTGTTATGTAACTGCACAAAACTAACCTCAGTTTTTATCTGGTTTATCTGTTAATTCAAACCCAATTCCTACAAAAAGCCATCTCACCCAAGAGAGGAGTACTTTAAAGTTTATCAGTCTTGCAGTCAATTCTAACTCAAGTTGCAGCCTGCCTGTTTTCAGGAGGAGGAGAGGGGAAATCACTCATTTGTAGACAGTTCCACAAATCCCTCAGAAGGAGAGGCAGACAAATTCTCCTTCCAAGGCCTGGGCAAGATTTATAGCAAGTTTCAGCACAAAGAACCATGGAGTAGATCCTATAACATACACCCATAGTGTCCACAGCAAGTTTGTCTCGGGATGGTTGGTCTTTAGTGGGGAGTTCACAGTGACAGGTCACTTGGCTTTCTTGCAGCTGATGCTGTGATTTATTTTGTGGGAATATAATAAACAGGAATAGCTGCCCCCATGCATTTACCATAACATCACAGGAACTGTATTTACAAAATGAACAGAGCTGCATAAATATAACAAGGATCAAACTTCTCAGGTGCTAAAATACACTACTTCCAGGGAAGAGAAAGACAAATGGTCAGAATGGTTATAGTAAGGCCCTATGGTGTAACCATTTCTACAGCTTGACTAAACCACCCCTTTTCATGCCTTGCAAACAGACTCAAACACCTAATCCTGCCAGTCAAGTTAAAGCAGTAGAAACCCAAACAATTTCACAGTGCAGTATCAGACCCAGAGCTCAGGACACTGCATTTCTGCAACAGCAACATCTGCCTCCAAAACAATTTTTCCCCTTTTTTTTTCACATGGGATAACAACCGCTACAGGCCACACCCAGTGGCAAAATCCAACAGCAAAATCCATCTGCCTGAAGCCACTTCACACTTGCTTTCCATAAGAAAAAAGCAAGTAATTTGATAGAAATTAAATCTCCCACTTTTCTGGAGGGTTCAACCAAAATGACCACAATGGCCTGACTCATTTCAAAAACAAAGGGTAGCTCACTGCTACAGCCGATACCCATCTCACTGTCCTTGCCCACCTACTGAGGTTATACAGTAACCCACTACTCCGAGACAAAACTTCTCTCTGCGGTACTTCCTCACTAGTGCCCCTTTTCATGGAAACATCGGGTAGTGGTGTATTGGCACTATGGAACCATCATCTATTGGCACTATGAACTGTGAAATATTGGCCTAGGGACCACCCAACTGTACAGGCTCCAGCTGCCGAGGCACCTTCTGCCCCTTTCTGCACCGCGTTCCCAACAGCCACTTCTAGCTGGGATCATCTGTATGTTCTTTCCCTCCCCTAGCTACAAGAGGAGGTTACGCCATGTCCTCCTCTTTTATGTTCTCACTGTCAATGCTCACCTCCACTCAAGTGCTTCAAGAAGCAAACTTACATCTTCTTTGGTTTCTCTGCTAGCACGAGTCTCCTCTTCTGTAAGACACCGAGCCACAACACGTGACATGCTGCACTGCACACTACCTACACTGCTCTTCTCCTCTTTTCTTTATCACCTACAAAGACCTGTAAGAAGCGCCACTACTTTCTCTGACTGTACCAGATGGCAAGGCACAGCAATGGCAATCTTAGCACAGCATTTAGGTGAAGTGCAGAATTGCCTCATAGTGTTAACATCTTCTTGTCCCTCCCCAACATGCCCATCCCACCATCGCTACTTAAAAAAAGACCATTGTATGGCATTGCCTTGTTTTCCATACGCGGAACATTACTTTCTCCATACCTTCTCATCCTCCTCACTTCCTCACTCTCCTCCTTTTTTTCTTACTAATATAAGAAATGGAGACTCCGAAAACTAGAGACCCCATTCCTGGGTTTCATTCTCCTAAAATGTGTGTAAGCTATCCTATGTATATACACATGCACATATACATATACATATATCTGTATGTATATACCTATAGCTTTCTTCCATTCTTATGCTTTAATCCAGAATTAAGGATTCTGTACTGATCCTGACACCAAGATGGTAGAAGTTCACAAATTATTAAAAATAATGAGATAACCTGTTCATAAAATACAGGACTTGAAAAAGGACACAGTCTTCAGTCACAGAAATATACTGAAAGATGCAACATCGGCAGCTCTTTTAAACCGAAAAGGTTAAATGTGAAGCATCATTATTTCTTGAGAGAATTATTTTGAAGAATTCACTGTTGAGGAAAGTATTGAGTTTTATGTTCACAGCTCTACAGCTAGATTTCTTAAATTAAGCTCATTTCCTTACCCCCATCCTTCCACCCCCAGAAACATCAGCTCATTATTTTAAAAATGCACAATGAGTGAGAAAGAGGCAATTTAAGATGAGGCACTGTAGAAATTGACTGTGACGGGTGTTCAAAGAATGAAGCAGTACATGACTTCCCTGTTCTTTTACTTTTCCTTAAGCATCTGCTTTTGGCTACTTTTCTGATTTCTCCTTGATGCTTGACCCTAACGAAACCTCAAACACCTCCTCAGGAAGCGGGGAGCTACAGGAAAACAAAGCCACAAAGAAAAGAAGTGTTTCCAGTGCCTCCTACCTGGCTTTGGATAACCTTCACGCTCCAGTGCTACTCAAAGCACCTCAGTTATTGAGAAATACAGCTTTAGACTTTCTGGTTATCGTTAACAGCTGCTTTTACACAATATTGGTTTTCCCATTAAATTTAGAAAAATCACAAGTTCCTTGCTAGCAATCAGTTCTTCCCCCAGGCAAGACACAGGTTACCTGCAGGAGAGAACCAGTGCTTGTCATGAATATTTGTGGTGTCTGCAGTAAGCGATTCTTCAACCCTGCAATGCCTGTGGATTAAATTAGATCTGCCAAAAATGTCTACCGAATTTCTATTAGCATCATATTATTCCTAATTAGCATAACTGTTGCAAATGTATATAATAAAACATATATCTAACTTGACTCGGTCTTCTGCAAGGCACGCTCCCTGACTGAAACATTCAGTACTAAAAAAAGACCACAGTATCATGAATGTAGGAAATGAATGGTCAGGATACCTGGGTGGAAACCAAGGATAGATTCCTAGAGAAAGTAATTCTAGATTAATATACTAAATAGGGGGTTTTTTTCTCTTCATGTTTCACAAAGAAATATAGAATTATTCAGGTTGGAATTACCTTAGAAGGTCACCCAGTACTCACAGCAGGCTTAACACTGAATCCAGACCAGGTTGCTCAGGGCTTTATCCAGTTGGGTCTTGAAAACCTCCTAGTATGGAAAATCATAACCTCATGGGCAACCAGCTCCACTGCTTAATTACCCTGATAGTGAAAATGTTTTCCTTGTATGACATTGACACTGATGCTAATTTATATCTTGTATAAAGTTGAAATCTCCCATTTCAATCTGTCGTTGTCTTTTGTTCTCCCAATACACACCACTGTAAAGAGCATGGCTCCATCTTCTCAGTAACCTCCTTATAGGTGTTGGATATCTGCTGTTAGGTCCCTCCAACACATCTCTTCTCCAGGCTGAACAAGCCCTGCTGCCTCAACCTCTCCTTGCAGCACCAGTGCTCCAAGCTCTGACCATCCTGATGTCCTTTCACTGAACTCACTCAAGTTCAGTGATGTCTTGGGAGAGTCCAAAACTGGACACAGCATTGCAGGTATGGTCAAAGGCGTGCCGCTTAAGGGAGAATAATCACTTCCCTCAACCTTCTGGCTGCTCTCCTGTTGATACAGTCCAGTCTGCTGCTAGCCTTCATCGTTTTATGCTGATCAAGGCTGAGGGTGTAGTTCACTCTTGGTTTCTTATTCAATCCTTGTCTCATTTGCTGACCCTGTCAGCACAGGTGCAAAGTAACACTGAACAGCTGAATGAGCAAAACAGAAGTGCAAGATTTTCTGCCCAATTTTGCAGAAATTCATATAAACAGAAGATCAACTGCCCTGTCAGGATATTGCTTCCTCACATCATGTAAAATCATATAAACAGCCTGTTAGGGTAGCAGAACTGCAATGACAATGTGAGTCTTCCATAGTCTTAGGCTGTTTCTCTACATACCTGAGCTATAGATAACAAACCATCCAAGCAAAGTTACCAGTTCTGCTACATCTTTTCTACAGTGCTCTAGTTGTTATTCTTTTTGCATCAGAAATTGTTCATCCCAGAAAAAGGGTGTGGGATTTTCTGGATGATTTTCAGTGCAAAGATGTGGTCAGACATAGCATTATACAGTCAGAGTTTACCAGCTACAGTGTACACTTGTAACCAGGGCACAAATAAAAGGGAGCTGCAAGAAGAGGCTCTATTTCAATGGGAAAGCAGGGTTTTCCCCCGAAAATGTGACAAGCCAATAGTGCAACATGAAACACAAGATATTCTCAGTCCTCATTCAGTTTACAAGTATAATACCAAACCTCCTCTATCTAACACGCCAACACAGTAATGAAACTAAGATATAAAGATGAGCAAGCCTACTTCATCCAAGATGTTCAAGTACCAATATACACATACTGCATGTCTCTTTGCTTCAGTAAAAATACTTGCAGAATGTATCACTAAGTTTTTTCACTAAAGTTTAAAGAGGAAGAAGCATTAGGATTTTATCCAGTATACCCAGAAAAGGCTTCAGTTTTTAAGGGGACTGTAGAAGTGGGATTTGAAGTTGGGTCTCTGAATCTTAATCTCTGAATCGCATGTGAATGCACTGCCAACCCCATGGAACCCAGAATTTTCCACACTTTTTGCTGGCGGGCACTGATGCTTGTGAGTGTGTAGCCTGTCTGCTGTGATTGCCTGAAGAAAGCAGCCTTTGACTTATGAGCCATAAGAAAACATAGTAAGAATATACACCACAGCATACTGTTTTACCCACCATAGCTGTATCTAAACACTTAGAAAGCATCTCTCTATGAACACTTTACAGGGAAAATTTTGAACACTTTTGAACACTCTATGAACACTTCTGTATTTTCCTATATTCAAGGAAAATATATTCACCTTCTGTGAAAAGGGTTTCTTGCACAATTTTACAGCTGATGTATATATTTTTCATCAAACCCTGTCGGCATTCATAGTTCTCTACTGGGATTAGTAGCATATAATTTGAGCAGGAAGAGTGAGAAGAGATACACAGTGTTTTTAAAAATCACAAACGGCGCTTGATTATAATATTTGCAGCTCTTCCATCTAAGTAACCACACAGATTGCACATACTCCCACAGAGATGGAAATTAATAATATGTGAAATACCTGTGCAGCTTGAGCGTCACAGTTCCATAAACAGTAGCAAAGCCCAGAAGACGAACCCATCTTAGGAGAACACAGCGAAATACACTTGGCTCAAAATACAAAATGACAACCTATAGAACAGAAAGATAGAGAGAGCTTCAGTACTGCTTTAATGTGAAAGTAGTTCTTCATTCAAATGCAGAATAGTTGCAAAACAGGACAGCAGACATATTTCAGCTCGTACTGCTGTATATTTAGATTTTCTAGTAAAGTGATGGGATGATCAGATCAACCAGCTGGCACAGTTCTAGGCACCAACTCCTTTTGAAGGGAGCTGGCAAAAGCCCTGTGACAGACTGTGAAGTGACAACACTTTTAAATGCAATTCCACTGACTTTTCTTAACCAAGTGAAAACATGTACCCAGAGAAGAGGATAGAAGAGACAAGGACATTTTCCTTGAGCTATTTCAGTAATATGCAGCTGGCCTAATTCTGGTTTGATGGACTGTATTTACTAGGTTACACTTCAAAGTCACTCCTTCTAATAAACCTAGCAAAATGATAGCTGCTCATTTTTTTCTGCCAACTATTCTGCGGCACTAAAAATGATTGCAGTAGCCTCTCTCTGTCCAAAACCCCAAAATCTTGATGTCATATTTGACTCTTTCTTATTCTTCTCCATGTATTTTCCCTAAGCTATACCAAATCTCCCTACAGATCACCACTGTCTTAACAAAAACAACTTTTTTGTTCATGTATGGATTTCTCTAATCACAACAACAGAAAGGTCCTGCTGGCCTTTTGCTCTATCTACCAAGTACCATGCATGAGGACAACACTCAATAAACAGTAACATAAAGCTACTTCTGCAGGTATAGTGCATATAAAAGCATCACTACCAAGTAAAATGCCACCCTTATCCAAAACAGGGCTGCTCAAATGGTGGGCTCAGTCACGATCTGAACCAGGAGTCCATTTCTTCTCATTCCAACAGACATTGTCCCTGGTGTCCTGAGGGATGACCCCATATTCTTTCCTACTCGTCCGGCCCCGCCAGGAGCCTGCTGTCCCAGGGATTTGGCTGCACACTGCCTTCATCCTACCTGCAGACCCTGCTTGGTCCAGCAAAGCTAGATCCAGTGCATCCCACCTGTCTGACCAGAACCTGATAAAACCCCCAATGCACCGTAACGCAAATTAATTGGGTAATCCTGGTCTAGAGAAGGAAAGCACTGAAACATTTCAGGCCATCTGCCACAGCTTCATTTAGAGTCAGTGCATTCTGGCAGTTGAGGTAGTATTGTGCCTACCGGCTGCCACATGATATTATTTTCCCAAGTAAATGCTTTTCTGTGTGGGAATTCAAGCCCAGGATATTGGCCAAAAGCCCAGGACTACGTCCTTTGGGTGACATAGACATATTTAGGAGAGTGGGGGCAAAAATGGCAGACATGTGGGCTGAGAGAGATAGAAGAAGCTGCTGTGCTTCGCTGGCATGGTTTTTTACAGCAGAATCAAGCTATTTCCTCAAAAAACATGGTTTGTTGAATCAAACCATGGTGCAAAATTTAATCTGCTTTTTTCACTGTTATTGGACTGACATGTTTCAAGGTAGACATTTTCTGGGAATCTGACAAATTCTGCATGTAAGGAAGGGAACAGCATGCAGCAAAAGGCCCACTTGTCCTTGGAAAATCAGCTGGAAAACTGAAATGCATCCACACACATATGAACATGCTTGGTAAATAGAGCATCCAGCAAGATGCTTCTCAGAAAGGACTGAATGACAGTAATGACCTCTTATCCTAATACACAGTTATACACATTAGGACAGTTGCAGAACCAGAGCAAAGTCTGTAGCAGTAACCTGCCTCCTGAGGTTTGCCAGGGGGTAGAAAACCCTCTGTTTCATCTTCAATTCTTCCAAACTAGAAAAACAATATCAAAAAAAGACTGGCATACAGAGACTCTGAACGTTTCAAAGTTGATCTGAAAGCAGAATTTTTCAGATGATTGAAATGGGAAGGTCTGAAAACTTTCCAGGCATAGAATTTTCTGAACGAGGGCAACAGCTCTCTTTGCCACGCAATCTGACACAGCAATTCTATCTGCAGTTGCTTGTTGAAATATTAACTGCTTGTGTCCAGAAAATCTCATTGATTTGCATTGAGCCATTTGTATGAGCAGCTGAGGCATTTGGCTCGTTATCAACCAAGAAAACACCACTTCAAATGCAGCATGGTGTGAGCTGGCATGTGGCAGCTCACCATGAAGGCTGCAGAGGCAAGGCTCTGTTGATGAAAACTATTCTCATTTTCCCATTTGAATGTAGACACATTTTAACTACTCCTTCGCCCAGTGGTCAAGTACATTGCGGAAGTAAGACTTGATCCAAGTTTGATTCCCTTTTAGGTCTTCCGGCGTTTATATGATGGAGAATAGATAGTTACAATGTCCTCCCAAGTGCCAACATCCATTTCTACCTATTCTTCTGTAACTTGCATGAGGTCTGGCATGGACCAAGGCTTTGAACAGCAAGAATTGCTATACTTATGTTTTGCTTGCTTCTTAGGCTTTCCAGAAGGTTATTCTAAGAACATATCATTCCCATTCCCATCAGGGCTCACCGGGATGTTCAGGTGACTGCCCTCTCTAAGCCCTTGTCAGCATTAAGTCTCTTATAAGCACAGTGAATTTTAGTGGCACAATTTTTAAATTGAATAATCTTTAATGGATTGGAGCCAAGGGGCTACAGAAACACTGCCCTGGAAGCTCAGTACACCAAAAGCCATGCTCAAGTTTTTCATCTTAGTGGAATCGCATTCTTGCAAAGAATATGCATCTAGTGAAAAGTATGGCTGCTGCACTCCATCCGTCACTCTCCCTAGCTGAAAAACAAACAAAAAAAGAAACATAACACAGAGAATTCTTGGTTTTGTTTCATATCAGCCTCTTCTACCTTCTGGTTACCAAAACCCCCATTTCCTACTGTTACTCCCAGAGATAAGGTTTCCTTAAAGTGACAAAAAATATGCAGCAAAGGGTTGCTGAGCTCCAAGCTAGGAGCGTAGGATGAGCACAGCATTCACCCACGTACCCAGGCTGCTCTCAGCAGAACAAGGGAATCCCTCTGCAGTTCTAAAAGACTAGTCTGCCCACCAAAAATTTGACAATAATTCTTTTTCCCTTTTTGCTTTTATAATGCATTAGACCATGACAGCAGCATAAATCTCATTAAAAATGCTTAGAGGTTTTGCTGATGGATGTCACTGTACGTGAGGAAATGTGATATCCCCTGTTTCGCCAGCTCCTGAAATCCATTTAAATACTAGACATCAGTTTCTGTTCCTTAAACAACAAAGGTCTGGGGAAAAAATATTTGGAAACCGGAAGAAGAGAAGTCAAACAGTACCTGTTCATATACCAGTTACTGCAGTTATGCGTGAGACTTCATAAACTGTGGCTCATCTTTGTCATTTGGACAAATGCATTTAGATGTTTGCTTTTAACCTCAACGTGTTTTAAGCTATTATTACCCTTTCCAAAACATTGTCCCACTAGTCACGCTACCACTTGTGGAGTCAGAGATGAAAAGACTTTCTAAGGTCACCAGCTAACTGTCAAGTGTGTTTAGAGCTGGAGAATTACGGACATGGAAGAGAGACTTAGCTTGCTGACACAGCGATCAGCCAGCTCAGTTATTCAGCTGACATGATGAACAGACACACACGCTCTCTAAAGACAAAGGCTAAAGTCGATACAGGCACCTCGCCCACTACAGCAAATTTTTGTTATCAGGACAGGTAGGACAGTAAAAGTGCAAAGAGAACAAACATTGAACAATTTAATGTTCAAAAGCATAACAGACATTGTCCTCACAAAAAAAGAGCAAATAATGAGTTTTGTAGCCTCAGTGCCATTGCTTCTTAAAAGATATACAGCATTTAGAAAGATTCTTTAAAAGAAAAATAAAAAAACCCACCATCCTATCAGAGCTCTATAATGTTAATAGTGAGCAATACTTCCGTGCAGCACAAAATATTCTTTTGTTTTTCAGATTAACTTTACTGTGCACATTATAAGATGATTAATTTTGCCCTTCACCTTGGGCACCAGGTCCGGGTGAAAGCATTTTAATTAATACTGTGCAGTTCCCCAGGGTGCATTGAATGGGATTCAGTCTGCCTAAATCAGGCACATAATTTTTACCTACATTGTAGGGATCTAGTAAATCAGCCCTACTAATGCGAGTTCCATAGATAACCCACGGATAAAGGCAGGTACCTTGAATAAACTTGAAGAAGTTCAGGACTTCAGCCACTTGGGCAGAATCTTGGCCTCTTTCAGTCTTTAAATACGCATCTCCACCAACTAGAAAGGTACTTCAGCATTTATTTTAGGGAATTTGCTTCACTATATGTCAATTAATAATCTGCATTAGGAGGACTAAGCCAAACACTTTGTAGCCAGCTGTAACAATTTTGTAATGTATTTAAGACAAGTTGCTTTTTACTTCAATTCTTAAGCCATAAAAGTCACATGAAAGATCAAAACTTCCTTTTTAATCATCAAATTTCTATACTCCACATTGAGAGGGAATGGGCAGTGCTATAATGTCTCAAAAGATCAGAAGTCAGAGAACAAATATTTTTAAAAATACATGGAATTGTCACTGCTACAAATCCTAAACCTAAACATGAAAAATTCTGAGCAGGACCTTAACTCAAAAAGCCCCAAAGCGTTCACTTTTGAACTCTGCTTATTTTTGTCCTCAGTTGTAGAATCATAGAAAGGTTTGGGTTGGAAGGGACCATGAGCAGGGATGTTATCCATGTTAGATACATGGAAATGAGATACAGAGCTTAGAATTTTGAGCATCAGCATCATCTGGTTATGGATCCAAGGTGAAAGTCACCTACTTTAGATAAAAGCGATGCAAAAGTATTTATTTTTTTCTCATTTTCTAGTAACCAAATTTCTCTTAAAATTGTGCCCAGTTAACCCAAAAAGCTTTACAGGAAAACTACCTACTTTTTTTATTTAACTTCAGAATTTGCTGAAAGTACTCCGCACAGTTCAATGCAGGACATGATGCAGCCATTTAAGATAATGCCTTTTGGGCTAATTCCATTAACAAGCATCTAGGAGATATTGTGAAGAGATCCATCTGATCTGTTCCACTGCCCAACACCATCTGCCCTTGCCTGACTGCAATAGCTGTCTCGGGCTGTCTCTAGGCAATTCTGCTACGGAACAAGCCATCAGACGCTTCCTCTCGGTATCCTGCTGTTCTTTGAGATGGGCAGTCTTCTCTTCTTCTGCCATGTTTCAGTAGTTTTTTCAACACATAAAATACCCTCCAGGGTAACCTAGTCCATCAAGTCACCTATTAATGCTTCAGTCCTAATACTGAGAAGGGATTTCCTGCAACAGAGATGCTGTTTGCAATGTTAGATAAGCTTGCCATCCAAACTCATAACAGTCTGGCACTATGCTTTCTAGAAAAGGGACCAATCCACTTGTATGTGGGCACACTGCCATCTTAACAGATGGGCATGAATGAAGGCATTCATGAGCCTGTGTACACTACGGGCACCACATACCACTGTTCAAAACATGATTCACAGCTCAGAGCATCTGCTTAAATATTAGTGAATGCACAACTCATTATCCAATCCTGTACTACCAACAAATATTTCCGGTGCAACGACACAAAACATTTCAGATGTATGATAACAGCTGAATATATACTTAGGCTAATTACATAAGAACACTTCCTTCTATCTCCATCCCATTTTTTTAAACCACATGTGCTTTTTAAGCCATAACATTTTATTCTAACAGGCCCATGGACACACAGTACCATCAAACCCTGTTATCCTTGCAAATCTCACAATTTTAAAGCAGAGCTGTGCTGGATCATTAGCGCAATGCTTCTATAAAGCGCGCAGTTGCTGCAGGAAACCACAGTAACTACTCAGTAGGTTTTATTCTTGCCTCTGAATTGGAACTGAATCAACTCCCCAGTACACAGCATTGGAGGCATTCTGCTGCTGGGGGCAATGCATTTCAGATAAGACGTATGTCAAAGTCAAAATACTTGTAGCCATTTAAGATCTTTTGGGTTTCTTCATAAAAGAAGACAAGTTTTTCCTAGCTGCCCACACAAAGTCCAGCTTGAAATTCTGCCTACTGAAATCCTCTTTTCTCTCCCACTATACTTTCAACTGTAGATAGGTTTTCTCCATTGCCTGTCTTAAAACATATATTAAACCTCTAGCTGTGTTTCAGCAAAGGCATGTCTTGCCTGTAAAGTCTTTTGGAAGTCCATGACACAGTATAAGTGCATAACCACCAGCACTGGTGTAAAATACAAGGACAGACTTCTAGAGCTTGATTCATCAGAATGCTTTGCTGTCACTAAGTTTTTATTATACTTTGGATTCATCCCCATAAGGCAGTAACAGCAGATCTCTAAAGCTCTTCATGGAACATACAGTGGAGCTCATTTAGCCTCCTGAGAGATTTATCTGGTGATTAAGCCAACAGAACCTTCAAGATCATTCTGGTTTGACACAAGACTGCATACTTAGAATGCCTTTCTATTGATATATCTTCAATTATTTTCCCCCCTTTTTTTTTTCTTGTTCATAAGGCAGATCTCAGCTAATGCTTGATGGGGTACGCCTGAATAGGTTATTTTGAGGAAAATAAATGTCCATGTGACTTCCAAGATACCATCATGTCTTTCCTTCAATTTGAAGAGAAAAAGTGATATGTCACAGATCATACCAGCTCTGGAAATATTCATTTATAAGTGACTTGAACACATGGCCTGAAAATGCATTTATTTGCTATAAATTCTAGCCTCTACTTAGAGTTACTAATGATCCAGCTTCACTGTTCCTATTTACGTTGGCCTAATGAATAGTATTTGAAAGTCAAGTAATAAAAAGTTTATATATAATCCACAATGTCTTTAAAAAGAGACGTGCTTGCAGCCTGTAAACAGATTTGTTCACAAGAAATGAAGTGTTATGGCCAACAAGGTCCACACAGTAGAGAAGGGCATTCCAGGTTTTTTTCCTAATAATGGCTAAAACTTTGTCAGAAAACACTTCCTTAGCTTATGAGAGACATCAGTTGATGCCTGGCTGAATCAGCTATAAATGCAAAGGGCTATAGGGTTCCCCAAGGGTGAATTCACAACCAACAAGGGAAAGGGGATACGAAGAAAGACAAGACACTACCTCTGTATCCTCTTTGGGGAAAGAAAAGTGTAAGAACTAGTATTAGCAAAAGGACTAGACCCCTGCCCCAGGCAGCTGTGGGAACCATCTGGGGAACTGAGGAGAAACAAGAGACAAGTTATCACATACATTCTCTGTATCTATCTCCAAACACAGAAATTAACGCCTAGCTTTTCACTGTAATAGAATAAACTATTTATCTTTAACTGTAAGCTTCTCAAATACAAAGAGACATTTCAATGGCACTGGCCCAGGGAGTGGTGCTCCTAAACCAGTAAAACATGGTCATTCAGGAAGTATTAGGTCTCCCAGCCTAAGGGGCTACAGGCACGGAGCTGCCGGAGGTGGCAAATCGAATTTCTTGGGGGCAAATGTTTGCCCAGGAAAGGTGTCTTCCTGATCACTGTGAGTTATTGGATGCTTCTGCAGCATCCAGTACAAGACAGGGAGAAGGTCTGAAGCTCAGACATTCTTTTGAGACCACGACAAGGTGTAGCACAATGAATAAAATACCTAACACTGAAAAACTCAACACTGAAAAAAACCTAAAAATCTATACAATAGCTCTAGTCACATCCCATATTAAAAGAGAAAAGAAAATAAAGTCTGAATTGTATACTACTCTTCCCTTGTTCTCATTGAAATCTATTTCTGCTCCACCACCACCATAGAGCAAAAGAAGCAAATAAATACTTTTCAGGGAATCCAAACAAGAATGGGCTTGGTTGGCCCAGTGGACCTTCTTATCCATCTGCTTTGATGTGCCAGTTATTTCTCCATCTTTGGTATGTATGTATCTCTCTCTATATATATATTGGCTCACTTCTGACAGCTTCACATTCTTTAAATACAGTTACCCTAACAGCAGCCTGAACAGCCTCAGAAGTCAGTCCCTGAGGACTTGAGAGTTGGCTGATATCAGCAGTTCAGAGACTTCAAGCTGGCCAGATGTGGACTTGGCTGGATGTCAGAAGTCTCCACTGAAATCAACACATTACCACAGAAGGTTTAAAATCTGTTTAAACAAGATTTTTAAAAACAGAAACAACTGTTGTGTTTGAAAATTTAAAGCCCACCAGAATCCATGTAGCTAACTGTGCACAGGGGAAAAATGTTTTTCCTGACTCATGTAGCTCACCAGCTTCAGCCTTGAAGCACAAAATTAATGTATAGTCATTGATCTGATTTTAAAGATACTCAGGAGCTAGCCAGGCAGTTAAGTGCCTTTGACTTCACTAAAAGGCAACTACCCAAATATTTAAAAAATATCTGGCTCCCTGTCTTCAAAAAGAGCTGCAAGTGTTGAGAGCAGTGTAAATCACATTGATGCTCTGCACTCTTTTATTTGATGTTTCTTCTTCCTAAACTTATACACAAAGGCCTTAGATTACTTTCCAGTTAAATATTGAAATATATGTGAAAATGCGGGTTTCCTGATCAAGCAAATAGGCAGGTTTTGAGTGGAGATTATTAGACATGCTCTGCCAGCAGCAACACTAAAAGCAAAGATGAGCAGGTGGGACATTCAGGGCTCCAGCCACATGCATGCTAAGGATGAGAAAAGAAGCAAAAGTGAAGTGTAGAGGAGCTGAGCTCCTCAACCATACAGTGCTTCTATTTTCAGAGTCTGCATTACATTCAAAAAATGTAATTAAAAATTACTAGAAGTAATTTCATTAGATCGTTTTATCTAGGCAACAGGTATGTGTGTATAGGCACACTTCAAAAATTTTTCACACCAATGCAAAATTATCAAAGTGGAAAATCAAAGAAAGTTGTAAAGTCAAAATACCTTCTAAAATATTTGCTTCTTCCACCAGTTAACTTACATAATCGAACTATTTCTTTCATCTGTTCATATACATTTTTTTCAGTGTGACATGCCACTTCGGTAGATGACAACAGTCAACTGAATGTCCTGGTTTACCTACTTCATATGTGAAAAAAATAAAAACCTTTCTTACTGGATGCACTACTATCTTTTCTTAACAAAGATGTGGTCACCTAAGAACCAGAAAGAGAAACATTTTAAGGAGCTGAAACATCTCTAATGGAAAAGACAGACACCTATTCAGCCCAGTCATTTGCCAAATACTTGACATATTTTAACAACAGGATTAAGAATATGCTAGTTTCATTTTATGAATAATGAAGTGCACTATGCAACACCATATTTTATTAAAAACAAGGAATATCTAACAATTCATTTTAAGACCATGCCTATGATTTTAAGAAAAAGGAACCTTTTAAAAACATAATGGTAAAGTAGTCTATATTAAAATAAATCTTGCAAGAGCTGCAGCTAAATCAAGACATAATAGACTTAAATTATTCATAGCAACTTGTCAAATATACTAAATGCAAGACACAGGTCATAAAACAGACTCACAGAGACTTTTGCATTTCATTACAATATGGCTGAAATCCCTACAAATATACAGTGCAGAGAGTGGTTTTTATGTGAATATTTTCAAATAGTGACTTCTACCTGGGAAAAGAAAACATGCAGCTATTTAGAGTTCCAAAAATACCTTACCTCCTGGTCTCAATCTAACAAAGCCAGTGAAGTATTTAACGTGAAGTTTGTGAGAAAAAACTACCTGATGGTTTAAGTTCTTCAGGAATACCTCCTTCCTGGCTGCATGCTCTCTCTGAACTACACATTGGGCAGGTTCAGGAGCCAACGTAGGAATTTTATTGACACCAACTTTTAAGGTGGTTACTTGGAAAAGATAATAGGGACAGACCAGGTCTTTGAAATACCCCATTAAACCACAGCAAAGAGTAGGACAGAACTGGCTGTTACCCTCTGCAGGGAAGTTTTGTTGGTATTTATTTTGACAACCAGTAATTTAGAAAACCTCTCTCCACAAAATACCAGCTGGACATCTCAATCCAGCCAGTGCTGATTAGTTTACTGCAGACATCACTGCTGGAACTATTGACTTTTCATTTTCAGCTTATGTCCCTGTAGCAACAACAGCAGTGGGGACAAGCCAAAGGCCACGGTGTGACAAACCTCCAGAGGAAGTGGTGGGAACACTCCACCTCTTAATGTTCCCAAATCAAGAACGGATGCCCGTCCGGGAAATCTGTTTTAGGTAAACTGAAGCTATCGGCTTCAGTAGAGAGGTAGTTGGGTGAATTGTGAAAATGGGTGACATACTCTGATAACTGGTCTTAAATCTACATTAACCATATTAAGCAAATTATGTATTAGCATAATTAATTATAGGTAATTAACAAAGTCCAGAAGAAACCAGCCACAGCTGCAAACTCAAAATTCACTCCATAATAAAAACTATAGAAATTGGAAAGAAATACTATTTCTCTTTCAACTGCCATTCTTAAGAGTTCTTCTATCACATGGATATGATGAACATTGTTGCCTTCCAAAAAAATTGTCAACAGTTTGCTTGGCTAAGACGGCCAGAGTGCTCATGCTCTTCAGTTCTAGTCAAAAGGGAAAAAAATTGCTTTATATAAATCCAGGCAAGAAAAATATTTATGTAGTGTTGAGCAGATATTGATAAATTATTGTGACAGATAAATTACAACAGATTTAGCAAAATAAATTTCTATATTCAAAACGATCAGGCTCTTCGGAGATTTTCTCTGTGTCACATATGATCTCTAGGTGATTTTTAAAGAACAGCATGAATCAGCTCCGTTCCTCTCTGTAGCACTGGAGCAGAGCAACCTGCAGAACCAGCCCTCCTCTGCACAGAGTGTAGGCACACGCACTATGGGTCCTCTTCTCTGGAAACACAGACACATCCATAGGTAAATCATTACTTACCTACGGATGGCTCAGGGATGCTGCAAAGCAGTAGTTCAATAATGGCCTAATAAAGGTGAAGTGAATGCGATAAATGTATGTGTGGGATTACTACCACGGTTGCCTGGAAGAGCAGGGGACTGATCTCAGTGAAGAAGGAG
The DNA here is from genome assembly GCF_900496995.4 of Aquila chrysaetos chrysaetos. Lineage (NCBI taxonomy): Eukaryota > Metazoa > Chordata > Aves > Accipitriformes > Accipitridae > Aquila > Aquila chrysaetos. The sequence continues at coordinate 60,189,346 of NC_044006.1, read as the reverse complement.
ACCTTTCTTCTTATATGTTCCTAAGACAAGTCTTTTCCTCCAGATTTTCATTAGCAACTTTTTCTTCACAGAACTTTTATTTTGTGATGTATTTCTGCCATTCTGGTTCTTAAGCATGGACAGAAAAGAAAAAAATCAATCACCTCTATAACTAGAGATTCCTGGAAGGACTACACACAAGGAAACATGCTTCTTATTTCCTCACTGCATTTAGGCTCCAAGGTGCAGGTGAATGAAGACTACAGCACCATTCCTGTCTTCCTATTTTCATTGTCAGTCAGCCATTGAAAACATACTAGAAACAAATTCTGCTACTGCACATTTGTTGTCATGAGGTTTGCCATTTGTCTAGGCTTGTAAAGCATCTGATCACTGTTCTTGCTACCTAAGAAGCGCTGGGAGTTGAAGACTCTTTAGAAAAGGATCTCTTTCAGGTAGGAGCTCCTGGCTCTTGGCATCTGAATTCAAATCCAGAGGTAGCTGGGCCCTCACATTCCTTGCCATGCACATGCAAGATACTGCCGGATCAATTAAGCAATAATATTTTTACACCTTTAGAGAAAAGATTTCCTACCTCTCATGGAATTTAGCCAGCACACTTAACCCTTAACTGAACAAACCTGACTCACCAGCCTTTCAAGTCTTTGCATTAAGGTGAACAACTAGGTCTCAGGAGACATATGAGTTCCTCTTCTGTCACAGAGCTTCAGAGGAGGAAAATATTCTTAAATAAATAAAAGCGAATAGATACTTGGATGGTGCAAAAATGAATGCTTTCACAAAACTCTGAGATCCTATAGACTATAGACATATATTGACACTATGGTGCTGCAGAATTTTATTCTGTGTTTATGCGTATATGTGTGCATATGAGTGGATAGTTGTAAATAAAACATCAAACCTTTTTTTTAAGTGGAAGTTCTACATACACAGACATTTCCTAATCCCTTCTCCAGTTGACATGCATGTATGTGTGTGTTTGTACATATAACATTAACCGCATGCGTGTATGAATATTTATATATCTATGCATTTAGATACAGAAATAGATTTGGTGCTTTCCTCGCGACTTCTTTTTTTGCCTGCAAAATCATGACTCTCTTTCAAAAGTTAGCTACTTTTCATACCAATTCTACAGCACATTGATTCCAAAATAGCAGCATAATTCAATTTAAGTATACATGTGCCGATGTTTTCTTCTTTATGAAAAGCAACACAGAATCTCAGTATCAGTCTCCTGCAATCCTAAGCAACCTTGAAATACACTTTTAGTGCAGAAGGGTTCACAGGGCATCTCCATGAGCCACAAAACACTCCTTCACATGGTATGTGAGAAAATCATGTTCTCTGTATTCACTCTCCTTCACCACATTCAGCTAAGGTGATTCGATACTATAATCCCTATATTTCTATAGGGAATAGAAATCTGGAGTGGAGCTTCTACACACCTGAGCTACGGAATACAAGTGAAACGGCTAAGTCCAAGACAGTCAGCCTAAGCTCCCTCTGTATTCAGTGGGGAGCATCATAGGCAGAGAGCAACTCACATTGTCCTTCTACAGGCACCTAAGGTGGGTTACGAGTGCTGTCCTTCAGAGGTCCCTACTTTTCTCCACAGGCTATAAAGGGAGCCTTGGGGTAAAATGTGATGTTCAGAGTTAAAATTAATACCTCCCCCCCTGCACCGCAAATAGCCACTGCAAAGATGTACTCACAGTTCTCAGCACTCTCCTTCTCAAATGAGCTCACATGCAGCTAATAACCTGGCACACCGTGTAAAGCCCATCCTTCAACTCTGAAATACTATAGAAGAGAACAAGCTGGAAAAGGCTTCAGAACTATTTAGCATAATTTAATATTTACTACTATTTTAAACTGGGGGTCTCAAAGGAAGCAAAGAACTCTAGGACAATTCAACTGATTTGGAAAGAAATGGGCCTAGAACACGAGGCGTGTTTCCTGGACTTTAAGGTAACTATTAGGGAATGCACAAACACAGAAATAAGACGGCAGTGAAAGTAACAGACACAAGATTGTTGAGGGCTATGTTCTGAACGGACAAGTGTCAGTTTCATTACACAAGAAAAATGCAAAAGTCTTAAAATGAAAAGCAATGATCTCAGACTAGCCATATTGAATACAAGCTGTCAAGAAGCAATTTCGAGCAATATATCAGCAACATAGCTGGATGAACTCAGAGAAGCCTGAGAAGAATTTTTCTTTACAGACCTCAGGAGGAATATTTCTTTAATAGTACAAGAACAACATACTCAACTCTGAAAGAGCAGTGTTCAAAAGCTTCAACACGTATAGGTGACAACTAACTAAACAGAACAACAAATCAGAACTGAAATCTCCCCTTGGAAATGCTGCATGGAAGTGGAAAGTAGGAGGGATGGATCTTGGAGCAGATCTTCAGGAAACTGAGTGTGGGCTTGAAAAACTTTAGAGTCTGTGGAGGTCACTGAGCAGTTGGTGAGAAGTTTGATGTACAATGGTGCAGGAGAAAAGAGAGGAGTCAGATGAAAGGGAAGTTGCACAATGTGAAATCATTGACTGGGGGAAACTAAGGGCAATAAATTCTCTTTCTCTGGAAAACAAAGTTTCATGACACCTCAGTGATCTGTATTGCTGCTCATCACCTGAAAAATCAGCAACAGTAAAATCCCTAAGGCATAATAGGTACATCTCATCTTCCAAATACTGCATTTGCTAACCTTTGCATATATTCTGGTTTTCCATAAAACTGCATTGGCAAATGCACAGTAGACATATTGATGAATTCTTAATTGTCTGACATGGGCAATTTCTTTTTCAAAAAGAAACAGATAAACCACAAAAACATTTGAAATGTAAGGTTGTATTTGATGGGCATATCTTTGATCTTTAATGACTTTTTCAGTTGTCATTAAAAACTTCAGTCCTCTGTCTCACATTATATGATGTCTTTTCAGGTCCTAAAGATTTGAACTCAAACAGCCAGAACAGCATTAGGACTTGCAGTTTGTTTTGCTGAACTATGCTTTCTCTGTAACTTAGGGTTTGGGGTTTTGTGATTATATTTGCCTTTTATTTCAAACATGTAAAATAACTGTAGAGAAATAAATTGTAGATAAGGAAAAGAAACTCAGAAGATCCAATTTTTTATTATTTTGAAAATTTAGTCAGATTAGTCAAAACAACACACCTGTCCTCAGTGCAATAATTAGCAGGTTTCTGAGGAAAGTTCTTGACAGTTAATACTTTAGCCTGGAAAACAACCAACTTCAGGCTATGTTTTTCCAGTGATAACAGTTGAGGTCCATATGCTACTCACTGCTCATACCTAAAAATAACTTAAGCATTCCTTGGAGCAGGTATTAGAAGCCATGTCTCCCTCTTCTAACCAACAGGTAACATAACCAATAGGTAAAATACCTTCCCTACTACACTGTAGAGTTAGATTAATATTTGTGCTTATACCCATTTACTACTGCTTAACGAAGCAATGTGAAATGGAACAATAGCAACACAAGAAGCTGAACACTTCTCATTCTACAGCAACTTAGAGCCAAAGTGCTAAAACTTTCTTCAAGGTGGTACAAGTTTGTATCTTCTGAGCCAGAGAGGGGAACTGAACCTGAGTGTCGTATGCAGAATGAAAACATTAACAAGTGGGATATTGGATACAAAAGCTATCTTTAGGTTGGGTTTTTTTACCACCTGTTCTTGGTAAGAAAGTAAGGCTTGCATGGTGCACCTGAAGAGAGGGTTCAAATCTGCAGCCCTTTGTGAAGGAAGGCATTTTCCCACACACAAAAACTAGGCAGATCATAAATCACAAACCCCTCTCTCTTCAGCACCTCCTCCAACTCCCTAAGCTAGCAAAGCAGGTGTGATGGCTTCTGTGTCTCTGAGCACGCAGCCCTCTAATGTAAAGAGTACCTCACCTGACCTCAAGGCACCAAAATTAGGCACTGCAATCTGGAGTTGCAATGCCTAACCCTATGGTAAGTTGAGTTCTTAAAAGACTTGCCATGGTAAAAATTGATGCTATGATAGGAAACACGTTCCCTGCTAATGGCTTAACTATTCAACCGTCTTTGGTCTCCTCCTTTCAGAGACACTGACCAAAATAGCTATAATCAGTACCTGCTGGTTCCCTCCTGTTGCTGCAGCTGCAAAAATAAAGCATTAGAAATACCAGTCTTCCAGGGCAAGATCTCTCATTTGCATTCGTGACACGTCTCACTTGCATGGTCCACAAAATGTGTTCATTAACAGATCATCAAAATGGCAGAAGGAGGCTTTCTTCAAATCTTCCACTCCTTTCTGAGCACAGGGGGAGTCCTCCAAATATTTCACGGATTTAGCAAAGGAAGGCCTACCCTCTACCAGGAGAGACATATTCTACTGCATTTTGCTGTTAGGCAGTCCTCTGCATTTAACAACAATTATTTATTTATAAGAACTTCCTTCTCCATCCTCCCTACCAAGCTGCTTGGGGTGTTGGATAAACAACTGTAAAATAAAACCAGCATAAAAGCAGAAGGACAAAGTATTCAAGAGCAAAATGAACAGTTGTCACCAGAACTAAGAATGAGATGGTAAACGGAAACTAAAATAACCAAGCTCCAGGGGACCAGGGAGAAACACAGCAATTTTTAAAAAGAGAAGTCAGGTTGGCAAGATAGATAGAAAGACAGACAGCAATGAAATAAAACATCCAAGCAGTGAGACTCCATATCTGAAACTGGCCAAAACAAACACTTCAAGACCCACATTTAGATGAGGAGCTGGGAGTACTCAGAAGGCCATGACCTTCTTTTTCTTCAAGGTTCTTGAACACTTACTATATATATCACAACTATTTATGATTTAAAACAAACCCATTCAGGCAAATTTTGACAGGATTACTTGTGACATGTCTGAGAAAAATGCATTACTTTAGACAGTCTAAGGAAATTAACCTAGCAGATTCAGTGTATCATGCTACAAAATTTCATCTACTTTATGAAAGACACACATGGAGGGGAAAAAAACCACATTTCTTTGAACTTGCTTAGAAAACTACAAGATCTTAAGAATGTCTGCCATGCTCTCTAGACCAACAGAGTACTCAGACAGACCTTAGCAACAGGGACTTCTCTGTCCTCTATTTCTTTTTCTCTCTTTCACTCTGAGTGGTTTCAACTTTCTTTTTTTCCTGTTCTCTAACCTATTTCTTAATCAGTTAAGACTAAACATTACTTGAAGTTAGAACAAGGTTCCAAATTTTTTTTTTCATCTGTTGAAAATAAAAGAATGACTTTTCTCAACTTTACTGTCTTCTCAATAATTAATTCTCTGTCAACTTGCTTGTTTGTTTCATATGATCCATATCTGGGGCCTTGTCATTAATATAAACAATAATACCTGCTAATTATGGTATAAAAATATTAGTTATCTATCATGAAATTAATTTCATGTCTACAAGCTCTTGATCATCTCTGATGTCTGCTACACACACTGGAGAGTCAAAACAGAAATGAGTGCCTTTCACAGCTACATCATTTGATATGAAAAGCCTTTGATGTTTTCAGGTTAGCTCAGTTTATAGACCCTTGAGGAAGCCTAAAATACTAAAGGTTTCTTTTCCAAATGTAGTAAGCGCTGATGGCACTTACCCTAACCAGAGAAGATATCCCGCCTGAGAAAAGAAGTGCTCCTTATTATTTGTGTTACTCCCACAACCGCAGTAACTATGTAACCCAAAGAAAGTACTCTCAGGTGGGGGTCAAAGCAGATTGTTTCTTTTCCTGTAAACCTAGTAGTGTTGCGTGTCTTTTAGTTCCAGAAAAGTTACATAAAAAGCAGCTAAAAAATTAATTTAGATTTTTTTTTATATCCTTGGTGACATCGGAAATTGGCAGATACCTTATTATTACCTATATAATTGGCAAATGCCCTTATGTTACTAAATCTATTAATCTTAAGACTTACATTGAAGGTATTTAGGGTATTTTCTGCTTCAGCTATCTTCCAAAATTCCTGGGTCTTCATAAAACAGAGCACATGATTGTCTAACAGAGCCTTATGTTGAATTAATGGTTGATATAGATGTTCCTTAGGGTTTTAAAAGACTTGTTATGACAGCATTTTGCCTTCTGTTCTTGTAGCAATGACTGGTGATTACTTGAACATAGAGTGCCTGCTACTACTGCAGTAACTTATTTGGATTATGATTTCAAAGATATAAATATGCCTTGAGGCTTGGAAAGTAGATAGAAGTTTAATAAATATGGATATAAATAGCTAACTAAATAACCCAGCACACAGAGTTTTACAGATTAGTTCTTTGCAGATTTCAAGGCAATGCTATCAATAAAGACAGAAAAAAGGATGAGCTGACTCCACGTGCCAGGAAGCTCTGCCAGAGTTTCAAAACGTTTCAATGGTTCAGCATGCTGGTGATTTCAGATTAGGAGTTTTGAGAATACTTGCTCTGTACCCCAATGTGTACTATATTTGAGAAGGATTAGGCTAGCTAACAAATCAAGCAAGATTAGTAGATTTAACCACATACTACTGCAATATATAGAATTATTTTGGACTTTGACTAATGTGACAACTTGCACACTTGGACTGACATGGAAGAAGACTTCTGAAGACTTAATCATAGCTCCAAGGTTTAAAACCAGTGGTTATTTTAACTATTTCCTATAGAAAATTCCCAAATTTAAAAGGAAGATAAAACTTTGAACAAGATACAATACTTGAAGGAAAAGTGGAAAGAACTTCCTTATGCCAACAAAAATTCCTTCACTTTTCTTCCTGAATGTCATTACAGTCTGCATTAAGTACCAGCATATGCTATAAAAAACATACCTGTTGGATATACATGTAATGGAATTAAAAACATCTTTCAGTGAAAGCGATCAAAAAAGTTTTGATCATACAGGAAAAGCAGTATCAATATGCATTTAACAGAAAAAAAGTTAAACGAAGAACTATTAAGATTTCCCTTTATCCCAAACTGTTTCTTCACCAAACTTGGTACGCACAGCACGAAGTAGATCCAAACCTCTTTGTAATACGCTCTCAGACAGCAAATGCCCGCAGCGGCGATGTGCTGCTGCCTGACTGGAGCCCAGCCACGGCAGCAGCAGAGGGCACGCTTTCCTGGGAGAAATGTGTAACACAACTCTACTCCATCACGAAGCACTGAGATTTCAGCACACCCAAGGAACATGCTCTGCCTTCGTGGTGGATCTGCCCATGTGTACCAGTCCGACACATGAGGAATATGTCAGAATTAATGTGTATGTACACTATGACTATGTTTTGCATTTTCCAGTGGATTTGGCCCTTCAGATTACTTTTAAAACCAATGACCCTGACACTGATAAAGTTTTCAGGTATTCCAAATGACTGCTTAGGCTTACGTTTGCCTGCTTTTGGCTTACTGCCTTTCTCAATAGCCTTGAGTCAATCTCACACTGGACATACAAAGCAAGGACTTTCTATTGTCTGCAATATATAAGATGAGAAGAAGACAGGACAGCTAACCAGTAGTCCTTACTTGCCAAGGGGACTAAGGCATCTAAAGGATGCTGTTAGTCACAAAAACCTTGCCTAATCTAGCATGCACCTGAACACCCTCCAGCACTAGCACCCCACACAAACCAACCCACCTAACTCATGCCAGTGCCAAACTATGCAGCATCTAACTCCCTTCTGAGCCCTCTTCAGCTGTTAGCATGTAGGAGCCAGTCTTGCAGGCGAGGCCAGACCAGGAGACTCAGTAACCTCACTCAGGCCATGGAAAAGCAGTTTTAAATCCCCGATCAGTTTGAGAGAGTTCAAAGACCCTTATCTGTCACAGCATGCCAACCGTGAGGCAGCTGGGTGATCTGAAGCTGGCCTGTTCTCAACCCACGCTACCAGAGCTGCTCCAGTTTACATGGAATGCTTGAACGCATTCACCAGGACAGTCTGTACCTTATGAGCTCAGGTCAGTCCCCTAAAAATGGACAAATCTGAGTTACAAATTCATGGTTCCATGACTATTCAGTAGAAGCCTGAAATATTGAATAAAATTGGGACTTCTTCTTGCTCTTGCCCTTTGACATTGCAAGCATTCCCACTGTTCCCCCTGTTATCTTACATCCTGCAGATTGAGGCTTTCTAGTGGGAGTGATGGATTTTCTTCTTACTATTCCCTGCTGCTTTGTTTATCATCTAATGTCTTGTCATGCAAGTTGGGTGCAGCTCCATAGAAATTAGTAGAGTAGTTCTGAAATGCAGTCCACATGGAACTGGAATCGGGCTTTTTTCTGTTAGTATTTTTATAGCTTACTTTTTTCAAGCCTAAATCAAATATTCTTAGATCATTCTCATGGAGTACCTATCATCTCTAGCAGTATAAAAACAGTTGCATGCTACCAAACCTTTGAGAAGATGAAAAATTAACCGTCAAATGTGTCCTTGCTCACACCTTTAATAAAATATTTTTAAACACTTTCTTTGTTATTATTAGTAACAGCCATTTGTAATGTGATTCTTACTCATTGATCAGGACCCGGCTGTGCACGGCACAGCTATGCCAAACATCCCCATACCAAAGAGTTCATAATTTAAATATGAGATGAGAAACCACACGTCAATACAGAGGAAGCACAAGGAAAGAACAAAAGATTTATCTTCTACAGTTATGTAAGTGGTCATTTAGGAAAAGAAAGCTTGCAAGGAGTAGTGAGAAATAACTGTATGCAAGCAAAGAACAAGCACTGAATGTACATTCTGTGGTTTTACAGGTATCTTCTATAACATGTAGTTGTGACAATGAGAGAAAAGTCAGCACTATATCAAGGTACAAGATGTCACTTCTGTCTTGTTTTCATTTCTATACTGTTTGGTTGCTCAATTTTGGATTAATTTTCCTGTTGCTATATTAGACTTTTTGCTCTGTTTTAATTCTCAGGGGCAAAGTTCTCTATTCTTTTTTCTCATTATCATCCTTTCCTTTTTCTCTTTACATTGCCTTTACTAACTAAACAATACGCAATAAGGCTTAGGACCCTGTCTTATTTAAAACATTAACATCAAAAAATAATGAAAATTGTGAATGATTTAAATAATTTAATCTAAGTTTGATAAATGATACACTGTAAGAGAACTGTATAAAAATATTATGAACTTCCACTTACAACTTTTTGTGTGATGAAAGAAAGTCTTATTTCATCCTCTTATTTTCTCTGTTTTTTGTCCATATATATTACCTTGGAATTGCTGAAATTTTTTTTTTAGCTTTGAAATCCTCCCATCCATTTCCAATAAGAGTTTTGACTGAATTGACATATTTCTCTCTTTGCTTCTTTTTTTTCCAAGGATTTGCAGAAATTACTGAACTGTATCATGCCACTACAAGAAATCTACTTTGGATTCAGATTTCAAAGAGAGATCAGCACAGGGATGCTGTATATTGGCTTTGAAGGACATGATATTCCTTAATAGCTTCCTCAAAACTTGCATGTATTTGCAGATCCGTGCTTAGTCCCACAAAGGCAGAGGATCTAGAAAGCAAACAGTTTGTATAAAACAGTCTGCTGAAAATACTATTGCTTTTTCTATGTGGTCCTAATATACAGAGTTGTATGCAATAAATCAGAAGGCTTATACTACATAGGAAAAAGCTGTTTTTTTGTGAAGACTAATTGCTTGCTCTAGTGAACATCTTCTGTTCCATCCCCAGTACTACTGTTACTTCTAAAACCAGAAATCTCATCTCTCCCTACTTGATGTGCTGTAGATTTAGACCCAGGTGATACTCTTCTGAATGCCTCATTTTCAGAAATCAATCTGGCTAGTTTCATGGCAAACTTTTTACCTGCTGGCCCCCAACTCTTCAATTTTTTAACCCTGTCAAAATAAAATTTTTAATATTTCTGTCAGATTACTCTATTATTATCAACAACAGAGGAAATACAGCGTATCTTACACACTAGTCCTTGTTGATGTGTTTGGATAATTTTATATTGCAACTTATATTTCCTGTTGTAAACTTGTCTCTGCTTTCAGAAGTATTTATATTACTTTTTCCAGTTCCTCTCTACAAATAAAAAGCTAATTTCTTATTTACATCAGGTGATAAGTGGTTTTGGCATAAAAGCATTGATTGAAATCCCACTAAACTCTTACTCCAGAGTTTACAAATAAGTTTAGAAGTGCTACACAGTAATGCAATTCTGTAAGACTTTCCCAGTGCAAAGATTTCACTAGTTATCATATCATTTTGCCTGTAAACTGAAAACTGCTTAACAACGTCTAGCAGTTGGTATTAAAAACCATAGAGATATCATTGCCTTCATCTTCTCGGTTCTCAGCATGTAGAATGACTGAATAAGGGCAGTCTCATCTCTGACAGATGATATCTCCTTTCTTACGGATCTCTTCCAAAAACATCAACTTTTCTCTTTCTCCATTGTAATGCACTGAACTTCTCACCTCTCCTAATCATTAACCATTAATCATCCTTCGTGGTGTGACACTTAAACTCTAGGTAGACGGTTAGGAAATACTGAATGCATTCATACATAAAAGAAGAGGGACTGAGAAGAAAAACCGAGTGAGGAAAAAAGCATATTTCAGTTCCTGTATTATTCACAGTGAACAGGCTTTGAGATGGAGATCCTGTCTTTCCCTTTTCCTCTGTGTTGATGCAGAGTACTCTCTCAAGTGACATAGAAGTTGATAGGTAAGATACCATGTTTTATCACTCAGCTGTACATACTATACCCATCTGTGTCTTACTTTTAATATCTCAACCTCATATTCCAAGGCATGGTGAGTTATCATACCGCCCATTTCACTCTGACAGCATGGGTTTAAAATTGCACTCAATTTCATATCAGAAACAGCTTGGTAGTATCAGATTATCTAAGTCAAGTCTTCCTTAGGCATGAACTGCTTCTGCTTTCATTTTGCTTCAGATTCTTGTTGATGCAGATCGCAACAACCCTGAACTAAGGAAGCGGGCAACAGCCGAGTCTAGCAAGTTCAGCAAGATTTAACGACAAGCTACAGGCCTTTCACTTGATGACAGTTGTTGCTCCTTGGGTCTCACATATGAAAGCATGAATAAACAATGAGAAAAGACATTTGGTGGAAAAATATGAACATGCCCCTAGCTTTCATTGAAAGACACTTGGACAAGTGAAGAATGACTGAAATTTATCTCCTACCAACATGCAGTCTCTCAGGTGCTCAACTAATTAGTGATGGTAAATCATTGATGTCAGGACTATGCCCTACTGAGAATATGTCAATGTTGACTACAACTTTTAATATTTTCCCTTCTGGCACGCTCAGTCCTGGCTCATCTATACTATCAAAAACTCTTGTCTCTTTAGTTTTACAGTTTAATACAAATGTGGTATATAATTTTTCATTACCTTTCCTGTAAAAGATCTATCACATTTATATTTTGAACTAATACGTGACAGCACCTTTTTTCATGTGTTGATTTTTTCATAAACTTAAGTCACTACAGTAAAATTTGAACATATTCTAAAACATTGTGCATATTGACTCAGTTCACTTGCCCAATGGTCAACGTGATCATCAAAACATGTTTGGCCAAGAAAAATGTTCCTATCCTTTCTAGCTTATATGCCACAGAGATCCAACAAGAGTTATATAAAATAAAGTACATAATCATTCAATAAGACTTTTATCCTGTTTTGTTACTCTAATTCAGCAGAAACAGCATGGCCAAGTGAAGACTTTCACTAATTAGATTTTTCTTTCTACCAGGTGTTCTTCAGTAATTCCTTGGCTTGCCCTATGGCACTGCTGCGGTCTCCTGCTCAAGGGCTAGCCAAGCCCCTAATGGTTTAGCTTTAGAGAGCAGAGCAAAGAAGATGAGTTATTATAGCACAGTTCCAGGCATTGGTAAGGAGCACACCATGAATATTCCCAGCACTATTTTCCTCCATATGAATGTACCCACATTTCAACCTTTGATAATTTTTTGTGTCAATGCATTCTATAATCAGAAAAGAGCTCCCCACAACTTTTACTTTTCAAATGTAGCAGGTTTTTAACATGTGTACATGTTATTGCTCACACTGTAACAAAAAATTTTAAAAACCCTGGCTAAACATTGTGCATTGTTTTTCAGGATTGTGGTTTGGTTTTATAATACTACTTTGAAAAGAAGATGTTAATGTAGGGTCTTTATCTACAAATTCTTATATATGCAAGTAAGTGTATTCATGCGAGTTACTTCGGTGGAATTATGAGTAAAGAGGAAAGACCACAAGATCTTGCCCCGCTCCCCTCACCACAAGATTAATTTCACTGAATGAAGGGCTGACAAGACTGTACTGCATAAGTCCCTGCAAGCCAGCAGTGCAAGACAGTCATTTAAAATAAAAAGGTCAATGAAAACCCAATGTGGCAGTTGGTTCAGGTCACCGACTGCTGTCCTTTTCTCTCCAGCTCTCAAGCCCTGCACGCACACATATACTTGGCTACTCAGTGAACCTAGATTCTGACAAATGTGTCCTTCAAACTCAGTTCTCAAAAAAGCTTTCAGAGTAGCAAAAGTAACACTGCCCTCCTATAATCCTGTACTGCACCTTTGGATCTGTGGAAGTAGGAGATTGGGTTTTGTCTTGGTATCGCAAGTAGTGTCACAAGTATAAGCGTGGGAGTCCAAGATGTGAAAAGATAGTAACATCAGCACCTGCACCTTTACTGACCTATCTACAGCCTGTTATTTATAAACCCCACATGTTCCAACAACATCACATATTTCATCACAATTCAAAAACTACAATCACATGACTTGATTATGTGCTTGCACACTGCCTGGTTGGGTAGTCTCTATCCTTGCAGGTTTTTAAGATCTATCTGGATAAAGCCCTTAGTAACCTTGTCTTATAGCTAGTCTTATAGCTGACCCTGATTTGCGCAGGAGGTTGGACTAGAGGCCTCCTGAGGTCCCTTCCAGCTTGAGGTATCCTGTGAACACAGCACACAGACATACACAAACACACAGAACAATCTCCTCACCAAATTCCACCTGCATAATTTCTTAGAATTGATGACGTCACAGCTCTACTGAGTTTCCAATATCCCAAACATTTGTCATTTAGACAGAGATACTAGTATCTAATCAAGGTCAGGAGACATATAGCTGCGGCTAATCACAGATCTAGATGTGGATAATCATATATACAGCAGCTTCTAGTTATCTCCTTGATAGCAGCTGCTAGATTTTTTAGGTTAGCTATGTAGATTATTGACAACAGAACCATGAAGAACTATCACACTGTGTATCTTGTTTTTCTGCTATCTCAAATACACTTATTAAAAAAGCAGAAATTCTTCAGTGTCTACCTCCTGTTAATAAAAGCAGTCATAAACATTTTTCTTAGTGTGGTTCAGGGCAAGGACACAAGTGTTCCAGTGCCTATGAGGTTTCTGTACTTTGAAGCACAAGCTTGTAGTACAGAGGCTACACCAGCTCAGTTTTGGCTTTTGCATTCATAGCAAGCTGGGTCTCAAAAAAAGCTACTGTTTTACTGGTTGCATGTTAACTTCAAAAAGTATGTTCATCTGACAAGGACATTGACTGAGAGAGACAAACCATTGCATAACCTTCTGCCTGGTTCCCTCACTTCTCTGCCCAAGCAAGACAACGTACATATAAAATCCTGGCAACATGGTATTTAAAATTTGGCTTTTCCATTGACTGGACATCTAATGAACTATGATCCAAATAAAATGGAAAGATCCTTTTCTAGAGTGATTATCTGTAGTGATTATCTCAGAGCAGATAGTTACACTGTGTCCTTGGACTTCAGTGACATGAACACTATACTGAAGACAGGCATGTTCTTTAGCTACTGTGAAAAAAGAACAACAAAATGACAGGTGTTCATTGTAAAAGCTTTAAAAACTATTTGATGAGTAAAGAAGATGTAGTTATATGCTGAAAAAGAATCAAGCTAAAACATCTGGGGTATCAGAGTGGGCTTGCAGCACTAAATGTGTTGGAAAAAGCAAAATCTTTCAGCTGGCCTCAGTGAACATCAACATGTAAGGAATAAACTGACTGAGCTCTTGTAATGCATCCCTTATAGGCATATTTGAGGGAAAAATGCATAAAAGTATTATGCACTATTCTGTTTTCACATTCATTAATGCCAAAACCAGAGCTTTCCAGTGACCTGCTTGCTCTGCTCAGGGCTGTGACTAATGGAGCTACCACAGCCTAATCCTCCCAACACTCATGGCTCACTTCTTCCATGCTAATGTACATACAGACTATTTAAGGGAAAAAAGCCCACATCCACATTTAAGCTCCACTACTCCCCACTTTCTATTCCTTCTTATAACACAAAAGGGTAGGTCATTCTAGCTTGAGTGTGAAAGAGGGAGTAACATAGTCCCAGAAACAGATCCTAACACCTACTACATGCAACAAGATGTCTGAGCACAAGTTTATTCCAGGCTTCGCTACTGAACTGCTTCATGAGCATTAGGAAGTCAGTGCACTTCCATCCAGCAGCTCCATTTCTCTAAACTGATAGCAATATTGCCTTGCTATTACTAGAGGTTTGGAAAAACAAGAGATAGCAGTAAAGACAAAGAATTTGGATTCTTTAGCCAAAAGAAGAGAAGACTGAAGGAAAAAATCCTATAAGTCTTTAAAAAGATACTCCACAGCCTCCTAAGCTAGTTCATCTTATGGTCTAACTGACCTCACTGTTATAAAGGTTCCTCCCCCACTGTCTAACATAACTTTCACTTGCTGGAATTTAAACCCTTCTTATCTGGTATGTCAAGAACATGGAGCAGAAATTATTCCCTTTCTCTTTGCATCATGGTACTCACTAACTTTTATCACTGGTTATGGAAATTGTATCATAATATTGCATGGATCTTGGAGTGCATTTTGGAGTTTCAGTTAAAGTAGACTAGCAGTATGGAAAATGTTTAATATGTCAGATAACCCAAAGTTGCCTAAGGTGGAATTCATCACCATTTGAGGCAAGTACCCCAGGCTTCCTTTATAGTCAATGAAGCCTTGGCCATGATCCACCTCATCTTCAAGTTCTAAGTCTAAAACAAATCATAAATGGCCCAGTTTCTCTTCACTATTTGGTGAGCGTAGGATGACTGTTTCAACTATGGATGCATATATAAGAAACACAGACTTATAGAATAATTTCATTTGCAAGGGAGCTCCAGGGGTCATCTAGTCCAGCCCACTGCTCAAAGCAGGTCTAACCAGGTCAGGTCGCACAGAGCTGTATCCAGTCAAGTCCTGATACCTCCAAGGATGGATATTGCACAAACTCTGGGCAACCTGTTCCAGTATTTGACCATCCTCATGGTAAAAAAAAGTCTCCTGGTATCTAACCAGAATTTCCTGTTTTCCAACTTGTGTCCATTACAGATGTCTAAAATCAGCTGAGATCTGACCCCTAATGCAATTAACAGGCTACTCTTTTACAATATTGTGCTTGTGCTCACTTATTTGAAGGTCTTTGCAGCATGCAAAGAGTTTTCAAACCTGTGTTAATGCAAGATGTGTTCCAAGCATTAGCAAGACAGGGAGTTAGGAAAGGTCTAAAAGCTCCACCATAGTCAGTATTTCTGGACGAGGAAAGTAATGAGAATCCTCCCCTCATACACCAAGCATAGAAGTTAAGAGACTCCTCCATAGGACAGTCAGGTTTTGGCTCCCTATTCAAAATCTAAGAACAGGGAAATATAAGCAAAATCAATTAGAAAGCCCAGCATTCATTTGGAGGAGGCCCATCAGTGTTACTGTGAGAACTAAAGAAAATACAAGAAATGAGAGCTTCAGACATGAGAGCTACCCGGCAACTGCTGGATAAAATCTATGCATTTGTAATAGACAAAGCTCATCTGCCTGCTTATAATTCAGGGAAGATCAGTGTGTTGTTATCAGTATAGCAGAATTTGAGTAATAAATTTTGGTGGACACCATCATTTGCACTTCCCGTTTGGTTAGAAGGCCATTGTAACAGCTGTTTTTCTCACCAAAAGCAGCTGGCTGGTGATATTATTTTTCAATTAATGATGCTACACTATGAATAGATTACTGCATGTAGACATGAAAACAACGACAATTAGTGAAAGAAATTAAGCGATGTAACAAAGTAGGTTTTGGCTTCCATTTAATTGGAGGGTAGGGAAAGTCGGAGATGCAATAAAGCCCTTCTGGACATAGCGAAATTTGTATGCTGAAGGCTCTCAAAACAATCCAAGACAGACTGGGTGAATGGATCTAGAAAAAGCGAGAATTAGGAAAGTGTAGAGGAACAGAGAGTAAAGATGCAAAAGACTTAAAGCAGTATTGAGAAAATCTATGGGGATTTTGATTTTTAAATAAGAATGTAATTTTGCACTGAATCCTTAAATGAATAGAGATTTGAGTTATTTAGAACTGAAATGCTGTCATTTTATCTCTTTACATTGTACATGCACTAAAGCAAGCTGTGTAATCCTGCACTTAGTTGAGCATGAAAGTAAAGCTTTTTGGTTTTACCTTTCAAATCACAATAGAAGAAGAGATGATACAAAAAGGAAAACAGCCTTATGTTAAAGGAGAACATCTTACTGCAGTGATGCTTGTCTGGCCCGAACTGGTGAATTCCGTTCCGTATTTTAACTTGCATTTCATGCTAGCTGTGGAAAACATAGCCTAATTTGGGTATATAAGAGGTGAGATCTATATTAATTAGTCTTAAAGATCTAAAGTACTCCTCTATCGTAAAATGAGGACCAAATCAAATAGTTGAAACAACTGCCTCCGTGCTCACGTTACTAAGTTTTTAACCACAACAATGAGTTGCAGAATATTCCCAATTCTTCTCAGAAACAAATAAAAACACCAAAAAGCAGGAAGAAGTAAATAAACAATGGCTATGACCTAGGAAAAAGAAGATCTGCTTTGCAGGTATGTGACTTCTAACCAATATGATAAATGATAATCTATGCTCTACACCTTGCTATGAATGAACATGTGTGTGAATGTCAGCTGGTGCAAAAGAGACTCTCTGTTCAGAGCTCGGGTTTTCTTTCTTTCTCATGCCATCCTGTTCTGCTTTGTGCTCCTTTCCCAGACAATAAGCAGGTGAGCACATTTAGATCCTGTCCATGTACAGCAAAAAGTCAAGAGCTCACATTCCAAGGACTCACACCCCAGAATTCACACCTTGCAGAAACACAGGCTTTTCTTTAAGGCTATATAACAGATCTCTCTGGCTATGCTTTATAGCCTTCACACATTTGTTGTTCCACTCCCTTTTCCTGGATCAGAAATTGATGACATCTTCCTTGCAGTGAATTGAGGGACAGGGATATTGAAATCCTGATATTTCTGTATCAGTCCCAATCTTCCTTGTTTTTTACAAAACCATATTCTTGCAGTTGGTGAAATCAGGATTAAATTCTCTGTCTAAACATTAATATGACCTCCCACTACCATACTCTCTACATCCCTCCCCTAAGACCTTGAAAACAGAAACAATAAAATTTCTCTCTTTTTTGTAGGAGTAACAGCCTGATTAGTAATTACCTGTGTAAGAAAGAAAGAGAGCCCCAGCAAAGAGTATGGGAGCGTAAAACTGCTATAAGACAGAAGTGAGGTCGTACACTTTGCATATTAGTTTCTAACAGAATGTGTTCTCAGTGGACAGTTTTATATAGTATGAGAATGAGATGTGCAGAGAAGGACAAGCTCTAGTCAAGTATCTACATCCCAAGTGGGAGACAGGCTAATCAGGAATTTTCAGCAAAAGATTTTTCCTCAGAATACGCCAAATTGTCATTTTGTACTTGCTGTACATTTAACACCATTAATATCAGTGAAAAAAAAAAGGAAGAAATGTTTAAACACCGGGCAAAAGCTAATGGGATGCTTCGGTTGTTGAACCCCTCCCTCCCAGCTCCATTTCCTTTCCTCTCTTCTCCCTCTGCATTGAAAGGTTGTGGATGGCCATCTCTTGCATCTAACAGTATGGTTCTTCTTCAAGTCAACTGCTGAGAGAGATGTCTTTTTCCAATGACAATATCTCAGTACCCCTGACACTGAGCACCTGAAGCCTGAAGATAGACAGCCACCAAAGGACGTTTGTCCTTTGTGAAATACAACAATTAGAGGATCAAGACAAGAACTGGGAAAGAAACTGATGAATCAGTGACAGGTGAGCAGACTGCACACACAGCAAGAGCTATGATGAGGCTTCTGGCATACTTTGGAGTTGAGGTTGTAGAAACACTGACTCATTCTTATGGAGCCTCTGCCTGGGGAAGCCACTACATGGCTCCAGGGTTTTCTGGAAAAGCAGAGAGGAGACAGCCATGGAAAGGAAACCCCTCACATTATGCTTTATACTATGAATTTCTGTAACTGCTTCACGGCATTTCTATACCAGCTGAGGAAGCAGTGCATGGGCTTTCTGTTCTGCTCACTGGAAAAGAATATGAAAGAAGCTCTGAAAACCCTGGGGAGAGGTATTGCAAGTTGTAAAAAGCATTCGTGCAATATGGAAAAAACAAAACTTCTTTCTTCCTAGCATCTGCACAGTGAAAGATGAAAATACACATAAACTTTCCTAGAAATGCACACACTTTTTCTTTAGAACTTGAAAGGCCCACAATTCAAAAAAAATGTATAAAAATTCCATCGGGATTTGTGTTATTATAGTATTCTTCACACCTCACTCTACTACAGTTTATTTGCTACTTGTTCTGCAACTGCTAAGGAGTTTTGTTTTCCAGCTAGTCTCTCAGCAACTACATGATGGTCTGTAAAAGCACAGAACATTCTGACTACTGAGGAAAAGAGAACATAAACATATTTTAAAATAAGCCACAACTCCATCTTAGTTTCTGTCTCCTGATCCGCACTCTTTCTATCAGCTTCATTCAATTTACAATTTGATGTCTTGCTTTTTCAATTTACAGTTTGATGTCTTGCTTTTTCTAGTCATTATATCAGGTTTATGTGGCAATTAAAAAACTCAGGTTTTCTTGGATTTTTGAAACACACCTTGCATATTTTTCCAATAGCATAGTTTAGAGAGGTATCACCTTTCAACGCAAAAATTCAGCTTAACCCAGAGCACCTAAAAACTTGCAAGCAAAAAAACACTGGAAAGTTCCCTAAACTGAAAATGGAGAATTATTACAAATATAGTAAAACATTCAAGTGTTCTTAAGAATATTTACAGAACACAGCACATTTTATAGTCAGATTAAACTAATCATTACATAAATGGTTTTGACATTTATATTTTCACCACGGTGATTCATACAGTGTTTTAAAATGCCAGCAAGGATATAATTTTTCAGAAAACTTATAGTTTGACTTACCGGAAAGTACAGAAGAAGTGATCCAAAAAGAATGGTTTCCAACAGCACCAGCCCTGAAGCCCTGATACTCTAGAAGACAAAAAACAATACAAAATATTAGAAAATTCTCTCTGTGTGCCATTTAGATGCTCGGTTCTTTGCAGAAGACACCTTCACTTTTGTCAGTATAATGCTTGCACAGTAACACTTATTAAAGCACAGTATTAAGCTGTCTGTCATATTGGCATGCTCCACATTCTTTAATTCACAGACCCATTACAATGGTTGTGTTTTACAAGATCCAATTTAAAAGAATCACTCTTTTCTATGTTAAATACTGTTCAACACACATTACCTAGAGACATTTTGAAACTGCTAAAATTGCTCTCCAGTGTGACGAATTATGGATCCTGGGAATTACAGATACAAATTTAACTGTAGAGTTTGTTCTGTACTATTTCAATTTCAAGAAGTCCTTCGAACACTTTGACTTATTTAATATTAATAACTTGGCTTCTATAATATGTATGAATAATCTACAGTTTTACTGAATACAGAGCGTGCTCTTAGATTGGAAGTGTGTTTTATTTTTCCTGAAATTTTGAAAAAAGATGTTGATTCAGACATTAACTTGTCAGGATTGTAAAATATCATGCCATTTCCTCACTGATTCTAATGCAGTCTCTCCATCATAGTTTTCTTACATTTTAAAATAAAATTTAAAAAAATCAATTCTTTTTCCTAATACAAAGTGTATTCCAATAAGTTTGATGATTTATGTACAGTGCATCTGCACCTTACCTTAAAGACAAAACATCAACACTGCTTCCTATCTCTTTAACCATCTCCTTCCCCTGAGATACTGTTTCATACACTGTTCTGGAAGAACACAGTGCTTTCCCAACTGCAAGCAATGCAGGCAGACAGGACAGCAAAAGAGGCTTTGCCAAAAATCTCTTGAAAAATCCCCTTCTTTCGCATCATAAAATCCTCTTGTGGGCTGGAATCAATGGTTTGTGGTAATCTCTCTAATGGTTTTAAATGGGAGTTGTTTATCTTTCAGAAGCAAGTCAATCATAAAAAAAAAAAATCTCTATCTGAATGGATTTACAGACAAATTTCTGGTGCCCTGGGGTCCAGTTTCTGCTTGCAAAAGAGTGGTGGAATTTTCTAGATAAAAATTCACCTTTTCAGTGAATCTATAATCTTACTCAGATTTCCTATTTCATCATTCATTTTTTCAAGTGGTCACTTTGACAGCATCTAATGTGCTGAATGTAGGTTGAAAGATACAGAGAAAATTCTCAGGAAGCCTTTTAAATATTAGGCAATTATGGACCTACCTAATTTCTAGGCATGGTGAAATTTTGCAGCGAAGGTTGTCTAAAGCATGTGTATCAGCAGAAACGTCAACATCCTACACAAGTGTCCACCTCAAAAATTATCATGAGAAGTTACTTCCAATGGGTATTCACATCAAAGCTTCTGTTTTGAGGAAAACACTAATATAACAACTCCAGGGGCATCTTGGTGCTACCGATGCTATTTTAGTCACAGTTAAAGCCTGGAGTGACAATTATGAATGGTTGTCCACTGGTCTTAAGATGATAATGATGGCTATTTGGTTCAACCACTGCAAGATTTTCCCAGGAAAATCTTGGGACCACACCTTATTTCCTTAATTTTGGGCCAGAATTTTTCATGTATTTGAGAATCATTATTAAGGCTCCTCTTTTCTACACCTTTTGAATTCTTCCACTTTTCCTCCTGGATCTTAACCTTAAACTTGCATATTAAGGATTGCAAAACTGTTCTGCTACCTCTCTCTAAAAGTGCACCCTGAAACTGAGACATATATATTTCTAGCAAAATTCTCATGGAACTTATATGCTTCCATGAAATGTTTCTTAAAAAGCAAGGCAAAACAAAACAAAACAAAACACCAACACATAGCTAAAATACTGTACCTATCTTTCTGAATAGAATGCAATGCCTGCCTTAGCAATTGCTGAAACTTGAATATCGACCCACAAGTGCAGCTTATATTTACACTGCGTTTCTGCAACGCAAGGCATTTGTTTCAAGAACCCAAATTAAGTGTTTTGGGTTTTTTTTTCTATTACTATGTTGGGTAAAGCGTAAACACAATCCCAAATGCAAAAAGCTGGGAAACTGGTAACTGAAATGCCAGTGTCAGGTTTTTTAGGCTCAAGTGATCCCATTGTTCAATGACATATCAAATTCAACTGAGTCAGTACTTTATATAAATTATTTCTGTCACTTGGATAGATGAGCAGCCTCACCCACTAGTCTGCTAATGTAAAGATGGTGCAGCACTCCTATACTGCATTTCCCAATGTAACAGCCCTGCCTCACTTCATCTAGAAGGATACTCCAGAGAGACACTCACAAAGCACATATATCAACAGACAAAAAATTGCCCCAAACACATTGATTCTGTATTTGTGAGACACTCATTTGTTATAAGCTACCCTAAACATCAAACAAAGACCTGAAGGGACGATGCTATCTTTTATGGCTGCTGTAATAAAATTGTTTATGTACCCATATTTCTGTATTCAGATGCATTCAACTTTTTCAAATGGCACTATAAAAATCAATACATATAGACAACTTTTCAAAACTGCTTTCTGCAGACACTTCTGTTCTGATCTAATATAACACCAAAAAGCTGGAAGTAAATGTTTAGATGCCGGTTATGAAGTCATTAAATGGAATACTTCCAGGTTATTTTAATTAAGAAGTGACTAGACTCCCAATTATTTTATAGCTTAAATGTCTGAAGCTATGGATCATGCATACTACTTTGACATGTGTAATAGAAAGTGCAAATATTTTTATAAACTATAAATGGCAGTATGAGTTATTTCACACTTCTAATGAACACATAAGTTTAGCCTGAGCGAGATGTAAATTTTGTGTGCAGCAGATGAAAAAAAAAAAACTTAGAAAGCTTAGAAAAACTTAAAATCTGTCTCCAATAACACAAGTTTCACACTTTGTGATGTCAAGTTCCCAGCACTATATCATAAATTAAAAAAAAGCATTATAGGACCATGTCCACAAGATTCCTTTTGTGGCCCTGACTCTGCCGTAGCTGGCGGCTCCACACATTTTGATACAGTTTTTCTTCACATCTTTGTAAGACAACAGCGCTTTACTCACTGGGAATTAATGCACTGGGGTCTGCCCAACACCATGCAAGACACTGGCAGAGGTCAGTGAAGTCACATCTCTCACGACTGATCAATACACAAACCACTAAAGAATCTTTTTTTTCTTATTTTGTACAATGCATCTGTATATGACAGAATGGCCAAGAAAGTAGCTGAAATGGGTATCATACAGGGAAGACAGAAATGATCTAAAAAAGCTGGTCTTCGAACAGCTTGTGTGAACATCCTTTTCCAAACAAGTCTTTCGCATCCTGATCAGTCTTTTCTTATTGAGCTTTTTTCTGGGCAGCATGATCATAAGATAACCTGCAGGGGCAAAGAACTTCAGCATTTCCAGCTCTTCTTCCAAAACAATGAATTAACCCCTGATTTTCGTCTCACCCGTGTTCCAGTAGGAACCATTTTCTGTGAATTCTGTCTATGCACTTCTGTTTCCTGCCCTAAAAGAAAAGTGACTTACAGAGCAACACTGGAATTCAAAATGAGCTTGAACCTAGGTTTTGACTGTGCTTTTTATCTCAGTCTTCGATACCTGGCGAATGGGTGTTTTAACCCAACATTTACAGATATCACCGCTTTTCTTAACAGGATTCTTCAGCAAATGGAGTAGACGTTCTGGCAGAGATGAATGCCATCCACAGCAATGAAGAAAAGCACAAAACTTCAAATAAGAAATAGTACAACCAAAGAACTATTTCTGCATAAGTGTAGCGAAAAGAAAAAAATAGGATGGAAATGGAAATATCAGAATTCTCCCAAAACACATTTTTGAAACTCTAATTGTTAATTTTCTCTACTGCAAAGAAAAAGAGGTATTTTAACAAAAAAAAAGTAACACAAAAGCTTTCGGTTTAGCAAAAAACACATACATTGATTTAAAAAATATAGGACACTTTCGTCTTCCAATAACCCCCACGACAGCCCAAGAAGTAAGGTCCAGGAAGTAAAGTCTTCATCCAGCACTGAAGCTTTAATAACAGGGAATAGCTAAAGAGGAGAAAACCAAAATTAAAGCAGGATGTTTTTAAATTAATTTATTAGATAAAAATATTCAATATTAGATAGATGGTATTTCCACCAGTCTCTGAGCACCAGGTTTTCCACTAAAAGTTGAATCCTCCACTGTAAGGACTTTGCAAATACAGGCCCCTAAGGCATGGCTGTGGGCAGCATCACAAATGCTTGACTTCATGGGAATCTGCAATATACACAGCAGTGAATATGCACCCATACCTCAGGAAAAAAGCCTTTGCTGGTTTAAGAAAACAAATGAAAGAATGGAAAGAAATGATAACCCAAACCCTCTACCAACTGGTGTCCACCTACACTGTCTGCACAATTAAAATTCTCCAATGGAATTCACAGAAATCAGGGCATTTTAGGATATAGCCCTGAAATTCCACACAGTGGGATTTTCTTCTACTTGCATGTAATATTTGCTCAGTTTCTTCTTCACTTCCTTAACAGCTGCTTGGGTTTTTGCATCTGCCTTGCTTGTTGGCATTTATTTTGGTTTTTGCTTATTTATTTCTCTGGCTGTTCATCTTGTGTACAGTTTGTTTATTGCTGCTTCATCTGTGTGCTCATTTCCCTTTTGGGTTTTATTTCTATGTTTACTTACTTGTACCAGTAAAACTGTCCTTCCTGGTTTTCCCTGTCTCACTTAATCGTTACACACTGCTGACACCTAAGTGATAACTGCAATTTATTTTGCTTCTAGCTTCATACTAACTTTCATACTTAGCTTAGCTACCTCTACCATACATCTTCCACATTCTCTAGGTTTGTTTACTTCTTAATTAACTGCGATCTTGGTTAAAAAATAATTTTATTACTATTATAGATAAGTCAAAGGAGGAAAAATAATGACTGAACTAGGCATTAGCTTCAATCCAGTCTCCATCCAGAAATACTGGAATCAAACCAAAAGGAAGCAATTAAAATAGTATGGCATGTATTACATTAAAGATCAAGACCAGGTATATGCTAGTCTCTACCATCTTCTTCATCCTAAGCCCGTGTTATTAGAGAGTGGCTACCAACCTTCAGTTCTGCAGTGAACAATAAAGTCCACTAAGACAATTCCAGCAAATCTGATGCAAGTTGCCAGCCATGAGAGAAATTCAAGTGAATTGCAATCAGGTGCTTCATACAAAGCTATCAAAAGGGACAGCTAGCAAAATGCAAGATAGGTTTAGGTACATAGTAGCAAATGCAAATAACGAAGTAGTGTGAGGACAGAGGACATAAAGGCCCCTGTTTGGCGGGCTCGGTAACTTCTGAATCACTGGGTATGTCATGCTACACCTACACAGAAAAATCGGCACACTAGAAGAATAAAATGTCTTGCATCTGTATGTAATGTACTTCGAGAGGCATTTATGGGAAAGGTGAGTTCAAGTAAACTAGTGTGACTTAGGCAGTGGGACAGGACTCATAGCTGAGCACATACCCTCATGTTATATACCGCCACTACAGACTGGACTGGCACTCCAACTCAAGGAGGAAGACACTAGAAATATTCACAGCAACTCCTCTCAGCCGTGATGTAGCTACTAACAGTTGTGAGATGCTACTGACCTTTTTGTGTTTCAGTGACTACTCAAAGTTAAATGAGTGTTGGTGATCTAAAGTAAACTGTTAAAACTATTCACAAAGTCAAGAAATACTCACAGTCATTACCGGCTCAAAGGTTAGTTATCACCTCCATGTGAGATTCAGGATTTGATTGCAACTCTGCACATGGGTATAGGGTCAGAGTCATGGCACATGACAACACGTGATATGATGTAGCATGTTCAGTCTGTAAACAAGTTCAGGAGCAGCTACACTGAAATTGCTTTTGTAGGCTTCCCCTTGGAAGACAAGACATAATAGTGGGTCACAGTAACCCCATGGCATATTCTTTTGGTCAGTCAAGCAAGATGTGCTGATGGAAAGGAGACAGAGCCTTGGGGCAAGGGCAGGGAAAGCAAAATCAGGGTGCTGGAATCCGAGGCAGCCCCCTGAGAAAGGAAACCTTGCCAGACTTTGGTGTCATCCAAACACAGAGACAGTCAGAGGCATTCTTCTTATTAACTGCATTTTCAATACTGAAATCTCAGTTCAGAACATAAAAACATTCTGAATTAGGAAGACAAGGAAGTAGAGGCTAGTTCCTTATTTCTGCCCTCCTGTGAAGCAAACATAGCAGTCTCTCTGGATCAATTCGTTTATGGAAAGCCTCATTCACTGTTTATCAGAGAAATACAGCTATTTTCTAACTTTCTCATATACCTCTTCTCATTAACAAAAAACAACTAAAACCACTATTACAGGAGGGAAACCAATCACCGTAGGTCTGTGCTGTTCTGTGAAGGGCAGTCCAGTTGAGACAGAAGCACCCCTTTAACACAGAGTAACTCACTGGACTCATCCAAACCAGCAGGACTGGGGCTACTGCCTGCTTTGAAAACTGAAGACTCGAACAGAAGAAAGAACAATGAAAGAGAGAGTGCGTGCCCAAGTGGAATATGTTAGATTCTTTTTATATACCTTTACTAGAAAAGGGATAAAAACCCCAACATACTGCCGCAAAATACAGAAGACTGTGCAACCACTCATCAGTGCTTGAACAGAAGTAACATGACTGAGGTGCAGCTGTTTCAAGACCATGCAGGTGTTTAACATGCAGATCATCCTGATTCCATTATGAGTTTGATGTCTATAGCTTTTCTAGGCAAGGAGCTAGCATGTAAGAAATATGCAGAGAGAAAACACAAATGTATTAATCTGAAAATAAAAAAAAAAAGTGAGATGGAATGGGCAGGTAAAGCTAGGAATAATAAGGATCCTAGGGGTCACATCTGCAAACAAACATTCATTTGCGAAGTCTTTTGACAGGAAAAATGACAAGACAAACTTAAGACTTGCACAACTTTTCATAGTAAGATCACCACCCTTTATCCTCTTGAATATATTAGAGAAGGAGATGTCTAGGTAGGGTGGCAGAGCAAAAATACTTACTAATCTACTGAATGGATTTGGAGAAACTGAAAGAAGACGAAGTAACACCACACAGATAGTTAAAGCTGGAACTACTGACACAGGTAAAACATCAATTAGCTGATCAAAGCAGGAGTACTGCCAACACTAGATCAGGTCAGCCACAGCTTTGTCTGTCCAAATCTTGAAAACCGCCAAGAATGGAGCTGGGTAACTGATGTGTTAGCCAGCTGACTCTGGTCTGGGCCTTCCCTCCTAGTGAGAAAGTTTTTCCTAATGCCCAGCTTAAACTTCCCAAGCCATAATTTGTGACTGTTGTCCCTTGTTACTTCCATCACTTCCCATTACTAAGGAGAGTTTGGATGTGTCTTTGTAATCACCCTTCAAGTAGGCTGCTACTAAATTGTCCCTTAGATTCCTCTTTGCCCTCCTATCCAAGCTTAGCTCCCTCAAGCTCTACCAGTAGGTTATATGCTCTAGTCCCCACTAGTAGCCATCCCCTGGACTCTCCCCAGTTTCTCCACACTCTTCTTGAACCACGGAGCTCAAAACTGGACCCAGTATTTCAGGAGCAGCCTCACTAGCACTGAGTAGAGAGGAATAACAGCTTTCCTTTGTCTGCTGGCCATCCTCCTGTTGCCCAGTATATGGTTTTTTCCTGGATTGTGGTGAGAGATCACTGTTGGCTCGTATTCAGCCTGATTCCACTGGAGCTTCCTGGTCTTCTTCAGCCAGGCTGCTACCTGGGACATCTGATTAATGAAAAGATCAGGATAAAACAAAGACCTAGACAGACAACATATGAACAGATGCCATTGTTAAGATGATGGTATCAAGGAAAGGGGTTTTCACAGAGCTTCCTCACCCATCTCATTCCAAGACTGCGTTTCAGCCAGGGTTTTTTATCTATCTGACTACTGGTTCCAATTTTGGATCTGAGGGAGCTGGAACTGCATGTTTCTGGAACATAAAAATGGAATTTCGTTCTCTATTCTTGGTATTACCTTCAGCTACTTCATAAAGAAACTGACCAAAACAAGAGGGCAGCTCCTGGAGGAAAACTGAAATGGTGACTACAAGAAGTGAGGAGCAAGCACATGTAGTTTAACTCTCAGATGCCACTGGAGAGGAACAGGTAAAGCCAGATCACATTCATGTCACAACACTTTGAAAGCAGGATTTCAGTGTTACTGCACTGTTCGGTTTGCTCCTGAGGCTTTCTCCATGGCAGGAAGGAACTATTCCTCAGCTCCATGCATGCCATTGCCAGTCCACCTCTCAGCTTAGAGCTTTACTGTTGATTGCCTGTGAAACTAATGAGGGGGTGGGGAGTTCCTAGGTAGCACAGGCCAAATATCCTCCATCTTACTTTCTGTTTCCCCCTACCAATTGCCTTAGCAGAGCACATTTACTTGACTAAGCCTGCAAAAAATATTTTTTGTGAAGGGCTGCTTTATGCCTTGCAATTTGCTCAGTCTTCAGTCTATCCATAAGATCTAGACCACACTAGTACCCTTTAAGACAAGCAGTCATTCCTTACCCCTGGATCTCAGAAAGTAACACCATTTCTGTGGCAAATCACATTAGGAAAGGAAAGTCATACGTGCCTCTTGGGCACTGCTAAAGGGTCATAAATAAAAGCTTAACAATTATTTGCATGAGGGAAATTAAAAAAGAATGTAGCCGGCCAAGTTGCATCAAGTGTAACAAAACAAAAAGCTAAAAAGATGGATAAACAAGCATAGAAGATACTCCATTTCAATTCTCTGTGGTCCTAAGCAATCCAGGAAATACAGCAGCATTAATTAGCATTGGATTTCTGAATGTCATCACACAAAGTCAGTGATATGAATGTCAAAGTATTTTCAGAGAGGAGAAAAAAGAAGAAATTAAAAGCCATAATAAAATTAAAGTCATTCTATATCTGCTACATTGTATATTACTGAATTAGCAGAACTGTAGACTTTTGGTGTCAGTCCAGGAAGACTGCAGATTTCTCCAGGGCCACATGTCACTGTGTATTATACGAGCATGGTACCATGGAAACCTAGCAAGGGGAAAAGGTTGGCGTATTTTGCTTTTTTTTTTCACTTTCATTAAACAGTTCTGCCACTTTCACAATATAAAGAATGACCTAGTTGGGCTATGATTTCAAGAAAATTTCCTTTTGCAAAGGTGGCTTAGCACCAGAATGTGAGCTTGCCTTACAGATAAACAAGGCCTACAAGAAATTATTAGAAAAAAATGAAGACAGATTTTTGTCTTTGATCTCAACTTTGAATACAACACATTCATACTTACTAAACTGTAAAGGATATCTACCACTCAATGTACAGCTGGAAAGCACATATGGATACATGACAGAATGATACAAAAGCAAGGAAACAGAGAACAGATACAGGTTTGCTCTGCTATGCTAAGCTGATGCATTTGAAGTGACTAGATAAATTACTACACAAAAGTGTCTCAAAACGAGTGAAACAAAAGCTTAGCTAAATGTACATGTGATGGCAGTGCACTCGCTCTCCGGTGCTCCCAGGAGGGGTAGCTCTGGTATGACCCTTGTAGTACAGGTCTGGCAGATCCATTCTACTCTACACATGAAGACACAGGAGATGTGATGGGAAGTTACTGGATTGTATTCCCAAATCTGTCTCTTACTTCTCTGAAAACCTTTCCTGTTCAAATTCTTGTTTCCTGGTATAGGTGGTTCTTTACTTCTATTAAACAACAGAAGGAAGAGGAGATTTTGTCAAGTTCTGAAGTGGAGCTGGTTGAAATGTTTAATTACCAGTTCCTTTTCTTACTAAAATATGCCTTCCCAGCAAAGAAATTTTTTCAGTATGACTATATTTTTGCTTTCAGTTCCATATGCTGTTTTTCTAAAGCCCATTGAACCTTTTTCCTGCCTCTTATCCCATATAACTTTTCCCAATTACAAACACATTGTTACCTCTTTCAGTGAAGAAGCTTTGTGGAAAAACTCAAGTGCTAATTTTCAAAAATTTTATTTCACTTGAAATTTAACTTTAAGAAATAGAATATAGAGATCTTTCTTTCTGTCCCTGAGGTTGAACTACAGAGAGCAAGATGTTTGACTCCTCTGTTAAGAGACAAAAGCTGGACCTGCCAGTTGCCAGACAGCCACTGACATTAAGGAGAGCAGATAAGAGTGGAACTGCATTTCTTTGTGGTGGTTATCTTAACACTGTTCGCACCTGGACAAGGACTACTAGGGACTAAAGAATGGCACAAAAGCAACTGGAAGGAGTCCCCTGAAGCCTGTTAGGTACCCTGGAATGGTGCTGTCATGGTTTTTTTATTTTCTTGATAACAAATTTAGGGACTGATTAGGACTGCTACCCAGGAAAAGGGAAATTTCAAATGCCATAACAAGGCTATCCTTTAATTTTATTATTGTTGGTTTATGTGCAAAATTCAAGCAACTCATTCCCAGGTAACTGCAGGAAACACTCTTCACTTCAAGGGAGGAAGAGTTGTACCTCTTTTGAAAATTTCTTTGTAAAATAATCAAGATGAAATCCTGTGTCCCATTCAACCTCTTACCACACTGACAAATACTTTTAATGATAATTGTTCTATTTGAATAATAGCCTCATAATAGAATATGTATTGCAAACACAGTACATTTCATAGCAAAGGCCAATTTTCCAAAGATACAGTTATGTGCTGCCACTTAAGCTATATTGGCAAATCGTCAGAATTTTCTTGTATTTGCAGGTTTTGTGCAGTATTCCTAAAAAATAAATATAATCCTCATGTTTTTTCATTTCCCTTTAATGAATACTTACACAAAGGTCAATTTTTTTTCTATTACTAGTTATAGCTGAGCTCAAAGAGAATATAATTATTAAATTTATTTTTTATTTGAAAAAAAAAATCAGGAAAAGCAAAGGTCAAGCAGCCATCAATCATAAATCAATTTCACTAAAAGTGCACAAGATGTCAGGGATCCAAGAAATCCCCAAATACTTTATTTTTCAATTCATGTGGCCCTTGATCCTTTCTGTTATACAAGTAACAAAACCCATTACAATATATCACAATGAAGATAAGGTGTTCTGCATTTTGAAACATGGGTCCTGCTGCATATAACTTGCACTACACCAACTACAAGACAGATACTTGAAAAAACAGTGTTTGTTGGTGAAGAACCCTCACAGTGAAAATGGTTAATGTCCCAGGGACATCTTTTCTTATAAGAGCAGGAATGCCTTCCTCGGGGACATACTCCTTAGATCAAGATACCTAGTTCTCACCAAATAGCAATGAATATGTAGATGAAGGAAAATCAGTAATGAGGTAAATAATGCCTAAGTTCAGTTTCAGTCTATTCACATCCTTATGGTTAATTTAAAAGCTGAATATGTAAAATGACAATCATCAAAACTCTGGATGACTTAAAGTGCCTGTTTCACTAGGCTATGCATTCAATTAATGCAGAAATGAAATGAAAGGAAGATGCAAAGGCATTATGGTCTTCAAGAATAAAATGCACTTTAATATTGATAGTTGTTTAATCAGCAAGAGATCAAACGGAATATACAAAAAATCTGATGGAATACAAAACCAAATTTCATGAGCAGGGGGTGGGGCTCAGTTAGCATGTTCCCCTGATTTAGTTTACAAATAGCTTCAGAATACCTGAACTGAATTTCAGCTTTCTTATTCAACATGACATCACCTATTACAGAATATAATACCACAGCTCACTAAAACAGTCTGTATAAATCGTAGTTCAATCATGTAGAAAGAAATAGTTTATGATAAATTACAGGAGAAAAAACCAACCTGACTGCAAAGCTCAAGATTCGTGATATCTCAGAGGAAACAAACTGAGAATGATGTAAGAAGAGAAGGGTTAGAATAAATCTGATAAAGAGAAAAAAAATCTCATTATTCACATGACTGAGAAGGCAAATGAACGATAGATGAAGATCATTATAGTATAGTTTCAAATCAAACAAAAACTCATAATTCTAAAGATTTTAAATCCAACTCCAGTTTATTTTATTCACTTTTACTTTACAAGAGCCAAGTGGCTAAACCGCTCCAAACCAATAGCTTATAATTGGATCTGAGAAATGCTGATGCCCAAAATGGTGAGATTTTTCAGCTCTTCAGAATTTATTACACTAAGTAATCTCTCATTAAGTTTAGATCATGGATTGTATGTTTCACTGCAAATAAAAGCACATTTGCCTTTGAAGGAAATATTGCTATGTATAACTTAATTATTCTTGCTACCATTGTATTGCTGAAAGCCCCAGCACCAGATCAGCCTCAAGTTATAGTGGACCCTGCACAAGGAGAAGTAAAAAAGACTGTCCTTCCTCCACAAAGTTAAGAGTTTAAGATAAGGGACAACAGACGGATAAGGACAGATGGGAAGAACAACGGAACAACAAGGCAATATCACATATCGTAACAAGCAATCAGTAGTCCCAGCCTATCAGTATCCCACCTGTAGTCACATATTTTGTCACCACTTGAATCTGAAGACATGATATGGAGAGCAGGGGATGCTCTCAAAAAGCATCTACCAAACACGAGGAAAGTACGAAGGGAACAAGGGGTGGTTTTTGAAAAATGTAATAAGATGATGATGATGGAGGCTGGTGTTGACACTTCTGCATCAAAGAAATGCCATCAAGAGAGAGAAAAGCTCATGTGGAAGTTCAAAAACCAAGAGGCATAGCTCATGCACGTTGTCAACAAGGAGACACAATGAGGCCAACACAAAGTGGCAGGACAGAAAATCATTTGTAGCATCATTTTGAATTCGTAGGAGCAGGCCATGACTGCATTTGCCAAGGCCAGCTCCAAGGACATTGTGGTAGTCAAGAGACAAGATAACAAGCTGAGACAAGAATTTTAGGTCTGTGGACCAGCAGAAAACATGTATTAAAAGGGAACTCAGAAGGAGTTCAGTAAGGCTTAGACATAGCCGGAGGCAAAGGGAGCTCCAGAGTCCAAACTGATATTAGATAACAAGCATGTTGCTACAGTAACTAAGAAAGCAGTAGCTGGGATGTCTTAGAGGGAAGCAGGAGGAGATCAAGGTTTCTTTTCAGCTATATAGATATTGATGAGAAGATGTCACAGAAAAATGTCAAGATTTTATTCCAGACAGAAAGAGGCACAGCTGGGACAGGGAAGGCAGAAATCAATCTGACTGTTCACAGCACGAAGTCCTAAAAAGAAGCTGACAGCAAAAGGCTGCTGCTTGTGAGCTATAAACCTTCACCTTTCACCGAAAGAAATGAAGAAAAGAATGAAAAACAGGCATATTTTTTAGTCTGAATGATGTGTTCAGCTTCCACCACATGATACGGCCAAAAAACCACATAAAAAGCAGCACATAAAGTTTCTCTGAGGATGCTAATGTTAAATAAAACTTTTACAATAAAAAAAAAATTCAGTAAAAAATGCAAGACTTTTCTAGGAAAAGGTTTCCAATACAGTTTTATTTCTGATATTTGAAAGTTCTCATACTACATTTCTTTCTGATATTGTTTGTTTTCCCAGTTTCTTAATTTAAACTATTTCTTCCTTCTCTGAGTGAAACTTTTTTAAAAAATTATTTTCTCATCTTCAAATGTGCTTCTGCTTAGTTATACTGGTTTTCGGCGTCAAAATGGGGCCCAGACACTGGCACCCTGGAATGCAAATCCCAGCTGCATCAAAAACCACATTTCAATCTCCAAACCTTGGCCAAATGCTTTTCCCAGAGACAAAGAGCTCATCAAGCAAATGAAATTTTGCACTATGAAAGCACTACGAAATTCTGCAAGCCTTCCTGGTTGAAAAGTCCCTCCACAAATTGGGCTCACACTTGGAATAGTTCTTCTGAGCCTATACACTTAGACCCTTAAAACAAAAAGAAAGGCCTACTTCAGACAGAAGTCTGCTCTTGGAAAGGGAGGCATGCCAAAGACCTTGTGCAAGCCACCAGGGACTTTTCTATTGCTATTGATTGTACAAGGAAGGTTCACAGAAGCATACAACTCCAAGACAAATAGCAGGATAAATAAATAATGTCGCTGTTATTCTGCTGACATGATAGGAAGTCCCCTCCCAGCAAATCTGTAAATGCCCATTCACAAACCCAAATGAAACTTCAGGTAAATGCAACTGTCCTGAAGTTACTGCATCAAAGAATCAGTGGGGAAAGCTTATTCCCTACAAGAGCCACAAATACAAGACTCAGCAAGAATCAAAGATAGAGAGTAACAGACAACCAAAAATCTTAGCAGTTTGCTCAGTTTAATTTCTAGCTCTGAAACAGCTTTGGAAAAATTATTCTATGCTGTAATAGTTGTTGTTGTTGGAAAATATATGCTGAAATTCAAGGATTTGATTACCTTTATTTTACATCATTTATTTTAAAAGTGAAATCATAGTGTAATAGAGTTAAACTTACATACGACTTCAAGGCTAGTACAGCCTTCTCTATGGTGACAGCTATCTTCTTGGCCAGCACCCTACACTGCAAGTGCACTACTATCGGCTCCATTAATTTGAACTTCGGGGGTCTATGTCGTAGAGTTTTGTGGAGTACTGGTGGAACAGAAGATGACAATGATTCATAGACTGCAGGGTCTTAAATAGCAAGACATCAAGGTGTCCTAGTTTCAGCTGGGATAGAGTTAACTGTCTTCCTAGTAGCTGGTACAGTGCTATGTTTTGAGTTCAGTATGTGAAGAATGTTGATAACGCTGATGTTTTCAGTTGTTGCTAAGTAGTGTTTAGACTAATGTCAAGGATTTTTCAGCTTCTCATGCCCAGCCAGCGAGAAAGCTGGAGGGGCACAAGAAGTTGGCACAGGACACAGCCAGGGCACCTGACCCAAACTGGCCAACAGGGTATTCCATACCATGGGACGTCCCATCTAGTATAGGAACTGGGGAGTGGGGGCGGGGAATCGCCGCTCAGGGGACTAGCGGGGTGCCGGTCGGCGGGTGGTGAGCAATTGCACTGCGCATCATTTGTACATTCCAAACCTTTCATTATTGCTGTTGTCATTTTATTAGTGTTATCATTATCATTATTAGTTTCTTCTTTTCTGTTCTATTAAACTGTTCTTATCTCAACCCGTGGGTTTTGCTTCTTTTTCCCGATTTTCTCCCCCATCCCACTGGGTGGGGGGGGGGGGGGGTGAGTGAGCGGCTGCGTGGTGCTTAGTTGCTGGCTGGGGTTAAACCACGACACAAGGTTAAGAAAGTAAAGGCCAGGAATCAGTCTCAACGCCAAAGTGGCGCAAATGTGTCATAGTCCACGGCTGATTCACATCACTTTGAAGGCAGTGCACTCCCCGATAAACCATGTATGTTTTCCAGATGGTCCCTAAGGTGCTGTGTAATTCAACTCTGTGGAGACAAATGTTGGCTTATGTTGTGGCTTAAGCCCAGCTGGTAACAAAGCACCATGAAGCCGCTTGCTCACTCCCCCACCCCAGCCCTGGTGGGATTAGGAGAAAATATAAAGAAAAGCTCATGGGTCGAGACAAGGACAGGGAGGGCTCACTCCCCACTTATGGTCACAGGCAAAAGACAGGCTCAACTTGGGGAAGAAACAAAACCAATTTAATTTAGTACAAATCAAAACAAAACAAGGATATTTATTAGGAAGTAAAACCAAACCTTAGAACACCTCCCCCCCACCCCTCCCTCCTTCCCAGCTCAGCTCCACTCCCGGTTCTCTCTACCTCATCCCCCCGGCAGCGCAGGGGGACGGGGAATGGGGGTTACGGTCAGTTCATCACACGTTTTCTCTGCCGCTCCTTCCTCCTCAGGGGCAGGACTCCTCACCCATCCCCTGCTCCAGCGTGGGGTCTCTCCCACAGGAGACAGTCCTCCACGAACTTCTCCAACGTGAATGTCCTTCCCATGGGCTGCAGTCCTTCATGAACTGCTCCAGCATGGGTCCTTTCTGCAGGCCGATCTTCAGTCACAGACTGCTCCAGCGTGGGCTTTCCCATGGAGTCATGGCCACCCTGGGGAGCCTCCGCTCCCCTGCTCCCCTCCATGGGCTGGGGGGGACAGCCTGCCGTCTCACCACGGGCTGCAGGGGCAAACCCTCCTCCGGCGCACCTCCTCCCCTCCTTCCTCACTGACCTCGGTATCTGCAGAGGGGTTCCTCTCACATTCCAATCCCCCCACTCACTACCAGTTCCCCTTCTTAAATCCGTTCTCCCAGAGGTGCTACCACCTTTGCTGATGGGCTCAGCCTTGGCTAGAGGAGGGTCCGACTTGGAGCCAGGGAAGCTTCTAGCAGCTTCTCACAGGAGCCACCCCTGCAGCCCCCTCCCCCGCTACCAAACCCCCTCCACACAAACCCCAAACAGCTTAATATAAAGCTATATAGAGAAGATTGTAGCTTTTGAATCCTTAGAGCTACTGTTGAGTACTGATGAAAAGACATTTTTAAGACCTACCTTGTACATTAGGGGTAGACTGTCCAGTGAACACTGTACATCATTATCTCTTGTTAATGAGACTAACTGAAATCAACCAACATATTTTATATCTAGATTTTTATTTTCTTCACACTTCAGTTTTTCATTAGGCCTAAAGTGTCTACAGTGGAACTAGGTTTATGTTTCTATTCACAAGTACTTAATTCATCTAAACCATGTATTAGAATGCAAATATATAGAGATGTGAAACCTTCAGGCTTATGAAGTAAATGCCACAACACCTGCAAACACAGGGCTATACCACCGTCACAGCCATGCCTACCAAGGTCTGCTGTCTTTGGGAACTCCAGCAGCCAGTACGTCATCTCTGATTCCCAACTGCTGCCGCAGGCTAACAGCCTCTGCACTTCTTATCTTTTCAATATGGCACCTGCAATTATTTATGTGAGAGTTAAAAAAGTAGAGCATCCCTAAAGGCATATCTTAACTATGCAGAAAAATGGTAAAGGACATTTTATGAGTTCTGTTTTATGAATAAAGGAAATGAGAATTCCACTAAAAAACCAACATCGCCAAAAAGCTGCACACCTCAAGACTGCAATAAACTTCCCTAAGAAATCACAAGAAACTAGGTTCTCACTGTAGGACATGATGAAGAAAGGGTGTATAATGCACTGCACAGAATGTGTGTATGCTGAGTGAACTGTCAGGTATGCCCACCAGCACAGCATGTAAAGGCAGCTGCTCCATCTGCGCAAGATCTCTTCCCTCTATCAAGTTTCCACTTCAGCTGAAATGTCAGAAATTGATGTCTAGGGAGAAGAAGGCAGAATGTGCACCAAAGATGAAAGGCATCCAGGCATAAGCCCATCAAGATGCCACTGTAGAGTTAAAAAAAAAAGAAAGGATTGGCTGATTTACATTAGCAAAAAAGGTATGTTTGCAAAGCCAGCATGCTTTAATATTTAAAGATGTATCACACATCAATAGCCTGTGATTATCTCACTCTGAATTACTGCATCCTATCATGGCTGCAGTAAGGGAGAAAAGACATTCTTGATTGCTTAGTATTAGAAAGGGGAACTACAGCATTAATTTGCATGGTGCCTTTCCATCTATGTGCAGTTTTGCGCAGTGTTTAAAATTCCATTGTTAAAATTCCACGGTTTTGAAATCATATTTAGCAGAACACTTAAATGTATTTACACTAAATGGAAAAATAGGAAAGTGGTGGCATAGAATAGCTAGCTACCCTGAACTCCAAATACTGGGAATCTGTATTCAAGAGAGCGTAAAACCCATATAAAAAGTCAGTTGTTATTTGCCACATTTCCCTCAAGAGACGTAAAATTATTTATTCTTGTTGATAATTAGCCATGTGGTCTTGTTAACTGTGAGTTTTTTCCTTGATCAGTGTTCCAGATATATATTTTTCTCCTCTCATTATAAGTATTTGTATTTCTGTATTTCCAACAGTTCTTGAGTGTTCATAAATGGAGGGGGGGGGGAAGACAAGTACAATAAAAGGTAGTTTAGTTATAAATTTCTAATATTTGGGATTGGAAATGGCCTCAAATGGGGCAAAGCCCTTCATTTCAATGGGCTCTATCACAGTCCTTCATTATTGTTAATGCCATATGGCAACATCATTCCAAACTGCTGTTTTGAAGACTCTCCTCTAAGCACTTTTTCCATTATTTTTCAGAGCTGAAAACAACCTTTTCCAAGTGTGCTGGTTGCTGTCAGTTTTACCTTGATGTGCTGGATTTACACCCAGAGATGCTGGCCACAGATACATTAGGAAGACGGAAAGACCAGATCCCCCAAAGGTTTCCTCCTGCGTGTGCCTGCAGTTCCCCTACCCACATTCTCATCCCTCCTTCATCACTGAAGTAGCAATTAGCCTCTTCCATGCTACGGCTGAGATCAGCTTCTCTGGTCTTTTTGCCAGTAGTGGTTCTTAGCATTTCTTAAGAGCACTTACGATTCCTCACAGCAGTTGTATTCTACCTGACAGCTCCATGTTTGAGTTGGTATGCCACTATGCAAAGGTCAGTTATTTTCAGCTCTTCTTTCTGATTAATTTGAAAAGGCAGCCTGATAACTGATGAACTCTTTAGGTTCTTTGCAGGTGATGTCCTTCCACTGTCCGGTACTTTTATAAGAAAGTGTTTACAACACAGCTTGTTTCCTCTCTAAGGCTGTGGTAGATATTTAGCCCTTGAAATCCTATGCTAACTTTGAAATAAAAAAAAAAAAAATCTGTTTTTTATTTATATTTATTTAAACATTCTGTTTCTTTCTGGTGCCATATAGCTTTGCTACCCTTACATAGCATGTAATCAGTACTGCAGTTTCATCAGTACTCCCTGTTTGATCTCTCCATTGGCTCATATAAAACTACTCACATCGATGAGTTCTTCTATTTTGTTGATGCTTTTTCTTACAAAATCACTGTTCAGCTTCTCATTTTTTAGAGTATTTGTTTTAGCATCAGTGATTTCTGTCATTGCCTAGCCAGCTAATTCTATTAGCTTAGCCTCATACTTTTTGGATGTGTTTTTAGTAGTAATGTTTGCATTATCCAATCAATAATAATGCCACAGCACACAAGGATGTTTGCTGGTGTTCACCTTGAGCTGATTTGTTTCTTAGTTGTTCAACTTAGACAATGTTTTGCACCTCTGTATGCAGCTCTGAAGATCTGACTCTGTAGAGCTGAAGGTTGCTCTGCAAGATCCTCTCATAGCCTTGTCAAAGCCTTTTGAAAACCAAACGACTAAGAGGAGCCTATTCCTTTGTATACTCCTCTACAATTGCTAGGAGACATATCTAGTCCATCCAAAGTGCTGAGAGACTCAGTTGAGCCTGTTTCTTGTTTTGCATCGTGTCCCTTTACCTCTCTTACACTGCAGAAGCCTCAACATCTCCCCAGCTGCAGTATTCAGCAAGATCAAGATCACCCTGTCAGGGCAGTCTAATAAAACTCCAATGTTTCCACTATTGAGGAAAACTCTTTTTCCCAGGCTTCACTGCACAACTCCCTCAGTGTCAAACTGGTGCTGTCAGGTGCCATCAACTTTTCTGATGGGATTTCATGCATTTTCATCTCCCAGGAGTTTTTCAGCCTCTTGCAGCTTGTGTTAGTGCCAGGCTCAGGGTTTTCAGCGTTCACTACT
Source organism: Aquila chrysaetos chrysaetos (assembly GCF_900496995.4). Classification (NCBI taxonomy): domain Eukaryota; kingdom Metazoa; phylum Chordata; class Aves; order Accipitriformes; family Accipitridae; genus Aquila; species Aquila chrysaetos. The sequence goes on along the minus strand of NC_044006.1, from coordinate 60,150,191 downwards.
GCTTGGCATGAGGGTTGTCTAGAATAGTTAAAAATTTCTTTGAAGTGATCAGCACATCTGTTTTCCCTTCTGTATTAGCTGTTAGTATTTTTTCCTTTTTTTCTTTGTTTGGCACATTTCATCTATTTACTCTCCTGCTGAAATGCCTTGTCTTTTCCCATTATAGCAGTGGCATCTGCTTTATCTGTCATCTTTTTCTGTCTTTCCCTACAATGCTTTTCACTAGTGGTTTAGCTTCTGCTACTCCTTTTGTACGTTCTTCCTAATTTTTTTAATTCTTACCATTTTGGAGTTCTCCCTTCTCTTGGCAAAGGGCCACATTTTCTGCCTGTGATTTTCTCCAGTTATGACTCTTGCAGTTTAATAACATTGCTGCTGAGCTAATCTTGGGGCAGCTGAGTCACTTTCACCTGTGTTTGACAAAGCCTCAATTGAATTCCTCAGCATCGATCTGAGCTTTCTCACAGTATCTTTCCGCAGTTTCATTTTGTGCTGTTTGCCAATGCTGACTACTGCTTGAAGTCACTAATTTGCAGTTTCATTTACAGGTTGGCAATGCCACGATTTTGGTCAGTGGTACCAGTGATAGTTTGGAGTAAGTGTGTCTCAGACAAATGAGTTGAATTTTGTTTTGCCATCTATCGAACATGCAAGTCTACATGAGTAACTACAATGCTTTCAAGAAGAGGCATGAAATCTAACTTAATGACTCTTTGCCAGGAGAACAAAAGAATGGCTTTCTGATTCAGACTCTAGTGTCCTACCTCAGGTCATAGCCTGTGCTTCATTATTAAAGGAGAACACCAGAGAGTGATCCTTCCTGCTCTATCTTCCCAGTTTCCAACAATAAAAATTATGGACTTCCTGCACCAGATATTTCACCAAAACCGCTGTGTTTAAACAGCCAATAATGGAAATATCCTTCATGATTCCTTCTAAACTCTATTTGAATTGATTTATACTTTGGGATCCATGATATTCTTTGCCAATGAGTGACATAAAGCAACTAAAGTTGTATAAAACACCTACTTGGTTTTTTTTAACCACTTGAGAGATCCCTTGAACACCATCTAGTGATATCTTAAGAGGAACCATGAATATTTGTTCACATACCAACATCTCCCTGTCTTACATGATTTTATACTGTATTTCCTGCACTGCCCTTTCCTCTGTCATCTCTTGGTCACCTACAACAAGTGTAGCTCACCTAGCCCCTTGAGATCATAATTTTTAAGAGCTTTTGGTGGTGGACCTTGGAAAAAGTACTCTCATATCCACATGCTCATAATCCACCTTCACAGAGCTATAAATACATTTGTACAGCATAACATTCTCACAAAAGCACTTTCCACACTTATCCATGGACCTAGTAGTTCTAATTTTTATTACCATTTCTATGAATTTGCAAGCATGTAAGCTGGACCTACTGATCTTAGTTCTTGTCACCATTACAGGAAGTCTTTACAAACACAGATGTCACATTTCCTATTTTCCATTCCTCCTCTACTGCTACTAATGTAAGCAGTAGCTTACTCCACAGTAAATAATTCAGCAGTTTTGTAGAGGAGTTCTTTCAGAAGTCTGAAGAGGACTCTTTGGAGGAACCTTTAGAAGTTCTAAAAGAAGAGACTGAAAACTTCAGAGACTTCTAAAGGTTCCTCTAAAGAGAAGCCTGGCTTTTAGAAGCCAGTCATCTGGCTTGCTATAGGCTTTGCCTATTTATTACCATTTATTTTGTCAAGATCTTTCACTCATGGAACCACTTTGGTTGATATTTACCAGGTTTCCCTGTAGATCATTATTATTACATCCTAGGTCAGTAATAAAGATCATGTCAAAATGAAAGTTGTGTTGTCACATTCTGTCAATAACACTTTGGCAGTAATTGTTGAAAACATCTCTGTTCTCTTTGCTATGTTCTTTGGAAGTGGAGCAGTAGATCTTTTACCAATGGTTGATCTTTTAGTAACTGTCTTGGATCTAGCATATATTCTGCACTGTTGATGAAACTAAGCCGATGAGTGACTCTTCCACAGCAGTTTCCATTATAAGTACTGCTTGGTCATAATATGTGCAACCACTATGATCTGAATAGCTGAGATACTTCTTCTCTAAAATACTTCTGATCTGCATCTGCTCTTAGTGATATGTTGATTTTTTTGACACCAAGGTTGTCACTTCCATCACAATCTAAAGGGTCTTTATGGACGTTTATCATTCTTTGTCTGAATTATTATACTCACAATATCACAGTCAAGGTGCTAGGGGTGTTTCTTCCCAAGGTGCTTTCTGTTGGCAGACCTTAAGTTTTCAGGACCTTAGCTTTTTGAAGTTAGTATTTACCAGGAGCCTCCATGAACTACAAGCGTTAAGTAGTGTTTTGCACAGTCACTTTTACCAGGGTGGTAACCTGATCCCATTTGTCTTTCCATTTTACTGAGCTCATTTTACTGATCAACAACTGTACCAAAATGCCACATATCTACTCTTCATTCTTTTCAGCACTGGGGCCTTAATGTAGCATTTTTTATTCTTAACCCCCACCTTTTGCTCTTTTAAAGACTTTGAAGATTGTTCCTTGATATGGTAGCAGTACAATTCTTTCTGTTAAAATGCTAAATTAAAAATGACTTTTTCTAACTATTTGAATATTGTAGTGTCATACGTGGGAGAGAATCCAAAAAATGCTCTTCTCTGACACCCACCCAGCACAACAGAAATGAGCAGTTTAACATGGTAACTTTAATCATAGACAGATATACTAATCTAATTGAGGTTTGTTTCACTAACAGTTGGAAATTCTCAAAATGCAGATATTCTGAATATATTTCAATATCTGTTCTTTTATTTTCATGACTTTCCCCCCTTGGAGGAGAGTACACAGTCAGTAACTAGTTTTCTTCCTTCACTCCAAACTTCTGTCATTATCCAATGTAACCAGCAGTTTTCTTACGTAAATACCCATTGTTCTCAGTATGTTTGCCCTTCATACAGCTTCTCATTTCATGGTATTCACACAAGATCTTTTTCTTTTTAAAATCATGCTGTACCAAGAAGATAAAGAACATAAAAGGAATCCAAGAAAAAACTCAGCTGAATGACATGAAAAGCAATGGAACATCTATTTATCAGTTTCTACTCCTTGAAAACATTGATCATACAGGAAAGGGTTGTTAATCACCATATTACTTTTCTGTCTCATTTTTCCTCACCTTTTCCTTGTGAGAGATACGTTTAGAGCAAAGTCAACTCTTCTAAGGTAGGAAAATTATAATTGAATACATCTCTGTCCAACTGAATGAAATGCAATGTACCAAAGGCATCACTTTTCTTTCCAGAAAAAAGAATGTTTTGGTTTATGTCTGGATCTCACTCCTTCAGATGTCATGATGTCTAATGGTAAGAGGCAATCCGGAAAAAAATGAGCTCAAACTTTTTCATAAAGAGTGAAAAGTTTTTTAGAAACAAGAAAAGATATGTATATGCCTCTTTGGTATTGCTTTGGTATTAAATATTCAGATCCCATCTGGTTCTTTACTCATAGCCTACTTTGGAGAAATGACTAATCATCACAAAAGTAAAAATGCACCTTTCATTACTAGCAGGTTTTGTGAAATACAGGATTTCTGTAGTATGTTTAATAAAGATCTATCTTTTTTTTACTGTAGTGGATACGTATATCAGAACATATGTAAGTGTGCAAGTGCAAGAGTGTATGCAATTTTACACACCTCTGATCTCAAACTATTTATGAGAAAATATGGAAATTTCCTATAAAACAATTGGTATTTCAATGTGGAAAAAAACAATCAAGCCAAATTTGCAACAGCTGCATATGAGATAATCTACTCTGTTCACTTTGTAGGTCTAGAGAGTAAAGTTTTTACTCACAAGGAATGCTTCTTTCATAATGTTGTCTATGACTTTAAAAGCGAGTAACATTACCATGCAGACTAAAACCTCACAAAATTGGAATAAAGTTCTTCTGCTAAGTTACTGTTAAGCAACTAAACAGATGCCTACAACAGACTTCTTCCATAATGAAAAACTTCATAAATATGATTAAGTCTGTAATTTGAATCATTTTATGCAATATCATTAAATACAAATACTCTGTCAGAAACAGAAGAGAAAAAAAAAGAATGTTACTGCTTGTTCTGTGATTTCCTGCCAGGATATTAAAGTCTTTCAAAATGAGCCATGCATTTGTAACACAGACACTGTAGGATTAGGAAGACTGTGGGATCAAGTGTTCCAAAAACCAAAATGGAAATGCTTATCTAGTTATGGAAAGTGGATGAAGCTATTAATTTCAACAATGTAGCATACTGTGTGCACACCTACGTCTCCCAAATGTAAGTAGTGAATATGTGCCAGCTTCAATTCATTATTTTTAGTAAATTGGAAGTTTCAGAGAATATCCTGTGTTTACTGAGGCAACAGTGAGATTCCACAAGTTCTTACATGTTAAAAGATTTTGAGTGAGGTAAAAGCAGAAAGTTCATTAGGTTAGTACACAAAACATATCCGTAGCCTGCATCAGCAATTTACAGACACTCCTTAATATATTCATACTTAGAGAAAAAAAATCTTTAACCATAGAATCAAGTTTAAACTCTCTAGGAACTAGAATTATTTGGAAAGATTTTTCTTTGATATAATTATTTTCCAGCTAGTCTCGTAAATATATTGAAACCAAACATCTTTCCCAGCAGTGGTGAAACAGAAACTTTCAAGATTCCGAGACTATAAATACCCACATGCCTCCTTAGATACCTCCACAATTGGCCAGATTTTCCAAAATTACTTCTAACATAATAGGTTTCCTTGATTTTTGCTGACCATCTATAAATGTAAGGAGATTTCATTGGGAGACACAAACTGCTCAGCGTTTTTTTCAAAAACTACATAAACAATTTAGGTACGTCCACACCTAAAGCAAAGCATTCTGGTTTGGAAATCCCATCCTCTCCTTGAGTTGAGCTCCTTACCCGAGTACTCGACTGTCAAAATGAGAAGCTATACACCTAACATAAATGAGTCTGTACCACACAATGGGCAGGAATATCAGAGTAAAACACATCCGCTTACCTTTGCCTTGCGAAAATGGTAGACTACCAGCATGCTTATGAAGTCCAGCAGCATACAGAGCGTTTGGAATGAGATGATAGCCAGCCGTAAATACTTGTCCTCCTGTGCATAGCAGGGAGTATCATCTGTACAGTAAGAACATCCTTCCCTGCAGGGTAGGCAGGTGTAGACTTCCTCTGACAATTCACCGCCAGAAAAGCGATTTTCTGCATCCTTTCCTGAAAGTATCAGAAGGGTAAGGGGAGACACCTTTAGTTGTATAGGGTGGGCAGTTCATCCATACAGGAGCAAAACAGTCCTCTGCTGACTCCCTTTTCCTCCCTGTTGGCCTCTCTCATTAAGTTACAAAATCTCTTGCCAGGGTTGCTTTTCTCATTTCACCCTCCTTTGTCACATTCAGAAAATGCAGACCAATTTAGACATGAGGGAAAGTGAGCTTATTAAATGCCAAATGCTTTCCCATTGTATTTAAAGTGGGCTAAATCTGCACGGTAAATTCTTTGAAGGAGAATTCTGAACGGGGAAAAAAATTACCTCAAAGATTTGGGAATAAGGAAAGGATTTTACACAGACACATGAACAGACTCATTAACTACTTAATGTTCACAGTACAAGCTCTGATCCTATTTCAGATTATTCCTCAATTTCATAAAGATGCTATCTAGTGAATTAATTAGCTTCAAATTAGATAAACCCCTTCTTAATTAACATTTGTTCAGCATGCTGTTGCATGATTGCACTACTCTGTCCCCAAAGCAAAACCAGTGCACTTACACTAAGTATAATTTTCCATTGTTCACAGAAGCACACCAAGAAACCAGGAAAACCTATTGGCGAGTTAATATTTTGTCCACAAAAACCAATGATTCTTGAGCTGACATCTCATCCATCAAAGTGAACCCACTACAGGGGGATTCCTACTTTTTCTTATCCATTAACACTTGCCCATAACGCCCTGTAACACTGCTTACCCTACAGGCAATTAATGGAATAAAAAGGTGAAAGAAAAAGGGGGCAAAAAAGAATACTGTTAAATAAGAAGGAAAATTGAAGTTGCTGAAATGTTTAATATATGTTTAATAAACATATATAATATGTTTATTAAATGTTAATATATTATGTTGTATATACTAATATAACAAGAAAATGTGGCTGAAGCCAAATCAATGGTGTATCAATGGTGTGTTAAAATGTGCGATAACTTCTCTCACTTTTTACAAGACTAGAGAATTGCTCTAATATCTTTGATCAAAATACTCCTCTGTCAGTGAAAGTAGTAAATCATGCACTGTTTAGTCTTAACTTAAGAGACAGCCTATTCCACTGATGTTGCACATGCATATTGGCTTATGAAACTGTCTTCAGACTTTTAGCTTGAAACATTTGAAGCAGAAGGTTATTTACAAGGGTAATTATTTCTTGCTTTCTCAAATCTATGTACAAATGCGCATGAGCACACATCTGCTGAGAGGCAAAGCCTGGGAAAGGGACAAAGAAGCTGTATATCCAAGTCTGTTTACTTGGCAAGCAGTTCCAGCAATCCTGTGCTTCTCGTCCTCAGTGTAGGATGCTTCACTCCCGCATCCCGCAGTGAGCAAAGAACAGGCTGGTATTTCTCATGAAGACTGTGGATTTCTCTTTGGGGCTTTATTCTAAACAAAGATGTTGGAAACCTGAATATAGCAGAGTAGTGCTGACTCATGCTGGTAGCCAGATTTTCTTAGATACAAGCAGACAGCAAGAAGAGATCTTGTGTCTTTCTGACCCAGTCTGTGGGAGGCAGGAATGGAGATGGAAAATAACCATGCCTGGGCATCCCAAGAAGGTGGAGAACCTCTAAGGAACACTAATCCTGAAGATAACCTAGGACTGGAACTTCTTTTCAGAGCAAACACCCATGGACCTCAGCCCATTATCACTCCAAGAGCTTTGCCAGAAACAGCCTTCTCCATACCTAACATTATATCTCTGTTTTCTAAATTACAGCTAGAGCAATGGACCCTCACTGTCCTGCCAGAGAGAGAAGTCACAGTCTCCCACCTCCCATCTCCATACCCAAATCAAGAGTGCACTACCTACTGTCCAAGTCTTCCACTTCGTTTCCTCAACGTGTGCACTCATGTCAACCTGCTTTTCCACCACACACCTGTTCCTTTATCATTTCTGTAAAGAGTCATCCTTCAACTAGCCCATCTCCAAAAAGACTATTTAATCTCTTTAAAACCTCACGTTTCTGAGCCACACATGAGCCATTTGTTAATATGTTTTTATTGTGGTAACTAAATAAACTATTTTCAGTGTAAAAACTTAACCACTGAAAAAATATCATTTAAAACCTAAAGTTATGAGATTACTTAAGTCGCAAATATTATGTGAATATGCCTTGATAATTTTGCATTGTCCTAAACTTGATATTCTTACTTTATTTCTGAAATACTCAACCTTGCAAGTTGCTGCAAGTACATTATAATCCATTTTATCAAGCATTTTCTTATCTGAGTCATACACAGAAGTTTCTTCATGTGTATGCTCATCACATACTACAGGGATAACAGCCAATAAACAGTTGCATGTTGGAGTAAATATCCCAAGGATATGATTTCATAACACAACAGCAAGCCTTTGCTTAGATGTGTCTGGTGTCATGCTGTCTGCTGTATACAAAGGAAGATCATCGATATGCATCTCCTGCACTGCCAGCTATGACTGATTATCTGGTGAATATCTTTTGACTTCGAGATGATTCTTCATTATAGCTAATATAAGAAAGATCTAAAAAATTGGACCTACTTGAGATTTTACACAATATGATAAAGAGTTATTAGTAATCCCCATATTTTTTTTTTCCTCCTTGCCAAAAAGAAAGAACATTTTTCAGACCCTCTAAAAGAAGTTCTTGGGAAAGAACTGATCATTGTATTTACCACTGACTAGGAGCTTGTTTGTCCACCCACACCCTTGCCCTGACTATATGTCTCAGGGCACTGCTGCCCACTGCATAGTTGAACATTTCTGCCCTTTATGTCTGGCCCTGTCCCCTCACCAAAGTCAATGTAACGTCAGCTCAAACCATAGGCAGTCCAAGCCAAGCATGAAGTTACTGCCTCTTACAGACCACTAGACATTTCACTGTGCCATGCCTTCTCCTATCTCAGCAGCTCTTTTGGATTACATATGCCTCCTCCAGTGAAGAAAATCAGTTTTTCCTCCCCAAAAGATGGCAATAAATTTTAGACACTGGTAAAGTAGATGGACAAGAAGCCAATTCTGCTCCATGTAAGGCAGCCACGGTTTTAGCACTGACACAAATGAGATCGAAGCAAACACTGAAAGACTGTGCTCCAGGAGTTCGAACTGAGGATAAGGAAGGTGTAAAAAAGTACCATCCTCAAGGAAAAAAGAAAAGAAAAAGTAAATAAAATGCAGTAACAAAAAAAAGGATAAAATGGAAGGAGAAAAGAACAAAGAATTGGTGGAAAGCAGGAACAGGGACAGAAACTAATATGAAGTACAATAAGGAAAATGCTTGAGTACTGGAAAAATAAAACAAAAAGCTTAAATGCTTCAGCTGCGTCCCCTCTACTATATTCTTTTCCTAGTTCTTCTCTCTTCTAACCTAGTCTTATTTTTCCGTCTGATCAGCCCATCTGTTTTTGAAATGGTCTCCTGAGGGTAACTCTTCGCCAGCTTTGGTTCTCCTAAGCAGACTTTGCTATGCAAGGGGTGCCTCAGCAGCTGTGACGTTGCCAGCTGAGATCTTTCTGCAACGTAAGAATGGCACCACAGACTGCTAAGTGCCAGGGCAGGGATTGCTACCACCCCAAACAAAATCATCCCAGACCCCAGTCAAAACTCAGCAGATAAACACAGAAAGCACCGTGCATGCTGAGTGCTGAGCAGAACAAATGACTGATTCTGCTCCTGCTCTATAATAGAGTGAATTAGAAACACCACCAGTAGCATCAGAGATGCTGCAGTAACTCAGTGTGTGTGAATGTAACTGGCCCTGCCAGCATCAAAACCTGGTAATCAGCCATGGTCATAATCCTCACCCCAGAAATGGATCACTGAAGTCAGTGACAGCCTTCATACGCGCAAAGATCTGCACATGCGAGTTCTGTTGAAGAACCAAAGGCAAGGGCAGGTGTAAAAAATGGGAATTCTCGTTGAAGTGGAAACCCTTCTTGGGACTTTTTATGTGATCATAGCACCGTTAGAGACAGTAAAGTCCCATATCCAGACAAAAGAGCCACTTCTGGTGCAAGCACCTTTTTGCACAGGGCAGCTTCCACATCCGAACAGCAAGAGCTGAGCAGAATCTCTGCAATATATGGATGATGCATTGCTAAAGAATGAACTTTCAGGTTGAACAAAGCACTGCTGTTCTACTAAGGACCTTCCAATGCAAACCTGATTACCCCGTGAGGCAGAGAACGCAAGTGCTTTGGAGAACGGTGTTACAAAAATGTTAAAATGTATGTAGTCAGCAGTTAGTCTATTCTACCTATACCAATAGTGCTACCTAAAAATGAGCCATTAGGAGAAAGTGCATAATCATGTACTCAAGCACTTACAGGTTAATGCAACTTGCATACATGAAATACATTTTCTTCTAAAATCAATTTCCACCCTCAAAAGAGACTCTGGAAATATGGCAATAACTGTGCCCCACTAGTACCCAGGGTCCTCATTAACTAATGCAGAAAAAATAGAAAGGTTTTACATATTTTGGTACTGACAGTTCTTAAGAACAAACTCAGCCTTGGGAGGGAAATGCTCTTCTACCTGGCTTCCTATGCAGTAAGAGAACAGCCTAATTTTCAGCTGTGCTCCTGACCCCCACACACTTTGGGAACTTGCAACATGTGCAACCCCCCTGGGAGCAGCAACATCACGCTGCTTTAAGTCAGAAAAGCAACCAATTTGCAGAATCTTTCCTACAGAGGACACTGTTTATGCAAAATTCCATCTTGGCATTCAGGGCCCCAGCTGAGTTTGCAGAGGAGGCAGATAAGCAACCTTTTAAGCCTTCCCACCAGCAAACCATGTAGAGTGTCCAACATCCCTGCAAAGCCATTTTATGCAGCTATCTTTCAGACTCAAACCAAAACTTTCATCTGGACCTAAAGCAGAACCTTGCCCCCGCTTAAAACTCTGACACTTGAGGCACAATCTGCAACTGTAGTTAACCATATTTTGCTGTGGTGCAGAATCCCAGTATCATTGAGAAATGCTCCCATTTCAAGACACAACACACTTGATCCAATTTTTCAATCCACACAAGTACAAAACTGGTCATTTTTTCTATCTAACTATCTGCTTACTTACATCTCATCTTGAGACCTGCAAATCTTTCCCGCCTCTTTATTTTCCTCCACTAGGAATACTTTCTAAACGAGTAACATTTTACTTGGTTTCATCTCTTTTATCACTAAACTTCACCAACCTATTTCCACAAAGAGATCTTCAGGTCAGACAGTTTCTGTTAAAACTGCTTGCAGGATTCGTGTCTAGAATTCCTGTATTGGCATCATTTTGAACCTCCAAATGCATATTACAGCCGTTTTAACCATGTCATCTTTTCCTTTTTTCTTTTTACAGAATGCAGCTGGGTGACTGGGCTAAGTTCCCTTGAACCACTGGTTTTTCTCCCCTTACTTCACAGTCATTTCCAGTCTCACACTAGCTGTCTCACTGTTCACTTTTTCAAATCACCTACAGAGCTTGGCAGATTGGATAAATTAAAGCAGTTCTTTATTACTGACTGTTTCAAAAGTCATGTTTATGTTAGCTCACAGTAACACGTGCTCAAATCAAAGTGGTCCCAGAACATTTAATTACACACCCTAAAATATCAGCATATGCAAACACTTTCATGAGACAGATTTCACTCTGTTAGCAATTCAGAATCTAAATATCCAACCTAAGGTAGATATATAGTTAGCTATAGCTTCTATAGTAAATGGAGAAAAAAGGTTATTTGCCTGAAGAGTTACTTTTCCCATCTAAAGACAAATTCTGCCTTTGTAAAGCTGCAGAATTACGCACCAGGGGAGCCACGCTGTTGATGCTGAATGCAGTTGAAACCTAGGTGACTAATACATACCAAGCATATAGATTTTAGACAGCTGATATGAGATATATGAATCTCATCCTTAATGATCAATGCTGTTATGATCTCTAGCCACATTATTTTTGTGTGTTCTGTGGCATTTGGTATGGCAAAAATCTAAGAATGCTTATTCCTATATGTTCATTCAAGGAGTTAAATACCAACTCCACTGTAACTCACCGCACTGCAGGAGCAACTAAACATCATCCTTACTCTATCAAAAGATTCACACAGCCCAGAGAAAAAGCACTACCACAAGGCTGCCTTCTGTGACACTCCGAAATATGAAAAGAGAAGGGAAACAAATACTCACCAGGTAAACTGTTGAACAAACACACGGTGCTATTTATGCTACATATATATACTGGAGACAAAATATCTCTCTCTCTCATATATATATATATATATATATATGAGATATACTGAGTTAGGGCTAAGATATCTTGGCCAATCTATATGCAAACCAGATTGAAACAATAAAAAACAGGTCAACCCATGACACAGGTCAAAGGATTTAATATCTGGAACTCAGGGCTGTGAACAAATAGGGAATTCTAAAGCTTTCCTGGTACTAAAAGTTACTCGCCTTTCATCTATAATCCCCATCACTTTTTATGTAAGAAAGCAGAGCTCAAGAGTAACTAGTATAGGAAGGAACTTGGAAGCTGTATTTGCAGCTCTGTAGCATGGGGGCATGCTTTTACAAGTACCATGTCGTGTAATCCTGCACATGATTTACCAGTACAAAACACCTGAATCTGTATTGTGAGTATCACAGAGGTGCACGTGAAGCGTTGAATACTACTAGAAGTATTTTTATAGTGAAACAGGAACAGCTATGTTCACACAAGGCAGGAAATAATACACGCAGTCCTGGACCAAGCTTGGTGAAAGCTACTCATTGTGATTCCCATCTCATACAAACTGCTCCCGCAGCAGGGAGCTGACAACATGAACCTTTGGCTAAAGGATGGTGCAAAAAAGCTGGGGATGGTGTTTACTCGAAAGTAGGAGGCAGAGAAGGATGCCCTGTTACACCTTCAAGCAACAGCTTTACACCTGTGACTGCAGTATGAGCTCTATTAGTATAACTGCAACAATTTTGGCACAAAATCTGCGCAGAGATTATGCTTTGGTCATATGATGAAAGTAATAGACATCAGCTCTGGGCATGCAGTTTATATATTTTCCCTGCTGAGTATCAACAGAGTTCTGTTTCCCTTACTGTGAGCAACACAGTCTGAGTACCATACATTATGTGTTCTGGGCAAGTGTAGGCTATATGTCATCCATATCATACAGCCAACCAGACTCAGCAGCCTGACCGATCTCTAATTCCTCATCAGCAAGTATTAGAGTTTGGATGCTCCTTTGGATTATCCTTTGCAAATGAAGTAAAATGAAAACAATTAAAGCCTGCACGAAGCCAGAGGCTAGGGCATTCTAGTTTGCCCTGACCAAAGAGAAAATTACTAGATTAATTCCCTCAATGCTTATACTTGAGCACAGATGCCAGAAATCTCTAATTCCCCATAGCAAGACTTCTTTTCATGTTTTTAAATTTATTTACAAATCAAATATTCTTCAAGCGGGTATGTTTTACAGGATCCTCACGAGTATCGTGAATGACAAACCAAAGGGCTAGAACTCCTTAAGTGATTATATAATCTGAGAGTTGCAGACCACTGGGATTTTACTGTATAACCCTGATGAGGATAAAAAGGAGCCCTGCATTATTAATTCTAGCTCTGTTTTCTTTTTTCTTTTTTTTTAAACTCAAGCAAAGGCACTTACTCTGAAAGCTGTCCACTGAGAAGATGTTGGGATGATAGAATCCAGCCTTGCAAATACATTTGTAGGCTCCGAGCACAAATCCAAGGCCTTTAATTGGCATGCACTGTAAGAAAGGAAAAAAGAAAAGTCATGCAGATGATCATACAACTGCATACTCAGATGTACATTCAAGCATAAAAACATTACAAGATACTGTCAGCAGACTTGTAAGAATAAATAGGCACCCCTTCCAGTCTGACAGTATTTTCTCAGCAACTTCTCCCATAATCATATACCACTCCAACATTTTTTCTTGTTGTTCATCACCAACAAACAGCAAAGACAGTTATAATCAAGCCTGTCGCACTGACAAACCAACCAAGGGCCAAATTTGACTCCTGTACTTTGGCTCTAGGTGGGACATCAGACAGCTGTGGTTTTTCCTGCAGTTTCCAGCACTTTTCCCCAGCATAGCAGGTGGGTTTCAAATGGCTGGAGCTCACGCCATGTGAGGAAGAATGGGGACACCTGCAGCCAAGCCACCGACCTTCTGCAGGCAGCACGTGCTGGTGCTGGTGCCCCCGCCACAATGGCAACCATAGCGGCGTGGAGACTGACCCAGTCAAAAAAAAGCCAATAACTGGTTAAAGAAAATGGCTGCAGACCTAAATCTGACCCAGGTGGAAGAGAGCAAACCAACAACACAGGAGCCCCATACTTCTAAGCTCTCTTGTCCCTTTTCGAGGAAGTAATACGTGAAACAAGTTTTTTTTTAACTCAACTTCACTTTTGCTTAATTTTGACACTGGGACAACCACAGCAAGTTTATTACAGTGACAGAACATCTACTGTCAGACCATTTCCGTACAACAAACAGACTCTGCCTAGTACAGAAGGGAGAAACAGTTCAGCAACATAAAGGTAGAAACACTGGTAAAATTATTTTCCTTCAGTATAGCTTACTTCACTTTATCAGATCAAAGTAGGCTACTGAACTAGATGCTCTTCCCATCAGTATAGGTGTACATATAGCACAGGTGCACCTATACCAACATGCCCCCACAAATAGGAACTAGACACTAGCACTTCCTCAGTGAGCAATTGAATGATTTAACTAAAACACCCTCTGTTCTCTCACTTCCTTACATTTCACTTTGTGACTGTCTGTGACTTCAGAATATACTTCAATCTCTAACTGCCTGTGACTGGGAGGAAGATACAGAGGACCAGGTTTAGTAAAAAAGATCTGAGTTTCAAAAATCAAATGCACACCAAGAGAGGACAGTCTGCACTGGCACTTAAGAAAAACTCAATTTTTTTACCTCAAATTTCAGCTTTGTGACATAATTCTGCCTGATGTTGGGAAAGCCACTTTGCTTTTCTTTGCCTCAGTTCCCCAGAGGGCATTGTCTTTTCTTGCACCCTTTGCCAATCTGATGTCTGTGCACGCAGTGCGGGCCTGTGGCTGCCATTGGAAAACAACTAATAAGCAAGAAACTGGCATGCAAAAACACTGAAAATTCATCCAGCCTTTGTATAAACATGAAAGGAAGAAAAAATGGAAAAATGGGAAGAGAAGACACAAATCATTTTTCTTCACACTTCATCTTCACCCTACAGAAATGTGACTGTTTACAGGGTGGAGGACAGGAGAAATCCAAGTGGGATGAGCGTGTGTGCAAGTCCAATGACAGCAAAACCTCTTTAACCAAGCGCAAAAAAGTAGTTAAAAGTAGTAAAAAGAATTTTTATGGGGAAAATTCTGTTCTGCCTTTCTGGCTTCTTGCTTTGTAACAGGAAGGTACATGCTGCTATAGAGACTGCATTTTCTTTTTGAAGGCAAGGAAGAAAAGAAGTAGCTTCTACTGTATTCTGTGAACACTGCAGCACCCCTAGTACCATATCCATAATCCATTCCCACTGAACAAATTCTTCACATAAAATGTGTCACAGGCTTATGAATCTGTTCTGCATTAAAATAATGCTTTACTGATGATCCTTTCACACACATCCAATACTCATTCACACCAAATAAAAGTCTGTAACTTTTATTTTATTGTCGCTGACCAGTCTAGAAGTTGAAAATGAACATAATATTTCAAATGCTGTTATCTTTCCTTGGTCTAGGATATTATCATTGTTTCCAGCCTTTGGCAGATGTAATGCACCTTAAAATGCACCTTAAAAACCATTGGTCAAATTCTGTTTTTTGCAGTCCACATAATCCCATGCAAAGGTATCATAGGGATCAGAATATCAGTCTGTTGAAAGAAGGGATGGAGAGAAGGAGAGAAAGCAGCATAGATCCCTCTAGATGTAGCCTCAAACTCTGAAATTCCACTGTGCTCAACATTGCATGGAAACAGAACTATTTACAGCCTGACTTTTTTAAAGAAATTGCAGCAGCTAGGCAGGGAAGAACACTAAATATCATGTGGCCAAAAATGGGGAAAATACTTTTCCTGGAAAGCAAAAATTCCCCTCTTTCTACAAATAATTTAACAGTTAATATTCTATTAACCGATGGTGGTAAATATTACGGTGAAAAGGGTAATAAATAAACTAAGAGTTTGCTGGTGTACAGAAGGAGTTTAGCAAACAAAGTCCAGATTTGTTTAATCAGGGTTCTTTTGTCAGATACAGAGGCTTTTCCTGGCTGTCTGTGGGTGAATCCACACAATACACAGCACGCACATGCAAGCAACTTTTGTCCTTGCGCTGGCAAGTGGCACCCTGGTTCCAGCGACCCCCATGGCAGACCAGAGCCCGAGCCCTGCAAAGCTGTACTAGCTCAGCCAGGGCAGCCCACGGTTACTGGTCATGGGCTTCAGGCCGCCAGGAGCTCAGAGACTGAGCAACCCACAACAGACTGGGTAGACACAGTCAGTAAAATATTAATCTGTTGCTAAGTTACTTAAGATTTGATCCATATAGAACTCAGCACCAAAAAAAGCAGATGTGTGAAAAATATCCACCTCCACATAAGCAAAAAAAGGAAGCATAAAACTGACCTGGTTTCAGATTTCATTATAAACGTGAAAGCAAAGCTCTGGGAATAAAAACACCGTATTTTTTTCTTCATCATTGGCCATCAGCTTTTTAAAAATCGTGCTTTATTTAATTCATAAGAGCAGCTACATTAGGTTAGACCAGAAGCTCCACTGAGGCTTGAATCACATCTCTTATGAGCCCAGCAGCCAGTGTTGAGGCAAACAGTGAAAGATGCAGGGTGGCTATGGAGTGAACCTTCCTCTGATATGCCCTTCAGGACATCACACTCCTAAATGGAATTTGCATTGCTTTAACCTCCAGCCATTAGTTCCTATAGATGGCTTGGTTACAATTCAGATCAGCTTTATCATAATATTTGCTAAAAGGAGAATAATAGGCATCTGTACAATTCACACAGCACATTTATTCCTGCTGTCTGTTCCCTGGTTTGCAAGTTTATATTTTAAGCTTTCAGTATTTGTATAATGTAACGACGCCCAGATTTAACATGGTATGCTTTAAATTACACAGTCGTCAGGAGGAAAAAAAAAGATAATCAGTGAATATTTATCTTGAAATGATTTATAAATAAATAGCTCCTGAATCAACACAGACACAACAGCTAAACCAGTTTAAAAAAGGTTGTATTGGTTTAATTTTATGCTGCTTGCTGTAAAGGACAAAGCTGGAAAAATCTAACGCGATAAAGAATATATCTGTTGGAAAGAAAATAAATCCTTCAAATAACCTGTGCTTTGGAAGCCTAAGCCAAATCTTCTGGCATAAGAGAGGGAAAGCCCTTCATCAGATCTAATTAGGAAGAAACGAAGCGACAAAGTATTCATCAGATACACAAAGCAGGTGTGACAGCCACAGCAGAAAATAGAAGGGGAGAACAGGGCAAAAAGAAACTAGTAGTTTAAGAGAAGGCATGTGGCATCATGTCCTACATGTAATTTAGAAACTTAGATAAACCACCAAATAAATCTGTCCTGTGGCATTCCGGAGCAGAGGGGTTAAAACAGTGATTTTAGAATTTAAAAAAAAAAAAAGAAGACTAAAAATGCAGCCAGCCTTGACTTGGATATTTCAAGTTTTTCAAAGATCAGCTTTCAAAATCTGTATTTCCACACATGCATACAGCAATGAGGACGTCTCCCTTTTCTAATGTCGACTCCTTGTTCAAAGGATGGAATGAGAGCAAAGTCATGATAGAAAAAGCTTAACAGGAATAATACAAATAAGCCCACATTTCTTCACTCTGGTTAGGGGCAGCACATACGGAATTTCTAGAAAATGCTACGTATGTAAAAGTCATTTTGTGCCTGGCACGTGATGGCAGCTGGAGCAGGTTGGTGTCCTGCGAGACCCCATGAGCTCCCTTCTGATCCTGTTTATCATGTTGTCAAGCAGGCTCACTCATAAAAATAAATGAAAGAAGATAAAAATCAGAGTAAAATTCTGCCTGCCAAAGTCGGTGACAGCTCTGTCATTGGACAGGCTTTGCCCATTATATTTTCTCACTTCATTTACCCTTCAGTAGCAGAGTTTTGCGTTAAAATGTGCTTGCAGCCTGCTCAGAAGTGAAGAGTGAGCACATTCACGCATCCAAAGGCCTGGTGCATCACCCGGGAGCCCGCTGCTTGCCTCCGGACAGCTCGGGAGGCAGCCAGCCTGCCAAAAGGACAGGACAGGGCTGGCCACTCCATCATTTGTACCACAGGGTTACTTGGTAGGCCCCCGTAGCTTTTCTCCCCCTTCTGAGTGCATCAGTGGAGTTAATTATTTTTTAAATTCAAGTCTAAAAATGTATTTTCCAACAACAAAGTACTTAAAATGACACCGAATTGTTTAAATTCTGATTCAGACAAAGCACAACAATAGCTGATCTGATTCAGCTTAGAGCAAAGGTAGCTGTCAGGACAATATTTGTCTCAATAGTTTGAAGCTTTGCTAGAAACTCCACACTGCTTTTTGATGTGATTTTTCATTATTCTTGTCTTGTTAAGCCATGGGACCAGAGTAAATACTGATGGTAAGGAGTCTCAGCTCATTCACACAGATAATTACAAATGCCATGTGATTGTTAAAGTTAAAATGTCTGATTTTTTATTAATCTTTTTATTATCTCTGTCAAAATAGTCAGAAAATGAAACAAGTTATTCAAGTTATGGTTTTATGTTAGGATACTTTTGTTACTACTGTCAAACCACAAACAGAAAAGTTAATCTCAAATCATCCCCAGTTCGAGCAGGAAGGCATTCACTAAATGTAAGAGACTGCAGAGTCTTTAACTTCTAATTAACCCCTTTTGCAATGTGAATCAGTTCAGTCACCCAGCTGTATGTCTGAGGAACCCTGTTCTGTTTTGATTCTCCGTCACTCCCAAGATGCCAATGTTATCAGCCCATTACTGGACAAACGTGACAAAAATTCAAGTGCTAGTGGGAAAAAAAAAATAGTGGAAATGGAGCATTTTGCAAAGAAATGGAAGAGAGGAGATCAGAAATATATACAGATCATGGTACTTGCTTAGAAGACAGTGAGAGGGAAAAAAAGGTGAATTTTGCAGTGTGTGAAAGCAGGTTACTTGGCGGGGGGATGAGCGGCAGAAAACTCATCATCAGCTGTAGTCACGCATATGGAGAACACAAGGTCAGCTTACAAACTATGCTTCCGACAGTCGAGATCCTTTACAGAAGGATGAAAGCACAACAATTATAGCAATTTTCAGAGGCTGGGTAGCTTGGACACTCAAAGGTTCTCAGCAACGACAGTGTTTAAGACTTTTTTTTCTTTACTGCTGAAAATACCTGTGCAGGCTACAATCAGGCTACTTAAAAAAAAAAAAAAAAAAGAAAAGAAAAAGAAAAACATCTCTTTAATATGACAGATTGGAATTGTTATTGGTAACCTGAATATCATTTTAGAACACATCAAACTCCGCTTCTGATTAATGTGCTAAACAACAATATTACAATTTCTCCTCTCTTAGAAAACCGTGCAGCAATTACAGGGGAACCTGTTAACACACACCAAAGGGACTGATAATTTTATAGCCATTAAATAACGCAGTGTGATTAATTTGAAGGCACTTTCTCAGGGCCAGATTTCCTTGGCTTTGAGGATAAATTAAAGACATTTTTTACTATTAGCACAGGTTAAACTGTATTAAGAGCAAAGTCTAATTCACTTCCTTAGTGTCTTACCTACATTAGAGAGAATTCTCTTCATACTTAATCTCTACGCCTTTTCTCCTATCACTAGGATAATTTTGTGCTTTACTCATGGGCAATACTGGAAATACCAAACATTATCTGCAGAAGACCTTCCAGAAGCTGTCAAGGAATATGCCAAAATACACAGAGGTCCTTTACCTCCGGACGTCTGGTTCTGCCAACTACTTCTGCATTCATCTGTGACTTGGTAGCAAGTGTTGCAAAAGTTTGCCTGGAAGATGGGCCACACAGTAAGATGGGGGATTAAGAAAGCTTGCCAAACACTGCAAGAATGTGAGGCATTGCCAAAAACATTCGATGGGGGAAAAGCTGGATCTATTCTTGATCGCCAGGAAAGGTGCAGTTCTGAGTAGTGGAGTACTTGTTCTCACCTGTTCATGTTTCCCTGAATTATTAACAAACTAGCAGAATTTTACAATGTTTTAAAAAATTTAAAAAAACTCAGTTTTGTATTACTTATTGAAGTTATTTTTTTTTTACCAGATTTTCACAGTTGGCCTACCTCTGCCAATAAATGCAATTATCTGCACTGTGACAATACAAATGACTTTCATTCTGAAATCCATTTTTCACTTTTATAAACTTTATTAAAAATATTTATTTACAATACTAAGAACACTATTCACATTTTCTTCTAAAGGCCAATAGGAAATGCCAGAAGAGCCAGTCCAAGCCAGTAACTCATCAAGAGAATTGTGGAGTTTAAGCAAAGAAAACTCATTCAGAATAGGAAAGAGTAACAGAAGGTGCACAGGAATTTCACAGCTCATCTCACGGAAGGGCATGGCCAAACATCTTGTAACTGCTCCCTTCTTTAGAAAGAGCCTGACTGTTAAAGCACCACCAGCATGGATAGCCTGCTGGCCCTGCTATTTGGAAAGGGAGAAAATTTCCTATAGTTCACCCAAAAGCTAACAAATAGCCACTATAATCAATGGGTAACTTAGATGCATGATGCAAAGATGGGAATAAAATGGTGGAAAAGAGTGCACAAAATTTTAATAAGCTAACATGGACAACATTGCTAAACCAACATTTTCTAGTCAGCTGCTCTACTTGTCATTTCTATTGCATTTCCCAGCAACCATTAATGCAATGACTTCTTGACTCTTAAACATTATTTTTAGGCTGATTCCACACACCAACTAGACATACGTGATCACACAGGAAAAGGTGTGTAACAGTTTGTGTCTGTTTTCCCAACCCACAGTAACTCTTTGGACCTACTGTCTGGTTCCAGACAGTGCAGTAGAGGTGAGAAACTTGATAAGTTCCCACAAGCTTCATGAAAATAATAGAGAAGAGATACCTTAGCAGTGTCCCTGCTGAGGGAGAGACTATATCATGAGGACATACCTTTTATTAGACATTAGAGAATGCTCTTTGCAATGCCACAGTCACAAGAAAAGCTTTAGCTGGCACTGGTGCTTTCTTAGATGTCAGCTAACAGCATAAGAAAATGCATTAGGAAACCAGACTACAATAATCTGATGTTCCTGTTCCTTGGCATTCAGTCCATCTTTAGGACAAGTTGGCCCATTTTTCCAGAGGTTTTTACTACTCAGGACTGCCAGGAGTCTTGAGTTGAGTCCAACTATGCGAAGTTGGATAAATGATGCTCCTAGTCACAAAATCATTTCTTACTGAAATTCTACTTGAGTATTTTGTGTGAAACAAGATTGAGAAGATGGCTGCATAAAGGATCTGAATTTTAATATCTTTGCTCAATTTTGCAGTATCCTTTCATTTTATATTAGTGCAAAATTAGACTGCAACTGAAGGAAAACACCCACCTCACTGGTACTTGAATGAAGACACAGCATCTTTTATCACAAAACAGAGTCTGACATGGTCAATTAAATGAGTCTTTTCTGTTAACTTGGCGGTCGTTAGCAAAACAAAACTCTCAGCTAGGTTCTGTCCATCAGCAGCATGCATTTTAAAAGCGTATTTCTTTCATTCAGGAAGAAAGTCCTGCAGCAGAGTGACTGCTCTGTCCACAGCTTGATCAATATCCTTATATTAATTTTGCTTTATTCTGGATTGTAGCCTCTACAGTTTGACAATGTGTCAACTTACCAAGAAAGTTAATCTTGCTTACAAGATAGTATCAGAACTAGAGTTTTTCTACTTGTCAAACATACCTCCATCTTCCAGCCACAAGTCTCCCATCCTCAAGGTTGGGATGACCCTCAGAACACAGAAGTTTGGAGCACAGTTTGTAGGTTTAACCTATGAACTGAGCTCTGTTAAACTACAGATTCTTCCTGATTACTTTCAATCTCATCACCCGGCTTCTTTCACAATTTCATCTATCAAAGAAAACAATGATTTTGTGACAAAGCCATCATTCCTCCTCTTGCCCAAGAACACTGCAGACCATGGTCTGTCAGACTGCTGTTCAAGCAGCATCATAAGGGTCATATCACAGTCAGAAGAAGCACTATATTATTGCTGTCAAAAAAAATTCCTCCCGAACTCTCATTAGTTGACAGTACCAGCTTCACACTGATCTTCACAGCCTGGAGCTGTATACTTACTCATTATAAGGCACAAGTCCCACAGAGGTGCTGCATGTCCCGCTAGCACCATGAATATACAGGACCCACTATTTGCCAGCTATTTGCTAGCTCGTTCAGCCTCTTCTTTACACCAGGCAAGCACAAGGGTTTTAAAAAATGCCTTTGGGCAAGACATACAGTTATACTTTTGGGTAACAAATCAGAAACAAAAGGTTATAACTAAAACTAATATGAAACAGCAATATACTTATTAAATTAATATCTGTCTAGTTGCCTACTGCTTCTCATCCAGGACACCAAGGAGAGATCAGCCATGAGAGTACACCATGAAATCCTGTTTTTTTGCTCTGAATGCTTGCTTTCTTCTTGCAACCTTTATCAGCTTTGAGGAAAAATGCCCTAATTTTCAGTAGTAACTGTCCTATAGGTAAGCCCTCACTTCTAGGTCTAAGGCTAGCCAGAGGGCTGGCAATCCAGCTCCCTATATGTAGCCACCATATTCTAGACAGACACCTTGAAAATCTTTCCTCTGTTCTTCTGCTTCCCTTATCTCAAATCTAGATTCTTACCTTTTATCCAAAGCCAGTGTAGCCTTGATGACTCATATCTCACTCCTCCATTGCCTTCTGGAGCTGGAGGGTTTGACCATGAATTTAAATTCCTTGGAAGGCTCTCTCTCTAAATGACTGCTTTTGATACTTAATGATGCTTCTCTCTGCCCTTCATCATTTTTCCCTCAGGTTTGCACTTAATCCAACAAGGCTATTCCTGTGCCCTGGTGATTAAAAGCCACTTTTCCCTGTTCAGCCCGACTGCCACTTCCTGCCCAAGCTGAGCTCCTCCTTTATACAAAGCTACAGTCAGCCTCCATTTAACATTACAAAAGCCACCCACTAAAAAAATGTTCTCTGAAGCTCATGGTATAACACCAGCTTTGATACAGACCTATAAGAAGCATTCTTATTTTAAGGGACTGAGAATAAACTATTTTGCCTAGACATGTATATGAAAGCAAATATTCCCTTGTCCTGTCTCCAACACGGAGTCCCTCTATTACTGAGTCCTCTTGTATCCACAGAAATTTTAGGTGGGTGTCTGCTGGAGCATATCGCCCATAGCTTAACAGGTCCCAGAGCCCTGCTGGGGCTTCGGGCCAGTGTTATGCCAGGGACCTCCACAGAGGAGCCCAGACTCACAAGTGTGTCAAGGTGGCTTAAAGTCTTGGTAGTAGCCCTCCTCCATTGTGAGAGCTCCAAGCAGGACAGCTTTCTTCTTGTATAAATCTGAAGTATAACTAATCTTTACTACAGAAGTTTAGCCACATTTAATTAATCCTCCAAGATGTATAACAATACACACACCAAAATTAAGGTGAAGTTCAAATCTAAGCTGGAAGAAGGAAATACACTTCTAGGTTTAATTTGTTCAGTGCTCTGCTTGCCCTCAGTGCAGCAATGCACCGTTTTTGAGCCAAGGTCCCAAACCGGCACACGGCTTAACCAATTCTAAAATGAGTTCCCTGCTAACCCCAATGGCAGATGGCAACACCAGAGAGATACAAGAAAGATGACATTGTTCCAGCTTGCAGCGGGAAGCCAAAGCAAAGCATCAAACAAATCTCTGGAACCAGAAACTCTGGAACTTGTACTCCTTCTCCTGGCAGGGTAACTACTGATAACACTATTTGAAAAGCATGCAACTGCAAATTCGGGAGCCAGTTTCCTAGGGATCATTAAGAATGTCAGAAAATTCAGCAAGTTTACTTGCACTGTAGTTATTGCTTCCTCAAGTACTTGCGAGTATACAGTGGCAAAAGGATAACACTAAAACATGGGAATCAAAGTGGCCTTCAGGCAGTAAGGTACCTATTAGCCACCAGTTCTATTTAATGGACTTGCATGAAAACAGGGCCTATTGAATAACAAGTACCATGGTATATCCACCAGAGCGAAAGCAAGCTGGAGTTTTCTCTCTATTATTCAGCAGCTGCCAGGAGCTGGTTCACAAAGCATGATGGACTGGATCTTTTCTGACATCGTTAAAATTAAAAAGGAAATTGTTTTCTATTATTAATTATAGAAATGTACCTCTTGGTCTCAGAGCTCTCAGAAATGGTGAAACAGCATCTGGTAGCAGTACACTGTAGACAAACAAACCTCAGCAGACAATAAGATGCTTGGAAGAGTTTGCCTCAGACTCAGCAAAATGTCAATTTTACTTTCCACCTGGCAGAGCAAACCCATTTTATTGGAAGCTGCTACAGCAATAGCACCAAAGACCTCCTAGCCTTAATGTGACACTTGCATGTACACACAAAAGCCCACCCTCACTCTGTATCATCTCACTTTTTAACTCTCACTTTGAAATGACTTGAAGAGGTTGCAACAGTTATCACTTCTATGAAGAGGCAAAATCCCTGAGACCAGTGAAGCTAAAGGCAGGACAAATGAAAGCAGAACCAGGTCCTGTCTCACATGCATAGATTTTAGTTGGTAACACATAGATCTTATAAAGGTGACAACGGAAAAGGAAACAACTTTTAGGTTAAGAGAGAAAATGTTTGGTTAGTAACTTCATTAATGTACAGTTAATGGCATCAGATTTTGTTTCATATTTATAAATAAATAATGCTCACCTATCTTCCTGGGTTAACAATTCCACAAGAATGACAACATTATAGCTTGTAAAATTAACTTACTCTTATGTTTTGTGTTATTGCTCTCCCCTCTCTGTCCTTTCCACTCTTATTCTGCTGCAAAATGAAACATGTCACCAAGGACACGGGACTTGTGACCCACCTCCCCAGAAAGTCTTCTACGTCACCCCCAGGAATGACACAGACTCTCCATTTGCCTTACTCCAACATACTCTTATTCCCAATGCTTATGAAGCAAGAGGCAAATCCAGGCACCAGCCTATTCAGTAGTCTGAAGAGCGTTACCAGTTCAAGTACATTAACCAGTACTTTTCCAAATCTTCTAACAGCACAAATGGGACATAGATCAGGTCTTCCAAATTTCTATTCTGAGACTTCTAAAATGCCATCTTGACCATTGACTTCATTAAAACAAAAAAAACCTCCTGAAGGTAAATTGTATTAACGCGTTTCTGTATGTTAAGTGAATGATAAACCAGCCAAGTCTGAAGACAAGAGTTTCTGTTGAGTTTTCTTGAGTCTGAGGCAAACTCTCCCAAGTCCTGTCATTGCTTCACAGATTCCAGGAAGTTTCTGGATTCTATATACAAAAGTTATAATTCTATAATACAGTGAATACAATCCTCTAATATGATAACTATATCCAAAAGTTAAAAACTTAGTTATCATATTAGAGGATTGTATTCACTATATTATAGAATTATAAAGTTGCATGAATGGACCATGGCAGAAGCTTATGGTGAAATCCTACTCTCACTCACATCAACCTTTCAGAGAGTCAGCTGCAGAAAATGTAATGAAAACCCTAAAACCCAGAAGCAATGTTCTGAAAGCTCAAGAAAGTCAGAAACATCAGGTGAAAAACCAGAGCACTCTCTATTAGCAGCACGAGAACCCTGCCGACCTACAGAGCCTGCACGCTTCTGGGTCAAGTTTGGAGGTTCTTGATAAGGTTAGAAATGCTCAGAAGTTCATAGGCATCTGCATGGTCACTCCAGAACAAATACGTCAGGAGAGTGGCAATGTGACTTACCTACTAACAATCCTTACCCATCTCTCACCAGGAAAATGTTTCCTTTGCTTATTTACAGTCTTCTTTTTTGCTTGTCTTGCAAATGATACATCTTTTTCTTATCTATGGACTTCTCAGGGTGGGGGACTTTCTTTTTTGATCCCACTTCCAAATCCTCAAGGCATCTCAAGATTAGGCATTTCATACAGCTTTGTACCATGAGAAGCGTTTTGGTGAATTAATATAAATACCAGGATATTTAGTCAGTATTGTACCCATAAGGAAATTCCGAGAAAAAAGAAGAAAAGAGAGGATCCTTGGTCTAAAAAGTAGTAACTTGCTCACTGTAATGTGAATATTATTAAAGTATTCCCGTGACATCGAGAAGGTTACCTGACAAGCTAAATTGTACTTGGATTTTGCCATAACTCTTTGCTATCTTTATTAGCTCATTTGAGACTGATATGCCGCTTATAATTACCCTGACCTGTAAAAACACCCTCTTAATATAGGCAGCGATGCTGGTACTGGCAGAGCAAGTTATAAACACTGAAGTTAATTATATTCAAACTAAAGTAAATTTGGGAAACGTATTGGGATGCACTCAGCATTTGGCTACTTTTCAAATTACAATCTACTGTAAATGCACAATTTCATCTCCCCAATGAATGTTTACAGACTTGTGTTAGAACAATTAGCAGTTTTGTGAAAGAAAAGTTCCCCGGTTAAGGACCAAATGTAAAGAAGTGAGCAGGTGATTAAACACCTCCACCTACAGAATGCATCCTTCCACCAGCAGCCAGGTGAGTGCCAGTGCCCCTTCATCTGCCTCCAGCTGTCACATGTGAAAGGGGGGGAAGGATGGGCATTTATATACTGCACCCATCATACTTTTTCTCATTATAGTTTCCACAGCTTCAAGACAGATGATTTAACACAGAAACACTACTTTGCAACATATGTCCTCACTGAATCACATCTTAGTGCACATAGTCTATATAGTTTTCATTTAATATCTCTAGGTTACAAATCAGCAAATTTCAGAATTGTTGTTCTAATTGGTAACTGCTGACTTGCTCAGTCAGTACCCTCATGGATTACTTATACTCAAGTCAGAATTTGGATTAAAGGATGGTTTGGCAATGAGCAATTTCTAACTGTAAGAATGTAATATAGAACAGTATCAAGCAAAATTCCAACAAAATGGACATACAATCTAATATAAACATGTCATCTGGGGAGGAGAAGACGGGAACAAGTCTGTAGCCAGAAGGCAGTCCACTGGAGGAGCAGTCAGGGCTGCAGCCCAGCTGTGTACCAGGGTGGTCTCCTTGCCTTTCTGCACCAAGTTAAACAGAGCTGATATGAGCCCTCCGAAAAATCACATCAGTTGAACTAGCATTTTTATGAAAACCTCCTTCCATCAGAAAACAGTAGCCAAGCTCCTCTTATTTTAGTTTCTCTCAGGTCAAAATTAACAATATAGAGGAAGAGGGGAAAATTTAGTATATCTTATTATCCCAAGGACCCCATCCAGTATCTTCCTCCCTCATACTCCTTCCCCAACCTTGTAATCTCTAAATCTTCCAGACAAAGCCAATTATCCTCACAGGCAATTGTGCTGCTGAACCTCAAACTACAGCTGAGGAAACACTTCTGAAAGGCAAACCAGCTTCTAGTGGCACAATGTCAAAAGCAGCTGAAAATACACAGCAGTTCAACAAAAAGGACAATTCTTCAGGAAGTGATTAGTGGTTATTTTCAGAATCACAGTAACGTGCTCAGAGCTGCACAGAACAAAAGACATATACAATCTCGGTCACATGAAGTTTATTGTAACAGACACTTGAAAGACAAAATGAGAAGGATCCAATTCTGTTCTCATTTGCCTTTACTTTAAATAAAGTAAAATGCCAGTGACTCCAGTGCTTCCAGTCACCTCACTGAAATTACTGGCTAATGATGCTAGAATCAAATCCACTTTGCTTCATTCTGCTTTTATACTTTAATATATACTCAGTTCCTTTAATATAAATTCATTTGTTGAAACTACTAAGAAGTTATAAAACATAAAGCACGAAGACCACCGTAGCCTCAAGTGCCACCCATGACACCAGCTTCCCGCAGATTCCAGAAAGACCAGAAGGTAGGGCAGTCCTGCTGCTATTGCCAATTAGCAAATAACACTCATTAAGCCACATGATTTCCCAGATCCTCATCAAATTCCAGCTTAATCAGTGAATACTTTCCTAAAACTGTTTAATCCTCAAATTTTCAGTCCACAGCTTCAGCAGGCCCCTCTCCTTGCTGTAAAGTGTAGAGTAAACTTGCCTTGAGATGCCAACCAATTGCCAAGTTTTACCACTGAAACATCTGGATTTCAGCATTAGCAGGTGGAAAAAATCCCTGAGCTATTCTTGAAGTCAATAAAGTGGACTGTAAGATCTTTGAGGGAGGAAGAGAGTTATAGGATTGTATGATTGTTAACAGGACTTGAATTATTTTTGCTGAACACCCTACTCACCCTAATCAATACCAGAGAGATTATGGACACAGCCTGAACTTCACTGGTAGGACTAACAAAGATAGGTTCTTTCCAAGAAAACTGAAGATCCTTTGGAATATCTATCTGTAGCATCACTTAAGATTACAGAAAAAGCTGGCTCAGAACATAACACTGTGCCATGGCCTAACTGATTCACATCTTTATTAGACAAGCAAAATAGCTATTAGGTTGCAAAAAGCTCCTGTCTCAAAAAAGCAGTTCTACTGGCAGAACTTCTGACAGCCCAGAGACACCTTTTTTTTCACTTTCAGTAAATTAGCCAATTTTTATGCAGCAGTAACTCATTGCTGAGCTATGACTGTTTCAATAATCACCCAGATCTCTCTATAGACAGCATCCTCTCCCTTTATCGTGTAAACCCACCATACTTGCAATGTCCTAACTTATCTTTCATGCAAACTGCCCGCTGGACTGGAAAGGCCATCTGCCTCAACGCACAGGTTGGATTTGCCCTTTCCCCACTCCTACCTGCAGCCCAGTTTGCTTCCTTGGGAGGTTGCTCTATCTGTGCAACCTGAAATGGTGCCAGTTAAAGCTCTCTCTTCTCTGCCCTGCTTCACATATTCCTTTATTCCACTTTTCTTTTTGGTCTAAGACATTCTTCTTAATTTATAGAAAAACTGGGGGAAAGTTGATAAATGTTTTTAGGCCGTCATCCTGGCATTCACATTCATTACACACATCTCCGTAACTGAATGTGTCAGGAGCAACTTAGAAATGCAAATCGTTAGAATATTATTCCTATTAAGATCACACAGATTTCAATCAGGATGCTTATTATGAAACTTCATCCTTTAAAATAACTTTGCAGAATTCTATTAAACGTATTGCCCAAACAAATTACCTCATTCACACAGGTAAGAGGCACTCCCTCCTTGAAGACACTAACTTCAGATACATTTTCTCCTCATTTGCTCTCAGAGAAGTAGGTGTCATAGCCACATATGTCTTAAAGCTACAACAGAAATTCCTTCTTTACATGGCAGATTCTGCCATCTTCTCTGTCCTGGTTTGCTTCTTACTCTGAAACAGCCCCTCGGATTTTCATGGTTGCTTTGCTGGAGTAAGAAACTACCAGAATGAGCAAGACAATCAAAATATAGCCCTAAAACAGGGTGTGTAACAAAGCTGTTATCCTGTTATCTGTGGAGATGTCAAGCGTTCCTCAGCTTTTGGAAGAATCATTTACACAAATATTTAAGCCCTCAAAGCCAACACATTTACAAATCATTTAGACATAATCATCTTGTCACTTACATAAAGCTCAACAAACATGTCATTGGGGAAACCCTACAGTGTAATTAACATTGGGTTGAATGACAACTGAAGAAAAACATTATAAGCATTTTCATTCAAACCTGAAAGGCAATATCTAGTATGTCAACACTCGCTTCACCAGGAAGATTGATTTCCCCCATTATTATTCTTAATTGTACACATGTAGCTTTCAATTTAATTTCAGTGAGTATTTTAATTGTGGCTTGGCTTTAAGGTTTTCTGTTTAGCAGTGCAGTCCAAAGTTCCATTCTCAGGAACACAAGAGATCAAGCCATGTCACCTGATAGCACGGTTAACAGATCTGATGATCAGAAAGGAGAGAAAAGAAAGAGAAAAACTTAGTGTAATTTTTATGAACCTTCAATTTTGTAGGTAAAATCTTAAAAAGAAACAGTAAGTGCCAGTTCCACTCCAATAACCATGATATTTTCCTAAAGTATACTGTCCAGTCTTCCAAAGGGAAGTGTGGCCTCAAAAGGTCTTCTTTTGCTGTCAGTGTTGTAAAATTGTAAACAGAGCGAAAGAACTTGCAGTCACGTTTACCTGTGTTATAATATATTACATCTACACTGACTGCAGAGATGTAAGCAGAGCTATCTGTCAATGTATCATTTTAAAATACTCACACAACTGTTCTCTAAGCAGCACAACAGCCCGAAGCTCCGAGATGCAGCAAGGTCTCACCAGCACATCTGAATTCTGCATAAAGTGCTATTAGTGTCCGATTAAATATTAATTACAAGAATGTAGTTGTACAGCATTTAACTGGGGAAAGGCCATTAGCGAATTGCAATTTTTCTGCCAAAAAATACCTAGCACAGCACAATGTTACTTTCTGCCCTATTTAATATGGAGGAAGTAAGTGGCCTGAAAGCATCAGTCCCACCCAGTGGCAAAGGCTGTGGTCCGCTGTCCTCCCCACTTTTAACCAGACAAAATCCTGGCTAAAAAGCGTGCCTGGGAGACGTAAGTACTATTTGTTTCAACAGGAGCAAGAGGAAATTGTACACTTTCAGAGAGAAGCCAAGCCTGTACGTGGGGAGCCAACGCCACGGCTGCTCCCGACCTCCCCTGTGCTCCCCCTCCCCTCCTGCCTGATGGAGGTTTTGGGTGCCTGCCCTCACACCCCAGCTGCCAGCCATGCGGGGGTCCCCGCCGACCGCACATGGACCACAGCCATCCCTCACCAAGAGGGAAGGACCATCTCCAGCTATCCACACGTAGTTTTTGCAGTCACCGTAACCAGGAGACCAAGCTGAGGACCCTTCCCATGCCCCTTGTCTTGCTCAGCTGCCGCCTGCCCTGTCCTAGGGTGCGGAGGCACAGGACAGCACACACAGACCAATGTGATCAGGTGAAGTCCACTTTACTAGAGCATCAGACATCATTTTATACATTAGTTACATCTGTACATGCGTTTAGCTATTTTACTATTGGTTGCACACATTATTCATGCACTGTCCACGTGCCCAGTTACACTTAATGATTGGTTATATCAACACTGTACACGCGCATAAACATAAAACATAATTGGTTATACTAACTAAAACATACAAGACTTGTCTCAGTCTAATTGGTCAAGATAAACTGCCGAAGTGAGGTTGTTTGTGCCAAGTTCTCTTTATCGTGGAATGCGCACCTGTGTTTTTCTAATTGGTATCTTTCTTATTTTTGTCTTCTGTTTATTCTGTTCAAGGCCTTCTAAAGGCGTCTGGAATGCTCTTGTGATCATTAGCTAAAAATGCTCCACAACACTGGGGAAGTGCACCAGCTCTGCCCGCAAGCAGTGCCAGCAGCCACGCAGCTGTGACACCCCTTTTTGCCCTAGCAAAATTATGTCGTGTGATAGACATATCACAAAGACTTGAATTCTACCAACTGAGGAGAGCAGAACTAGCGCCTCTGTTGAAAAACTGGGGTTGTTCCTGTTTTGCTAACTTACAGCGATGAGATATGGGCTGAAGGAAAGCTCTAGCACTACCACGGGCAGGGCTGAGCAAATACTTTTCAACTATTATTTGCAAAATAAGAATTGTTTGGGTCATATTTAAACTATTTAACTGCCTGAATCCACTCCAGTGTAAAATACTGGTGAGGAGAGGGAGAGTTTAATTTCCGTATGATTAAAACACGGGTTCAACAACAGCTGCAGAAACGGTAGTCTCCCACCGGGCACTGAAAAACCAAGAGTACCTACACCTACCATGGTGCAGTAGGCATCACAGGTCCAGGTCCTTCCCCTGTGTTGAAGGAGCCAAACCTGCATCTTGCATCCCCAGAGACTGCTCTAGCACTCAGATTGTTCTGGGAGCAGTTTCTCTGACTCCACCGGAACAGTGCAAGATACTGATCTCTGGGCATTTTAGTTCAAGTCTCTGAGTGCACCTTAGAAAAATCATCTCACCTCTCAGGTGCACCCTTTAGCTACCAGGCTACCGATTCATTCATACCTCCTTGGTGCTTCCATGCCTCATAGCAGCACTTAAATAAAGTGATTTATTAAGTGACACTAGTGGGGTAGAGTTGAAGTGTAAAATTTCCTTCCCATTTCCTCACACTGAAACAGCCCTTTTACATTTTTTTTTCACACCTGTTCAAGGTGCCCTCTAGGTTTTCACATGTTTCACCAGGGCACTGAAATATTTTATATATTATAGCACTCATGACAGCGCCAGATGGCAGAGACACATGATCCCTGCCCAAGGAACTCACAGGCCAGAGAAGCAGGCAAGGGTGAGGCAGCAGTACAGCGGGAGCAGTCCGGTGTCACAATTTCTGAGCTCGGGGAGATGCCCTTCCCGGGCTTTCCCACTTAGTGCTGGGTCCTGTCCTGGCTGCTGTCTAGAGCCTTTGCCTTTCAGGAGGCATCTTTACAGCCCTGAGCTGCGCCTACAGGAATTGCTCTGCTGATCTTTTTTTTTCCTTTTTTTTTTTCCTTTTGATCAATGAACGAAGGACAAACCAAATCATACTGTTCTTCCCCGTAACACAGGACATGTGAAATGCTTAGAAATTAAGAAGTCATCAAACAGAGGTTTATGTCAGCTAAATATTTTTTCAGAGAAACCTACACAATCAAAAAAGGACACTACCTCAGAAGCACCTTTAGGTTGGCTGGAGAAGCTGGGCATCCTCAGTCAGGATGAACCAGCTCCCTACAACCCTGTACCACTTCTGTCAGCTTCACGAGGCACTTCCTCTCAAGCAATTGGTATGATCACATTTTCAGTGCCTTTTGTGTCTTCAGAGCAGTTGCTAATGGAAAGCTGGTAACCTCCAAGAGGATTAGAAACAAGGCAGGCAAGCTGGTAGAGCACCATCACATTAAGAGCTCCCAAGGGCTCTGTGGGAAGTGCTTCTCCCACCTGGGGCCCATAAGAAACAGCGCTGCAAATAGCATCATGTGCAGAGGTATGAAACTACGCTTGGAGACAGAATTTGAGAACGTTTTTTCACTCCTTTCATTCTTTGCCTGCAGCTGCCTTAAATACACGTGAAATTGCTCCATGTGATCCAACTTCCTCAGTTTTTACATTGGGTTTTAGAGAAACGGAACAAGCTGAGCTTGTGATGTTTTGCTTTAGTTGTTGCCTCTGCATTAAATAGGTTATGCTGAATGCTGAGGGAAAATGAAGAAAAAAGATTTCTTCTTCTTAAGTGTTGTCAGCATCGGATTAGTCTACTAGGACATGAATGCCAAGAAACCTCTCACTGGGCAGCCCGGATTCAGGCACTCTCGAGCCGCAGACACCCTGGGAGAGCACAGGCTTTTATTTGCAGATACACTTGATCCTAGCTTACTCTTGTAATTATTTGTCACTGCTCATCTCCATAGAAATAAAAGGATTTACATCTTTTTAAATAACTGGTTTAGAATAATAGGTAAGGGATTCATGAATTTTCAAACGTATCTTACAATTAGAAGCGTTCAGTCTGCATTATCTAAAAAGCTGCTAAAGCAGAGAAGCAAGCAAACCAGTATTATTCCCCCTTCTTTTACTAATGCATTTTTATGTTCTGCATACTTCGATATATAGCTATACACTTCTAAAATTGATAAATGGAGAGCTGCAAGCACTATTTGAACATTACATCTAGGATTACTGTGCCATTTCTCAGGAGTCACAGGGAAGATTTTTAACACCTGTTTTCTTCTGTAATGTTTCTCTCCTTTCCTTTCCTATGTTCTACAACTTTCTACTGCAGTCTTTGAAAACAAAACTGACCAAGAAAGCCGAACAATTAATTCCAGAAGCAGTGATTGCAATAAAAAGTTGGTTTAATAGATTTAAAATAGGCTAGTGCTCCAATGCCCCTGCCTTTCACAGTCAACAGTCATAAATCCTAACTCATTCTTTGAAATCAGAAGCAGGTTGCTGATGCAGACAGCTTCAGTTTCACCTGGGAGGTAATGAGGTGAAGTCATTGCATGGGAGAGAAGAAAAATACAGCCAGCTGACTATGCACCACTTAACTCAATGGCTCCCTAGTGGGAAGCATCAACAGCAGGGGTGCAGCTGACAAGTGAAATGCTGCTTTGTATAACACTTTACTACCTATTTGTGTGCTATCAGAATAGCAAATAGTTAAAAGGCCACAGAGGGACAGAGCCCCATCAAAGCAATCTGCAGAGGAACCCTTTGTGGTTAGTAGGCAAGAATTTGGTGAAAGGCTTTGTCCCTTGAATTTTGTTAGAAATTAGTTTTCTCAAAAATGCCTGCCCAGACTGTGCAGTGCTTTATAGCATTGACAGAATATAAAGTCCTTGCTTTTAGACCTTATACTATGTAAAGGATCAGTGACAACAGGATTTAACATCTCTCTTGCTACTCTGGATGCCTTTGTTACCATCTAAAAAAAAATTCTATAGGCAGCACAATGAAGGAAATCAGGTTTCTTAACAGATGTACCTCATATTTCACTGTGAGCTCTACTTAAATCATCTCATGTGGTTGGGACACTTACAACATGTCCTGCACTTGTGCGGCTTCTCCTGTCTGAAACAGATGAAGTCACCCCATGCCCTTTCCCTCATGGAGAGGTCTCACTCTCCTCTGCTCCTTTCTCTTCACTAAACATGCAGGACCATAACATATTTGTGACCTCCATCCCACTGTCAGTGGGCCAACTGGCTCAAAATTTTTCTGCATGAGAGACAACCCAACAGTCACACAACACAGTCCCGAATGCATCTTTTCCATGGGAAACCAAGGCTAAAATTACAATAGAAATATATCCAACAGTAACACAGCTTCCTCCCACTCCTGTCACTCGCAGACCCTAGATTCTGTGCTCATTACTTACTGAGCTGCAAGATTGTCCCTACTTAACCTGGACGGCTGGCCTCCAAAACACTTGCAGCGGATTCCCTGTTTAGCAACACTGGGGTGTTGGAGTGTACCCACAAGTCTGCTAAGGTCTGACTCTATCCCAGGGCAGGACTGAACACCATTAGAGAGTCCTCAATTTCAGCACTTTTCTGTTGTTGTTGAGCTTGCACATCTCTACAATCACAGCTGTATGACCTAGACAGAGGTGACTGCAGAAATGTGAGTTTCCAATATATTTGAGACTTTACTGATTAAAAGTAGAAATCACCAGAAAAATCATTCTTTGTCTTAGAATTGTTGTGTCCACCATAGCTTCCACGTTTCTACAAGCACTGCCACAGCTGCAGATAGCTTAATCTCGCTATAGGTATTCAAAAGCATGTCTCGTGTCCAGTACCACCATGAGTCACGTACAACAGATAAAAGTCATGACATCAGCATGCTAATAGCCTCTGTAACCATCCAACAGCAGAAGAAGATGGGCTCCTAGTGATTGATGGTGACTTGAGAAAAGAGAGAACCACCCAACACTCCATGCTTTCTGAGCAAGGGGAGTAGAGTATCATTTCCAACCAGTCCCATCCACTTCTCAGTCAGCCACAAGGAAGCCAGCAGCACCAGCTCACCACTGACCCCAAGCAGCTAACCGTCAACTGCTTTATTTGACAGCACTCCGAGGCACTCGTGCCCACCACCACTGCCGTGACTTGTACTTCCCAGTAAGGCTCCCGTCCTGTTCAAAGCAGCAGTTAAGCAAGGATAACAATATAATCCTAACTTCTTATTGATCAATAATTAACTTCATCATCATCATCAGAAACCAGCTTCCTGAGCAAAATTTAACCAGTGGCCTCACCATCAAATACTCTACCCTTCCCTCCTTAAAAAAAAGCATTAATAATCGCCATAAGCATATAAGTTTCTTCATGGACCTTTCCCAACCAGAGGTCACTTGTCTGCAGCCTAAAAGAATCTGCCCCAAAATCCAACAGTCCAAAGATTATACAAAGCTGCCTAACCAATTCAGCAAGCACCACTGACCTACACCCAGCCAGAAAACACGGTAGCATTCGATTCATCATCTGCCACATTTGTAGCCTTGACAGCAAGCTGGGCAGCCTTGACCTGCATCATTTCAATTTGAGAATCACTGGAAATTTCCTCACAGCTGGGGTCCACTGCACCTTGTTGAGACAGACATTGTTAATCAGACTGTCCTCGATCTTAACCAAGGCTGTAGTTGCAACTTTACAGATTTAATACGAGGATGGACTACAGAGAACTGCTTATGAAAAAAAATGTACTTTCTAATCTCGTATTCCCGATGGATTCAATCCAAGACATTCTGAGTTGCTATGTTGAAAAGCAAGCATGCAGCAAGAAACTTCCCCACATACCAGAAAGATGTCTTTGCTGTCCCCTAACTAGTGCAACAATGGTGTGAAAAGATTTCTAGGAGAAACAGGAGTCAGAGTCTAGGACGCAGGCAACATCTATCTTCTTTTTCCTCTAAGTCACCAGAGTTTTAATAATTATTAGATGCCTTTCCTAAGAAGGAGTTTCAGTGTCAGAACAGAAACATATAAATAGCAAGAAAATGCAGGAATTGAACTGTCAATTCACTAAGGTCATTTTTTCATTTAAAAAAATAAAATCAAGTTCAAGGTTGAATAAACCACTATTGGGTTTTGCCATTATCATTACTGACAGATAAAAATGTCTTTGATTTGTGTGCTCCTAGTCTTTCCAGTGAAGATATGGGTACACATTTGCATTTGTGCTTAGCCTTCTGTTTGAATTTAAGATTTGCTTTTTGGTGTATTGGGAAATTCTAATAACATTCTAATAAGATTTTTAATTAGCAGATATGTATTTACACTTTCAGCTAAATTAAGGATGGAGTTTTTGTCTGGGAATTACATGGTTTTTCATTTCATTTCTCAGTGGCTGTGGACTGAAAGCACGCAATGCTGATAATTCTCTCAAAGTGACTTTCCTTAAAAGAATTTAAATTTTATATACCTTCTTCATTTGCAGTTGTTCAGTTCAAAAATGCACTTATCTAGAAACTAATGAAGTGTTTATATTAGGATCATTGTATTGCTTTCATAAGTAAGAAATCATGCTTTCTTTAACTATCTAGCAATAAAAATAGCTGTCATTCCAAATATGCATTATCTTTATCATTCATAACAACGGTTTTAAACCTTTAAATGCACTTATTGATAGCTTTTCATCATGTTTTTCACAAAATACTCTGGAATGATTAAAAGTTTCAATGGATCTTCCCTTAACCAAACTCCCACATATAATCAGCCAAGCAGTTTAACAACAGAAATAATG
This sequence comes from Aquila chrysaetos chrysaetos, assembly GCF_900496995.4. Lineage (NCBI taxonomy): Eukaryota > Metazoa > Chordata > Aves > Accipitriformes > Accipitridae > Aquila > Aquila chrysaetos. The sequence continues at coordinate 60,113,278 of NC_044006.1, read as the reverse complement.
ATGCAAACAATGAAAATCAAATCACAAATGCTGAATAGCTAGGCATTTGTAATATAAATAAGGGTACAGAACATATGTGACAAGCACATTCTAAGAAAACCAAAAGAGATGGCTTGAATTTGGAATATTAAATTGTGGAGAAAAAGCTAAGGTAAACCAAGAATTAGCCACCAAAATATTTTGTGAATGTCTCTGAAAAAAACATACGTAAGAAGTCAATTTCTAAAACTAGCCTATGCGTTTTTCAGTTTTCTCAGTTCTCATTAGTATACATGAAATAAAAGAAAAAACCAAAAATACTGAAGTTTTGCAATAAAGAATATAAGTCAAACACAGTCAAAGTTAGTGGAAAAATTCCTCTTGCCTTATTACGATGTTTGAGCCAAGCTTTAAATAAATATCAACATGAAGACGCTACACAGATTTCTGAAAAAATATAGTCCATAGCATTCTAACTGCATTTCCTTTTTATAGTAGATAACTTGGTTGCACAGCATCTTTGCTGCTTGTCTCTTACTCCTTCCCCATTTCATTACTCCTTTACACCACTAGGCTAAGGTTACTCAAGTAGTGGTAGTTTCCTTCTTTTATTTTTTTTTTTCCTTCCATCCCAAGATTAATTGCATATTCATATACTACCACAAATCTTCCCCAGACCATATGGGAATAATTTCAATCTGCCCCAGGATCATTTCTGTCATTATTGGCTATTCATTCCCATTAGAAGCTGTTACCCATCCTGTTATTCAACATAAAAATGAAATCCTCTATTATCTATTCCCTGCATCACAGTGATGCTGGGGTTCGCCTCCTGCCGTTTGAGCAGTTTGTGGCAGCAACAATAAGACCACCACTCTGAGAAAGCTTGCAGAGGCAGCTCCTCTGCTTATTCAACAGATGGTGCAAACCAAGTCACCTCACTCATAACGCACATAATTCTACCAAACTGTATTATTAGGATTAGGCTGTCAGGAGTGGCATTATATATATAAACCGTTCTGTATTTGACAGCAAAGACTCAGTTGAAAAGAGGTCAGTGTTTACAACTCCAGTAACAGTAATAAATAATAAAAGAAAAGGAGGTTTTTTTAAGTCTCACTGGTACAAATATGCAAGTGTTCGGCATGGTGAAACCAGGCAATGACATTGCTTCCCAGTAACTAACTGATCCCGGAGCATGGAAACCTGACTTACTTTCTGTAGGAAGAAGAAACCTAACTTTCTCTCCAGAGAACAGCCAAATGACCTTTGCCCACAGCAATTCGGGGAAGCAGAGGCTGTAGTGAGAGATCCAGCTCTATCCACTGCTCTGGACTTCTGGACAATATTGGGAGAGGCCCATGGAAGGACCAGTGATCGGTGGTCTATATGCCCCCTCTTCTAGAACAAAGAAAATCTTCTTCTCAAACTTTGAAAATCTGCTCACACTTTACTTGCAGAAGGTATGAGTCTGTCTCTAATGCAATATATACCTAATAGGTTGTATTTCAAAGGACTACAGCATAACCTGTGAACTGTCTGCTCCAAGTTCTGACCAGCTCTGCCACAGCTTCCGACCGATGGGAACGAACAACAATTCAGGATGTGTGTTCAGCCCCAGTCCTGCACTGTACCATGGCTCCCAGGAGCCTGCTTGCTCAGTCACAGCTTCTTCCTACGGGGAACATCAATCAGAAAGGTTGCTCCAGGTAAAGTTGCGGAGAGCAGACTGCAGCCTCATTCCCCTCTTGCAGTTCCCTTGGCTTTCTGACTTTTCCAACTCAGCTCACCAAGGCCAACACCATGCCAGGGGGTGGGGGCCATTCCTGGCCTGTGACTCCAGGGAGTGGGGGCCATCTCTGCCCTGTGATGCTCCTGGTGACACTCCAGCCTTGGTGAGCCACATACACCTCTCCATTGCAGACTCCCTGGACTGTCCTTTCATGGCCGTGTCATTAGCTACATTTCTGAATGCCCTGCACTGGCTCCTTTCACCACTATTTTCTTGAGCTATGTACCATAAATATGACACATCTGCTTGCCTGTGAATTCATATGACTGTTACATTTTACAAATCACATCCAGCTCTATCCTGGTGCCATTTCCAGCTAAACCACCTGGCCTTCTTTTCATTTATTTTTATTTTTAGCAATAGACTTTCTGGGATGACTTGTCTAACGCTGTCTTCCACCTCCACCCCATGGTCCTGAAATTCATATTTCTGTGACCCTTATAGCACTGCTTTATCTGACACCAGAAGCAAGGAGAGGAACTTAGTATGGCCCAGCAAACACTGAGACAAAGAAGAGAATCACAGGATACTACCTATAATTGCATAATCCCAGGCTGTTGCCCCTTCTAGACTCAGGACACAGGCTAGATCTGGACTTGGGACAAATCTGGTGCTTACTGACGTGCCTGCTGCCTGAGTAACCCTTGCTTCATTTGTTGCAGTAGTTGAGCAGTGCGCTAAAAACAAGGCAAAGCATTAGGGGACTTGCAAGACGATTCCGTGATTCAGACAACTACGTACTTCCCTGAAGAACCTGTTTCTATCCCTGCCCCGGCTGCAAAGGGTATGCGTAGTTGATCTGGCAGACTTGAGCTCACCCTGCCCTTTCTCCAGGTCAACATGAGCTCACCCTGCCGGTGAGCTGATCCAAGACCACGTACATCCACAGCACGAAGCCCGGGCTCATATGCCCCACGCAGGAAGTCAGGCACTCGGCTGCATGTAAGGTGCCCAAAGTTAGTAGAGTGAAGTATTTACTAAGAATGTGAGTTTTTCTACTGAGGTCCATTTGGTTGAACCCCATCATACCTAGGGATAGCTCGTGTCCTGTCTCAACAGCTGCCACAAGGAAGGTGTGCTGCTCCGGGCAGTTCTCCTGAGTTGTCCTGATAGCTATCCTATCAAGACAGGAAGCAAAAAAGAGTTTTCCAGGGGGCAGAGATCTGCTCAAGCCTGGGCACAGTGGACTTTGGTTAAACCAAGGTCAAGAGAAGCAAAGAGGCAGAGATCAGAAGAAAGAAACAAGTGCCAAGCAGATGACATTGGACTCGCACTTTTTTGCTGCTGGGGAGGGAAGCCAGCTGAAACAGCTTGATAAACACACCGTGGTACGATCAGCAACTTCAATGGTTAGCCAGATGGGAGCAGGAAGAAGAAAAGATGGCATAGAAACAAAGCCCGTGAGTAAATAATGGAAAATAATTCCAGCAAGAGCTGCCTTAATAGTTCCTCTAAAACTTTTGTGTATAGTCCTCCAAAGGCCGCCTCACAAGAAATCTGAAATAAATGCTAGAGTGCTCAGCAGTCTGCAGCTATTCGCAGGTTGGAAGCATCCTGCATGCCGAGCACCAGGGTTTACAGGCTGAAGGGGTGCTTGTTCACCCTCCCAGCCGCCCAGCAAGAGGCACAAATCCTGACACCACTCAGCCCCAGCAGCAGGAGCAAGCCCTGCTGGCTTCACTGCACACCTACCTGGTCCCAAAGCACCCAGCACACATCATCTCTGTCTTGCATGGAGGTCACCTCTGCCCCTGGCTGCCACCTTTGTCAATGGATAACTACTCCAGTTCTTCCTATATATTTTTATGCAATAATACTACTCCACATATTTCTGCATGGCCTAGCAACCACAAGGTGTGTTGCACACTTAGTTCTACTTGCATAATGCTATATCTAAACTAGTATTCCCAATGGTGTTTTATAGTTGAATTAACCTGTAAATATTCTAGAGTCAAAACACTAAAAGGATGCACACTGTGCTGTTTTATTTTTAAACAGGCAACTACTGCATTTCATTTTAGCAGACATTCCTCTTCATTCTCATTAAAGGGAAAAAATTTCACAGGGGTTGATAGAAACTGAGTAATGGATGCTTTATGTCCTGTGAATCCTATGTAATTCCCAGCTTTCCCAAGCCTTCAGAGTTAACAAAAAATAGGAGACACCTAGCCAACATTTCATATAATTTAGCCAAAAAAATCAGAAATGAGTGTTGGGGGTTAATATGCTCTGAATGACTCTAACAATAACCTTACAATAAAGCTCTGAACAGAGTTTGATGATCAGATGGCATGCACCAAGGTGACAAGAAGTAAGTGTCCTCAGACACCGCAAGTCATTGTTTTTCTTCCCCTTCCTATGATCTCTGACCCTGCTCTGCAGTGATCATATGCTGCAGCTTCTCTTTTATCTAAAAAAAATCCTCGAGAAGGTTACAATAGGTGAAGCGATAATACTGTAGACGTAGCCTACTTCTCCTTTTGTGTGGCAGTTCTCTGAAATACTCATAAAATATGCATGTTTTAAGCTTCTTCGTGGCACTGACTATTGTGCTAGTTAGCTTGATGAAACCAGCACAATAGCAAATTTAAAGGGACACTGCCAACTGGTTTGAGGCCTTAAAAATAGTTTGACTCAAATTCAGCATGTGTGTCTGGAGGTGTTGGATGTTAAACAAATGTTGCAACAAATATCTTAAACTTTAATTCAGAATAATTTGAATTCTTTCAAATTATTTTCCATAAAGTTGTGAAGCCCCTTCTAAAACATGACTGTGCCAAAGTAAGAATATAGGAGAAGGAACTCTGAAAACTTTGTAACATAATCAAAATGATGTAAATTTTCAAAATTACTTTAAATGCTTCTCTATTTTTGGATAAACATCCCCAAGCAAGGGTCTTTGCCTATTCCACTGTTGCTATCTTCTGAAAAGATGGTTCTAAACTAAAGATAATACTGCAGGGAAGTTCAAGTGTCTTGGTTAAGTCTGAAACCTTTCCAGTCTTAGTGACAAAATCTTCAGAGAATGTAGCCCCAGCCTTCAGCTCCGAGTATCCATTACCTCAGTCCACTCAGAAACACGTTCAAAAAATGGCAGGTGGACTTCAGCCTTAACACTTCTTCCATTACTAGCCTTGATGACCCACCCGCCCATCCCCTGCAAAAAAAGTGCAGAACTAGGGTCATACAATACTGAAGGCCCTAAGCCTGTTGACAGCATCCCTTAATAAGAGCTAACCAGGCATTTACACTCTTTGAACAGATGCTGACATCTGAGGAAGGTGCAGAAGCTTAAGTACTCCTGACCTTACTCCCCCCATACCTGGTGTGCAGCCTGGCAGGCACATGAGTACCGACAGAAGCAGGTTCCCTGCAGAAGGCACCTGCTGCAGTTGCCTAGTTGAGCATCTGCCCCTCTCCCCCATTTTAGTGATAGTTTTTGGGTTACGGCAGTTGCACGGGACATGGAAAGACATAGGTTTGGGTCCCTTTTGTCTGAACAAGGTTCAAACCCACACCTTGTAAATCCCAAGGAAGAGCATTAACCACCAGACTCTGGACTCTGCACATGTGAAAGGAGACAAAGGGCAGGAGGGGGTGGGGATTGCTCCTCAGCCATGTAGCTGAAGCATTATCAAACAGAATTAAAGATTCATTGTACAAGACAAAGAAAATACGTATGCAGCAGGAAGAAGGCAAGTCTCCTCCGTATCTAGTGAGGTCCCTGACCAGTTGGCTGCAGAACAGTGCTTTCCCCAACCCTCTTCTCCTGTCCGATTCATCTTGAATCCTGGGTTACACAGTGGCGTCAAGTCAACAAGAAGAAGATGAGCGTCCCAGCTAAGAACAGCATTAGCCTGGTGACATGTTACTCCTCTGATCTGAGTGGTTTTGTATTCACTCAGAAAGAAGAATATTGGAATCTGGTCTCCTTCATCCTGGGTGACAGCTTTAATTACTGAGCCATTGCAGAACAAGGATACCAGCAGCAGCTCTTCCTCCAGCTGTGTTTTAAATTAAAAGAGTGAGGCATGGTGAGTTCCATGGGAAAAAATAAAAAAGGCTGCCCATAATGAAGCAGAGGATCAGCAGCATGTAAGGAAACCTCTCTGCTGCCTTCAGTGACTTGCCAGAGGTCATACAATGGGTCAGCAGCAGAGCAGGGAACTGAATCTAAATCTGCCTCCTAACCCAGTGCCCTTTCTGCTGCATCTTCTGAGCCTCCAGCTTCTGGCGTTGAAGTAGAGCTCAACCGCTCAAGATTCCCCAGCTTTACATGAGTTAGCCTTGCAGAGCACTGAAGCCCTTCAAGCACATTTCGTCTTGGACAAATCCAAGAAGACATACACACACTATTCCTCCCCTGCTGGTTTTATGTCTAGGTGCCATTCCCCTACTTTGAAGAAAAGGAGAAAGCAGAGAAAAAGCCAAATGGGGGAAGATTCAGAGAGACAACCTGCCCAGACTCTGGGGAGCCTTCTCAGAGTGCATTTCTACAGTCAAATGATCAAAGCAAAACCATTTTTGCTGTTACCACTCTTCTCTGAGTCCTTTGAAGAAAAGAAATAACAGCTCACAAAAAAAGTGAGTATTTACTCTTGCAGTTTACATAGTGTGTTATCGCTATCCAGCTTCTTTGGCTTTTACTACAGCTGCTGACACGCTTCCTACAGCTATTGGAGGGGAGGAAATGCTTCTTATTTTCAGACATCAGCTATTTCAGCCTCTTAAGGACTTCTCCCTCTCTTTCTCGCAGTTAACCAGCGAAGAGTCTCTCCTAAACACCATCTCCTGAATTGCTGCCCACGGAACTTGGCAGTCAAAGGAATAACATCTGCTAACGTCACCAGAATAATCTATACTTTACCACATCCTTCCACTTTCCCCTCTCCCCCAAAAGGATAAATTAAACTGACCATCACTTGCTTAAGGATTTTCCCTCTCTTGTTACCCCTCTCTAATGTCTACTTATAACTGTGTGGCTCAGAACATTTCTCAGTGTACAGCAGATAACACACTGATAGACAGTAGGATAGTCTTAATGCCAGAAAATTTGGAGTGACTCATCTTCATGAAAGCAAGCCATGTGAGTCACAGCCATGATGACTCAGAAGCCTGAGGAGGAAGCACCTTTCTGGGACGAAGAATTGAAATTGTCCTACTTTTCCAAATATATAACTTAGAGAGGAGCTTCCCATAGGGGTAGATCTGGGGGGAAGGAGTGAGGGGAAATTAGGTCATCAAAAAGTAAAGAGACAACATGTATACTAACAGCACAAAAGAAAACCACCAGTTGCATTGTGACTCACCATATTTTCATTATTAGACCTCCTATTTAATAAATAACATCCTTTTTTTCTTGTTATGGCAAATTAAATTGTGTTAGGCTTTTGCTGAAGTGCTTGATTGCCTGACTTCATTGACCATTCAATAATGGTTTCATGAGTGACCACAGGGAAAGTAAAACTTGGAAAACCTACAGTTCATTAAAGCTGTCAGCAGAAGTGGATAAATATGACACATTGAATAACAAATTGTAATGTTTCTAGACATAAATGTGCTAAGGCATTTATCCATCATGCTTCACTTAATGGTAGCAGAAATATCAGATTGGATCATCTGAAACAAACAGTATGAACTTATAAGTCTGCTTATCATAATTTATATATAAACTATAAATTAGAACTCTGCTTATCAGAAATTGTGCAAAGATCTGAATTAGCAAGCACCCAAATGTGATGTCAGAAGTCATGCAAATTTCCATCTATGGATCACATGTGGTCCAGGCTACATGAACCACAAGGCAAAGCAGTCTTTGTCTACAGAAGTTACAAGTCTTTTCTTTCAGGGTCTTACACAGAGCTACAGAAGAGAGAAAATTCATTAGATAGAAAAATTCAGTGACTACAAAGACAGGTAAGTTAGAAAACTCCATCTAGTTATCTGGCTTGATCCATCAAATTTCAGCTAACCTATCCACCTGGTGCTGAAGCAGGTGCTTCAAAATGGTCTCTCATACCCAGGACCTCACTGCCAGGACAAATGGCTCTGTGCCAAAGCTGAGGGCACACTAAACTGCGTCACACAGTTGTTCATTTTGTTGCCTGATTAACGCACTCCCCTCCCTCATGCTCTTTATCTGTCTTTTTTGTCTGTCTTTTCTTCCTTCCATTGTCCTTAAACAACTCTTTAGGTAGTCTCTTCTGCGATCTCACCCTCAAAGTTTTTAGTTTCCTTTTCTAAACTCTGTGAAGATGGTCTCATTAATTTTTTTTACTGCTGCCAATAGGATCCACTCTACTGTTGAGTAAACTGTCCTTTGAGTGCTTCCAGTGTTAGAATCGCTTTATTTTTCAAGTTTCAGCCCTTGCTGCCAGACGTGGCGTTAGAAATCTGATTTTTCCTTCTTCAAATTGACCATCCTACCCGTGGCTGTTCTAGCCATGTCCTTTAAGTACACTGTCACGTGGACTAGACTAATCAATGGCTGTCTCTAAATTCTCTTCAACCTCCTTCCCATTCCCTTGAATTTCTTTTTATATTTCGATTCCCCATATTTGTCTTAGAGTTATAAAGTAATGCAGCTTCACTTAAAACCTCAGCAAAAAGGTTTAAGCTAATACATTTTATTTGGGAAGACAAGGAACATGCAAATTAACTCCTGAGGTCCCTTCCAATCTGAATTGCTCTGTGAGTCTATCAGATTGATAGTTCCAGTGCCTTAAATAAAAAGCAGTAGTTTGTTACCCCACCATAAGTTAGCTATTTGTCTGAGACTGCATCGCCATTTGAAGACACAGCTTACAGCACCTACCTACAGCACAGGCAGTTACACAAAGAGCTGCTTTAAAAGCCTGTCAGTGTTCAGATACTTCATAAGGAGAGGAAACATATAAACATGCAAAACAGACAGGTTTTGCAGGTGTTCCTTGGAGAACCCACCTGTTGGTAATTATTTTGAATATTTAGCCTGACAGCCAGCAGGGCTGGCTCTACCTGCCGCTGCTGGGGACACTGCTGCCCTGGGTGTTTATTCTGCCCCAGCCACAGATGAATTACTCAGCTCACACTCTGGCCTTACCATCACCAGCTGGTAAAGGTGGGTTGGCATTAAAACTCATGATGGAAAACTGATGCAGGTAAAATACCTGCCTATAATTCCTTGTTGGCACCCTGCAGCAGGGGTGCAGGTCTCTGACAGCAGGGACACACAGAGGGCTGGGGGCAGTAGTGTTTCAATCTAGCACATGTAGGTTCGCCAGCAAACATCTGCCACAGCCTGGAATTTCCCTGGACTTAAATTCGGATAATTGTCTTCCTATGGATGCAGGCAGAGCACCGCTCCTCTCCCACATTTCTATTACTACCTCAAAGGTATTTATAGATCTTGGCAACGTTTTCCACAGCAGCCAGCTCTTGTACATATTCTGATTTCAGAATGCCTCAGCTCGATTCACCTGAAAAGGCCCAGTTACCAAATGCACCAAGTGCCAGCTCTCTCCAGAAGCAGGTCATGTTGAGGCGGCTGAGCTCCCTGGTCCCTCCGCACAGCCAAAACACTTGATCCGTCTCCCTGACTCTTCCTCTCTGTCAGGCTAGATCTGTGGCGGGCGTGAATCAGCAAAATTCCCGCTGGCTAATAGAAATTTTAGTACCATCTTTTTACAGGTTTTCTACTTCAGTTGTCACAGACATATCGCCCTTCAGTTTTCTCTCAGTTTTCCATATTTTTTTGTCACCTCTTAGAAACAAACTTGAGGTCACACCACAGAGTACTCATCTTGAAGCAGCAAGTAAGGGCAGCTTAGAAGAAGAAGCAGCAGCATAAAATAGAAGTACAAACCAAGCCAAAGTGACTTGCTACTCTGTGTGTATATATGTGATTATATGGTATTGGTACTTTTTCTGACGTACGTTTTTAGAGTCAGTGGTCTGGGGGCTGCCTTCAGAAAGAGAAGCAATTTATTAGAGATCCACAAATTCCTCTGACACAACTGTGTTTATATTTATAAAAGTCCTATTTCCCGGAGCACAGGAGGAATCAAACAGCAGGAGACAGTGGGTGTGTTGATGCTGCAGGACGCAGTGCAGCATAGAGATACCATCTTTAAACAGGCTGGCTTGCACACTGGGAAACCGCACTGCCGCAGCAGTGCAGAGCTCAGGTTTGGACCAGCACATCCACCCGGGTTTGCATGTTAACTCCTTAACGCTTTCAAAAAATTTTTTTCTTTGGTCCCTGGCTCCCTGACTGTAGTGTTAAAAGTCAAGGAATACATGATGAGAGCAGGCTGAAGCAGGTTGCAATGGTGCTGTTCTCAGCCAGCGTGCAAGCCCTGTGGAGCTGCTCGAGGAGGGTTTGAGCGGTGGCAGAGGCAGGGAGCCGCCTGCCCGGGCTCTCTGCAGAGCAGCCAGGCAGCACACCCAAGACTGAAGTCCAGGCTGCTCCAAGAAAGCACAAAAGTTTCCTGAGCCACAGTGACTCTTCCCTAAATCGGGTGCCCTTATATTTAAGCGTCTCCAGTGCCACCGCATGTCTTGCTGCTATTCTTTCTCGTACTCACCCAGAATGACTTACATGAGACTTCGGGAGCTACCGCAAGACTGGATATGGGAACAATGTAGTCACTGTAGCTTAGAAAACATACTTACACCTTAGACAAGTACACGCGTACTCTTAAGGAGTACCAATAAAGGGAACTTCAGCAGCTCCAGGAGCTAAAATCTGGATTAGGCTCAGGCTTGTCCATACTCTTGGCTCAGTCCGTGAGCCCCCCTGTCTCCCAGTGCCCAAGCACCTTTGCTCTTTCCTTAGCTCTTGTCATTTCCGCTGGGAAAAATCGCTCAGAGATGCTGAGTGAACAGTGAGGACAGTTATTATCCCCTGCACCACACCCCACCTCTACAAGCTCCTTCTGCAGGCAATTGATAAGATCCTGAATTACATCAACAACACAAATGGGCATTGCTGCACAGCAGTGTTAATGCCTCTATTAATTAACAACCTCCATGAAACCAAGGCCAAAATTCACGGTCATCACTTACAGGAGACTCCAGACACAGCCCAGATCAGACATAATGAGCAGACTGTATCTCTAATGATAAGGTGTTGACACTATTTGACACTGAAATTACTTCAGAACCTCAACTCACAAAAGCTATATATTTTAATTATAAAGTTATTTATAGCCTTGATAAGAGGATAAAACTAAGTCCCTTCTGCCTATCCCTGGTTGCTGAGCACATGGATGTTAAAGATCCCCCTTGTGTACAGGGATCAGGATAACCCATCTTCTCCAAAGTAACGTTGCTCTCAAAACTAATTTCACAAGTGTTGACTTTGTGCTTGTCATCACGTTTGAATATAAATAAATAAATAATTAAGTACCATTAGGGACAATTGCCTACACCTTAAGGTACTAGAGCAGTATAATGTTAAATTGGAAATAAAAGTTTATTGTTCAGTTTTCACTGGTTAAGAATACAGCTCAGAATACAACAGTTAGTACAACAGTTTTATACATAACAGATACATAATCTTAAGCATTTGTTCTGATCTAAATAAAATTAAAAGTAATAGTTTTTATAAAATGCTGTTTACTACAAGAATAAAGATGCAGAATTAGATTATATTGTGCTTTTTCTTGTGTACGCAGCCAGCTGAAACAGAATGCGAAGTTATGTGGATAAAGGAGCAACATATTTGAATTTACTTCTCAACATCCTAGACACAGGATTGCACTGCCAACTGGAAGGACCCGTGGAAACAAGCAGTACGTCAAATTCAGAAATTATCTCTATAAAACCACTTGTACAGCTTATTAATTCTGACAGAGTAGTTGGCTGTACCAAAAATGGTGCCACCATATTGCAGGCTGGAATTACAGCGTGATACGCATTTGTAATCAGATTTTCAGAGAGAGAGAGAGAGAGAGAGGTGAGACAGATGGGTAACATTGGGAAAAACACACACCCCCCCAAAGTATTTTTCTATTGCAAAGCATTCTTGAGTTCAGTATCCAGAAATTGTAACTGCTTCTTCCAAAGAGTTACCAAACCAGCAGATAGGAGTTAGGGAGAAAGCACAAAATACTGAGCACAGCAGAAAAGAAAGAATCCTGCTAGACCCAGAAGTCAGCGATGTGCCTTTCAAAATCCAGCCTTGCTAAGCCTACCTGAATTAACAGAGATAAGCTACATACCTTCCTATCACCTTTTCCACAATTCCCAGTTCAAAATATAGGTTGGTTGTGCAGTCTTAAAATCCCACTTACTCTGCAAGAACTAACGTCTTCCTCCCTGTGCAAGAATTTTGCAAAGAGAGCTTCAAGAAATACCCTGCACGACAAGCAGAAGTTCCAGAACATTTGGACGGGACTGCTCAAATAAACATTAAGGACATCTGTTCTGAAAACTAAACCAATCTTTGTGGTTTTATATGAGTAATACACTAAAAATGGATCGTAAGTGGCCAAATTCTGTTCTCAAACTTAAACAACTTCAATAATTTCAACACCACTATACTAATTATCTCAGTTGATATGCATCACTTCTGTCCATTGGCAAAGAAGCTGCAATATTCACTATATTACAGGATAAGGTGCTTTCCGCAGCTGAAAGTCTCTCCTTTCATTGTCTCTTCACTGGTAATTTTATTTCCTGCTAGTCTTCGGTCTACTATAATTTATTCATTTCATTTCACTTTGCACATTTTTCATCAAGTTGAGAATTACAGTTTGAAAAAAGTGCACGAGGAGAAAGGTAGAAATGGAGAAAGGCTAGCATTGGCACACATGTCATCCACTCAAATCAGACCTCTGTTCAGTCCAATAGCAGAGTATGAGCTAGTCACAGCCATGAGTAACACAGTGGGATAGATTACCAAAGGAACTAAGGAATTTCTCATGATTAGAGTCTTTAATTTCAGACTGTAGGTTTCTCTCTCAGACATACCTGAATTCAGCTACAATTTATCCTACTTGACAGCTTTTACTTACATCCTAGAAAGATGAATTTCCTCCACAGCAGGAATTACCGAGTGACATTTTGTGCTTTGAATTATGCAGGTGATCAGACCAGTTATTCATATCTTCTCTATGTGGCCTTGAAATCGGTGAGTCATGGCTGAGACTACGATATCTGATTTGATGTGGCCTAGACTTTCCAAATGAATATTTCACTTTACAGACTAGTCTCTGCCTAAAACAACTGTAAGGTGGCACAGTTCATTAAGTTACCAGGTCCTGGCTGATTCCAACTCTTAGTATTCTTGGATAGGAATATGTTTCTCAGCTTTGGTTTAATCCAAGTCCAAAATTAGGAAACATTTCATGTATGCACAAGCCATAGCCCTAAAGTAATAATCAGTTTTAGATTGTATGGGGGAAAGAAAACAAAACCCATCAATATTTTCTTTCAATAACATTAATACATTAATTCTTATCACTGCTAACGCAGTAATTTTGAGACAGAGGAATACTAACTGATTTTGTAATCTTTACTGTATTCTTTTTATGCCTTTGAAGAACTCAAAGAATAAAAAATACACTAGTGCAAGACTCAGTGAATTCAAATTTCCACAGCTCCCCACAGAAAATTGTTTGAGGCTGGGGAAGTTAATATATAACCGGTCATCATCAGCAGAACATCCCTTGTGCTAATGGAACACAGCAGTTCTCAATTACCAAATGGTAGAAAGCATTTTATTCTATTCCTGGCAAGTGGCACAATATCAGACATTAAAATCACATAATTTCATTTTTATAACATTTTTACTTTCCTTCCCCTTCATTTCAATTTGGATGTGATATTAGCAACCAATAATTCAAGAGCAGCCAGAAATAGAAATCAGATCCTTGTACTATCCAAGAATAGCTTAAAAAACATTTCAAAGGCTGTGAAGCATTAACCTTCTCCTTTAACTTTTTAAAAAAAGTATTATATACTAGATCCTTAAGTCATATCTGAAATAGGAGAAGACAAGATTAGAAGCAGATATCAAAGGGGCACATCTCACAATTCACAGTAAATAAATACTTTGGCAAAGGCATAGATAATACAAGGTTACATAAGAATTTCCAAGCATTATTTGTACCCTACAATCTCTTTCAGTAGCAGCACCGTAAAGCACCCTGCAACCAACTGCAATGTATTCCTTGTCTCATTGCTTTTTACACTGCAGTAACCAGTATAATGAAAAAACTATCATTAAGGCTAAATTTGACCAGGGAAAGTAAACAGGGACCAAATTCAGTCCTTCTGTGAGTATCACACTCCAGTGGCAGCAAAAGGGGATAAATATGAGGCTCTGTTCGGGCCTGATCTAGAGGAAATTGAAGTCAGTGGAGTTAAATAAAATGTTCATACTTTCTGTCTCACTCTAAAGGATTCTCAAAATTGACAAAAAAAGATTAGAAACTTTTCAAAAACTTCATAGAAGCAATACAGAAGTTGTAGCAAACTTCCAGTGATACTACTACACATAAAATTTGAAGTCTCTAGTGTTTCAGTAACTAGACAGAGATTTTTTTAATTTTTTTTTTAAAGGACATTTTTTCATATAACACCTTGACTTTAACAGTCTCATTTTGTTCCACCAGTGGTCTAAAATGATATTCGGAATTTTGTAGTGCTACTATCCAATCGAAGCTACTGTGAGAAACCATGTTCAAGTCTTTTCCAACACAATGCAAACCCAACACCACAGGAGAACCCAGAGCATCTCTCCACAGCAGAGAAAGGATTTGCCACCACTTTTACATTACTGCAAGGACCACTGAAGGTCTTATGATCTCTTGACCATTTCCAGTAAAGAAAACCACTTAAAATGACTGTGGGATGTTGTCAGCTGAGAACATGGACATCAAGCAGTGGGATTTTTGGATGTGTTATTATCACAGCTCAGCAAGGTCTCAGGCACCTTGATATTACATGCATTAGAATAACATGTAGTACATCTGTCAACAGGCAAAATTGCTTTACACTGAAAAGGGACTATGCTAATTGCACAAGCCTGTAGACAACCTAAACACTAATAATAATGATCCCAGTAGTACTGACAGGGTTGAGTAAGCAGGTAGAACTAACAAAGCTAACAAAGAATAGGATGCTTTCAATTAAATTGCTGTATTTGTGGTTTTAACTGAAAATAACTACATCTGGAATCAAGGTACATATTATTTGCATACCATAATAATTTGAAACAGCTACAGGCTTGTGTACTTTAGGTGTACACAAAACATGAAGGAATAAAAGGAGCAAATCTGGCACCTTTTTGCACTGTGTACAGATAGGCATGTAGTGTATGAACACCTTAGTTTAAAAAAAAGTAGCAAATGCATGATACAATGTACTGGGATGCATACTGGGTAAAAGGGGAGCTATAAATCAACTTGCTGGATAGTGAAACTGAACCCGTGTGGGCTGCCTGAGGTGCTGCAGGTGTGAGCGGTAATTCTGCTATTGAATCGTGTTCATGGCCTAACGGTCCTGCAATAGTAGAGGCTAGAAGACAAAAGCAAGCTCACACCTTGCTGTGAAAAGCTGTATTGTGCAGAGTTACTGCTCAGCTCCAGAAAGAAGAGTATCTGTGTGTAGTGAGTGTTGCAGACAAGGTAGTAAGCCCCCTTGTTGGCAGGAGTTACTAGGTCAGGACAGCCAGCTCAACAAAAACGCAAAGAGAAAACAAGAAACTGTCATCTTCTCACTTGTTCACCCTGGAAAACCAGGGTTGTATGAAAGAGCCTGTATCACCTGCGGCACAGCCCCGGACCAAGCAGCCCAGCGGGCCAGGCAGGCATTAGGAACCTCTCCCTGATTGAAGGACAGCACAAATTGTCTGTAGCAGAACTCAAGCTATTAGCCATCCACTATCAAAAGATAATCACATATAAAGTAGACTTAGCAGGAAAAAATGTAACTGCACTCAGCAACAGGATAAAATTTCTTAGTCTGCCTGTGTATTTTTCTGGGAGCTGTAGTGTAGATTTCCAATTTTAACACAGATCTTTATAATCCCTTAGCTTCTAGGAGATCACTGTACAGCTGTGTGTCCCCTGTCCAAAATGATGCTTGTAAGAGGACCTCTTGGGAAAAAAAATTGCATAGGTTTAGGACTCAGTAATGTATGGTGATAGGCAGAGAGCAAGGGGAGACTTCAGAAAGCTAAGCAAAAGAAATTCATTACTGTTTTTAACCCTTCCCATTCTCCATAAAGCTAGAAAGCTGCAGCTATATGGTGCCAGCAGCCACTCCCACTTTCTGTTCCATACAGCTAGGGACCTCAGCTGGTTTTCCTATCATGAGCATCCTTTGAAGAAAGCCCTCAAGAGCACAGGAGAGCCACATGAAATCAGACCAAAGGTGCAAAGGCACCTAGCATCCAATCTGGCACTGTGGCTAATAGCAAATGTAGGGAAGGACTGCAATTCAAGACTGGAATGTAGGGAACGACTGGGATTCAGTCCACGAAGGACTGGAATAATATACAATGATACTTCTTTACAATACTCTCCCAACTTCCAACTCGAGGTTAAGAGGTGGTATCATTGGATTTGATAATCCCCATTTGATTTTGCTTCCTTTCATGTGTCCAGAGAATTTTTTGAACATATGTGAACTGTTAGCTTCCACAGTGCTCTCTGTCAAAGAATTTCAGTGCTGAATTATTCAGCACACAAAGGAATCCTTTCTTCTTTTTGTCACCTCCTTGATGCATTTGGAATCTTCCTTCCCAGAATGTCATTATTATGGAAAGAGGAAGTATCTCTGGTACCTAGTCACCACTTGTGGGGGAAAGAATAAAAATAAAATAAAATCAGACATATCTTGACCTCCTTGTATACAATAACAAACCAGGGCTGGAAGAGAAGGTTGATACAGGATGGTGTTCTCCTAGCAACTTGAAAAAACAGTACCCTCTTCTCCAGAAGACAGCTGTATCCCAAAGGTTACAGCAGACCATTAGAGCTGGTGGTTTTAACTGTAGTCAGTAGCAGAGACTGCAGGGCTCTGCCTCCCTGGGGTCTTGTAAGAAAGTCAAGTCATTGCCACAGGTATTGTAGCCAGTGAGGAACCTGATTTGTTTCTGGGTCTGCCAGCCTGTTTGGGTGGATGGGAGGCAACACTGAATCCACTTAACAAACTAATCAATAAAATTACTCACATTCAAAGGAGTTATGTGCGTGCTCCAGTGTGTATTTGTATCCAGCCATTTAACAAGATTTTTATGTAAATGTTGAAAGAATACTCCTGAATAAAACAGAAATGTACAATATATTTTCATGGAAAACTCCTTACAACTGCATTTCTCGTGTGAACATGGCAGGCAATTAAATAAATATGCTAGGGTCAATAAGCATAGACTTAGGAAAGTTAACTAATATAGAGCTAGTGCCAAGGAAGGGAGCTGAAAGTAATGAGGAAATAACCACCCTACAACAAGAAGCAAATTGCAGAGGTTTTGTCACCACAGGCTTCCAATATGGTCATATAATGGCATATAATCCTGGGAGACAGACAGTAGACCCTGCCTAAAAGTAACCACTGCTATGAATACACAGTAAGCAGAGCTGATCTGTACCAGCCAGCCTAGGAAAGGCACAGTCTTGTCTGACGGCACTGGGAACAGACAACACACTTCGGACTTGGAGGCAGATGTCAGCCATCACGTGCGTTCCTCCCCCATGCCAACAAGGAATGCAGCCTGGCTGCACTTCTTACACACACGTACACAAAATCCCTAATAGGCATCTAGTCCATACTGTACAGAACTATTGTAAAAACCCCCTGAATTTAAGAGATATTCACCTATTTTAAACAGAAAGCCCCACTTTGATTCTGCTACATATCATGTTTTAAGTTTTAATGTTTTTGCATTTTTCTCTTTCATTATTTGAGGAAAAGAGTAAATGTCCTTTTCTGTTAACCCTTCTTTGAACAACTGTTTCTCCAAAATAAAATGCAAATCTTCAACAGCTATGTTATGTACACATATATATACATACACAAAGCCATGCCTTTTCACATCCACTGTTTTTATTAAAGACAGCCCTCAGTCAAAATTAGCCACATTCCCAAGCTGATTTTCAACACTCTATCCATTTAATGAAGAATCAGGCTGTTTTCACTAATACAAACAAGAACACAGATATACTTACTAAGGAGTCCAAGATCTGTTACTTTTCCTCTTACACACCATCTCACTTGGCTATTAATTTATTGAGCACATCACACTATGTGCTTCATCAACACAAAATTCAATTTAACACTTAAATAAGAAATAAAAATAACCAGACATTCATAACTAGAACAAATTCAAATTTTTCATTCTGAATTTTTTTTCCCATTTGATTTAGTTCCGATTACTAACTCCTTACTTTTTTAGCAGTTGATTGAATTTGGGAATGATGCTTGCTGGCAAATTGTACATTCTGCTTATCTAACATTATCCAGTGCATTCTCCTGGTGTTTACCGTACCAGACATATGTGTTCCAAGTAGTGTTTTCACAGACTTCTTTTTAAACTAGAAAGATCATTATCCGAAAAATGTATTTAAAAAACAGTGCTAAAGTACTGGCCTTCATATTGTAAATCCTTTTAAACATTAGTTTAAGGACAAACAAGGGCAGAGGGGTTGGAAGGGATCTTTAAGGTCCCTTCCAACCCAAACCCTTCAATGATTCCATTCTATATACTCAGTGCTGTATACTGCCACAGTGGACTAGGCTGTAAGGGTCAAAGTGGACTTCAACGCCAGCTAGCCACCACCACACCACCTGATGCACCTGATGCTACCTACCACTCCAGGCAATGCTTCTGAGGAGGTAAGGGGAGGAGGCTACAACCCTTTTAATCTCAGTTCTTATATACAGCCATGGTCTGCTACTTGGGTAAAGATGCTAACGTCAGCCCTAAAATTAGAAACACTTAATAGCTCAAATTATATTTTCAAGATTAAAATGAACTATGGGATAGCTACTTTAATTTATAAGAAAAGCAGCTTCCATAGGGATAGGCATTGCCTCTCTATGCTGTAGTCTATATTCTTACAGTAGAATACAGTGTATTGATGTATACCCTGAATAATAGCACAGTTGTCAAGGAAACTACTGGCAATTGTAGCCGAACCTCTACAGTTCCTGGCCTCAACAAACACAGAACCAACACCTCATGGAAGCCAAGTGGTCAGCACAGGCACCTGGTGCCTTCTTAGGCAAGGCACAACTGTGCATCCAAGTCCAAAGAAGAAAGGAATGGAAACGCTTTGGACCCTGTGGCCCTGCCACCTCTAGGCACCGCTCCTGATGGAGAAATCTGAGAGTGCTTCTGACCTGTGCTTCTCATGGGACCTTCAGCTGACAGCTCCCTTGTGCCAAAAGCAATACTGACAAAGCAGAAAAAAAATTAAGGAGAAAATGTACATGAGCGAGAGGAACAGAACAGAGTGGGATTCTCCAGCTTGGAAAAGACATGCTTCACTAGAGGCACGATTCAAGTTTATAAAATGACAGCCATGGAGAAAGTGAACAGGGAGGGACAATTTGCAATTTCTTATAACACAGCTAGAGGCAGAAGAAAACCACTTTTTCCCTGCAAAACATGCTATACTAAGCAGAGGCTGGGAGCCGAGCCATTTTACCCCAGTTGAGCCAGCATTTAAGTCTGATCAGCCTTGTAGGATTTTGTGTGCATTGGCTCTCACGGAGAAATCACAGACACAAATCTTAATAAGTAAAGTTAATGGTTTTGTTGTTTTCAAGATAGCAGAGTATCAGTTCTAGGAAGACTTCTCCAGAAGAGCAGAAACAAAACTTCACAAGACTAAAGGGCTTTCATTTGTTCTATAGAATGATCTTTCTTCTGTTATGTTAGTGACAGCCTAAGTAGATCATATTTTGCTTTCCTGAAGCTTTGAATTGTGTCTATCAAAATCTATTACCGCAGCAGCAGCCTTTCCTACTAGAAGCCATTAGCCAGCAGGAAATAACAAAACTGTTCAGACACAAGCAAGAAGAAAGAGCAAAAATTAGAAATGTGCTAAGACAAGAACAGGCTAAAAATATCAGTGAGCAAGTTTCCAGATATAACTGAAATACAGTCATAGGAAACACATCCAGCTCCCAACAAATGCTGATGCTTGCTCTACAGGGGCAACGGTCACTAACTTGAAGCAAAATATTACACTATATAAGAACAGAGTAAGCTCTCAGAACTTGGCTGCAAAAACTAAGAATACTTTTGAAGATAGTAGATTTACTTTTTCTGTGCTAATAGAGGAAGATCTGCTTCTCCCAGGCCAACAGTCACATATCAGCATGAAGAACTGTCCTAACTGTACAGACTGAAAAGGATTCACCATTTTTCATAAAGTCATCACTTTAAGTTTATTACAGGATTTATTTTGACCCTCCAAGTTAGCCCTTTGGTAATATTTAACTGTATCACAGAGAAGAGAGGGAAGCATTTTACTTTCTATTTGGATGACAACAGTAGCTCAGGGCAGAAGCAGATCAGCATCTTCAGGGTCAGGGAGATCCAGCTACTCTATTTGGAGTGTACTGGGCCAAGACACCCAGAAAAGTCGCTGGAAAAGATGTAGACCTAACCACCCTGTGAATCGCTCCCACTGCTGACCATGAATGGTTCAAGCTGATGGGAGTTTTAACCACTTATTGTGACCTCCACACTCCAAAATGCTGACTGCAGAAAAACACAGGCACTGCTGTGGGTGCATCTAACACAGAAGCAAAGGGTTGTGATACAGGCTACAAAGCAGACAGAGGAACAAGACAGCTCAGCCTTGCTGTGACACTGTGTATCTGTAATTCATCATTCATTTGGCTGTACCTTACTAATTTGTAGGTCTTCAAAAATTAAGTGCTGTCAATTTTAAAAGGCCACAGAACATGTGATAATCAGTTTTATGAAGAAAGATTTATAATGAACAGTAACAGCTAATATTTAGACACAACTCAAGCCTTCAATGAATAACCTCAGGAATTTGCAATAGAAACATGAAGTCATTTCTTCTGTTTCTAAATACATGTGCTTTTTTTTCTGTTTGGGATTTTTGTAAAATTTTTTTTTCTATATTCTGTATAGCCACTTGGTGCATGTGACAGAGACCTGCTCTGTGTCAGGTTCCATAACACAACACAGTGCACATAGCACAGCTGAGGCTCAGAAACAGCTTAATTCCTACAGCTGCATCTGGGGGGTGCAGTTTGTAGAAAAAAAAATCTCATGCCCTGAGAAAACATCAGGACAAAAACATCCTGACAATTTGCATCAGGATGCCAGGACATTCTGTTTTCAGAGCTGTCCCAGCCAGCCAGGGATGTCTAGACCCGTCATGTAGCTACTACAAACCTGAAGCTTCATCTGTAACCCTGTTGCTCCTGGTGCCAAGTTACTGCTGAAACTACAAAGGAAAGAGTATATGTCCAAGAGGCCACACTGCCCTTCTGCTACACAAACATCTGCAAAAATGTCTCATTTATATGAGCAGAACAAAATTTTACCCAGAATAATGATGCAAAATGCTTCATTTCTGGATAACCAAAAGCATTAACTCTTAGTAGCAAGAAATCCAGGGCCAACAGTCCGGGTACAGTTACTTCAATCTTCTGACACCTAAACTAAAACCAGGCTTGAGCAGGTAACTCAGAGAGTATGTCGAAGATACCTAATTTGAATGAATAAATTCAGTCACCTTCTTCACCTAATATCAAATGCGTAAGTAGTTAATGTAAAAAAGCATTCAGTTTGAAAGAAGAACAGAGATATTTTTTCCCTTCTTAACATATGGGAAACTCCTCCTGGTATCCTAGGAAATAAATGGAAAGCCAAACTTGGAAAACCACTGTTTACAAGAAGGGCATAATCGAAAACAAGTGCTACTAAGATTACATAGGAAAAAAAAGAATTTCACAGCCACTTAAGGAAATTCATAGAACATTCAATTTAGCATAGCTCTACCTGAAATTTTATACCTAAAGGAGCAAGGAGCTAAGGTAGATGAAGGACAGTGTTACAGAAAGCAGTTACACAGAACATGACTGCAGTTCAGATCTTCAGAAAATACTTAGGAGTCTGATAACGATTGAACTTGAAATAGGGGAAAGGAAACTCTCAAGGACTTCTGAAGGTTTAGAAATTAGTGATCAAAATTCATCACCAATTACTCTTGACTGCCAAGACAGCAGAGTTGATCTTGGCATATATCAGGAGATGAATATTGCAAAAGTGAAGATACGATGTTAATATCATACTATCGCACTCATGAGGCCATAATTGAAAGACAGTGTCCTGTCTTAGCATCCAAATTTCAGAAAAGATATGGACAAATAAAAGGAAGAAGTCAAAAACAGCTATAGGAATGAGTCAAAGGTTGGGAAACATGCACAATGATAGTCTAATTTATTAAAAAATAAAATAATCAGTTAGTTTCATAAATACTTCTCTGCCAGACAGACTTCTAGTACTGGTTGCCTCTTTATCCAACAAAGTGGCCTGACTCATTCCAATTATTAGAAATTGAAGTTACATAACCTCAGAATGGAAATAAGTTTATTATTTTTGCCAATTAGAGTCACAAACTTTTGGAACAGCCTGTCATCTCATGTGGTTGGTTATAAATCACTGGAAGAAATTCAACCAAGATCAAATACCTTTATAGAAACCTTGTTGAAACTGAATGAGTAATTACAAACATGCTGTAGAGACAAATGAAATTGTTTAACCGGAATTATACAAAGACAGTGGTTCCTCCCACCCCTAGTAGACAAAGCTATTTTAAAAGTTTCAGGGCAACTCCATTGATTTCAGATAATTTAGCCAAGACTCACTTCAATAAAGCTGACATTAAGCGCTGGCACAGTGACTCTGAGTAACGCACTAAAGATTACAACATCCAGTTCAAACTGAAGTAAACACATTTGGAAAGTTTTAAGGAAAACTGATACCTAGGCACGCTATATTGTTGAATATTGCCTCTGAAGGGTGATAATTAAAACCATTTGGTATTATGCCACCTGCTATTTTCAGTGGCATGTTTTAAGTGCTGCAAGATGTAACAGACATACCAGCAACAGGCCAACCAACAAAATAATAATGGTTGGTTCAAGTAAGTAACCCATTTAGGGAAGCATCCTAGGTAAATACTGAAGCATCACAGATCTGCAAGCACAGCTCACTTCAAATTTCCCATTCTTTTTCTTTTTGATATCAGCTACCGATATACAAACACACTACTTGCAGGTATTTCACATTTCAAATTCTTAACAGCGGCAAAAAAATGAGTAAAAATATCAGTGCATACAAAATTTACGAAAATCACTTCCTATTTCACTAACAGCTACATTCAGCTCACAGTTTGGGTAAAGATACCACCCAATAATTTTTTTTTTCCCAAAGTTTTGATCCACTCAGAAGTCTAAACATGTTAAAAGAACAAAGGTAAACATTCCAGTCACCTGAAAGACTAAAAGAGAACACAATCTTTTAATATAATACCAGGAAAAATATCAAATAGTGAAGTAGGGAGATTATATCATCTCTGAATTCAGCAATGGTGAAGCACATTCTGGGATGTGTGCCTATTCCTGGTGTATACATTCTGTGAATGATCAGTGGTAGACTGGAGTAAATTCAGGAAAAGATCCATAAAAATGAGCTGAACACCAGAAAATGGGCTTTACAGGAAGACTTCTTCATGATAAAAAAGACTGAGTTGTTCAGACTGAAACATTTTCACAAAGGTGGCAATTTTTATTTGATTACCAACCAAGTATCTATAGTGGAAAAAGTTAATCAACAGTAAAAGAGATCTTTAGATATGTGGCACAGCAAGGCTGATATTTACATGTTATCTCTGAATCTGCTTATGAGATTCATGATGAAGAACAAACTGAAGCTAGACAAATGCAAATACGGAATAAGAGACTTACTGTCACCAGAAAATCCATCATGCCACCAAACAGGTTATTTACCATTTGAAATGTAAAAACAAGAGGGGATCTCCCTCTCCAAGTCATTGCCTTGTAGTCTACCAATTTCATGCAGGAATTCATCGCTAACTCTAGGTAACCCATGCTGCACAAGGGCTTGGTCTTTTGATTCTTTTCTCAGGAAATTACTGCACAGAATTGTTTCACAAGAGATGTAACAAAGAAAGCACCTGGGGTACTCTCTTTGAGTAATAACATAAGACTAGAAGGCTTCTTGTTCAGTCCCTATGCCTGACTCTATCAGTTAGCAAATCAGCTGGTGCCTTTGATTTTTGTTTGCTTCACCTTGAAATACTTATAATCTTGGCATTCTGCAAAGGTAGAAGACTGTGAAAGAGCAGCTGCAGTCTATTACAATGATAATACAGTGAACACAACCATGAAGACTTTCCTGAAAGCAAGAGAAAAATTATCTGAAATAAAAGTAACAGCAGACTGATGGAACATGGCTGTTCCTTCTGTAAAAATGGATGACAGGATCCATTAGCTTTTTCTGAGTTAAAAACATGACTCTGTTTTTAATGTTCACAGTAGGTAGGGCTAGTTGGGACTAGGGTGACAGCAAGAATCATTTCTCCTAAGAAATAAAAAATTATTCAGCATTGCTATTCATTTAAAAAAAAAAAGGAAAGAAATAAATTATTTTAGATGCCAAAAAGTCATGCATAGAACTATGTATTTTTCTTGGTCTTATGAAACCTTAATGAAAAATGCATCTTTATCCAATGGCAAGCCAACTGATCTTAATCAGAACAAGCT
The DNA here is from genome assembly GCF_900496995.4 of Aquila chrysaetos chrysaetos. Lineage (NCBI taxonomy): Eukaryota > Metazoa > Chordata > Aves > Accipitriformes > Accipitridae > Aquila > Aquila chrysaetos. The sequence continues at coordinate 60,088,740 of NC_044006.1, read as the reverse complement.
GTGGATGCAGAGGGTGATGGCTCTTATCTGTGTTAACCACCCAGTAAACATTCCTCTTTCCCTTTTAAGCAAGGAATCCCTTGGAATCAGCTAATACCAGACCTTGCAAAAAGGACTGTCCGGACTAAAATGTTTCTATGTTGTAAGAAACCTCCAGACTGCTGAGATGGAGACTGAAGGTGGAAGAACAAAATAAAAAAAAGCTTGAAAATAGCTTTTAATCATTTCTGATTAAATAAAAATGGATGTTTTAAAATATACTTTATAGTGGGTGACAAAGTAATGAGGATTCCTAGATTCTGCAACTCTTACATTAAATAACACTTTTTTTCTAACATCACCCCACTATACCCAGTAGAGCTGCCTGTGTAACTGAAGTAGAGAAGGGTAATAAGCATTTTTCTCAGAGAATGCAATGGGAATGGTCCTGTATTTCATTACAATTTATATTCATCATGCCTCTAACAACAGAGTTGTGATACAATTTGTGCATCATTTCATCTTTCTACTGACATAAAAAGACTTCCCTGTTTCTACTAAGCACTGGTAGGGACCTATACAGTGGTCCACATCAACAAGAAAATTCCAGTATTTCTTTCTGCTCTATTAAAACTAATAATCAGTTCTACTGCTATGACAATGCTGACAAGTTAAAAAATGTGAATTTTACTCAGTAGGGAAATTATCACTTTTGCAAGAGAACTGAGACTGAAGAGATTCTCAGTAGATAACAAATGAGATCCACGGGGCTCAACCCATCTGTTTGATTTCCCCAAACCTCTGTTGTTGTCCCTCCTCACCATGAAATGAACCCCAAACACACGCTGTTTTCTTTGCCTGGGGAGTCTCACCAAGCTCACTGGATGACACATAAGCACTCTTAGCTTCTTTGCATGCCTTTATCAGTCTTCAAATAAAAATGACTTGCTTTGTGTCTGTCAGACCAGAGAGGTTTCTGGTGTTCACTTACTTGGACAAATACTGACACATCCTTTTGATTAGCCCAGGCAAGATTATGCGATTCGTCATGGCATTTTCCTCACCTTTTTTTCTCTTCATATAGTTCCTACTTTTTTGACATTACTTAATGAGGTATGGTGTCCTATAAGTATTTATGCAACACCTGGGAAATCATGTCTTCAGCATGAAGAGGAAACAACTCAGCTACCTGTACTTAACCAGGCAACATACAGACAGGAGTAAATTGGTGTAATCTGTCCCAAACTCTGTGTTACCTACCTTTCTTTGCTACTACAGCTACCCGGGCTAGGTAGATGGAAGTTGTCTTATGGACCAACTTTTGTCACTTTTGTCCTCATTTAAGTCTGAAAATACCTTTGCCAGAAAAGAGTGACACAAGATGGATCTATCAAACAATCCTTTTCAGTCAAACAATCCTACACAGCCTCCTGGAGGCATGTAAAAAAATTCACTACAAAGATGGGTAGCCCACATACCGAAAGAGAGTGGTCTTGTACCCTTTTCTGATTGGAAACAAGTTTTACAATATACTCACCTCATTTCTTCAGTCCCTTCCAAGCCACACTTCATATCAGGAATGCACTTAAGCTTGTGCTGAAAATTAAGGTGGCATTTCAGTACCATTGAGGTTTAAGTCCTTCTGTCCTGTTCCTGATGTTTTCCTGATCTAGGACCTTGAACCAATCTGCAAACAGATTCAAGTTCAGAGTCTTCATCTGAGGGCGAAAGACTTCAGACAGCCAACCTTATTGTTGGCTCCTTTATTGCTGGTTCTCTTGTTGTTGTTTGCAGTGTTATATGGAAACAAGGCTCTCAAGCCTTTCTTCCCAGCATTGCTTTTTTAAAATAAGGTCATTAACGTCTAACGACCCTATAGCCACTAAAGACAACACGGGTATTGTCATTAAATTCATGAGAAATGTAATTCCTCAATTTTTCACTACATTCTTAGGAAAAAAACCTTCAGAGTGCTCAGCACCTATCAGTCACAAGAGAACTGAACTTTCAAAGTCTCCAAGAGCTGAGCTCTGCTTCCAAAAACAGCTTGTATATTTACAGTCATGCTTTTTGACCTACTTTTCTTATTTTCCAGTGGGAATACACAACCTAAAAAAAATTGGAATTTAATTATAGTAATGGTTCATAAATAAAAATTCCATTTTGGTACAGCCAACCATACAGGGTAAGCCCTGGAAGTCTTTTCACAGACTACACGTGCATATTAGTTTGCTTACCTTTCATTATTGGCATTGCTACCTACTGATTAATTGACAAACATTGCAGACAACATGCATACAAATACTTGGGAAAAGCAATGTCAAAACAACATTTAAACCCAAAACATTAAAAAACTGAACTGGAAATTGTTTAGATACATGCTTGCATTTAACACTCAGGGTTAAACACAATACTAAATTGCTCAAACCATTTGTAAGTTCGGTCCTGCTATAGAGCTGGATGGGAGGAAAGATGGCACTTTCTTACCCAGGAAATTTTTTCCCCTCATTTTAGCAGTAACACACACACACAACTTTGGAGAAGGGTGCTCCTCAAGTACTTTAAAGACCAAATAACTTAGTTTCAAATGGATAAATGAATTTCATTCTTATTTCTGAATTCAATCATTGGTATCTACATGACACACTAATGTGGTTGGACAAACATGACCCTGATTTTGTCTTGTATAAAGAAGCAAGAGTACATATTAATTTTGAGATTTCAAGTTGAGTTTGTATGTGTGGAAGTTAAAGTGAAAACATCTGTAAGACGTCATGAATACAGAAATTCGGTAGTAGCCACAAATATAAAACAGAAAGGAAAGAATAATAATTAATAAACCCCTCCAAGTCATGTTTGGGGACTTTTGGAGGAACTAAACACCTTACATGTGACAGTTGCTAGAGCAATGCCTCTAGGTTGAAATTGCTTAAAAACGCAATGATGATTTGAGAGCCTAACTTGGAAGCAGTTCCCTTGGAGTCTGTGCAATCACATTCATATAAACCCTATGTAAGCAAGAGGAAAAAGTAACCCTTTATTAAACTGTCAGTATTAATCCTCAATAATCTTCAAGTATTATATTTCCTCCTGCCACGGTGAGACATGAAACAAGCAGCAAGATATGCTCCCTACCTGTAGGAAAATAACAGAAGGTTGGCGAGGAGGGTTGTAAACACGCTCAAGTGACTTGCAGCTGGGGTGTCAAAAACCACATATATCATACTAATCGTTGTTTAGTCTTGTGTGCTTGACAAGTAGAACATCTGTGTTCAGATAACATAGGCTTGTGACAGACTCCAAGGCACCCTATCGAACATGCTTGAGATTCCTGCCCTGCTGTGGGAAAGATCAAAGCACAGTGCAAAACTACGCCTGCAAAAATCCCTGATATATAGGCAAAAGCAGCGGGTTCAAAATCTCTCTCTCTCTAGCACAGACCAAGCTCCACAGTGCCTGTGTTCCTGCTTGTGTGCCCCTGCCCGGCTGCTGCTTCGGAGATCTCCCGGTGTGCAAGGTAATGAGAATAAGTTTACTCTTTGCATTTCATCCATGGTTTTGTGGTTGTTCCCGCGTCTTGCCTGTGTTGGTTCACTCATTTGGCATAGCGGCAGGATCCAGGAACAGCCATGCCACGGCTGAAAAAGAAGGTGCAGACTGGGGAGGCCACAATGGTGACTCCCTGTATTCCGGGATGGCCCAGTATCGATGACTGGGCCACCAAGGCCACTTTCCTGGCTACATGGGCTCCGCCAGAAGCATGGTCTGAAATAGATGACGGGGTGGTGGTTACCCCCCAGACAACTGAAACAGCTATTTGCGGGTTGCCATGGAAATCAGCATCGGATTCTTCTGACACATTAGCAGGGAGATTAGGATGGTTGTTAGCTACCGGTCTTAGAACTCTTCACCACGAAGTTGTTGCATTATGGAGTAAAATGAGACTTAGAAAAGGAAGTTGAGACTTTATAAGATGCAAAAATGATCATGCAAGAAGTAATTACTATTCAAGCAGAGCAGTGCTATGGGCTGCAAGATAATGTAGAGCAGTTGGTAGCACATATTGCTAATAAACGAAGGGACAAACATGGAAAAAGCAAGGTTTTGATTTCCCAAGTTCATGCTCTCACCACAAAGCGGTCATGGGATCCCAAGGAATGGGATGGAAATATTCAGAGTGAATCCTCGGACTCCAAGATTGAGTTTGAATTTGATCTGGTCTTACAAGGCAGGGAGGTGGTGGAAGTACGACCCCTCATACAAATGACGAGGCAGCAGTAACAAGTGGACGGGGGAGTGCAGATCACACATACTTACACTCCGAAAGAGTTAAGAGAATTTTTAGAGATCTGTAAGGAAAAGAGGGGGGGAAGGCATACTGGCACGGATTTTGCGAGCTTGGGATAGTGGAGCTGCATCTATTCATTTATTAGCGGGTGAAAAAGATTTATTAAGCCCTATAGCCAATGATGATCAGATACAACGAGGATATGCTCAGCTGCAAAATGTCAGAGATCCTGATGGGAGAGACATTATTGCAGCTACGCTATATCAATGGTTGTGTGCAGCAGTTTTAACAGCATATGCAGAACCTGTTGAATTAGTGTCGTCCATCGGAAGCTTGTGTACAATGGAAGAAGGTATTAATTTGGTGTGGCAGATGGGGATGGCTCATGCAATTGTTGTGGGATCCAATCCGGACAGTGTAGCAGTAACGAGAAGTATCAAAACATAGTTTTTGAGACGAGCACCCGCCTCACTAAAACCCTTGATTATACCAGCAGTGACAAATGCTACGGGCAATGTAGGCGCCCTAGCAAATACCTTGAGGGAAATGGGGCTGTAATTTCAGGGCCATCTGTTCGGGTGGTGATTAAAGGAAAGAGGGCAAAACCAGAAGGAGTTACGTCACGGGTGACAAGGAAACAAATGTGGAATGATCTTGTTCGAGCCAGTACCCCACAATCAGAAATAGATGGGATCACAACATCAGAAATGTTTTGCCAATGGCAAAAGTTAGCATCTATGCAAAAAAGCCGACTGCCCCTGGCCCCACTGCCAACTCCGTGCCCACCCTCCACCTCAAGGCAATGCACTACCTGGCAAATGCCAAAACAGCAGAAATGAACGTTTGGCAGGTCCCCCAAAATTGCCAAATCCTATTTGGCCTGTTTGAAAACCAGATGACACTTGGAGAATGACTGTAGATTATAGAGAATTGAATAAAGTCAGTACCCCACTTGCAGTTACAGTACCAGACATGGTTACTCTTACAGAAAAAAAACCAGCAAAAATTTACAACCTTGGAAGGTGGTGATGGGTCTTCCTAATGCTTTCTTTTTGGTAGCCATTACATATTTATAAAGCATGTGCACATAATTGTACTAGTTGTATGCAGTTACATTTAAGGGCATTATATAGGCCATGGGAAAAGATAAAACAGGGTCAGTGGGCCCTGAATACTTGGCAGGTTGATTACATGGACCCCCTGCCCCTGTCAAGGGGGTGGCGATATGTATTCACTGCTGTGGATACAGTATCAGGACTGGGTTTTGCTAAATGGACCAAATATGCTAATTAACATAGCACAATTGAAACATTAGAACAACTCATTCTCTCCCAAAATATTAACTACAGGGGAAATGGAATTGTTTATACCAACAGATCGTGTGGTGGGACCACGACTTATTAGCCTAGAGGTGAAGATTCATATAACAACCCCTGAGAATGCCATATGGTTCTGTATCCCAACTTTTGCTCCTATTTTACATCCTCTATTGATATCAGATTCTCGAGTTCTTGTATTTCAGGTATCTTCAATGAATACTTGCGTCTTATCTAGAGGAGATAGCATTGGAATGGTGTTATTGGTGTCGTGAACCCAACATTGAAGTTCAATCTGAAAAAGCACAAGCCATAGCTCTTCAACCTGTGTGGGCAATTACCCCACATCAGGTTATCAAACCTGTAGTGATATTAGCTAAATGAGCTGGAGAAATGGCATATGTATTACCACAAGTAGATGATACTCCTGTTTTCCTCCCTTATCATAGGTTGCCTCGTTGTGCTTTGTAGTCTTGTACTACAAGCACATGCCCTGGATGCACTTCCACAAGATCAACAGGTAAATACTTGGATTTAGTTAGCCTCTACCGTAACTAACTCATCTGCCTTTTATATTAAAGGAAGATTAAAAACTGCAGATCTTTTGACAATGTGTTTCATTGGCGTGCTAACCCCAGTAGCTGTATTACAGAATTATACTATGCTAAGTAATTTTTATATTAATGTTTCTCATTGCTATCTTTTCTGAGTAGGTAAACGGCTGTATGCCAATGAACATTACAAAATTGATTGACAGTGGACTATTTCCTCCTTCGGCACCATAAATACTGCTTTGATTTTGAAGGCATATGTTGCTTCAACATAACTAATGAATCAGCCAGCATAGAGGATGACATTCAACATCTCCAGGACTTAATGCATCAAATGAAACAACCTATTGATGGTGCCTGGCTGGCTGAGTGGTTTAATTGCCTGACAGGATGAATGGGACACCTGATTCAAAGCATTATTGTAGAGATACCTTTCTTCCTTTTTTTCTGTGTTTACTGCACACGTTTGTAAGTTACTCTGTGCTATAACCCGCAAGACCAAATGAACACCTCCAGCCTTGCCAGCCCCAGCAAAGTGGTCTCTTGAGCAAGGGGGTGGAATGTGGGAAAATAACAGAAGATTGGCGAGGAGGGTTGTAAACACGCTCAAGTGACTTGCAGCTGGGGTGTCAAAAACCACATATATCATACTAATCGTTGTTTAGTCTTGTGTGCTTGACAAGTAGAACATCTGTGTTCAGATAACATAGGCTTGTGACAGACTCCAAGGCACCCTATCGAACATGCTTGAGATTCCTGCCCTGCTGTGGGAAAGATCAAAGCACAGTGCAAAACTACGCCTGCAAAAATCCCTGATATATAGGCAAAAGCAGCGGGTTCAAAATCTCTCTCTCTCTAGCACAGACCAAGCTCCACGGTGCCTGTGTTCCCGCTTGTGTGCCCCTGCCCGGCTGCTGCTTCGGAGATCTCCCGGTGCGCGAGGTAATGAGAATAAGTTTACTCTTTGCATTTCATCCATGGTTTTGTGGTTGTTCCTGTGTCCTGCCTGTGTCGGCTTACACACTACCACACAGTATTTCAGTTGGGCTCTTTCTTAAAATAGCTAGTTCTCAAATCAGAAGTTTTTCTCATCCCATCCAGGCACGCAATTATATAAAAGCAAACTCAGTTACCAACTGTAGCAGTAAAACAAACAGTTCTTGAAAATTATGTCCACTGCTGGAGTTTCCAATTTTAAAACTAGGTCCAGCCTTTTTACTTTGGGTAAACTGGACACCCTGACCCTGATCTGGCTTCTTACAAGCCAGTACTGGGAAGAACATTGTTAAAATAATTTTAAAAAAGCAAGCTACTTAGTGCAGGATCAAGGGGTTTTTAGCTTCTTCATTAAATGGAAGGAAATAGATCATATACAAAATGCATGAACTGGGAGCGACACAGATGAATAATGTATCCATTACTTGTTTGCATAATGGAGTTATTTGATCTACTTTGACTTCTCAGGCAGAGCAAAAGCAAAAGTAATGGTTTTCCCACCTTCTTCCAAGAAAGCCCTCAGCAACTCATGTCCTCCTAAAGGCCACAGGATGCTAGAGAATACTAATAAACTTCCAGCTGTTGTGGGGACACCTGTAAAATAGCATAGCAGATTTTGCCACTTGCATTGGGAAGATACCAAGCACTGGGCATCTGCCTGATTTAATGAAAGAAGCTCAAGCACTCATGCAGAAGGTGGCAGACAAATGTCCATTTGTGCTCAGATGGCAAGACGAGAGAATTTGCATGGGGGAGTGAAGAACAAAGGTATTTCAGAGAGGCCATTTTAATGGATTTAGGGTCCTTTCACCCATAAACAACCCATACTCTTGTGAACTTTTAATACAGTAGTTTCTCCCTAAATAAGCATTTTAGAAAGCTTTGGAAATGTCTAAATGCTTTCAAAAGCCTTAATCATTACTTTCTTATTCAAAGACCGTCTGATAACATTCAATCATTTGTAGCATAAAGTTCTGCACTGAGAAGTTCAGTCCTAAACTGAAGTCAACAGCAGCACTGTCCAATGAGGAGCAAAGCTGAACATCTCTCAGACCTACACCAGACCAACTTCTGTTGACTTTACGTGCAGTAGCCATACTTGTGCAGGTACACATGGCACTGCCAACTCCTATGGTCTTAGCGAAACTTTTACACAACTGCAATGGTTTTAAAGCTACAGGTCTTGGAGCTCCTGCAATTAGATCTCTCCAAACACTTTTTCACTCCAGTGTGCGAACCAAAAGTATTTTACTTGAATTGGCCTGAAATCTTCCTTAGGCTGTGGATGGCTAAAGGAGGATGGGGAACACTGATTTTCCTGTTGAAAAAAAGCATTCCCAGTTTCCACCACCACCCCAAGATAAATAAAATGTGTTACTTTTGTTTGAAATGCCAAAAATGAAAGCAAAGCACTATCCACAAAAATGATCAGGAAGATGGTTATGTCTGGGATTTGGGTTTTTTTTTTTTGTTTTGGTTGGTTGGTTGGTTTTTGTGTTTGTTTTTTTTTTAAATCTTTTAAACTACTCTTGAAAGGATTACATTTACCTCAAAACCAAAAGACACACTTCCTCTGTGGTTCTTCTGCAGTAATATTCTGCAGAGGGGAAGGGATTTGCAGCTTCTCAACTAAAGTTACTCTGCTTCCATATAAAGTAACATAGTATTTATGCAGAAATCTGTCAGGAATACAAAGACATTTCTGAATACAGAAAGAATTTCAGAATTTCCTCTGAAATTGCAACCAGTTTTTCTACCCACACTCAGTTCAATATCACTTTCTTTCTGGAACTCCCTACATAGTACTTGTGGGAACTATTCCCCCTGGGTTTTTTTATTGGTTTTTTTTTTTTTAAGATTACTGTTAAAATCAATGCAGAGAAATAAAAAATAGTTTCCAATGTTTTCCAATTCAAGGTGCCCTTAAGACAAAATATCTCGTACTCTGAGTAATAATGCCAGGTTTACGCACTAAGAACAGTTTTTTGCATTCTTTTAGATTTACACAGTTAATTCCTTCCTCCTAGCATCTTCAGCCCCGAGCCCCGAGATTTATAAATGACTTAGTAGTATGAACTTTTACAGCCAAACATCAGTGAGAAAAGAGTAAAACAAGACATAACTGTTCAACCATAGCAGACTTTTTGGTCCTCATTTCATCCCAAAATGTAAGTTAATAGTTGCCAAATTTCTGTGGTCCTTCAAATCATGCTTGAAGTCAGTACCAGATCCCTCAGAAGGCTTGGTCCAGCAGCTGAAGAGGACTGCCTGGCCTGCCCAAACTGTCACCATGGCTCTCATGTAGGAACCTAGGGTGCGGGTAGATATGGTGTACTTGAAAACCCTGAGATCACCTGTGGACAAACTAACTTTATAGGTGCTTATTATCATCTCTATGGGAACAGCTTCTTGCTCTGCTTTTTCTGAAAATTTCTTGGGAATCCTTGTCTCCTCTAATGGCAGAACTATACTCCTACTGGGTAAAAAAATGTCTTATTACAGAACAGCTTTGGCATTACTTTTGTTCTGGATAATCTAAAACTAACATTAAAACCAGGATTTTCCAGTAAAAAAAAAGCCTGATAGAAATTTAGGTACAGGAGAAGTCTAAATTTAGAGTCTAAAGAATAAGTTAGTTCTAACTTACATTATAACAGCTTCTGACATAGTGCTCTACTGAATAAAAATGGTTCACTTACCTTAATGAAAACAATTAAATTAATAGGACTGCATTCTTCTCAGTGTTTACATATTTGAAATTTAATAAAATGGCTTTTTCCCCATCTGATTTGTTTAGTTAATATCCTCACTATGGTCTCTCAAATAATTACATCAAGTAAGAGGCTCCTGTTATTTATCTTTCATTACACTTATATTCTTTTTAGCTAAGAAGCCTGCTGATCTCTTTTCCTCATTACTTCTCATACCTAAAAACAACTTTTATTTTATCAACAGAATATTGTTGTAATTTTTAAGTTCTAGGAGAAAAAAAAAATTAACTAAGAAAGGATCTTCTCATTGTGACCTAGAAGATGCTGAGCTGTGTTCTACAAAGCAATAGCATGCAGCAAGGCACTATGGCAAAAGCACATGGTTCCTCTGTCAGAATTCACTTGGGTGTACTGACAAACCGGGCATTAATGCTTTAATCACTTCAAAGTGACTGTATAAAGCCAAATACAAACCTGCTTTTAAATTACTGTCCTTATACAACAACTAACTTAATGGCATGACTTTCATGGACAGAGGTTGATGTAGTTCAACAAACGTTAGCTTTTGTGACTATAAATATTTTCAGTGCAAGTCATAAGAAAGAGCAGTTTGTTTCCAAGCTTCCTATCCAGCATCCCTGACTTCCTATCCAGCATAAGGAAAGGGATCACCCAAAATTGCCCAGCCAGGTCTAAATCCATCCCAGTATTGTTAATTGCTGCCCTAAAAACTTACCTTGTTATTGATAACCTGATCCATTACAAAACATTAAAAAAAAAACTGGAAAGAAGAAAAACAGGAAAACCATGGGCCTTTCCCACTAAGTGGGATGTTTTCCTTATCATCCTATCCCTTTTCCTTGGCTTGAATACAGTCTACTTGATTGCAAATTTTTCAAGTCTGATTTACATTTGCTTTTAGGAACATTTACTTACATGACAATAAACATGTCTGTATTCCTTATATCTGTAACGTAGAACCCATCATGTATTTTCCCAGTACAAGCAGGCCTTTTGGGGGAAAATTTCTTAACATTTGTCTCTGTAAGAACTAGAGCAACTCTGGCACATGGTGTCACATTGCAGAACACATCCTCATCGTCATCTCTCCTGAAGAAGCTATACCGGGGGCCCTTCCTGTGAAGATCAGATTGTGCCTCTACATGCAGGACCATCAGATCTGAAATGTCAGTTAATGGCATTTTGACAGAGACAAGAAAAAGCAATTCTTTGTGAGAAAGGGGAATAGATAAAAACACCACTATTTTGAAGGAGTCCTGAAAAAATACTAATTTTGGAATCTACATTGTAAATATCTTTAGATGTTTTGACAACTCAACATCCCTCCAATACATAATCTTTACCTTTCAGTCAGAGCAGTTTCTTGAGTCAACTCTCACAAGATCAGTGTTAGCAGTGGCTTAAGGGAGAATCTACTTTATACAAGTAGAGAGAAAAAGAGAAAAAGACAAAATTAAAGAAGTCTATTGTCTGCTGTTCTGAACCTGGACTTTTTCCTTACAGATGTCTGGCCACAGTATTTTGAGGTGAATGTGCAAACTGTGCAAGTTGCTTTAAAAAAGCTGTGCTGTTTCTTTAAAAACCTGTTGTCTTCTGCATAAAGATTGTCTAAGACTGTTATTATGAGGCTCCACACTTCTTGTATCTATCCTGAACAAGATCCACTCAGTTCACGTCTGTAGCTTTTCCTCTCCAAAAGCCAAACTGGCAGTCTCAGGCAAGCATCCAAAATCTAGTTGTTGTTTTTCTTCTTACAGGCTATCTTCAGGGAGAGAGAGATGTCACCAGTCCAGTGGTGCTCCCCACAAGGCTCTCGGGCTGCCACAGCACCCCAATGCATTGCCTTGTTTCTCTCAACAAGATGCAATGTAGCAAATAAACCAGACTAGTTCTGTAATGAAAATGTAGCAGGGATATTTAAGAAGGTGCAAAGAAAATTGTCAGAGGCCTGCTGGACATCTTCCCTTGATTTTCATTACAGAGACAAGCTTAACAGGAATTAGGCTGTCCACCAGGTTAACAAGTCTGAGGAAGATGCATGAAGGAAAAAAAAGGTTCTTCTACTACTGCTCTATTTTTGTTTGGCTGTACTAAGAAGTGTTCCCATATATATGAGCAGAACTGGTTCAAAATAGAGAGAAGCTGCTGATTTGGTGAGCCAGATGCTGCCATTTTTGCATTTTCACCTCTCACAGGAGAGGCAGAGACCTTCGCAGTACCACCCTGCAGCCACTCGTCCTGCGCAGCCCTGGGAACGTACTGGCCTTCGCTCCACAGTCCAGCAACCAGGAATTCTAGAACTCCTGTCTTCTTGAAATTCATTACAGAGTAGTAACATTTTAAAGTTTTAAAGAAGGTTTGGGTTTTTTCCACATGTGCTATGCTGTTAATGGCAAAAAGTTCACAAATGTCAGTGGCTGAAGCAGAAGGGAAACCAGCTCTGAAGTAGGAATCTCTCTAATGGGGTTAGACTAAATAAAATCGTACCGGACTGTTGTGTAATTGTCTGGGTTTGGAAGACTCTCAGCCAATTTAGTTTAGAAAAGACATCAAAGTGGGGGGAGACACTTACTTCAAAAACCCTCACCAACCAAAAGAGTAACAGGACCGAAGGTACATGTGATTAAATGATTCAGCATTTCTGTGACTTTATTGACTATATTTTAAGCCAAAGAGCAGTATTAGGTAATATAATCTGACCAACTATATAATACAGACCACACCACTTCAAAAAGAACACCTCTGCCTGGATCCTAAAAGCATGTGAATGGTTAATAAGGGTCTTCCAGAAAGGTATCCAGTCTGCATTTGAAAACCAGACAGAGAAGAGGTTGGACCATATTTGGATTTGATTTTCCTGGTTAACAGTGCAAATATCACCAGCCTACAATGCATATGCACTCATAGTGATCAGGGCAAAATAAACAACACAAACAAATGTATAACTATACCTTCACACAGACACACACACCCCCTCCAGTGGCCTGGCTATCAGACAGCAGAAGGGATTTCATGTAGATCAGAGAAGAGGAAGACCCAGGTCCAAGGGAGGATGCAGCAGTCTGCTGCTCCCTGCACGCCTAAACACTCACACATTTGTACAATACACAAGTTTTTGCTGGTTTCGGAACTCCCTTTAACCCAATGCATTCCAGCATATTTACCAGAGGTGCTACATAAGCTGGTAAGAAAACAAAAATAATAGGAAGAGAATAATAGAAGAGATCAGAAATATAGTTAGAAAGAAAAGCTGAAACTCCAAAGCATTTCACTGGATAGTCATTCTAGAGAGGAGAAAAGCAAAAACAGATTTAAGGCAGAGTTGCACACAAATAGCTTCATTTATATCTACATACTTCCCAAAACCAGGAATACAATCTAAAACTAAGGCTAGGCTAAGCTAGAGACTCCCATTTAAAATAAGACTGCAGACTCGAGAGCACAAATTTACACACTTGTTTGGGGTTGTTTTTTACCAAAAAGGCAAAGTGTGGTGTGGGATTTAGAGGCGGGAGAAGGTGAAAGGGAAAGGGTCTGATTGTCCCCATTAGGACACTGTATCAAAAGGTGAAAATAATTATTGGTTACATCCAAGACAGCCAAACAGCCCAAGGGTGCCATTGCACCAGGTGCTAGACAGAGTCAGATTTCACCTCCACTCAAATAAATTGCCAATGAAAGAAAACATTAAAAACACATTACTATAGTGGTGGCTATCAATATAAAGCTGCTTCTTAAAAGGTAGAATATGACCACTGTGATATCCGCAGTCATTCCAAAAATGAAGGGAAATGCTGCTAGTAAGGTAAGTGGTTATTTTATTTCAGAAAATAAAAGGGGTCTCTTTTCCAAAAGAGGAAGCAGAAACAAGACTTTTTATAACCTGCACAGAGGTGCTCCAGAAATCAGAATGAATGCCTGCCAGAAACCAGTCTGACCTCAATGATTTGGACCACGTCCACAGAGCTATACTTACTAAGAGTACGTTGCTTGTACTGATGGTTAAATTGACAAGAAGATCAATAGTACCTGAGAAGGTGAAAAAGGGAGAATGATCCACTGAATGGTGAGCTGATCAGCCTTTGTTGCAAGAGGGAAGAACATATCCCATTTGCTTTCATTCTCCCTCCAAGATCTAAAATGCCTCGCTACAGAGGATACTTGAAAAAGCTGGTCATAGAACAAAGCACAACAGGGGCTCTGAGGGCCAGCGCAACAGGTCAGCCGCTCCGCTCACCTTTGCAGAGATCAGAGATAACTGCCTCTGTTCTTCAGGATCAAACAAGGATTAAAATCATATTAGTGAGAACTGTCTGCATGCTCCAGACTGAAACACCAATTCCTAATGTAAAGCTATTGTTATGAAATCATACAGCTATGGAACGTCTGAATGGATAACTATAAACATACTCACACTTGCAAGACAAAATTATTTGGGACTTACGGCAAGAAATAATAGGGAAAAAAAACAAGGACTGTTCTTTGTAACTGTTTATATCTTTAGAGAAAGCAAATGGACTGGTATATAAGCACAGGCAAAGTCAAACATTTGATGTTTGCAATCAACAAGTGAGATGCTATTTCATTGTAAATAAGAGTTAATGTTAACAATGTTAACAGTGTTATTCTTGTCATGTAACTCTTACTAAGAAGGTAAGTATTCTGCTGTTGTATAGAATTCATCCTTTTCAAGCCTTCCTCTTTCATCACTCTTTTCTCAATAGGACGTTGAAGCTTGTACCTCTAGCTTAATAAGGCCAAGGGGGAGCCTTCTGCAGCCATAGGATCCCACTGACATACCTAGTGCTTCACATACACACCAACTTTCCTTTCTTTCATACATCTGTGAGATGTGGCAGTGATTCCTTGTGTAACATACCTATACATTTAAACACAGAATTAACTCAAGGGCTATGGAAAATTCAGTGAGAAGTGAAGACCTCAAAATTGATGCATCTCTTAATTATTCCAGGTGTTCCAACATTTTCATCATTTAGCAGTGTAATAACAAAGTTATACAAATAGCGAAAACACTTTTAAATTTGGTGCAGTACAATACAATGATAAAGATGCAAAATGTGATTCCTTATAATCATGTAATCACCGAAGAAATTATTTTTAGGTTACACTTGTAACAAAAATGACTGCCATAAGGTATCATTTTTGTTAAGCAATGTTAGAAAGCAGCTAGAATAATCCACTGATGCATAATTAAAAGCAACTCTCAATCACCTATGGAAATGAAACATAACTGAAATACGCACTAAACCTGTAAAAATAATTCTTGTTTAAGTGGCTTACTGAGTAATACTTCAGAAAAATCGCTTTTTATAATTACACAGACTATGTAGCAATAAAGCAGTCCCTTAGAAAGCAATCATTATTATGGAGTCCTATCCTGCAAGAAAACTCAAACTTCAAAATTAAACTTCATTCCATTACCAGGAAAAAAAACCTAATTGGTCTTGGAATTTTTCACAAAAAGATTCCAGAAGATTCATATCAGGACAATTGGAGCATTTTATTTAGACATTTATTTCAAACAAGCATCCTATTAGTTATCCACATAAAAATTCTGTACAATTGAACTACCAAGAAATGCCTCCTTCAGCTAGTGTAATGCAGTATTCACTTTGAAGGGCTCTGGAACAATATGAATTCAAGAGTTTAAGCCCTACAGGGCAAATGTTTGCTCTAGCATGCTTAAAACCAATTTGTACCATGTCTTGTACATATTAGAATATAAAGATGTTTTATCATGTCTTGTAAAAGTTTACAATGTCTGGAGTGCTGCTTTATTTGACTTCCCTTCTTGGAAGAGAGACAAACTGTTTTGGTTTAGCTAAAAACCACAATGACTATCCAACAGCGTAAGATAGATATGATTAGCGATGGAATTGGACAAATGGTATCAAAAGTTTCTAAAACTTTCAAGAGGAAAAAGAGACATGTTTTTGGTGGTGCTTTGACTGGCACGTAGGTTTCTAGAATTGCTCCAAATGTTATTACCAAGCCGTTTTCCATTACCATACAACAGGACTTTCTCAAAATGACTTTTTCTCATTTTTTCCCCATAAGAAAAGACTAAAACTAATGCACATTTTTACTCAAGTTTTATCGGTCTTTCAAATTATACAATTTCCTAGAGCAGCTCCCTGAAATACATATTTTCATATTTCAAAATTAATACTTTTTTAAAATGTTAATTCAGGAAAAGGCACTGATGGTGTTGGTTTCACTCCATTTCAGGATGAAAACAAGTATCAAAATGTCATAATTTCAGACTAGCCAATAACAATTTACTGAACAGCCCTAGCAATTCTTCTCTATCTCTAGGACAGTATCTTATACATTGTAGACTAATTTAGTCTGTTTAGAAAACTCACATTTTATAATGCAGTGTATATTGTCCAAATAAATCCCACTACCATATCTGTATTACAGATCTTCCCCCCTTTCAAAGCTTTAACCATTAGATACTTAGATAACATACATGAAGGGATAAAAATATTTCAACCCTAGCCCAAGCAGCAAGCCAGTATCATCATTCAAAAATCTTAGTGTTATCTCTAGTAAATCAGCTTTCAAAGTTCTGAAAGTAAATAAGTAGATATGTTTGCAGCTATTAACTAAAAAATAAGAATCTGAATATACTTACTCTATTTCTTCTATTGTAGTAGGAGAAAAAAGTGTTGAACTTGTTATAGAGGAAGTATCAGAGATAAATGATTTCTCAGAAAACTCGCATGCACGTCTTCACACACTTACGAGAAGTTTAAAAGAAACAACTGGTGAGGAAAAGCAGTTAGCAATGGAGGAGAGTCTTGACACAAGCATGAATAAAACAGAGTGGAAATACAAAGCTCAAAAGGGATACCATATTCTCCAGATATAAATCAGACAGGAGAAACCAATCATGCGAAAGATGAAAGAAGAGCTGACCACAGAATCGCACAGCAGCTGAGGCTGGAAGGCACCTCTGGAGATCATCCAGTCCCAACGCCTGCTCAGAGCAGGCTCAGCTAGGACAGGTTGCCCAGTGCTGTCTACATTCAAGTTCTGAATATCTCCAACAATGGAGACTCCACCATATCTCTGGGCAGCCTGTTCCAGTGTCTGACTACCTTCACAGTGTGAAAAAAAAAATTCTTTTTCTGTTTCAGTTTGTGTCCATTGCCTCTTGTTCTGTCACTGACTACCCCTGAGAAGAGTCTGGCTCTGTCTCCTTTACACCTTTCCATCAGGTATTACACACACAGATGAAATCCCCCGAACCTTTTCTTCTCCAGGCTGAACAGTCCCAGCTCACTCAGCCTCACCTTGTTCAACAGGTGCTCCAAACCCTTAATCATTCTGGTGGCCCTTCGCTGGACTAACTCCAGTACATCCATGTCTCTTGAACTGGGGAGCCCAGAACTGGACACAGCCCTCTGCGGACAGAGCCCTCCAGATGCTGCCTCACCAGGCTGGGTAAAGATCATCTCTCTTGACCAGCTGGCAATGCTCTGCCTAACACAGCCCAGGAGGCTGTTGGCTGCCTTTGCCGCAAGGGCACGTTGCTGGCTCATGGTCAACTTGATGTCTACCAGGAGCCGCTGAGCCTTTTCTGCAAAGCTGCTTTCCAGCCATTCAGCCCCGCAACCTGTACTGGTGCACAGGGTTAGGCGCGAGACAAGGACCAGTATCTCCCCAGCCTCTGTAACATCTCATCACAGAACAGCTCTAGCGAAATGCCTATGTGCAAACAACCAAGTCATTCACAGTTCCCTATATATGTATATACAGGCATGCATGCGCGTGCATTTATACGATGTTCATACATATGCACACGCATACACAGATTAGCTGTAAGTAAATGTATATATAAAAACATACACACAAAAAATATTTGAGGGTTGCTATAGAGAAAGCTCAGTTTGTTTCTCAGGTCAGGCCAACCTAGCTAGCTTTATTTTCAAATGTAAGAGTAAGACCATAACTGTTTTAGATGAAAGTTACAGGACTCACTTTGCCTAAATTAGAATACACAGTTATACCACTCCATGAAATTCTTTTTTTCCCTAGCCAACCATATCTGAAAGATGAAAAAAATAACAGAAATATTAGATGGAATTGGTGGTATAAAAGAAGTAACTACTGTATTCTGACATAAAGAGTGGAGCTCAGTAAGCAAATCCTACTATCTATTTTATGCAAGTAAATGGGATCTGATTGCCCTACGAACAATAGTTGTGGTAAATCTAGGGCCTAAATTTACCTGCAGAAGAATTCTGATCCTGCTGCAAGAAGAAAACAGTGCAGTATTACAAATACAAAATTGTCTTATTTGTCTCTACAGTAACATCCACTTTTCCTCACCATCTCTTCCAAGTAAAGGAGGAATCAAAGA
The DNA here is from genome assembly GCF_900496995.4 of Aquila chrysaetos chrysaetos. Taxonomy (NCBI): domain Eukaryota; kingdom Metazoa; phylum Chordata; class Aves; order Accipitriformes; family Accipitridae; genus Aquila; species Aquila chrysaetos. The sequence continues at coordinate 60,070,489 of NC_044006.1, read as the reverse complement.
CAGTAAATATCTTACTTAAGAAGTTTACATGCATAAGGTGTTAGGGAGAAGTGTGTTTTCTTTCACTACTTATTCACTGATAGGAAGTGTGTTTTCTTTCACTACTTATTCACTGATAGGAAGAAGAGTAAAACCCTTAGAGGAGATGAATAAGAAAGAAAAGCAGTAATACGATGACGCTCAGTAATGACTTATAAAGTAGCCAAAACATAAAAAAGAAAAGAAGAAATATGCAAAAAGATAAAGATCAAAAATCAAGTGTTCTGCATTCCCATGTTAGTACTGGTGCTTAATATATTCATGATCTAAAATAGCACAGGGCAACAAAGCAATGAAGAAACACAAAAGAAGATATTAAGTAGGTTAGTAAAGACTGAGAAATTTCTAGGAGACCAGACCCTGCTCAGCAAATGGATGACCTGATAGCCATCAGTTTACAGCACTGGCAAATGCAAACTAGAAGAACAAATCATGTGAATCACTGGGATCTCAACAAAAGCATAAGTAAACAAAAAGCAGTTCTTTTTCATTTGCAAAAAAAATTCACCTCCTACCAGGAGTCACCAACAAAAATGATGGTATTTGAACGTCTAGCACTATAAAATTGTGCTCCAAAAATAAAACTAAATGAGTTTGTTTCCATTCAGGCTATTACTATGGCTGAGTACATTGCTTTGAATATGAAGATTCAGCAGCTATTCTCTCTAGTTTTTCATCTTCGGATCTTTAATACGTTTTCAGTCTAATTTTAATTTGTTATAGAAAAAGAGGAATGAACTTTCTTCTCAAGGCTAAACTTGTCTCTTGTGCAGGTATCATGAAGTATAGAAAAAGCAGGAGGAACAGTTGCTACATTTTTTTAAAGTTTTAATTAAATAAGGCAGACGAGTTTTTTTTCCATTCGTCTACTGTTTCTCAAGTCCATGTTTTTTCAACAAAAATAATTAACTGTAGAATATGTGCCGTGCATGAGCAGAATTTTCATATTTTAACAACCAAAAAACCCTCTGCAGTATATTGTCTGAGTAAGCAAACAGCTAAGTATGCAAGTCAGGAACAGAGTCTGCACAGTTCATAGGACGCTGGTGTCCTTTGCAATGACAGCAAGTGCAGCAACAGTGCTTTTAGCTAAGAGGAGGCTGGGTGGCTTCATTTTTGACCAAAATGCTATCACAAATCAAGATCACTAAGAAAGCTACGAAGCTGGTCTGACACAGGTTTGAAAAATATATCAGGATGCTTAACCCTTCCTGGAAGTATCTGAAGGATGGGGTGGATGCATGCTGTAATGCACCCCAAAATCCCACTCCGAAGATGATTCAGCCTGGGCTCTGGCTGGAGCACATCAGGACTCCCTTCCAGCTCACAAGCTTGGCATACCTTTACTGCAGAAACCAAACTGTGCAGAGGGTAATTTGCACACCTGGAGATCACACCTCAATTTGAGTCAGGGTGTCTATCAGTTTAGAGATAATTTTGCCTCTGTGTCCCAGTTGTAAGATGGGTTAACAGTCTTTATATTATCTCACAAGATATGGAAGTAGTTGTGTATCTTCCCAGATAAGCGTATCAAATCTCACATAGGATAGACCAGATGCTTTGATACCAAAATGCTGTATATTTATCTAACTGCATATATCTAATTGTGCTTAATGCTACTAGAGACATTTTTCAGATATTGTACAGTCCTCCGAATGTAGTGATAACAAATGAGCGCCTTGAATGAAGCTGTGCTCTGTTTAGACCTAGATCCGATACAGCTACTGGCACTTCATATCTGGGAAAGGTAACTCACAGCCAGCCTGCCAAAGGAGAACAGTCCAGCCTGGTTACAGTCCCCAGGCTCTTTGCTGCAAGGTCTTCTGTGGCTCCCAATAGACCCTGGTCTTCTGTCTCTTGCCTCAGTCACAGTCAGTTTCTCAGTTTCTCTCCAGGGAAGAGCTCTTCCCTGTGCCCATCCCCCTCTCTGCAACTTCCCCTCTGCTCCCACCAGGTATATTTTGTCCATGTCCCTGCAGCTACCTAAACTTTTGGGCCCCACCTCTTTCCTTCCCAAACAGATGCAGAGAACCACCAGTTCAGCTAATTGGCATTGCCTAATTCAATGCTCTGTCCAGCAGAGAAAGACCTGAAAGCTGTAGCAATAGATCTGAAAGACCTGGTAATTGATGCAATGCTATCATCGCCTGTCAGCTGCAAGAGAAACCAAATACCTCCCTGCTATTTTAATTTTTGTCAGCATCATTCAACCAATCACCTACTGCTTTTCACTTTTTAACTCTGGGGGAAGGAAAACAGCAGCAAATAGAACTGACCCGCATGAATTTAAATGCTCAAGTTAACACTGCTAACTAGGATGAAAGGAATTGTTGCAAAGGTTTTCTTCTTTGAAGAAAACATTGATAACCAAGATTAGCTCCTGCAAAACACAGAATCATTTAAATTTTTTTCTTAAAAGGCAAAGATGCTGTAGCTAAGCAACCTGCCTCTTCCTTAAACTGAAAGTTGGTTTTCATAGCACCTTGTTTATCACTAAAAGCTCTGACAAACCTCCACCTTATTTTATGTAATTGTGTCTGGGGGAATGCCAGATTAGATATGGTATACTGTCATAAAGGGACTTTTCCCATGAATGCAGATGATGCAAAGTTATTTTAAAAATAGCATCTGAAATGTGTTCTTTGTGTCACTGCATGCTCTTCAAATACACCAAGTTCTGTGAGCAGCCGTCAGTCTGAGAGAACAGATATGCCTTTCTGCTTTTGGATCCAAGAAGTGCTGGCTATGTTTTGTTTATTTGTGTACTGAACTGAGCTGCTCCCCCTTCTGTCTTAGATTGCCCCTTTAGCCCAGGATTTGATATAGCATTTAGTATTTGTATTCTACCACTAAAGAACTTGTTTTCTTCTCAGAGGAAATACATCCTGATGTATGCTCTCTATCCTGGTTTGGGTACTTCTCTTGCCCCATCTTGGATGCAATCTGTAGCTGGGTACTTCTCTTGCCCCATCTTGGATGCAATCTGTAGCTCCATGAATGATTATTATTTCCAAATTAGAAGTTAACTACATTCCATAAACCCTGTTCACTCAGATTGAATCACCAAACAGCTTTCTTTTCAAATTTTTCCTCATTCTGACTGCATCTTTCCTAATGGACAGGACAGAAAACACAGGCAAGTAATAAGCAAAACCAGTAATACTGGGCATGATCCACTTAGTTATAACTTTGGATGTTAATCTCTTGTCATGCTTCCCCTCCCACAGAATATGTGCATTAATAGCCTTTTCCCAGTTTGACAAGGGCACTGGAAAGCATCTGTTTGGAAAACCTGGAAAGTGCTGGGTTTTTTCCTCTCTCCCAACTCAGATCCCATTACAATTTTATTTTTAATAAACCCCCGCCTCCCCCTTTTTCAGTTGGTTGTCTGTAACACTACATACAGTATAATAAAATATGATGGTCCCAAATGTTTTGCTAAACAATAGAAAAAAGATTTTGGCTGTACTGATAGTTTGTTTTCCTTTCTCAATTGGTTTTGTGTTTGTGCAGAATAAATATATGCACAGTAGGCCTATGCATCTTTCTACAAACACAGATATACACACACTATATACAGACAGCAATGCCACTTTTTTGTTTAATCTGCCTCTCTCATTCCCTCTAGATATTTTTGCACGCTGTCATTTGTGGAATACTGTTGAAACCCAAAGGGATGTCAGCTGAGCCTGCCTCACATTGCAAGCTGTTGGCAGTCTCATTAAGGATGGGGGAACAGCGTGGAGTCTGCTGCCGTTTTTCACAGAATGATGCTACTGGTTGAAGGCATTCGGCGGAGCTCAATGGACTATGCCAGCTGATTTCTTCAGATGCTCCTCAGCCTTGATTTTATTGTTGGTGTCTCAACACGGACTCTAAAGTTGTTACTAAAAGTGCCAGCAGCTGCTGCCAGCATGTGTGGGGAAGGAATCTAATATATTAAAAGAAAAATCTTCTATGGTTTCAAACAGGGTAAAAAAATGCATGTTTTCTTACCCCCATAACCAGCTTTGCCTGTACAATGAAATTACTTTGGATTTGCTATTGGGTAACTATATTTTTCCTGTTGTTAATTTCAGAATTATCTGCATCATTTTGTTCTTTACCCAATTCATTTTAATTATTTCTAACCCTGCAGATATTACCTGTCTCATCTGTTGCAGCCCCACAGAATCCAAATCTCTTGCCCATGTGTTTTTTGGGGGAAACTGTTCCCTATTTGGGTGTCAAGGTAGAGGGCAGGAAGGAGAACGTAGCTCTCTATGCTTCACCATGAGTTGTGCCTTCTTCCCCCAGGTCAAGAAAAGAAAACCTGGCCATCAGCCTCTTTTTGGCCTATACAATTTAATAAAAAGAGAGGGAAAAAAAAAAAATCACAACTGAAATACACTGTAGCCACTGCTGCAGTTTGGCTTTCCTGCGTAAGGTCTCACCTAACTTCCTGCCTAATTAGACTGGGCAGTTTCCAGTCATCCTGAGGTTGAAAGAGGGCACTCTTGTTCTCCCAGTTCATCTAGGCTGCTATGAAATCAGGGATATATCGGTCCTGTGCACAAAAGAGAACAAATCAAGAAGAAATATGACTGTATATTAGGAATTTAGGTTGTCAATTTAAAAATGGGAATCTAAAGTTCCCAGCTCTTGCTTTTGTTTTGTATTTGAGGGCACCATACATAAAGCAAGATATTTAAGAGTCACCAATCCATCTCCTGAGGAACACCTAAATCTAAGGACAGGTGGCAGTTAAAGGAGGAACAGGATGTCTAAGCATTTTGTGTATTTGAGTCATAATATTCTTTAATTCCCCAACCACACATTATTCTTCTTTCAAGCAAGGACTAGCACTAGAACTATTCCATCACATAATCAGGTTACTCTTGATGACCTTCCAAAGCCAAATCCCAATGTCACTGTTGGCATAATCTCCTAGTGATTCTATGCCAGAGCACGTGAAGGCAATACAGTACTTTCAAAAACAATCTATTTATTTTCTGGTAGAAGTTGGGTCCCATCCATTCCTTCTTTTTTTCTGTCTAGCACATACAGACCACTGGTTTACTATATGTTTACATTCACCATAATGCACCTCCATCTCTCCCCTTTCAATTGATTTTTATTGAGAAGATAAACACTTCAGGACAGCACAGAAAGTAGGAAAATTTATCAGCAATATGTCTAGTAGATTTTAGCCACTATAAAATTAACTGAAATAAAAGACAAAGTAAAGAAGCATTTTAGTAATACGCAAGTTGGTTTTTTTCCTCCTCTTGTCCATTCCCCAAGACACTCCCTTGCCCTTCTCTGTCACTTGCTATATTTTCATAGTGTTAGGGAAGAGGGGAGTTTTCTCTCTGAAATATTTAGTTTTGTGCCTTAGCTTTAAGGGCACTGGTAGCCCAGCCACGTATGGGCTATTCAGTAAACAGACTTTCAGAGTCAAATCAGAAATTCACTATGGCAAAGGCTTACCAAACAGTCTACGGAAAGGCTATGCGACACTAAATACTCAAGTCACCTAAGAAAACTAAAGAGAGGAAGGTGGGTCTGAATTAAGCAGAACTGGAAATCCAGAGATCTCCGTTCTCTTCCTTACTCTGCTGGAGACAGTCTTTGTAATCTGGGACAGAGCATTCCAGCATCAGCAGGTATTTCTGTATCTGCCTCTAAGAAGATAAAAGAGGGGATGGGGAATATAATTTCATTAGCATTTATAAGGCAAACTGTGTGGAAAGCATTGTTGCACAACTATGTAATTTACCCTTATTCTACACAGTAGATTCCAATGAAACAAAGTGTGAAGAGCAGAATATGGGACCAGCTTGTAAAGAAAGAAGTCCCCATCAGACTGAACTCTCCTAAAGTGGTGACTATAGGGTAAAAGGAGAGAAACCTCTATAGATTGTTCCCAGCAACTCCCCATCCCCAGGGTCACTGTTATTAAGCAAGGAGTCTGATCCTCTTCAGGCACAATAAGGAAAGGCACTCCCTGCTTGCAAGTTTCATTTTGGAGGAGGTTTGTATTACCTATATATCCTTCTCTTAGTCATGAGAGCCTTGTTGATTTAACACTCTATTAAGTGCCATGGAGAAGGAAAAACAGCTGGCAGGTTTTTGCTCTACATACAAGTTGAAAAGCCATTCATGAAGTGGCATTCGTCTCCTTACCCATGTTACTAACACCTTTAGGTGTGAACATGAGCCACTCTCACATACACAGCATCACTCATTAAAAAACTTCTGCCCTGGAATGCATATTTTAATTCCTTTTTGCATCACAGGAACTCACAGACTACAGCATCGCAGTAGGCCTACTAAAACAAAATGACAAAACCATGCAACTGTCCAGTATGAAAAATAAGACATCCTTTGTAACACCAGCAAACCTAGTGCTTTCTATTGTCAAAACAGCACAAAGCAGCTCTGGTTTTACACTGATATATCAGGTTGGACTCAACAGTAGTAGAAGTGCTGTACAAAAAAAAAAAAAGATTATTGTAAACTGTGTAGAGCAGTCTTTGTTAGCTCTAAAGAACAAAAAAAACACTATGCAGAATAAACAGGGACAGAAAAAAAAAGTAGTAAAAACAACAGTGCAAATGAGTCTGGTAAATAAAAGCTCTGCAAAGAAACTTACTTGAGCACAGCCAGCTTTACAACAACACAACCCAGAATCCCAACATGAAGAACTGATCTGTAATGTACCTTTTAAGTAAAAGAAATGTTATTCTCTCCTTCAGCAGATCAGAAACGCCTACCATCCTCTCAGCAGGAGAGTGAAGCCCAGAATGCCAAGAACCCAGTCCTGGTTCAAAGCTGGTGGAGACACCATCTCTGCATCAGTGGTCCATGACAGCCACCTCAGTTTCTCATGCACAGTAAGAATCCACATCATAGAGGTGAGATTTTCCAGCTTGCCCACTGAGACACTAAAGACTGTGGAATTAAAATGTTTTTGCAAGTCATAGAAAACTTGCTGTAACCCTTAAGGTTGTCTTTCATGCAGAATTTCATTCTGCACTCAGTTTCCTAAATGACACTCCACTTGCCTCGTGTACAATAATAAAATGGAAGGTAGATTTTCCTAAATGTCATATTCATGAAGAAAACCCCTTTTCATAATCGGAGTGAATTCCACAGAGAAATAAAAACTACTTTTTACTCCCCGGAAAATGAATTGTGAAGAGTGAAAAAAAATCCTTTTATTTACCCCCCTTCTCCAACAAATTCTTCCAGAGAGAGTAGCTTTTTGCATTGTTCTCTCCAGGACACACTCTTAAGGACTTAGATTTGTAAGGGGAGTGTATTTGTGGAATTATATCCAGTTTGATTTGACTCAGATTCTGTTTTCCTATATATTAAGAATACAGACCACGATTCAGAGCACATTACAGCAAACAACAGGCTTTGAACCAGATCAAAGCTGCGTTAAAGCCCACCATTGATCTTTCTTAATTTTCTCCATTTTACTTTTGCTTTGGTTTTTCTTAGTCTTCACATAGGGATTTTTTTTCCCCTCTTCTTCTCAGTTGCAGGAAGAGATGCAACTTACAAACCCACCTCTCTGCTGACAATTTTGCTCACAAGACATTAGGAAAAGGAGAAGCACTTGCCAAAATATATAACAACATTCAGGATAACTAGCATATGTTAGAAAACAAGGTTTACTAGATCTCATGGGAAACAATATTGTCTTCTAGGAAGAAAAATGAGATATTAAAAAATTGAATTCAGAAGTCAAAAAGTACTTGACAGAAAAAAAATGCTTTTTTTTCCATTTGCAGAAATATTTCATTTAAAATTAGTCTTTATCAAACACTACTTGATTTCTCATTTCAAGTTTATTTTAAGAAAAAAATTCAAGTGAAAAGTAACAAAAAGGATGTTTACAAAACTTCTGAGTTTTTCTTGCTCAAGAATGTTAGTAGATGAATTCATCAAAACCAATTCTTCTCCTAAATTTAGATTTGGCTTTGATAAACTGGAATTTTATAACAAATTAGGCAAACATCTCCTGACTTCTGATAGACAACCATCAACTTTCCCTACATTTTAGTTGTCCTTTCTGAAAGCACAGAAGTGCCCGGGGTGCCTTGTATCACAGAAGACAAATGGGTGACTTTGAAAACAACATCATATGCCATAATAAAAAGAAAAATCATTGAATGCATTTTATTTTAAAGTTTCATTGAACACATATGACTGGCCAGGCTGAATGATCTATGATATGCTGACAGACCGAGCCAGACACAGATCTACAGAAGAAAGGGGAAGCAGGAAGGAGCTGAACAGAAACATTTAGTCAGCTCTGTCAAAATGTTGGCATTTCTATTAAGAAAGAATTACAGTATCCAATTCTGTCTGTTATTCTCTATCCTTCTACCAAAAGCCCATGTTTTTCTGAATAATTATTATTAGCATTTGAGCTACTTTCACTGTATTTTGCAAGGCTGTCCAGTCAAAAGTGATGCTGACATTAAAAGCCTATTTTGATTTTGAGTGTAAAATAATTGTTTGACTTACAAGCAGAACTTCATAAATCATTTCACTAGTAATACTCTTTCCCTACAGCTGTTATTTCTGCACAATAACTTAGCTTCTGTTTTATTTAATGCCAATATTCTGCAATGCAGGCATTCCTGAAACTCATGCATACCATAACACCTTGCGCGGAAAGATTTTTTTTCAGCCTACAAAAGACATTTAAAGTCTATAAAATAAATAGCATTTATACTACAGAAAATTATTCATAGTGGAAAGACTTGTTATTGAAGTGTAGCTCAGTCCCTTAAGAACAGACATACCTCAGAATTGTTGAGATGACACCTGTGCGTCCCCGAGAACCACCCCTCACTCGAACACTGGTCAATGTCCACCTTCTGTAGATTGATGTCGACTTTGACAACACCTCTGAAAATAGAGAAAAACAGCCTTGAACACAGAGACTACAGAAGTAGGTTCAACTTCTTTATGATGCCGTAGCCTGCAAAGCAGAGCTACATCTTTCTTCTAAATACAGAATTTGATGAAAAGTCTGAAAACAGAGAAGAATCATGTTCCCAAAGCCACAACTGCAGAGACACATTCTTACATTAGACCTTACTGAGATGTATTACAAAAGCTCAGTAAATCTAATGCACTGAGTAAGTGTAAGGTGGCAGGTAAGAAGTTATACACTCAAACAATTTAATGCCCTTCATATTTTACAATGCAGCAAAGAACTGAAATACAACAAACAACCTGCACTACTTTTTCCGAGGCCAGCAACCTCCCCAGCCGACCCCAAGTACGGTACCAGGCACTGCACCTTAACCCCATGCCCAGTGACAACGACATCCTCCCCTTTGCTCCAGGGAATGCTATTTACCAAAACAGCTGGCAAAACCCTTTTTGTACTCTCCCCAGAGACACCCCGACCTTCAGTGACTTCAGACCTCTTCTCCGCGGCTCAGCACCCTCCCCCAGCAGACACCCAAACCCCTCTCTCCCCATCTCAGCCAGCTGGCGCTGGTATAATACCTGATATATCAGAAAGGCAGCACGAGCCAGGAGTAGGCTACTGACGTCTGTGAAACCAAAATAAAAAAATTTCCTATACACATAGGTCCTCAAGGACTGTCTAAACTGTATTAGTTCCATGCCAAGAATGCTCAAGTTTTCATCATCAGTAGTTTCCCTCAAATTTTTTTGACTGAAAAGCTAACAACTCAATTTCAAAGCCAACACTCTGTTTTATAAACAACTCTGAGATCACCAAAAGAAAAAAAGCTGTAAGACTGTAGTTGCATATCTTAAAAAAAGCCTTCAAAAATTTCCTTATTCTCTCTAAAATAACCTCCAGAATGACTTTGTACATAGAACATTTATAGCATCATCTTGTGAGAGCACATACCTGTAACTGCTTCACTGCTGTCTGCACTTAGCAAAAATATCAGTATGCAACTTTGGATAGTTAGATCATTACACAGACTCACTCGTAACAGATGAGTGTAGTGGTTTCTTAAATCTAGGGTGCCACTCCTTTTAAGTCAACCATTTCAGCCACAAGTTTTGATTTCCACAGCCTGAACTTCCATGACTACAAACACCATCATCGCTCCTTTCAGGCTGTGGACTACCAAGGGCATGGCCCAACCTCTATCTCAAGAACACCTTGCTGACCTCAAAGCATGTTGCCTCTTTTAATTAAAGCTCAGTATATATTATTCTTACAGAGCTACAGAGCCATATATCTGAGAGGCCACTTATGAACAAAATCAGAAGAGGCAAAAGAAAGCAAGCTTGATCAAAACCAGGACAATACTGCTCCCTCATCCCTGGCCCAAGTACAGCCAAGTGCAAAGTGTCCACAACAGCTGTATTTGGACATTCATCTTCAGACATGCTATATAGTCATTGGAGAAACACAAGCACATCATTTAAGTGATCTGAAGAAGAATGCATTAGGAAATTCTGTAGGCTAGCCAGTAGGAAGTTAGACAGTATAGGAGCACTTCATCTCCCTCTGTCTCCTGTCTAAAATCTAAATAATCTGATGCTGGGCACACTTAGAAATTACCTGAAATATTTAAGTGCTGGCCCTAGTAAGTTCAATTTGAAATAGCACACACCATGCTTCTAGAATATTCAGAAATATTTTTAGTTTACAGTTTTATGCCTTTCCACTCTTGTTTTGAACAACAGCTTCTCCACAGGCTGCTAAAACTACACTTCCATTCCAATGAACTGTTTTTTCTGTGTTCCAGGTGACCAACAACCTCAAGGGAAAAACTGCCATACTGTACAGACTAACTCTTCATATGATGTTAGTGGATTATCTTAACCTGATAACAAGGTATCCGTCTCAGATGCTCATAGGAATAGAGGTAACTAATTCCTCATCTGTTCACATGCAGATCCCATCAGGTAGGTTTCTAGTATTTTCTAGACCTGAGCATAAATATTAGCATGTGGGCTGGGGACAGGACCTGTTCTGCAAGTGAATAATCTCACCATGGCTGCATACAGGCACGAAGCAGGCAGTAGGACCAGGACCAACACTACTCCTTGCTCTCCTAGTTTATGTTGTCCAGGCACCTTGGCAAGGATCTCTCAAGCATTAGCATCATTCTGACTACTCTAAAGAAATCAGTTTATACAGTAGAAAAAACAGTGATGATTCATCCTTATTAGGACTGCAACAGATTCACCTGGGAGACTTTCAAGCACCTTAGGGAAGTAGGTCTTTATTTCCCTTTACGTGGAAAGCTTTTCCCTTGTGTATATTTTGTTTTTAACCAATAGGAGAGGAAACTCCCCTTTCCCTCTACAAACACTTCTACAAAGATAGAAGTACATATTACAAATTAAGGGTAAACTAATCACTGCTAGGAAAGGAGAAATGCCTTAACAGTTTGCTGTGTGGTATCATGAGCAGACCCTGTAGAAGCACCGTGTCCGTACAAAGGGATATAAAAATTTTCAAAAGAAAACTTACCTAGAGGTTACTTCTGAGAAAGACAACACATACAAGCCAGAGGAATTACAGACAGTAAGCACACTGAGCAAGCATGTGAGTATGGCCTTGTACCAGACATGCTGCAATTTGAAGAATTAGTGGCATGTTCTAGTGGGCCAAGAGGCAGAGAGCAGGATAACATCCTAATGCTCAGAACCACGTGATGGAAAGAAAGAAAATGTACTTCCAGAATTTCACATCAGAATTGATTAAATAACTTGTATCCTTTGAAAACTCTTTGATACAATTATTTTGTTCAAAATAGATGTGAAAAATCATAGATTCATACAACAGCTGTCATTGGAAGAAACCTCTTGTGATCATCCAGTCCAACCACCTGCTCAAAGCAGGCTCGGTTCAGTTGGGTTTTTTAATACCTCCAGTAATGGAGACTTCACCACCTCTGGGAAACCTGATCTAGTGTCTGACCATCCTCACAGTGTCAAAAAAGTTTTTTTGATGTTTAAATGGAATTTCTTGTATTTCAATTTGTGCCTCTTGTACTTTGTCCTTTCACTGACTCCCCCGAGAAAAGTCTGGCTCTGTCTCCTCTACACTTTTCCATCAGGTATTTACACACATGTGTAAGATCCCCCTGGAGCCTTTTCTTCTCCCGGCTGAAAAGTCCCAGCTTGCTCAGCCCTTCTTGTCTGTCAGATGCTCCAATCTTTAATCATCTTTGTGGCCCTTCACTAGGCTCACTCCAGTACATCATGTCTCTTGTACCAAGGACCCCAGAAGTGGACACAGCACTCCTGATGGAGCCCCACCAGGCTGGGTAAAGAGGAAGGATCACCTCCCTCAACCTTTTGGCAAGGCTCTTCCTCTCATAGCCCAGGAGGCTGTCAGTCATCTTTGCCGCAAGCACACATTGGTGATTCATGTCAAACTGGTGTCCATCAGGACCCCCTAGGCCTCTTCTGTAAAGCTGCTTTCCAGTCATTAAGCCCCTAGCCTGTACTGGTGCATGGGGTTACTCCCTCACAGGTGCAGCACTTGGCATTTCCCTTTGCTGAACTTCACAAGGTTCTTGTTTGCTCATTTCTCTAGCCTGTTTCAGTCCCCCTGAATGGCAACACAACCATCTGGTCTCTCAGCCACTCGTCCCAATTTTTGTCATCTACAAACTTGCTAAGAGCACACCCTAGCCTGTTGTCCAGACCACCAAAGGAAAATGTTAAACAGAATTAGCTCCAGCATCAACCCCTGGGGTCTATCAATATTGGCTGGCCCCCAGCTGGACTCCAGTCATCTGTACACAGAAGGCTATTGAGTTGGTTAAACACTATTTCCCCTTCATTAACCCACGCTGACCACTCCCAATCACATTCTTCTCCTTAGTGTGTTTCAGAAGTGGTTTTCAGGAAGATTTGCTCCATCGCCTTTCCAGGGACTGAGGTGAGGCTGATCAGCCTGTAGTTCTTGGAAGACATCAAGTACTTCTGCCTTTTCCATGTCCTCTGTCACAAAGTTCACTGCCTGTTCTAGTTTCAGCTGGGATAGAGTTAACTGTCTTCCTAGTACCCTGGTAGGTGCTATGTTTTGAGTTCAGTATGCAAAGAATGTTGATAACACTGATGTTTTCAGTTGTTGCTAAGTAGTGTTTAGACTAATGTCAAGGATTTTTCAGCTTCTCAAGCCCAGCCAGCGAGAAAGCTGGAGGGGCACAAGAAGTTGGCACAGGACACAGCCAGGGCAGCTGACCCAAACTGGCCAACAGGGTATTCCATACCATGGGACGTCCCATCTAGTATAGGAACTGGGGAGTGGGGGCGGGGAATCGCCGCTCAGGGACTAGCTGGGTGCTGGTCGGCGAGTGGTTAGCAATAGCACTGCGCATCATTTGTACATTCCAATCCTTTTATTATTGCTGTTGTCATTTTATTAGTGTTATCATTATCATTATTAGTTTCTTCTTTTCTGTTCTATTAAACTGTTCTTATCTCAACCCACGGGTTTTGCTTCTTTTTTCCCCGATTTTCTCCCCCATCCCACTGGGTGGGGGGGGGGGTGAGTGAGCGGCTGCGTGGTGCTTAGTTGCTGGCTGGGGTTAAACCACGACACTGCCCCATTCAGCAGCAGGCCCACATTCTCCTTAGTCCTAGTTTTGCTGCCAGTGTACTTACTTCTTGTTGCCCTTCATGTCCCTCACCAGATTCAGCCCCATATGGGCTCTGGTTTCCCTAACCCCACCCATGCATAGAATCATAGAAACATAGAATCATTTTGGTTGGAAAAGACCTTTAAGATCATGGAGTCCAACCATTAACCTAACACTGCCAAGTCCACCACTAAACCATGTCCCTAAGCACCACATCTACACGTCTTTTAAGTACCTCCAGGGATGGTGACTCAACCACTTCCCGGGGCAGCCTGTTCCAATGCTTGACAACCCTTTCGGTGAAGAAATATTTTCTAATATCCAATGTAAACCTCCCCTGGCACAACTTGAGACTACTTCCCCTTGTCCTATAGCTTGTTACTTCAGAGAAGAGATCAACCCCCACCTCGCTACAACCTCCTTTCAGGTAGTTGTAGAAAGCGATAGGGTCTCCCCTCAGCCTCCTTTTCTCCAGGCTAAACAACCCCAGTTCCCTCAGCCGCTCCTCATAAGACTTGTTCTCCAGACCCTTCACCGGCTTCCTTGCCCTTCTCTGGACACACTCCAGCACCTCAATGCCTTTCCTGTAGTGAGTGGCCTAAAACCAAACACAGGATTTGAGGTGTGACCAGTGCCGAGTACAGGGGAACAATCACTTCCCTAGTCCTGCTGGCCACACCATTTCTGATACAAGACGGTCATGTTCACAGCCATGCCCAGACCATGTCTCCACATTCCTCCCAGGTTACCTGACTCTGCTTCCACCTCTTGTGCACTTTCATTTTATGCTTGAGTTTTGTCAGGAGCTCCCTGTCAAGCCTTGCAGGCCTGAAAATAGATAATTTCAAAATATTTTCATAGTACTTCTAGAAACACTAGACAATTCTTCCATTTGAAACTAAATGTGTTTTTCCCTTTGCTTCTCTTGTGTTAAAACTTATCTTACAAGAATGTTTGCCTTTCACAAAACCCAGTCTTCATGAACTCAATACAAACATTTCTACCCACACTCTTCTCCTGTCTGCAGCTCTTCTGTAGCACAAACTGAACTTCCGATATGATTAAATTGTTCTGCTTTTTCCTTTTCTCAGACCTTTACGAATTTCTAGGGTAAAAATCTACAGGAAGGAGTACAGTACACTCCAGAAGCAGGCATATGAAAACAATCTCTCCTGACAGTTACAATCTACCATAGGCTTTCCATTTTTTCCCCCATGGTGCACATGTTGGGGTTTTTTCACTACATCTCTGCAATAGATGTTCATGCTTCATGGTAACGTCACAGTTCTGGTGAGGTAGTAACAAGGTCTGCAACTACTTGAGGATATAATGCTTTCAAAAGAAAAGTTTCTTTAAGCATACATGTGGCATTTACAGAAACCATCATGATGGTACAAGAATTCTACTGCATTCATTTGGGATGCTTTGCCATTTTAAACACCGTCTCAGACTTGTACCCCACCGCTATTAGCCAGAGAGTACACCAGTATGTACATGATGATATATTTCTGAAATTCATCTGTGATTAATACAGTAGCTGGCACAGCCTGTTTTAGCCACCCACATTTTCAGTTATTTTTGATTCAGCATTCGGAAAATGGAACATATGGAAGAACACATCCTCCTAGAATGTATATGGACCAACTACCTGTATTATATTTATTGAACTAACTGGGAATAATTGCAGCTCTGCTATCTTGATAAAAGCAATCAAGACAAATATCAACAGTATAAGAGTAGACTCAGCTTGTCAGCATAACACATTCATCCACACTGACAATGCTGCCTGGCTGAACCCAAGCCACAGTGATAAGTTAGTAACAATATTACTGGTAATTGGGGACCATCTGGCAAGTAAGTAAATTTTGTTAATCTTCTTATAACAATAAATATTTGTTTTCTGCCAGAATTTTACAGTCCTTACACAAAATAGATACTTAAGGAGTGCATAGTCTTGTTTAACATGTATTTAAGAAAGAATTAGTTGAATTGTACATAATAGATAATCATTGAAGAATGATGTCATCAAGGATTTTCTGTCGGGTCAGAGGTTTGTTTTAAGAGGCTTTCATGTCTGTCTTAATTTCTAGTACCACTGTTTGTTGGCATGCTGTTTGCCTTGAAATCTGTGCCAGAAATTGATTTAAGCTTATTTTCCCAACCTACTAGCTATCTTGATAGTTTCAGTAGTTATAATATTTCATTGTAACAACATGTTGTAAAACCTGTATCTACAGAAGAATTTTTTTTTGCCTCTACTGTTACATCATAAAAAAAAGCAGAAGGAGCATGTTCTCTTTCAACCAGCCAGCTTAAGCCAGAACTGCACAGAATATTAGCCTGCCAACATTTAAATGGTGATAAACAATATCTTTGTCCTGTAGATCTTCAGAAGCTTTTTGGCACAGAGGTCACCACAGCTTAGCTAAACAGGCATTCAAAGTTTGTCTTCTAAGTTTGTACACTTATTTTCGCACCTGTAAGTGTTGCAAGCAGCCATAATTAAGGTATAAGACATGGTTATCACATGCTGAAGCAGACATCATCCCCCAAATCTAAATGCCTGCCTAGATTCTTGATGCCATATCCATTCACCCCTCCATGCTGTCCTTCATAAGTCCTCCTTACCACAAAACAAGGAGATAAGAACAACAAATTCTCTACAGCCATCCCAAATCTGCAAATGCCCACACCTCTAGATAAATGCAAACTGTAATTAGTATAGCCAGTGTTTTCAGGGCAGATACCTTTTCTGACCATTCTCATTTTGGAGGCTGACACTCTCAAGAATGTTAATTTTCAAACAGTGCATACTACCTGACACCTGAAGCTCCTTCAATGTACCGTGAACTGAGCATCCAAAAATAATCCTGGTGTCAAATTCACAAGTGAGTGACTTTCAGTCATAAGTCTTACTGGAATCAGCAGCTTCTGCAAGTTCAAGTTGCTTTTGAAAGTTAAAATTTAGGATTCTGCATCACTTAAATGTTTTTAAAACTATTACCTCTGCATATCCAGCCAGATTCACAAAAGGCTACTGGGGTGTTACATACAACATGATTTTGATGTGGTCACGCAGTTACCACTAATTTCTTACTAACAGGACAGAGGCAGACTTACCTAATTCCTCAGCCATAGCATGACTGCTGCTTTTCAGCACATATTTTCACAGGAGAGCCAGCTTTCACTAAAACGAAGCTTAACTGAAGAGTAAGGTATAGCAGTGTGGGCATATGAATTAGGATTCACCTGCAAAGAAAATCCCTTTAGGCCATTTGGAACAGTACTACAAGGGCGGAATACTTAAAGATGAATCCTCTGTTGTCTGAAGAATTATTTCAGATTTATGGCACACAGTGCTGCCTCTCTGGGGATTTCCCTGCAGTTTAGTCAGAGAGCTTCCTAGATACTTCGAGGGGCGGTGATGGTTTTTTTGCTTGAGGATGTTCAAGTTGCTGCTAGCGTCTTAACTCTGCCACAAAGCATCACATCGTATAGGAATGTGAGGTGTCAGTGATGGTGGGGTACCATTTACATTAGATTCTCCCTATGAAAAAAGGTCTTGGAGCCAAATTCAAGCTATTTAGTAAGAAACCAGTATGTTTTTTTTTTAATGCTCCCATTACTATCCATGGGGTCAGAGACAGGTGGAAAGAAAGGGCATCAAGGAACAGTATAGAAAGTGATATAAGAAGAGAGGTTAGGAACAAGAAAAGCATTTGAATTAGAAGGATCCTACACGGGAGAGATGGCCTCTGCCTAACTATACCCAATCTTCTGACACTGAAGATTTATTTAAAGGTAATAAGGGAATTTTAAAACTGAAAAGTAAGCAGAATCCAACATTAAAAAAAAAAAAAAAAAACACAAAAAACCAGGAAAATGGAGAGCCATAAACCTGGGCAAGGAACATAACAAAACTACAAGAATGTAAGACAAAAACAAAAGACATTTTTAGAAGCAACATGTTGAAAGCATAGGGTCTACTAATTAAAAACTTTTCAAATACCTCACAGAAAGGAAGCCTGAAGTAGAATCTGTAAGGCCAACAGGCAACAAAGATATAAAAATTGCTCAGAGCAGAGACAGCCTTTGGAGAAAATGAATTATTTTCATCACTGCATACTTTAGAGCCAGGAAGGCTCCAACCTTTGAGCCACTCTTGAGAGTATCAATGTGACAAAAGTGAGCTTTCACATGCAGGGAGGTTAGCAAGCTGGGCACCACAACTATCCCTTCTTTGTTCAACACATTCACAGATGACCACAAACAGGTGACCAGTGACAAAGTCTGCAGATGCTAAAAATACTTAGTACAACCTACAACTAAATCCAACTGACACAGAGAAGATGAATGAACACTTTCTAAAGTGGCTTTTTAGCACAAGAATCTGGGATCTCCTAATGAAGTTAGATTCATGGAGCAAATTTAAAAACAGAAAAGAATTTTTTTTTCTCCAAACAGTTCATAATTATATTATGGAATTCAACGCCAAACTACATTGCAGAAGACAAAAATAGGTTGAAAAGTGAATTAGAATCACAGAGGTCAGTTTAATCCAACACTCATTCAGATAGAGTCTGAAAAACAATTTTTTTTTTTTATTGCTTATTATTTGTAAATGGGATATAACCAAGACAAGAGAACTTGGCACTTCCACTGCTCTTACATTCTTCCCTAAGCACCTGTCAGAAGCTGCTTTTGGAGAAAGGGCTAGGTAAGCCTTTCATCTGACTTAACGCAGCAATGTTTTTTTCTTACCTTTAGGAACATTTCTCTATCTCAGCCCAGGTTCATGAATAGACAGAATAGGAGGTGACAGTCCTGGAACTGAATCTCAGATAGTAAGGACTGTCACACGTCCATTCCCTTCAAAAGAGCTTTGACAGCCTGCTGCGCTGGAAGCCTTGCCCAAGGGGGATGGGGGTAGAGAACAGAGGAATGGAAACAGCAGTTTGACCCAAAAAGCTAGTTCCTTTTATTGCAACCTACCTACCATGTGCTATATAACTGTGGACATAAATACAGTATGTGTTTCAGTCCTCTGCTGGCCATATTTAACTTCTTTTTTCAAAGACCCACTTCTGTTTCTCCAATAGCGAAGAAAGCTGAATCATGTTTCTAAAAAAGAAATCCCTACTTATTGTTCCTTTTGTTTCATCACCATCCAGTTTTCTATCCTCATCCATGACCCCGTACAAAAAAGTCAGAGACATAATTGATTGTCTAGAGAATACTTACAACATACTGGGGGTTTCTATAAGCAGACAGTAAATCATAGGAAGACGTTTCTTTGTTCTCACCTCTTTTCAGGAATATAAATCCAAGACTTTCAGAAGTTCTAGGAAACAAATTATTCCTTTTCATTTTTAAAACCTGTTCTAAACCCACCCACACCTTCAATCATGTTATATGGGCCAGGGGGTGTTATAGAAAAAAATTTCAGCCTCACCATTTTAAAATACTTTCAGGATTATACAACTAAGGTATCGTCACAAAAAATTAGGAAGTCTCCTTAAACAGTTAAAATGAATTTTCTTGCTTAGTTTAGTACCGAGACTAAATAGACATTGGGGGGAAACTAAAAAAGGGGGCTAAAGGAAGAAATTAAACCACATTTAAAAGAAAAAGGTTACTAACTTTTACAATCTCTCTTTTTTTATGTCTACATTTATGGTTATTTGTCGTGGTTTAACCCCAGCCAGCAACTAAGCACCACACAGCCGCTCACTCACCCCCCCCCCCCACCCAGTGGGATGGGGGAGAAAATCGGGGAAAAAAGAAGCAAAACCCGTGGGTTGAGATAAGAACAGTTTAATAGAACAGAAAAGAAGAAACTAATAATGATAATGATAACACTAATAAAATGACAACAGCAATAATAAAAGGATTGGAATGTACAAATGATGCGCAGTGCTATTGCTAACCACTCGCCGACCAGCACCCAGCTAGTCCCTGAGCGGCGATTCCCCGCCCCCACTTCCCAGTTCCTATACTAGATGGGACGTCCCATGGTATGGAATACCCTGTTGGCCAGTTTGGGTCAGCTGCCCTGGCTGTGTCCTGTGCCAACTTCTTGTGCCCCTCCAGCTTTCTCGCTGGCTGGGCTTGAGAAGCTGAAAAATCCTTGACATTAGTCTAAACACTACTTAGCAACAACTGAAAACATCAGTGTTATCAACATTCTTTGCATACTGAACTCAAAACATAGCACCTACCAGGGTACTAGGAAGACAGTTAACTCTATCCCAGCTGAAACTAGGACATTATTTCACCAAACAACTTAATAGCTGTGAAATATTTAGCAGAAGATGAAATCACATATATTCCCTAAGAAATTACTTATTTGTCATATATACTTCTACCTCCATGGTTTAATTTGCCTTCAGTAATGTTTCCTTAACTAAAAGCCCCATTATGGCCTAACACTGGAGTGGTCTGAGTCATTGTTAATAGTACAGTGGAAATCACTACATTACACTGCCTTTAGGGAAGAAACAGCTAAATTTAACTGTGCAATAAAGATTAATCTTTGCACCAAGGAATACCTTTCCAATAATTGAGAGAAGTACCAAATGTCAGGAAGACAAAAAAATATGATGAGGTAACACTTGATTCAGCGAAACTTCAGAATGAAGTTATCTGCAAATGTTCCAGAACACATCATGGTTCAAAAAAACAAAAACAAACAAAAAACCCCAACTTACTCAGCTTGCCAATTTTGTACCTTTCTGCCAAAACAGCCATTATTCCATTGCATTCTCCCAATAGTCCTTAAAAAAGATTGCAAATACTGCCCTGGATTTGGTGAAAAAACTACCTGGCCTTGTTGGAACACGGTGGGAGGGAAAAAAACATCCTTGTATCCTAAAGATATCCTGGCCTCCTAGATGAAAAATAGTGCGAGTGATGACCAGTTCCCAAGATGTTGACATATTACAACACAACATTAAAGAAAATGAGAACAGCACGCAAGAGAACATTTTGAACTGCAAAAGCAGCAATTCATTCATCAGAGTTTGGGGATAACTGATGTCATTGCACAAGGCTGAAGCATTGCACATGAATCTGACTAACAGCATTCAAGAAATACTGGAACAAGACTTGAGAAGAGGGACCATGGCAACAGAGAGCTTATAACAGGAGACTAAAGAAAGCTGGTTTGTGTAGTCTAGTAAACAAAGGTGGAAAAGGGACTGCTGCCTATAAATAGGTCAGGGCAGTAAACATCAGTGAAGAGTGCTATTTCAGATAGAAAGCAGTTCTGGAACAGGAATAAATGGATGAGAACTGACTGTGAATAAATTTAGATCAGAAACAGAAGCTATGCAACCATTAGGCCTGGCATGCCAGTGAAGTGGCAAGTCAAGAGGGAAACTTACCTACTTTAAGATGGAGATTGGTCAGCTGATGACATTAAGTGGGCTTGTGACAGCAGGAGATCAACTCAATGACTTCTGAGGACTTTTTTTTTTTTTTTTTTCCTTAAACTTGTATGTTCCTAGTAGCTAACTACTTGCACATCTTTCTTCCAGATCAAGGAGTGATCCTCCCCACTGGCCTCCTAGACTGCTAAAGCAATGAAAACCTCCCGTTTCCTCTCCAGGGGCCAAGCAAATACTTTTAGAGAAGGAAATGTACTCACAACATGCAGCTTCTCACACATTTCCACTTCCACTGTAGGGCTGCAAAGAGACCAGCTGGATCACCATGTGCCATGGAATATGATTCATTCTCATTGTGTAATAGGAGGTAGCAGAGGAGGGTCACAGAAGATCAGTGACAAACGCTATCATCTACCCTCTGCAGCACTAGAGTTGTAGAGCGATTAGGCACATAAGATGGTGAATTCCAGCTGCAAACTGCATCATCTTAGACTTTTTAAGAAAGGATAAAGGAATGATTAATATCACCAAGTGATTACCTCTACTCTCTGTGGATCCTCATTTCTGAATGAGCGCCTACACTGTATTTTGTAAGCAGGTGGTAAAGTTCTCTCCCTGCACTTTGGGTAGACCAAAGACCCGTGAATGGAGACAACAAAACACCAGCAAGCACTGCTAAGAAGCTGTGGACAGTCAGCACCACTTGCTTAGCATTGCACTGGGCTAATGTGGTCCCGCTGGGCCTCAACAGCTTCTGTTTATCAAGTTGTCTTTGGTTTCTCCATTTCATCTCAGTATTGGCCTACAGTGCTAGCCTTGGCAAGACAACTTAAACAACCATATTCTCTTGCCTTCCTTGGCCTTCACTTTGGACAGTTTGGCTGTCATCTCTTGGGAAGGGGGTCAGAGGGTGGGTAGTGAAATTAAAGACAGATAGCAAGCTGTTTGTGAGAGCCCCCTGCCTGTAACACTCACTTCCTCTGGCAGAAGGCACTATAACCCTTCATAACATAAAGAACAAAGCTTTTTTTTGTTTGGTTTTTTTGCTGCACTCTCAGAATGTCATTGACAACAGCACTGCAGTAGTAGCATGTATTGAACATAACCAGTAGTAATTATTGGTATTGCCTTCATTAAACTCTTTCCATTGCTACACCACATGACATACCCATCTGTTACTGCAACAGATGAGACACCAAGAAGCAGGAGCAACGGCTTTCCTTCTGTAATCTGTAAGAACTCTCTTCCCTGGAGATAATGTGTTCCTCAATGTCTCTTACCCTAATGTACCATGCCATAAACCTAATGTCAGCAAAGAAGAAAGTACATAAACTGTTAGAAGAGTATTAAAGGGACATGCATTAAATTACCTTCAATGACCTTATGCTAGACTATTAAATGGAAAGAGCACGTAAACCGATCCATTAACACGTTCCTAACAGATGGTTCAGAGATCCTGTGTTGGGAGAACCATTGTAGCTTTCTCAAAAGATGGAGGTTAATACATACTGCTTTTTACCATTTGGGCCTTAAACAGGAATTTGAAGTTAAACCATTGTGTCACTCAAAGACAGATGGTGAGGGCAAATAAAACTTATTTCAAGAGGCACCTTAAAGTAATTAATACTAATGTTCTAATAACATTAGATGTCACATTTTTATTATATCACATGCTTATACTTTAAACCATTTCTTCTCTTAAGAACTCACACCGAGGCTTGTGACCATCAATTATAGAAAATATTGTGCAAATATTAAGACATCCCACAAGTCTTAGGAGAAGTGTATTTTGTTTATAGTATTTCCTATGTAGCTGCAGAGTTACTTTTTCAATATCCCAAATAATAAGCTTTTATTAGAAGCCCATCTTTCATGTAACATACCTCAAACCAGGAAGACAGGAACTATCATTTAGCCTTGCCAGAATATGTGCGTGTTTGTGTGTGTATATATATGCGTATGTGCATATAGTTCTTCCACCTGCTTCCTTATTCAGTTACCAAAAACTTACTGGCCCATTTTCTCAGAAATGTTTACCAACTCATCTCTAGTTTTGATACAACAAAACTTTGTTAGCTTTGTCCTAACTGTTCAGTACAACAGCAATACAACACTTTGAACTTGCACAGCATACCCCATTACAAGATCTTCCAAATAAAAGGAGGTTCTCCGAACTTAGATGTGCTTAGCGGGTGCCCTTTGAAGTATCAGAGTTACAACAGGTTATTCTATTTATTCAACTGAAGTGACTCCCACATGGTAAACAGAGGCTGGGAAGCTGAGGAAGTGAAGGCAGTACTTTGTACTGCACCCAGGAGGACCTCTACTGGTTGCCTTGGTTGGCCAGGGTTACTCCAAAATGGACCTGGTGTGTTCTGCACACCAGAGCTACCACAGCAGAAACCTGTACCACTGAGATGCTTCCTGGCATCACAGGATCTCAGCACAGAGCTGAGATTGAAGCTTTACACTCTTCTGCTTAGAGGACATGTCTCTCCTCTTCTCTGAAGTCAAGACTGAAGCTTAGTTAAGTTAAAGCTTTATATCAGGATCTAAATTCTCAGATAGCTGGTTAGTGGCTGCCATACCACCCCCAGCCTGGTGGTTCTTCAGGTTATGTGAACCTCTATCCCCAACAAGAGAGTATCAGCCTACACTAGCTTTCATCTGCATCCTGAAGTTCATGAAGTGTGAAACACTGTATTTCAATGACCTATGAGAAGTTTCCTGAACTTTTCTGGACCCCCTGCTAGGGTCCAGAAGAGCTCTGCAGTAGAGCTATTCTTGGGTTTTGGTCTTGAGACAAACTCAGCAACAAACAGCCTGCAGATGAGCTCATTTTACCTTAACCCTACCAGCCCCATAAGTGTGAAAATTTCAGGGCAAAAGGTAATTCAATTGAGAAATAAGCAGCCACTCTTTATTCAACAGTTTGGTTTGTTTGGGTTTTGTTTGGTTCCCTCCCCCCCCCCAAGGATGCATGACTGCATTCACACCTATTTGATCCCACTGGATTTCAGACTAAGCCAAGAAAACCAGTATTCATAAACACTATTGCCTCGACACCTAGGTGTGGCAAAATCTCTTCAGTGTCTGCTGTGTTCTTGTCTATCTTTACCTAGTGATTCACAGCACAAAGCAAATTCTGTGCTCCTCTCTCATGCCCTGAGGAATACCAGCTGCTTGTGGGCAGTGCACATTCCCCAAGGGATAGAGTTACCGGTGAGCCCCACCACAGAAGTGCCAGTGGGAAAATCTGGCATCTCATACCCCACAGGTTGCTCTCATTCTTTGGAGAAATCCCTCTTTGCTGTCAAAATACAACGACACAAGACCAGACCTTTTTATATCCTCCTCTCTGCTAGCTGCAGCCCAGTGGCAGAGTCCTGGTGGTAACAGCAATAAAAAAAATAAGCAATTCTTTACGTATGCCAGGTAGCAGCTCCACAGCTATGTAACCAGGGGGTGTCCTAAGGAAAGCTTTCCTACTGCCAGTTCAGGTTATAGCCACATGCACTATGACAGAACTGCAGTCTCAAACACTTATTTACCTACAATCATACTGACCACGGACCAGGCTCGAGCACCCCACAGTGGATGTGCTCTGGAGACTAGAAATCACAGTTTACCGGCATAAAAGTCTTGTTTCCCAGCTGGTTAAAATCATAGCTGAGGTCAAGCTAGGTTTAATTACGCAGCGTAGTAAGAAATAACACCTCAGTAAACATTTTCTTTTTGCAGTCAGAAATAAACTACAACTGGCAACTGCTGCTCTTCTTTCCCCACCAGAAGCACACCAGGAACGTAACCCACATGCACACCTGTTTCAATGGGAGCAGGTAAAGCAAATGCTGTCTTACAGATGGAGATGAAAGCGACTCTTTTACCGAGCAACAGCTCCCTAAGGCACACAAAGGTAAGAGCTCAACAGGAAGGCCTGAGGTTGCTCTGCGGCGTGACTGAGCAGCCCATCTGGCAAGGGTCGATCAGGTCACTCCAGAGCCACAGCATGCCTTCCCTAGGAGGGGGGCAGAACCAAAACCCCATCCTACACCCTTCTCGATAGAAAGCAAGCAGAGGAACACTCCTCCTACCTGAACTCGGGGAGGAGGTTTGCCCGCAGCCCATAGAAAGCCGCCGAGAGAGTCACTAGCCAGCCGGGTTTGTAATTCCCATTCTCACACTCCAGGTAAGGCGAGGACCACCTGATGTGGTTCTTATCGGCAGTGAAGCTCTCCCGCCTCTTCCAGCTGTTCTCCAAAGTTTTGGGGCCCGTGTTTAAGACCTTCCTGTGCAGATGTGGCCTCCACTTGCGCTTCAAGCTGTGGAACCACTCTGTTTCCACAGAGGCATTGGCCAGGCGGTGAGCCGAGGAGGACAAGTCCTGCAGGAGGACCTGGCTCTCGTGCCTGCTGGCCTGGAGGAAAACCTGCGGGGTGGAGGAGAAAGGCTCTGTGCTGAAAGTGATAGCTGCCCTGGAGATGTTGGGGTCCCCCTCCAGCAGGCTCCTGATCAAGGCGCGGTACCACTCCAGGTCCTCCTGCAAGTTCTGCTCCCGCGACTTATTGCTCTGGAGGATCATGTTGAGGAAGTTGGTGGCGTGGGTGAGGGTGTCCAGGGCCCCGTGCAGGGTGGGGTGCGAGGTGAAGCGCGACTTGCCGGCGAGGCTGGCCAGCTCGTACCGCCCGGAGCAGTTGGCACGCCGCAGCTCCCGGGAGTCGCCCGTGTAGAGGAACGAGGCCACGTCCTGGGGCACCTCCTCGGCGAGCCGCTGCGCCAAGATGGTGCTCTCCGTAGAGCGGCTCCGCGGGGCCGGCGGAGGCTCCCGGCTCTTGATGTGGTTGTAAATAGGCTGCCTCCCTCTGAGCGCCCGCTCCCGGCCGCGCACCGCCTGCCCTTGGCCGGCGGCAGCACCGAGCCCCCGCTGGGCGAGGAGCAAGAGGAGAAGGAGCCGGAGCAAAGCCATGTCCCCCGGCGCTCCCGGTCACGCAGGCACGGCGAAGCGGCTGAAGACGGGCTTCGCGCAGGCGGCCCGCGGCGCAGGGGCACGAACGCGCAGGGGCGGCCGAGCGGCAGCGGGACGGAAAGCGGCCCCCGGCCCGCGAGTCACCTGTGGCGGCGGCGGCGCCGCCCGCGCCTTCCCCAGCGCGGGGCGCCGCGCAGCCCCACCGCCGGCGCGGAGCGGCTCGCAGCCCCTCCGGCGACGGCAGCGGCGAGCCCGCCTGCGCCTCCTCCCGCCGCGCGCCACCGCGCTCACTGAGCTGCCGCCCGGCGCAGCCCGCAGGGGCGGCGGCGCCCGCGCCCGGCGCAGCGGCGGGTCCCCCCGCGGCGCCCCGCCGCCGCCCGCGCTCCGCCGCTCCGCATCCTTCGGGCGCCGCTGCCGGAGGGGGGGGGGGGTGGCCCGCGGCGCGGGACTGCCACTTGCTGCGGAGATCGGCGGGGCTAGGCAGGCGGGGCTGCTGCCGGGGAGCGGGCGGGCGGGCGCCCGCCTCCGCGAGCCGCTCGGCTCTCCGAGCGAGGACCCCCGCCCCGGCTGCGGGCGGCCGCTCACCGGGCAGCTCCGCCGCGGGCAGCCCCTCACCGCCCGGCACCCCTTCCCCGCCGGCCCTTATAGGTGTACGCCAGGCAGCTGCCGCCCTGTGTGGCCGCCTCGCCTGTCAGTCAGCCGGCAGCCATTCACGGGGCAGGAGGACGGCGCCGTGCGGCGCTGAGGGAGGCGGTGCCGCCGCCGCCGCGGAGAGGCGTCGAGGCACCTCGCTTCACCTGCCGCCGGCTCAGCTCGGGGTGGAGGCGGGGGAGCCGCCCGCTGCACCGGCAGCCGCTCCGCTTTCCCCTCGGCCGAGAGGCGGGGGTCGCGGGCGGGGAACCGGCCCGCGGGGGGAGGGGGGGCTCCACCGCGCCGCCCCCGCCGCCCCCGCCGCCCCCGGGCCGGTGCGGTGCAGCGCGGCGCGGGGTTTGCCCGGGGAGTGTGGCAGCGACACCTGCTGGCCGGGCGTGGAGCGGCGCCCCGCGCCTATGCGCAGGGGGGCGATCCGGCGGGAACCGCCGCCGGGCAGCGGCCGTTGGGGCTGAGGGGCGGAGGGGGGTGCCGGTGTTAAAAATATCTCCGCCTCCCGGCCCGCTGTGGGGCGGGGGGGATGACGACGGGAGAAGCCCGGCGCTCTAGGGGAAGGCGGCTACAGCGATGATCCGCGGAGGGTGGGCTGCGTGCCGCCGTGAGCAAGGTGCTCTTGCCTCAAGCGGTGCTGGAGGAGGGTGGCAGGGAGGGCACGGGCCCGCTCCTCGGCTTCCCCCGGGACGCGTGGGGCCAGCCGGGCTGTCCCGGGAGGGAGAAGGGAGGCGTTTGGTGGAGGGCGTGATGTTTGGGTGGGAATGGGCAACTTTCTCTTCTGGGGCTTCTGGGCCCACAGCCAAGACACCCCTGTGGTCCGCAAGTGCTGCTGCATTCCCCGGGCGCCTCGCGTGGGCCGCCCCACGTGTCTCCCTCACCTCACCCGTGCCACAGAACAGCCCAGACACGGAGTGCATCCCGCCGTAATGGGAACTGAGCCGCTTCCCTCTCCCTTCAGCTACAGTGGCTGGCTGGTTGTATTTCTGTAACCATAATCTTTCCTCCTTTTTTCCCTTGGTGTTTTAACTCCACGATGCTAATTCCTACTCCTCTCTTCAAAACTAAGCCCTTAATCCAGTGGCTTTCAACGCTGACCTGCAGAGCACCTGCATGGGGCCAAAGCAGCGCTGGCTGATCACCTAGCTTTCCTCCTGCTCTACTGAAACCACCTTTGGAAAAACACAAATGCATTGAAGATGTAGTTAGGATTTTCCAGATAAGCCATCAGTTGTGGGGCCATCATGATCAGTAATATGGATCAAGTTTAGCAAAGCATTTAAACATATGTTTAACTTTTTGTGCATTTTCTTTGGCAGAAGTATTCACCTGCTCAGTATCTTACTGTCGGATGAGGGGCTTGTGACAGGAGGCTGTTAGCAAAGGGTGAATTTTGGAGGACGTAGTCCACAGCAAAATTTCCTAATTACAATTACTTCCATTCTGGTTTAATATAAAACTCCATTTTGGAATTCAAAAGTGCAGATGAAAAGAGTAGTAAAAAGAGGATCCTTTTTTTTTTTCTTTCTCCCCCACACACATGTGCATGCACATCCTATAAGGAGCAGATTTCAGTCATGCAGAATATATGATCTAATTTTAAACCACCGACAAGATATATCTGCTCCTTAAGGCATACTCTTATTTTAGACTTATTTGGAACGATACTTAAAGGAATAGTCATTCTAATATAGCTAAGTGTAAATTATGTTTGCAGTCCATATATCCTAGTGATGTAATGCACTATATCTTTGCCCATGGTCACCTTTAATAATTATAATATCATGTAGATAAGAGAGAAAGTTATAAATACTTTTTTTTTTTTCTCACTGCATGCAGTTAAGGAGGATATTCACTGCTTAAGAATAATTTACTTGTACTGAACTTTCCCTCAAGTGAAGAGCCTGTGAGATTATTTAGAAACTGCATATACTGAGCAACTCAGAAGCTGGTATTTACAGTTTAGCACAGCACAGGGAGTCTGTGCTTCCAAGTCTGCACTGAACAAATACCTAAAGATGCATCGTTTGCTGTGGATAAGTGGGAACCGGGGCTTTTGATAGGAGCAGCTGTCAGGACTGAGCTAGGCTAACATGGGATCAGTTACATGGGGAGATATCAGTGGCAACATAAATAAACAAGTTTTTTTTTTTAACGGTGTGCCTGTGCTGATTCTCTGTACTGACTGTCAAAGACTGCTCTAAAGGAAAGGTCAGTTCCCTGATGGGAATTCGCTTCCCCTACTGTAGCCTGACTACTAATACCTATCTAAATTGCACAAGGCCTGCTAAATGGCCATGTTCACACGTTCTCAGGATAATCAAATATCCCTTTAATGTACTTGCATATCAAGTTCCTTCTATGTCCTGGTCTCCTCATGGTCCTTCCAAATACCCTTTTCTAGTAGCACCCACGGCTCCCCCGCCCCCTTGTCCCTCACTAACACCCCCAGAAGCTGTTGTTCTTAACCCGAAAGTTTGCCAGGAGCAAAGACCCAAATGGGTTACAGCACAACTCCAACTGCTGGAAGTGTCTCCCTTATCTCAGAGTCAGAAGGCTCTCTTTTTCCTGTCTCATCAGTTTGCTCTGTATTTGTGCTCTCTGTGCTACCAAGTCAGAGGGAGAGCATGAGAGGTTAGCTGGAGGACTTTCTCATTAAGGGTGCCAGAGTCATTGTTCGGTCATGTACAGCTGCATCGCAGAGGGTTCAAAGAGCCTTTCTTTATCCTCTAGGGCTTCCTCCTGCAGTCAGTTCAGACCTGCTCCCAAGCAGCTATTGTGTGCAGCCAGGTCCAAAATGAGGCACAAACAGATTTTAAAGCCATTGCAAATGTGCATCACCTTACAGCTTTGCAAAAACTATGCTGCGGGACCTAAAGCCTACCATTCATTGCCAAGATCCAGGGCACTGGCAATATGGAAAGATAGTATCCTCTTAGATTAAAGAAATCCACCAAATATTTTATTTACATGATGTTACCAAGGATTGGAAGAGATGTAGGAACCTTTGATCATTGTATTTTTATTTTAATATTAAAATGCACTGATGATTCTGGCCTGTCATTTGTAATCAGTTGATTGTGTCAGAAAGCTGTTCAGCTGTGACCAGTACAATGTGAAAATGGACTGGGAGTCCCTGAGACACAAGATTACTGTGACTGAATAATGTTTCCTCTGCTTCTGCCTCAGTTCTGCCAGAGGTGCTGCTTCAAGCCATCCAGCAGCGAGGAATCAAGAGGCATCTGACCACTGTCCTGCATATTGCTGAGTTGTTACAACTATCACCATTGCTGCATGCAAAGTACCTGTACATGAAGGTCTCGATTGATTGTATTACCTATCAGGCTAGAAGTTTGCATTTAGATGTCACGTGAGCTCAATCTGACTCTAATTACAGTGTAGAAAAAATAGCAGTGCAAAATGTTAGCAGTTTTTAAAAGACTAGAGTAAGCGTAACCTACTTTCTCCAAGTACGACCTATACAAAAAGATCTTGGTTTATCTGAACTATTTGAAATGCTAGATGCATCAGAATTATTGCATTGTTTAAACCAATTGGAACAAAGGAAAAACTGTTGTAGCTGTGAAATGTATTGAAAGACTCAGTTACTTATTAATTTGTATCCTAAGCTAATTAGGTGATATTCAGAGTATAGTCAGGAAGAATAAGTGCTAAAACTTTGAGAATGATGTGTTGTATTTCTCTCACAAAACAGAAACAAAATGTTTATCAAAATCATTGCTTATGGTATTCAAAACCACAAGAAAAATAAAGTGTTTTTAAAATAAAAGTACTCTTACTTTTAGCTTGATTACCTAAAGAAATCATGTTCTTGCAGTCATATTTTTTGTCTGTCTGATGAGTCCTTTCTGTCTGCCAATAATTTCTGATCCCCTTAGTTCATTTCAGCTAATTCTGACAGCAGTGCGAAGATCTCAAAGTTTCTGCAGGCATCTACAAATGTTGTGAAACTCACAGCTGGGTCAAAGAAAGCAACCCATGTTCATTTTCGCGCTGGGGAGAAAGCTGCAGAGTGAGTTCAAGAGTTACATTGCCTCTGGTCTTTCATTTGGCCGCTCATGTTAGCTAGTAAGTGTAAATATACCCCAAAACAACTGGAGCATGTGCTGCTGCCTCCCTACCCAATAGACAGGGAACAGCAGAGGGGGCTAGTGGGGGAGAACTCAGAAAGTCAAGGGCGAGCTGGTAGCACTGTTGGTGGTGGGCACAGTGCCACAAGGCTTTAAGGTGTGATGCAAAGAGTACACAGGGGCTAGGAGAGATGCTGGGTTTATTGCAGCAGAGGGTGAGAGACAGAGTGAACACAAATCCATTTGAAACTAGGCTTCCTTAGTTCTCTTGTTTCCTCTCACAAATGAATTAAAGCCATCACCTAAATATTTCAGAGAAATACGAAATAGCCAAAATGCAGAGTACAAAAGTTCTTACTTAGAAGCTGATGGAAGCAGCAGCAAGAGCTTAACTGTCAATTAATGTTCACTTATAGTGAGAAGTTCAAACCCACTGGATATTTTCTTAGAAACATTGAGACAGAAGGAATCTCACAGAGGTTACCCAGTACAGCACTCCTGCATTGCGGCAGCATTATGTAGAGCACAGCTGTCTCTAGCAGGAGTTTATCTACCTTTCTCTCAGAGAACTTCCAGTCAGGTAGACTCCAGAGGCAACTACCTTGTTCCAGGTTTCATCACCTTAGCACCAAGTGTAGGGTGAGGGGGTTCCCTACTATACCAAAGTCTTTACTTTCTTTGGTTCTTTGCTTTCTTCTTCTCAGAGCGCAATCACCATAAGCTAGCATTTGTCTGCAAAAGACCACTTTGACTTACTCTTTTTCTTCCTTTCTCTGGGCTAAATTAATCAAATTTCTTAACAGACTATGCTTTCTAAAACTGTTGTTGGTCTTGCTGTTCTCTTCTTGACCGTCCATTTTGTTAGCCTGTTTCTCTAGTTGTCCCAGACAAGGCCTCCTGCTATGCATCTTCTGCAGACTATGTAAAATTCTCTTTTAATACACCCCACATTGAGGTTTGCCTGCTTTTTCACCTTCACCACAGTATTGACCACTACTTAAGTCTGTAATGCTATGTAATCCTCATAACCTTTCAAAACATATTGCTTCCTAGTTATCCCTTATCTATTCTTATTTGAGGATTTGAGCTCTGCTTCCTCTGGGTAGTACTTTGCACTTGTCTGTTGAATTTTACCTTACTGATTTTAGGCCATCTCTGATTTTTCCAGATTATCTTTTAATTCCTATTCTGTTCTTCAAAATGCTTTTAACTATCTCCTTGTTTCTTGTAGTCATTTGCTAATTTTATGACCTTTTATTTCCTTATCCAATTTGTCCATTAACCTATTTAATAGAATGTAGCTGAGATCAGAACCCTTCAGGAACCTACTTGAAACATCCTCCTGGTTTGATAGTACACAACTGATACTTAGTTTTTGAGAATTACTTCAGAGGCAATAGCTTACCCACTCATGACCCACCTACACAGTATTTCCTCAGCTTAGTGATGAGAACCTCATGCTGAGTATGTAATGAATGTCGCTGATGCAGACATATAGCACATCTACTGCTTCATCAGTATCCATGAGGTCAGTTATGAATCAAAGAAAAAATTCAGTTTGTTTCATATGGAGTTTTGTTGACAATCTTACATTGGCTAATTTTAATCAATTTATTATTTTCTAGGTGATTACTAAAAAGTAGTTTAATAGTTTTTTTCTGAATCTTCCTGGTGATATTTGTTTCATGAGCTTCTTTATAATCTCTCTCTTCTCTTTTTCTGAAAATACATAGTATGATTTTTTTCCAACCTTAGAATCTTCCTCCCAAACACTTGAAATGGCAAGCAGTAGTATATTTTTGAAAGACCACATCTTATCTCCAACAGAAAATGTTATTCTAGATTAGGAGAAAATTGTCTGTCAGACAACGTAGTGATGGCCTTGACCCCTAATTGTTTATGGAGAACTTTCGTCTGATATGCAGATGTATCTAATATGCAGATGCAGACTCTGCATTTTAAATAAACACTATTCAAAAGCTTTGTAAGCTTATTCACAGTTGGGAAAAGATAAGGCGATGCTGAAGTTAAGGTTGCAAACACTGTCCATTCTGCTTGTACTTTACAGAAATTATTTGAATGCTGGGAGACATTGCCCACATATAACTGAGAGTTGTTGGTACCTTCAGACTCCATTGCAAGGACACGCAGCATAATGCACTTACACTAAGGAGAGCAAAACTGCAACTCAGGATACATACTAATAGCAGTCAGATCCCTGAGCCAGTTTCCATTAATTTCTCTATTTTAAATTAAAACAAAGGTAAACCAGAAATGTCTGTGGCAATAAAGGCAGAGTACAGCAAATGGAATAGATTACTAGCATAGTACCTAGGCTGCCTTCACAGAGTGAATCCCACTTCCCCGTAATTTCCAGTATAAATGTTGTGCTAAGCAAGGACATTAAGTGAGCAACACCCCTAATAATGGTAGAAGACTCAGTGCTGTATCCAAAAGGAGATTAATTAGTGTTTCAGTCACTATGTTATGAAGCCTAAAAGCTAGCCTAAATCCCTGGCCTCTGCAGCAGAATGAACAGCTGAGCTCAGCCACTCAGCCATCCCTGGGAGAGCTGTAACATACGTGGAGGGGGAGTGCTCGCTCACCTGTTAATCTGTTTTAGCTGCAGCAAGAGCGTCGTTTAACTGCAGCCTCTCATTCAGAGGGTAAAAATACTTCTTGTGCTTAGCCACTTCAGTCATGTATTTGGATACAGAGTAATGGATGTCTGCTAAAGCCCAGCTAGACATGGTGGTATTGCTCACCTTCGGATTAATAGCTGGCACCTAGAATGTTTCTGTGGCAAGTGAGAGATGGAGACCCTTCTCAGTAAGAGCTTCAAAACCACAACTTTGAGAAGACAGCCTAACAGCAAACTGGCAGCTGGTCAGGGCAAGAATGGAGCAGGCAAAAAATGAATAAAATGTAAATGCACTAAAACAAGATAAAGGAGGAATCACCTGAAAAGTAAAATTTAAAAAAAAATTATAAGCATCAGGAAAATTAAATCTAAACTACAACATGTTATGTTGAGTAGCTAAGTTTCCTAGAAGCACCTTGCCTTCAGTAATGGACCAGTTGATTATAATGAGCATCCTAATCAATACAATGCTTTTTAACAGCTTAATGTACATCCTTCAGAACTATCAGGGAAGAATAACCTGCAGGATAAGAGCACAGGCAAGGCGGGTTTCTTTGTTCTCTTATGACAAGAATAACATTCATAGTATTTCCAACAATATCTCAACAAAACTAATTCTTTTATCAAGCAATAAACCATGAATGTACAGTATCCTGCCAAAATCAGAACCTCTTATCCTAATCCAGTCTGTACAGCAGTAAAATGCTGTCTGTTGTTTTCTTCCTTGCTTTCTCTCTGTTTGGGATTTAGGGCATTGTAAACTTTTTTTGAATGTTCAAAGGTGTGACATACAATATGATGGCATGGTAGCTACTTTGGATTTAACTATATGTCTGGATTCAATGTTCTTCCTCCCAATTATTCTACCAATGACTTTTTTCAAATACATTTCAAAGCTAAAATCATCCTGTATTTGCTTTCAGTTACATAAAATAGAACAAATTGTCATGTGATGTAGATTAGCATATCTGTACTGAAGCCAATGAAATTATATGAATTTATATAGATAAGTATTTGCCCACTTGCCTTACATATGGAAGGCAAAATCCAGAATTCCTATTAAAATGTTTCAAAAACCTATATCCTGTTACATTTTGTTCTAAGAATCTGCAGATGTCAGCTAATGAAAATAAACTTCAAAGGGAGGAATCATTTGAATTAATTGGGAGCTAAATCACAATCTCAAAGTAAGTTCTGTTTGGAAATAGTTGCTTTATACTGTGTTGTTAAGTGGGTATTAGCCTTTTAACAGCTCTGCTGTTCGATGCAGAGCTGTCCACTTGAAATAAGAAGTAAACAGCAGAAGCTACTGATCATGGACCTTGAGGTCTGAGGCAGCCCTTGCTTCCATGCTGATAAAGTATTCAAAATAAAATCTCAGTTAAGATGCTGCTTTTTATTTTTCTTCTTGGAAAAAACAAGATCTCCCCAAGAAAACCAGATTACCCTCTGTCTACTCCTGTCCTGCCCCGTGCCACATTCAATGATGAAGGCAGAGGTGAGATACAATAGATACTCTGACTCCTATTACCGGTGAATGAGAAGGAAATACCGATGATATCAGAGAGGGAAGGAGAAAGAGGAGCCAAGGAAATTTCAGTTTCTGACTCTTTTTTAAATAATTTGTAAAAAGAGAGGCTCTGCTTGACTACAGCCAGACTACATTCTGGAGGAGAAAGGTAATGTGCTGGAAGGCAATACAGTGAAATAATAATAGTACTGATACTAATACTAATACTAATACTACATCCTCTTGTCATACATACAAGGCTCTGAAACACCCATCTTTTTGATTTATGAAAGCAGTGTTAATGGACAAGAGGGCACATGGCTGGATAACCCTAGGGCAGTCTTCAATAGTTGTACAAAACCTATAAAACAAGAACAGCAGGCAAGCAAGATTACACAGCCATTTGCCACAGCAGTATCGGGGTGGGAACTCTGTAGAGTTGATCCAGACTCAGGAGTCCTCTGGCATTGAAGAGAGAGGCATGACATGAAGAACGAAGGCAAACAATGGATAGGAGCAGACTGGCAAATACACTTTGCAGGTCTCCACTGAGACTGTTATCACTAATGCCTTTATTTGCAGCTGTGGTGTTCATATTTCCTGATGTGGATCACTGGTCACTAGGATCTGTAGTGAATAATGATGCACAGAGCTACATCCTTCACACAGATGGTAAAAAGGTCTTGTGGGGATAAGAGCTTTTGGTCTTTGAACTTGGAAAAAAATCCCTATAAATTAAGAAATTTCTTCAGCCAATCCAGCATTCCTCTAGAATCCTCTTCAAAATTAATGTCAGCTCAAAAGCAGAAGAGAATTTCTGTACATTTCTGTAAAACTGGAGACACTCAAATCTATTCTTCAACTGAGCAAGGATGACACTGAGGAGAAAGTGCTTGTTGCCCACTGATTCTACAAATCTGTGGCTTCCAAAAAGGTTGGAAGCTAATGCGGATGAGGTAGAGGGAGGATTCAACCATTATGGTCAAGAGGAAAGCTATTCCAGAAGAACATTTCAATTTACCTTCTCTAGAAAGAGTGATGATTTCACATGAGAAAAAAAATGTACTTCACAGAAATAGAAAAGAAAGATAACTGGTTTTCTACTCACCTAACATTATTCTTAAGTTCCTCTCCCTAAGACATATTATTGTCAGTGGTTCCATTTTTGCATTGATTATCTCAATTCCTTTTCTAAGGCAATTCAAATAATAAAGTCAAAACAAAGGTATGAGAGTTACATGTTAAGTTACAGCTTCAAGGACATTTTGCTCATATACAGGTTTCAGCTAATAAACTGATGATATTTGCTAAATACAAATCATTATTTTAGGTGAAAGCCCATACATCCAGGTACTGTGTGTGCAATGTTCACAGACTGTAGTCTGCAAACTCAATTGTGAGTCTACACACAAAAACACTGAGCAGAAGGAGCTCAGGTAGCCAAGACAGTAAGACAGAACACCCCAAGAATCAATATCCTTCTTGATCCCCACTGTGCTCCAGAAAGAGAATTATGAGCTAGATCACTTGTTAAACTGGTGTCTCTCCCTACTCAGCTGCACCGAATGACTAAATGCAAGGAAGCCATATCAGCGTGTCCTTTTCCAAGAGCATAACTAATGGACCACTCACTGTAGCAAAACATATGTAACAGGACTTGCAAGAAGACTTGCAAAATGCCTGTGTCCCCTGTGCAGCTCTACCTGGTGTGAAAGGCAGTCCGCCAGCTTTCAGAGACATACAATATTTTTGCCAGGCATAAGTTTCCTTTACCATTACTGAGATACAGTAGATTTACTGATTCTGGGCAACCTACATAAGGACATACAGTTCTTCATATAAAATAGACTTTCAGTAGCTGTAAGAGAAACCAGCCAGCTCCAGGTAATTCATTCAAACAGCAACGACAGCTTTCAGAGAGGTAAAAATACAATGACTGGTGGTAGTAAGATAATCCAGGTACCTATTTTTGCAAATACTTTGTTGTTAGTGCTGCTTCTGTATTCAAAATACACTTTTTTTTAGTTGGTCTGTCTAAACTCCACCTTCAAGTAGATGCAAAGGCTAAAATCTATCTAAACTGCAATCAATAGTAAACCACCCACAGATTTTGCCAGAGCTGGTATTTTAGCATACATTGGCAAAGGAAACACACCATCAAGTTCTGCACTGGACTGATGTTGTCCCTTGCAAACATTTAATGAAAGAGAGTGGAAGATATGGCTCACAACTCTTGACACTGTAAGTCCTAAGTCCTTCACTCTGTCCGCCCTTGGGGCATGTTATGTAGATTGAAACAGCAGCTGGATAATACTGTAAAGACAGCTCAAGTACATCCATCCCATGCTGCTGGACAGGATTTGTGGAAAATAGGCACCCTTCACACATAACTATGCTGAGGACAATTCAGGTCAATGTCTGTTTTTTACTTACTTGCAAGAGAATGTCTTGTAGTTTTACCCTGCTGTGATTAGAAGATACATAACCTTCAGCTTTGCTCTCAGCATCAATCATTTGCAGCTAATATTTTCAGCAAGAGCAGCCTATGCACCACTGATTCTTTTGAATCACGATGTTTTAGTTAAAAATCATTTTGGAAAGTGAGAGTTGGACTCTTTAGATTTGGGCAATTCACAACATTTTACTTTTTTTCCTCACAGATCTCGAAGAGTTATGTTAAAAGATATGTAATGCATCCGTTCTCTTCCACAAACAGGAGAGGCATCTTCTGTTTGATAAGCCAGAACTTATCAGCCATCTTATCTCAGATCTGCTATTTATACTGCCCTTCTGCAAATGTGTTATCACTGCCCTGCACACTGTTCTGAGGCATTTTCCACAAAACCTACAGATTTCCACATCCGAAATGAGCACAACCCAGATCAAATTTATACAGAAGCTGGAACTCAGTCTTCACTTTGGATGGCTGTGTGTGGGAGTGTGTGCATGTATGTGTATTTGTGTGGGCGTATCAGCATTCATTTCTTAAATTTTGTTCCTGCTGTAAAAATGACTGGTATAGCAGTTTATTTTAATACCAAATTGCAAGGTTAGTTCATTTTACAAGATGGCAGTTTAACACATCGGGAGAAGGAGGGAGAATAGATTTTTCCTAAGATCTGCAGCGTCTGTGATGCTCTGTAACAAACAGAGCAGAACAAAATTCTGGTGACCATTTTGATGAAAAAGTGAATGTGCTCAGTGAGCCAACAAGAAGCAGTAAGGGAAATCAAATATGAGACTTGATAATTTTTTCCTCTTCCAGCCATTCCATCTGAATTTCTGTAATTTTATTTAAGGCAGAAATATTGTACTTAAGGGGGTTTAATGCTTTTTTTAATTAAATATGCTCAATTAGTTTGTGAAGAAACGTTTCTCTGTAAAAATCAGCTGTGATACTTGGTGAGTTCATTCTTTCCCTAAAGCTAAAATCAGCTGTAATAGCTTTCCTCCTAACTCTAGAAAAAACATTCTGTAACTTTGGCACTTCAATCTCCACAAAGGCTGTATAGAAACAATCACGACAAATGAAGATTGAAGAATGAAGGCAAGCTGGCTTTAGGGCTCCATTACACTAAAAATGGGAAGAGAAAGGAAGTATGTCTTCAGAGCCTGCAAAGTACTGTAGCTTATGCTACACAAAAATGAAAAACTCAGCTGCCTGCAGCTGGCTCGCGTCCCACCGTCTCTGCAATTTAAGGCAGTAGGAGTCTCCTTTCACTACCTCTGCCCAAATGAAAAATTTTCACTTGTCATTTTGATGTACCTGTTGGGTAAAATTCACTTCATCTGCTTAAAACCCATCATACCTGCTCTCTGCAGGCTCTCAGTGTCCCTGTGTCAGGGTTACCTTTCAACCTCGCACAGGCTCAGCCAGGAGGGGCCTGTCTTTAGGACCATATATCCCAGCAACCCCACCCTGACCCAAGCATAAGATTGCATACTGTTGGCTGGGGTTCACCAAGGTCTGCCTGAGACCCAGGCACTGTAAAAGGAGGAGGGAACACCACACAACTTATCTCTGGGAGAGGTGCTGCAGATACTTCTCCTACTGCCTTTTTCTTTGCTGTGAATGACAATGCTTTTGTACTAATGAAATGCCACATACCAAACACACCAGGTACCTTCATTAAACTATCAAATGCTGCAAAAATAATCCAACACTGAAAAAAAAAATCTCTTTCCTTCCCTTATCTTCATATTCTGTTTAATAGCTATGATCCTCTGATACTAATTAAGTTCTCTGCTTTTGTCTCTTCCATTGCACTCCTATGTACTCATCTATGTGTGTACCCACACATGCATCCACACTTTCAACCCTGTGACACTGTCCTAACCATGTTCCTTTTCTGCACCAACCCCCTTATCCCACCTACATTTTTAACCCTGAAAGACTCCATTGCTCAGCTGAGCTAATGTCACAGCAACCGTTTGTGAGGACAAGAAGAGGAAGGTGCAGCTGGCTCGCATGGCTGGGAAGGAGGAGGAGATAAGACAGGTGGAAGAGCTCTTTCAGTGTTGCTGTTATGCCCAGGACTAGTGCCTGCTGGCTATAACAAAGACTGCAGTGCTGAGAGGTAAGGGTTAAGTCAGCTGAAGTCCAGGGCACATATTCTGACTGAACCTTGCAGTACTTTTATTTTTAATGCACCCTGTGAGCTCCACAAAGGTGTGTAGTGGCTAGCCAGCTCTGCTGTGCTTTCCACTGCTGTTCACTACGCTGCAGATGTTCACCCGTCACTTTGCTCGAGGCCATCAGACTTGATAAATTCCTATTGCAAACAGAAGATAATCTCCATGTTTAGCAAAGTGGAATGATACCAAGTCTATTTTCATTTCTGTTACCCCAGGATTATGCATTATGCATATATTTTACATTTATGCCAGTTGGACTCAATTCTGCATCTTCCTGTTAGCTGAAATGATTACCTTTGGTTTTGGCAGTGGTGTGATGATGCTGTATTTACCTGAACAGGATTTTAACTCATGACCCCACTCAGCAGCTTAATATATTCTGCTTGTAGCCACTTTATTTTGAATGAGGATGCGGAAGCTGGTGTGGTCCTATCAGTAGCAATGGTAGACCACCCCCCATACTCCTTTCATCTTCCTCATCCCTTGGAGTTTTGGCCCCTGTGGGGGCCATCTGTGACAAGGGGAGCAAGGGCACAGTCCTGAGCAGCAGCACCCAGCCTGCACAGGTAGTGTGGACCCTGGGAGGCTGCTGGCCTTGCTCAGCACCATTTCCATGGCAGTGTTTGGGCATTAATGCCAACCTGGACCATTCCCCACAGGCTTACTGAAAGTGGCCACCCTGTTCAGTGGTCTGAAAGCATTTAGCCCTACAGGTGCAAGCTGCACCGGGGCCAGTCAGTCTCTGAGTGGTCCCTGGCCATTTTGCAGACATAGCTTACAACTCTCATCGGACTTTGTTCCTGTCTTTCCTATTTTCACCCCATACATTCAGTCATTTCAAGCTCAGACGCACCTCTCTAAACAGACACGGTCCCTCTGTCCCCCTCTCTGCATTCTGATTTGCAGCCAACTCTTGGATGTTTCCTCTTTGATCCCTTTCCCGCATTCAGTTTTGCCAGTCCACCACCTCTTACCGTCTTCCATTTCTTGTCATCTGAACACTCTCTCCTTCAAATCTTCTGTAAATTCCTGGTGCTTTTCCATCTTTGCTATCTCCCTTCTTCTCCTTCCTTCTGTTGATTCTGGTGGCAGCACCCTGATAATAGCACTTTTTATTGGGAAGCAATAATATATGGTAGTAAAGGTTTTAAATCTCATAGTTCTTCCTTTTCTCTCTCATTCCTCTTCGTTATCTTCCCCATTGTCTTTCTTTCCATGTCATTTCATATTCGTTTCCCACATCTTTAGAATTCACCAGCACCCTGCTATTCTCTCTGCAGCTTTGCAAGCTTTTCTTTTTTTCCTCTTTTTTCCCTTTTTTATAGGCAGAGGCCACTCTTAATCTTTGCAGGAATTATTCATCTCTGTGCAACACCTGTCATCTTTCGTGCCCCAGCTTCTCATTTTACATCTGGTCTGCATTTGCATAGTCTAGTCTTCAGCTGGGTTTCCTGGTGCCTTTCATAGCTTTCCCCACATCATTTTTAATCTTTTCTGTACTGCTTCTCCCTTCCTTTTTATCCCAGAGGCAGAAGGGCCCTGTTAGCTAGTTCTGTTTCATAGGAAATTTTCTTTCAACATCAAAGAATACCAGACTGCAAACACTGTTAAAATTAGTGCACAGCTCTCTAGATCCTGGTGAGTTATAGCATTGGAAAAAGATTTATGCCCCAAGATTTCTTACTCATCCTTGTTTTCAGTGGCAACCAATTTTGTCTAGCCCAGAGGTTTGGCACTCAGTTTCTCTCTTTTTCCCTGTCTGTACCTCTACGTCAGTTTTGAAAATCATAATTTCCCTAAAACCTTGCCCTGCTGTACTCAGTCATTCACTTTTGCCACTAAAATGCACACCGGAAGTATAGTTCTTGTTCTAGGATTAAATAATTTCTCAAAATTCCTTAGTGGTGGAGCTCCCACAGCCTTCCCAAGCAACCCGACCCCTGCACCCCTAGCCTTGCTCCCTGTCCTTGCTTATCCCTGTTGCAATCAGCCTATTTTTCTTGTGCCAACACAGTGGACATGGTGAACTATTCACTCCTTCCTCTTTGCAGGTACCATTTAGATTTTTCACATAACCGCTTTCAGTCTTCCCTTCTCCGGGTTGAGCTACCACAGGAATTTCAAGCTTTTTTTCTCGGGTCATATTTTCTAGACCTCTGATCATTCTTGTGTTCTCTCCTCAGGTCCCTCAGGAGCTTTCTCCCTCCCAGATTACTCATACTAACACACTAATGCTGCTTTACTGAAGAGAAGCATTTGCCTCTCCATTAGTCTGCTCATTCCCCAGTAAAGTTTATACTTACACTCTTCTGTATTGGAGAGGAAATCTCAGTACTCAGGTCTGTGGTTTATATATGATCTAAACATAGCTGTGGATGCTTGTTGATAGATACAGAAGCATTTGAAATAATTGTGATATCATGTAGCACACACTTGCTTCACTCCTCTGTCATCCTTGCACCACAGGGTATGTCACTTTTTCCTAATAATTCCTCTCTTAATTCCCTTTGTAGTGTCTTTGGGCTGAGGGTACCCTTGGTTTCACTGTCAATTCCTCCAGTCTACAAGATTTTACTTCTAAGTAGCTCATTTCATTTTCACTAGCAGTTTTCTTTCTCCCTAAAATAGCAGAGGTTAATTACAGGATTTGTGTTATCCATCAGTATTTCATTTCTAGAATTTCCTGAAGACATATAAAGGGCCAAACACACAAAGTTCAGTGCTGTATTTCTATTTGAAATAACAGAAGGATATAAATCCACCTACAACCAGTGACCTTTCAGGATTTGCAGCATTAGATCACATTGAAAAAACTCTGATGGATGAAAAATATAAGCGTTAGGGAAAAGTAATATCTGGGATCCCTGGTGTAATGTTTGCAAGAAAAGATTTTATAGCAGTTATTTTACCCTCTGATTTATTCACACCTTTTGCATCTATACTTATGCCAGAGGGCTCAAACTTCTCCATAAAAAATTCACATTTGGCCAGATTTTTCCTCTAATGAGATGCTGGCTGCCTGTGATAGTTTTTTCTGAGAGTCTTGTCTAAGTTTTTCCTGTGACAAAGGTTGCAGCTAATGTTAAGCCTGTAATTTCCTTACAATAACTTTGTGGCTCCTGACAATACTGTAGGAAATGAGGGTGCCCCAAAGGGCAACACAGTAAACTGAATGGTGAGTATTTGCTCTGAGTGATAGGTAAGGCCTATCAGAGGTGGATGTCCATCCACAGACATACAGACACACAGTTTGTTAAGGTCACAATGTGAACTTTTGCACTGATGTTTATTACAAATCTCACCAGAGAGTCTTTTCTACTTTCTAAAACTAATTTAGACATTAATCTGAAAGAACTGTAAATGCTGAAATACCACTTTTTATGATAGATAAATCCAAGAGAATAAGCAACACCTGTTCTTTTACCCAAGATTCCTTCATCTCTACCTTTGGATCAAGTTTTGCTCTGAAGTCACACAAAGTCAAATAAGTCTTTCTAGAACTTGTCTGGTCCCCTTCTTTCAGCAGTTCAAATAGCCTTATATAGGCTGTGGATGTTGTCTACCTGGACTTTAGTAAAGCCTTTGACACTGTTTCCCACAGCATTCTCCTGGAGAAACTGGCTGCTCATGGCTTGGACAGGCGTACGCTTCGCTGGGTGAAAAATTGGCTGGATGGCCAGGCCCAAAGAGTTGTGGTGGAGTTAAATCCAGTTGGCAGCTGGTCACAAGTGGTGTTCCCCAGGGCTCAGTATTGGGGCCAGTTTTCTGTTTAATATCTTTATTAATGATCTGGACGAGGGGATCGAGTGCACCCTCAGTAAGCTTGTGGATGACACCAAGTTGGGAGGGAGTGTTGATCTGCTTGAGGGTAGGAAGGCTCTACAGAGGGATCTGGACAGGCTGGATCGATGGGCCGAGGCCAATTGTATGAGGTTCAACAAGGCCAAGTGCCGGGTCCTGCACTTGGGTCGCAACAACCCCATGCAGCGCTACAGGCTTGGGGAAGAGTGGCTGGAAAGCTGCCTGGAGGAAAAGGACATGGGGGTGCTGTTTGACAGCCGGCTGCATATGAGCCAGCAGTGTGCCCAGGTGTCCAAGAAAGCCAGCGGCATCCTGGCTTGCATCAGAAATAGTGTGGCTGGCAGGAACAGGGAAGTGATCGTCCGTCCCCCTGTACTCGGCACGGGTGAGGCCGCACCTCGAATACTGTGTTCAGAATGTGGAGACATGGTCTGGGCATGGCTGTGAACATGAGCATCTTGTATCAGAAATGGTGTGGCCAGCAGGACTAGGGAAGTGATTGTTCCCCTGTACTCGGCACTGGTCACACCTCAAATCCTGTGTTCAGTTTTGGGCCACTCACTACAGGAAAGGCATTGAGGTGCTGGAGTGTGTCCAGAGAAGGGCAAGGAAGCTGGTGAAGGGTCTGGAGAACAAGTCTTATGAGGAGCGGCTGAGGGAACTGGGGTTGTTTAGCCTGGAGAAAAGGAGGCTGAGGGGAGACCTTATCGCTCTCTACAACTACCTGAAAGGAGGCTGTAGCGAGGTGAGCATTGGTCTCTTCTCCCAAGTAACAAGCGGTAGGACAAGAGGAAATGGCCTCAAGTTGCACCAGGGGAGATTTACATTGAATATTAGGAAGAAATTCTTAATTGTAAGGGTTGTCAAGCATTGGAACAGGCTGCCCCGGGAAGTGGTTGCGTGACCATCCCTGGAGGTACTTAAAAGACGTGTAGATGTGGTGTTTAGGGACATGGTTTAGTGGTGGACCTTGGCAGCGTTAGGTTAATGGTTGGACTCAGTGATCTTAAAGGTCTTTTCCAACCTGAATAACTCTATGATTCTATATTTACTCAAGCCATTACTGCTATGATTAGCTCCAGAATTTGTTGTGCTCTTTCTACAGCTGCAAATGCTTTGTCCTGGTAGCTGGATTGCAGTAAGTGAGCCTGACAGCATCCCTTCTCAAATGTGTATCGTCCCGCCAGCCAAAGCTGACATGTTAACCTGCAGTTGCCCCAGCAGCTTTATTTCACCTCTGGGTTTCTGTTAATGCACTGTCCCTGAGTGAAGGGTGCTAGATAATACTGCAGTGTTTACATGCTGTACCTGCCCTCTTGGCGTGGTTTAACCCCAGCTGGCAACTAAGCACCAGGCAGCCGCTTGCTCACTCCTCTCCTGCCCGTGGTGGGATGGGGAGGAGAATAAAAAAATAGTAAAATTCATGGGTTGAGATAAGAATAGTTTAATAATTGAAATAAAATATAATAAAAATAATAGTAATAATAATAATAGTAATGCAAAGGAAGATAACAGAGAGAAATAAAACCCAAGAAAAAAACAAGTGATGCACAATGCAATTGCTCACCACCTACTGACCAATGTCCAGCTCGTCCCCTCGCAGCGGT
Source organism: Aquila chrysaetos chrysaetos (assembly GCF_900496995.4). Classification (NCBI taxonomy): domain Eukaryota; kingdom Metazoa; phylum Chordata; class Aves; order Accipitriformes; family Accipitridae; genus Aquila; species Aquila chrysaetos. Next base: position 60,025,577 of record NC_044006.1, on the reverse strand, counting down.
CAGCACCTCCTGGCCAACTACCCCCAGTTTATATACTGAGAATGACATCCTACTGTATGGAATATCCCTTTGGCTAGTTTGGGTGAGCTGTCCTGGGCCATGCCCCCTCCCAGCTTCTTGTGTACCTCCTCACTGGCAGAGCATGGGAAACTGAAAAATCCTTGCCTTAGGATAAGCACTACTTAGCAACAGCTGAAAACATCAGTGTGTTATCAACATTATTCTCATACTAAATCCAAAATACAGCACTGTACCAGTTACTAGGAAGAAAATTAAACCTGTCCCAGCCAAAACCAGGACACCTGTCTACATCTTTTTGAGGGTATTCAGGTGTGTTGCCAAGGTCAGAACTCAGGGAGGGATTTTTTTAGCCTTGTGTCTGTTCCAGCTACCTTTACCCACATGGGGTTCTGATGCAGTGGTGATGCTAGTTTGGTGTATAGCGCTCCTGTCCTGAGCCATTTCTTCGGGGCTTTCCTTAAAGTCTCTGCAATATTTCTCACCACATGACAATATTTCAGATCAAGCTCTGCCAGCAGGCAGCGTAACTCAGATCATTTACCTAACCCAGCCAAAAATCTCACCCAGAATGCCACCCCTTCTGAGTCACACTAATTTCTTAAATGCATCTGTGCCATGTATAGCTTACAGACTTTTGCAGGCTTCTGGACCTCTGGCTGGAAACAGGAACATTCCTTACAATAACCCTTACCTGTTAATGTTTTGTAAGACAATCTTTATCTGTGAAAGGCTTGTGCACTTCAGAGCTCTTCATTGGGCTTTAGAGATGAGATGCTTGGGTATGTGTAAAATAGGGTGGATTTTACTCTCCATAGACAACAACCTTTTCATTTCTTCTTCTGGAAGCAGGTTTAAAAAGGAAGAAAAAAAAAAACCAAAAAAAACCAACCAACCTTCTCTTTAGTACATAATTCCCAGGATCTGTGGCTATAATGAAAGGAGCCATCCTGCCTGAGATCCTCAAGACCGATTAAAGAAACATTACATAAAGCTGTAATCAATGACTAACAGAGCAGCTGAATAATTCTACCTCAGCCATTACCCTGGGACCTGCAGTGGTAAAAAGCAATCCTCTGACATGTCAGTGAGTGAAATTTGCCTTTAATCCTTAAAAGTAGGCAAGAAATTTAGTTTTCACTTTGTTCCTACTTTAGAGTTGGCAACCTGAATCGCTATGAAGAGCTTTTCCTAGGAGGCTTAACAGCGGGAATAGTCATTAAACTCTTACACGACCCAGTCTTAAGAGTGGAGACAGCTAACACCTTTGGGGTGGGCTAAGAAAGGCTCCCGAGTCAGTACGGTACCCTGAGCACCCGCAGGCAGAGCCTGCGTGGCGGGGCGGGCAAGTACGCGGGGCACCCACAGCAGCACCCGGCCACCCACCCCGGCCTGGCCTCCCCAGCCGGGGGCTGCAGGGGCCGGCAGCCCGGGGGATGTATAATACAGAAACGACATTAGGGGGAGCTCCGTTACCTAGTCCGGTTTTTTAAAAGAGTGAGCGTTTGAGTCCGTGGCAGAGCAGTGCCTTCGCTTCTCGGGAAATCGCTGTCTTTCCTCTTCCGTCTCAGGCGGCTGCTGCGCAAGGATAATGAGGGCTGGTGAGTAATAAGGTCAGGTTGATTACGGGTATTTTCTTATTAGAACAACTGGCGGCCAGCTAATCCCACCCTTAAAAGTGGCCAGTTACCAGCAATGATTTTATCATTTCTGACAAAAAGTCAGAAATGCCACAGAGTTACTTTTAACTACCGTCTTTACATCCACAGACTGATTAGCTAATGAGATCAATCATTAGTCATGGGAACTCCACGCTCCCAGGTTGTGGTGCCTATACAATGAAATGTTTGGCAGTTTTCCTGCAATTTTTAGGGCTTATGACCTGGACAGTTTACCGCAGTAATTATCCCGGAACATTTATTATTTTCATATAAGCTGTAATATGCATAATTTAATTCATAAATAATCATTAGAGAAGAAATAGAGGAAAATTAAAATAGAAGTTCTGATTCAAAGGAGGTGGGATGAATTTGAGTTACAGAGAACAAATGTGGGCAGATCGTGGCAGAGCAGTTATGGGGAAGGGCAAAGGTGGAGGAGAGCAGAAGAGACTGGAAAAGACAACAAAGTCTACGTAATACTACCAGAGTGATTAATATTCTGTCTATTTTTTTAGTGCTGGGACACAAAGATCAACTCGAGGCTTATTTCAACAAAATGCTTTTTACTAAATGGTCTCTTACCCATCTTGAAATGCTTCCTACCCTAACTAGTCCCCTGAAAGCAGAGGCAGTGGTTGCACAGCAGTCCACAGTTATGCCTTGAAGCACATTTTTAAGCACCTAAGACAAAAGGAAGAGGCTTTGTGTTCAGGTTCTGTGTGCACCATTTGCTGAGAGGAGACACACAGACTTCAGAAGGCTGCCAGCTGGCTGGCCATTCCTCTCGTTTCAAATAAACATTCAACATGTTTTCAGTAAACTTTGAATGATAAAAGTCTGCTTTTTCCTTTCTGCAGTTCTCACTGGAGAGGCTGAGAGCTTTTTTTTTTTTCTCTTGGCTATATTGTATATTTCCAGCAAGATGAACTTTCACTTCAGATTGTTATTACCTCATAAAAATAGTCCACAAGGAGTAACATTCATTATTAGGGTATTATATTATGAAGTTTAAAGGGGTTGTTAGCTCTTTGAAGCAGGCTAAAGAATAAGATCACTTAAAGATCCCTTACTGAGCCTGTACCTGAACTATTCCAAGGATGTTCCAATAAACGAAGTCATTTTAAAGAGATATGATTCTTCCTAATGTGACTCATTTATAAAAAGTGAGGAATGCAGACAGCTCTGAGGTGAAACACAAACACTGCACTACTTTCACTACATAGTGATCCAAGGTAACAAGCGCATGCCATGTCTAGGTACAGGGCACTGATAAGTATCATGACTCAATCACTCTGTATTTAGCAAAGACCCTGCAGCCAACACTGGGTGTCTTCAGAAGTTAAGATCTCAGTTTTATGTCTCAGAGGGTGCTCATTATCCATGGACATCCAGATGTTAATGTTTGACGTGAGCACAATGGAACAGTCTGGCATGGGGAAAGGTACTTTTGTAATCTAAAAGCAACACACCCTCAGTAGGAATGCAACAATATAAAACCACTTTCAATTTTTATCTCAACATTTGCTAAATAAAATCATGAGGAGTATCGAAGTTGTTGGAGTACCTGATTCTCCCTGCCTCTCTTTTTTAATGCCTGTGAGAATATGCAAGCAATCAAGTTATTGTTATTAGAGGAAATTCCAGAGCATCAGCTATTGTGTGATAATTGTTCATCCTGAATGCTCTTCCTTGCAGGACTTGTGAGGTCATTTTCCCCTCTTTCACTCACAGATAAGCAGGCTCAGTCCCCTCGATCTGGAGAGGTACACGCAGATAATTGCCATGTAGCCCCAAGCTGTAACTTCCATTTTGTCTGCCTCCTAGGAATCTGTGCTTATGACCATACCAGCTCCATTTACACGGGCATTAACTCTTAATTTCAGATTCTTAATCTGTTCTGCTACTTTCTTCCATCTGCTGCTTTGCATCTTGCATAAGAAGACATATTTTTTTTGTTCAAATGTTTTTATTTTATGAACCATGCACTATATAAGAAGTTTCATTGTACAACCTCAAGTATAAGTACCAGGTTTATGTCAAAGGATTCAAGGGTTTTGGGTGGCAAAAGACAGGTGGACAGACAAACATAGAAAACATAGTGTTCTTTGAGAGACCTGGATAAAAATATTCATAGCAACAGCCTAATCCTTCAGACAAACATTCAGGTCAATAACTTTTCTTGGGCGTATTCTCTTATCACCTCAGTAAGTTTGTGTGAAATTATTCACATGCATAAACATTTACAGAATCTTTTCAGGGGTCATTTCACATCACTTAGTATTTTAAGCTCATCTTTTTCTTTGGTGATATATATTGTTCACACATCAAGAAGCTAAATCAAAACCACAGTGATATTTTACAGTTTTATAATCCTTTGGCTCAAACCATAGGACAATATCCTTCCCAGGAGGATATGTCATTTAAAAACATTTCTGACATAGCCTTTCACCCTCCACCCACCCCAAAAATGTAAAAATTTCATATTTAGCTCATTTCCTTCTGAGACAGAGAAATTATGTAAGTGAGAGTACATAGGAGATTTGTGATCATTAATTTACTGGCAATACCAATAGCCTGTCCAACGAAGTAGGAAGGAAGTATAGTTCATTTCAATGGCAATTCCTATTGTAAGAAATGTTTCACATGCTGAAATGTTCCATATGGCCGTGAAAATGCATCCTCATGCTACTAAAAACAGACTAGGAAATTATTACATACAGAAACATAAACAAAAAATTCCCCAAATAGCATAAAAGAATGAAGAAAACAATTAAGTTACGGAAATTCCGAATGAAGGTGGTAACTACACCAGGCAGTGGCATAACAAATATAGCACACATAAATAAACCAAGACATAATAAAAGGTAGATCTACTGAAGTGCATTCCGCACAACTCATATCCTGCTGCATTACTTCCTGTCATTAATTACCCCATCTACATCCAAATAATATCAATCAGCCAATTGGAAGCACAAGTTAATGAACAAAATTTCATACTCTAGGGTCAAGTTCCTTTTCCTTCATTTGTCTTCATTAGCAGCACCTCTCAAGGCTTTCTCAAAATAGAAGGCAGTGAATTAGTCAAAGAGATTTTAAAAGTCGCACTGAAGAATGCTCAGAAATAAAATAGCAGGATTAGCCTCAGAGCTCTTAGGATGAAATGGAGATTGTTATTGTTATTAAATAAGATTACCAAAACTACGTGTCTTGGCTTCCTAATTATTTTCACCATCTGTACTCTTGTCTGGATGTCACATTTGCCTGGCACCTTGGCACTGAAGGGTATACAAATGCTTTACAAATTACTGCCTGGTCTGTAAGCTGTAAACCGTCATGACATTCTTTCTCGGGTTACTCCTGTTCAGTGCATTGCAGTCAGTGAGTTTCCCTTCACAACACCCTATCCTTTCTTCCTGCTCCAGTTAAACTGGGTTTATCTCTTTTCTTCTCAAGGACAAAGCAGGAAAATCAGCCACCACTGGTGTCTCCGTAGAAATAAGGAGACCAATGCATCCACGGAACGGACACACAGAGGTTCTTCTTCTCTGCACCCCCTCCTGGGGACTTCCAGTCTCCTCTAGCTCTGTTGCCCTTAGAATCATAAAATCATTGAATCATAGAATGGTTTGGGTTGGAAGGGACCTTAAAGATCACCTAGTTCCAACCCCCCCTGCCATGGGCAGGGACACCTTCCACTAGACCAGGTTGCTCAAAGCCCCATCCAACCTGGCCTTGAACACTTCCAGGGATGGGGCATCCACAACCTCTCTGGGCAACCTGTACCCATGCCTCACCACCCCCACATTAAAGAACTTCTTCCTTACATCTAATCTAAATCTACCCTCTCTCAGTTTAAAGCCATTACCCCTTGTCCTATCACTACATGCCCTTGTAAAAAGTCCCCCTGCAGCTTTCCTGTAGGCCTCCTTTAGGTGCTGGAAGACCGCTACAAGGTCTCCCTGGAGCCTTCTCTTCTCCAGGCTGAACAACCCCATCTCTCTCAGCCTGTCTTCATAGGACAGGTGATCCAGTCCCCTGATCATCTTGGTGACCCTCCTCTGGACTCGCTCCAACAGGTCCATGTCCTTCTTATGTTGGGGGCCCCAGAGCTGAACGCAGTACTCCAGGTGGGGTCTCACGAGAGCAGAGTAGAGGGGGAGAATCATCTCCTTCAATGTGCTGGTTATGCTTCTTTTGATGCAGCCCAGGATACAGTTGGCTTTCTGGGCTGCAAGTGCACGTTGCCAGGTCATGTTGAGCTTCTCGTCAACGAACACCCTCAAGTCCTTCCCCTCAGGGCTGCTGTCAATCCACTCATTGCCCAGCCTCTATTTGTGCTTGCAATTGCCCCAACCCATGTGCAGGACCTTGCACTTGGCCTTGCTGAACTTCATGATGTTCACATGGGCCCACCTCTCAAGCCTGTCAGGGTCCCTCTGGATGGCATCCCTTCCCTCCAGAGTGCCAACCGCACCACATAGCTTGCTGTCGTCGGCAAACTCGCTGAGGGTGCACTCAATGCTGCTGTCCATGTCGCCAACAAAGAAGTTAAACAGTGCTGGTCCCAATACCAGCCCCTGAGAAACGCCACTCGTCACTGGTCTCCACTTGGACATTGAGCCATTGACCGCAACTTTTTGAGTGCAACCATTCAGCCAATTCCTTATCCACCGAGTGGTCCATCCATCACATTCGTGTCTCTCCAATTTAGAGACAAGGATGTTGTGTGTGGCAGTGCCAAAATGCCCTTGCAGAAGTCATGCACACCAAGACTACCCTGCAGAGTCCAAATCCCTTAAAAAAATAGTTATGGGCAGGAGCTGGAGAGGCAAACAGGAAAGTGGGGTCTTCCTGTGTTCGTTCTCCCAGGAAATCTCTTTGGCTTATGTCATTTCTGCTTATGAGCTGCCATGGTAAAGGAGAAGGCAGTGTCTCAGGGAGCCCTTTTTTATCAGTAGCCAGAGTCAGCTTGAAACCTCTGCCCTTGACTAACAGGTGGGAAAATATAACATGGCCTTACAGTTCAAGGAAATATTTTGGTCACTACAGATATGCACCAACATGGGGTGAAAACGCGCCAGTTGTTTAACAGCTCCAGCAGTTTGCATGCACATGGTGAGGTCAGAAGCATCAGCTTCACTGAGAGGCAGCACAAGGTGGAAGCATGTGGAGATAAATGTGTGCACAGCACATCTCTGCACTGGGGCAGAGACTCCTGGATTTTTCAATGACCACGTATAGAGGGATCTCAGACTTAGCTCTCATGAGAATAGATGTTTCTTCTGCGCTGATCCTATTCTATTTAGCACTAACACAGAGTCTGCTTATAAAAGAGCAAGGTGGTAAATGGCAAAAAGCTGCTCTTCCCTTGGAGCGGAACAGTATTTTACTTGAGGGATATAAAACAGACTTCCAAGGATCAAATGGTGTCACATAAACATGATCAAAACCACCCTTTAGTGTGGTGCTGCCTACACATAAAGGAACAGGAAAAAAAGATTTGAGAACTTGGAAATAAGATGCGTTGGTGGTGGGAAGGTTCATTGTGTCAGTGAAATTCAAACAGTTGGTGTAGTTTGATGTCTCCAGCCCTGTGAAGGTGGAGGGCACTCGCAGGGATCAGACTGAGGTGGTGAGGCATGATTCCCCTGTTCCCGTCCCCTCTTGGGATGCTTTGCTGGATGACCTTGGCCAAGGGCGTGCTGCATCCGCTGCCTGCTGCCTGCTCTCTAAGAAAGGCAGGAGCATTTAAAAAAATGAGACACTAATCTGTGATTTTTTGTTGTAGCTCTTCAACACTGACCTTTCTAACTAGGTGTTCAGGGACTGAGCCCCCTGTTTCCAGGGGTGTTGGTCACACTCAGAAGGAAAGCTTATCTTTGTGAGGACGTGGCTGACCCTCCCAGCAGAGCCACTCATTGCAGCACCCTTTAGTAGCCCCAGTGCAGCCTTCTGGAGAGCCTTTAAATCATCCAAGTTAAAAACTGCAGTATCATTGTGAAAAAGAGCCTTTTCAAAACAATTTTAATTTCTTTTTGGTTTTATTCTTAAATCAGAATTTAATTGACAACAGTTCCTCCCAGGAAATAGTTTCCTTCTCAACTGTTTGGCTTTGTTATCTCCTTGTCTCCAAACCAAACCTCTCAGCTCTCTGAGTCAGATGAGCTTTCAGGTCCGGGTCAGGTCTGTGAAGCAATGGCAAGTAAAGCTGTGGCAGATTGGTCCTACATGCAGTGGGCCCCATCACTGATCCCTCTCAGCACACCACTGAAATTAAGCCAATTCCTGCCTTAATGGCAGCAGCTGACAGTGAAAGCAGGCAATACAGAAGTGGTGCAGGTACTGCATGGTTAAACCACCTCTGCATAACAAAGTTCTCCAAGGACAGACACCGTGGACCAGGGCAAAGGAGGTGCTGCAAGAGGTCGGTGGCAGGATACAGAGCTACTGCAGCACCGGGGCCGGGAGGGAGGAGGCAGTCCCTCTTCAAGGAACAGGAATGACTGAAAAGTTCAGGGTGCACAGTCCTACCTGAACGCTTCCCTGTCTGACCCAGCTGGGCAGAGAGAAGAAAGGCTTGGTTTGGTCTTTTTTAGTTAAGAAGCCTTAGCTGATGGTGCTGAGTGCATATTTAATAGATGAAACAGGAAAATTAATTTACTTAATTTTATCATCAATTTCCTTGAAAAAGCTCAAGAGAATTGCAATGCCAGACTCTAGACAGAAAATTATTTCTGCAAGAAAGCAGATGCTAAGCTGCAAAACTGGGCCCTGGAAGATTAGCCCGGGTCCTCATAAAGAAGGCTGGGACTTCTTTTGAAGAAATCTTCCAAATACAATTTGAACAATTAGCTCATCTCTGGTATTTCTAGATCCCTAGACAGTCCCTGTGAAAGAAAAAAAATAGGCCAGCCAATGTTTTGGCCCTACAAAAAAGCCATGTTAGCGACACTGTGATGGCTGCTAATGAGACAGCTATTATTGCTATTGATTTTCTGTGGAAAATTGACAGAGTTGTGTAGCTAAGCCTGATAAAAGGGATATAAGATTGATTTTTATACCAACTGTCCATGTACCTTGGTGAGTCATTTATACTGGCGGATTGATGGCAAGTGGAATAGTGATCGTTTTGGAAATCTGCCTATGAGCAATTGATAAATTCCAATTAAACACTTCTATTACAAACTCTCAGTATGCAATAGCAACTACATATTAAATTGCAAACTTCACTTTGTGAGACTAATCTGCCTTTCTTGACACCGTCTTTCCAGTTTTTCTGGGAGTAGATGCCAACGCTGATGACAAAAGACGAATTTCAAGATTTGCTAAAGCTTATGTGCCTCCTACTCAAATGGAAACCTTCAGCAGAGAAGGTGGCCAGGTGAAGAAAACTGGCTAGTGCCTACTCAACAGATGCCCTGCTGTGAAGACTTTAGACATCTGGTGACGCTGATCAAGGATTACATGATAGGCAAAAGTGATACCCCAAAGCCCTAAAACTGTGAAGCCTTAGTATTGTATCTGTACAAATGAAGTAGTGGTGTGCTTGAGTGTGTGACAGGTAAGCCATTAGACGTTATGCCTGTCTGTGATCCCTCAAAGAGTTGACAAAGGTTGAGGCGAGACAGCTGTGGTACTGTCATGAGCAGGACATGCAAAGCAGGAAATGGCTACGTGAGGCATTAAAAGACATGCATCATGAACTGCACACACTATTGTATAAACTTCTTGAATAATCTTAATTATTCAATATATTTCAATATTCAATATTATTGTGGGCCTTGGTATGCCAAATAGCGTAAAATAATCTAGAAGTAGCTTAAAGCAAGAGAGGTAGAAGAACGTGACTGAATGTTACCACAAGCCTCTGCCTGACTTCCATCATGCTAATTTAGGTTAATAGGAAATAAAGTAACAGGAAAGCATTAGAGGCAAAGAGTGTCAGACGTGAGCGATAAGCTCTGACGTCCTATCTGCTGGATTAACAGAAAGAAGCTGGCCTGCAAACAGCAAGGAGGTGAATCTGCTGGCCTTAAAATACAGAGAGAATTTCATATTAGAGATAAGATATTAAAGGAAGAACTCAACCCCTATCTGAGCTCATGTTCAAGGAAAGATTTCTATCTGCAAATGGCTTGGGAGCTTCCTTAGAGCTCAGGTAAATTTAGGTAAGACTTCTCCCCTGCCAGAGAACTGGCCCCCTTATCAGTGAGTGATCTTTAAGGCAGGGCTCAGAGCTTTCAGCTATAATTCCCACTCTGTACCTGTTATCAGAAATTTAGTACTGAAGCCTTAGAGAAACTCTTTTGCTTTAGCAATATCGCATTGTCCTTTTCCTACTCTTTTTATCATGTATTCAAAAATAGAAATAAAACTCTTCCGTCCACAACACTGAGTGCATCATTTCTGTGGCGTGCATTCCTTGGACTTTCTTCCTTTCAGCTCAGGTTTACAGATCAACAGCTCCTAATCCCACTTAGCACATGCTTAGCATATGGATAATATAATTAAGCCATTAGAAAAATGCACTGTGGGAATAGGAAAACTCATAAAAGAATGTATGCTGCAATGTATAGGGAAGCGACTGAACTGTATAAAGGATGATCACCAGGTGCACCTCGGGCCTGATCAGCTTTCTGTTCACACCAGGCAAAGAAATTTGCATCACAAATCTGGTGTCAGGCTGAAGTGAGGACGGCAGAGGGACTTTGGTCCTAGAAAGAAGTGGCTTTAGAGCAGGCTCTGGCGCAGGTGCCCGTGCCTGTGGGTGAGCAGTGCTAATGGTGACCGGCGCTGACTGTCACCAGCGGCTGATAGTGGAGTCAGCCCTAGGAGGGGCATTTGACACTCAAGATGATGAAAGGAGGCTCCTTTACCTCCTCAGCTGGTACCTGGCAGCCGGGTATGCGTTTCCATTGACCCTGTGAAGACAAACTAAACCACCCAGAAGTTGGAGCTCTGGGAATAGACGTGCCATGAAATGCGTGAGGTGGAGAGTTTGCCCCCTGCAAACCTGCAGCCAGGCCAGGTAGACGTCAGGCTGGAGCTGCCCTGCTGGTCCAAGGAAGGCAAATCTCATTATGAAACATAGCCAGCAGGTCAGCATCCGCGGAGGGCGCTTAGGGAGGACCACCTGATGCTGTGCAAACCTCTGGTGGGTGCAGGAGTGCAGGGGTGTTGCTCCAGCGTGCCCTGGGAAGCCCTGCAGAAATCCCTGCGCCTATGGAGATCTGAGCAAGCGTTCCCAGCAGCTCAGTGCAGCTTGCACAGTGCAGCTTGGGCCCGGGTGGCTCGATCCCATTTATGTTGTCTTTCATTTGAGCAAGGAAACTGATAGGTCTCTTGGTGGACTTTATTAGCTCAAATGAAGCCTGATGTCTGTGTTGGGGGGACGGGGAGCAGGAGTTTTTCATGAAACACTGCTGTAGTGCTCACTTAAAGGGGCACACACTGCATTAAGCCACTTCCCCCATAACAGCTTTGACCTGCCTGTAGTTGCGTGGCGTGGCAAGGCCACAGCTCACCAGCTGCCACATCCAAGCCGGCTGCCTTGCTGAGACAGCTGCAGCTGCATGTCCTGCCTCTCTGCAGCACTGCCCACTGCCCACAGGTTCGCTGAATTTTGAACAGTCAGACAAACTCAGAGCGCCGCGGTCCTTGTAGCTGTGGTCCTTGTCATTGCAGGGAAAAGCTTTAGCGTATGAATTGGGTGAATCCACAGCTTGCGAGACAAACAAAAATGAACACAAATATATTACATAGAAAATCTTGTGATTTTAAGTCAATCTGTTCCCTGAGGATCAGGGCCAGTGGTATAAATACAGCTAAATGAAGTTTACCTATCCTGATTCTGGTCTACGCAGCGTCTACCCACTTTTCACTGCATGACCTAAAAATCCAAGCAGGAGATTTTCCCTAGCCGTCAGCACTGGCCACCTCTCTGGCCAACTGCATGTTGCCATGCTCATGGTGCCCCTGCCTTCTCCACAGTCACTGCTCACAGCAACGGCTTCCCATGAGTTTTACCCATCCCTTTTTTTTGTCTTTCTCAACCTCCTCTCTCTTGCTCATCCTTCTCAACAGCTCTGTCCAGCTGGCATTATCTGTCTTACCATCATGCTTGATTAGAAACCAGTTTGGTTAGGTTACATGAATGGTGTTATACAAAGTAGAGCCACGACAGATAGGTCTTCTTTCCTTCTCCTGGAGTCTGCCTACATATCACCCCAAGCATCCAGCTTCCAGGCCCAAAGTACAGCTGGGCATCCTGTCAGCTGCTGACAGTCACGTTCCCTTCACTTGAAGTGGGGCTAGTTTCTGGCAACGTTGGAGCTGATTAATACTCTTTACAAGATCAGCTGACTAATCGAGACAACAGAAACATTGATCAGCAGGAACCAGCACATCATGAATATTCAGGAGGCCCTGAAGTAAAATTTCTTTAATAAATGACACCCCCTCTTTCATGACGTCTGGAAGTGTCTCATTCATGACTACTGAGCTAGCAGCTTCCCCTCCAGCCTCCTTGCACAGCAGTCTGTTCACTATCATGCTCAGGAAATACACTGAAAATACTCAAAAAGAGTGACAGAGATTTGTCATGCACCGATTATCTGTCCCAAGAGAAAGCAATAACCTAACGTTGATAGAAGAAAGAAGTTTTTTTACAGTGAGAACAACCATTCACTGGAACAACCTTCCCAAGGATGTGGTAGAATCCCCATCACTGGAGGTTTTCAAGATGGGCCAATCCCAGGGTGCTAGATAATAGGCTCCCTTTCCCACAGAACGGTTGGACCGAGTGATCTTTCAAGGGCCCTTCCAACCTGGGCTGTTCTAGGATTCTGTAATAAAAGTGAATGTGAGCTCCTGAAAATATAAAGCGGATGATCGTGCTCCGCAAGTCTCTGTTTCTCTGTTGGCTTTGACCAACTGTACCTCTGACCCCACTGCAGCCCGGTAAAGTGTGTAAGGGCAACCTCAGAGCTGCCTAGGCCACAGTGTCTCTCTTTCCCAGGCAGCAGCAGCAGAAGCCAGGACTTTGCAGGGTCTGAGAGTTTTGCCGTGTACTGGCACCCCAGCCCCGTGCAGGGCAGCTCCAGCAGCAGAGACGGGGACGACATCTCCAAGGCTGAGGTCCTCTTCTCTCCCCTTATCGTGAGATTAGATCCAGGTAGTTTGGCATATTTCTGTACACAGAGAAATCTAATTGGATTCATTATAGCAGCATTTGCATACATTAGCATCACCGCTGACACAGAGCGGAGTTATTATTATATAACTGTCCCCATTTGGAAGGGGCCGTCAGTCAGCCACCTACGGTGCTGGCAGGAGGCATTTTGTTGGCGGAGAGACTACTGCAACCTGCTTTCCATACCATTTGTTTGACAAACATTATTGTATCAGCCAGGAGATTTAGCTGTCTGTCACCATGATGACACATATCTGGTCTATCATTAAAATGGAAATCTCTCTAAATTTATATGTATGTAAATTAAAAAAGTATTGTTTCAGCAACTTCTTAACCTAACTAAATTCTGAGCAAAGTGAATATAAATTTTCCATTAGACTTTTTGTCCTATTTTATAAATCATAATGGAAGCTGTGAGTCCTTTCATATATGACTTTAACCAGAAGCATATACTGAAGCAAAATTTCTTACGTTGTCAGCTATTCACAACTTTTTGTAATGTATAGACAATTTTAAGCTCTGTATCACAATTATTACTAGTTGGTGTATTCTGAATTAGAAGACTTTTCATAGAATCGTAGAATCATTTAGGTTGGAAAAGACCTTTAAGATCATGGAGTCCAACCATAAACCTCCCCTGGTGCAACTTGAGGCCGTTTCCTCTTGTCCTACCGCCTGTTACCTGGGAGAAGAGACCAACCCCCCCAGCTCGCTACAACCTCCTTTCAGGTAGTTGTAGAGAGCGATAAGGTCTCCCCTCAGCCTCCTTTTCTCCAGACTAAACAACCCCAGGTCCCTCAGCCACTCCTTGTAAGACGTGTGCTCTAGACCCTTCACCAGCTTCCTTGCCCTTCTCTGGACGCACTCCAGCACCTCAGTGTCTTTCCTGTAGTGAGGAGCTTGATGGGATTGGAGTAAGTACTCTGATTTCTAGAAGGTTTTAATGCACTTTTTTCTGTTTTTCTTTCACTGGAAAATGAACATACAGGATGACACTTGTAGGAACCTGATGTTAATCTCAGCTCTTGACAATGACATCATCCCCTCTGTGTGCCCATATGAGGTCAATTCAGTTGATGGAAGAAGAAACAGAAAATTTCTGAAACAGAAATTGTAATTACTTTTTGATACAGAATTTGTCTGGAATGTTTTACAAACAAGACATATTAAATTTAAAATTATTTTTATTTTTGCAAATAATACTATGTATTTGGTGTGCAAATACATGTCTCATGAAAAAAAAAAAAACAAAAACCACACGTTATCAACCTGGGAGGTACACTCTTTTATCACACAAGTGTCCTAACAAACAGGACTGAAGATCACAGATAAGGAGCAAAAGCTGAGCCATTAATGCCTGTGTGGATAATACAGCTAATGAAAATAAACCTGCAGAAGCCAGGGCTTTGCAGAGACACGTCTTCCTGCTGCACTGGAGGACTTGCTGATGATTAGAGTCCTGTGGTCCTAGAGAGACTCATCAGTGACAGCCACATAAACTGGGTGCTGATGCGTCCTTCCAAGAAGCTGGGGATAAGTATATTTGTGACAATCTCTGTGATAAGTGCAAAGCAGCCCCTATTCTCAGCCTCATTACGGATAAAACTTGTGATGGGGAAATAATGGGAAAGGTGGTGAGATACTGTCAAACACCTGTCAAGTCAAAAGCCAAATGTCATTTCCTAGGCAACACTGCTGTATTAAACAGGGGCTGTAACAGAGTGCATTATGCAAAGGAGGCGCAAGATGGACAGTTTGGCAGCAGTTCAGTTACTTTGGACAGGCAGATCACTGCCAGTTTTTCTGAAAGACAAGTATTTTGCTAATTGATAGGAAATGCCAATGAAGGCACCTATGAACCTCAGACCAAACTCAAAACTTTGATTGAAGAGATCTACCAGTTACACTGAAATACAAGATGACACTATGCTTTTTGCTAAGAGAAGTTTGGAGCAAGGCTGTTTTCTTCTTTCTGGAGATATATGAGGATTAAAGAGAGAAGACACAGTGATGCTCTCACATTCCCATTTAGGACAAGTTTTCTGACAAGACTGGTTTGGTACAGCCCTAGCCATTTCCCAGCAGTGGATTGCACATCTGTGTAACATACAATGTGTTCAATTCTCTCTCTGGACACTTCCTCATCA
Organism: Aquila chrysaetos chrysaetos; assembly: GCF_900496995.4. Classification (NCBI taxonomy): domain Eukaryota; kingdom Metazoa; phylum Chordata; class Aves; order Accipitriformes; family Accipitridae; genus Aquila; species Aquila chrysaetos. The sequence continues at coordinate 60,010,560 of NC_044006.1, read as the reverse complement.
CCACAGAAAAGGAGCCACAACACAGTCAAGTTTGGAAAGAATGTGAGAAACCATATTAAAACCTGAGAGGAAGTGCTTCAGAGGGCGAAATGCAGCTACCAAAGTGAATTTGACCATGAAGTTCTTCAAAATGTGTTCTGGGCTCTGCCATGCCCACAAACAGAGAGAACCACGCTTTTGCAGAGCAAGGGTATCTCCTGCCAGACATTCGGAGTCTGCTGCAAAGCTCTCTCAGACACAGAGCCAGATCATCCATCAGGGGAAACACTGAGCTCCATCTACTTGTCAAAAAAAAATCTGTCAGACATCATTAGAAAAATACAAGGGGGTTTATTAGTCACAACTTGTTAAAAATAAATAGTTTTTAAAAACAAAGCCATGATTTGGGGAGCGTAGAGCTAGCACTTTAAAAGCAAACTGTTCTGTCCTTTGCTCTCCTTGAAAGAAGGTGGATGGCAGCTCCCTGCCGCACAGCGCAGCATCCCCACAGCCCCCTCTCTCCCTCTCCGGAGAACATGGCACTGCAGAGATAAAGAAGCTGTTAGAGCAGCCGTCGCTTTCCTCCCAGATAAGGATGACTAATAACTCACTCAGCAGGCCCCTCTTTTTTGGGAGTGCCATTCTTAAAGGCTTACAATTAGTCAAGTCTGTCTGAGGAAAATAACATTTCCCGGGGAGTGGTAACCAGCTGAGAAAGCTGGTGGCCCAAGATGAATCAATTAATCCTCATCAGTCAGTCCCCAGAGCAGTAGATCGGCAGAGGTCATTGGGCCTCTGCATGAAAGCCCACTTCTACCAAAGCATGAATCACCGTACACTGGTAGCCAGGCATTTTTAGAGGATGGGCCCCTATCCATCCATCAGCGTAAAATCCTGGCACGACTAACCTGCCTGCAAGAGAGACCACCGAGCTTGCTGAGCCCTAATGTGAGATTGTTTTGATGGGTGCCTCAGTCACATTTTTACTAAAAACCAAACCTGCCGTTCGCAGGGCTCAACCGGAGGAACACTGGCTGTCGCCAGCCAGAGCCAGCGTGCTCTGGCAGAAGGGAGGGCAAAAGCATCCTCACCCCAGGGCCCGCTGCCTGGAGCCTGGTACTAAAGAGAGGCAGCATCTCGGGCTGCTGTCACTGATGTTTCCCCAAAAGTGTGCCCCATACAGCAACATAGCTGTGCGTTTTAACCCCTCGGTGCCTTCAGCTGCTGTTCCCCAATGTTGCTGCTATTGCCCATAGCAGAGGAGGTTCGGGAGCCCAGAGAAATCTCGGCAGCAAAGGCCAGGTTTGGGGTGCCTGTCAGGAGGCAAGCAGGGGCTGGGGATGCCTGTCAGGAGGAAAGCAGTGCTTTTCCCGTCGCTGCAGAGAGCTCTTGCTGCGAGCAAATTCCTCAGGGAAGCAATGCCAAAATCTAAAGCCACAAAAGCAAAGAGGGTTTGTGCAACCATAAGGCGGTGTCGGATGCGCCTGATAAAGCACGCAGGATGGGACGGCTGCAGGCATGCTATCGAGGGGCCTCAGCTCTCCCGCCGCACTGATCCAGGCACAGTCACTGCCGAACAAGAAGAGGTAGGAGCAAGCACACCGTTCCCTGTTCCGTGTGTCAGCAAAGGGAAACAACAGTCGGATTAAACCCTGCAGACTTCAGTCAGCAACCGCTGCTTATGCCAACAATTTCGGGCTGCAGATAGAGGTCGTGTAGATGTTTACATACAGCATTTTAAGTCGGTTCCTGTGACTCATCATAATACAAATATTTTCCTCACTGAATGTAGGCATATAAAGATTACCTGCGGAACTGCAGCCACATTTAACTACTGCCGTGTTGTAAGTATCAATAATTAAATAGTAACCATTTAGAAGATCACACGAGGAGACAACAGACTAAACTCAGGATGCTGTGAGAAAAGGATATTTTCCTGTAATAACTCTGAGAATGTTTTAAAAGGCCATCTCGTGAGACTGCATGTTTTCCATAATCTATCTAGCAACTCTTCAGCTTTTGAGTGAAAGCAATATAAAGGATTAAACCAACTGTAATTTTAAAAATTCAATTAAGATAAAAAACCTCATGAAATCACACTTTCATTCTGCAAGTACGCGCTCTCCCCCGGCTTACCCAGCCACATTTCCCACCCCAGAAAAATTGATTTGCCAGCCCCACGGAGGCAATAGCACAAGAGGAGTGCAGCAGAGTCTGTCTGCCCTTTGCATCGTCAGGAAAACTGAATGCTGCCTTCTACCTTTCAGCTATCAATGTGCACGCACTGCAGAAAACCAGCCTGGCTTTCCAGCATACAGGTTATGTTTAAAAGGACTGGGATGAAAAAATGTCAATTGTAAGCCAAGCAAATAGTCTATGGTGTTTATTAAAAAGATAATAGGCCACCCCACAACTGATAGCTACAGTTATGGCTTTAATACTGCTTGTTTTACAGGACACAAGGAGGATTGGAGAATGGTCCTGAAACACAAAACCAGGCAGGCCACCATTTCGAGACAGATTAGATAGCTACATTATGATCTGTGTGAAATGAGCTGGCAATATCACACCACTTTTGGAGGCAGTATATACTCCCATTAGAAAAATCATAATCAAAGCTATTGTCTTTCTTACCAGAGGCAGACAATTCAGTCCTGGGCCTCCATCCGTTCCCAGAAGCGGTCCTTCTGTGCAGCGTATGGACAGGCAGGGATGTGGATGCCCAGGCTGCACTCCTCGGGCACTGTCCCCTGTTCTACTGGCAGGCAGCCACAGGCATCTGCCTTCCCAGGGTCCCAGGGCAGCACTTCTACCCTGGCAGAAGCTCTTGTAGGTGGAAGAGCTGTACCAGCACATGCTAACCTGGCACTGCAAATTGTTACAGCCATGTCAGTAAAACTCCCCCAGACGTAGTCTTATTCCAGGATCAAGGTCTGTGGTCGTAACTTTACCGCTGTGGACTAGAAATCAAAAATCCCCTGCTATTCCAGAGGTGGGTTTCCCCATGCGGATTTATACCTGTGCATCTATATTAGCTTACATGTACTAGAATAAACTTCTTGGTAACTGGTAAATATCCCTAAGCTTTTTGAAAGTATAATGAAGACAAAAAAGCCTGGGGAAAGGGGAGAGAAAGGGAAGGAGGGAGAAGGAGGCAAAGGTCTGGTCTGTTTAACTGCTCTCCAAACTAATAAAACTTGGAGCTACATCTTTAAGGTTTTCAGGGGATGCAGACATCCCTTTCACATGTGCTTTATCAAGTCCGGGAAAGCTGATGAGACTCTCCTTCTGAGAAAGCAGGTGGCTCTGCTCCATCCAGCTCTTTGAAATCACCTAATGAGATCATTTCATCCAGGAGACAACTGAAGAGCCCACGCTGCACAGCAGCCACCGAACAACAGAGCAGTCTGAGAGTGAAGGGCATTCAAGGTTTCAAAACCACATCCTCCCTCATCTCAACATGATCCAGTCAGTGAAGAGATAGTGCCTGTAACAGCCCTTGTCAGCTATGAAGACAGAGCAACTGGTCCGGCGGTCAGCGATCGGTGGGTGGAACAGAGAGCACCCCGGTCCCGGGGAGAAAGTAATGAACCTTCGTTTCCACTGGCGTCTGCTCAGTGACAGAAAAAACTAGATTTTGCTGCTGAGTTTGTCAGGTGATAAATTCAGGTTAGTTTAAGGCAGGAGACCTGGAAAATGCCTATGAATGTTGTCAGCTGTGAGTGCACGGCGGGGACCCTGGCAATGCCCCTCCTGTCCTACAGGAGCGACCTGAGCAATCGCTGCGCTGTAGAAGTGTAAAAGCCAAGCGGAGACCTCACACTTAATTATCTTAAAGTTCACATAATGTCATACAGCAAATATCATCCCTATAGTGGCAGGAGATCTATTCTTTCAGCCACTGATCTTTTTATGCCCTTAAAGAAAAAGCCCATCTGTCTCCTCAGTCTGGCAGGATTTCTCCAGTACATATCCCTGGCTCATGGGAAGCAGCTGGAGTTCAAACCCTTTTCCTAGTTCGTCACTTCCTACTCAGAAAGGAAAGAGTGCCATCACTGGGAAAACAAACTCAAAATTCACATGCTGGATTTACAGCGCTTCCTTGGGGTCAGTCTCTGGCCAGGCAGGAAAGGGGGGGAAATGTCTTCTGCTGTTATTCCTTAGGAGATGACTTATGCCATGAGCAGTGCTCTTGACACAGCCCTCGTTTCTCAGCTCTACAGCAGGACTTCAGGGTTTGACGAGCTGATTTCTGCCCTCAGCTACCGCTTTTCCTCGCTGCCCACAAGTGATCATCCAGGGCACACAGGAGCTTGAGGCAGGATGTGTGTCCCTCAGGCACCACCGAGCATCTTCAAAGCATGAGATCCTGGATTCAACAGAAGCAGCTTAATACAGTAGCTGTTTCCCACTGAGCTACAAAACACCAAGATAACACAAATACTAAGTCAGAGTTTAGGTTGCTGTGCTGCAGTGAGATACTAATTTACTTGTTTTTGATGAGGATAATGCTTTTGCTTGTTAAACAGATAGTGTAGGATTTACACTCACTTGAGGATAAACAAGTTTAGAAATGCTGAGTATTTGAAAATGCGTTACTGGGGGGGCAGAGAGGGAAGCTCTCCTTGAAAGCAGAGAAAAACAGAGACCTAGAGCAGACAGCCAGGTCACTAAGTCCTGTCCTCTGCTGTCACACAGCCCAGACTGTGTCAACCCCTCCAGGTGCCGGCCACTTTGGCAAAATAGCAAAGTATTTACTCCATTAATAGCTTGGAGGCTTTACTGCAAAACCTCAGTGTCTAGGGCGGTAGAAACTTTTTGACTCAAATATACTCTATGTCCTCTCTGCATGCTGTTTTGTGGGCTGACACCGTCCTTTTAATAGATGCGTCTCTTCTTTCCCAATGTTTGCCCTTTGGTGTATCGGCAGGCAGGGACAGTGGTTTGCTGGACTCGTCCTGCAGCCACGCAGGATGCTGACAACCCGTAGGCAGGCAGGACACGTCCCTGAGATCACTGCCAGAGCTCTTCAGGGAGCCCGTGCAGTCGTCCCTCAAATGGCAGAGGATCCTTGCTCTCCAGTCCATGCTGATGGGACAGTCTCCTGGCTCTCCCTGATGAAATTGCCCCTCTGTAAAAGGGAAGAGAGCAGGAGCCAGAAGAGGGTCAGGACTGGGCATGTGAGCCTGCATGGTGGCTGAGGCAGCCTTTCCTTCTGCCCATCACTAAACTTAACGGTAAGAAATGAGTGAGTTTTCTATTATGATTTCTTCTTGTTGCCATTGTCACCTACAAAATGTGCTGTGTTTAAAAGAGGGTCATACAAATATTTAGCTAACGTGCTTTAAACTTCACTGCATATTGTCCCAGTAAGAAGTAATGTCAGGGCTCTGTTTTGATTAGGCTTTTCCTTTGCGGGACACTTTCTACTGTTCATTTGGGTCCTATGTAGAATCCACCCCAATTAAAAGGACACTGTAGAGCTTTGTGACTGTTCCTTCCCCTTTGAGAACAGCACCTGAGCCATCTTTAAAGGGGTGCAGTGACTCCATTCCTGTAATGTGTCCCCGTGCCGTTGTGCCCAGTGGCAGGATCCCGCTGGGGCAGCAGGCAGGCGCAAACCGGGCGGCCTTGCTGGGGAGGCACCAAGGGTTGGCGCAAGTTTTTGTTGTCCCTGTTCTGCCAAGCTCCCCAAAGGCTCAAGGACATTCTTTGAATTCCTTTCTCCTGGTTGGTTGTTTGATAGCCCATAAATAGCTCCTCTTCGAACACAACACTGAAAGCCCCAAGTAATGAGCCAAGAGTGAAAATGTTTCAGTATTTAAGCACTTTATTGTATTTGCAGAGGCCAAAAGCTTCAGTGCTCTGTTCAGCTTTAAATTAAATTAAAAAAAAAAACCCAACATATTCAAGAAATGCTGTCTTGTTCCTGAAACTCCCATAAAACAGGGCTGTTTTCCTTCAGTCATCACAAATATACCTACAGAGCACAAAAGGCTGTGAAAATAGCAAGGTTGAGCTGAGCTGCAGCAGCTCTGTGTGCTTTCATGAAGTCGGCTTGGAGATCATGGCCAGGGTTTTCACATTCAGGTACCTAAATATAGAGCTGTGCATACTCACCATGGCTGAATTGCCAGGAGCCTTTATGTTCAGAACTGGAACATGATCAACAATTTCTAAAAAATTTTCTGTGATGTTTAATTTTGCGTACCAAAAAGAAAATCTATTTTAGAACACAAGTTGCTTATGGAAATATTGAGATTTATTTTCTTTCATGTGTCATTCATGGCATTACTTTGTTCCATGACTGTGAAGACAAGACCAGGGAGCAGCGACCTGAGCTTTCTTAGTATTAATATCATATAATATTACTTTATAAATATCATACCAATACATACCAATAATAACCTGGTTATCCCATCCTGTTCATTCAGCACCTCCTCATAGCAACATGAAGTCAATTTTCTGGCTTTAAGGCAAAGCAGTGCTTTTGGAGAAAGCACTTTCCAAAGGGAAAGAAAAATGTTTTGCCTTCCTGAAGACTTTTCACCTGTGCCTGCCTGTGGTGTTAACTGCCCCATTCAGCACAAGTCCTGCAGTAGTCAGTGGGGTGCACATCTGCTGTACACACTAGTGCACTGCAGTGTTCTTGAACTCCGTGCCACTGGTTAGCATTATTAGGAACAATTTGGTGTCATTAGATGATAATCCATGGATTATAACAGAGTAAAATATCTGTTATCAACTTACCTCTGGGATCCAGAAATGCTGGCTAGTCTTTTTTATCCTGCCAAATCTGACCCCTGTATAACACAATTAACATTTTACATTAAATGGCCCTTAGTATCAGGGATGTTTATTTATCCGCTAACCTAGCCTTACTCTGAAGCATGTGTTTACCTTTCCACCTGGGAGAATTCCTTTTAATTGATACGACCTATGTGATTAGTTTCAGCACATGCTAAATTGCCACAGTAGATGAGGGTTTCCAGGAGAAACACCCTCCCTTTCCCTGCTTTGCTGCTGAAGACGTCTGCATCCCATCCATCTTGGAGGAGACTAAGAGACTGAAGACGTATTGCACTCATTTTGGTGATAGCTTCTATAAATGTTAAGTGGACTGTGAGGCTGGGAATATCCTGCGGAAAGTGGCCGTGATAATAAGTCATGATAAAAGTATTAGAAATGCCTCACGGTTTGTCAGCTAATGCATCTTTGCAGAGGAAATAAGCACGAGGAGCAGAAAACTCACCTCCAGTCTGGTCAGTTTCACATAACTTCCTTGCATGGAGAGGAGGTGGTTGAAGGTGCAATTAGGTCTCGTTGGGATCGTTTGGCTCCCTGTCCCTGGACGTGGTACTAACCTCTGCAGTCCACTGAAATGCAGCCTGGGAATTCAGAGGTGGGACTCTCCCATCCCCACTTTGCAGAAAAAAATACCATCTGCCTCCCCTGTGCAGGATGCTGCCGTCACTCCTGCTTCCCAGCCGGGGAGAGACTTGTGCCTCCTCGAGGTCTCTGCTCCCGCTTGCCCCAGCACTGATGCGCGGTCATGGACCATCACATGGAGAAGTTTGTTCTTCTCCTGGACTGGCTCTGTCTCCTGGTTCTCCCCTAATAAAATGACTTGTTGCTTTGAGATGAAGCCGTCTGTCAAGTTCTCTTCCAATTTTAGGAAATTAGAGGATTTGTTTCTCAAGCCGATCGGTAACTCTGACAGTTTGACCGGTTACTCAATCAGATGCAAGACCAAACATTATGACATTTTTCTTCCTTCTGTAGGGTGTAGATCCAACTTTCTCCAAACATCTTGCTACTTTTATTTAGTCATTCACTCACACGTCATTCAGGAAACAAACATGGGCAGGAGCTGTGAAAGATGTGGCCCCTAAAGATTCGAGGAAGACCTTCAGCTGGTACAAATGGCATTTCTCCAGCTGGACAGTGGAGTGCTGCAGCTGTAGAGCAGCCAAGCAACCAACCCTCGTGGTGCCTGGACCGCAGGGACCTGGCACGGTGTGTATCACAGCCAGGGGAGGCAGCGGAGGCATCCTCAGCCACGGGAATGTGGAGTCCAGACAAACTCAGGCTCACCCCGCTTTGAAGGAATGCCAAGAACTACTCCTAACACAGAAAAATGGGTACACCTTAATGCACTTTGCAACATTAGGCCCTTTACGGGCCTTTTAAGGCCTTTATTAGGCCTTCCTTTTATAAGAAAACTGCAGGTCCTTTTATAAGCAAGAGGACAGACAAGCTCCATAAAGACTACCAGGTGCTTCCCTGTTGCCGAACTGCACTACTCAGGAGGTGACTTTTGGCTGCAGTAATGGGATCTGTCAAGTAGCTCATCACACAGTTTCACACCTTCCTAAGTAATGCAAACAGGAGCGGTTTTGGTTTAACATGTATAAAACTACTTCTGCCTCCTGTTCCCAAACTCTACCTGGTGATATCCAAGCCAAAGACCCAAATAAGGATTCAGATTCATTTATAGAATGATATTAAGGAGTCAGAGATAAAAGATATATTTTCCCTTCTTTGGGGATAAAATCTAATATAAAACAGTCTTGTCTTCAGAAGTCAAATTGCTCTAGCATAGCAGTCAGAAGTAGATTAGGTTTACAGACATAAGGCCCCAGCTGTACCGAAAGGAGAAAGTGATGCTGGCAACTATTTGACTATCAGTTCAGGAAAGGGAATCCCCTCCAGACCAATGTGGAAATGATGGGTGAAGAGAGAGTATCTTTGCTGTGGTGATATTAATAGCTCATTTGCAAATTTTTACCCAAATCTATTCACTTCAAAAGCTCAGCTTGGGGACTGTGAGAGAGATTTTTCAACAAAACATTAGTCTCAATTAACTAAATGTAACTAAGATAAATGAGCTGAAAAAAAAGAAGCAGATAAAACTGTTGAGGCCATTAAATCCACAAAGGGAAGATGCTGAAACTTGGAAGGCACTCCAATACAATCCTGCAACTATTCCAAGGCAGGGTCAGGAAGGGGTAACGGGGCCCTCCCAGGCCGGAGATGCTGAGCGGCCAGACCCTGTTGACACAGACAGTCAAATAACAGCGCAGCCCACAGCAAACACTGTGCACTAAGGTGGGAAAGAGTTTTAATGAGCAATTTCAGTCTCATCCATGCTATGAAAAAAGGACTTGGCATCGTTCCCAATGACAGTGCCCTCCAGATTAGAGACTAAGTCATAGCATCCTCAGGGGAGGATGAAAAGCAGCAGCAATAGAGGTTCTTTCTTTCTTTTGATCCTGATATACTAATAGTAATGTGTGTGCATAAGAGCTATGTTGGAGCAAAAAGAGCAAGCTAAAGAATAAAAAATAAAATAAATAAAATAAAATTAGAATAAAATTAGAATAGAATCATAGAATTGTTTAGGTTGGAAAAGAACTTTAAGATCATTGAGTCCAACCGTCAACCATGCTCACTAAACCATGTCCTGAGGTGCTTCGTCTACATGTTTTTCGAACACCTCCAGGGATGGTGACTCAACCACTTCCCTGGGCAGCCTGTTCCAATGCCTGACAACCCTTTCAGTAAAGAAATTTTTTCTAATATCCAATCTAGAATAGAATAGAATAGAATAGAATTAGAATAGAATAGAATAGAATAGAATAGAATAGAATAGAACAGAACAGAACAGAACCACAATAAAATCATGTTAACTGATTTTAAGGCATCCAAATTTTTATGAAAACCTATAGCAGGTCATGCACTCTTAGGTAAACAGTAACTTATTTAAGCAATAGTGCCCCTTTAAAAGACCATTTTCTGATGTCTTCAGAAGGACTAACATCCCAATTCTCTCAGACGAGGCAGATGTATAAAAAGCAAGCAATATCTTGTGGGATGACAGGTTCTGCCCTCAAAAACACCATGGAGGAACCAGCATGTACAGTGAAGGCAAAAGGAACAAAATGCTCTTCAGGCATCAGGGGGCATCGAAAAGCTCAGCTGTCTTCTGCAAAATATCTGCAATATGTTATTAGCCCAGAGTAAATGAGTCAGATGCTTCCCCCAGGAGCCATTACACCCCGGCTGGGCCGGAGGCAGGGGGCTGGCAGATGGCTGCTGGGGATGCCTTTCTGTCCGGAAAACTGGGAATGAAAAGAGCGTGCCCCCGAGCACAGCTGATCTCTTAATGACAGACTCATCGCCGCGCTCCATCCCCAAGCCCGGCGTGTGCTGCGGGAGCTCTCCCAGCACCAGAGCTGTCTTTGCTCTCCCGAGCAGAACGCAGGCTGCCGTGGTGTCTTTGTGGCCTTGATCCCGCTTTAGGCTACAGAAGTATGGTACGGTAAGTCGGCAAGATTCCCGAAAAAGCCTACTAATACCATTGTAAGGCTGAAAGAGAAACGTGCAGCTTATTTGCCCAGCTCTGCACTATGATGTGGCGTGTAAGCCCTCCGGGAAAGCAGCATTTTTAGTTTTTCGAGCGATTGCGCTGCCACGCTGTTGTGGGCTCGGCCTCCTCGTGAGAGCGATTCCCCAGCCAAGCTGCGGAGACAGGGAAGGCCGGTTTGCTTCATCTGTTACTGCCAAGGCTTGTTAAAAGGACAGGTCTTCTCACCGCCACGCCGTTCATTTCCATTTGATCCTGTTCATTATCTCCAACCAGCTTTTTATAAATCGGCATCCTGCAAGAAACCCCAAAATTGAGCATAACGGAGACCTAGGCATATAGAGTTCTTATATACAGACAAAGAAATGCCCGTGCAACTGTGACGCTGCATGTGCAACCTCACTGCTGTTCACATGGCTTCAAACACAGGTGTTCAGTAACCCTGAGCCAGCACACGCAGCCAGGACTACCTTCAGTGTCACCTGGATGTTGGTCAGACACATTCATCCTTTCAAACTTTCCTATCAAAATAATCAGGATCTGGAACACTTGAAAGCAACTAAATGTTTGAAAGGAAAGATATGCAAACTCTTTGTTCACCCATAAACTTGTGAGTAGTGACATTTTTCTACCTATTTGGAGAGGTTATCATTATTTTCAAAAACATAAGGTAAATATTTTTCAGAAAAGGCTTTAAACTATTAGGTTTTTTCCTTTTCTTTTTTCCCTAGGTAGAGCCAAAAACCTTCAGTGTTTTCTACATCAGTGGCTTTCACTTAAAAATCAAAAAGGTACAATTTTGCCTCAGTAGATTATTACAATTATTTATTTGTCCATTTTCCTGTAAACAAGACTGACTGCTTAATGGAAAGTCATCTCCCGTGTTTCTCAAATAAGAAAGTAGTTGCTGTCCCAGAGGCAGACATGAATAATTGCTTGGTAACAGCCAGTGCAAGGCTTTGCTTTTCACCATGAACCTATTCCCTACGCAGAGACTAATTAGCTACTGCCGAAAGGAAAAGGGAGACCTGCAGAGCTGCTCAGCCACTCTCGTTCCCAGTGATTTGGTGTTTCCTTACACCTCCCAGTCTCAGACCACCCGTGGCCTGACTCCAAAACCCTCCTTAGCATGTTTGGCCAGCTGCTCTGTACCCTTCCTCTGTGATCGGCTTTAAAACCACACTGCATTTTTCCTTTCTGTGGAGCACAATAAAATCCTCAACCCTCAGCTAGCAAGGATGAGCTCTTCCAATCGGGCAAGGGGCTTTCTGGTTAATCAGCGAGCAGTGGGCCAGTATTGCTGGGGATGCACTGGGCCATCACTTTGGTCACTGTATTTCCAGGGAAATATAGGGGAGAAGCGGATGGGACAAACAGACACGTGGCTCAGCTCTCTCCTCCGTGGGCCTCCCACAGCTATCCTCACTCAAGGCTGTCATGCCAGGTTGACTTCACCTTTGAAACTTCAGGAAATGAAGAGCTTAGATCAAGTCTTTCTCTGCTGGGTTCTAATCCAATACTCTGTCAGACAAGAAGATGAAGACCCAGCTTATAGGGCTACATAAATACACGTATGCTCAGAGTAGATATTAGGAGGAAATTTCAGGAGGAAATTATCTGCGACGATGTAATTAAATACTATATTATAAAGGGTATATATAGGGAAACTGAGCTAAGGCTGCCTGGGAAGTTACGACGTGGTTATTTCCTAGCAGCTGAATGTTTGACCTTGGAACTGTAGCATTTCTTTACCCAACTTTTCACATGTCATATTAATAGGGAACTTCAGTAGCTTCAGTCACAGACTTGACAAGTATCTCCAGTGACCATGTCCCTTGTTGTCTTTCAGCTTCATTACACAGAGCAAGCATGAGGGAGATGGAAAGAGTGAATGAGAATTTTAATTGCTTTGGAAAGAATGATGTTCTGTTCATGTTCAAATGTGTATGGAGTCACCTGTTGGGGTAGCTGGCTTTTAGCCTGTGTAAAACAACAATGAAAGGGTTAAGAGAGAATGTCATGGATAATTATTTTAAAGTTAATAAATATATAATTAATTTCCAGTCTGCATTTTGCAATAATCACATCTTGCTCCTGCTGAACTCCGTGGTAGTTTTGTGAGTCACTTGAAATGAATCAGATTGCAGAGCTATCATAAAGTAAAATCCAGCACTTAAATAAACCCTTTATTCTGAAATTCCAGGGTCGTCTTCAAAGATGCATGGTACTGTTACTCCCATTATACAGATGTAGATGCTGATGTTACAGAGAGTCACCCAGATGGTCAGGTGATGGACAAGAAAAGAATAATTCATAGCTTGCTTAAATAAATGAGCTACAATGAAGCTACAGATTGTATTTCCAATGGATAACTTATCTTTTTTATTATTTACAAGGGAAGTTCATCTTCTTGCAATCCATTTTTAAATCCCATTTGGAAACTGTATTCCAAATATTTGTTCCAGAATAAAATATTACCTATCTATTAACTGTTAAGATATCTGCTATCACCTTTCCTAAATACCCAAATTGCCCAAGGGCTCTCAGCGCAGGTAAAACCACTCACTGTGGGAAGGACAGTGGCACCGGGCGGCTGTGGTACCGCAGCGAGGGGAGAGGGCGAAGGGGGCCGGGACAGGATGGGGCAGCCGGCACTGGCAGTGCTGGGAAGCAGGACCCGGCCCGGTGCTCGCTCCGGGCGTGATACCCATCTGCTCCCCATGACAGGGCAGTCCTGTACCCCAGTTCCCGCATTGGCGATGCTCTGGGGAGAATGCATTAGTTCTGCTGCAGCAACAGTCACTACAGGTGGGACGTGGCCTCTCCTAGACCTCAAAGTCAGGTTTGGCATCTGCAGATTTGTGAAAGCCTTTGACGAATCAGGAGTGAATCTTTCTGGTTTTCTCTGGGAAGTGCCTGGCAAACACAGAAAGTGCATTCCCAGCTGCATCTTCCAACACAGCCTCCGAGCTACTCTTTCTTGGGTCTTTTTCCCATCAGGGTACCCGTACCAGCAGTTTGGGTTTAGGCAACTTGCCAGCCCTCTAACACACCCTTATTCCCTTTGTACAGACTGTATAAAGCAATGGGTATTTGCTTTGCATCATTATTCTGGGTCCTGTCTCCCAGCTGAATGCTGTTTAGACTTCTTGTGGCATAAAGGCACCCAGACTCTTCTGAGAGCAAGATGCAGATTTCTGGTAGTTACTCTGTACTAAGGACTGCTGATTTTGTCTCACAGCAGTGAGTTATTTCCCCTTTGTCTGATAACTCAAAGTGTTTCTGTTGGAAATTATGTATTAAAAGACTCAGCAAACTGAAAACTAGCAGTGATTTTCTTTTTTTTTAATAACAAAAGCAACCAGCATTTCCAAAAATACTCTTCTAATGTATGTATCAATCACAAGGCAGAAACTGCTCTTGAATTATCATTGCTTGTAGGAAACTGCCTTAACTTTACAGATACCAGAACAAAGTGCTTATTTTTTGTTATCATGAAAGAAAAACTCATACATCCTTCAGCCTGCCTATATTTCAAAGCCCATCGGAAGCAGAGCAGCATGTGCAGCAGTTTCTCCCAGTCAGTTGAAAATACTGATGATGAATTGCATATATGCCCCCAGATCTCTGCCCCTCCTCCAGGAGCCAATATCTCGAACTAGGCTGAATGCAAACAGGGCTGCACAGGACCACCTGCTCTCCCTTGTGCTACGTAGTATGTTCTCCAAGCCCAGAGGCAGCTGGAAATTTAGTGAATCCAAGTTCAGAGGAGGCAACTAAGGACAGTGGGGTATAATGGAGTGGGCTGCAGAAGAGGATCATTTATTTTCCAGTTGCTAGCCTGCTGCAAGTCCGTCTCCAAAATGTACCTTTTGCCTGTTGAGCAAATGCCCAAAAGTAGATTTTACTGTACACTGTGCAACAACATTTCTGGCTTCAGCTTACACCAAACACAGACTGATTTGCTTAGAGGAGCTTGGGCAGCAGCAGCTGCTACAGAGCAGGAGCTTACAGTGTGACTAGGAAGCCTTTGTTCCCAAGCACCTTCATCTCTTTCTTCTGTATGAAGTCCCACTTCTCCAGGTTCCTGAGTGATTTAATCAAGTTGGCAGGTTAGTTCACGGGATACATTTTCCCACCTTTTGTCTATCTTTAGTCCAAACTCTGTAGCTTTGGAGACCTCTCACCAATATCATGTCTCACTGCTACTTTGCATTTAACATTCATGGGGCCTTTGTTGTACAGCTGCAGAGGGAAAATCATCCGAGAACAAAGTTTATAGGCCAAATTGAGGTCACATCTTTCTCTTGTAATAAACGGCCTTCCAACATGACCCCCTAATTTCTTCCCAGATAAAAAAAAGCTTTTTACAGCTACCATTTGTTTCCTGCTTTTTGCCCAATTATCAACCTAATGAGCCAACTTTCCACTTATTCCATTACCCTGCATCACATTTTACTCTGATCTGAAATTTTGCCAAATGCTCTAAAAAGCTATTGCACTCCCCTTGTACACCATAATATTAATATCTTCAAACAATTCCCCTACATTAATGAGTTATGACCTTTCTTCCTAACACTACAATCACTTTCCCGTCTTCTGCCCCTGCCTCTTCGTTGGTTTTCCATCGCTTGTTTATTCCTCTCTTTAGTTAAGACTACACTGAAGGAATTTCTTAACCACTTCAAGTACCAATTCACTCTCTAATTTCCCTGAATGTTTCTATATTCCAACCTTTAAGGTTTTTCTTTAAATATCAGTTGGCAAGTAGCAAGCATCATCCATGTATTTCAAGTTACAGGTGAAATCCACACAATGTCATTATATTCTATAATAAAAATGTATTGGTTGTTCTGATTGAAACTAGTGAATCATATGTAACTTTCACTATATCCCAAAATGGACTCTAAGCAAAATCAGAGATAAATCCTATTTCAGCCCTGGTCCTCAGAACTGAGGCAGCTAAATTGCCAACCATTTTGTGTTTGCATCTTGATTTAAAAAGACCCCAAACCAAACAACCAAACAACATCCCCCACCCCCCCCCCAAATGAAGATGGATGCAATCAAAGTATAATTGCAGTCCAGCTTAAATTATCCAGGTAGTCCCTTTTAGTCCAATGCCCTTCTGCTTGCTTAATCACGTGCTTTGAGAAGTGAGATGAAGAGATTGGCAACAAGAAATATGATGCTGGCAGGAATGAGCCTGTTATGAAAAACATGCGGAGACGAGGAGACACAGCATCTCCCGTTAGGTTTGAGAAGCTGCAGGGCATGTGCCAGGTGGCACACACATTTCTTCCATGTCCAAACCAAGTGAAGACCAACACAAGTTCAATAAGGTTTTGCTGCATCTGAATGCCATCTATTTATATGCATAGTACCTCCAAACATTAAGCTTATAAAAGCTACTAGACACTCCCCAAATGAGATGATTTCTTTAACCAAAGGAATCTGAAGGCAGCTGAGTGCCTACTTCTGCCATATATGAAATGTGGTGTGCTTCTGGAGACAGCTGCTGGCTTTGGCTGTGGCATCAAGGGGGGACCTAGGCCAGGGCCAAGCAGCCTGGCTGACTGCTGCGGTTGGAAAACAAAGTTATTTTCATCTGCGTGCTTGCATAAGCAATAGTGCAGAGTCTCTTTTGCCCTTAGTCCCTACCCCGACCCTGGACACCCACATCAGGGCTGGGAATGTTGTTCTTGCTCTTCCAGCCCTGATGCCAAGCTGGGCACCTGTATGGGTGGCCAGAGGGCTGGCTGGTCACTGCGGCACTCCAGGGCCACCACACCATGCTGGTGAGGACATCGGGGTCAAGAGCAGTGAGAGCACAGTACCACATGCCAAGTGTGCCTTGAGGCTTATATGATTCAAGTGATTTCGACGAGTGAAATGAGAGCAAAGCGGTAAAGGGTATCAAGAGGCACTTTTGACCAGAGGCTGATTGGAGAAGCATTGCTCGGACAGGTCAGGAGGGAGCTGACAAGATGTCGTGGTTTAACCCCAGCCAGCAACTAAGCACCATGCAGCCACTCGCTCACTGCCCCCTCCCACCACAGTGGGATGGGGGAGGGAATCGGGGAAAAAAAGTAGAACTCGTGGGTTGAGATAAGAACAGTTTAATAGGACAGAAAGGAAGAAAATAATAATGACAACAGTAATAAAATGACAATAATAGTAATAAAAGAATTGGAATATACAAAACAAGTGATGCACAATGCAATTGCTCACCACTCACTGACTGATGCCCAGTTAGTGCCCAAGCAGCAATCCCCCCAGGCCAACTCCCCCCAGTTTATATACTGGGCATGATGTCACATGGTATGGAATACCCTTTTGGCCAGTCTGGGTCAGCTGTCCTGGCTGTGTCCCCTCCCAACTTCTTGTGCCCCTCCAGTCTTCTTGCTGGCTGGGCATCAGAAGCTGAAAAATCCTTGACTGACTTAGTATAAAGACTGTTTGGCAACAACTGAAAACATCAGTGTGTTATTAACATTATTCTCATACTGAATCCAAAACATAGCACTATACCACCTACTGGAAGGAAAATTAACTCTATTCCAGCTGAAACCAGGACACAAGAGGAGATGAGGATCAGTGCAGAAAAAATGTGGGAAAGCAAAAGGGGGAGGGGGAGAAGAGAAAAGCATATGAGGTGTTTTGTGTTGCTTTTTATTGGTGTTGCAGACTTTATATTTCATAAGAAAAGTATTTCAGTCATGTCAAAATACCCCAGTAAATCAGTATAAGTCCTCACAGTTGCAGAGATGCCATCTTCTAAGTCTCTGCTTTCTCCCTCAGGTTTTACAGTTTCCATGTCAGTATTCTGTCCCCAATCCCCAAGACACTCTTACCAGCTCAACACTTTCAGTTCTGTTTTTACTTTTCTTATCTTGCACGGTTTCAGTTTACATACTCTCACAGCTCAGTGACAGTGAACCAAGGTCAGGCAACGGTGCTGCACAAAACCAGCCGAGGGTCAAGGCCAGCCGGACCCCTGGGCCACGGACCACGCTGCCCTCCTGAGCTGGACTGCACGGCTCAGGAAGGTTGTGTGGTCCCTCTGTGACATCTCACGTGCATCGCGTAGGAGGGACAACTGCACAGGCCAGATCCCACCGGGACCTGCTGATGCAGCAGGCTGATGCCCACAGGGACGCACATCTGTTTCTACGCATCATCTGAGATGCATCATCAGTCAAGATCACTTTCACAATGATCCCATAAGCATGATATTCTGTGCACATAATAAACTGAAATACATATACAACCTATATATATATATACTTTATATATACATGTGCATATATGTAAATTCTCTCACTTTTTGTGTCTCTCAAAACATGCAGTAAACTGGACAAGATACCCTGGGAACCTTCATAATCATGAAGAAGTCATACAGCTTCAGTTAAACAGACTGCTAAAGTATATGCTTATCCCATATGAAACACATTTTTGAAGTTTAAAAAAATATTTCAATGCTTTCTTCTTCCTTCACCTCAGAATTATTGCCAGACAAAAAGTAGAACCCAAAAAAGCTGTTCCCCTTGTATCTAGCCTCACTGCAGCAGGAATTTACACAAATCTCTCAAGAAGACCACAGCTCCACTTTTATAGTATGATTTTAAGGCTAGAGGTGGGCTGTTCTAGTCATGGCCATGTTTAAAGGAATTGTTTAAGGGGTCAGAATTTCAATCTGTCTTGGACATTAATTCACAGATAGTCAGCAGAGTAGTGTCCAGTTTCTGACTATTCACTGGATCTGATTTTTGCTGCTGTTCTTCCCCCTTTTTACTTTCTACATACTGAAGTCTGACTTTAAAAATAGCTCTTCATTTTTGTATCACTCATTTATGAATTTGGGGAGGAGGAAGGCAGGAAAAAACCCCCAACACCCCCTAATCAATTTGAACAAAAAGAAATGTTGCAAAAATTACCACCTTCAAGCTTTCTGAGAAAGATATCAGCTTATCAAATATCAGCACACTCATGCATATACACCTCTTCTCCTCTTGGGTCAAGTTACAATAACAAAATAATGACTTCTGTTTTTCCCCTCCACTGAAAATCGTTGTGTACATACACTTGTCAGTTCAGAACTCATGGCAATTTGTAAAATCCTGCTGTCTGATAGCCATCAGAAGTAGAGTTAATGACAACACAGTTCATAGAACTTAAGTATGAACATTTCTGAGGATACCTGATTCCAGAAAGGAAATAAAACTCTTGATTTGCAGTCCAAGCATCAGCCTGAAAGGAACTTAATTACATTAACTACAAAATGTTTATTCCAAGATTATTATTTTTTTAATTTTATGATTCTGGTATTTTGAGTTATAACATAGAGTTAAATTTACTCTACAAAGACTGATTTTAAATTCTCCTGTGAAAAGGATTAGAAAATTAAAAAATAGTTATGCTACAACGACTTTATGATAATGGGTGATGGTGAAGAATTTGAGTGCATTACACAGACATCTGCTTTGCAAAACAAAAAAAATTACCAAGGTGGTCTCAATGACACTCCAAATGCTACTGTTATGTGGCTTATTTCTTCTGTCCACCCTGTAAAAACAGGTCTAGAAACTGTATCATCACTAACAACATCTATTGCAGCTGTCAAAAAAGGAAAAAAAAGGACAGGCAAAGGAAATACAGTGCATACAGAAGGGAATTTAGGAACACAGGACTGGGCAATTGTTTCTGGGGAATTGGAGACAACCGCATAAAAAAACTGCTTTCATAAGTTGATCAGAAAACATTTTAAATTAAAGTGACAGGAAACTCATCAGGGGAAAGTTAAGGGACATTGGAGGTTAAAGAGACCAATTTTTGTCTTTTTGGTCCTTACCCACACAGCCACAGTAGCCATAAGGCACAATAACTTGTCAGCTTCTCAGCTGCACAATTACTTTTAAGCTGTTCCATTTATATGTAATTTGATTTATGAAGCAGATCATGCAATTAATACAAGGAACAAAAAATCATCACTAAAGAAGATGATGCTTCTGCTGCCCCTGAACTGACAAAACAGCCACCACCATGGGAGGTGGGAGACCCACTCTTCACCTCGTATGCCTAGCACAACAAGCTAAGTGCTCACAGAAGGCAAATTTTATTTTGGATGGATTTTAAAAAAAAAATGTGGTTTGTATTTCTTCATTTCCCCCTGTCAGCTGTCAGCTGTGCCTTGCGGAAATGAGTAACCATTTCTGATATTGGGCACTACAGAGATCTTAGTAGTTGGTGAAGTAGTTTTCATCTAGCTTTTATACCAGCTCTATACAGCACCAGAAAGTTCACTTTGCACTTGATATCTTCCGGCTCAGCTTCACCACTCTGCATTTTGTAAAGGTGTTGACTGTGTATTAGGTTTGATTTGTCTTTAGTAAAGTAATTCTAGTATCAGGCAAAAGTAATACAGTGGAGAATTGTGTCTGTTTTATATTCAGGTGCCTTTGAGAAGAAAGGGACCTGTACTTACAATTATCTCTTTTCACAATAGTACAAATGAGTAAGAAAGTAAGAGCTTCACCATCAGTGACCCAGAAGCACAAGGAACAGAGATGTTGGCAATTCAGGTATGCAAGAGACTGAAAGAGTTAATGTCTCAAACATTGTGGTGGGGCAAGTTCTGCTTAAAGACAAACCCTGCACAGCAAGGAACCAAGGTGAAAAGCCCATCAGCTTAGACATCAGCAACAGGAGGGGGAGGGCATGCTGGAGGGCGCGCAGCTCCCTGTTCTGATAAGCTGTTCTGATACAAAGATCAAACAATGACCGTGTCTGCAGGGAAGGAGAAGTTACTCCACAAACGACCCCCAAGCCCAAAGGCTCACAAACTGCTCATTAACCTGAAGAGTTCGGGTGCCCGCCCGAAGGAGGGGAAGGATGATAAAAGGACACAAACTGAAGCCCCGGGTGTGCAAGCCCACGGGGACTGGTCCCCTTGGTTGACTGGACACCTTGGCTGACTGAACCAACGCTGGACCCAGAATCGGTGAAATCTTTCTCTCTTCCTTTCTCTCTTTGTCTTCTTCTCTCTTTCCTTTTCCACAATCCCTATACCTCGTCCGTTTCAAGACATAAACTGTTGACCAAGTCTGAGACTAAGAGTAGATCCAGCCGCCCCTGGGCCCTTCTCTGAGGAGGAGTCTAGAAAGCAAGGGGGTCTGCTCTGAACCTCGTGACTCAACGGGAGGGATCTCCTTATTCCCTGAATTGATGTATATGGTTACACGGTTTACAGAAGTAGTCTTATGCCAATTCCTGTTGTGAGAAACCCTGCCACCTACTACCACGCCTCCCCAGTTCAGTTTGCTTCTGTCATAAATAAAATCTTTAACTGATCGTTTGGTGTTGTTTCACCTTAATTTAGCCCGAGGGAATTTCAAATTAAACACGACTCCTTGGTCTGTCCAGTCTGGGTCGTGACAAGGTGCTGCACACTTCCTGGCTTAATCCAGACTTGAAAGTTAGTTTTAACAGCTTGAAAATGTAACATCTTTTTGCTTTTTGTAAAGGAAGTGAGGACTGTTTTTGTGTTTTCAATAATCATCAGTATATCTTCAGCATCCAATACAAATTCAGAGAATCCAGCATATTGTTTTGATCACAGATAAAGTAAAATGATACAATTTGTATCTGAAAATTTTCTAAAATGTGTATTTCTAGATTTCTGAGACTGAGAAAGTAAAGGGAGAGAGTGAAAGAGATTATGTTACTAATTTGGGGAAGCAAATCCCCATGTTGCAGAATGACCCTTTGTATCCCACCTATTTAAAAACCTCATGGAAATGCTTTATGAATCTAATTTCTTTTCAACAGGCAAACCTGGTCATCTATTGAAGGTAAACAACTCATTTTCTTTGGAATACAATTATTCCAGAAAAATCTTTCATCAAAAAATGTAATCCAGAGTGATAAATCATTTAGAACAATAAAATCACTCGCATGAACAAACACAGCGTCTGTCAGTAATTGTGCTTGCTTGCCCTAGGCATAAGTTTGTACATATGGGAAGTGATAATACTTGTGGTTACAGTTCCCAGTACCACATTTTCCTTTCCCAGTTCACACTTACTCATAGCTATGCTTATCCAGCAGCAGTTACATAAGATGCAATTCCAAACATTTATAATCCACCTCTTGCAAACAATAAACCGCATCAAATTAGCCCCCAATGTGCTTTTTGTACTAGCCCTTGAGAGCAGAGAATGTTACTTTCCTCAGTACGTTTGTTTTTCCTTTTTTTTAAACCTCCTCTGTGGGACAGGCTTCTTGCTCTTCTCAGTGGAATCCTGTCCCCATCTACACACCTAGTGCTATGCCTAATTACTGCAAAGAAAATTCAGTGTGTAACTTAACTTGAAAGGTAACAGCAACAAATCATTTACTTCCTCATCAACATTTCATAATTATTATGTATAACTTTCCTTTTACTGCCATTTCCACATCCTTGAAATACTGATTTTCACTTCACCACATTTCTTTAAAATTTGCAGCAAGCGGGAGATGTTCAGGCCCTCAAATCTTACTGGTAGTCAACATGAGATACTATTAACTCAGAAGGTTTGCCTCTGCAGTCCTTGTGCCAGGTTCAACCAGCAGGTAGGTTCGACCAACCTGATCATTCTGAAAGTGTTTTTTTGATTGACAATTGTTTTCAGCAAACAAAAATTCATATTCTGTTTTGCATAGCCACCTTTGAGAGATGATAGAGGTACAACAGCATGTTAGGAAAAAGAACATCTGCTTAATGTCAAAGTAGTACCTGCTCACTTGGCAAAGACTGTCATTAGTGTCATCAGCAGATGAAGCCACTACTCTGTCCTCTCAGCTGTGTTAAATGATAGGAACCAAAACCAGAGGGCTGAGGCATCAGCAGGGGGTGGCACATGGAGCAGAAGGATTAGCAGGAAATGTACACATGCATTAGAAAAGATGCCATGGAAGTTTTGCTACCACAAAACAAAACAAATTAGTCTATCATAATCCTTTCTGTTGACTTGAAATAGACTTGAAAAAAATTCCACAATTTACATCGGATTTCAGTTTAAGCACAAACTTAATGTCTTTTTTTCCAAACCAAAATGCAACTAGGGCACTAGTTAGAATGGAAATATAAATGATTACTTAGCTCAGGTCTGATCTTACAGAGTCAGCAAAAATAAGCAAAGTAAGATCAGGACCTTAACCATGGGGGAAAAAAAAGCAAGTATAATACGCATGTCTCTGTTATATAAAATCTAGCGCACTTGTATTGGTTTAGTAGGTTGTATTATGCTCCGTTCATGCTTGTATCTAAGGAAAAAGAATAACAAAGTATTTGAATTTAGCATGCAAAGATTACAAGAAACTGAAAAAGATATAAAGCCTGAAAGAAAGCAGGGTTGCCTGTGGGCTCTGTTACCAACCTGGATGACAGGCATTTGAAAATATGTTGCTTGGTCATTTTAACATTATGCTATGAAAAATCCTCCCTGTGCAGCAAGACATATTATTTATACCGCTTTTTCCTGTGAATACTGTTATCTACTCTTCCTTATCTCAAAACTCACTGCAAGCCCCATACGCTGCATCGTATTCAAAACCCAAAACACTTGGGTTTTGCATATGAGACCATGGTATTATTTGTGCTCTTGATTTAAATATTAAAGAATTGAGGGTTTTTTTATTTTAGATTCTTATATTAAAGCAAAATTGATTCACGATTTACAGTTGAAAAGCCTCTAGCAGCATATAATGACATGAATTAATGTGGTGTTTCGCTGACCTGGAATCATCACGTATTCCTGGGTACTCTACGTATCACTGAGTATTAACCTAATTATCATTAAGGTTTCTTACTTAAATTTCCATTAATTACATTTTATATAAATGAAAATATTAAAAGCTCATATAAAATTACAAATGCTTATGATAGCCTTTCATTTAGAGCCCTTCAAAAACCGCAATTACCGTGTTGAGCAAACTTCTGTTAGGAATGCCATCTTGTGGTTAAAAGCTGTATATAACAACGGTTCGAGGTAATTTTAACTAAATTTTTACTTGCAAAATACTGTTTTTGCAGAAATGAGCTATTCACGTATGACCTTTCAGAACTGTATAGTATTCTTTTATTAACCATTCTGGATGAAAACAACTGTCAATATGGCTTTCCTGTCCTCATCTGTATACAATGCTGATTAATTATACAGGGAGCACTAGTTTCATTAGGAGATGGGATGCATTTATTAGCATGTTAAACAGAACCAGATTGCCACATGCACTTAGTAAAAAAGTCCACTAAATGCCTACTCTATTTAGATGTAATTTAATGAATTAGCCTAAAATGTATAGAAAATACATTTTTCTCAAAATGTGTTTCTAGAGCAGAACCCTATGAGCACACTTTACCTTCTCTAAGCTTTATGGAGCATCTTCGGTTGGCATATAAAAGGTCAAGTTTAAGTATAAAAAGGAAACATTGGCTTTTTCAATTTGTCTTATATAGATCTTATTATGAGCTGAAAATGGATTGAAAATGGCCATTGGATTGCAACTTTCTCATGAAAGCAGAGAGAAATGCCAGGTAAACAAGAATAGAAAGAAAGCATCCAAAAGCATCTAATAAACTTTGAAAGATCTCTAACTTTTAAAAGCTTCAAAAAATAAATAATAATTAGCTACATTCACTACAGCTGACATTTGCATAGGCACTTTCCTCCCGTATATGTTCACCTCATTTTCATAATGAAAGTATGTATTGCCCAAACCATCACAACACATACTGTATAATGAAATTTAAAACTAATGAGCCATTTCCTAATAGCCATGAGTCAAGTCAGGGTTTGCATTAGTAGTCCATTTGCAATTCTCTAGAGACAGAAAGAACAAGGCTAAACATACCCAGTAGCCTATTTAGCGCACAACTTCTTCTGTGTACTGGTAACTTCATAGCAGAACTGAAATGAGTTCAGAGTCGCTAGCATTCCAACCTCTGTGAAATACTGTTCATACTCCTGTTAGCATGCAAGTTACTCCTGGGGCAGCCAAATAGGACTGCCGTGATTATTTAGTTTGACGTCTTGCATAACATGGATCTGCTTTGCCTGAATTAGTCCTCTTTCTATCAATCACATCTTTTCAGGAAATCATCTAACATGTCCAGACTAGAGAAACCTTTACGATTCTGTTACATGCCTTTATCTCTCGTAACATGTCCAACTTCTACTTACAATCACTGGATCACTCTTTCTCTGCTAGATGGAACAAACCTTTATTTGATTATCAAATTTTTGCTCCAAAGATGATTCTTCTAGGCTAACTCTCCCTTCACTAAAGTAAGTAGATTCTGCTTATTGAGACTTTCATGCCAGTGCTTCTTTTTAATCCTTTTATTGCTCTCATGACTCTTTTCTGTCCAATTTTCCAGCATTACTGGAAATTGTGACTATTGGAGTTGGGCATGGCATTCTTCCAAAAGGTTATACTGAAGTCAAATATAGACAGCAATATTACTTCCCTGACAGTATTTCCATTTCTAAACCTGAGGATCTCACTGGTCCTTTTGGCCACAAGGCATACTGAAAATTCATGTTCAGTTGAACATGCACATCATCTCCAGACACTGTTCAAAGTCAGCATTTCCTACAGCAAATTGTTCTACTTTGAAAGTATGTTCTCAAACCTCTGCTGCTAGAAACACAGGTCTACTTAGGCCACAGTGAAATGCAGATTGCTTACAGCTCCCAACCAAGTAATTCATCTTCCTCTGTTTAATTGGCTCTTTAGTATTTAAGTTTTGTGGCATCCACAGATTTGAGCAGTCATTATTTTATTTCCTTCTCTGTTCTTAACAAACTCATGGTTAAGAGCCAAATCCTGTGTGAACTCATGTATCAAACATGTTCAGTCACAGCTGAGACTTTCATTTTGAGATCTTTCAGGTTTGGTCTCAATTAGTATCATGATGGATTTTAAATTTGGGGGTGATACACTGCATGTTTCCATAGCAATAACTTACTTAAAAGAAACTATTTGAAAATCTAAGGGTATTCCAAATACCTGTGATGAAATACCTAAATAAAATGCTAGAGCAACAATTCCTGTGCTATGTAAATGATTTTGTGAAGTTTGAGATACACTTTCTACGAAAAATGTGTTCCTATGTTGCACAGGGAAAATACTGTGGTTTCTCTATTTGGTTAAATTTTATAAGATATTGTAAATATGCAAGTAAATCAGGTGTTTTCTTAATTCTGCTGAATAATTTTCCTATTAAACATTTTATTTCCTGTGCTGTCAAGAAAGTAGCTAGAGACCACCTTAAACAGTTACCAGGCAATCAAGTCTTCTCGAGTAAAAGGCACAAACAGCTTCGATCTACCTCCATGCTGGGAGATCTTCAAAAGTTTTACCTAAGTTGGAGAGCAAGACCAAGACTGATGTCTTGTAGATTGCTGCGTTCTGAAAAATTGTTGAAGCAACAGCTTCCCAGTTCCGGTAAGCGTGCTGAGCACATTTATGACTACTGTGAAAAAACACAGTAACATTTAAATCTTCCTCAAGCTGCTAATACATGTTCAGAATTAACTGCTTGTTCACAGTAATTCACTGAAATTAACTACTCATTCCTTATTGCCGTTTCAACCATTGAAGTAATTTTTACGCCTGTGATCCTAAAATCATATTCCAAGTGAACCAAAGTTGCTCTGCAACTGTTAACAGACAACCAGTTCATCCCTCCACTGAACTAAGCATGAATAAGAAAGATTAAACTGTCAGAGATTTCCTTTTCCATATTAATTCCTCAGAATACAGACCTTCCATGCAGCACCAGACACGTCTGTGGTGCAACGTAAACAGAGTGTTTAGACATTGCTATTTTTGATGTGGGTTTATTTTTTTATACATACTTTCCTTACAGGATGATGCAACTTAGTTCACATCTGTCAATCTCCGCAAAGTGAATTACTAGATCATTTACTATACACCTAACTTTCAAGTAAACACAGGACAGAACATGTCTTTCAAGATTTAAGAATATCAAATTCTGAAACGACTTCCTTTAGTGGATTTTCTTTATATCACATTGATAAGGATTTATGAACATATTTGCAAAGCAAGTGCTACAGAGTGGATCCTGCAGTATTTATTTAGAAAAAATATAGTGGATACAAATGACTAACGCGTGTTTCAGGCATGCCAAACATGATATACGTAGCAACAATGTGTGTTGATGTCCTCGAAGAGCTAAGTTGACCCCTTGAAAAACAAGACTCTTCCCTTCAGAGTTCCATCTGCTAAAATATTCCATCACCTCAAAAACATAAATAGCAATTCTTTCTAAATTGTAAGATACTAAGAAAACAGAATTATCTTCTGAAGTCATCCCTATCCGCTCTATTCACCCTTTACCTCAAACCACTCTCTGTCACCCCAAGAAGCAGGACTGTGACTAAAGGCAAGTAATGAGCAGCTGTAAGTCTGTAAGCAAAACAAAGTATTTTTCATATAAACATTCTTACAATAAAAAGTGTAAATATAGACATTACAGTTGTCCTTACATTTGTTGCATTTGTCCTCAAGGTTTTTCATGTAGTATTAGTCTTCAGCAAAGATTTATCTATACGGAAGAATAATAGGTTAACTAAAGCTATGCTATTACTCCAGGTCAATAAAGCTAGTGGAAATGTGTATATATGCATGTTCACACCCTCTGTTAACCTGGCTTATATTGATTTAGACCCAACATCCTATCTTTAGACAAATAGGAGCAAACTGGGTATACACCACACCTAAATGGCTTAAAGAATCCTGCTAACTATCACAATGTAGATTTGCTTTTGTGTATCATTAGCACACCATTTTTTGCCTTAAGAATAGAAAATAGTGCACGACAACATTCAGTGTGCACAGTGTCTACTAAGGACAAAAAACCGGCACTTGTGTCCACTCTTAATCATTAATTCCCTTTGAATCTTTCATAATACTCATAGTGGGGAAAAAAAAGTACAATAACAGTAGCACAATGTTTGTTGAACCACAATATTTTACTGACTGACACTGAGAAAAGCTGGACTGGGAAGGCAGAAGGATTGCTTCCCTCACTATCCTATGCCCCCCCAGTCAGCTATACTGAGTACACTGGAAATGTTTTCTCTTCCATTCCTCCAGGCCCAGCAGGGCAAGGCAAACCAGAATATTGTACATTACAGCTACCATAACACCGCATCAACACCTGGTCACAAATACTGTGCACATCCAGGATCACGACACTACTGCAACATTTTATAGTGCCCATTACTAGAATCCACAAGCAGATGTGGTGCACAAAAATAGTTCACTGAAGTTACAAGGAAGTCCAAAAGTTAATTCATTATTTTTAAAAATTAGTAAATACTGTATTGTAAAAGCCTTTAGACATTCTGAGAAATGTACTAATACAATATGTGCTCTTTAACCACTGCCTTTATACACCCTAAGTCCAGACTGAAAGACCGTAACTAAGTAAAACTGCTCATTTTTTACTTATTCAATTCATATCAACTGCTATAATGGCTCATGTGATATGAAAATAGCAACTAGAAATTTTAATAATACTTTCTCCTTCAAACTAAGCTTGAGTTACTGTCATGAACTTTGAAATATTGATTGTTTGAGTCATGCCAAAATAAATTCTCTGCTAGTTTAGTTCTGACTGTTTTATCTAATAATGAGCTAACTCAAGGTAGGACATTGGCTTCTAGCCTAATCTTGTTTAGAATCTCAGCTTTTCTCTTTTAG
This sequence comes from Aquila chrysaetos chrysaetos, assembly GCF_900496995.4. Taxonomy (NCBI): domain Eukaryota; kingdom Metazoa; phylum Chordata; class Aves; order Accipitriformes; family Accipitridae; genus Aquila; species Aquila chrysaetos. Next base: position 59,982,446 of record NC_044006.1, on the reverse strand, counting down.
GTACTTTCTATGAAAACAAGCTCTTCTTTGTAGATGTTTCTATGAAGTATTGTAACAGCATGTGACAAATTGCCCTATGATGTCAAATGGCATTCGGCCCCAGGGAACCAGGTACTGCAGGATTTCCACAGAGTCCTTATGCTGAAACCAATTCCTGTTCCAGTAATTCAACCCAGGCAGTTGGGCTTGTTTGAGGTTTTTTGGTTTGTTTTTTTTGTTTGGTTGGTTGGTTTTTTTAAGATCTAGAATTCTGGTTTTGTACTGAGCACATGCAGAGAAAGCATTACATTTTTTTCCACTTGGAACTACCGTGAGAATCAGACTGAAACATACAGAAATACAAGGTGGATGTGCACTTATCACCTACACAAGCAATGCTTCTTTTTTGGCAATATGCTTATGCAACTTTTTCTTAACAGAACATGGATTTTTTTTTTTTTTAATTACATATTTATGGTCTTTCTCACTTTGTGTCTGCAAAATGACAAAAATGCCTCTCCCCTATGAGGAGAGACTGAATTGAGTTAGGTCTTTTCACCCTGGAGAAGAGGCTGCTCAGGGAGCACCTCATCAGTTTTCCAGTACTTAAGTGGTGGCTAGAAAGAGGACAGAGACTCTGTCTTCACAAGGAGCCACATGGAGATGACAAGAGGAAATGGGTACAAGTTGCACTGGGAGAAGTTTCATCTTGATATAATAAAGAAATTTTTCACACTGAGAACAGTCAATCACTGGAGCAACCTCCCCAGGGATGTGACAGTCTCCATCGCTGGAGGTTTTTAAGACATGACTAGGCAGTGTGCTAGATAATCTCATCTAGGCTCCCTTTCCCATGAAAGGCTGGACCCGGTGATGTTTTGAGGTCCCTTCCAACCTGGGCTGTTCTATGATTCTGTGAAAATAAAAGTTATTTTCCAAAGTTACTGCAGAAATAGTGAAGAAGGACTGAGCAGAGAAAAGAACTAGAAAGGTCCTAAAAATGCATCCAAGAAGGGCAGAATCTAGAAAGCTATTGTGTCACACCTTTGTTATCAGCTACATTTCATTTCATTGTATAATGTATTCACTGTGGCAAATGCACATCATGCTTAGGTCTTTTACCTCACACTGGAAGAAATTACAATTCTTTAAAATAGTTTGCTAGATGGTGTCTTCTTCACCTCTGATGTGGCAAAAGTACAAGCAGACACACAGAGAAAGCTGCAGATATGGCAACAGTTCAAAGCCCCAAATAAGTCCTGACATCTAGGAGATCTTGCCTCTTGAAGAGACAAAAAAATGTTAGCAATTACCACCTTTCTTGCCAATACTTTCCATATTTGAATCTTGGTGGGAAGCACAACCTCCCATAGCTATAGGTCCTCACATCTGATGACTCTTAGCTCTTTACCTGTAACTGGATGCCATTCAAAACTTGTCAATACATCATTTTACCACTTCTCTCAGTGTGAAATGTAGTTATATTTTACGTCCTTGCTAAATATAATCTAGTTAGCAGAATACGTTTGTCCATAACCACATGATCTCCTAGGGCAACCTACTCCATTTTTTTCTGACGCAAAAACCCAATGAAGAGCTGTCATTAGCAAAACCAGATTGCTAACATAGGTCTATTTTAGGTTACACAATGAACACCTCTGATGCCTATCACACTTTCCAGACACTGGAGTTCATCCTTCACTTTCCTTGATGAGATGCCAAGCACTTTGGGAAGCTTCTTTCTTATACCAATTCATGCAAAGCATGAATAGAATAGAATGTCAAGGAAATTAATTTAAGCAAAATATGAAAACGGAAGTAATTAGAACAAGAAAGCTATATGACCTCAAAGATAAAACTTACATTCTAAAAACTCAGAATACAAGAAATAAATGCAAATAAATGGTGAAGTTTGGTTCTTATTTAAGGAGACTGCTGCTAATACTAGCAAATCTTCTATAGCATCAAAAAAGGATTCTAAAGTTGAAAGTTCAAATAGAAAAGATCTAGAAAAGAGACAACACACTGGAGGAAAAGTCACGTCTCAAAAAAAAAAATCTTAAAAATATTGAATGAAGTATTCTATTTTACACAGGAAAATATCTGGGAGGGAAAAAAGCATGAAAAACAAAATAACCAGATTTTTTTATATAAACACTGGCCTCACAATACATTAAAAAAAAATTACACAAGAAGATAACATACCATCAAATTGGAACAGTTCAAGGACTAACAATACAAGTATACTTCAATCTTTGTAGTGAAATCAACCCTCATTAGTAACATAAGAACATCATTACAATATCTTATTATGTTCTGGTGCCCTAAGTGAAGTGAGTTAAAGTTTAACTAATCACCCACTGACCAAATGATCACATTTCTTGCAACAAAACAAGAGCTATTGTTTCAGAAAGGTCAGACTTCATTATCTTCCTCCTTACATGGAGAATGCTTCACGTTTGTGCCAAGGAAAGCTGACAGTACTGGCATCTCTACTATGTATGACCTGCAAAAAAGTATTCCAGTCTTTTATACTCTCAGTTCACAACCTTTCACCACTACTAGAAACCTCACATGCGTTACTTACAAATACTGTTGAAAACTTGACAACTGAGTATAAAACTGTGGACATTATGCTGTGGACTGGACACAGGCCAGGTGAATCATGACTTTATTAAAACATGCAGCTTGTTAAGAAGGTATTGCAATTGACACAGTGGATGACTGATCAGTTGCTCAGAAAACTTTCATAAAATGATTTTGAATTAAGGTTTCTATATGGGACATCAGCATACTCATATCAGCAGCACAGACCTGGTGATCCTCATTCCCCTTCTTTTTTAGAGTCTCTAATAGGCCCCAGTGGACTGGAGGTAGAGGGCTGTAAGAACTCAGCAAGTGAAGCTGACTTAATGGATTCTGGTTTATTTCTGCAATCCTCAAGGCCCTCAAGATAGCAGGTGCAAACTTAGAATAATGAGCTGTAGATGAAATAATAATTGGGCAAGTTCTATCCTGTAATCGATCTGCAACTACTTTAGCAACAGCTGTGTGTGTATCCAAAATATATCCTGTAGTACTGTATACAGAGTGAATGGCAGCTAGACAGTCCTCCTCAGAGCACCATCCAGCCACCAAGTCCTGCTGAAGCTTTTCAAGTAAATCTTTCTGTAGCTGGAAGTGGCCCTGATTTTCCAGCTGGTTATATAATTGTGTCACCAGTTGTCCATCCTCATTAGTAATCAGGTGCAAGTATCGCTCAAGATTGGAGGACTTCAAAATATCTACTGCTGGTGAAAAAGTGGGAATCAATTTTCTTCCCCTCAAATCATAAACACCTGTTCTTATGAAGTCAGTCAAAACATTGTTTTCATTGGAAGCACAGATACATTTTCTAATAGGAATTCCCATCATTTTAGCATATAAAGCAGCTAATATGTTGCCAAAGTTTCCTGTAGGAATGCAAACATCTACAGGGCTTCCAAAAGGAATAATATCTTGATGAACAAGATCAAGGTATGCAGAGGCATGATAAACTACCTGAGGAAGCAGTCGTGCCCAGTTTATGGAGTTTGCTGCGGCTAAAGCTGTTCCATATTCTACTGTAAGAAAGCCAGTATAATCAGAATTAGTAAAGATTTGCTTTATAGCTGTCTGGCAAAAATCAAAATCAGATTTGACACCTACTGACCAGGCATTTTCTTTCTGACAGCCAATCATCTGTGATTTTTGAATTGGGCTTACTCCATCCTCAGGAAAAAAATTCATCACAGCAATTCTCTGTTTGTCAGTGTCATGGAGACGACTAAAGCCATCTAGGACTGCACTCCCTGTGTCACCAGAAGTAGCTACCAGAACCAAGTAATTGCAGCTTCTGGGAATGCAGTATGCAAATATATGTGGCACCATCTGTAATGCAAAATCTTTAAATGATGCTGTTGGTCCGTGAAATAACTCAAGGAGAAACTGATTGCCTGCCAAATGCCTAACTGGGGCAATTTTAGAACAAGTAAAGTTTTCTCCATAAGCAGTTCCAATAATTTCTGCCAGCTTAGAAGCAGGAATATCAGAAGGATGTATGCATCTTTCTAGTATAACCTGGGCTCTTTCAATATAAGTTGCTCCTATTAGGCTTTGCCATTCTCCAGCAGTGAATTTTGGAAGTCCTCTCTCAGGAACAAAGAGTCCTCCATCAGGGGCTAAGCCCTCAGTGACAACATCACTGAAATATTTATGAGAGTCTTTTTCCATACTCCTTCCAGACCTACTAGACCTAGTTGAAATGAAAGTTTCCAGTTCCGAGTTTTGGTACCTCTTCACAGCATCAAGCACCTTTTCTGCTACAACCTCTGCTGCAATATCCCCTCCACAAAGAACACGGATGTCATACCACCTTTTGTAGAACTGCTTCCTAAACTGAAGTATGTCCTTGAGCGAAATACCAGGAGACTGGCCCACGATGCGATCCACTTTCATTGATTTCAGCCTACTCATAATGACTGTTGTGGGCACATCCAGATATACAACTATTCCATTTTTCTTCACATGCTGCATGCCAGCAGCATGCATTGGATTGGACCCAGTAAGGGAAATGACACTTCCAGATGCTGAAAACTTCAACAGGGCTTTTCCTTCCTCCTCTAAAAATTGCTCATTACCAACATCCTGCAGTTTTTCCGACACACTCATATTCCAGGTTGTTTCAAGGACATCGTCATCTATGTCTATGACAGGGCAATCTAGTTTCTGACCTACTATTCTCCCAATCGTTGTTTTCCCAGCACCCGGAGGTCCCATCAGGATAATATTTTTGTTTCCAACAAGAGAATGGCTTGAGAACCATGACTTCCATATCTGTGCAAACACAGCAGGTCTTGAAAGCATCAGTTTTAAACACATGCTAGAAAGACTGTTTTGGGTTATTAGTCTTAAAGGCTGATACTGAACAACATGAAACATCTTCTGCTGGGTTGTTTTGTTGTTTGTTTTTTTTTCAAGCCAACTTGACAATCCACTTAACTGCTTCAAAAAGAAAAAAAAACCGTAATTAGTCCTTCAGCAAACATCTAGGAAAAAAACCCTAAAGGATATGAAATTCAGAACAACAAGAATTCAAACATAAATGCAGTTATGACTTCATCAGTGCCAGGAAGACTCATTCCCCTCTCCTGCATAGTTCTAGTTGCTTCCACTAACAAATCCAACTTCAAACAGTCCATGTCGTCAGGGTAAACAAAGACATCCAACCCTAACATTACAATACTATCTGCAAATAATATTGTTTATAGGAATTCAAAACCAATTAGTTTTCCCTCTAGTAGAATTATTTTTAAGTACACATTTACAAAGAATGAAGATTAAATTATCTTCTTGCAATCAAAATGTTAATAAAATATGCATTTACCCCACCTTCCAAGACACCTTTGATTTCTTATACTTTCTTTGCAAAATAATAAAATGCAAGACCCACTTAAATACACAGAAAACTCACAGACTTGTGCAACAGCAAGGCTGGAAGAGTTGCAACCAATTCTCTTCTGAAGGGATGGCAAACCAAGCAAGTGATTTGTGAAGAACTCCTATAATGGAATTGTTTTGAGTGTAGTTTGTGTAAAGCAAGAGAGAAAGAACATGTCACGAAGGCACTCTACCCTCAAAAAAAAAAAAAAAAAAAAAAAAAAAGCCACTAGGAAAGTTGCATCTACAACAAAGATTAAGCAAGAAGCTCTCAACGTTGTATTTTGTTTGCTTAGAGAAATCAACACCAGTATCAGCAGAAATTGCAGCACATGATTTGTGCATGAAGTTTAGGGCAAAGGGGGAAGAACTTTCAAAATCTCCATAAAGTGGCGGGGCAGGGGGCGGTGGCAGAGAAATCGGCAGAAATTTGCACAGAAAATCCCTACAGAGTCATTTTTCATTTTAGGTAGGCAAACAAGTATCACCTTGTTATTTTTAATTTTTCATTATTCATGACTAAAAATGCTTAAAGAAAAGAAACACTTAACTTCCTTTTAGGAAATTAATTAAATTTTAGATGCAAAAATCCAATTCAGTGCTTGTTCATCAATTCCAAAAAAATAATATATATAAAATAAAAATATATATTTGCAATATATATAAAATCAGCATTTTTAAAAATTATTACTTTTAGCTGCTATAGTATGCAATACAAAGAGACAGTTGACTAAGCTGCAAGTTGTATTTTTTTTTTCTCCTGGCACTGTAACACATAACCAAAATGGCAATCAGCAACTTCTGATAACTACATTTTAAAGACTCAAATCTAGCTGCTAGCACCCCAGCATTTGCTTTGCAATGTTTATTAAAATATTTTCGTTTATATACCAGCTATGTGTTTCCCCACATTAATCATGACAGACTAAATAGAACAATTAAAGGAATTCACTACAGACTAAGTTTCCAAATCCTTCAGTTGTTCAGTGCCTCTTCTCTAGACGCTCTCCAGTCCAGACAGCCTTTTATCATTGTGAAGAGCAGAAGGTGGCCTGGAATTGCAGTAGAAGGCAGGTAAGCACCCAGTGGCAACTGCACCATCTTCCAAAGACCTACTCGTGATTAATTCATGTTTACAGTTGTCACACCAGTCCTTTAAAGACCCTGCTGTTCCCCATCAGAGCACATATCAAATTACTCTGGAGACACAGGTCACAAACTTCAAAAATGACACAGAAGCTCAAGTTTTGTAAGAGCAAACCACAAAAACAAAGACTCTTTGCTTCCAGGTGCTCCTTGCTCTAGATAGCCCTGTGTTCTTCAATCTGTCTTTTACACTCTACTTTCTTTACCAACTATTAGCATACCTTACAAAGCCAAAGTACTTCTAATAATTTAAATCTTTGCATTTGCGCACTTCTGCGTGGAGAGATGAGCTTGCAAACAAGTCTCTGTGTTTGCATCCAGTGCTGTGACATGACGAACATGCTGTAATTACAAGGCACAGATCAGAGTAAAGATGGGCATATCATACTGTATCGTTTTTCTCAATCCTTGTAAAGTATAAGGGAATCATCCTGCATAGATACAAATTTTTTGTAATAGTTATTAAAAAGAAAAAAACAATCTGTGAAAAGTAGTTGTAATATTCAGTATCATTATAAAGCTGTACTGCAACAGTAATGCACTGTATGTACGTATTCACTATAGGGCTGGAAAGAGATCTTTGTATTAAACTGCCAGATGTAAATCAGTTATATTCAGGCCTTTAAAAAATTTAGAGACAATATTTTTGTGATTTTATTTCTTGAACATAAGAATCACTTCAAGTGTTATGTGTGAACTAAGCGAGTACAAACCATGCCAAGCATAGTGGCCTGCCCACCATGTCTAGTTGCACTACAAATTCACTTTGAGGTGCAGTCACTTGGTATGCACTATACAGCTGCTGGATGTAACATCTGGACTGCGTTATGAATCTAGGCCATAGCCATTGGTTGAAACCAACTTGGTTAACCTCGTGCAAAAATTCGCAGGGAATTCCTTCATTCAGCTACTCAGTTTGACCTATTCCAGTGTAATCCAATTTTGCACCCACATAAAGTACGTGTACACAGAAGTTTGCAACCATTGAATGCAACCTGTTTCCTTGAAATAATTTTTTGTTCACTTGGCAAAACTTTACTGTAAAACCAGCTCGAATTAGGCTTTATCGCTAGTAGAGTTTACCAGTCTAGCTAGAACACCAGGCCGTCCAACTTTAGATATAAACCCCGTGCCAAAAGGGTGAGGTTTTTTTGAAGCAGAGCTTACACCCGTGCCTCCAATGAAATTTTAAGTTTTGACAATACACCTTGACCCTTCACTTGGGTGTTGACAGCACCTACATATCATTAGCAATTATCCACAATTTTAACAACCGCTGCCAACGACAAGAGTTTTAGTGAAAACTGGGCTTTGTTACTGGTATAGACACAAAATTTGCAACAACGTGACACGTGGTTAAAATTCAGTAACCAAACAAGGCAGTGGCAGTTTGCCACTGCCAAAGACCTCAAGGTAGGCCAAGACTGATAATTACCCTATTTCAAAATTGTTAACACAGGACAACTTCCATTTGACTTTTCTCAGAGCTTTCACGCAGTAAAAAAAAAAAAAAAAAAAAAATCCCAAAGAAAAACATTCAACCTTCTTGTGACCATCCCACGGACCAAGATCCTGCAAAGGTTCCCGCCTCACCGCAGCGCTCCCGCCTCACCGTTTCGACGCCCCGAAGGTGTCAAAGCGCGGGCGGAAGGAGGGGGCCCGCGGGGCCGCGCCGCGCCGCACCGCACCGCACCGCACCGCGCCGCGCCGCACCGGGGAAACGCGGCACCACAGAGACGGGTCAGCCGCGCCCGCCCCCCCGGCCAGTGCAGCCCCGGGCTCCCACCTCCCATCGGGAGCGGCGGACGGCGCCCGTGCCCTGCCCTGCCCTGCCCCGCCCCCGCGGCTCGGCTCGGCTCGGCTCGGCACGGCTCGGCTCGGCACGGCTCGGCTCGGCACGGCTCCCCTCGCCCTCAGCCGCCCTCAGCGCGGTGCGCGCACGTACCGGCAGGGGCGGGGACAGCTGTCACAGGTACCGTGCGCCCCCCGCCTCACACATTCCCGCCCCCCCGCGCACGCGCAGATCAAACCGTCCGGCGCGCCCTGATTCGGCCTTGCCGGCTTCACCTCCGCGAAGTGCGCCTGCGCGGCTCCGGGCGTCGCGTGGAGCGATTGTGCCTGCGCTGTCGCTCCCGGCCCTAGCGGCTGCCGACAGCCGCCTTCCGCCGGAGGGAGACGGAAGCGTGATGGGGTAGGTTCCGCCCCCTCGTGGCTCTGTTACCTAGCAACGGGTTTCCCTAGTAACTGCGGAGACAACCGTGGGCCGGCCCGCGCCTGCCTCGGCGGCCTGAGGGGGCTCAGCGGCGGGAGGGAGCTGTTCCCTGGCGTGGGCCCGGGGCGAGGAGGGAGGAAACGCCAGGCCCCCTCAGCGAGGGGGGCGGCTTCCCCGTGGCCAGAGCCTCTCGGCGAGGTGGGCGCTTCCCCGTGTCCGGGGCCCCTCAGCCCGAGGATGACGACGCAGTGTGCCCAGGAGAGCATCTATAACCTCCTGCCCCGCCTGGAGGAGAAGCCTGTCAAACCTCCCAGGTACGTGGGTGTGACAGTACCACTTGCAGACGCGGTGACTGGTTCTGGCAAGGCAATGCACCTTACGGGTAACATGTATTAAAAAAAAATATCTAGTTTTTGCGTAGTTATTGCTCCTCCTAATGAGTCACTGACTGACATCTGAGGGCTTACAGCCTGCTCCATGAGCTGATGATTCAGTCTGGTATCTTCAATGTCATCTTGTTCATTGACAAAGATTTTACAAAGCACTCTTTCCACTCAGAGGAAAATTACGTGACATCTTTGTTACGCACACTTATAAAAATTTTTCAGTGAGCAGCTGAAAAGTTGGGGTGTTTAAAATTTTTTCTCAGTGCCACACTTCCATTCTTTTCACGTGGCAGGTGTGTCTTCTGACGTCTATTTTGCTCCTCTTTCTCACCCCTTACCTTAAAAACATTAAAAAAGGCCTTTTGCCCCCCTAGTATTAATTCAAGAGTTTTTATAAAATTCGTATTTGATAATATGCAAAGTTATGTTGTTTTTTCAAGTCCCTATTACTTTATGTGAAATAAAGCTGTTACAGCTAGCATTTTCAGTGAAAGGTTAATGTAGGTCATAACTCCATAGCTTTAAAATGGGTAGAAGTACCAGCGACCCTCATTAGAACAAAGACAGTTGTCCATTTTCAGGTAAAAGTGTTCAGACTTGTGAGATTCCTAGTTCTGAACCTTTTCCATATAAAAATAGATCATACATCTTTTTTTGTTTCCAATGTGAATGAACAATACTTTAGGCAGAGGAAAGTGAAATGACAGTATGGCAAGGCACACAGCACACTAAATCTATTCCTGTCCTAATACCATTCAGGGATTTGGATACTCCGTGACCATCAGGTTCAGTTTAGGCAAGGGATTCCTTAGGTTGGATGCCATCTGACTAAATCCCCTTCTGATCTCACTGACTTCTGTTGTCACCCCGCTTCCTGCTTTGGTAATCATGTGCCAAATATCCATCTGGTAACAACAGTGTCAAACCTGGTTAATGGCATTATCTGACCAGTTTTAACTAATGCATACAAAATCTAGGGTCTTTTTTTTTTTCAAATGAAATCATATACATTTCACTCTCAACTGACCAGGTACTACTCAGGAAACCACAGCAAGCATCCTCATCTTCCACAACTTTGATGTCCCAAGATGACACCTAAGGAATAGTAACTGTATTCTTACAAATGTATTGTCTTTTTTTCCCTTTGCCAAATGATGAATGGATTCAGGTTCTGAAGTCCCCCATACCCATGTTTTCTTCCTTGCAACCTTCTCTGATACCTGTTGGTGCATGACAGCATTTAGCCACTTTCTCAGCCTGAAAAGTCACTGAAAAGGTACAACTGCCACAATTCTTTATCCAAAGGAATGCCTATAGCTGTCCACAAAAGACATCTTACCTTATGCCATATGTAATAAACTCAATACCTTCTCATTCACTTTCTCGTTCCAAGACTGTGTGAACCCTACTAGGTCAAACTCCTCATAAAGTCACTACCTTCCTCTACTGTGTGGCTACAATGCCACTCCTAGCAAATGACGAGGAACGCAATTACTTATGAGTGTGGTGGGTTTGTGCCTATGTCTATAGCTGTTTGGCATGAATTGAACAGAAAAAAATAAATAAAACTTCATTCCTTATGATTACAGGTGTTTCTGGAATTATATATAATCTTATGTACATAATCCTCTTTCTGATATTGGAGACCAAATCTCTGGAAGACAAAATAACTCCACATTGTTAATGAAGTCCTCTTACATGTTCTAATGTTATGATCAAGTACAAATACATGTATTGGACATTTCCAGCTCACATACAAAAGCTTTTATCAGTGTTGCTACTATAATTCCCATTCACTTGGCCCAGCATTACATCGTTTCTTTTATACTATTTCAGTATTTCTGTAAAACAGGTTGCATTATATGTAATTGTTTTTGTTCTTTTTTTCCTTACCTGAAAACATGGTATGTTTTTTCATAAACACTTATGTTTTTTCCGTGAAAGAAGAGTGCAATTGTTCATCAGCTTTTATCTACGATAAATTAACATGACGTTTCCTAAAGATGGACAGTTTTTAAAAGGTACAATGAGGTAGCCTGAGCTTCAGGAGCAGGGAGTTCTGCTCCCTCAGGAAAACATCTGTGACAGCTCAGTCCTTCAGATAGAGGCAAGATGCTGCTAATCAGCTAATGATCACCATTTGGCTTCTTTTGGAGAACATGTGTGCATACTTTTGATTAAAGCAGAAGTTACAGTGCCGTGTGCAACATTATACCATAACAGCAGTGTGTGCATACAGCTTTTCATGTCTGAGCCCTTACTGATTTTCAGATTAGCTGTTTCAGTTAGTGCCAAAACCACCACTGATTATAGTAGTTCAGGATCATAATTTGGATCTGTATAATATAAGAAACATACAGTTTGCTGTGCTGTTTCAGAGCAGTCATCCATCTCATCTAATCTCTTATAATAGTCTGTAACAGATGGTTCAACAGGAACATTGAGACAATGATACAGTGGACAGTAATAAGATAAACTGACGATCAAGGACATTCTGTCCAACTCTCAATTACGTTTGACATGTTTTCGGAAGCATGAGGTTTTACATACCTCTAAAATTTGTTTCATCCCATAGAATGAAGCAGTTCTCATTATCAATACGTATCTCATATTTTTTTAAGCCAACTGAGCTTTTCCTTAGATGTGTTTGATTGCTGTGTAAGGCCCTACAATGTACTGCAACTGCAGCTTCTGAAACGGCCGAGATACATTGGCATTTGCATCTTTCTCTTACTACAAACTTTCAAATATAGAAAATCTAGTAAAGTAGGTTCATGATTACTATTTTCCTGTAGATGAACAACAGCTGCATATTTTGGATGCATTTTTGAAAAATATCCACATTAAAAAAACTTTTCAAAATGGAGTTAATTAAAAAATAAAGACCAAAGTGTGTAACACACAACCTCATAAAAATAATTAATTCATGGAAGCAATACTCAAAGCAGTTTATTTCCAAAATTTAGGTCTTGTTGAGTTTCAAAATGTCTATGTTCAGTATTTATATGAACTGTGAGTGCATACAGGAACCATTTCCCAAAGTGTGGTAATACTGACCTTGGAGACACAAGAGAAGAATGAACAAGCAAGCTAACTTCAGAATCAGAAAAACCACTTGTCAGTGCAGTGCTGGGCTTAGCCTTAGTATGGAGGTTGTATGAGTGGTGGCCTTTATTTGGGAAAGAGTACAAAACAAAATAGCTTAGGCTTTTGGCATGACCTACTGAAAAAATGTATGTTCTTTCTGACCTTTAACTTCTTTATGGCTATTTTTTAACATCTAAGGTATATATCCACATTCAGACCATCTGTGAAACATGAAGCAGAGAAAAATAAAGCTCAATGGAAAACTATGGGACCAGCAAAAGTTGCAGTGCCATCTCCAAAAAATTTTCTGCAGAAACATTCAAAAGAACCAAAGCTACCAGCAAGTAAGTGTAGACATGAAATATATGAAATGTATTTTTTTAATTTTAAAATTGATAATATTAATGTTGAAAATAACAGTTAGTTATGGAGAATCAAATTTTTTAAAAATCTAAAATAATTTTTGTATGTTGGGACAGTTTCCATTGTTCCTTTTATAGTATCTATGATACCAAAATTATTTCTTTATTTTACAAAAATGTTTCTTATTTATTGTGTAAAATACTGAAACAAGCAACAAGGAGATTATATACGTGATTAGAAAATACAGTAATTATTTACTGTCATGTGGTACAAAACTAGCTGAAATAAAAGCAAAATTATATCTCTCTTGGCTGCAGCTATTCAGATGTTGAAGACATGCTGATGGTATGTTCTATCCTGCTGATATTTCAATTTGTAATTATATAGTTTAGATTTGTACGTCATTCTTTTCTGCAATAGATCATTAACATTTAAGTAATATGAATGGGGGTATTAGAAGTGAACTAATTGTTTTTAATGCTTGAAGAGATATGGGAAAAGTATGTGTGCCTTTCTTGATGTTATAAGCAACATACAGCTTTTGCTTTTCAGCACTCGTTGTCTGCTCTTAATCCTGTAGCATTAAATTGGCTGGCAGTGTTCAAAGCATATAATTTTTTGGAGACCTGCATGTCACAGAAGTAAGAAATTGGAATATTTTGTTGCAAAATGCATGCTATCTTTGGGCACAAACCGTAATTCTGGGTATAAGGAGTTGACAGTTCTAATGTTCAGCCTCATGGCCGGTTCTGCAAGGGTGGAGTGACCTTCTTAGTGCTGCTGGAGTTCTAAGTACACTGCTGTCAGAATTTATAATTGAGTTACAAAGTTTCAGCTTGAAACTGGTTTTAGCCTGGAAAAATAGAAGAGCTTAACTTACAGTATTAAAAAAAAAGCTGTCTAAGAGAATGTAGGAGTCCAGCACCTGAATTTACATGGCACACACAAATGGCTTTAGCACTGAAAATACAGGCTGTCCCAGGAGGCTTTGGAAGCCTAATGCCTCAGGCAATATGTATTATTAGAACCTTAAGGTAAGCTTTGGTCCCAGAGGTCCTGTAGGCATCCTGGGTCATTTTTGAGTAAAGCCTTCACTTTTTCAGGAAATCTGAACAGTGTTCAGTATACTGGAATGTCATACTTCATGACATCTGAGCATTAATGCTTCCAAGATCAAGACCTTGTTAAATTACCACACTAGCATTTCAGATGGGCATGGGAAAGAAGGTTGATTCACCAATAATTTGGAGCAGTCTGTAAGATCTCTTTTAAGTACTTGTATTATAAAATTAGTGTTATCTACTTCAAATTTGCTATATATTGAGATACAGAACTCTGACTTATTTTTCTCAGACAAGCAGCTCACAATATTTCTATTTCAACTTGTCGATTCAGGGCTTCTTAACAGAAATATGTGCTTAGGTGTTTGCATTTGGAGTCAATGAACCAGAGCCTCAAAATTACTATGACACATCATAGCTTCGATCCAGACTAGTAATTTCATTGCCATGATTAGATCCTAACAGATCTTGAGAAGGAACTGTATCATTAACTCAGAAAGTTCTTGTACTTTGTTGGATGGAATTTCATACCTACCTCAGAGAAGTTACACTGCTTAATCACCTCTTTTAAAGCATGGTACTTTCATCACTTGGAATTTAACCGGTTATCAGTTGTCTAAATGGGATTATGGCATTGTGTTTGTGGTATCTGTGCCGCCTTCAAAACTGGGTTTGATCCAACTAGTTAAAAAATAGATTGCAAGGACAGAACAGAAAGATTGAATTTTTCTCCCTAAAGTCTGGGATAGTGTGATTCTTTAGAGTCTGATTACTCACCACTTCCTTACAAAAGGTGTGTTTCCTAACCTTCAGCTGAATCTTGTTGTATGACTGGACTTGGCATTCATTTTAACCAAGCTTGGTTGCTGGCTGCAGTAGTGGGGCCTCCCAAAGCAGCAAGTGTGCATCAGTGTACTGCAGATAAGGGTAAGCCAGTGCTCACTGAGAGGCTTCAGAGATCTTGTTTCCAAAAAGACATCCTAAGAGAAATAGAGATTTAAGTCTGTGTGTCCTAAAGTACTAAGTTATGGCAAGCTATCAGGTTGTAAAAACAATACCCAGGAAAGCACTGGTTCATGGGGTCAGTATCAGGAAACCAGCTGTTGTAGGAATGAGCTCTGTCACTTGTGACATTACACTTATTTTCTGCCAAAGAACATGAACTCAGACAACCTGAATCAGATCATTATCTCTGATAATGATTGAGTTAGTTACATATAGTGGGAAACATGGTGGGAAATGAATTGTCTTTCATCACTCATCTGAAGTGAGACTACTCAGGAGACTACTGACTTTCTGTTGGTGCCTTGGAGAAAAGATTACACTAAAAAGGAATAGTTTCTATATTATCTGGAGAAAGGAAGGTGAGAAGTTGTTTATGAGTGTTAGGGAGCAGCAAGAGCAGGGCTTTTCCCTAAGGGGAGGTGAGCCAGAAATTGACGGCAACCACAGTGCAGGCTGGGCAATGACCTCACCAACAGAGTGCAGTCCCATCACACCAGAGGCAGGTGAGCAGAGTGGGGTGGTGATGAAAATGTGTCCTATCAATGGCCTAGTGACCATCAGGCAAGATGGGGTAACAGGCCAGGTCCATCCACCGATTCCACATAGCTCTTCAGGAAGAGGGCTAGGGGCAGGCATGGCTGAAACAGCTCAGCCAGGCACTGGCAGCACAGGGCTGAGCTGAAATGGGGTTCCTAAGCCCAAGGGTGTGGGGTGGATGCCCCAGGTGAGACTGGGCAGGGCCATTAATGCCTAAAGGCCCTGACAATGAGCATCTCCAGTAAAAGTAGTTTTAATTACATTTTTAAAAAGTCCGGTACTACTGCAGTTAAGAGGAAATGAGTGACAAAAGAAAATGGGTAAGAAAAACCCATCTAAACCAACATAGTATTTCCTAGATTATGAAACTTCTATTATGCCAAACAAGCATACTCATTTTCATCATAGTACATTCCCAGTCAATTCTTTCATTGTAGATACAGTTGGTTTCTATTTTTATGTAATTTTGTACATAATTTTTCCCTTTTGAAAAATGTAATAACATTAAATTGCAAAGCTCTTCATAGTTATTGCTGAGAATGTTTACATGTTCAATTCACAGGAAAAAAAGAACAGGATAGTAAGAAATTGCCTGCATTATCAGTGCCACGGAGGACAGATCACCCAGTTATGGGAATTCAGAGTAAAAAGAATTTTATAAATAAAAATGCAGTTGCTGCTATCACGGGATTGCCTAAAAAGCCTCAACCTATTTATGTTGATAGAAGACAGGGAGATAAATATCTGCTTGAAACTTCAGGACTTGTTCCAAAATATATTAAAAAAAAGGTAAGTTTTATTAAATTATAGAGGAAATACTAGTAGCAAAGCCTATTTTAGGTTCTCTATTGCATTCTCCTGTGAAATGTTTATGATTCTTTTTGAGATGTTTAGATACCACTGCTGTTTGTAGTAGACCTTTGAAATTCATCAATAAGAAATCACTGGCACTAGAATTGTGCCTTGCCTTTGCTCTGTATTCACTTGCTTATGCTGTCAGAAAAAAATTGGCAGAATGATGCTGCTAAAGCAATAGCATATGTGTTGCATTGGGAACCCAGGGAGCATCTGATGGGGAGACAAATGGAGTTCTGTGATGAATGAATGCTGGCTCTTTAGGAAAGACAGGCAGGGAAGAAGAGGAGGGGTTGCCCTTTGGATGAAGGAGCTGTTTAAATATATGGAGCTCTTCTATGGAATTGGCTGGTTGAGCTTGTGGGTCGGGATCAGAGGAAAGGCCAGTAAGTGCCAAAAGTGTGTTTGTTATGGACCATCCAATCAGGTGAGGAACTGGATGAAATTTCTTTAAGCAGCTTGAGGAAATCTTCTGATCACAGTGCAGCTGCTTAGGGAAGACTTCACCCTCCTTGATATCTGCTGAAGGGACAACACAATGGGATGAAAGCAATCCAAAAAGGTTCCTGGAGTGTGTCAGCAACAGCTTCTTAACACAGATGCTAGATGAGCCAACCAGTGGTCATGCTCTTCTGGTTCTGCTACTTACAAATGAGAAAGAACTGGTCAGAGGTGTGATAATCAATAGTAGTCGTGTTTGCACGGGCCATGAAGTAGTTCAAGATCCCCTCCTCCTCGGGGAGGCAAGTGGTAGTGTACAGACCCTGTACTTCAGGAGAGCAAACATCAGCTTATTCAGGGAACTAGTAGGTAGGACCCCATGGGAGACAGCTCTGAAAAGCAAAGGAGCTTGAGAGAGCTGGCATGCCTGTAAGGACAACGTCATCCAAGCACAAGAACAGTCTGTTCCACTATTCAGGAAAACAAGATGTATTAGGAGTCTGGCTTATTTAAACTGGTAACTCATGACAGAGCATTATGCAAAAAGAGACGTGACGTATGACATAACTCATGACAGGGAAGATGCAAAAAAGCAAACCTGCAACCGTTGCAGTACCTTTGCAGGGCTAAACATATATATAAATGATGCTAGTCATAGTGCCACCCAACGCTAAAAGATTTGTGAATCATTTAGCATTTGGTAGAAAGAAGGTAGACTCCAGTACCTTCTGGCAGAGCTAGATAGGCTTCATTTTACAAAGGATAAGGCAAAATAGATGTGTTCCCCCAAGTATATCTGGGATATTCAGAAATTATTTGTCCTCCCAGAAACACAATTCTGCCACATCCAGAAGGGGATAGTTTATCATTCCTAACTAGTCCAATTTTCATGTATGTGTTAACACTATCACTCTCTTCTATGTCATGGAATGTTCAGCAAAAATCAGGATACAGGAAGGCCTTTCAAAGAAAGTATCTAAGGAATGTGTTTTAGAACATAGAATCTGACACCATATAAAAATGTAAAATAGCTTGCTGTCATTAACAGGTTTCAAACTCCTCACTGAACCATCAGTTCTTATAAATAAACGTTTTGGTTTCTGGATTCTGTTGTCTTCCAAGGTTGTGAAAAGAAATTGAAGGGAATTGTTTATATGTTTTGCTCAGGCTACAAAGACAATCATGTCTGATACTTCTAAGAACACAGTGATTTAAGATTTTATTGCTCAGTAGCGCAAAATTCCATTTCAAGCTGTCTTTGCAAATGTAATATACTATGGATGACAGGTATTTCTTTGTTTCCTTCATAAAAGCACGTATAAGAAACTTCTTCCTTACCCTTATAGGATTATGGTGTTACACCAAAATATGTAACACGGAGAAATGAAGAAATGAAGAGAGCTCAGAAAGAATACGAGGCCAGTATCTTGGAGCATCTCAAGAAAAGAGCCATGAAACGGCTATCTGATGAAGAAAGGAGAAGTCTTCTGCAGGTGCATATTTTGATTTAGTGTAATTAGTAACATGTACAAAATATTAAATAAGGTAATGTCAGTCCATGTAAGTAATAAAAGTATATATTCTATTTTTTAAGTGAAGTGAATGAGTTAGCTACTTTTTCACTAGATGGAGCTGTAGAACAGCTGTAAACTGAACTGAAGGGAGCTGATCTAGCTACATTTTAGTCCAGTTTTACAAGTGCTTCAATTCTGTTAGATCCCTATCCCCCTTAATGACTTGGAATTTCAGTGAAACTTCAAAGGAATGCAGAAAATCACCTATATGGATTTAGTGACAGTTCTGACTCTCTACTTGTGAATCATGGAAAAATATGCCTTTTTTTTTTCCTGATGCATAACATTGACAATTTTATTGGCAGTTTCTATGTTCACATTGTGACCTCACTGACTAAAGTATAAGGTCATGCTTTAAAATGTAGCAAAAACAGAAAACAGAATTAAATTGCAATATACTTGTAGAACTCTGGCTGGAAAAATTGTATTTTGTCAAGCTGTTTTGGATACTGTCTTTCATACAGGTTTTATTGCAGAAGATTTTCTAAAGAGAAATAATACCATAAAATAAATAGAGCGGAAAAGAGACATTTTAAAGTATATCCCATCCTTGAACTGGAATTTCTTATGTCCACATTTTAGCCAAATTTCCTATGAAAATGAGGCTTACATTACTGTGATACCTATTTATCAGTCTGTCCCTTAATAACTTGATCTTAGCAGCCACCTGAAACAAATTAGCAGATGGATGGGCATCTCCAAGGTCCTAAATTCCCATAAAAAAGCCCGCCGAATATTTAGAGAGAAAACACATTGTTTTAACTCACTTGCAAAGATTAACTGGTTAATCAGCAAGACCCAAAATAGCTAGCACAATGGTGTCTCTTGCTTATGCAGCAAGCAGTAGAAGCTAGGAAGGAGTATGAGAGAGAGAGGTGGGGGTATTGCATTGACAGCAATATAAAGAACATAACAGCAAGGGTGAAGATTAAGATATTTTTATGGTGGGAAAGGCATGGGACAAGCTGATGGTCCAGCAAGTTAACTATGCAGCAAAAATATATGTGCAAAAAGGCATGTGAGTTCAGCTGCTCACAGTTCTGCATTTAGTTTTATTAAAATTATGTTCTGTATTTTTCAAATAGAAGAGTGTACTGAAATATTTTTTAATTAAAAAGTTTTTGGATTGTTTTTATTAACTCAGTATTTTCTTTTAATTTTTTCAAAAAAGTTTGCTCTTTCATGGGTCAGATTATTTATACAGTTATATTGTCAGGAGGAATTAGTGTCCCCAGGGTATGTGGCTTCTACCCAGTGCTCAGCTGTAGACATATGGGAATTCCTGTCTTATAAAATAATTGACATTGCTAGTGAACACATGTGCACTATCTGATTTGAAAGAATACGTGGCAATAGATGTCTGAGAACAAAATCAAGCCTCATGAACTTACAAAAATAAAGGGAAATAATTTCTGCCAACATTTTTTGAACTCTCCATTGTGCTTACTTTGGTTGGGATTTTATGAGAATAAAAGAGAGTGTTGATAAATGCAGTACATATTTCTCACTGATCCAGTATGTATTAGAATTCCTTATATAGAGTGAGATATTCAGTTTGTGATCTAGCCCAAAGCAGTAATGGTCAGCATATTACATTGCTGTTGGAGGAGCTCTGAGGGAGACTTTTATGGAGGGGAGTCATGGTCTGCTTTTGGTCTCTCCACTCTGTAGGGATAGAGTAAATTGTGATGAGTGCATGCTCTAATGTGTTTTAAAATTCACTGTTTTAAGTGATTTCCAAACTAGTTTTTACTAATGTACACAAAGAATTATTTAAAAGAAGCTATGAATGACTCTTCTATGAAAGTTTTGGAAATACGGTATTTATTTTCATGAGTATATATTTGTAAACTGTACCTGATGCCTGGTAGACTAGGAGCTTTATTTAAGTACTTTACAGCCTTGGATTGCAAAGACAAGTAGCATTACAAGACAGTAAATAAATAGCCTTGTTGCTCTAAGTTTCACATGTTGAGGTAGGGTTTTTAAATTTATGTAGATATTGGTATATGAAGATTTTTGGAATAACCTTTATGGACAACACTTAGATGCTTAATATGAATATGCAAAAAGCACAAATTGCTATGCAATAAATACACTGTTTTGAATCAGTAAAATATTAGTTCATATTAAAAAGTATGTTTTTCTTAGTATTGGCAGGGAGAGGTAATTTTTTTCTGTTAAATCAATTCATACAGTAGACAAAATCAGACAAGTTTTTTAGCACAAGAGTCCTTGAGTTCTGAAATAGAAGCAACAATCTTCAAAGCTAAATATGTGCTAAGGTAATTCCTTTAAATTTAACTTCAGTATGTTAATCAATTAGCCAGTCTGGGAGAAAAGGTGTTTAATAATAGCAAAGAAGGACATGAGGTTGGAAATCACAGCATGCCATAAAATCAGTATGTCAGTTGAATCTGGTTTTAGTTATGAAGCAGAGTTGAAAACTTTAGTTCCCAAGAGAGTAACTTCAGTTCATTTTTGAAGATACTTTGTGATCTCCTCTAAGGAAACAGAACTGAGAGCCAAAAACATTTTGGAAAAGTGTTTTCTCACTGATAGCCATATTGTATTATTTACTGATAGCTGTATGAGTTCCTTGTAGTAGGTGTGATTATTAAGTTCACCCATATAGGTTTCATGAGGACATTTGATGCACTGAACAAACTCTACTAAATCCTCATATATGCATGTATAGGATGTGTAGATTTTGATTATCCTCTTGAGGAGAGAAAGTAAGAGCAATTGTTGCAGTAATTGTGAAGATGTAAAGAAAAATTTTATTTTTCTACCACAGTCTGGTTCCATTCAGCTTATATTGGTGGATAAAAGTTTGTCTCTGATGTTGAATTAACAAGTTCATGAGTATGTTTCAGATGATTGCATGGGTTTTTTTAGGCAGGGTTTTAGTCTTGGGCTTTTATATATGGAAGATACAGTTCTTTTTATCTAGTAAGGTAATTCTTTGCATAACAGCATTCAAGAGAGGTAGCAGTTACTGAAATTATTGTTGATAGGGTCAGTAACAGCTAGGTTTTTTAGTCCAAATGATAAATAAGTTGCCTACAGATGTTATTGTAAATGTAGATTAGGAAAGGAATGCAATTATTTATAATTTTTTCAAAGTAGTTTGTAGAAGTTAAAATATTGTGGGATCAGTTTGGTGTCCATGGTCTGAGCAAAGTCTCAATTACAGAAAGTGAAGCTGGTTGTGAGATGAACTAAAATGCTGCTGAATTTTGGCTGGAGTTCCAAGTATTGGTGCTCTTGTGATTACTTAAGGTAGGTAACACCACTGTGTATGAGGTGGTGATATCTGTGGTAGCTAGGTTGCTGTTTATAGGGAAGTGGTTTCTGTAGTACAGTTTGTAAGATAATTCCTGTTGCATTTTGGAGAAAAGAAGACATTTGAGTGATAAGAGTTTTGAGGCAGCTTTTATGAATCATAGTAGTTCCTCAGTGAGCATATTAGCATTAGATACAATGGAGCAGTCACAGTTGCCTACCTGTAGATCATTGAAAGCACAGAAAGTCTCTTATATAGAGTAAGGAAGAGTCACTCTTCATTTACCTTGTGCAGTTTTTCTTGAAGATACTGAGGACTGGAAATTAAGTGTACAGAGTTCCTTGAGTTCCTGGTAGGCTACAGAGTTGACTGTTAGTCACATTGACATACTTTTTTTCAGTTTAATATTTTTGTAGCTCGTCCTTCATTGGCTAGTTTAATTATTGTTTTGTTGCCTCTTAAAGACTGTAATTTTTTCTCTCCAAGGCACAGAGTTTTGTAAAGACCATTCCTTATATTGCATCAGAATGAGTCAAAATTATTTCTGTTGCAACCACTTTGACTTTTAAGCATTTAATTAATTTGGTCCAATTAAGATGATTAAACATTATCCATATATTTATCTATTATTTTAACATTGCAGTGACACTCATCAAATGAAATATTAACAAAAAACCCTAGGTAGTTTATATGCATATTGTTCTTAATGAAGTAAGTTTTCCTCATGTATTTCCTTTTCTTGTAATGGCACTAGGGGCTGAAAAAGAACTGGGAAGAAGTGTATCGTGAATTTCAGGGTCTTTCGGTAGAAATAGACACCATACCCAAGAAGATATATAAAGAAAAGCTGGAATCACAGATGAAACAACTGGAGCATGACATAGAAGTAATTGAGAAGCACAAAGTTATCTACATTGCAAATGAGTAAGGACTGTTTTTCAAATATTGCCTCTTTCCTCCTTTTCTTTTTCTCTATCTCTACATCTCCAAGAAGTGCCCCCCTAAATCCTGAGAAGAAATTGACACCGCCAACTATTCAGAAGGAAATATTCAACTAATAAAAGTATGTAGCTTCTTAGAAAAGTTGTTGCGTATAGCTCTCATCTGTATAATTCACAAAACATTTTGAAATAAAATTCTTAGTTAAACTTTGAGTATAAAAACATTAATTTAATCTATTATTCTTTCTAATTATTAAACTACTAAGATTTCTATAAACATCATAGAAAAAGCATAAAAAATAGTTTCATATGTTTGGAGCACTTGTTTCCTTGCATAGCCAAAACAAAGTGAAATAATTGGCTGCTGAAACAGCCTGGTAAATATAACTTCAGGGTGGGATGGCTTCTGGACTAGTTATTAAAGAGCTGTTGTGCTTTACTTAAAAGCTTGAGTGGTTGTATTTCTAAACAGCTTGGCTTCTGCATAACATTTTGTGTACTCATTTTTTTGTTACCAAAACCAGTTTTTATGGTGGAAGCCCATAATAATATAGACTTCACGCAATACAGATACCACATGTCGCTTGCTGTGTGTGTTTATGCATAAATAATTTGGTAATACTATAGTAAATCTACCACTAAAGTAGAAAAATGTGTTTTGATTGCTATTATGTGTGTAATGTTAGAATGAAAGCAATATACTAGCATGTGAGTCAAGACCTAGGCAGAAATTATATCAGCATACTATAGTGCAATTATTTGCATAAAAAGAAAAATTGTTTTTCTTTCCTACTGCTTAACCTTTGCTTCAGAACACAGCTTTTTCTGTATGGTATCAATCATTACCACCAGCAGCTGTTGTGACATCATAGTATCTGACATCAGCACAGGATGAAGTAAAAAAAACTCAAATGAACTATTAAAAGCCAAATTTTCACGTACATTAAATTCCTTTCATAAATTTGTCAGGGAATGGCTTTGAAGACTTCACAGTGATTCTAGGCTATATTTCTTGTGCATCTTAAACTTCTCTATGACATGCACTAGGAAAGTGTGGGTGAGCAGGAATGTGTATTTTGTTCTTTGTAACTTACTGTTAAGCAATCATGTTTATTTTTGAAAGATATAAGCTCGAGGAAAGCTGTGGTTTTGTAAAATATGGATTCATTTATTGTTTACTCAAAAGAATGACTTATACTGTATATTTTAACAAAACCACACCAATTATAAGCACTTAATAACATGTCACATTATCTCCTAGTGAAGTACAAGATGCCTTTCTTAAGAAATGCAATATAATCAAACATGGCTGTTTCTTGTGGCTTAAAAAGCTAGATTTTACTCCAAAACAGCATGCATTCCCACTGCCTCACTCTCAGCTTTTAGTTACTCATAGATGATTTGGCTGAGTTAGGTTGAGGATCTGGATTTGGTTCTTCCATTTATCATCAGTGCTAACTTTATGGAAATGCAAAGTAGGTGATGGCCTATCCCAAAATTTGGGACAAGCAACTAGGCCACACTTGGAAACATTCATCATTCACCAGTAATAAAGACTGCTTTTTAAAAATGTCAGAAGGATATTAGTATATTATTGGGAAGTTAGGAAGTGAACAGGAAGGGATGCAAAAAGTATTCCTGCTTAACAGGAGGAGAGACTAAAGCCAGTGCACTTCTGTAGCTGAGTGGGCTGTCACTAGTTTCTTTCAACAGTACTGTGGGGGTTTTTTTGCATAAACCTCATATAGTGTTTTGCAGGTAGTTGCTGCCACACAGGATGTTCCCCTCTTGATACGTGTGAATAGCTTCTGTCACCCTGTGGGGAGGTTATAACTCCTGCCATCTATTTTGATGTGTATTCCATGCAACCTACCAACACTTCCGATTATGGAAAAAATATATTATAATGAAAACCATTGAAAATACACACAGAAGGATAACATTCTTACCCTTTAACTCTCTCTGGGAAGTTTGACAAAATTTACAGAATCTGAAGAATGTAACTCTGTATATGTTCAGGAAATGCCAATAATTGAAGGTGTAACGTTCATGAATCAACTAATACGTAACATCAGTATAACTAAAGCAAAAAGGTGAGTAAACTCAATTGTTCTGATAGAATTGTTCCTTCATAAAAGATATTAAATATTAACAGAAACAAGTCTGTCCACAGGCTAAAAAGTAGCACTACCAGTTGAAACGTTCTCTAAATTCACTAGTCAATTACTGATAATCAATGAAATAATGAGAAAGAAAATCAACAAAATGCTTCTAGTACTTCATAATTATCAAACTGGTATTTTTAAATGGTCCATATTAAATTGGATAACCATCACAAAACACATGCTAAACGGGATATGAATGCTGTGTTGGTCAATAAGAGTTATGTTGCCACAAACTGAAGATATTTCCTGTTGGAAGTTGTGCATGACAAAACTGTGTATCTATTTTTTAAAAATAGCAACATGAAATTATGATAAATATCTCACTGGCTGTTCTTCAGAATGGAACTATTTATATCCAGGAAGGATGGGATCAGATATGGCATCATCACAAACACAGGGAGTTCCTGATCCTATGGCTCCAATAGAGCTGCCTCGAGCAAGCATCAGATCTGACAGGAGCATATGGGCTCCATGTGGCTGGTCTCAAGGCACAGTGGTTTCTTGGACTATACATGAATTCCTGGGGACTAAGTCTGGGACAGTTCCTCAAAATCTTCCTTGCAGAGGGGTAACCTCATTCCCCTCACGAAACAGTAAGGGCAAAATTCTGTGGGAGAAATAATATGGGATAAATTCCTCACTGATTTAATTTTACTCAGTCTCTGCATGTGGGTTTTATTGTAGGAGGGTATGTTCTGGCCCTTTGTATATTTTTGTGAAAAACTGGTATCACAAACTGCTGCTGTGATCGCTCTGCCACAAAGCTAAAATCTAGTCCTTTCACTGGGGTATGTTTCAGGGAAAAGAACATATCTAACAATTTCAGCCCTAATGAAGGCAGACATCTTTCAGATAAGAAAATTTCACATATATGCAGATTAATGGGAGTCCTAGATAAATGCTAGTCCTAGTCAATGCTTTCATCTTCGGCTTTATGATGTTTATTAATAATATAATTACAGGAGAGACAGGTGGCAAAACCTATTATTAAGGTTGCCTGACATTTCCCATAGTCAAGGAAGCCAGCTGCTGAGCCCTGCAGCTGATTGGGACCATCCACCCCAGTAACTAGAGGCGTATTGAGCCTGACCAAGCTAAGGAGGACTGGCCATTTCTCCCCATGAGTGGGCATCCAAGGTAGTGATGTATACTTGACTGCTGAATGCCTAGATTGTATTTTTTTTTCATTCTGTCTCGATCTGGCTCCAGGTCCTTTTTGTTATGTAATGTTATGTAAATAAAATGTGAGTAAATTCAGGATTTTCATCCTCCAGGCTAAGCAGTGGCATTACCGTAGGAATCCAAGGTGAGCTGAGTTTCTTGTTTGTGTTTTTTGCTTTACTGTTTAAAGGGTGCTGAAGTAAATGTGACTTCCATTTCACCACATTATAAAAAACACACTTCATTTTTTCTTCTAGACTGTACCTCCAACAAATGGTTGTAGACAAGCAGGCATAGCCAAAGAGTAGACTACATTCATGTCAGCTGGTCTTCTTGATGCTGCTATGAGGATGAACTCCTGTTCAGTTACAGTACTAGCCTGTGTTGTTAATTCGTTATTCCATGCCTGCCTCCACATTGACTCCACAGCATGGAGAAATTCACACAAACATGCAAACACTGGAATAACTTTGTCTTCAAATCCTTCCTCGAATGTTCTTTGCAATGGTGCCCACCAAGAATTTAACAACAGCTGAGCTGCTGGTGAGCTGAGATTAGGGCTTATCTTGCTGACCTGTGCAGTTTCCTTGAACTCCCCTGGCACTGTAGCCAGTCATTTCTTGTCTTAGGCTTAGATTGTAAGTTATCTGTTGTGTGGATCATCTTTTTCTCTCTTTGCTTAGTGTCTGACACAATAAAGTTTTTGTCTGTAAGTAGAGCTTCTACGTGCTTATAATAATATTAAATATGATCATCTGGGGGATGAATTAAGACCATGCAATAAAGGGAACAGATTCAAGTTGTTTACTAAAAGGATCTGTTTTCCAAGAACCCTCATCTCATTTGTTTCAGCAACTGGAAAGTAGGAGCTGAAGGAAGAGAAATGAAATGTAAAGCACTTAACTTATTCCCTAGAGCAATATGATTTATTCATATCTTTGTCATAGAATGTTTTTGAAATGCAACTGTAAATGACTTATACCTGGCTTTTTCACTGGTAGCCATTAATACTGCATTTCTCATTTTTGAGGTTCCTGAATTCTGTGATTTGAGCCCATATGTTTTAAATACAGGATATATGTGCCTAAAGTTAGAAGCTATGCTTTGAACCTAGACAGCACTATATAATAGTTTGAAAGCTATTGTCTCAAACTGGTCACTCAAAATTAATGAAAATAATGTTTAAATTACTCTTGCTAGGTGAGAGCCCCATATGGAAATTTCAGGTGACTCAATCCTCTAATTCCCAGAGCTGCTGTAAAGATAGACAAGTACCTCTAGAACTGTTCCCATATTGCTTCGAGGGTCGTATTAAAGCTGAGGAAGCAATGTAATAATTCTCTCTTCAGAGGAAAAAAATTCAGTAGTGTTCAACATGTGGCCCCAAGCACTGCACAATGAAGAAACAACCACATTTTGCTGTTTGCTCAGGAAGAATGGTCTGTCTTTTACACAAACAATAAAATTAGCAATCGTCTAAATCCAGCATTCCAGCACCCTTAGGGAGTGGGTCATTCTGTGCAGCAACAGAGCTCAGGGGTTGGCTGGCCATGAACATTTAGTGTGCCTACGCTATAGGAGAACTTGCTGGACCAGATTCTGCTTTTCAATACACTTTTGTTACTGCACTGTTTATTCTAGGCAAGCTGTGAAGTATACAAAATTACATCAAAGACAACTGAGCTATTTTGGAGAGAGAAAAAAAACAACCTTAAACTGTTATTCGTTTACTTGTTTAAAACACTTGGAATTCTTTTGTTTTGCAGATTTTCCCAAATTTGCTGTAGTTTATTAAAAAAAAAAAAAAAAAAAAAGAGGGATGAAGCCAACTGAACAACCTCCTTTCAAAAGAAAACAAGCTCTTAACAGTTAAATTCATTATATTGGGTGTGACCCACTATATATTTACAATTCCCTGACTAGTTTTCATGGCTGTGCGTGATGAATTTGTCATAGGATATGATGTAAGCAGCATTTCTTAAAAATAATGCTTTACCATTCCAACATCAATGCTTCTAAATAGCTGGTTAGAGGAAATATTTGCATAGTATTATGAGGGAAATAAAGTTTATTCTAGTATTAAAGGACAAGAGGAAATTTTTGTTTGTATTTTTTTCAGCTATAAAGAACTCTGTATTAGTAACACGAACCTGAAAAGCAGGAAGAGTATCTTCAGGAGCCAGGAAATTGCAAAGTGAAGCCCTCGCTGCTCTAGTCTGGCACAGTGAGATTAATAACAAACAAAATTGTAGTTTTGTATTAAAGATGTTTATCATAGACCAAATAAGTCAAAGCCCAGAATTCTGTCAAGCAGTGCCTAACACTGATTTAAAGGTCATAAAAAATTAAAAAACAGACTAACATCTTGAATGGTAGCTTTTAGCCATTTTCCTGATATTGGTTATTGTAGTTAATTTTCAAAGCCTAAGTCAGTGTCATAGACTCAGTACAGGTTAATTGTGATAGCTAAATGCTCTGAGCTTCCCTTGTGGATCTTAGATGCTGCAATTGCTTTAAAGTTGAACTTTCCAATTCCTCAACGTGCTAATTCTGCTGAAATTGAAGGTGGACAGAAGCTAGATTCCAGCTTGCAGTGCCACCTCATCTCCTACTGTAGTATAGTAGTCACAAAGGGGAAGTATGGCATCTATACTACTGTACATGGTAGGATGCTACCTAGCCCTGCCTAATTGGACAGCTTTTCCTACAGTCTCCCTAGGTTCTTGAATGTAGAGGAACAGTTTGAAATACTGGTTCATGTTCTCCCAGATGTCTGTAACACTGTCTGGCAAATATGTTCTGCTGCACTCAGCATCTTCAGCAGTCACCCTATGGACTGGGTAACTGCCTCAGGTAATGCAAAAGAACTCAAAATTCTGGAATATATTAAAACTGGATATGAAAGCAATTTAGAATTGCTTTCAACATGCCCTGAAGTACTGTATATGCTAGACTTTTGTTTTTTATATTCTCTTCAATGATCATTTTACCCAAAAACGTCTTTCTCTGCAACAACTGGGGGGGGGGTCGCTTACCCTGTAACCACTAAGAAAAGCAGGTTTATGCTTGATAAGATTGTTTACAGTTCTGCTGTTCATATAACAGCTGCAGCAACAGGCAGAACCAGAATAAGAGCTCTTGCCTCATCCCCTAATTGGCAAGCTTCTATCTAGGTAAGCCATACCTCTTGAAATATTCAGGATTTTCATGCTTTTCTTGTCTATTTTTGGTGTTTACATATTAAAGTGAGTTGTCAAATGTTTAACTTCTTGGGAAGAGAATACATAATGGAGTTGCAAAGGCCAATAGGTAACTCCATGATGTTTGTCTTGGACTGCTTTCTTGATATATCCCTGCCCCCAACCTTCTATTTTTAATATTTCTTTACGTTAGGGTTGTGAAAGGGTGGATACTGCATGTCCTGCTTTTATTAGTAACAAGGTAAGAAAGGAAAAGATGTGTAACTGAAATTATAAAGTTTGGTCTATACAGGCCCAAGATATAAATACATTCAAAAGGGATTTGCATATAAGCCTTAACTCTGCTTTGTTTCTCTGTGTGTCACTTCTTCCATCTGCTCCTTTATGTCTTTTGGCTATGTGTTCAGACCTACTTGTTAGTATGATCTACGCTATTTTCTTTTTGTTCTTTCCCCCTTTGATCATTTCCTATGGTTGTATATCTAAAAGTGTTTATTCTTTTCCTCCTATTTTTAGTTTATAAACAAACAGCTAAACAAAGATAATAGAAGCATTCTTCAGAATGCTTACAGTCTTTTTCACAGTTAAGGCCCTAATACCATGTTTTAAATAATCATACTTTGTCCCTAATTAAAAAATGTTTTGAAAATCTACTGTAAATTCATTCATTCTACACCAGTTCATACTGTAAAAAAACAATGTAAACATTCAGTAAGTACTTATACTTCCATAGCAAAATCCTTAGCAGTTTTATTTCCATCATGCACAAAGAACCTCATTAATTCTGGTTTCTCTTAATTCTGTGGGTTTACAGAACCATAAATTTGTCTCATTTGCAACAAAATTTAAAAAATTTATTACATTTTATGCCAATAAAACAATCTGACATGGAGAAGAGCGACTTTGTGGATTGGACCGGTGGCTGCTGATAGCAGCACTACCCTTCAAACTGTACCCCAGCTAAATTTATCTAGTTTTTCATTTCCATATTCTTATTTATTGTTATTAGCAAGACATGACACTTCATTACACTTCTTAAGTGAGCCCTGTAAAATTGTTGGAAGAGAAGAATACCAAAAGGAAGACTTGATAAAATGCAGTCATCCAACCTTGACAGGAAGAACAAACATTTCCTGCTTAAGTTTTTCAGCACAATGCCAGGGGAATTTATTTTTTAGTATCTTGTTCATGTTAATCTTTTTCAAATTGTTAAGCTTCTGTCTGTGGTGTAGTTAGAACAATCTCTTGTATTGCAGTGGTTTGATAAAGAATGTGGTTAAAAAAGACAGAAAACTCTGTAATAGTAACCCAACTAGTCCAAAAGGTAGAAGAAACCAGTACTCATACAGCCGTGGCAAAATTAATTTGAGTTTCTAGCTGTAATCCAAACAGCTTCAGAACTATAGTGGCAAAATTAATTTGAGTTTCTAGCTGTAATCCAAACAGCTTCAGAACTATAGAGCCCAGTTCTGTGATATTTATGCAACAGCAGCTTTATCTGTAACGTGGCAGTAACTGAAGCAGATTGCATTAGCTTTAGGGTGAATGTGGCTTTAGAAGGGGTTCTTGCCCACCTCCAAGCAAGGAGAATCTTCAAATCTTGAAAAGTGATAGTGGATACAAATCAGACGCATTTAATCCTGAAGTTTAGATGAAACATTAGACTATCTTTCTCAATAGTTATATGAAATGTTGACATGCAATTGAAATGCAAAAATATTTAGGGATTTTGCCCATTATGAAAATCTATATATTTTACAAAAATATTTTTATTTACTTTATGTAGGTTTGTACAAGTCTGTATATGCTGTTTATCAAATTCACTACTTTTTATTAAGTTTATTTTAAAGCACTGTGAACAGGAACTATTTTTTCCAGCATACCTCAGTCTTTATATACAGGCATCACTTCCGAGGCAGATATATTCTGGAGTTGGCCTCTGTCATTTTGCGAACCTGGTCTTCTGTTCTTTCAGACATGTTGTCAATTGTGATAGTTCTTCTAAGAGTAGTTCCTTAAGCCACCAAATAGCAAACAAATCTGTCTTCATATAAGAAACAAAGCGTTTATCACAAGATAATTTTCAGTTGCTTTAGTACTTAGCCAGTACTTAGCCAGACTTTAACTGGTGATTCATTTGTAGAAGCCTTCTTAACACCAGAGTCCTAAGCTATTAATTGTCCTATCAGTTCTAATGTAAGTGCACTAACAGGATGCACCTAAAAACCAGCCCACACTGGACACCAAACTCCGAGTGTAGACATACCCATAGTGTTCTCTGGATTCATCTTATGACTTGTGGCCTACAAGTCTCAATGACTACATTCTAGAAAAGTAGTGCACCAAATGGAAGTGTCTTCCTACTGTATCGGTAAGAGCCCCTCAGGTATCACTAAGCATATTTCATTACGCCCGGCAACTTTTTCTTCCTTTAATAATATCTAGTATAAGAAAGGCAGAATTCTATCAGTTGTATATTTAACAGATAAATACCAGAAATCATAACCAACTTTCACTTTTAAGAAAGTGAAAAGCTGCAATTTTACCCGCAGTGGACTGAGAGGCTGTTAGCATTTTTCCCAAAAGATAGGATACAAAAAGAATAGAGCAAGTCCAAATTTGAACTTCTTGTATGGGAATGTAAAGGTAGACAATGGTAAGAGCAACCCAAGAGAAGAAACAAGCTCCTTCTCATCTGTGAGGCTGTGAAAGCAAAATAATAATAATTTTAACAGAAATGGATGGGGGATGGCAGAAGGCTGCACGGTTCCTGATCTGTTTTCCTTCTACTGGCCAAACCGCATGAGCAACATGGCGGCAGGCTGAAGGCATTAGGAAGACATGGCTTGCTCCAGCATGTACACAGTGGTGGGGAAGAAGGAGCACCAGTTCAGAAGTCAGCAAGGATGAAAAGCAAGATTAATGGACTATTACAAGTTTGCTTTCTGGCATCCTTTTTTCTCCCTAGAGTATAAGCAAAAACCTGTTAAAATGTCAGTTTAACCCACAGCCGCTCAATCTTATCCACTCTTTTATTCAGCCCTGGCCTCTTACCTAGCTCTGTCCAAACCTTTCCACCATCCTGCCAGTCTGTCACTAGTGCTGGCTTCTTCAAGCCGTACCTACGCCTGTAGCTGCTTCCACCTCGTATCCCACTTCGTGGGCAAGGCTAACCCGCCGGCAGACACCGCTGTGCCCCGCGCAGTGCTTTCTGAACACCTATCCCACCCGTGCCTCTCCATACAGTTTAGCTTACGCGTTACACTCCGGATTTCCTCTCCTCTTTAGAGACCTTTAGCAACTAAGCCTGTCTTGTCACGGCATAAGAAAAGCTGATGAGTGCCTGTCTGGTGAGCCCCGGGCGCCGGCGGGCACACCGCAGGCTCTGTTCCCCAGGGAGGCGGGGGGACCGGCCCCAAGCAGAGGGGTGCAGCGCCAGGCCCCCGGGCCGGCCCCCTCGGCACCCCACAGCCCGGCGGGCGCCAGGCTCCTCGGCACCTTCCCCCGCCGCCGCCCGCCGGGGAGCAGCTGCGGGCGCAGCCCGGCCCGCGGCACGGCTCCAGCCCCGCTCCCCCGGCCGTCCCCGCCCCGCCGCGCCGCGCCGCAGCCCCTCGGGCGGGCGCGCAGGAAGATGGCCGGGCGAGGCGGGAGCAGCGCGGCGGCGCGGAGCAGTGGAGGCCGCGGCGTTGTGGTAAATGCAAAGCGTCGCCCGGCCCGCCCCGGCCGCTCGCCCCCCGCGGTGCGCGATTCGCCTACCCCCCCCAGCCCCCTTCTCCGCCGTTCCTTCCCGCCCTCCGCCGCCATCGCTGCCGCAGACCCCGCGCCGCCCGCCCTTCAGCGCGGCTCCCCCGGGGCTGTCGCTCCCGCAGCGCTACGTGCTTGACTCCCCGCGCCTGCCCGGCCCTTCCCTGACGGTCCCCGGCACCGCTGCGCTCCCTGCCTTGCCCCTCTGCCCGCCCCCCCCCGTCCCCCGCCTCGAGGCCGCCGCCAGCCCCCGCCTGACTCCTCACGTCCTTCCCGCCCGCGGAGCCACCCTGCGAGGGTCCCCGCTCGCTCCGGGCTCGCCCGGCCGGCCCTTGGGCCGCGTCCCCTCACCCTGCTCCCGTCCCCGCGCTTGCGTCCCCTCACGCCTCAGCCCGCCGTCCCCAGCCCTGCTGGGGCTGCCGGAGGGGGACGGTGCCTGGCCCTGCCCGCGGGCTGCGGCGGGAAGGTGCGTGTTGAGCTCCCCGGGCTAGAGGCAGGCAGGGCCGGCCGGCTCCCCAGGCTTCACCGGGCTGTTGGCTCCCACCGTGAAAATACGGTCCTGAATTACCCGGAGCGGCGGCTGCGGCTGTGCGTTGAGATCAGGATCCCCAGGGATCCCGGCGTGTCTGGCTCTCACCGAAACGCTTAGAGGCCTTTGAGGATCTGAGAGGGCCGTAAAAGCACGCTGTTAGACAGCCCTTTAGTCTTCCGCGGTGGGAAAAAGCCCGAACTTTGGCAGTGCGTTTTGAGTACCTGTGGGGCTGAATAAATTATGCAAAAATGAACAAATATGCTCCTTATTCTGAGGGACAAACCAGATTTTCCTGTGAAGCAAATACCATCACTGCCACCACGTTAGGTACGCTCTTATTTCATTGTAGCACTGGGATTTTAACCGAGTTGCAGAACAGCCACCCAGACTGTGGCCCAGAGCTGAGCGCTCCGTGTAGGCAGCGGTTACACCCTATCCACGCCAGCGTTCCCTCCATCCCCCTTGCAAAGAAACCCGTCGCTGTGTGTTCGAGCTCTGTCTGAAACCGCCGCGCATCAACAACCTCTCCTGACACCTGTGTCATAAATGACATTTTTAAAGTGGGTGACTATGTTTAGCACCAAAGCGAAGATATTGCAAAGGAGGAAATGAATGCTCATAACCATGTTCTGCTTGATTTAATTTCTTCTGCTTGCTACACACATGCGCTCCCTAACGCCCCCCAAAACCAACCAAAAGTAAGGCCAGTGCAGTTTGATTTAAGTTTACAAAAGCTGGATTTTGCTTGGTGCTTGCTCCCTTATTTTATACCAAAGCAGAATCCAGGTCATTGTTGCTTTGAAGCAAGTACTGTGCTCAAACCTCACATGGACCCACTTTGCCAGACAACAAAACTAGCAATGTTCTTCCAAAGGCGTTGCAATTGAATGTCTCCAGCTTCTCTTACGCCTCAAGGGAATGCTTTCCAGTATTGCCATGTATTTGTACTCCTTTTTGTATATATTCACATCTACTTTTTAAAGACCTACTGAAGAATTTCTGCTGGGCTGCTTGAACATGGCAAGCCTGAACTTTAAAAATAGCTCTTTCTTTCACTGTAGGACTTTTTTTACACACTTGTGTACCAATATATTTAGTATATATATTTATTTATCCAGTTGAATACTCTCTTTTTATTAAACAATCACAAATGTTTCCTTCATATTTTCAAGGGCTACAGCCAGAAGTAAATAGAAGTTGAGTTTAATTTGGGGCAGATATTTTTTGATTCTTAGCTGTGAAACTGAGGATAATTGCACTTTTTCTTTATTTCTTTATTTTTTTTTTTTTTTTTTTTTTTTAAATCAACAGGCTGAATGCTCATAAAAATTAATGGTTACTTGAAAATGTCCATAGCATAATGCTGTGAATAACTTCAGGGTAAATGAGAATTTCTAAGCCTTATTGTTGGGAAGTGCCTGTTTAAAAGAAAGAAGAATATGGAATAGGCTTATTATATTAGAAAAATAATTAATTAGAAAGTACATGTGAATTTAATCTTACTTGTCAAATGCCAGTGAGCACTTATAAATGAGAACGTCTATATTATTGCAAAGTGATGCAGTTTATGTTCTAATCAAGAGAACCAGAAGCATAGATAGGAGAATCAAAATTCCATCCTGATCCTGTTTCATAAAGGACTTATTGTAACCTGAGTAAAAGCTATTGGTTTGTATGAATTCTGAAGCAGTTTCCATCCATTTAGTGTGATCTTCTGCATCACACTAAAAAACATGCAATTTGATGAGAATGCATAAGTAAGCAATACTGACAAGGGTTCTTAGTGGGTGTTTATAGTACTTACGCAATTTAAAGCACTATCTGAAATGGTTTCATTTTATGTTAAAACGCTTTT
Organism: Aquila chrysaetos chrysaetos; assembly: GCF_900496995.4. Classification (NCBI taxonomy): domain Eukaryota; kingdom Metazoa; phylum Chordata; class Aves; order Accipitriformes; family Accipitridae; genus Aquila; species Aquila chrysaetos. Next base: position 59,947,459 of record NC_044006.1, on the reverse strand, counting down.
GAACAAAACCATTCCAGACAGTTCATTGCTACAAAATGTTTAAAAAGTGTCAGCTACCCTTATGTACTGAAAATGAAGATTGCAAAATAGGCTTCCCAGGCCTTCTGCATCAGTGTTTCTGGAGCAAGATTTGCCTCTAATTAAAAACTTTGCCAAGCAAGATATTTATAATCTCCTGTTTCTATAGAAATGAGAAACATAACTAAGTAACTTTTTTCTTATGTAGTTTCAAGGCTTGTGTAAGTCAGGGGAAAAGCTTTCATTGATTCCAGTGATCTCCGAGTCATGCTCTTTATGGGCAAATGTTTGGTAGTAGTTACCAACAAAAAACTTTTTTTGATACAGAAACTGTTGGGCAGAGTTAAAAAAACATGACAGTCGAGGTGTATGTAGCTGTCAATGAATATGCAAAAAAACCCCAACCAAACAAAAATCCATGAGGCAGAACATTGTTTCAGTACAGCATGAGGCAGGGCTACACCTAAGTTCAAGAAGACTAGATGAGGAGGAGCAGCTCAACAACAAATATGTTGTGTTAGCCTAGATATTTTTAAGACATGGTTTATTGCTCTACTACATGAAATCAGAAGCAGAGGTTAGTTTCAGTGACAGTCCTTTAACAGCTAGATTTAGCAGAAATGCCGTTAAGACGTGCACTTGACAAAGGCGGGTTTCTCACCATTTATCCTTCTACTCAAGGTTCATGTGGCCAAGCTGTAGAAAGAAGACAGACAGTATGTGACTTGAGGAACATGGTTCTAAAGCAAACCTGTTAGGTTTCACTTTTTGTCCTGAACCAGTACTGAAGCAAATCTTCGTAATGATTCCAAGATACCTTGTGAACCTGTGGGTCTTGTCTTTCGTAAGGAATTGTGAAAATTGTTGGCTTGGAGTTTCTTTAGTTCTTACGCTGATGACTTTGCATCTTCATAGCTTTCTGAAGGCTTTGCCTGTTGGCTGATTTTTGCCCTACTTAATCTCTACTGCCATAGTATGCTGTGGGATCTCCTAATTGTTGTATCCTGATACTTATGAAACTAACATATATTAAATCTGTAAAATATTTTTTCTGTAAATGTCTGAATTTACAGACTAGCTGATAGTGAGGTGAGATGCAAACATTTTGTAATCACTTATCTTTGATGACTTATCGAAATTAAGAACCTCACCTTTGGCAAGAAGTACAGTCTTCCACTGATTTGTACAGATACCATCCATGAACCACATAATTTATTCTCCCTATGTGCTGTTTCATCTGTAGAATATTTATTTACTTATGTGTGACTTTAAAATACCTTAAGACTTTTAATCCCACTGTCTGAATCTCCCATTGGAGAAGCCCTTCTTACTAGTAATCTTACATTTGCATTCCGAGTTTGAAAGTAGTAAGAAACTTACACTTGCTACTAATTTACTATTAAATATCCTCTTTCTATCTAGTTGTTTGTAATTTCAGGTGAAATTTCCCAGTTCTCTGGGGAAAAAACTGTAGCATTTGATTTCTGAAATATACCGAGAAGCAAAATAATTAATAGGAAAAGTGAAATAGTGAATTATAACTGGAACAGGGTATGTCATATGATTAATTCAGCCAATAGAGTGTACTAGAACACTGATTTTATATCAGTTACATATTGTCAAACACCATGAAGTATTCTTAACAGTACTATTTGATATGCAGATTTCAGACAATTGGCCCGGATACAGTCTGGATTTGTTCACTTATCCTCAGCACTACTACGGAGATCTGGAATATGTGCTCATACCTCACGGCATTATTGTTGACAGGTATGTGTAGTTTGAATGTTACTAAATAAATTCTTTGGTCAGTAGTATTATTCTTTTTTATAAAGCCTGTCATTCACAGGCAGTGTGTATAACATTTGTCCTAAAATATTATATTAGCAGTTATAAAAATACTTTTATTTATTTAATTTGGAAAGTAAATAAATGCTTGAAGGTTAGGAAATGCTAGACTTGTAGTTGCCTTTGCAACTCACTGTCTAATTTCTTTCACGTAATTTCTGATTTGGGCGTTGAATTAAACAGAGGTCCCACAAAAAGGAGAGTGTGATCACATAGTGAAATTGGCATTGGAATGTAAATTACAAGAGAGCTGAACCGCAGGTCAAAGGGCAAGTACAAAACTTTGTATATAGTTATACTTGAATGTCCCACTTGCACTCTAACCATCCTGTCTTTTTAATATAAAAAGGATGTGGTGGGTTGACCCTGGCTGGGTGCCAGGTGCCCACCAAAGCTGCTCTATGACTCCCTCTCCTCAAATGGACAGGGGAGAGAAAATATAATGAAAGGCTTATGAGTCGAGATAAGGACAGGGAGAGATCATTCACCAATTACCGTCACTGGCAAAACAGACCTGACTTGGGCAAAATTAATTTAATTTATTATCAATCAAATCAGAGTAGGGTAATGAGAAATAAAACCAAATCTTAAAACACCTGCCCCCTACACCTCCCTTCTTCACAGGCACAGCTTCACTCCCGAATTCTCTACCTACTGCCTCCCAGCAGCGCAGGAATGGGGGTTACGGTCAGTTCATCACACGTTGTCTCTGCTGCTCCTTCCTCCTCAGGACAAGGACTCCTCACACTCTTCCCCTGCTCCAGCATGGGGTCCCTCCCATGGGAGACAGTCTTCCACGAACTTTTCCAACATGGGTCCTTCCCATGGGCTCCAGTTCTTCATGAACTGGGTCCCTTCCACGGGATGCAGTCCCTCAGGCACAGACTGCTCCAGCGTGGGTCCCCCGTGGGGTCACAAGTCCTGCCAGCAAATCTGCTCCAGCAGGGACTCCTCTCTCCACGGGTCCGCAGGTCTTGCCTGGAGCCTGCTCCAGCGTGGGCTTCCCACGGGGTCACAGCCTCCTTCGGGCATCCACCTGCTCCGGCATGGGGTCCTCCCCAGGTTGCAGGTGGATATCTGCTCCACCATGGACCTCCACGGGCTGCAGGGGGACAGCCTGCCTCACCGTGGTCTTCCCCACCACGGGCTGCAGGGGAATCTCTGCTCTGGTGCCTGGAGCACCTTCTCCCCCTCCTTCTTCACTGACCTTGGGGTCTGCAGGGTTGGTTCTCACACATGTTCTCATTCCTTCCTCCTAGCTGCAGTTTCTATTGTGCAGGGAATTTTTCCCTTCTTAAATGTGTTACCCTAGGGGTGCTACCACCATTGCTGATGGGCTCAGCTTTGGCCAGCGGCAGGTCCGTGTTGGAGCCAGCTGGCATTGGCTCTGTTGGACGTAGAGAAAGCTCCTCACAGCCTCTCACAGAAGCCACCCCTGTAGCACCCCCCACTACCAAAACCTTGCCGCACAAACCCGATACAAAGAAGAAAAAACTACATTCAATTATGTACAACTTTGGCAACTCCCCAGTACAAATGCCGATTAACCTAATGGTTCCTGACTGCACCATTGACTTCTGCCATTCAGCACAACCAAAAAGTGTGTCATGGGCTGTTTGGGTCCAGATGCTAGGTTTGGAGGGTGGCAGTGGTAAAACTTGATCATCACTCATTCCTTACCTTGTAGTAGTTCCTGTGTGCTCTCAGTGTAGGCATTTGATGGTGCTTTGGTATTTGTGGTAGTCCAGCTCAGTGTTCATGGTCAGTTATTGTTTTGACATGCTGTTAAAAATCTTATGAAAAAGTTACAAAATGGTAATTTTCAACAGTGTATTTATTGGGAATTTCATGGGACATTTTCAGCCTGCAGCTCTCTACCTACCACATTTAAACAGCCAGTTGCAAGTACTGAAATTGTTGGAACTCCTTGAAAGAAGATTGTAAACAGCCATCATAAGGAAGAGTTATGACTCTTGTATTTGTTTTTAAATACAAGCTTTCTTTCCTTGCCTTTTCAGTTACCATTGTGTTTAATTTTTCATCTCTTTTGGTTAGAGTCGACTGACACTTAATTCCTCTTTTTTAAATAAATATGTTAGAACTTCAGTTCTCATAGAATTCAATATAAATTTGTTTGAAGTAAGCATTGAACTACAGTTTTGGTTTTATACTCCAGCAGAATGAACTCCACTGTTTTTTCTTACTCCAGCAGAAAAGACTGATTCTGTTCTAATGGAAAAGGACACAGAACTGAATATATTGTGATCATGCAAAATTTTCATGTAGGAAGAAGGCTCAGCACTTAAAAAAATTATCTTGTCAGTTGGTAGCAATTAAATATAGGTTAAAAAACTGGTATGTTTTTATTTAGAAATTGAAATGAGTACATTTTTGTCTATGCTGGAGTTCATGCTCTTCTAAAATACAAAGTGGTCTTTGGAATTTTTGGAAATTTCAGCTCCTCAAACAATCTGAGGAAGAATATAAGAAAAATGAAAATCACCAGAGAAATGTTTCCTCTTAATGAGAGGCTTTCACCATTATGCTCAGACTTGATAAAAGATGATAAAGACTGTTTTACTAATCTGCAGTGAAATAATTGAAAGTCTTTTACTAATCTTCATTCTTATATCAGGAAAAGGATTTCTGTATTTGAGGTCAAACAAGATGATCTAATGATATCTTCTATTTTTTCAAATCTAAAAAATACTGATTTTTGCTATATGAAATTTACTTGAGCATTGCAAATACAAAGATGCAAAAATGAAGTGACAGCTTTTGCTCATAACTAGTATATTATCTTCAGTTTAGAGCTTATTCTTTAGTACATGCGCATACGTAGATTTCACTAAAGTTCAATGTATTTATTTAGTGGCAAATGCATTCCCATTCCTCCCACAGTGGGTAGAGAAAAAAAAACACAAAAAATGTAATCATGAAAGACATGGGATAAATTATAGGATCCTGTCAAGAAGTCCACTCTCATTGAAACTACTGATATAATTCAGAGAGCTATCAAAGAACTTGCCTGTGAAAGCATTTACAGAAAATAATGCACTGAGCTGTTTTTCCTCAAAACATCAAAAGATATTGTTCAGTTTTCTGTTGATACCTACTTTACATCTAGAAATGACCTGGTACCCTGTTTTAGGTCTAGAAATGCCATCTACCTTGTTCTTTAGAAAGCAAAGCTACTGAAGAAAAGCATTCATGTTTATTATTTTTATCTTGAAAATTTGTGTACTATCGTATGGCAGAAATGTGTATCTTTTGGTTTCAGTCATCTGCCATGTTGTGTTTGCAATGCAGAATTGTCAGAGAGAAGAGAAAACAAGCCCTGCAATTCCAGGTTAACTACAGCATAACCTTGATTATTCTCATGGTGTGATCTTGAACAAGTCACTTCAGCTCTTTGCACTCTTCTTTTTTTGCTGTATTAAATAGTGCTAATGTACACTGTTTATAAAATTTTGATTAATGCTATATTTCTTTATAGTATTTGTGTATATTTTTATTAAAATTGTAGGGGTAGCATCTTCCAAAGCCTATCAGTGTGAAATATTTCTAATAATTGTCTTCCCTATATTTCACTTAATTTATTGTTCTTGTGTAGTACTAACATAACAAGTTAGGGGATTTTACAGGAATATTTTATATTGATGTTTCCTGTGAGGTAAAACTGAAGGCTAAGTTGCATTCTTTACTCCAAAGTCTCTGAAATGCTTATAAATTCAACATATGCTGAATATGCATAACTGGGGAATTTATGCATTTAAGGTTAACAAGTTTGATTCACGTGCTTTGCATCTTGTATCCATCACTCTATATTGGCCTACTGTGAACTTGATCCAAACCCAGTCAAATCAAGTCAAGACACGTAAACAGACTGTCAGTCAAGCTATATACTCACCATAGTGTTTCTTTGTAACCCCATGGAAAGCATACCATGAACTTAGAGAATCTGCATCTAATGTTATTTTATCCTTAATTTTTTTTGCCCCAGGACAGAACGATTGGCCAAAGATATTATGCAAGACATTGGAGACAATGATATTGTGGTTCTCTGTGTCCTCAAAGGTGGCTACAAGTTCTGTGCTGACCTTGTGGAGCACATCAAAAATCTCAGCAGAAATTCAGAAAGGTTCATCTCCATGAAAGTCGATTTTGTTAGACTGAAAAGTTACCACGTAAGTCAACAACTTATTTATGTAGATTCTGGTTGTATGTTCATAACAAATAGTGGAGTTTTGTAAATGGGAAATTTATTTTTTTTCCTCCAAATTATAAGAAACAGTGTGAAAAATATTTTTATTTGAAAAACCTGTGAGGTTTTCTTTCAAAATATTTGCTCATGTCCCTTCATACTTCATGGAAAGTATGAATGAGGATATGAAGCATCCTCAAGCTGTAGTTTTTTATTTAGTCTGTCTTCACTTTTGGACGGAAAATTATTCAAGTTTCCATCATGTAAAATGTCGGCGTGTTGTTTGTTCTCAAAATCCTCAACAGTTCTGTCAAGTTTATTCCATGTTACTTCATTTTCCACCCCCACCTCCACATAGTCTGGCATAACTGCAACATGATAAATCTATGTCTTATTCTAAATGTTTAATGCTAAGTAAATAAAATGCTTTCATCTTCATAACACACAGTTTACATAGTAGCTAAATACACCACTAGATGTTGATAGTGTTTTATAAGAAAATGAAACAAGCCATTGAACCAAATCCAGTGTTGAATTAAGGATCAAGACTTCCTGTTATCTTCAGAGGAAATTATGCAATAATGATTCATTTGTTTCAGTGAGGCAATGATAGTGAGATGACCGGCCTTTTTTTAGAATGTGTAATTACAGTTTCTATTTACATAAGCTATGCATTTATATTCCATCTTGTAGTGCACACTCCATAGTGAGGGAGCATTTCTAGAAGTAAGTTGTCCTAGAAATGTCTGAGGAAGTACACTAAATAAATGGAGTGATAATACAGTTTCTCTCTGAGCACAAATGCAACTAGCTGAGTCCAATAGTTCCCACAATAACTAGATCCTTTCCACAGACAGAGGTTGGTTGGTTGGCATTTTGCTCTGACCCCAGTGACCATAAACTTTTCCTAACTTTTACAAATCCAGTCTGAATTTTTTCCATCATGGAAGAGAAGTGGATGAGAGCCTTTTGTAGCCATTTGGTTAGGATTTGGTCCTGGGACTTGTCTTTCAAGGATTCGTCAGACCTATGAAGGACATGTGCAATACTAATATTACACAATTTCTAGGTATTTAGCAGTATTACAGAACTAATTAATAGAGTAAAATACAATGTTTGTCTCACATAAAGGCACATGGAAATGATACTCAGATTTTTTTGATGTAGTAATGATAGCCCTTCAATAATACTTCTTGGCGAATAGTGGAGTTACTTAAACTGTTTTTTATTTTGCACTTGGCATATAGGTAATGCTCATGCTTTTCCTATTGGGTTATCTCTTACCCAGTATGAAGATACCCTGGTTCTTTCCTTGGTGACAAGTCAACTCTTATTAGCCATAACCCATAAGCAACGAGTGGCAGGAGGTGTATAGCACAAAAGTGTGGAAATCTTCACATCATTGCTTAGGAAATGAAATAAAAGCATGTTATATCAAGGTGAAACTGCAATACAAATTTTTTTATGCAAGGATGCAATTATCAAGATCAAGTCCTAGATGATCCTAGCATTTAGTGGCTGTGCATATTTTGGATCTTAGCCTCATGCTTTAGCAGGAAGGTAGTGCCTTCCCTAGAACTAGTGCTTGCATCTAGTTTTTAGAAAAGAAATCTTTTTTTTTCTTATAAGTGTTTCCAAACAGGTGTCATGTATTTAAAGCCTGAAGCTGTGCTTTATTTAGTGCTTGGAACAGTGCTTGATATCTGCCTGGTCCTGAGAAGTTAAATGACACTGTAGTATAAATTTGAAATTACATTAATATTGGTAGATTCATCCCATGAGATATGCATTAATGTAATGCTGCCTAAAGTACCAGTGCCACTACCTGCCATCCTTTGTGTTCTGAGTTATTGTTGTGTCCTGTCCTATTGCAGGTTTTAGAGAATATACCCTTGTCAACATAGCTGTGGTCAGAACACTTACGGAACTCACTGTTACTAGTTTGAGTGACTCTTCATCCCAGCCTTGTTTGAGACTCCCAAATCCTCCATGTCAGTTTATTCTGTAATAACATACCTCTCACAGTCTTTTACACTTTAATCAGAGGCAAATAATTACAGTTTCAGAGGTAAGACTCTACATGAACTCTTGGATCATCACCAGTTCCACTCCTTTGCTTCCCTTTGCCTTTTCTGTTCCACTTTCTATTAAGACTTATTACTGTTCTTTCTTTTTATCCCTGTTTTATTTTGTAGACACTGTTCTTCTCACATTATTTATCCTGCTTCCTTTTACTAACTGTTCTCTGTTTCTCTCCTAAAGGGAGTCCTGCTGCTCTCAATATAATTCCTTCAGATAAGTCTCCCTTCCCCCCTCCAGCTGTTTAAATCCAACAACTAATTTCAGCTCAGACTCATGGGATTTTTGAGTTGTCTCATTCCAACTTCAATACTGAAAGGTTAGTTGATTTTTAGAGGTTGCAATTTAAAGTGGGATTTCTTGGTTTAATTGTGTAGCAAAAATGGGCTGTAATTGTGACCCAAAGTCAGATCTTGGCATCAGTGAAAGTACATCTTAACTGCAAAGTATCAGTGGAAGATGTTGTACTTTGATGTCTGGCATACAGACACGATTACAGGAAAAGGAGATTGCAAATATGACCAGCTTTACATGGCTCTTTGCTTTTCAAACCTGTCATCATATTCCAGAGTTCAGACACTTAATTAGTATGTTAAGATCTGCTTTCAGATCAGCTTTTTAAGTAGCTAAAAGTTGGGCATGTAAATTCTTTTTTAGACTTCTTCATACAAATGAATTGATTTTTTTTAAAAAAGCATAGTATATTTAGATTCTCTGGATATTAATGAGATGAGTGGCTGCTTGTACTTCCATAATCAGGATGGTTTTATCTGGTTTGTGAAGTATGGACATATGTGCCTAAGCCTGGACATTTTCATGAGAAACTTGCCTGTGTTTTACAAGTGGTGTCTTGTTTCATTATCTCTTGATTCCTTATCATGTCAGATTACTGAATTTAGTATGTATACGGGTAATGTGGGAAAATACCATTTGATTATTATTTTTAGAGGAAACAAAGTGGAATCCAACTCAGGAAACCATAGCCTAAAAATAATGTGGTTATACTGTTTGTGTTCTACAGACATCAGTATTAGTTCTTATACCGTTAATAGAATTCCTGCAACTGAAACTGGAGTTGCAGCCTTGTCTGAAAGCATATTTTTATTTCCTCTAGAAATCAAACTGTATTTTTCAATTTCTTTAGGGTTTTTTTTCACTAGAATGCTAAAATGATACAGTAGAGAAACTTAAGGAGTTTACACATGTGGACAGAAACTTATAGGCTCAGGTACAGATCAATAAAGAAAAAAATAGGTGTGCTTAATTGTAAACAAAGTTTACATCTAGAAATTGAGAAATACACGATTTACAAAGAAACACTTGATAATGTGGTTATAGCTCACATTTTTAAGGCTTCTTAGTTAGTAAGAATGATATTAAAAATAATAATGAAATGGAAAGGAATCATGACTGGAAGATATGTGGATAGTTTTTCTCTACAGAAGTACAATTTTTGGAGAATGCCGTTTCTTGTAGACTTACAGGTGATATGATATACTTGTTCTCATTTTAATTTTGTGTATTTAAATGAGCTCAAAATAAGGAGATTGTTTAAGTGGGGATTTGATTAGAGGCTGTATGGTGACTTTACAAGCTTCTAGCTCAGTGGGAAAATTAAAAGAAAGCACCAAGGTGAGAGTTAGAAAATATGATTTCAGAAATAAACAGATATGGAAGTATCATGTAGACTTAAGGGTAAGAGTCAGGAAGTAGGTAGAGAGGAAAATAAAATCCAGTGATGGAAATTTGAATGAGAAGCAGCAGCTCTGAGTTTCAAGAGGCAGGGAAGAGAAAACTTTTTAAACTTAACTCAAGAGTAGTGAGGCAATAAGTATAGTGGGTAGACAAGGAAGCACTAGAACAGTCCTCATGTGAAATATTATGAAGGTATAGAAAGCTGCATGCCAGGTTTTAGGGGAAAAAAATGTATTCTGGAAACACTGATGTAAGAACTGATAGAATTTGGCAGCTTCTTAGATATTGAGTTCTAAGACAACAGATTTTAATATAACATAAATTAGGAACAGTGGAATTGACTGCAGAGATTTTTAAGTTTAGAACTGGATGAATAAAATTTAATATATTCAATTTTCACTATATTGAATTTTTTCCTGAGTGATTGCTCCTCCACAGGGAGTCAGAGCTCTGAAGTTGAAAAGAGCTGAGAGTTTCAGATTGATAGAAGAATTCAAAATTATTTTCAGAAACATGGTAGGTTGAAGTCAAGGATGAAAAGTAATGGAGGAAGAAGTTGGACTTGGGAATATCATCTAAGGAGAATATGACGCCAGCAAGAGAGGTAAGAAATATGGATCCAGAAATTCTTTAATAAGTTTGTGATATTGATAACTTTAGCAGATTAAAGCACTACTTAGGAAGAATTCAGAGGGAAGTACAAGAGAGGAAGCAGGAAGGTGTTCTACTAGGGTGTTTACAAATTAATGGATAGGGCTAGACAAGAAATAACAAAGGAATAGAAGGATGTGGCTGTCATGAAGAGAAGGGCTGAATGGGGTATGTTTTAGTAAAAAACCATAGCACAAGAACAATAGCAGAAAAGTAGAGCATCCACAGACAATAATTAGAGCTTGTCTTTGTTCAGTGTGGAAGAGACAATTTAGGGCAGGCTAATAAAGGTAAAGGTTGAATTAGAGCTTGAGACAGAAGAGGATGTTCTGGCTCATCAAGTCTAATCACCTACTAATGGATGCAACAATATAACCTAATCCTGTTCCATGGGTATGCCAAATGTGATCTTTAAACCAAAGCTCAATTTTGAAATGGAATTGGAAAAATTAAGTGGAGAAGCAGAGGAAGTATGCAGAGTCTGTAGACTTTCTTGAGAAGTTTTCAGCAACCTGTCAGTAGAAGAGAAAGTAAATGTGTGTGAATTAAGACTTCTTTAGTGGACAGATGATGGAAGCTAAAAATTGAAAGAATCATGCTAAGAGTCATTCTTGAAACTGGTGGTGGGGGTTGGTGGAAGAGAGGAAAAACACCACATACTTTTATTAGGCACATCAGTGTGCTTTCTACATGCATTGCTACCTGTTCTTGTGAAACATTTAGTATTCCCATATCGTTATCCATAGATGTCTATTTAATTCTCTTAATTATCATATTTTACAAAGTAAGTATGATAGTAAACCTCATGTTTTGGGGAAGGCCAAATGAATCTTGGTGGCATAGCTTTTTTTCACTGAAAACCATGGAGAGCTAAAGTAGGAGTGAGATTGATACTTATCCTTAAGACTTTTGTGATTTCTTTGGTTATCCCTGTGTGGATTAAAGTGACAGAAGACCGGTCATCTCTGTTATTTTGAAATAACACTGTCATAATAAACTCTGGTGCTTTGAATAACTTTGAGACCCGACTTGGAGTACTGCATCCAGCTCTGGAGTCCTCAGTACGGGAAAGACATTGACCTGTTGGAGTGGGTCCAGAGGAGGGCCACAAAGATGATTAGAGGGATGGAACACCTCTCCTATGAAGACAGGCTGAGAGGGTTTGGGCTTTTCAGCCTGGAGAAGAGAAGGCTCCAGGAAGACCTTATTGCAGCCTTTCAATACTTAAATGGGGCTTATAAGAAAGATGGGGACAGACTTTTTAGTAGGGCCTGTTGTGATAGGACAAGGGGTAATAGTTTTAAACTAAAAGAGAATAGATTCAGACTAGATATAAGGAAGAAATTTTTTACAATGAGGGTGGTGAAACGCTGGCACAGGTTGCCCAGAGAGGTGGTAGATGCCCCATCCCTGGAAACGTTCAAGGTCAGGTTGGATGGGGCTCTGAGCAACCTGATCTAGTCGAAGATGTCCCTGCTCATTGCTGGGGTTGATGACCTTTAAAGGTGCCTTCCAACCCAAACTATTCCATGATTCTATGAAATTGTGCAATGCGTTTCTGAAACAGGATAGTAGAGGAATTGTTGATAATCAGATTATACGTCATAGTTGTTAATTCCATCTTGAGCACAGATTATTACAAAATATTGATCTGTTTTCCCTATAGTGTCTGAATTGTGGATTGTAGAAGTGCATTTTTCATCTTCTGATGTCAAGAATATATTGTTGAAAATCATCCTGAAAAATATAAATGAACTTCAAGGGAATGTTACTTGGTAGTCACTTGGAGGAAACTTCCAGATGATTTTGTGGATTTGGTCAATTCATGTAATTCTTTAAAAAGAATACATTATTTATGGTTTCCAGAACATAACTAATAAAAAAATGTGACCTCTGAATTGTAATCCATGCACAATGGTTGCATTGAAGTCCGTTCACAAAGCCATTGATATGATGCTTCCTCTTCAGCCTCCACTTGTTTGAAATACATTTATGACTGTTCGTTATTAATCTTGGCATAAACAGGACCATTAGTGCTGCAAAAATCTGAAAACAAGCAACAAACCAAGCATTGTTGAGCAGAAATCTGAATGTTTTTGCTATATGAAGCCATGTCAGTAAATAGTTTTGCTAAATCTCTCTGCTGTAGGAGTAAGGAAACAGAGGGATTTTATAATGAGTAAGTTGAAAGCCGGTTGATAAATATAGTAAAATAATTTATTTTTCTGTCTGTAGCTTTACTTCTCATACACCATTACTAAATACTTATATCTTAAAAAAGACAAGAGCGTGAAGCATCAGGCTATAATCAGAGTAGAGAATGGTGTAAAATGACATTCTTGCTTTGCATAATAACCTGTTCTTACTCACTATGATTTTACTGTATGGAACTTGGTTTTTTAAGATCACTATGAACTTTACATCTGAAAACAATATGTTGTAATCCTGATCCTAAAAAGCAAGTAATTTCAAAATAGTTTTATTCATTTAACAACACAAAAAACCCCAACTAAGAGTATTGCTTGCATTGAATGATTAAAATCAATACCCAGACTCTACACTGGTGTTACAATAATTGATTTTCTCCATGCCTGTGTGTCATGAAAACACAACTTACGATCTCCTGAGAAAAGTGCGCGTCCTGAGATAAAAGAGAATCCACATTAGCTTTTGTACTTACAGGATTTCTCTTGGGCAGGTTGTGAGTTCCCTTTATTTTCCTTCGTGCACAGTTTAGCTGATGTGCATGAAGCATGTCATCTTCTTGATGCTGAGTAACCATAGAAGAATTACAAATTGGAGCCTACCTGGTAGAATGAATTCCTATCAACTTTAAGGCCAAATTCTGCAATAATTTCACAGGATTGAACTCCGAATTACTAACATGCAAATAAATATCTTCAGTGCAGGCAAAATGTGGTTTATTTATTTAATTTGGAGAGAGGTTGTGCGTGTACTAGATGTTCAAAAACTAAAACATACTCTTTTAACCTTTTTCAGATGCATGGCTTGCAGTCAGCACTGTAGACAGTGAACACCTGTACAGAGAATTTTGCAGCATGATATACTTTTAGAAGCTAATGGGCAACAGAAATATGACATTTAGTCCACAGAAGCTACCAATGTCAAGGATATAGACCTCAAAGTTGTTGCAGTTCTGAGAAATGTGTTCTAGTGATTGTAGACAGTGCTGCCAAATAGATGTCTTATGGACAAGCTAAAGATGAGAGATTTGGGACTAGAAATCTACTCCTAGAATTGCCAAAGGGATTTTATCTCTGTGTACTTTTCTATGTCTATGAATGGATAAAATGGCATTTGCATCCTAAAGTAGTAGTATCTTTCTGAGTAAAAGCTCTGTGAAATGCTCAAACCTGCTAAAACGAGTGAGTAAAAGGTCCTTTACAGTTCCAAGCCAAAGATACTCCCAAGTCTTAAGTAGGCACTGATGTTATCTCCATATCTTTGATGCTTCAGTTATTTCCTGAAACTTAGTAAGACCAGAGATGGTTAAGAAGGTGAGGAACAGTGGAAAGAGATCATATTTTGTGTGGAGAGTATGTTTGGAGATGATACAATTCACAGTCCTAACTGTGTCCAAATGTTCATTTTCCAAGTGTTAAGACTTGTTTAAAAATAGAAAATTTTTCATGAAAGAAACAAAAACACTTCTACATGCAGCAGTGTCTTACTGCAAAATGTCAGCCTCGGAGACACTAAAGCTTTTCAGAGAAATAGCTGAAAATGTGTTAGCAGTGGAAGTTGTCCCAAAAGCTTATTCTTGCAACTAGTTGATGAATTTTTTAAAGAAATTTACAAAAATGTAATGAGAAGAACAGCAGTCTCATTGGTTAAATTATGGCTGGTGTTATTAGTAACAGCATGATTCAGGCAACTTTGAGAATAAACGCTCCTGCTAGATTCATCTTCACATCAGGTATAGATAGCTAGTGGTTTGGTGTGAATACTGAGACACTGGAAATGGGTCTCTTTTCTGATTGTATCTGCACTGGCTGGAACAATGACAGCCTCCAGTTCATTCCTCAGCGACTGCAGTGCCTTTCTGCCAGTCACACTTGCCAGCTCAGCTGCTTCTGAGCACTTCCTAACCTGTCTCAGCCCAGATGAGACCAGTTATGAGAGACTTTCTATTTGAACCACTTCAGCTTGCTGGATTCATTTTTACTGACCCAGATGCACATATGCATCTCAGCCTGCCAGTAGCCCCTGCCAGAGGGAGAGTTACAAGGAGCTGGGGATGGCTTGTGGGCAGTAACTTCTTTAGTCAGCACAGCTCTTGCTGGAAAAAGAAGTCTGCCCATAGTCAAGGGATCCTCGTTACCAAGTGTGCAAGCCTCAGACTCCTCTCTTCTTTATCTGAGAGATGCTCCTCAGAGGTATCAGAGGGAGCATGGATATTTCAACCCTAATTATTTTTGTGAACCAACCTACTTTTCATAGTGTTCTAAGGCAAACTGAAGAAGGCTGTAGTATATGTAATAAAATGTGACCTTAAATTCAGTGTCATGAAACTTCTTAGGTCTGGAGGCAGACGCTCTCCTTTCTAGGCATTTACAGTTTCCATTTAACGTGATGGCAAAGTTGTGAGATATGAGTGCTTAAATTCATCACTCGCTCAAGGCTGTCTTGAGTGTAAGGAGGAAGAAAGTATTTCTGATTTAAGTTGTTTTAATTAAAACATACGGTATTTTCCTGTCGGACACCGCTTGGGGGCTTGGAGTGTTACTAATAATATAAGTAGGCATTAATTTGTGGGCATAGTTCAGGAAAGGTCATAAGCAGCTTATCATACAGTCAGTTTATCAAGTTTATCTGTAATGTAAAACTTACTCATAGAGGTATGATCTCTGTAACTGTATGCATCAGATAACACACCTACACAACACTTAAATATGTTAGCACCATCTGAATTCTCAGTGATTTTTTTTAAGTATGAGTAAGTGTTTCAGTGACTCACATATAAAAGATTTGGGGGAACCAAACAGCTCAGCCGGGGGAGAACTGAGTAGGAAGCGGCCTGATTGCCATGGGGACAGAACGAGAACAGATGTGGCAGTGAAGGCAGAATGGTACTGAGCTGTGTTACAGCTCTCCAGCAATATCAAAATATTGTTTTAAGGCATTTATGGGGCATATTAAAGCAAGTAATGACTTGCCCTGTCAAGATGCTTTTCATTTTTATCTATTGTTCCCTGCTTAGGTATTACCTTCCTTTATACTGATTTGTGATTTTTAGCTGGGGAATTCTTTTTTCTAACTGAAAAAATTTTACAGTTTTCCTGTATTGTGGGTTGATACTCTGCTCTTCTGGACTTCAGATCTAATGCAAACTCCACAAGAGGTATTTTCTAATCTTTTTGGAGAAATTTGTCTCCCCAAGGGCCACATTTTTCTAACAAGCTGTAATGTTTTCTTTTGAAAAATGTTTTCCAATTTGAAATAAATGTTTTAGATCACACTATGTTACAGAGGGTACAGCTACTATGTATAAACGGAGTTTTAGATCTGAAGTTCATTTTTCTCAAGTTCCTTTTAATATAGTTTTCTCATGAGCTTAAATCTTTGATATTTTTAAGTAATCCAGGTTTCTGGAACATCTTAACATTTGAGACCATGGATGTTTTTAAAATTGGTCAGTTTTAGAACAGAGTCAAAGCATCAAGGGATTTCATTAAAAACATTGAAGAGGTCATCTTTTCAAAGAGTTAGATTCTAAAGTTCCCCTGGATACAATATTTGTTGTAAAGCAGTGGTTTGTTACAAAGCCTAAAAAATTGAAGTTTAATCTTAGTAAAGATTTTGTTTCATGTTCTGCCAAAAATACAGCAAGCTACTACTAAATTATGACATTTTCAGCAATACTGTATGTCATCATTAGGAGAGACTATAGTCTATATTTTCAGCCTGGTTCACAGATTTTTACAGTGACAGGGAGATTGGCTCTTATGTATAAGAAAGGTCCAGAACGTAATGGTTGCTAATCCTGTTGTACAAATAAGATCTGATGAGTTTGAAAATTTTGTGACATGTTTATGCATTGGAAAAATATCACCTTGATTACTTATTTGGATGCTAATAATACCATTTAGTGCATGGTTTTTTATATTAAGATCTGAAATGGGGCAAAATTAATTAAAAGAAGCCGGAGGGTTCTAATTTTCCCAAGGAATTCTATGACTCTCTTTTACTGGCATCTCTTAAACGCTGTTTCTTAAAACAGATCATAGCATGTGTGATGTTCATGCAGTGCCACACCCCAGGGGTGCTGTAAGGCATAAAACAAAAAGATTACTTTAAAGGTTGTAGCAATAACAAGAAGTACTGTGTTATTGCAGTGTTTATCTGTGTGACAAATACAAAATTCTTTTTCTTCCTCATTTGATAGACAGAAGTTAGAATATTTAAATAGAGAAGGGATACTATAAAATAACCTTGCAAGAAAACTCACAAAGGTGTGAGTCAAAAGTTTCCAAGTTGTCACTAGCCAAGGGACTAAACATAGTGGTGTGAAAGAGAGCTCTACCGAGTTGTAAGAGTCAACGAGACACTAGACTCCAGATTGCTGGAAGGGACTAAGCATTTGAGGTTTTTATCAGTCTCATCTTTTGTGAATTTGCTTACACCTATCTATCTGTTTTCTCAGCCTGTGGCTATTTGACAAATTTGAAGATTCTTCTCCTACCTTCCTTTTATCACCAAATCCTAGGAACTGCAGATAGTCAGGGTCAGAAGGTTAGTACTTTGTGCTTAGTCTAGAGAAAGCAGTTTTCTGTTGTGCTTGCAGAATCCCCCAAAGGGACAGGGGTTTTAGTACAGAGCTACAAATTCACTATACGATTTTTCACAGTGTTCATTTACTTTTTTTCATTACTTTACAACACAATTAAAAAAATGGGATAAGACGGTATGTATGGATCTAGTAGTGCCCCGACTGGCATGCTGAGACCTTCTGTTGATGCTGGGAAACATGATTTCTAATTCTGCTGCTGTAATGTTCATGTATTTAATGCTACACAGTAATTGGGTAAAAGACAGATACTCCAATTAATGTGGACTTGAACCCAAACTGACCTTTTCCTAGCAGAGTCCAGTATAGTTGGCCATAGCATCCTTGATGCCCTTTATGATTTTTGCATTACCATGGCATAGTAACAGGAGGAAGATTTTCCCTACTTTCTTTAGCTTATGGTGGTCTTCTGAGAGCTGAGGAAGAAAAGAAGCCCAAGTCTCCTATTCCAAGAATGTGGGCTTGTATTACATTATTATCACAAAAGGTGGAAATGCTTAGTGCTGCCTCCTGGCAGTCCAAAATGAGTACCTGAGTAGGATTATGGCAGTTCTGGAGAGTACGCTTACTAAATTGTTCTTCTGCCTGTAAGTTTTAAATTTTATTTGCCTCCCATCTCTGGAGACAAAGTATGTGGTCTGAACCTCATCTCACGCAACTGAACAGCCTTATGAAATTGTTAGTACCTTTTGTCATCCTGGAACACATGCAGATTTTATTTTTATGTTTTAAATATTATTTTACAGAATAAAAAAAAGTTATAGTACAAGGAAACCTCACACTACACTCTGTGGAAAGTAAACTGAGTTTTGAGGATATCTTGTGTTTCTGATTTATATGCAGTTCAAAACATTTGGTATCATGTTCTTGATTTCAGTTCTTGCTGATCTTTTTAAGTGTACAGGTGCTGTTTGTGCCATATGGTTATATGTGGTGCTGCAATCTTACTGCCTCATTCTTAAACAAGATAACCCATTGAACCAATACCAAGCAAATATACAAAACTTAATTGTTAAAACAGAAAGGAAAATTTATTGTCTATAATCCTTATTAGCCAAGTTAACTGGTCTAAATCCTACTGCAATTTACAACAGTTGGCCTTTTTCCTGTAGAGTTACTTCATGTTTATGCCAATAAAACTGAAATCATATCTCTGTTTACAGATTTCAAGCAAACTTTTACCCACAATAAAATTACAGGGGTAGATCATGTATGCAGTCATGGTTTTAGAAAATTTGTTTGAAAATATTTGAAATATCTTTATTCTGAATATCTACAGAACTTATTAATAAGTGGAAATATAGTGTTGAACACATGCTTCCAGCAAAATGGAAGAGTGTAAAGATTTTACAGCTTTTAATATTTGCCCCTAGCAAATATGTTCTTAGTTGAAGGTATAATCTGTATTAACCTGTGTTAACTGCATTAAGATTGCATGTGAGTTCACCTTTGTTGATGTCTGAGAGTACACACACGAGAGATCAATTCCAAATGCCTTGACCGGGAAGGGAAAAGCTTCAATGGCAGTTTATGCTTCATTAGATACCAGAGAATCTCCATGGAAGCAACTCCTATAGGGGACGAATTTTCTGGTATCTATCTGTTTCAAGATACCTTACCTTCTTTAGATTAAATACAGAGAAGGCATGCAGGAGTCCGGGTAAGCAAGAAATTACTGAATGTGTGAACAGATGATTGTAAACAATCCAATTTATTAAGTTTAATAACTTACTGTTGCCCTGAGAATTGTTTAAGCTGAATGATCTGCCTTGCTTTTACAGCAGGGAAGAAACATACACATGTGTTACCACAGGTCAGCTGATAAGGAGTACCTTGCTGTCAGTAAGTTCATTGTTTGTCTTTCCCTGTCCAAAGCCAACTTCCTCATTGCAGAACTCTGGCCTTCCCTGGAACTGGATAGACTAGCCTGAATTTGAAGCACTCCCAAACCTGTATGGTAGAGCTTTTAGTTAAGGAATAACAACAAGGAAGAAAAAGAGTAAAAAATAAGTGAAATCTTCAAATTAGTAATGTTGCAGATCTAACGACAGAGAAGTAAAGTATGTCTTGCACTGTAGTAACTAGAGCTCTGATAGATGTACCTACACTGGTTTAAAATTTACTATTGCAGGTTATCATGGCAATAGCAATAAGGCAGATCTCAGTGCAGCATAGTCAGTGGTGTGGTTACCAGGCAGCTCAGGCAGGCAGCTTTAAAGCTGACCATGATATATGAAAACTGTCAGTGCTTCAGTGCAAATGTACCATTACTGTCCCTGTGGGATAGGTGATGTTCTGACAGTGGGTGTAGGCCAGTTTACTGTATTTGATTTCCAGTTGGTTCAGCATTGTTGGCTTGTTTGCAAGGTGCTCAAAGCACCTCTTACAAATGTATCAGTGACCTGGCACTTGATTATTTTGAATGTGGGTGTGCCCCGGAGGTTGCAGTCTGCCCTTTGGTATACATTTGATGCTGGGGAAGGGAAGGCATGCTTTCCAGTCTTTACTGGGAAGTGATCCATATCATTCTCACTCATTTGCACAAGTCTCCAGCTTAACAGTATTTACTAGTTCTCTGAATGTTGCTACTTAGGTCTAGATGGTCCTTCTAGTTGCCTGCCATGAAAACTATGACAGTCTGTGTTCTGACCTACACTCTTGAGGTCCTTTGTTCTTAGCTGTTCTTCTTTAGAGAAGAAATCCAAAATGGTATCAGTTTAAGTGTATGTTGCTTGTAAGTACAGCATCTTATGTATTACCAGTCCACCAATGTTCTTCTTACTTCTTCTCATATACTGAGGATAATTTCATAGCCTACACTTTATATATCAGTTTGAATTTACCTAGTAGTCAAAATAGGTTAACAGATGATGTAGATGCCAGGCTGACACTTCCCTGACCAACATACTCATATATTGAAGTACTTCTCAGGAGGCAGGCTGCAAAGCAATGAAGTTTCATACTAGGGTGTCAGCATCCAAACTGCAATGTCAAAATTTTCATTTTAATTATTATATTCATGACTGAGATGATAGACCATGGTCATGCAGCAAAAGGTATCATAATTATTGAGTAGTATATAATTTCAAAGCAAAAGTCTTTATAATTGCAGATAAATCTATCTAAACTCTGCCAACACCTGCAATTAATTTCTGCAATGCTATTTTTTAAGTGCAGAAAGCTTGATTATATTATGAATCAGTTTGCTGCAGCTAAGTCACATAGAATTAATTTCTATTTCAAAGCTGTGTGAGAGACATTGCTTCTGTGGTTTCATTTTTGAAAGATATTAACTAGAAAGTAATTTCTTGTCATATCTGCTCTGTTTTCATCTGAGCATTACTTTTTCTTAACTGGAAAACGTATCTATAATATGTGTTACTTTGTATGTGAGAGTATACAGTTCTGCCTTGGTTTTCTGTTGCAGCAGTGCATTGTAGTCATGTCTCTGAAAACATATATCCCTTTCATATGTCAATTGTGTCCATGTGATGTTTCAAAGTCTCAGCTTTACTGTACAAACTACCAAGAATTTTGTTCAAATCCTCATCCTTCATTAACTTGGTGAATGTCTTTTCCCCTTTGGCTTTAATGCCATCCACCATGTTCCCTCAGTGCCATTCAAAATGTAGCTGTTCAGATCACCTTCAAACTTACTGTTAGTGTAGCCTACCCAGTTGCTATCCTTCCTCCAGTATCAAATGCAAGTTATTGTTTTATTGAGGTTCGTTGAGACTGCATTCTTGATGACCATGAACTCCACACACATGAAATCCAATTGTTTTCATTATTCAGTGGGTAAACCCAATAGGTAAATTTGTATTTCTGCTCCAAGAAGTTAAGACTGTAGACCCCTATTAATCATCCAGTGTAATGTTTTTGTAAAAAATCTGCAAAGACTGGTTGCTAATTTTTTTTTGTGACATAAGTTGGAAGAAATATTAGATTGGTTGTATCTTTTGAAATCTCTCCTCAAATGTATTTCACCTAGATTAAAATGAAACCTTTGAGTAAACATGAAAGCAAATTATCCTGGAGTGGTATCAAGGAGAATTGTGTTCAATGTTTGTGTGAGACAGAGTCTGAGTGGATAGTTCAGGATGTTACTAATGGAAAATAGTCAAGATCATTGCTTCTTATGTGCCTGTGGTAAATGCAATTGAAAATAATTTCTTTCTGAGTGCTCAGCAAGGTTTTTAGGAAGAAAATAATTGATCTTATCTCTTAAGCTGGGATTCATCTCACCTAACTTCAGATTTCTCACAGTTAGATGTCTAGGTGTAAGTTATTTGCTATAGATTTCCCATATGGTGAAATAGATTATTTACGTGATCAATCTTGTTTTCTCCATTGATTATGAAGGAAGCCTAGGATGCATAGATTTAGATGTCTTAACCTTCAGATACCTAAATTAGGAACAGAGTAATCCTGTCTTTAATGAAGACATTTCAAGGTCACGGGTCACCCTATGAGAACAGAAGCAGCATAGATCACTTGCAGTTAATGACAGTCTTAATGGAAAATAAAAAGGTGAGGCCAAAGTGAATGTGAAGACTGAACTCCGTTCTGCTTTAGTGGACATGTCGCACCGAACCTATCGGTGAAGTGGTGCTTGACTCTTGCTTTTCAAACTCTGCCAGTTGTGGGTATAAGTCAGAAACCTTACAGGCAGTAATTCTGTCCTAACCATTTCACTTACTGATGAGGGAAGGGTAAGGGAAGCCTTAGAGATGCTCTATATTCAACAGCTTGAGGTTCCAAGGGACAACTGAAAGTCATGGTCTGTCAATCACTTCTTTTTGGTCAAAACCTTCCTGGAAAACCCAGTTGTAGGAGATGGGATGATGGTGCGAAGTAAGAACATTGTCCTCAAGGGAATCCTCAGGTTGGTGGATCTGCTGTATCACCCAAGTGGCAGAAAGCAAAGTAGAACAGGCCTGAAGGTCACATCCTTTGTTAAGAGTTTCCCCGGTGAATTTTGGGAGAAAAAGGTAATCACGTTTCTTTCAAAGAAATTCCATATGAACTCTGCAGACTATGGTAACTAGATGTGTGATAATGACCTGGTGTCCATATTTCATAATTTAGTTATGCATTTAAACTGTTATGTTAGAGCTACTTTTTTGCCATGATTAAAGAATCTTTGTTTCACTGAGCCCAGTATTAATGTACTCCAGATTCTGTTTCTTTAGAAGAGTAACAGATGTTCACAGTTTGGTGCAATTTTCAGATGAGCAATGCTGTTTTTAATGAATTTTCCTGAGACCACCCAACTCATTTCACTTGTAACTTGAACTATGTCCAAGTGTTGATCTCAGGAGATGTAAAAGAGATGTAATAATTCTGTGCCCCACCCAGTTCAAAAGACATGACTTAGTATAGACGGAATTTAAATATCTATACTTCCAATCAACATAGAAAGTCAAAGTTTTATCTTGCATGCTGTGAAAAATGGAGGTGGAAATAGCAATGTTCTTGCTTTCATTCACCGAGTATTCATAGGATCTGAAGATGTATATTGACAAGGTCTGAATGAAATAAAATTATAAAACAAAGATGAACAGGTGAAAAAGCACAACACAGCAAGTAAAACCAAAGAAATTAAGATTTATCCTGGAAAATGCAGATTCATTAAACATGGAAAAAAATCAGAAACACAGTATTAAATATAGCTAGGGATGCAACAGAATGCATCATGTCTTGTTAGAAACAGCAGCAATAAATTTTGTGCTGCGTTAACCAAAACATAGTGTGACTTAGATATGTCTCTATCTGGGACATTATATTTAGTGTCAAGCATTTAACAGCAAAACTTGTGTTGATAGGGTTTAAGGATGTTAGAAAGCAAGTATGAAGAACTTTGGATGATGGGAAGTGAACCTTTAATTCATGTCTCTGCATTTATAAGAAGTCCTAGAGACTCAATCATATCAGTTTTGTCAAGGTATGGAACAACTCCCAAAGGAAAAAAGAAGCTCTTGAATGACTTGAGACCATGAAAATTAAACTGAATCGACAGTATTTGTACTGAATGAAACAGATGTTTTTTCTTTCCTGACACTTATTGTACTTTATACTTAACATTTAGTGCAGTGTTATTTTGAGACTATAAACTGAGAACTCAGAAAAAAGCATTGAGAGGTTCCTATGGCAACCATAGTGTGCACATTATCTATATGAACATTATGATTATGGTAATGGGATGTCATAGTATTGAGTCTTGCTGTTTGGCAGGTATGTATTTTACAATATGAGTTAATTGATGAATGTAAAGACAGTTATAAATGGCATTAAAGTCAATGATCTGAAATTTTTTTTGCAAGAGAATTGCCCTACTGCATGATAAAAGTAATTTCTTTAAAATTCTAGAAAGCACCCTGTCTGGTGGGTTCTGAGCTGCATTTTTCTATGTGGTTTTCAGGGACAGTGAATACTCAGCCCTGTCCTCTGACAGCAATCATTCTCCAGTCAGAAGATGAGGATTTTCATAATTGTGTGCAGTTGTGTCACAACAGCTAATGTGTGAATACGCAGATTGATGGGATGCTGTGATCCCCTGGCTCTCAATGGCTTTTGTGTTTGCTTAACTGCTTGCCAGCAATGAAGATGCTATTTCAGCATCTTCCTTTCAGATGTAGCCAGAAATACCAAATGCAAAGGAAACAGTGCTGCTGTGAAGCCTGCTGAAAGAGATTTTTTTTTTTAGTTAAAAATAAATTCATTAGTCATTGCACCTCACTGTTATCTTTTTTCCCCTCTCTCTTTCGACTAGCAACTAATGGCAAACTGCCTTTTCAGTAATTCTTGTCTGTGGGTTGTTAATGAAATTCCAGACTTTCTCATTTGGAAATGAAAAAATATTTTGTTAGTGCCTTGGTTACACATGCCAATATTAGAAACTATCTGCTTTTTATAGTCTTATAATAGTCTTGACCTGAATATGTCCCTGACTTTTGAAGAGTGATCTGTCTTGCCCTACAACAAAAGGCTTATGCTTTTAAGCCTGGACTTAAAATCTTCTCTACCTCCACTTTTTATTTAGTTTTAAAATAATCTTCTGAGGAAATCGGTTGCTTCATTTTTTTTTCTTTCTGTTTTTCTTTGCAAAAATAAGATAAATGTTGAAATTTATATTAGAAAACATATGGGATGTAACCTTCGTTCCTGCTTTAGCTCTGTTTCCCAGGAAACGAATCAGAGCAGCATGAAAAGGATCTAAAGCTCCTAGATCTGGTGCAGAAAAAGTGAAGGCAGGTCTAAAAACTGTCTTTTAAGGCAATGACTGCTAAGGACATCTTACAAAACTATGGTGTGAGAGTTTTGGGGGGAGTGGAGTCTGAGTAAAATGGGAGCCTTTTCGTGGGTTGGCAGTATGCAAACCTGGAGGAATTGTCATCTGGGCAATTCTGCAACCTTACTCACAGTTACTCAGGAAGGCTGTATTAATTTAGACAATCCATTCCCATGGGGACCACGAATAGTTCCTGGGGTTGTCAGATTGCTTGTGATCAAGTGGCTGCGAAGGTGCCTTGGAAGTCCCTGGACTTCTGCCACCTGGGCTGTGAGCGTGGGCAGATGCAGTTCCCATCTGCACAGGCGTGCAGCTGTAACCGTGCTGCATGGCAGGTATGTGCGTGCTACCTCTGCTAGTGCTGCTTTTTGAGGGGAAGAAGAGCTGTAAACCCCTTAGCCCAGTATATCCTCACCTACCTTGTAAGTCCTGCTGTCCCATTATTTATTCGTGGAGAAACATTTGACTTCAGAGCACTGGATTTATGAAATAAGAGCAAAGTATTCAAGTATTGCATTTTTGTCAGTTGTTTGTAATGATAAATCTTTGTGATGTTACTAGTAAACTATAGTGTCACATTGTGGTACTGCAGCTATTATTAAAATTGTACTAACGCTGTCTTCCTATGGGTAGGAAGATTAGCTTAGCACATGCACCAATTTGGCAAAAACCCCATGTTAACTGTACTTAGTTTTGCTCTTGCTTTCTCTGTAAAGTTGATATGGCCTGGCCATGACTATATGTTTTTTTAATTTGCTACCTTCTTTAAGGCCTCTTTTGTCTTCCCTTAAAAGTATGGCTTCTGTATGTTTCCCTCATGTGATCTTAACTTTGCATGCTGCTGATAATGACTTTGAACTAGAACTGGTTGAGAATTTTCCTTCAGAATGAATTTCAACTATAAATGTCTGTAAACAAACAAATTTATCAAAAAAAGAAGCTTTGCTGATTTTTTTTGAAAAAATACCTTTTCTAATAGGAAAATCAAAGCATACTATTCTGTTGTGTTTAGTTTGGCCTGATTGGCAGTATTTTATTTTATAAAATTGACCTCAAGGATTTTATCTTTGAGTTAGTTGAAAAAGCAAAAACAAAACTCTTGAAACTCTATGGCAAACTGAAACTATTCTTGATAAGTGATAATTAATAACAAGTGATAATTTTTGCAAAACTTTTTTCCCCTGAAAAAAATACTGAGTGAATTTCTTCAAAAATAGCTGAGTTCTGTGTGTGAGTGACAGATGTAAGCACATTTTGCCTGTGTTTCTAAAGACTGTTCCAAAAAAAGAATGTGCTTACAGGTGTTTGGTCAAGTGTTGAGATGCTCCTGTCTTCCTGTTGTGAAAGGGACAAATACGTTACTCAACACTTGTCAGATTAAGAAATAGCAAGCAAGGGAACATTACTTATTTCATAAAGAAAGATGATGTTAGCTTAAATACAATCAGGAGATGATAGAAGCCACAGGAACAAGTGAGAGTGTGGTTTTGTCATACACCAATACTAACAAGCATTAGAAAATATTGGTAACCAAGACTGTGAAAGATCCAAAAAAAGTTAACATGTTTATACTTTTATTTTATACAGCTATATCCAATTTCAAAATTTGTCCCTCTTCTTTCAGAATGATCAGTCTATGCAAGATATGCAGATAATGGGAGGAGATGATCTTTCAAAGCTGACTGGGAAGGTTTGTTAATTTTAAATTTAAGAAAGAAAATACATCCACTAAAAACACTTGATAAAAGCTGTGTAATTTTGCACATGGACTGTCAGATACTAATACTGGAATCAAAGGAATTTATTAATTTCTATTAAATTGCTGTAATGCCATTGCTTTCAGATTGCAGATGCCCAAAAAGGTCAGAATGTAGCCCTTCCATCCTAGTGTAGGGATTTCCCAAGAGTTGAATACATACTCTCAGTGGCATTGTGGGCAAAATTTGTGCTGGAATGCTTCCCCTGAGCTTGTTTATGTCTTGGAGCCTTGTTTTTTCTGCCTTCAATGGGTACATGCAGGCAAACTGCACGTTGAGTATCCCTGTTGAATTCAGCATATGAGGAGTTTAATACAATTTTGCCTACTGCACAAAGTTCAGTTGTAGAACCTTTCACTCAGATAATCGAATGGCAGTTTTTTTATTTCAACATCAGGCTGGCTGTATGACTGAATTTGCTTTGCACTATGCTTGAACGTTGTGGTAATGAGAGTGATTTGAGTCAGTGAAAAGGCTATTTTCATCCAACCATGGTAATACAAAGCAGTACTTTGAAGAGGAAGGAAGGCTTATTTCATTAGGCAAATGGTCTATGTGGAAAATGGTCAGAAATGGATTCTTAACTTATGCATTAAGGCAACATAATACTTAACTTGTTATTTGTACTGTACGTGCAATTACTCTTTTATTAGCTGGCACTAAATAATATCAGTTTCTTCAAAGCACTCAAATGTAGCACTGGCAAACTCATTTGTTTTGTTGCACTGTAGCACACAAGAAAAAGAAGAAAAAACTTAACTTTAAATATTTCATTAATATTAAATAGGTTTTGATGCAACTAGAACTTAAATTTAAAAAGTGGTGTTAGAATATTTTAGTGATATGTATGTCCTCAATTTGCACTTCTAAATACTCCTGCTGGGTGTTTGTTTCCAAATTATCACTAAAGCGTTAATCATGTTCTTGGGAAATATTAATTAATTTCCTACTTTCTAATATTCAAACACTGGAGCTACCTGCTTTTCTGTGATGATTTTGCATATGTTTCTCTACCTCACAGGCAGAACTGGCAGTGCACCTATTCATCTTGCCTAACATTTCTCTTTCCCAGATAGTCCAAAGAGTTTCTAAGCTTCCAGGACCAGCTCCCGTTCCCCATCTTCCAATCCCAAATTTTCTTGATGAATAGTTTGAGTTATTAATATATTTTCCAGACATAACCTTTCTAGTACCATTTGAATTCACTGGGGCAAAACATTATTTTCTTTCGCAGGACTTTTGTGTATTTGTGTGTGTCCACATGTGTATGAGGGAGAAGGAAAATTTCACCCCAAGTAGTTCTGCTCTTTCCAAAAATGAAATCAATTGTTTTCTTATGCCGAAAATCCCAGTGACCTTTTCCTTATTGGCACTGCCCTCCTGTTCCCAGGTATGGAACAGGACATAAAATTTGGCTGTTGGGAGGCCAGGAGATACTTGGTGGGAAGACTGAACAGCTTTATAGTTTAAGATTGCTGGGTAAGGAGGCTGGGATCTTGGGAATGAAGGTGGTTGCTGATCAGGAAGGGAGCCCAGTGCTGGAAGCTGGGTGTGGAGAGGCTGAAGTGCAGCAGGAAGGGAGGGCTGGGACTGCCAGGGGAGCAGAGTTGCTGACAGGTCATATTCAGCAGTTGTTTGTATGTGTGGTTGTCTGTGACACAGCTGATGTATGAATAATTAAATAGCATTTCCACTATAACACCTGAGAATGGGGTTTCCTTAATACATATTTTACTGATTGAGAAGCTGGGATGCAAAGCTTGAGCTCAAATGTTCATACTTATACATCTAAAGTTGGATATATGAAGGAGTGGCCTTATGTCCACGGATGCCAACTCCTCCATCTGTTATTGACTTAAGCAATTAGTGCAAGTATTCAGCACATTTTACTAATCAGCCATTTGCGGACTGATTCAGAGCCTCCTACAGTCAATGTAAATCTTCCCTTGAAGTGTTTTTTAGTACCTTAGTTTAGCTGCTGTCTTTTAAAACTTTTGGCTTTAGTAACCATTCTGTGTCACTGAGTGAATTAGTGGAAGACTTACTGATAGAATTCAACTTCCCTGCTTTTAAGTAAGCTGGGTGCTTCTGCCTGCTTGGAGTACTTATGAAGAAAAGATTGTAATTATATTGAAAAACTAATATGCCAGGTTAAGTCCCATTAACTTAATGACCATGGAAGGTGTTTTCAAAAGTGCTAGCATGGGCTCAGAATGTAAAGTTCCATTAAGTTTCTGTAAAGTTCAAAAGCATCAATAACATAAGCAGTTTTGAAACCTGCAGAGAAAAGATTCTGAGATTTTGATCTTAAAGTTCTCTTCATTAAGTAATAATACCTGGAACCTCAGCTAGCCTATAATCTTAGTGAACAACTCAATCATTTCCATGTGTTACTTATTATTGGAAAAAAAAATTACTAAGTATATTATTGAACATGCTGTTCTATGACAATGTTTTTTTCTGAGGAAGCTTAAAGAAAGCAAAAAATTTTAAAAGCTAATTAAAAAGAGGCTGTTAAGGATAATAGCCCTTCAGAAGGAATAATATCTCCTCTGTACTTCTCTACAATATGCTTTTGTTCATAAAAATATTATAAGCCTGGGAAGAATGTATAATGACCCAAACCATGAAAAAGAGAAATATTCTTAGAGAGAGGAGAGTTGGCATACAGACTTAAACTGTTACCTGAAGAAAATCATCCACAATTTGAAATTCTTTTGTGAAGAAAGTCACAGAGGCAAGAATGAAGAGTTCCATGGCATGAATCATTAATAAAGGTACTTGAAGAATGAGTCCTGATATAAAGACTCTAATGCTTTGTAACTATTCATTTCTATGCAGAAAAAGAATAATTTCAAACTCTCTCCCTTAATGATGTAAGTGGTGAACATAAAATTTCTCAGTAGCTGATTTCATAGTTAAGTAGCTGCTTAGTTTTCAATTACTTTAAAGCTGAAATGCTCATTTGGGTAAAAAATATCATTAACGTTTGTAAAGAGGAATAAATTTTGAAAATGGGGAGATAATTAATAACTGTCCAGAAAACTAGAGGCACTGTTTCAAAGCAAGATGGCTATGAAAATTTATGTAGATGAGGAGAAAGAACAAATAATATAGCCTTGTTTAGTATTAATAGTGTAATCATACCGTATAATATTGTAAAAATTTGTAACATATTTTAAAGTATTTGTGGCATTTATACAAAGTAAATTTTAAAACATCTAGAAACTTCAGTAGATTTATCTGTACCAGAGTTGTGAGTTATCACTGCCATTTACCTCTTATACTTGTACGTGTTTAAATTTTGTCCCAAGAGCTTTGGAGCTGGTTACGTAGTCCAAAGTCTCTACTCATAGCAATCTTTCTGTATATCATTCCATATGTAATATGTCCTGTAACCTTTCAGAAAAGCTCCTATACCACTTTGATGTGTCTCCTTGCAAATGAGACAAGTTAGACAAAATCATAAACTTAGAGTTTGTATAATTTTCCAATTAAATACTTATTACAGTTGTATGATGTATTTGATGTCAAAATTAGACCTATATATTTTTATCATTATCACTATTTCTACATAACATAGAATGTGAACAAAATTAATCCTTCTTATTTGTTAGGTTAATAAGAACTTCTAATTAAAACAAAGTAGTTATGTAGTTAGTATGATACAATTATGGAGTAAGTGAATTTCTTATATTCCATCTGTCTGTAATATGGATCAATGCTTATGTTCTTTATGAAAGACTGTTTCCCTTGTTCATGTTAAGTACATCTTGTTGACAGCCAGTGGTTTTTGCATTTTTGGAGAAGGGTAGAAGGTAATAAATAGCAATCAAGAATAAAAGAAAGTGAATGTCTTATATTCTCTCTGCACTTCATTGTGTTAGTTTGAGCGCTCCATCACTACTCTGATGCTCTCATAAAATGACTGAGCAGCTCATATCAAAAAGAGGTTTCACTCAGAGGAAGATATCCACCATGCAGCACTCCACTTCCTTCTGGCAGGATTTGTGCTATTAAATGTCCAAACTTCCTTTATATGTCTCACCTAAATCAATTTATCCACTGTCTACCATTTTCTTGCCCCACTTGTCTTATGGGAATGTCTCTCATTTTTTCTCTTATTTTACTGAGCCATTTTCTCTGCATGTCATAGGTTCTAACAACAGTTCTGAGGGCTGTTGCTCTAGCATTCTCCTAAATATGTCAGCATTTCAGTATTTAATAAACCATACATGTGGCAGCTGTGTAACACAAAGTTTTATTCTCTAGATTTAAAATACATATTATCCTCTCCTTCACCATTCCAAGTTTGTTTCTCAGAATTCTGTTGGGTCTGTACTTACTATTTTTTTCTCCTTCAGTATTCACTGCCTTGACTAATGTGCTTTCTCTCCCTATATGCATTCCTTTCTGGAATAATGCCCATAAATTTGCAGAAAAAAAATAATGGCATTCTCTTTAGAACATTATGTACATGAAAGACTATTTATATGACAGTAAAGGTATACAAAATCCACTATACACTTCTGCAATAGTCCTGTCCCCCACTCACCTCTACATCTTACTGTGTTCCTATCAGATGTGCAGCCTTGCCTTTTTCATCTTTTCAAAGGTTGATTTTGTGTGTCTTGAAGCATTCCCCACATCTTCAATACCTCTACTTAACTGCCATCTTTAGTCACTTTTGTTGTTCAGCATTTTTTCTTAATTAGATTGATTTTATACTGTTTACTCTTCTGACAGTTGCCATCCGTAACTGCTTTTTCCACAGCAAAAGACATTATTTTTTTCTTCCCCAAAGTCAGTCACCTTTCTTTGCACTTCCTTCTTAGGTAATCTGTTCTACTGTTCATCATTATTTTCTTTTTTGTTGTTGTTCTGGAGGAAGGAAAGTACAAAGAAAACCTCCCAGCCTTCCTATCCCATTTTTCACATGGGCTCTGCTCACCTGCTGTCTACCTCAAATAATTCTGTTGATTTTGCCTGTGTCCAGAAAATCCTCTTCCAATTCCAGATGATCAGAAAATTATATTTTTTTCCTTCAAGTAAGAAAATGGAGAGAGTGATCCATTCCTGCATTACCTTTAGTTTGATTATGGTAATTTGCTCTACTTCTTATGCACAACAGAAGCATGCTGTAAAGATGGGTGCAAGCAGAACATGTGCGTGTACAGCATTCAACACAATGCTCTCCAAGAACAAAACATCAGTGAGAGCATATCATCATGCCCTCCATTATGTCCCTCACTCTGTTAACTCTTGGAGATGCTGAACTAGTTTTACAGACTTTAAGTAGCTGGAGTCTGTATACATAGACTATTAACGCACTAACCAAGTTGCTCCC
The DNA here is from genome assembly GCF_900496995.4 of Aquila chrysaetos chrysaetos. Classification (NCBI taxonomy): domain Eukaryota; kingdom Metazoa; phylum Chordata; class Aves; order Accipitriformes; family Accipitridae; genus Aquila; species Aquila chrysaetos. The sequence goes on along the minus strand of NC_044006.1, from coordinate 59,915,761 downwards.
ATCAGCAGCTGACACTGACCGAACTGAGTGACTAAAATATAACATTTTTGAGATATTATCTGTCCTTTCAGGAATGCCATAAGATGTGGATGAGCCCAGCAGAAAAGATTAAAATCAGACATTCATGACCTTTTCTAGAATCCTGTAGAAAGCTCCTACTTAGATGTCTAATTTCTCAAAAGTCTTTCATATTATTTTCTAACATCTTGATGAAACATTAGTGTATGTGGATTTCATTCCTGTGCATACCGTAAAATAATTTCACTTCTAACAGCAGTCCTTGTAGCTTTGTTTGGACCTCTTCAACTGAAACTCTATGCATTGTTGTTTAACCTTTGTTTGCTGATGATTCATCAGCCCTATGGCACTGCTTCTTCAAGCCCAACTTAAGTTGTCATAAAATGTTCTGTTTAACCAGTGGTACTTGAAGTTCCCCAAATGCAATGCTAAGAAAGCAAGTGCTGCAGGTGTGATTAGTAAGCTGAAAATCCATTAACAATTCAGTTTGAAGAGTCACATTATCAATTTATGTATTTCTGAAGGTACAGAGTATCTTCATGGTAAGAAGGTGTCTTTAGAAATAATCTAACTGAAAATGCAGACTTCTGAATGGAAATTGAACTAAAGGGAATGAAAATACACTATTTTGTAGCCTTCCACCTCCCCCTCAAAAAAAGAAATAGAGATAGGTAAAAAGGGACTGTATCTTTTTTTTAGTCTTTTATTTTTTACAAATATGCCTTCATCTGGATGTGGAACTGGATGTATAAGAGAACTCACGTTTTCCAGCAATTGTGTATTCATGCATACTTTACAAGCCGGTATAGCTAATAATATGTTAGATGTGTCCCCAAATAGTTTAAGAATAGTTCTGTCCAAGGGGAGAGGAAGGAACTCAGGACACCAGTGGGGACTTGAAGATAAAAGTATTTCCATCATTCCCAATTTCCATGTATTTTCTCCACTTTAAGACCACCATTATGACCATACTAAATAGGATGAAGGGTCAATCTAGGCTTGTATCATGTCTTCAGCAGCAGATAACTGGAATTTTATTAGGGAAAGGTTATATGAAAAACAGCAAGAACAGAGACTTCCACAATCCAAGTTACATCTGGACTATCATTCTGAATACATCCAGTGCTAGAACTGTTATCCATGTCTGTGTCATCTCTTTCTAAATCCAGTTATGCCTCTAGTCCCACAAGATCCTATAGCAAGGATGTAACATGTGAAAAAGTTCTTTCTTTTAAGCTTGCTACCTCCTTACCTTCAATGAGCTTTAAAAGACTTAGGTAAATCTGCCTTTTTTAATTGCTTCCTTAAAAATTTCTGCAACTCTTGCCACATTAAGGTTTTTGGGGTTTGTTGGGTTGGGTTTTTTTTAGTATAGTTATTTGGCCTGATCAGAAACAGAGCTTTGTTTAGAGATTCCTATATTTTAAGGTCCAAAAGCACCATTACATTCTTGTCTGAACTTCTGGGTAATTAGATTGAAGGGTTCCAAATGATAATTTCTTCACTGTGCCTGCCGTTTCTCTTTTGAGCTACCAACTATTTTGATTTAAAGACTTAATGGAGAAGCCTCCGTACTTCAGTCATGTTTTACCAACAGTCAACTGTCATCACTGCTAAAATGGTGAACCTAATTTTCTCTTCTGAATTTGGATAGCTTTTTGCCTTTTGCTGTTGCGTTTTTTAATACCTTTGCCTACTAGATTGAGCAGCTTGTCATTATCAAATTTATATTGCCATATGGTTGCATATTTGCCTACCATCGAGTCATTACTTGAGCTTCTTTTAGATAAACTAATACCTTGGGAGCCTGCTGTAAAGTACTGGCATACTGTAGGCTATAAATGAGACAAGGTTTGAAGGTAGGATTAGTAACAGGAAATGAATACTAGGCAATTGATACAATAGGAAGAAACAAAATTTCAAGCATGCAGATCCTTCTGTTGGTCTGAAAAGAATCATCAAACTTCAAGCTAAGTACACATTGAAAGAAACTCTTAATTTTAACCTAATGTGGTAATCAGACAATTTGGGAGAAAAAAGTGATTGCCCTACATGATCACCTGCCCTATGACCAAAGGGGAGATAAAAATGTTAAGAATTCCTCTGAGCTAAAATAAGAGAGCAAATTATCAGCTGTGGAACACTGATAAATGAGTTGGAGGTCAGCTGCAGTAGAAGATTATAATGTGCTGTAAAGCCAGTATTTTATTGAGTCCATGATTTCTAGTGCACACAGCAGTTCTGAATTTTTGTTCCCAGGCTCAGCTGTTGAAGGTATTTTGTGGTCTCTTTGAGGTTTTGGGCTGAAAGGTCAAAGTTCTTTTGTGAAAAATGTTCTCCCACTGGGAACTGGGCTGTTAATTAAATAAAAGCTATTACTTCATGCTACAAACCTTACTTCACTGTAAGGTGTTTTTTTCTAGGTCTCAAATCATTCTTCTTTTCTCAGTCTTAAGTTCTTTCTGTTTTGTTTTCTTTTTTAACAGCTTTTTGAAAAAAAATGTGTGCAAGTTATTCTACTGATTTTATGAGTAAACATTTAAGGAGAAAATACCCTCTTTGTATATCTGATTTTCTTGCTATAAAAGCAAGGGCTGTATTTGTCCTCTTAGCTGTAGTATTGCATTAAGTATGGTTGTTTATTTGATTACTTAAGTAGAGTTTCTGCTTTCCAGGAAATACTCCCCCTTTCTAAATCTGCAACTTAGCATTGTACCTTGTTAAAATTTTACATTTTATGTGAATTCAAAGACACTTTCCCTCAAACTTTTATTCAGTGCTAATTTCAAAACATAGTGATTTTTCCTTTGAAATCAGTCTTCTAAATGGAACATGAAATCAAAATCTAGAAAAAAATTATTATTCTTTTCCAGTAAGGTGAAAAATAGTTTCCATAGCACTTACTACTGTCAGGCAGGAGGCATACATGATGTCATTACTCTGCTTGGTCTTGTTGGCTGACATTGTTTGATTTATTACTGACCTGTGGGAAGGTAAACAATAGAAACGTATTGACTCAGTGCCGGAGTATTTTTCAGCTTGTAACAAGTCAGGATTTTTCTTATGTGTATAATAACAACAACTTACTTTCTTGCTGTATATAAGCTCATGAGGCTTTGAAAAGCAGTAAACTACAGATTTTCAATTTTTGCAGGTTTCCAGTCCATTATTAAAAATTTTAAAATTCACAGATACATTGAAAGTCAAAATGTGTCTCTTTAACATGAGAGACAAATTCACATGGAATGCAGGGATTAGAAAGCATTTCTTCTTCATTTTACATAGTACCAATATTCTCAAAAACCTCCTGCTTTTTGCAGATGTCCCAAGACATGCTGCTATGAACCATTTCTACTACTGTCTAAAAGAGGATATGAAAACACAAATTTTATTTTTGAGTAGATCCAGTTCACACCACAAATAATATTTCTGCTCAGTGCAAATGTCCATGTGCAGAGTCACAAGTTGCGTGCACCCTGATCACTCAAAACTGGAGAATTTTAAACTGCACAGCACCCCTTTGCATTTAAAAACACAGAGTACAATTTTAGGGCCAGTGCTCTTTAACATTTTTGTAAATGATCTGGACACAGGAATTGAATGTACATAAGTAAGTTTGCCAATGACACTAAACCAGGAGGAGCTGTGGACTCCCTTGAGGGTAGAGAGGCCTTACAGAGAGATCTGGATAGGCTAGAGAGATGGGCAATCACCAACTGTATGAAATTTAACAGGAGCAAGTGCTGGATTCTCCACCTGGGATGGGGTAGTCCTGGTTATACGTACAAATTGGGGGATGAGAGGCTGGAGAAAAGCCCCACGGAAAGACATTTGGGGGTTTGGGTTGATGGCAAGTTGAATATGAGTCAACAGTGTGCCCTGGCAGCCAAAAGGGCCAACCGACTCCTGGGGTGCATCAAGCACAGCATAGCTAGCCGGTCAAGAGAGCTGATTGTCCCACTCTACCCTGCACTGGCATGTACTGAGTGCAGTTTTGGGCACCTCAATGCAAGAAGGACATCAAACTGTTAGAGTGTGTCCAGAGGAGGGCGACCAAGATGGTGAAAGGTCTCGAGGGCAAGACTTACGAGGAGCGGTTGAGGTCACTTGGTTTGTTCAGTATGGAGAAGAGAAGGCTGAGGGGTGACCTCATCACAGTCTACAACTTCCTCAAGTGGGACAGCGGTGGGGGAGGCACTGATCTCCTCTCTCTGGTGACCAGTGATAGGACACAAGGAAATGGAATGAAGCTGCATCAGGGAAAGTTCAGATTGGACATTAGGAAAAGGTTCTTCACTGAGAGGGTGGTTGGTCACTGGAACAGGCTCCCCAGGGAAGTGGTCATGGCACCAAGCCTGTCAGAGTTCAAGGAGCATCGGGATGATGCTCTTAGTCGTATGGTTTAGTTTTAGGTCGTCCTGCGAGGAGCAGGGAATTGGACTTAATGATCCTTATAGGCCCCTTCCAACTTGAGACATTCTATGATTCTATATTGCACCAGCCTACTTCCTGCTAGCTACCTGGTAGAAACAGCTGTAAGCACAGGATGAATCAGAGTCATCCATATCTATCAGCTCCCAACCATCCCTCTGATCCATCAGCAATGAAAGCTCCTGATTCTCTTGCAACGACTCAGTAGAAGAGAGTTTCAAACTCTGAGAGTTGAGCCACCGCCCCTTCTTTGTTTGAACTATATAAGAAATCTTTCCAGGACATATTTTAAAAAACCGACTGTTTTCTATGTCTTACTGTAAGATATATTAGCACCTTTATCAGATTTCTGGATGCACTTCACAGATTGTATTGGTAAAGATGGGTCTACTCAGAAGTTAAGCTATCCTCAGTCTAGTCAACATGTCAGTAAATATTCCTATTTCCTGTTCTCCAAGCTCCAAAAATAGACAGAAATATTAAATGCATGCCAGAAGACCGGATTACTTTTCTTTTCATGTGGTTTCCTCCTCTGCAATTACCTCAGATATATCTGAAAGGACAAAACAGTCTTGATCTATGTGGTACAGGAGCTTCAAACACACATACTTGAAAAAAGATCTGTTTTTCAGCATCCTTTAGCTTCCTATCATTTTCTAGCTATCAGTTACTGCCGTAGCACCACAAACTGATGAGTTTCACCAGTCTCCTGCCCACCAGCTCACAGGTGGATTTTGTGGTGAAGCTGAATATGGTCCTTCACATAACTGTGACCTTTCGCAAGACATGCTGGATGCGGCCAGCTGTGCATTTAGGATGATGGTGACATTACTGATAATGTACTAATTTGTTGTATCCATTGCTTTCTTCTTTTATCTCCTATCCATCTGCTCAAGGATAAGCTAATCTATTTCAACCAGTTTTAGTTACACATCACCACTATCTAGTCTTGGATACTGTATATCAAAAGATTTCTTGGCAGTTTGTTCCTCTACTACTCTGCTATGCCGTCCCTTTTCTGGAACCCTTCTATCAGTAACCTGCTTCAACAAGAGAAAGGTGGGGGATAGGCAGCAATACAGTCAGTTTCTCAGCACATCATGTCATTTTGTAGGAGATGGTTTCTGGTACCAGAGGATGGCAAATCATTTTGAATGCCTTCAGTTAAATAAAGTATGGTGACTTTAGTCACAGTAACCCTGCCTAATCAAAACAGGGATTAATGTATCACTCTCAAAGATCAGGATCTCTGCTTATTTATATATACAAAATGTGTTTATATTTAAATATTTTGTAGTGGCTTTTCCACTACAAAGTCCTTACATACAGGATTTCTCCATAGCACAGAAAATCCTCATCAATGTTCTGGAAGTAATGAGAATATGCATAATACAAAACAAAATCTGTGTTTCCTGACCTAGACAACTGTCACATTAAAGGGACTTTCAAAGGACCAAATATTCCAATGCATATCATTTGCAACTGTTGGACGCCTTGACTCTGAGGAGAAGAGGCAAGAATAACGGAATGCTGGTCAGACAGTTTCGGAGTCCACCAATATCCTTCCTTCTCAAGTTAGTCAATAAATATGAGATCTTACGCTTCAGCTGAAGTCATGTGCAGGTGACTATCACTCTTGTGGCCAGACAAACCCTTCAGGCATGTCTGGATCCATCTAAATCTTCTTTCCTTCATATGAGTCATTTGTGATAAGGAAATGTAGACAAGATTAAATTTCTATTAGACAGTTGTATAACTGGTTGGAAAGCTGTTCTCAAGAAACAGTTAATTATGCTTCACTGTCAGGCTTGATGCATTCAAGCATGTTCTCCAGGGACTATACAATATTTAATTCATGATTTAAAAGATGGAATTAGCATTTAATGCTAGTGATACTACCTGGAAAAATACTACAAGATAGTATTATGATCTTAAGAAATTATTTTAAGAATTTGGTTCAAATAATGACATGTAATGACAATAAAGATGAATACTAACTTCTGTGTTTATATAGAAGTAATCTTTTGCATAAACGCAAGTGAGGAAGGACTGACTAAGCAAAATTTCTGAACTGGAGACAATAGGTGGATCACAAGTTGCACATGAGACAACAGCATGCCTTTATAAAAGATGTAACTGTTGTACTGGAATATATAGAAAGGAGGATTATTTGTAAAGCATACAAAGTGGTTCTTTTATTCTTCTCGACACTGGAAAAGGCTTCCCTCTGGTTTGGGGCACCACAACTGGAGAAGGATTCTGACCAACCGGACAGGTTCTAGAGGAGAACAAAAGAATGATCAGAAACCTAGAAAATATAACTTGTGAGAAAATTTTTAATAAATAGGGGTTGTTTAATCTGAAGAAGAGGAAACTGAGGAAACACATCCATCTTCAAATATAGAAGAACTTAAAAAGAGAAGAAAATAAAGCTTTTTCTATGTCCACTGCAAAACAAGTTCAGGTCAAATAGCAGCAGAAGTTTTCTAACTTAGTTTTTTGCTCTTAGATAATGAGGCACTGAGACACATTGCCTGGGGAAGTTCTGAAGTCCTCACCATGTTCAAGAACAGGTAAATCAGGTATCTGTGAGGGATAGTTTTAAGTTGTTTCTTCGGGCCAACGGAATAGTCTTGATGACTTTTCATGGTCTCCTCAGCCCCATTTTCTATTAACGTCTATAATGTCTAGGATTTTTTTCTCACAAGTTAGTAAAGTCTGCTCCTCCCTATTGGTTTAATCCCAATGACATGGCCAGGGAGGCTGCTGTCCCCTCATTCTGTCTAATTTTATGATTTCCACTTGTGAGTAAGCAAGAGAATTCCTATTGCTGCTCATGATAGGATAGCTGAAGCAGCTGTCGTAGCAAAGAAATGTATTTGTCTATCAATGAAATGTCCCAGGACTATGCTTTTCTCTCAATCAGTCATGGCCCTGCGTGCAGTAATAGGCCTTAATGGCCATGACCTGTGTCACTTGGGGCCCCTACCCACACCTGTGGGCACAGGAGCCTCAGTTCAGCTCAACCCTGGGCTTTTAGTCCATGCCTGAGCCCTGCTCAGGTATCCATTGGTATGGATACCAATCTTCAGCTCAGCTACAGCCATGCCTGTACATTACTACAGGTGTTGATCCAGACCCTAACTCACACACTGACTTCCCAGTTTAACCTTGGACCTGTCTCATCACTATGGACCTGCCTGGACATCAGTGGGCTGTGTTTGATCATGGTTACTCTCACTGGACCCAATCCCAGCCTGTGGATTGACATCCCAGCTTGACCTCAGATCTGCCTCCTCACCGTGAACTCACCTGCTGATACGCACTCTTGTTTGAATAAGACTCAAGTCTGCCTGCTTCCCTCGCTGGGGCACTGTGGGGCTGGGCCCTGGCTGGTGAGGCCCCTGCACTGCCAGCTGTGTTATTGTACTCAGCTCATGCCTACCCTTCACTCAGGGAGCATCCAGCCCTGACACAGTCTGCTAATGCAGGACTTTGCAGTCATGTCGGTTTTGGTATGTCCCATGTCATGCCATAGGTGCTGGATAGGTCTTGTCGCTACAAGATCTGTGCTTTTGCTTTGGGAGGAAAGTTCTTGTCAACAGTATGAAGAGCAGCAAGAGATGCACAAAACTGGCAGAATGGGTCAGGGTGTCAGGCTGATGTCAGGTCATAGTGGACATCCTGGACTGTTTGCTGGTACTAAAGGAGTTCATTTCCGTCTTTAGGTGGGGTGAGGTTCTTTCCTTGTCAACTCTTCTCTTTATATCATATATATATGTGTGTATATGTATATATATACACATAAATATTTACATATATCACCAGCTGTGCAAGTTCCCTGGGGGATGGTTAAACCATTACTCCTGCACATAACCTTAAGGTGTCCACTAACTGAATCAAGTTATTTGCTTATGGCATCAGACCCAGGTGTCCTGGGCTAGTCTTTGGAAATGTTTTTCCGAGTTATGACTCCATCCAGGAAGCCAGATGAGAGCCAAACCCTTTTTGGATCGAAATGGCTTCCTTCAAGAAAATGTGTCCCTGCATACCTGTCATAAGGTTCTCCTGAACATGGTTTTGGTCTCTTCATCTTATCTAGAGGACTGATATACTTTCTTTCTTGAAGGAAGGAAGAAATTTCTAGAGGCAGAGCATCTTTGGACTTTTGTTTTTAAGAGGCCTTTGACTTTTTACCTCCACAGGACTAGGTCTTTCAGATCCAGAGTTGTTTGTGTCAACAGCTGAGAGGTTGAAAGTCAGGAGTGCCAAGCAGGATAACCACCAGTGAAACCTGTTATGAAAACACCAAAAAGGAGACACCCTCCAAGATTAATACACATTCCACCAGAGCTCAGTCTAAATTAGTGGCTTTCTTGAGTGATATCTCCATTGCTGACATCTGCTGAACTACTACCGGGAGTTGCCTCCACACCTTTACCAAGTGTTTTGCCATTTCAGAAGCATCCAGGTATAATACAGTGTGTGGTAACATGTTTCTGCAGCGGTTGATGCACGAAGCATGCTATGTCTCCCTACCAAGCACTGTGATTGTTACGAGGAACTGCAGTATGAATATAAATGTGGATAATCTATATTAATAATTTCTGTTTTGAAGATTAAAAGAAGATTTACATACGAGTTAATGAAACTGTCAAAGGTGTGTGGTTTATGAGCACACTCCCTTCACACACTCCTTCTCCATGGTGTTTGAGTCTTCCTCAGAAATCCCAGCCTTGGGATTCTGTGATGGAAAAGGAAGTTAGGCAGTCCCCACATTATGTATGTAGCAAAGCCAGCAAGCCTGACAGAAGGGAAGTGGAATGTACGCTAGTCTGGTGAATACTGCATGGATATGAGACCATCTGTCTCAAGGTTTTGCAGGACATAAAGTGTGCACATGCATATAAGATGTACACAGGGATAGATATATAAGTATATAGGTATTTGTGAAATAACTTTCCTCTTGCTATTGCAAGTTTCACCTCAGAAAGTAGATCTTAATGCAAGATTGTAAGAGTCCATCCTTTTGAACATGCATATGATAATGCCCACTAATAAATAGATTTTTATATCTTCTAATAAGGACATTACTTCGTATTATTGGTTTTAAGAGAAGAACAGAAGTCTCCTTAGATACTGTGATTCCTGGAACAGTGATGAATCATTTCAGCAAAAAGATCAGCCTGTGTGATCCTGCTGTCATAAGGCTTGACATCACTGCCCTTGACTGGACCACTCCCCTTCTCTTCAAGTAATAGTACTGATTTTAGCAGCAGTATTTGAAGAGAAAGAGGGTGCTTCACAGTATGAGAATGGATGGTACAACTTGGCCCGTAATCCTTTACTGTGAGGTTTCTGGCGGGTGGGAGGAAAAGCATTTATTTCAGAGTAAGAATATTATTGCTGTAGTCTCATATTAACATTGGAAATAGTATTTTAGCGAACCAGAGAGTACACTGTAGTACATGGCTAGACACACTGGAATGAAGTGAAGCTCATCCCATTTGGATTTCTTTCATCTAATTTTATTTTCTGAAGCTACATCTGTTCTTGCACGAAGAGGATAATCTAGACAGAGCTAAATAAAGTCGTGGCTCCTGACTGCAGGGCTTGCTCTTATGGCTGGCTCTTTTTCAGAGCACAAAAATGAAGCAGGACGCTCCTTGTGTCCTACTGTGTTGTACATATGCACATGGACCTATCTATCTTCATTTCACGTGTTCAAACATTTGTTTCTTTTAGTTTGTGAATATTGTGTAATTGTATTCCTTTTTGTTTGTTTCTTTCAGAATGTTCTAATTGTGGAGGTAAGTTGGGTGCTTATGTCATATTGTACTTAGATAAAGTCACATAGTCAAGTTGTGATTGTGTGTTCTGTTTCTAAAACCCATCTGTGTTTAAACTTCTTTAGCTGGGAGGTGGTGAAGAGGGAGAGGGGTTGATTTGCTTAATGACCTCTCAATCTTTCTGCAGTTGCTAGATGGACCAAACTACATTGCTGCCACTCTAATTGGTAATCTGCCTTGCGATACCCAAGAGTCTTTGTTTCTGCATCATTTGATTTGTTCTTTCTATGGTTTCATCAACGCCTGTTATGCAAGTTGTTCTGTTCCCTGGAGGACAATGAATCAGCTGCAGTGATGCCCTGCACTTCTCAGTTGCGTGACTTTGAAATAGTAGCATAGCCCTGCACATGCTTTATGTCAAGGTGGTTCACACATGGGTTGAGAATGTCAGTCATTCTCTCAAGTCCCTGTGACTCCTGCTCTTTAGCGTTGCATCCTGCAGTGTCCCCTGAAGAGGGCCCATCACAGATATGTTGCTGATGTAAATCAACAGTGTTCAGCTGTAGGGGAAAAGAATGTGCCACCTCACTGGTGCTGCAAATTCTCTCCTAATTAGTGAAGGTGATTCTCTTTAAAAATGTTGGAAAAGCAACCAGGATGGTTAGAGAGCACACCAGGATCTGACTGGCATTTCAGGCCCAGTCTGCTTGTGTGGGACGTAAGCTGGACAGTGTAATGAAGGCAATGCATAAATGTTGGAATGTCCTTTCTTAGCAAAGGACAGAAGAAAAGTCATCAGCCACAGAGATGGCTGGTTACCTGAATAGCTGCTAGAAGCTCCGTATTTGCTAATGCTAACTGCTGTAACAGAAATGAAAAAAGTTTGCAGCAAATTTTGTTAATGCTATTAGATAGCTGGGGAGCAGAGACAAGGTGTTGCTAATGAAAAATTCACACCCACAGAGTTCAGGATCAACAGCTGCTCTCCATGTCATGGTCAGTTTTGTACCTGCGTATCTACTGATCTCATTCAGATGAGGTTGGGCACAGCAGCTCTGGAGAATACTCATTTGTACTGGACTAATAAAACAACAAGTAGGGCAGATTTAGCCATGACATGGAGAGATGTTGACATGCTGTAGTCTTCAGCATAATATGAAAAGTCTGACCCCTGCATCCTCCCTGTGCCCAGTAAAGTCATCTGCAGTCCCGTGTTACGTCCCAAGTACTAGAAACATAGCTATGTTCGAGAGGAAGTGGACGGTCCTTTAACTGATTATGTTATGAGTAGAAAGTGCTTGCTTCAAAGAGTGTGAGCTCATTTATAACCTTTTTTGGATGTGGCTTACAATACGCTGGGAAAAACACATCATTGCCGCAAAATAAGAAGGTGGAACTGCTCAGTCATTGTCCAGATTTCCTCTTTTCAGCTTTCCTTTGTTTTTTACTTATCCTATTTTTCATGTTTTGTAAGGATATTGTTGGAACTGGAAGGACTATGAAGGTTCTGCTTAATAATATAGAAAAATACAAGCCAAAAATGATTAAAGTGGCAAGGTGAGTAAAATGATCACAAAACTTAGTAATTAATTAGTCTAGCCCAACCTATTTTGCAGTGGAGGTTCCCATTCTGAGATCCTGCTTTAATTTGGTGCTGCAGTATCGCGCGGGGAGCTCCGCAGAGGAGCTGCCTGAGTCACTAAGAGGAGGGTGGAGGAAAGGAGAGGAAATGCTTTTGTATTGCTCTGCAGTGGCAATGACCCTTCAGCCATTTCAAGACTGGCACTGATGGACTTTGAAGGGGAACACACCCATCTCTTCCCTGCCATCAGGAGGTTGTCAGGAGGAGAAGCGGAACGAGAACAGTGATTCACATGGCTTGGAAGCTTTTTGATAAAGGGAATAGGTTTTATGCATGTTATTCAGGTAAATAGCCAGATTTACATGGGTTTTATTTTGTTTTTAATTACAGTTTGTTGGTGAAAAGAACATCTCGGCCTGATGGGTACAGACCAGATTGTAAGTGTTGTTGTGAAAATCTTACGTGACAGTACAAGAAGTTGCCACTATTCTACCACTTGCCTTTCATATCATTCTATAGACTGCTAGAAGCATTGTAAAATATCAGTTGTCAATGGGACTAAGGGATGCAATGGAAGGATTTGTATAATTGTGGTTTGGAAAGCCTAGCCTCCTTATAGTCTGGTGTTTTCTGCAGAGTACTAACTTTATAGGGAAGTTATCAAAGGGTTTAATTTTATCCATGAAAGGTAAGTGTTTTATCTTCTGTCTCTGACAAACTATATAGAAGAGAATGTCCATTTCTTCCTTTTCCTTCCTCGTTGCATCTCTTTGGAGGAGCTGCAGGATTCCATCTGAACATGAAAGGTGTTTTATTGTGACCTAGTTATTCACAAGTTTTACATTTTTATAACAGAATCACACTTTTTATTATTCTTTGAAAAGTATTATTGTTTAAAGGGTAAACAATGATTTTGTAATTAAATCCTCCCCCCCCAAGAGCAAAAGGTAAATTGGGCTTTTTAAACTTCCTCCTGCTGTTCTGTTTGTGTCACACCAGCACCACTTTTCTCTGAATTATTGGTACTTGTACTGTGCTATGATGAAGACATAAATGGAGCTATACCAAGCTATTGTCATTTTAGACTTATTAGAATAAATGATGTAATAACAGGTATGTGGCTAAATACTGAAAAGAGTAGATCCATCTAGAAGAGATCGACCAGTATTTGCTACTGAAGAAGGCTCTGGTCAGCTGAGCTGGGGAGGAGGGTAGAAGGAGAGTAGGCAGGTGAGTACCAGGAGGCAGCATGAAGGGTCTTGATTTGGGGTGTGGGAGAGAGGGAAACTTTATGAAGCAAAAGTTACTCAATGTTGGGCATGGCCCTGCGGTTTTAGCCCAATAATCTGAACTGTGACACAAACATTTTATTGTACAACTTTTTATATAGTGGTATTTTTAACATTTAGAATTTAATCCGGTAAATTAAAGTATATATTCAACTGGATTCACTGATGTTAAACGTATTAAAAATACAATAAAATAACTTCATGAAGGCTAGCTTAATATTTTTATATAATAACTTGTAAAATGAAACAGGTTTTATCCTTGTTTATTCATACTGTGATAAATATTTAGAAAACATTAGAGATCACTTGTAAATCACTGATAGTGCTGTGTCATTTGCTCCCTTACTTGAATTTATGACTCCAAAGTGTCTATTGCCCACAATTTCAACAACTGAAAAAAATTCCTTACTTGAATATCTGTAAAATTTTTTATGCTGACCTATTTTTGTGTCCATAAGGTTGTGTTTTTCTCTAGTTACTTAGTGAACAATTTGGAAAGAGTCTAACTTGTTTTATATAGTGCTGATACTGCACAGACCTTCACACTCAAAAAGATACATGCTTGTGCTTAGTCTGAAGTGTGTGAGTTTTATGATTCAGCTACACTGCATGCATTTACTTTGTTAAGCATGTGCATGAGTCTTCATAAGGTTGGGGCTTTAATTTAGGAAGCATTTGACATGTTTTGGTAGCATAATACGCAAAATAGTTTTTGCTATTCTCAGAAGAAAATATATAAATCTCTGAAAGTTTCTTCTGAATTAAAATTGTACTTTTTTTTCATCATTAGTGTGATACTAGACAGTTGTCATCACTCACGTATACCAATGGAGCTTCCACATGTAGGCAGAATTTTTCAGCTCTGATTTTGGCTTCCTTCCACAGTGTGTCTGTTGTGCCACTGATAATTGTATGCAACTCTCCTACCCTCCACTGACTGTTCACATGCCTGTCGCAAATAGTCTGTGGGAGGGAACTAGGCATAGGGCTACTGCTGACCTTGATGTCTCAGAGCCAAAAGTAACATAACCTCAACTGACTATATATAGTTTGCTTGTTGGAGAACCAACACATGAATGTAAGGTCTATATAATTGCCACTGATCTTGTATTGATGGTGTTTGTTATTTGTCTCAATACAGATTACGGATTTGAAATTCCAGATTTATTTGTGGTAGGTTATGCCTTAGACTACAACGAGCACTTCAGAGATCTAAACGTAAGTTTCTTTAAAAAATAATAGTTTAAAAAAATCACTCTTTTTTTTTTTTTCCAGGGTATCTTAAATACTCCATAATTTGCCTCCTCCCTGGGGCCTTATTGTCATGGTTGGGATCCTTTCAGTGAGTGTAGAACTCCCTGCAAAACCTCAAATAACCCAAAGGAGTCACTGCTCAGCGCTGTGAGCAGTTCCTTCCCATCTCTTCCCCATAAGAGCAGAAGTCATACCTCTCCTACATTTCCAACTTCTGTAAGCATAGGATTTCACAGGACCACCATTCCCAGAAAGTGCAGAGACAGCAGTAAAAAGTGAAACACAGCTACAGTTCAGACAGGTTTGGACTTCTACTGCCATGTTGCCTGCCCCTTTTGTCAGCGAGATAATGATGGAAAAAAGGTGCAAGCCTTGCCTCTGCTTCCTGTGGTACTCCCAGGGGTGGACCTCAAAGCTGGGAATTGCAAGTGGAAAAACTTGCTGTAGCTAGAAAGTGAAATCAGAATTCAATTCCAGGTCTCTGGAAAGGAAGGGGTAATTACAAGATCACTAGATTTGTCAAGCAAAAGTATTTCTGAACAATTCATTAATAATTAATAATGTAATCAACTATGCTGTTGCAATCAGTGTTATATTCTTTTCAGCACATATGTGTTATCAATGATCATGGCAAAGCAAAATACAGAGTCTGAAGCGGTAACATCCTCACCTGAAGATTTGCAAGCTCAGTGAAGCAGAAATTTGACTACACTCCCTCAAGCATCTCCCAGAAGAGCGGTTCAACTGACTTGTGTTTCTTTCAGCTCAGTACAATAAGGGGTTTGCTCTAGAGATACTGATTAATATTTACAGAAGTGAGAGCTCTTATCTAAAATGTGAAGTAGAGGGCTTTTAAAGTTATTACCTTTTTTAAGTATTAAAATTATACCGCATAAGATGCCTTTTGACTAATAATTTGTCTGCCTCAATTCTCATTGTGAATGCATCTTTTCTTTGCTCAGTCCATCATTCTACCCACTGCAATTCATGTACTTCACTGTGTTTCATTAGATCATTCAAAAGTGCCATTCTGTGCATGAAGATTATTTTACAGAATTTTATTGACTTCAGCATCCCTTTAGTCTTGGTCAGATATGCTGCTGCCAAACTAAAGCATTATTTTGATTTAATTCCACAATTCAAAAGTTTCAGCTGAAGCTGTGTGTTGTATGTACGTTTCTAGCAGTTCATTACTGCCTCTTCGGAACAGAAGTTTTAACACTCAGAATGCACTGAACTAGAGTGCTGATACAAAATGAACTTTTGCAAGACACTGGTGATCTGAAATTGGAAGATGTCATGGGTTTGGTATGTCATGTAGCCATAGATCCAACCTGTTTAATGTGCTGAATTTTAATCAAGAGAAAAGAATGCCAGGCAGGTTTCAATTTCTGCATGGTATCCTTTTACTTCTATAGGACACAAACAAGTAAAAAAACTAACATAATGTTCTCCTGTGCATATATTCTTAATCAACCTCATTAAGAACAAAAGTTTAATGCTAGTCAGACAATTATTCAGTTACGATTTGATTTTTGTGGCATGTCTAAGTTGAGACTTTTTGTGACCATTTGTCATCTTTAAGAATACAGATCTGACAATGTTGGAGAAGACTTGTATAAAAAAAGAAAAAAAATGTATAGGAAAACATAGAAAACAAGTTAACCCATGAATACTGTAGACTCTAGAGATTCCTTCCTTCCTTTATACACTGTGTTTGAAGAAGTTTGTTAACTTACATGCTGTGTTAAGTGTGAAAAATTTAATTCTGTGCTGTACATAACTTCCCGAGAGAAGCCAATGCAAAGTAAGTAGCTGTGTATCAATAGCTTTGCTCTGAACTGTAAGAGGCAGATTGTTATTAGCTCCAGGCTCCTTTAAACTAATAAAGAAACAGTAAGAATACTTGTTACATTGCACAGTTGTTTATTTTCCTGCTTCAGCCTATTTCGCACATGCTGTAAAAGCTCTTCAAAAATATGCATTTACTTGGTAATCTAAACATACCTTATATATGTATCCTGTGGCTCATAAGCTATTGTTATTCGGATAAAATCCATGATGTTAATGGCACGAAGAAGTAAGATCAAAGAATTACTGTGGTTGCTAGAGAAACGCTTTAGCCCTCTCTTCTTTACTCTTTTAACCTATTTTTAAAGAGTTCTGTTGAAAAGCTTTCCCTCACAGAATAACTTTCTTCTGTTATAGAGAAGAAAGCACACCCGTACAGCCCCTGGAAGAAGCTGGTGAGAAGAGTTTAATCTCTTTTTCTTTTATGAGAGTGTTAAATTTTTTCTTAATGCTTCTGATTTCTATGGATTTAGTAGTATTGGCACACTGTGCAGGCAGACATGCTTAGGCTTAGGCTTAGTCCAG
Organism: Aquila chrysaetos chrysaetos; assembly: GCF_900496995.4. Taxonomy (NCBI): domain Eukaryota; kingdom Metazoa; phylum Chordata; class Aves; order Accipitriformes; family Accipitridae; genus Aquila; species Aquila chrysaetos. Next base: position 59,899,022 of record NC_044006.1, on the reverse strand, counting down.
GAGATCCATTAGGTTATTTCCCTTTTTTCTTCTCTTCTTAAAAAGTCATAATCTAATTTGCCTTTCTACTATGATCAGCCTTCAGCAACAAAAACAAAAAATGTAACAAGTGAATTAGCGTGAAATTAGTGTGAAAATATGAAGTAATATAGATGCACATAATTCAGGCTGTGTTAAAGTTGTTTCATTGGAAGATTCAGATTATTAAAATCTACATACTTAATAGGAAAGACCAGAGTTATAGAAAAGATAAGAAGAAGAACTGGAATATTTCTTCAAATTAATTTTATTTCCTTCTGCCATCATATTTTTAACATTGTGATAAAGCACCATACAGATTTCACTAGAGAATTTACATGTGCAATTATACTGTGAATAAGAGGCATTTTTCTCTTCTAATGTCCTATTTGAATTTTGTACCTTTGTATATCTGAGCGTGTCCAGATGTCTCAGTTGCCATTCCACGTTACTCTTTGCTTGAAGCACTTCCATCTGAAAAATTAGTTTTCAGTTACTTTAATAATCTGATTCCAATATATCATTAGTGTAACTGAGGTCACAGGTAATTATGCATATATGTCTGATTATTATTCGGTCTGGTTTCTTCATAGTTTAAAAAAAACATACTTCTTTTCTGTAGCTGTCTCCTGGTTCAACAATAGTGTTGATGCCCTGTGTCACAATGTACTTTAACTAGAAGGCCACTAAACATTTTTTCAGTTGCGGTTGCACCCTATGACCCACAGAGCAATGTATCTTTTTTTTTAAAATCAGTTCAGCAACATCTGTTGCTGAAGAAGAGAGGATGTTCTTTACAATTGCTTACTTTTCTGGACATTGTGTTTATGTGTTTGGCGGGCATCCATTTTTATGTCAGTTTTTCTTCTCATGCACTCTTTAACACCAGCATCTTTTCCCTACCTGTTGAATACAAATTAACATGGGCAGTAATTTGTTTTAAAGTTACATAAATGTTTAGCAGCCATCAGGTTTTAGACTTCATTCAGTTCATTCCTGCTTAGTCTGGTCCAATTCCAAAATATCTGAAAGTGATTTTCTGGAGAGAAAGCCATAGTAAGAAGAATAATTCCTGCAACTTGGTTAACTGAATATCATTTAGGATTTCATGTTACAAACTATAGATATGGGCTGAATATCTAGTAGTTTCTGCTTAAAAAATAGAATTTAAATAGTCTAAACAGTCTGTAATTAAAATATTTTTTCAATTTTTTCAACTCAATTAGCTGTTGCATTCTTGTATTTATAGTTGAACAAAGTTTTATTATTAAATTTCTATAATGTAAAATTCCAACATTTTGCCCCAAAACACAATGTTAACTGTATGTGATATTCAGCTGCAGAACAGTTTCTGATCTGTGAAAGAGTCAAATTGTCACACTTTATACACAGTAAAATGCTTAACTTGGAGATGTACTTATGTCATGCATCACCATTATTGCTCCGTGGTGAGAATAACGTTTATTTTCATAAAAAATTGGAGATTTAAATTTTAATATTTCTTTAGACTGAAGAAGATAAAGGTCAAATCATCTTCTCTGCATATGTTTGCATTTTTATTTTCTCAGATAAAATAGCAGTGAAAACCTCTGTTGTAATCAAACTTGTTACACATGGAGACTGTAATTGATTCTAGCTACCTAGAAAACTTTAATTTTCAGTTTCAGGTAAAAATGAGAATCTCAAAAGAAAAACATCACAAGGGTAGCATAGCAAGAGCTAGAGGCACCCTTGCCCTTTTGTAAAACCATCACATTTGGGAATGTTTTTCCCTTCTTTTGCCTTTTTAAATGTTTTCCAAAACCTCTGATAGTCTACATATATAGATCTGAGATGAATGCAGTATCTAAGTGTACTGTGAAGTCTACATATATAGATCTGAGATGAATGCAGTATCTAAGTGTACTGTGAAAGGTATCTTAAATTCTTTTTCTCCTTAGACTGGAGGGAGAAATTTTACACATGTAAGTTAATGTAGGTGTGTGTCACCTCAGCTCAGTCTCCCCAAAGTTGGCTCTGGCTGTAGTCACCAGAGAGCACAAGATAACTGAAGAGGATGAGTCAACCTCTTCCTGTGCTTCTTTCAGTGGTCCTCATTTGAAACCTTGTAGGTGAGAGAAGCAGAGCGTCAGGTACTTTACCCATGCTCTCAACAAAATGAAAATAAAGTGCAGGGAAAATAAAAGCTTTGATCCTAATTTCATACACCTTTTGCAATTATTCATTTAATGCTGTATGCCTTCCTCCAGGAAGTCAGCCACATCTAGCTATCCCAGTGCCTGAACTGATAGTGTTTGTACCACTAGGGAATGACTGCTGTGATTGCCAGGGATATTCAGAGCAGTGAGAACACCTCAACAACACGTGGCTGGCTAGAAAAGATTGATCACAAGCCATAAACTATACTGTGGGATTATTTTGTGGTGTTAAAAGGATAATTCTTTGTTAAGAAAAAGCAATATTCTGCACTTATCATAAATGATGAGAGGAGAAAGATAACCAAAATAAAGAAGGAAGTGCTAAGAGATACTGAAGAAAGGTTGTCATTTATTTTGCAGAAAACATGAAGAACACCCAATATTTTTCAGAAGGAAAAAAGGAGACATCAGTTCTGGGTGAGGCTCTGTAAGCCCCTTGAACGTTGTCAGCTGTAGTTCTGCTGTGACTAAGTACTGGCTGACACTACCTTCCTTTCTGTCCATGAACTAGTGTTTGGTTTCTTTGTAGCTTCACAGGAACACATGTGTATCCGCAGCTGAACTTTTCACTGTTGCCAGTGGTTGTTTTGGAACACAAAGGGGGTTCCAAATCTGCAGAAACTTAGACTCAATTAGTTAAATACTTGCTGTCATGCCTTGTTCCTTCTGCTGCTGCATGGAGCAATGAACTACTGACAAATTACTGGAGTTTGCAGTACTGCAATTTATTTGTAATATTAAGAGAGAAAAAGGTTTGGATACCAGTCAAAGGATGACCTTTAGTTTGTTTCAGGAGTGGCATGAAAGGTTTCCCCATTTTTTTCGGTAGAAAGAGACAAAAATGATTTGTAGTATTGTGATCTAGCAGTCTGTCTTAGACCTGCATGATTGGGCCTCTGATAATGGTCAGAAAATCTTGTTTCTAATCATGACACAAAATTTCATTACATTCAATCACTACTACACATGTTCCAAAATCCATTGGTCCTATTGTTAGTAAAGCTTCCTATGTTTGTCACCACTGTTAAGTCATGAGGTTATACAAGGGACAACTCTATTGCTGGAAGATGTATGTTATGCCTTCATAGATACTCAATTTGCATAGGAGAACACTGGAATCTAGCTAAGTTGTTTTGGAAGCAGTGCCAGAAAACAGAGTTATCTTGAAGTGCCTTTTCTCAGCAATTTTCCATTTTCCTGGAAGTATTAATCTCTTTTCTTTAGATTGCTTTTCTCCAGTTACACTCTATTTTTATGTTGTTCTATCCTAGTATCTTTTAACCCAATTCTTGCCAGTCCTGTAGTTTTTAATGTAACTCACAAGCATTTGTTGTTTTCCAGGAAAGATAAGCCCTCATTCTGAAACATTTAAGGGCAGATTTTCAAAGGTGCTTAAGCATCCAAGAAAATTTTATGGGATTTCACCTGCTTGGGTGGGTGCCTAGCTGCATCTTTCAGTGATTATGTACCTTTGAAAATATGTTTCTTGCCTAATCTGGATAGACTGGGAAAACATGCAATAATATAACTTGGAATGAAAACAGGAGGTACCCCAATAAAAAGGAGAGGCAAGTACAATTGTGTCATTCTTTGATGTGGGCATGAATATCTCTTTGTCTTTCTGAACCATGCAAATGTTGTTTAATTAATTTATTTGTTTGGGTTTTCATGAGAATTATTGTAGTAGTGTTTCTGGTTTTTCTTAGGAAATTTGGAGTGAGGTGAGAGTGCTCAAAATTTAGCTTTTGGAAATAATAGCTCAGCATAAACACTAGCACAGAGAGACAAAAAGCAGACCAAATACAAAGGAATATTCAACAGTAGCATGAGCAGCATAAGAGTCAAGGAGGGTAAAAAATGAAGTGTCATTAAAAACTTTAACCGTAGAGTATTGATTGGAATGGATCCACCAGTGAGTGTACAGGAAGGATATTAAAATCAGTTAAATATGACCTGCTGAATGAGGGCGGAGATGGAAGGCTTTCTGTTGAGAGCCAGTTTGGTCCTGGGCCCATTTGTGCCATATGTGAAAGAAAACCATAATAAACTGAAATTGTTTCTCTTCCTCCAGAAGGCATTTCACATAATAACATGATGCTATTAACGGCATTCAAGCTTCTAACCACAAACACCCAATTTAAGCTTCCAGTACTATTTTGCCTAAGCTTTATACAAGGCAGTCTCAGCTCTGTAAGGTCAGTCAATCTGTCTCTTAAATTTAATCAAGCACATTAGACAACTATGTTACTCCATCTGAATAGATCTCAGTGTTGTTCCTAACAGTCCCTCATTTTCTGAGGTTTTTAGGTCTTCCCATCTCAGGCTTTACTGTATTCCTTTGATCTTTATTTCCATTTCTCCCAATTCCTCTCAGTCCATGTTGGGCAGAAACCAATTTACAAGCTCAGCAGGTGCTGGGAGCGAGGTGAAGGATGATCTGGAGACATGGCACAAAGACCAGTGAGTTCGCAACTCATAGAGAAAACAAATCCCACAGACCGCTGAGACACTACTGGGTGGCAGTTACTGGTCTTTCATGGGAGATTATAAGAAAAGTAGAAAATACATAATTTAAGGGGAAAAAAAATAATCTATGGTTTGTGTCCAAAAGTATGAGAGTGGAGAAGCTAACTGGCTCGCAAGGCATGGAGAGAGGAGTCTGTGTCCCACCACCGTTGCCCAACATGGTTTCATTTGCTCCTGGAGCTTAGGCAGCAGCTGCGGCTGGAGGAGGAATCTGGCCACTGAGACACAAATCAGCACAACAAATATCCTGCAGTATTTCTAGCTCCAGTACTCAGACAAGCACAGAAGAGGGTTTATCCAGGTCAGGTCTGGCACACAGTTGATTCTTTCAGGCCTCAGCCATATCTTGCAGCAGCCTAGCCAAAATATGCCTCAAAATATTCTGATACTTTCCCCACATGAGTCACAAGCTGGAGTCCAAAGCTAACGAGTGTTTTCCTGATTATGTTCCATTTATTTATAGAAAAACAGTCAAATACAAGAACACATTTCCTGTGCAGAAGGGAAGAAGGAAGTCAAGGCACGTCATGGCACTGCCCCAGGCTGATCTGAAGTCTTCAGTTAGGCGTAGATTTACTGGGGTTATTTTCCATCCCTTAAACTGTGTTTAGACTGTCTCAACTTCAGCAGCCTCTGAGACATGTAAATTATTTTATGCAGAAGGACAACAGCATTTTGTGAAGTCAAAATAGGTTGTGAAAACTATGTAAAGCTACTCAAGAAGGAGTGCATGTTATCTGTATTTGAATAGCAAACTAACACCACAGGATGCAGGCCCCGTTCCTACAGAGAAACACAGACCAACAGAACACAACAGCTCACACGCCCCGAGTTAAGCCCCTACTGAGTCTTAGAAAGATCAGAGCCATAGTTTTTAGTTAATATAGGTTCTACACATGAAAATAGTATCATTTTCAATGTGGATGTTATTCCAAACAGTCCTTTAGTCTCCTTTAGCATAATGGCATTGGCCTAAAAATAGGAATGCTTGTACTATTGTTAACTATGAGAATTTAAATTTTTGGTACAACATTTAATACATTACTAAATAGTATGGAAATGCGGTCGTGCAGTTCGCGGTAAGGCTCACCAAATGTTCCTCTACCAATGCCTCTGGGAGTCACAGCTGTTAAAGTAAATCTTCATTACCTGAGGAGACAAAGGCATGTCATAGCTGTTCTCAGCCATCACTAAGCAGACTTTCCAAAGTTCATAATAAAAACTTACAAGTCCCATTTCTAGTAAGAAAAAAAGAGTAGAATATAAACTCTTGTTTATGAATGATAACAATCAACATGGAGCACAGCTGCTTTTTTTCTGCTCTGCAGTTCACCTGCTCATAAATACCAGAGCTTTCTTCCTTCAGGCTCCTCAAGGCCAAACCTGGCCTGCCTAAAGCCATAGTTTCATCCATGTCGTAACACAGTCATTATCCTGACAGAGCAAGCAGAACCTCTGCATCTTCCACCTTAATTTGCCAAGAGAAACCCTTCCCCAGCCGTAGCACTAAACTATGTAAAATTATTATAAGCTCCATATTGCAGGAGTGGCCACAAAGTACTACACATCAGCTAAGCCTATGGGGTAACAGACTTGGGTTGAACCAGGATGAGGATAGTGGCATTTTACCCTACCATTTTTTGAAGGGTTCGGTTGGGAGGATGAGGACTATCATAGTCTCTGGTTTACGCAGCAGCCCGAGCGCCTCGCGAGATGCGCAGCGCTCCCTCAGGACTCGGAGGCTCTCGTGGCAGAGAAGAGATGGTGACGCAGCTACCAGTGTCAGCTCCAGCATCTTGCTGAGGTCTCCTGGTATTTTCCAAGCTCAGCTCTCAAAGTTAGAGCAGATGGGACCACAGTTTAAAACTGTAAAGACGTAGGAGTTAGCTTTTTGCTGAGAACAAGCTCTAAATAAAAAAAGTCATGAAGTTAACTTCTTTAAACCTCCCTGCCCTTCTCCCAAGGGTTGTGCTGCCCTCCCTGACTGCCAGTGCTACCTTTATTCAGCTTCTTCCCAGAACCAGTTTTTCTCACCCTCTGCTGGCTCTCGCTCTTGTCCCCAGACTGCTTTACAAATGTGTATTTTACAGTCCAAAAATACCATTCCTGACTTACCATTCCCTTGCCAGCCCATGGCTCCAACTGAAATAATTGGGTGGGTGGGAAGTTATTTTGAAAATCAAGGAAGTAGGTGATTTCTATGTTTAGGTTTAATCAAAATTATAGTACCAAGATACATGAAACACTAAAGCAACAAGGCCTGGCTAATGTCCTTTGCTGCTGTTGACAGGAGCTGCTGCTTTCACTCCTTCAGATGGTTTTGATATATAGGGAAAGTAATGTCCCAGCTGATCGAACTGTATTTATCCATAACATAACTGATAGCTAACAAATAAAAAGCTGCAAACTTATAAACAACTATTTAAGAATTTAGGGTTTGGAGGGGTTTGGACCTTTTTTAAATATTCCTCTGCCCTGACACACTTTGCAAAAGCCCTTTGCCAGCATATTTTCAAAAGTCTTCTAATTAGTCATTCCAGGAAAACAAGCATTTATGATTTGATCTTTTGTCTATAGGTTCATCTAAGGTGAAAAATCCTGGAAAGTTGCCATCACTCTTCTGAGTTAATTCAACACAAAGTCATCATACCAAAATTGCTCTAAAAGTTAGTTTTAAAATATGCAATTAAGCATTCATGTGTCATTGTCTGTGTTAATTGCTTTCTGAAAGACAAAAAGTAATTCTTATTTATGTATAACTTTCCTGTAATAATAGTTGTTAGGAGAAATGTGAGCATAGAAAAACAGCCCAAAATGAAAATCAGTATTTTTATCCCTGTTTTTAATAAAGTCTCAGCTAAAAAGTATTTTTCTATTTCTCATGTTCTCAGTTATTTTCCAGACCTCTACCAGAACTTCGGTGTTCGATGTTTTAAGTCAGTCACAGGATTCCTGCTTGCCTATTGAGTCTACTTCATTAACTTTATTGACCTTAGAAATTATGGTTAAGGGAACCTTCACAAGTCTCGTTTCAACTAAGGATGCTCACTTTCCCTCCTTCCAACCAGTATATTTCAAAGGTGGCATCCAGACTGTTCATCCAAATTAAATTTCTTTTTGCCTTTCCTTGTGCTTTCTGCAGCAGGTCCAATCGCCTTATTTCTTCCGATACATCTTGTGTGTGTTGATAGTGCATGGCAGCACTCCCATTTAAATGCTGAATTATTTCAGCAACTAGGAAATTATTTTCTCTTGCTCCAGTGACATTTTATGGCACAATAAGGCAGCCTTAAACTGAGAACAACTGGCTTTAGAGGAATATCCTTCATCATTTGAGCCCTTCTGGCCATGACAATAGCACAAAATATATGCTGGGCCTCATCTTAGTTCCTGGCCCAGATTTTTGTGGCAATGCCAGAGCTTGCCGATCTGCTTTTCTCAGTGCATTACAATCGACAGTTACCTCAGCAACCCCGGGTTTGCTTTCCCTGACTCTCTGAACTGGGCAGGCTCCTGCACAAGCCTTACGCAGTGCCAAGAAGCCCTAACCCCCACCTCGCTCCCACCCTCAGTACTGGTTTCGCACACAGGCACAGTGTAATGCAGGATTACAGTCTGATGCCTCGTGCGTCTCTTACTGTATTTAGTCATTTGCAACACCTGGAGAAACTTCTAGAAGTCCTGCTTCGAGTTTTAGTGTTCTTCACCTGTGTGCTAGCTCTCTCCTTTCTGTCTCTAAAGATCTGTCAGTCTTCAGAAACAAGAACTATTTTTCCTGACAAAGCCAGATTCTTGGCACGTTCTTCCAGCATTCCTTTGAACAGCCAGTCAGCAAACAACAGCGCAAACACTTGCCTGCCCTCTCATTGTTTCCTGACCCTGATTTACAGGAGGTCAGTGTGATAGATGTTTAAACTAACCACAGGCTCGGTTTATGCCAAGCCATTCCATCTGAGCTTTCATGTCATATTAATTACAATTCCTTTAAATTCTCTTGCAATTAAAATCAAAAGCAACAATTGTATGCTTTCAGCACCTCCCACCCAAATACTGTGTATCGCTCAAGGCCAGATTCTACCCCTCTCCTTCTTCCTGGATATCATCCTCCCTTCTAGTATTCATCTTTTCAAATTGCTCTTGAAAAACGTGGAAGTTCATCTAATTGAGTGGACAGCCAAGTGTAGTGATATCCAAAAGCAAAGTGCTACTTTAGATGAGTGTTACAAGCTGGCCGTTTGCAGACATTTCTAAGCTGGCTTTCACAACATAAATATGTGATGTGGGCAAGCCTACAGTCTTAGATTTTCTGTTTCAAAAATCAAGAAGTTACAGCCCTGTATGTATCAGCTCTATTTTCAAGCTATTAGGGAGTGTGCCACAACAAATGAAAACAAGGTACTGTAGGAGCCGTAGTATCAATGCTTTTTCATATCCAGCAGTGGCACTGCGCATCACAAAGTGTCCTATTTAGCAGCAGCATCTTGAGGGGATGCCCTTGCCACAGCACCAGCCAGTTGTGCTGGGGTTATCTACTCAGCCCCTTGCCCAGTAGATCAACTGCTAGATCATACTCTGCTTGCTGCACCTTGGCCTCTTCCTAATACCACCCCCTTTTTCCCTCGCTGCATTTCTTTCACTGTCTTCCTTCATCTTTTGCTGTATTTTTAATTCTGCTTTGTTTTAATTTCACTGGAACTAGCAGCCTTCTGCTGGGCTCTCAGACTCTGAAGGATCTGCTGTACTTCCTTTCTGGTCCCACAGGACTGCTGCTGAAGCTTCTGGCAGAATTTCTTTCTTGTAGCTTTTTTTTCCCCCAGACTCTACTGAAATAGATGTTTGACTTTCCAATAAGAGATGCTGCATTACTACCAGGAGCAGGTGGTTCTCATTTCAGAAATTTCAGTCAAGAAACTGAAGCATGTGACATCTTGTGAATCACAGATTCTTGCTTTCTGTCCTGACATTTCCCTTATCTTTTTGAGTTGAAGGCTGATCTTTAAAACGGATAACTAAGTGAAATTGCATACCACGCCACTATAGCCCAGCCAAATTATATCTAGGCAAATGGCTTAGGTGGAGTCATTGCAAAATGCAGAATTTAAAAAGATCACTAGATTTTGGCCTATACAATATTTTTGTATTTGTACTACTGCTTTCCAGATGAAATAAAAATTACATAGCCTGACAACTCCTAAATCAGTGTTTAAAATCTCCCCATGTCTTATCTATCAGCATAACACCATATTTATTTTCTTTTTCAAAAAGTTTAACCTGAGATCCTATTTGCCATTTTGCAGCCTTTCTTCACTCCTGCCTGAGAACTGGAGTGCTGGTAACCCTGGCCAGCCACCAGGCACTTCAACTTCTTCCATGCTGTAGGGAGTCAAACTGAAAATGTACCATCTTAAACCTTACAATCTGTCCAATGAGAAAAAATGCATAAGGAAAAAAAGCAAGAGATCATAGAGAAAATTATTTTTTAAACATACATTACAGAAGGTTATCTGCTGCAAGAGAGGATATTGAGTTTAAACACCTAAAATTCAAAATCTGAATGTCTTACACATTTTAAAATATATCTCTGGGCTTGGACGTCCCTGGCTAGGGTCTATCTCTTTATTTGGTGTTATCTGAATTGAGCTAGTTGAAAGGAAATTCTGCTGTCTCCAGACCAGTTAATCCAGTTTCTATCACTAGCCCATCACATAACAACAATAACTTTACACTTAGCTTATGAAGATATCTCAGAGAATCTTCTTCTGCACCTCACTGCAGTCCAGATGGGGTGGAAGGCAATGCAGCATCCTGGGAGTAGCCCTGCCTGAGCCCGTAACAACTGGGGTTTTGTCCTACTTAGTATCTGAATGTTCTCTATGTTTTCAGTTGTGTGCAAAGGACAAGAACCCGGAGCTTGTGCATGTGCTATTTGAGTGGCCCTTGGTAATGTCAGTGCCACAGAGTTACAGTCATTATCCCTGATAAAAGTAACGTTCTCTTGCTGCCTCCTCGGTGGATTCACTGTGAATGAGGAAATAGCGTATTAGCAGGTGCAAGGAGCAATGCTTCCCAAGGATTCTTTAGTCTCTCCCACCTGAAGAAAGCGGTCCTTGACTCCCATTGCCCATCCAGGTGCTCTCTCCTCCTTGCTGTGGGTCTGCTCCTTGAGCAGCACATCTACAATCATTGCCCATAGTTTTCTTCTTCAGTTCTGACCTAGATATTCCCTGATTTGGCTTCTGCCACCTGTGCTCCACTGAATCAGTGTACTTAGCTCATGACTTCCATAAAATTCAGAACTGGAGGTAAGATGAGTCTTTCATTCTAATTTTAAACTGTCACTTCAAAAACATTTTAAACTGTACTGGTAAAACTCAGGTATTTTAAAGACAGGAGCTCATGAGGGAAGGAGAAGGAATAGTGCATGTCTCTTAGCAGCTTCCTTACAATGAAAGCTAGCAAGGAACAGACTATTCTATTGATGCTGCATTTAAGCCCAAGCTTCCGGAAAGCCTAGTTATCTCTTAAGTCCCACAAAAGCCTCTGTTGATTTATTTCTAGTTAATACTACTGCTCCCTCCTCTGATCTGTCTCCTACTTTCAAGAGATTTGCTCAGGTTACTCTTCATGCTTTCATTTGGCTTCCATAATTCTATTTCAGCTTCCGCATCTTTAATCTTTCTTACAAGGTGTTAAGGGATCCTCATTGTCTTTCCAGCATTTTCTGCAAATTCAAGAAATAGATTCAATCACCTTTTCTTCACTCTCCATACTTTGCCTCTGAAGGATCTCACCATAAATACCATTTCAGCAGCTTTCTCCATGCTTATGATTCACCAGCCTTTCTACTTCAGATTTGTCACATTCTTTCCAAGCGAAAATTTTGACTTGTCTCTCCGGCATTAATTGCCACACTACTGTCTGGTATTTCCTAAGCTGAGCTAGTGCAGCACCCACATTGAGATATTTTTGGTAATCTTTTTTAATGCCACTCCACTAAATACATTTTCTTGCAGCTCTTCAGCTTCTGTGTCCTCTTATAGAAACCTGATTTTGGTTTCCCACATCCATTACTCCCACCTTGTATAACTTGTGTTCCTGTAGTTCTGACACAGGCAGGAAAGAGGTGGTAGGTTTGTGTGGGGTCACTAGTCACTGTATCCTAAAAAACGTGAGCAGGTGTCAACTAGGTTTGGTGAATGGAAGTAGATTAAGTCTTGAAAACATCCTTTAAGACTTGTACTATCCTTTGCTCCTATTTTTTTTTGTTTTATCTCTGCATTTGAGAAGGTGAATAACACAAAATCAAGCCTACCAGATTTTTCTAAAGACAACTGTATCCAACTGTGAAGGTGTAAACACAAAAGAGAGGGGATGAGTGCTTAGCACTGACCGATGGGGAATAACAGGGAGTAATGAGATTAAACTGAACAAAGGAAAACCACTGAAGGTTGAACATCAGGAAAATATCCTGGCCGTGTCTATCAGACCATGGACTAATTTCCCACAGGAAGTGGTGGAAACTCCATGCCTTGAGTCATTTAAAATTAGACCAGATAAATAACTAAAAAACAGAGGACTGGGAACAACCCAGTTAGAATTGGAAGGGGATGAACTGAACGGTTTCAAAAGATGGTTTTAGTCTCAGTTTCTCTTATTCTGAAATTAAATAACATGCCTTGTTTAGGCTCTGCTCGCGCAGGACTGCCAAACCTGCAGCTGCACTGTGTTCTCCTCGTTATGGTCAGGTTGAAATGCTAATGTGACTCTAACTGATCATTTTTCTGTGTTGTGGTAATGTTACAGCTCAAGCCTGCTAGGGTAACCAGAGGAGTCCCCCATGGGCCCTCCTCCTCCCAGTATCACAGACCTGGTTGGGGACTGTCATAGGATTTTTCTGCCAAATGCTTCTTTGTTTTGGACCGATTCCTCGTTATTTCCTCTACCACGTACCCTGTTGGGCTGAGCTCCCCTAGATGGCAGAGCTGAAGCAATTTAAAATGCAAAATGCTTTATGCAGCCTTGCTGTAACAGGGACTGCCATAGACAGCCCACTAATTTCTCGAGAGCTACTTGCTAGAAACAGCTTCTGTTGTCATGGTTTACTCTTTTCTACACGTGAGAGACAGTCCAACTCCACGTAGAGTTAATGCAGTCAGGATTTGCCTCCAAAAGGATATTGTTTCCCATAAACGACTCAAATTTCCAGTTCTCAAAAACAGCAGGCCAAGAAAATGGTTCATTTATGGTTGTGTCTTTAGCAAACCCCCACGGTTCAGCTACACAGACTTTTAAAAAAAAATCAGCTTTGATACAGCTGTGCAAATGCTTGGAAAAGCAATGAGCATGATGAGGCAAGTTCAGAGAAGCTACAAGTGACCTTCCTGTCCATTTACAGCCCATTTCAAGCCTTCTGTTATGTAAAACTACAGGTTATCCCATTAGCAGTGTTAGTCCACACAGTTTTTCTTTCTGTCCACACACAGATGTTTTTCCAACTAATTGAACTCTACTACAATGCATTTTCGGGGGTTGAAGTGCTGAAGAAAGCAGAACCCAAACTGGGTCGGTCACATTTTGAGGATTTCTTTTGAAATTACCCACATAACTTTCTTTAACTTTAAGGATCCGATAAAAATTATTTGACTTCTGTTATCTCTAGAACTGTCTTCATTTTCTACAGTTTGCAGAAGAGGACAATAGGTCAGGGGCTTTTTTTGTGTGTTATTTCTTTTTCAGCTGAGCAGCTCCACGTGGTGTGTTGCATTTCTCAGCTGGCAAAAGACTTTATTTTTTTTGAACTATTGTTGGATTAGCACGAGATGCCTGAGAGTTTCCCATCTTACAGTCAGAGACAAGGTAAATAAACTGATAATGGCTGTGGTAGATACATAGAGGGAAAAAGGAAATTACTTGGGAAGCAAGAAGATTGATCTAAATTATTTCAAGATAATTTTTTTTCCTTTTCTTTTTTTCCTTTTCTTTTCCTTTTCTTACATATCTGAGCATGTAAGTTTAGTTAAGTAATGCAATCCAAATCAAGAGCTGTGAGTAGAGCATAGCAAAAAAATAAATTATTTTACCTGTGTCGGTAAGTCATCAGTTCAGAAACAGGCTAATCTTAGCTCTGAATTTGTATAGCTTTATAGTTTATTCCTGAAGAATTTTCTTCTTATATAATGATTATTCTGCTTGCACCCAGTCTTTTACTGATAATTTCCTCATTACTTCTTCTGTTTTGCTTTCTGTTATTTTAATCTCTTTTTTTGCTAAGAGTTTTAGTTTCTAATTTCTTACTTATCTTTGAGTGCCTCCAGCTCATTTCACATTTACTTTACCTATTTTGTCAGCTTTTGCTTCCTCTCTTTATCTGTCTTATCTTTATAATTACCATGTATCTTTTTTGATTTTCCACAGCACTGCTGCCCAGTATCAACTACTCATGTTGCAAAATTTCCCCTCATATAAAGATCAACAATAAGTTAGCTGGAAGTCATCCGTATTTCATTATATTTGGCACTGAGAAGTGCAGCTTTTAAAGAGCCTCCACCCTACAGCTGCATCTCATCATTGATCCATTTAAATGCACTAATCTAGCCAAAAAGCGAATGTTTCCCATTACAACCTGTCTCTAAGTGACATCTATGTGCTAGTTTAGGAATAGATCTTCATAACAGAACTGCTTTGGAGGTAAAACAGGAAAAGATACTCTTCTCGTTCGGTGCTAAACACTTGCATGCTTTTAGCCTGAAATAAGTATGGAGCCATGTACTTCCATCCAGTTATATAATGGGTAAAATAAACATTGTGAGCGTTGCTCACTGAATACAAATTCTGTAATTACAGGTTACGTGTATGACCAGTTGGATGACTAGAAATTGGCTCCTATATTTGTAGGGATTTCTCCACAGAAAAGGAAAATTATGAAAAACTCTGAAGTTCACAATAAACATAGGGTAGGAAGTCTAACATGCTCCTAATACCCCAAAGGCCCTCAGGTCTTTATAAGTGTGATCATACCACTACAGCTTCATAAAAGAAGTAATGAGGCCTGATCTGTCCACAGGCTAATACAAGAGTGTGTGAGATGGCTTTTTAGTTTATTTGACTTCATTGACATAGTTATACTACTGGAAACCCTGCTAATCAAGAAGTGTCTTGAAAAAGTGGCATTTGCAGGTCCTGTGACACAGCAGCATTTTGATGTCAACCTCACAGAAAGCTGAAAAAGGGGTTTCTTGCCATTAAAAAGGAAAATACACAGTATATTCAATACTATATTCATTATTTCATATATGCATGTTGAAATAGCGATCAATATCCAGTACGGATTATCTTACAGTCCTGATGCTGCCTTTGTACTTCTTGGCTGTCAGTGGGCTGCAGAACTCTCCCCCAGCACTGCTCCATTCTAACGGCTGTCACAGGAGGGTTTTATAACGAGAGAGTGGGTAGCTGTAATTTTGGTACCCAGGAACTCGCGGCAGTCTGTTTCTTGACACCAAAGGCAAGTAGATAAATGAGAACGTACAGTGAGAGATGCACAGGCTTTGGAGCACTTTGCAGGAGCTGCTACCAAGTGATCCACAGAGGCCGCACCCAGCTACTTACACGTTCTGGCACTTTTTGAAATACTATGGTTTCTCCTGAAGGCCTTTCTTGCTGCCAAATGCTTTTTGCATGTGTTAGATGGGTCCCTGAATCACAGTTTCTGCAGTGCTAATGCTCACAAAACTAAGTCTATTTTTGATCACACTGGCATCTCCTTTCCAAAACTTCTTTTCTAATCCACAACTGTAGTCAACGGCACCTTTGACCTCTGGCGTGCCTTCCCATATATTCAACCTTAAGACAGACATACTGTTAAAACCCTGTGTTGTATTTGCTTTCTGAATTAACAACCTATCTGTGATAAATGTGGCAGTTCTTGGATAACAAAGTTATTGTTTCATGCTGTTCGCTGGCAGCATCAGGAGAGTAATTGCAGTGGTCTCAGTTCAAGTCACACACCAAAGGCTGTCTTTACAGCCACGAGGACTGAAAAATAACCTGCTGGAGGAAGGCTTTGGTTTTCAGTCCCAGTTCTATGAAAGGGACACATCTCCAACTACTATCTTGTCCAGCAGTAAACAAGATAAGGATTTAGTCACTCCTTGCTACAGAATAGTTTAGAGAATATCTGTACTGAAAATCTTTTTGTGATGCTGACATACAGAACAGCTCTCCAATGAACAAAAAAACCCCAACCCTTGTGAGAGTGTGTATTGTGAAAAGACAGGATTTGAATTCAGTTTTAATGCATTTGGCACATAGTATATGATGCTTAACTCTTCACCTCAAGAGAGGTCAATTATGTCATGTCTCAGTATTTTACTTTTCTCTGGACTTACACACAAGTCAATTGTGAAACAGATCTTCTAAGAATTTCTTACAGTAGTTAGACACCACTGCTCAATTCCTTACTACTATTAAATGGACCCAATTTCTATGTCAATAAAAATGACATGTATTAGTCATATTGTTTCCAGGGTCACAACCATCCCTGGTATAGTCCGCAACAGACAAACTGCTAAGTTTTGTAACATGATAAATGAAACTAAAATGAAAATCAATATTTTCTTTTACAGAAGCTTTCAAAATATAAGTCCTGGTGCCTTGCTCAGAGTGAAAAATCCTTCCTTACTAAAGGCAAACCTCCAGTAATACAGATCCTGCAGCACAGTCACACTGTTGTTCTCACTCCACAAAACAGCATGACAATTTATAAAGTGATAAGCCAAATAATTAGGAAATAACTAATTAACATAATTGAAATGTCTCAGTTAATATACTTGGTTAACAGCAATGCTACCAGCAGAAAACTCCCCTTACATACTTGGATGAAAGCCTTACTGTTAACTCATGTCATACTTATTTCTTAATATAGAAATAATTAATACTTGTGTATGTGCGGTTATATAGAGCAGAATTGCACAGCTGTCCCCGGCTAGTCATCAAAGGATGCTGGTTTATATACAGGAATAAAGTATTACTTTTATTGTAATTCTCACAATACGAGGGTGGACAAAAAGGAAATGGGCTAATAATATGTCATTACAGTTACAGTAGTCTGGGCTCTCCCAGAAGTCAGTGGAGAGAAACAAGAATCCTAAGGAGTTGATGCAAGCCATCTTAAATAGTGGTATGAACGTGTCTGGTCAGCTTCTGTGTCTCTTCATTGACTATTGAGAGTGCCTAGCTGATTAGCTTAGAGCAAATGAATAATTTATAGATGGGTAAAATCAGGTGACATGAATACCACTCTCAGTATCCAGTGCACTTGGAGAGCACAAGGCAGGCAGAAAATTTTCCTTGCCTCAGGATGTTAGGGGGCTGTGTTATGAGGGTCCCTGTTTGCCCAGAAAGAGAGTCCTGTTGCAGCCAGCTTTGTAAGGATTTGCTTGCACCTGGAGTTAGCAACAGTGGCCATGCTGGAACACCTTTATCCACAACAAGACCCCCTCATTCTTGTCTTCGCAGTGAGCTGAATTAAAGGTGAATAAGACATTCATATTTTTGAAAGAGTACCGAGCATACGCTTTGCTAATCCATTAACATTTTCAATATTTCAGCAGTGCTCCTGCTCTGAATTGGAACCAAAAGCAAGTATTTTCATTAAAAGCCAGAAGGAGAGATGGAGTATGAGATCCATTTAATTAAAACATTTCCAGCCAATACACTAAGGAACGTTTAGATTCTGCACATATCTTATGCATAGTCAATGGAAATTGCATGAGCAGAGGCTGAAAAGGCTTGGGGGAAGCAAATGTAAAATGAGCAAAGACTACAATAGTCTAGACTGTAGATTACAAGAATAAGGCTCTGGCATTCATCAGGGAAGAACCAAAATATTTAGCTACTAAGTGGACCCACTGTCTGTTGAAGAGTGGCAAGTGAGCCCTGACACAGTTTAGAGCAGCCTGCCAGTCTGCTCTGCACTGAGTGCCACATTTGACAGTAATACAGTGTTCCAGCAACGCTTCTGCAGAGGATGCTGCAAGGAGCAGTATCATGGACCAGCACAATCCCCTTGCCCAGAAGTGCCAGTCTCCCTATAGCTGGTATATCCTCTGGCTGGGTCAGTTGTTTCTATACACTCTTTCAATGCAGAGTAGCATAAAAGGTGGGGCACTATTTCAATAGTCCATCAGTCTGTGAAATAACCATTTGGCTCTGGGTATAGCTAAAGTAGACAGCTGTTTGAGGTAGCTGTCTTCAGGAGACACTATGGACAGCATGGACCATCCTTTCCCAGTGATCCAAGCAGCGTGCCTCACTCTCTGCCCTCATCTTTGTTCTTGTAAGAAAAATATTGTCATGATCAAGAAGAGTGTAATCCTCAGAGCTGGAGTCAGAAAACTTCTTGCAGGAGGAAAAGCCAAAAGATGACTGCTGCAGTGTTTCCACTCAGTTCATCCCCTTCACTAAAGCAGCTAACTATTGGAAGGGGACTTGAGCTCTGCACAGCTGTTATTTACCTCTGTTTTGAAATGCAGAAAGTTGCAGTAATCTGTTTATTTTTCTTTAACTCTTTTGTGCTTCAGAAGTATCACACAGTTCAAAAGGCAATATGACTAAACTTTAAGAAAATTATTGTGCTGGCAGTGTTTTAATAACTGCTTCTTTGTAAAAGAAAAGCAATAAATAAGTGAAAGCAAGTTAAATAAACACAGAAGCTATTAACAGTGCAAAAAAAGTCTTAGTGAATAGAGAAGTTTGACACGTGATGACTGGTGCAAATCTTTGCTTTTTCTCTGGCTTTCATCAAGATTTCTCTAAAACTTAGGATGTTTCCAAAAGAGGAGCTTGACACATCACAAATGGAAGGGAACCTGTTGCTCCTGCAGCTGGTCCTACAGGTCTGGGAATGAGAACAGCAAATAAGAATACAGCGTATCAAGGAGGAGGGTTTTCCCTTTAGATTTCTTTTTTATATTAATCAGATCCAGTTATTAAGGCTAATTACCTCTACAGAAGTTGTATAACACTTGTGGCCCTCACTTCAGGCAGTTGTATAGTCCTGAAATCTAATAGTCCATCCCCACTTGGTGAAAAGGAGACCATTCTTACTGTATCAAAAAGATTAAGCCCTGTCCTTAGACTTTGGGGAAAAATACTTTGCATTACTGTGCTCAGAGTTCATTTTGTATTTTGCTTAGGGCTTAAGGACAGCCTTGAGAATTAAATTAACTTGGATTGTTTCCCCTTGTCTCCCTTGTAACGCTTTGGTCTAATCCTGCAAATGACCTTTGTGTGGACATACTTTGCATCCACATGGAGCCATTTGGAGTCTGGTGCATGTGAAACAGCACAATACTGCAGCGAAGAGTTCAAGTATATTTAATGAGTTAAAATATTTGGCTGCTGCTTTCTTCTGGGAAAGCAGTTCTGAAATGAACATCTGAGGGTGTCTCAGCAGAAGACTGGACTGAAAATATTCTGTAAACGTGGCTTTGTTCCTTAGCTCATTACTTTCATTTCGACTTCTCCCAGCATTCTGTTATTGCTGATCAGATTTCTGGATTGATTTTTGTCTAGATTTGCAACTCTAAGTCCATTGCCAAACAGGGACAAACTGGTGGAGGGTGCTAACAATTACTTTAGTCACACTAGAAACATGTTATATTCAATGCTTTCTTCAGTCAGTTCAAAAGTATGTTTCTTCTTTATATACTACAGTTTGCATAGGCAGTCAACATAGCCTGTTTACAGAAAATTAATGAGCATTTCTGTTCATTAGTTGCAATAATTTACATGGCTGGGTTTCTATGGAGTTTTTTTCTGTACAGGCAGATGAGCTACTTGGAACCTGAACCAAGCGTCAGGTGTCCCTAATTCCCGCAGTTGTCTCTGTCGGTCCCTAAAACTAGAGCAGAATCACTCATTAGACAGATAGTATCTCTAACTCTAATCAGCCAGTATCTTCTGCAGCATTTGACATTTGTTCAAAGGATTTGTAAAACACTGAAAGAGAATGAATCCAGTATTTTCTTTTCCTTGAAGGCAGCATTCATAGACAATCCTTTCTCTGGAAGTAGGATGTAGCTTGCTGGGGAATTTGTAATATTTCTTCCAGGAAGCTACAGTGACAGTTTAGCTCTGTTAAAATAGCAAACATATTCTTAATCCAGCCTCTTCTGGAAAATTCATACCATACAGACATAAATACAATCCAGCTTGCCTCACAGATTTTTTTCGGCGGGGGGGGGGGGGTGTCATGCTTTCCCGCATACTGCCTCCCCATGTATTATCTCACTTTTAAAAAGCCAGAGCAGGAAGATGGGTGGTGGGAAAGCAGTGGGGAAAACAAACAAACAAACAAACAAACAAAAACCCAGTGTAATATCACTTTCAGAGCCTAGCCCCCATAAATAGTAATCAGCTTACAGGTTTAGAGACCTTCTGGCCTTTAGATGGCTCCTGCTGTCCCAGAGAGTATCTCGTGTCTCTCTCTTCAGTGAAAAGAGAGCTGAGCAGTGGTCAGTCGGCTAAGTAGCAGCACATGGAGTCAGGTTTAGAAGCCAGTAAGAGCCAAGTACCTGGTATCTACAGGGTATCTGGTAGTGAGGTTCTGATGAGCTCAAGGTGAAGTAAAGGCTCTTTGGACAGAATAGGCAAAATAAGAAAGCAGCAACTGATACATAGCCTTTGGGTGGAGCACATCATTGTTGGAAGGAGGGAGGGATCTGATGAAATCAATATATTCCTATGATATAAATCTATTCTTTTTACTCCCGAGCTTTTTCTCAATGCCTGAAAGCTATCTTGATCCAGCCCTAGCTATAGAGGAAGATCTGTTAAATGGAGAAAGCTGTCACACTTCATCTAACTAGAGGGAAGCTGTGGACAGTCAGAAGAAATACAAGATGGGTAGCCTGAATTTTGGAGACGGCTGTTAGCACCTCTGTGCTACTAAACCAAGGTTGCACTAATCAGCGGATCAAGCTGCTGATTATGTGATAAAGCAAGGAGAGAGTGATAACACTGTTGTCAATTCATCACCAGCTACTTCCACTGAAATTCTCAGTTCAGTAGTTAAACTAAACATTTTACAAAATAGGGCTGATTTGTCACCTCCCAGTTGACAGCACAGAACCGAACACAGAGCTGTTATTTCAGCAGAGGAGCTAAGGTAAGCCAAATTGCCATTTCACTTTTCCCTGCCATTCGAGCACTTAAACCTTTTCTGTCATGGCCAATTTTAAATAGATTGGATATTTATTGTGTTGAACTCTTTTAAACTGTGCATGTGTGGGAGGGGAGGGTTTCTGAGGGAAAATGCTGCACATCTAATAGTCCCTGCTGGCTTTCTAAAACAAGTTAACATTGTTTGACCTAAAGTGAATAAACCCTCAGCAGAACTGAGGCTGATGACTTTATCTGTTAGACTCTGGCTCCTCTAATTTAAAACAAATGAAAGAATTTAGATAGTTTAAGTGAATGCAGAAGAGATGGGAGTAATATTTTTTTTCCCCTAGACCTTTACAAAATTAGGAAATCTTGCTGTAAACAGGCACGGCATTTTCAGAAACAAGTTGTTATTCCACAGTGACAGTTTCCAACAGCAAAACATGAAAAACAAGAGTTTTGCTTTGCTTATGGTTTCAGAGTGTTTCAGTAGATTTTCATTGCTAGGAACCCAAGTTAAAAGTAAAGTGAGTTCTGCTGGGCTCCTCCTAGCCATAATCTTGCTTGCTCAAATTTTACACTGCAACTCATTCCCCTGGGCAAACTGAATTATACTCGAAATTGTTTTTGTCTCTGGCTGGATGATGGTAAACTCCTGCAGGCCTGAACAATTTCATATTTCTTTACAGAGTACCAAGTTTGCCGTTGGAGCTGAAATACTAGTGCCCAAACCCACCAAAATGTATCAGCCCCCTGATTCAGAATAGCAGGGATGGTTGGTGTGAACAACTGAGGTTTATCACTGTAAAAGTTGTGCACCAGCCTGCCTTGGTGCACGTTGGTAGCCTCACACAAACACGTCTGGGTCCAGTTCAGGGAGACTATACGCAGGCACACATGCGAGCATTAATAAGTACCAAGTTCGGTTGTGAATTCATAAAACATCAAAAACTTTTCACCACCTCTGTTTTGGACACATTTCTCATGAAAGAATAACCTACCTCACTACTTGGTCATCCTTGCTCTGAGGGGAAATGAAGTACCACGAGCCTCTTAGGCGAACGCAGCTTCCTCTCTGTTTGGTGATGGATCAGTGATGCTGGCCAGGAGGAAGAGTCATCTTGCTGTCCACTCATGGCTTCCCTTTGTGCCTTGGACATTGTCACCCTGACTCCATGAGGAGGAGCATCCTGACAGACACAGCTCTCCCTTCACACCTCAGCTTTGTTATTCGAGAAGACTACACTGAAGAGTGGAAGACACATCAGCTGAGACATTGGTTTTCATAGGGTAGCTAGCTGGTTCCCAAAAGTAGACAACTGCCAGAAGCCAAATGGCTCCTTTCTCCCTAAAATCCAGCAGGATAAGGATTAGATGCCCAGATGTCCACCCAAGCTATAATATTGCTCTCTGTTGGTACCCTCAAACCCACAAAGTATTTTGAGAGTATGCAGTTCATTGTCTCCTCTTCCAAACCCTGGGTTTTAGTCTATGCACAGACATACTCCTCTGTTGTTGCAGTCATGTCACACCTCCTCTTTGCAAAGGTGTTGGAGGCATACGTACGCGAGTGCACACACGCGCGCGTGCACACTCACACACACACAGTTGCTCTGCCTCTCAGGAGAACAAAAAGGGCCAGGAAACAACACCAACACACAGCCTGGATAAAAAAGAAGTCTCTTTCAGGTAGCACTGAAAGGCAAGACGCAGCTTCCTACCTCAGAGAAAGCTGACCCAAAACCATGATGCCTGGCAGACCACCTGTCCCCCCATCTACCATCATCATCCCACAGCTGGTATGGGAAGAGACAGCCTGACCATTTCTACACACATTTCAGGTGAGGACACGAGGGCCATTACTCACCCTGTGGGATAAGTTCTGCAGTCTCATGCTGCTACTGGAAAGATGCTGAGGTGTCCTCAAAGAAGCGGGTGGGGGAGTTGTCCTGGCACAGGATAGGAGATAAGCCCTGGTAGCTCCTGCATGGAAGGGGCAGTCATCTTCCCATGCACATCTCTACTCAGTGGCCAGTCTCAGGACATGGGTCCTGACAGCATAGCCAGAAATATTCCTCTCAGAGTCACTGAGCACACCCAGTAGTGATCTTCACCTCATGGTCCTGGACCTGCTGTGCATTAATGCAATGTCACACTGTCTCGTTGCCTCAAGTCATTTACAGTTACGGCAAGAAGGAGGATCACGGGGGAAGGCAAGAGGCTGCATTGCTCATCAGACCAGTTAGCTAAGTGCTGGAGGAAATTCTGAGGACATAAAAGTCAGCAGTGACACACTTCTGGTCTTACAGAAAATCTCTTTCTCTCCCCCTCATCTATATTCAGCAAGCCTGGTGATGCCCACTCTGGTCTGCTTCAGTGTGCAAGCACTCATTTCCCCTTTGTTTGAACCCAACCCTTGCCTGCAGGCTTGCCCTGTAGTTGCTCTGCACATCTCATTATTCATGGGCACTGCTGGCAAGCAACCTCGTATCTCAGACTGGAGCCCCTGCTATGCATTTTTTCCATGCCTTCAATACATTCTTCTTTTTGTAGTATATCCATTTTCTTTTAACTTTATCCACCTGAATTTTGCTCCAGATTAATCCTTCTCTGGATGTCTGAAGTAAGTATAGTCCTCTCATGTCCTATCTCATTTCTCGTGCCTTGATGGTCACCTCTTGCAAGGTCTGTTACTTTTTGTTGCTACCTTTCTGTTCACAGGATCTTTGGATGTCCCTGATCAGTGGTCCTAAGCTGACCACTGTTCCAGACACCTTAACACTCTCAAGATGCACACCCCACTACACATCTTAAGCATCCTCCTTGGCTTTCCAGTAGGCCAATGCCTCCTTTTCACCACAACTTTAGATAGGCAGAGATTTTCCCTGAGGCTAAGTCCTGAAAAATACTGTATGCGCTTAAAATGGTGTTACTTCTAGGGGATATTGCCTATCACCCTGTGACTGGTGGAGATGGCATGACTGAGGCTTCAGGATGCCAAAATCCTCTCTTACTATGGACCCAGTGGCAGGTCTGGCTGCAATTCTCTTTGGCAGTCCTCTGGAGCACTTGAAAAGCATCAGCATCTGGGGCCAAGTGAGGTAGGTGTGATCTCCTGTGAAGAGAAGATTGAAATAAAAGAAAGGAGACACTTTGGTCAGAGTTCAGTGTATACATGGGAGCCAAGACATAGGCATGGCAGTGATGACATTTATTTCTGTTGCCAGAGTGTAGGTGATAGGAACATCCATAGAGTAAAAGGGGAATATTGTGGTACAGTTACCAAGAAAACAGCCATCGCTAGTGATGCCTAGGGTGAATAATGTACTAGTGCTGGACAGGAAACAGATGTCTCTATCATGACTGAATCACAGGAATCTCAGTGCAGAATTCTGTAAAGCAAATACAGTTGCAGACAATGGTCATACTACTGTGCAGCTCTAGTCATGGTTTCATAGCTTTTATATGTCTACTACCTGTAGTATCTTGGAAATATCAATTAATGAAAAATATATGTGTCATCCACTTCTCAATCTCCCACTCTGGGGAGAATCTAATGAATCATTCTCATGCAGGGCACCTGTCAACATACTCGGGAGTGGGGAAGCTGTTAGACTGATGCAAATCTGTGCTCTGGCCATGTGCTCAAAAGTCTGTAGCCAGGGTGCTCATAGCAGTGCTCGCAAACACTTTCAGCGAGGTAGTAGCATTCATTACCTCCAAAACAGAGGCGATAGATTGCAGAGGTGTCCATGTTCAGCCTGAACCTCTCAAAGCAGGCTCTAACCGTGAGATTTAAGCAGCTGGGGTCTATGGTGGAAAGTGTTATCAGTGATCATTATCTCAGCAGCTCCTACAAGTGACAATTTCTGAGACCAAACACCAGTACCAACATCTACTTGCTTAGAGGTATATCTCTTCCCACTGCCTTTCATCCTCAAAGTCAGGCACTGTTAAACTCAGACCTTTTCCTACTTAACTTTTCAGACTTTCTAGTCTTCTCTTTATCCCAGCACAAAATACCCAAGATTAACTGCTATCTCCCACTACTGCCTATCTTATCTAATCTACTCTACCCTACCCTACCCTAATCCAATCTAAACAGTCGTCTAAGAAACCTGCTCTTACTTTAAATTCTGTTTCTCTACGCTCGTTTTGTTCTCTAACCCAAAGGTAGGGCATCTGGGACTGGCTATGGCTGCGCCTCCTCACTGCTCATGGCACCTCAGGTCTGACGTATCATGGTGGGCTGCAGAAAAGAGAGGCCTTCAAGACGGCAAGGACAACATAACCGCTTGGGAAGTGAGCTGCTTCACAGTGGGCTGGGCGCAGATTAGATGTCTAAACACATGTTGTACATGCAAGAGAAAGGGATGCCCCTGGGTCCTGCTAGAGGCAGATGTTAAGGATCATGTGGGAAGGAGGCAGGTAACTAAAACGTATTTAATATAATGAATTTCAGTCCTCCAGTCCACCTGGCCAAGTGAATTTTGATGTCCACAATTTAGCCTCTAGAATTTCTACATTCTCAAGATATCATCACGTTCATTCAGCAAATGATAGTTTAAGAAGATAGAGCCCCATAATTGTACCATTACTGACCTGGCAGAACAGAACAACTGAGCATACCTCAGCCCCTGGACTGCAGTGCAGGCTTAACTCTGTCTAGCCCAGCAATTTAAATTCAGCTGCTAGACTTTGCACTGAAGTGGCTGAGATGATACACTCAAAGATGTCTGCACTAGCTCTCCTGGGGGGATGATACTCTTTAGCAAGGAGTGATAATAAACAGTAGGATGGTGCTAACACTTTAAGCTTCTACAGCTGTCTGCTGAGTATGTGTCAACACCTTCAGACTGGAAGGTGAGAAAGTGAAATTATAGCTTTCAGCTACCCTAATTCTGCTTTTGCAACCTCTTTTATTAAATCACTTTCAAGGGTGGATAAGGGACTCTGAGGTTTTGCTTGCGTGTTATGAATCCAGAGATAACGAGCATGTTTCTGAAAGCTTGCCTCCTTCTTTAAGTTTTTCTGTTGTAACTATGACACCCTATTTAGAATGAAAAATTACAGCAGCATAGCCTTGTATATGAAAGTCCTAAAAACACCCCAACGTCTCAAACAAAAACATCTGCCACAAAAAAATAGAACACTGTGATTAAGAGGAAGAAAATTAAGTACACAGTTTAATAAAGATTTGCTAGTGTAAATACTCTTTTGATAATTACACAAATATAACTTTCTCAGAGTTAATAATAAGATCTATTTCCTCAGCCTAGCTATGAAGTAATTTGTGATTCTAGGATCACATTTTCCTCTGTGGTATTTTCATCTCCCTGTTATAGTTTGAAAGCTAAAGCTAGAGAAATTGATTGACAATGTAAGAAAAGTAAAAATGGAAGATTTGTCACTGTACTGATGTAGCTGTGCTGATATAAATAGACTTGATAGATACTAAATGATCATTCAGAGTCTACTTGTGGTTTAATCTCTCTGAAACATTCTGTAAATCTGACAACTTTCTACACAGATATTAGTTATGATGCTAATTTAGATTTGGAGTCAGTACTGGGGCTCCTATAGAAAAACTAATTATGAATACATAGAACTGGTTTTATATACCTCATGGATTTTTGACGTTATGCAGATTGACATGATGACTATAGTGCAGAGAGCAGTATGCAGCCGAGCACACAGCTACACTTCTTGGTAGCCTGATAACAGCTTCTAAAGAGGAAAAGTGCCCTGACCTTTCCCCTTCTCCACCCTTCAAAAATCTCAAATTATTTTAATTCTGGCCTTTTCAACTTCTTGACAACCATGGACCAGCCTATATAATAACAGTTTGCTCAGGGTTTGGATGGCAAATAAATCTTTAAATGCTGTATAACAGTGAGAAATGATTAGGGAGCTGGATAGAACCAGTCTGTGGATTGCTAACTGGACAGCAGTATGCTTATTTAAAATATGTGTTTATAATCTCTGGTCCAAGTCAGGTTCAGCCACAAAGTAGTCTTTAACATCAGAAATTTATGAGGAACCCAAACTCTTCAAGAAACTACTACAGGTTTTTAACTGTATAGACGCCTAATGAAATCCATGGCAGCACACAGACTTGTAGGTAAGCACCTGAATCAGTGTGACAGGCCTCAAGTTGTAACACGCTTTTAAACTCAGCAGATGTGACCTTGGTTGACAAGAATCAGCATTTGGACCTTGAGACTTTTCCTCCAGCTACTGGATGTAAGCTCTTTCCTTGGTTCTCGGGATACCAACACTCATACCTGATGTGGATGCCCGTTGCTGATGGATAACCAGGCCAGTCACCTCTTTTCAGAGATCACTTAAAAGTAGCATAGTAAAAAAACCCACCACAACCCAAAACATCATTATTGTTTTGAGATTACAAACAAGACATAACGTTTCATTTCACACAAGACCTTTACCATTTCTTACAAAGGCGTTGTTTTTCTTTGTTCCCTTTCACAGAGATATTACTTGTCCGGCCTCTACGCTGAAAATCCCCATTCTGGAAAAGGAAAAAAATAAATCACACACTCTGATAACGATAGATGAAGTACAAAAAATGTTTACGTTTACCACCTTCACGGAGACAACAAAACCAAGCTCCCCCCACGCCGAGAGGCGGCCTTAGGACTTCAGCCTGGCCCCGTCCCAGAGGCCCCGAGGGGCGGCCGTGACTGCCGCCGCCCCGCCGGGGGAGCCCTCACGAAGCCAGGTGCAGGTCGGAGCTGCGGATAGAAGCACTCAATGCTGAGTTAGGGCGGAAAAACTGAGATTATTCCTGTGTGAACACCCCCCCCCCCCCCCCAGGAAAACGCTCGGGGGGAGCAGAAAACGCCGAGGCGTGCCTCAGGGGGTGCTGGCGGGCAGGCGGGCGGGGGGCGGAGGCCAGTGGCGGGGTGCGGGCCGGGCCGGGGCTCTGCGCTCCCCGGCCACAGGGCGGGTGCCCTGGAAGGCAGCCGGGAGCCAGTTCCTGCCCTGGCGGTGTCGTCTGAGGAGGTGGGTGGATTTTTGGAGGGAACAGAAACCTCCAGCCTAGGGGCGGGGGAAGGGGACGGGGACGGACTCCCCACCGGCGGAGGCAGCGGGAGCCGCCAGCGCCGGGAACGCCTCGTCACCGCCGCGGGGCTGAGGGGCCGGAGCCCCGCGGGTCGCCGAGTAAGAGGGGGCCAGCGTGAGGGGCGGCGAGGCGGTGCCGCCCGTTGCGGGGCCGCGCTGCCGGCCCGGGCTCGGCGGGCTGGGGGCGGTTGCCGCCCCCGCTCCTGACAGGGCGGCGGTCGCCGTGAGGCGTTGGGGCGGCCCCGGGGCCTTCCCGGGGGGGGGGGGGTGTGCGTGTAACGGGACGGGGGAAAAGGAGGGTCGTGCTGGGGCGCGGAGGCCGCGGGCAACGAGGAGGTGCCGCGCTGGCCCGGGGAAGAGATCGCGGTCACCGGCGCGGGGGAAGCGGTTAAGCCGCGGAAAACCCCGCGCCGTCAGGAGGGTGCTGGCCGAAGCTCCTCGGCGCGACGGCGGCTCCCCCTCACGCCGAGCCCGAGCCGGTGCCCAGGTGGCCGGGGGAGCGCGGCGGGCGCAGCTGGCGCGGCGCGATAGCCCCCAGCGCCGAGACGCCCTAATTGGCGGCGGCGGAGCTGGCAGCGGGGGAGCGAGGCCGGCCCGCAGCAGCCGCCTGCTGCCGCTGCCCGGGCGAAACGGCGCGTCTGTGCCGAGGGAGGCCCGAGGGAGGGGCGGCGGGCGGGGCGTGGGGCGCGGTGGTCTGATCGCGGACGGCTCCGGCTACGTAGACGGGGGGAGGGAGCCGCCTGCGAGCGGGGTAGGCTCGCGTGAGAGACAAAAGCCCGGCTCCGCCGAGCGAGGGGGTTCGGCCTCGCTGCTGCCGGGAGCGCTCCTTTGTTACCGTTTCCTAACCGGAGTTTGTGCGTTTCCCGCCGCCCCTGGTGACGGCCGGGGCGAGAGCCGCGAACAAGCGGCGGCTTCCGCCCGGCCCGGTGGAGGAGCGGCCCCTCGGTGCCTTGCCCCGTCCTCCACCAGTTGATCAAAGTTCGGCTGGGCCAAGGCGAGGAGCGACCAAGCCTGCCACCCCGCCAGCCGGGGCTCCCCGCCGCCTACCCTCCCTCCCTCGGCGGCCCGGGGCAGCGCTCCCCGGTCCCCGCTCCCTCCGGCGGCGCGAAAGCCTGTGTGTAGCGAAGTAGGAGGGAGCGGGCGCCTCCCGCTTCTCTCCGCCTGCCCTCTCCTCCCCGCGGCTGGGGCTCTGGATAGGAGGAGCCAGAGGAAGAGGAAGACGAGCGGGTGATTAGCGTAACAAGGGACGGGTGGCGGAGGAGGCGGCAGCGGCGGCCCCGCGCCGAGGACTGACACATCTGCTCTCTCTCTCTTCCTCCAGCCATGAAGGCAGAAGCCGGGGAGTGCAGCTGAAGCCCAGGGCCGTCCCGGCGCTCTTCCCAATGGCAGCTGCGTGAAGGGGTCGAGCCCCCCTCCCCCGGCGGCGGGGCTGGCCTCGTCGCGTCGGGAGTGCGCGAGTGGCTCTGGCACTGGTTCCCCCCTCCCTTCCCTTCCCCGATGTGGGCTCCAGAGGATTTGTTCCTCCTTTGTAACCGGGAATGAAATAATGGCGACCCGGTGGGCAGCGGGGCCACTCGGCGGAGATGGAGACAACGAGCCCCCCCCCGGGCGGCGGCAACGGCGCCGGCGGCCAGGTAGGAGCGGCGGGGGCGGGCGGGGCGCGGGCTGCGTGTACGCGGCGGCGGCGGGCAGGGCAGGGCCGGGCAGGGCGGCCGCCTCCCGCTGTGGGGAACGGCTTGGCTGGAGCGGGCTTAATGGCCGCTCCCTCCCTCTCTCTCTCCCTCCCTCCCTCTCTCCCTCTCTCTTCCTGCCCGCCCCGCAGTTGCTGGGAGTTAGACGCTGGGAGCGGTGCGGGCGTGCGGCTCCCCGGCAGCGGGAGGAGAGGCTGCCGTCCCGGCCGAGGTCTCGCCTCGCAGTCGGGTCGTCGCTCCTGCGCCAGGAGGCGGGGGCGCCTCCGCTGCCTCCCGGGCCGGGCGGCGGCTCCGCTTCCCGCCCCGCGGAGCGGCCGCCGTCCTCGCCCTCGGGGCGGCGGTTTCCGTGGGGTCCTCTTCCCCCCCCCCCCCCCCCCCGCCCCGTGGTCAGCTCGCGGCGTGTCTCCCCCACGCTCAGTCTCCGCCTCGTCCTGACGCCTGTCTGCCTTGTCCCCGAGGGACGGGAGCGCTTCACTGGGCGGCACTGGGGTACGGCTTCGCGCCCCCCCCCCCCCCCTCCGCCCCGCCCCGCCCTGTCACACTCAAGCCCTGGTGCCTTTTAGTAGAAATACGGGCCTGGCCTCTGCCTCCTTGCAGCTAGTCCTTGCCACCCACCTGCCTATACACAGCGGCTTATATTAAACATATTTCTACCCGTAGCATTTGTTGCTGGAATGGTCCTCTGTGTGTTTAGTTTAAAAACTTCATAGCATGCCCTGTGGTGGCACCATTGCATGTTTGGACTTGCAGCACGGAGTTTTTAACGCAGAACTGTCATGCTTCTTTCTCTGTTCCCTATTAATAGTAATAAATGCCTGTGAAACAACTGTAACGTAAGATTCATCAAAATATATATAACAGCTTCAGTGGACTTGTTCTAAGATCTGTCTTGAACTTTATAAATAAAGACAAACTTGCTTTTGTATTTCTCAAAGTTAGGGCACATTGTGCCAAAGGCAGAAAACTGACTTAAAGCTGTGTAGGGCTGTGAAATGGATGCCCTTTATATAGATGCTCACCTTTTGTTTGCTGAAATTGAAAGAGAGTGATTTTAAACTTGCAGAACTTAAAGTGTGGAAGTGTGGGTGGGGTTTGGTTGTGTGGGGGTGGTTTTTTTTTTTTGTCTTGGTTTTTTAGGACACTGGGTTTTAGTTTACTGCTATCCTCAGTTCACCCTTTTGTCTTGGTTTAAAAGTGGCACATATGGTATTGTAAGATTTTCCTTACTGCCATCACCTCAATTAAGAGATTCGCACAGCCTCTTAAAACAGGTGGGGTTAGGTGAGGACAAAATGTGAGCCTTAAGTAAGAAAACAGAAGATACTAAGATTTAAGACTTTGTGATAAATTATGATTCTTATTTTGTATGTAGATTTAATCATCCATTATTCTTGTTGATGTCCTTCTTAAAAACGTGACTGAAAACGAGGCCGTTTTTTGAGAACCTGTCCTTTAATACTGTTCATACAGTGTGGGATGAGGGAGGAAACCACATGTCTAAGTGTAAAAATTAAATTCTGCTTTTTAATTCCATCGTATTGAGACTGCTGGTCTTTTGGCACTGGCAATTGTCATAATCCACCTATCCCTACTGTGGTAAGCCCTAACAAGGCCTGTGGTGCTTTTGGAGCTCATCATGTTAAAGCTGTCTCATTGGGGACTACTAATAGGTATGGAATTGCAAAATGGACTGCTCTGCCTGTTGTTTTGCATGATACTTATACGTTGCAGTTAAAATATAACTGCTAGAAAACATGCACTTGCACTGATGATTGCCTTAATCACAGCAGGCCTGACATAATCTTTGCTTGAACGTAGATAGCCGTTATGAATGCCTAAGCAAGGTTGCAATGCTTTCTCAGTTACTTCAGTATACATATTGCTGCATGGTTAAAGTTCAACTTATTTCCTTGTAACTTTTTTTATAGGTTGGTGTAAAATGCCAAGAGAGGGCTAGGATTTGTGGCTTGGGATCTGCCGTCTCAGTTCAGTTGATGGAACAGTTAGTGTGTACAGCGCTTGATGTGCTATATGTGAACAAATCCCTTTAATTTAAGTCTTACTGGTATTGAACAGCAAGAACCACTTTGCCGTTGGAAAAAAAATCAGAAAACACCTTTAATGAGACACACTTACTATAAAGAAGAAATCTTAAGCTTACAAAAAAGTTGCTCCAGTTGCAGGGTTTTATAGTGTGCTAATGCTGACATGCAAGGTATTAGCAATTTTGGGAAATTATATATGTTTTTGGGACACTGTATCCCATATGGTGTTTGCACTGGAATGCAATATTAACTCATCTACATTTAATGTTTAGCCGTAGACCTGTACGCACAGCAGGTTGTCATGAGGAAGACTCCAAGCATAGCCCATGTTCATCACTGGTAAGGGAGTTGCAACAGAAACTAGGATTTTTAGCCAGTTAAAGGTTTTGGAAATATAGAGCTATAATCATCAAGGTTTGATCAAGAACTGAAAAACTTGTCCTCTGGCTTTAAGATTAGTGGTCAGACAAAGAAACGGAATGGCTGACTGAGAAGCTAGTGCTTCTGTGTATCTTTGCATACAGAGGTGGGAGAATTGAGGACATGCAATTTGACTCCTTTAGGTAACTCATATGTTGGTTGATAATTGTTTTTTGTTTTGGATGCCTGTCTACTTTGATGTTATGTTCCATTTGGTCATGCCTTGCCATGGTTTCTATTTTTATTTTCACTTCATTTTTTTGTTTTCCCTTTGACACTGTACCTGGTGGTCTTTCTCACTTCAGAGCCCCTTCACTGAAACGATTGTTGAGAACAAAGATTGTGCATTCAGGCTTGCAGGCTGCCATCTGAACATACAGGGCCTGTTCAAAGGGACAGATCATGTATTCTGGGCTCTTGTGGGAGCTGGCAGAGAGGGCCAGGGACTCTCAGGGCTGTTTGCCATTCTGTTTGAAATCTGACACGCATTTGCAAATGGGTGCAAGAATTGCTGAGCTTATGTTCATAACGACAAATAAGTGAGAGCATGTTCTTTCTGGCTTTTAGATTAATAGGCATATACTATCTCTGTTCCGTCAGGTTGTAGCAGTGTTTTGCTGGAGTGATTAAGCCCTGCTGAGGTACAGGCAGTACTACTTCAGTCACAACATCCCGTCTGCAGGCCTGTCCAGATTCGAGGCTGGCACTGGCTTCTTCGTTAGTGCAAATTTAATCTCCCTTCCTCTGCCTAGAAAGGCACAAACAAAAGTGCTTTTTTTGCTTTCCTATTCCCACTATTTTGTGTTTACTTTAAAAGACTTGCTAAATCTGTTTGTGGTATAGTTTACTGTTGATGTGTATTAAAATTACATTCAAAATGTTAAATGTAGGATGAAAAAATTTTAACCACAGCATGTGTGGCTTTAAAAGCCAGATTTTTATTGTAAACAATACTGTTTCCTCAGTTTATGAATACTAAAAATACTTCATCAAATCATTTTGAGTGATATTTTTCTGTTGGAACTCATTAGAGAACACATACATTTAGATATTTATTGCAAATTTCTAATACTTTACTGCAAATTTGCATTAAGAGTGTGGGGTTTTGGTTTTGTGGAATTTTTTTGTTGTTGGTGTTTTTTTTTTTTTCTTAACAGCTGAGTTGTTAGGAATAGTTGACTGTCTTTTAGAGATTCCTGAGAGTTTTGTATTCTGGCAATAATTAGGAAATACATTTCGAAAGACTTCTGTAAAACCAAAGTCAGAGATTACTTAGTACTTGCTTTGTAACCACAAATACTCAATTTCAGGAAGGGGGAGTAAACCCCACAATATTCTCACTCCTACATGTTATCAGAGAGAGCACAACTGTGTAAACTGAAGGGAAGCCTGTGCTGGAAGGGTCAGGAACCAGAGAAGGGCAATGATGACACTAAAAATAGAAAATGATTGGCATTCTCACTAACAATAATTAATAGATTGTTTACTATTTTAACAACCTGGTTGGGATGACATTTGTAAACTTCAAGTGGTTACTCCCAGGTGTTATGTCTCTCTACTATGGGGGCACAAGCACTGAAGGGCTGTGTTTTGATACTGCATTTCAATCTTCATGTAAGCATGTAAACTGTTCTGGAACTTTATTGTTGGGTATCAGTGCTTTTTCTATGCCTGATGCTTAGAGACTGTAAGTTTTAACCACAATGTTAAAAATCGGAATTAGAGAAGTGTATTTGTAAGATTTTATATGTCAAATAATACACAATACCAAAAGTAAAACTAGTTGTTAGAAGTGAATATTACTTATGGTGATAGAGAACTCTGCACAAACCTTGCATCAAGGGAGAATAAATTCAATATAAATACCAGCATTACCAGGAGTTGTGGTTGCAACTACTCAAAAAGCTTGAGTCAAATCCTGTTTAATCAGGCAGGCATAACACTGACTTCTGCTCTCGTTTATGTTGAAGTAAGCCTAAGATAATTTGACAGAACATGGACCTCTTCCATGAGGAAATGTTACGTATTTGATAAGCAACAATATAAAGCAGTAAGTAGTTCCTTTAAGAAAAGGAAGAGATCTGCCTTCAAATGTAGCTGCATCTGATGGTTTTTAAAGTGACTTTTTGCTTCCCTAAAATACACCTTTGTTGATTGTACCACTTAGATAATTGAGAGTGGGGGGAAAAAAATTGCAAGAGAAACCTAATAGACTGAAGAATATCTTGAACTGTGTCAGTACAAAATAATTGCATTTATTGCATGCAGTATATGCATTATAAGAGTGAACTTTTTTCTTTACGCGATTTAACAAGCATCAAAGCACTGAGTTGACTTCTTTCCTTGTATAAGCTATTTTTAATTATTTTTGTTATTAAAATGTGAAAATAACATATCTGCTACTTCATACATATTATTTCTTGTCTGTTGTATTTACTTGCTTACAAGCAATTGAGGGAACAGCTGGGGAAGAGAAGGTATTTCATCTTAAGAGCTATATGCATTTGTGATCTTGTCCCTCTTGAATGTATGAAAACATCTTCCTGTAGGTGGATGACCAAATTGTAGCTCAGGAGAACAGTATGGGCTCTGAAAAGAGTAAAAGCTAGTCTTTTTTTCTTTTTTTTAGTTTTGTGAATATATATGTGTGTTGCTGTGTAAATGATGATTAGAGTATAAACATGTGCAACCTGTGAGCCTTATTAAAAGAAAAACTTTCTGTATCTCTTCCTAAAGAAGGCTATGTAGCAGTGTTAGACTAACCCGTTAGGAATATATACTGATGCTTTGTAGCTGGTGGTTTTTTTTTCTCTGATAACAACTGGAAGAAAAATTAAGGTTTTCTGTCATTCAGAAGTTGTGCGTTATTCTTCCTTGCAGTTGTTTGTGTATTAAATTGCATAGGATAGGAAGCAGATATAAAAATTTAGGAAATTATGTTAAATGAAAACAGATTTATTTCCTGTTGTTAACAAGGGTCATTGTTTTTAAAAAGCATGAGTTAGCCCTAGTAAAAATGGTGAGTGAGGCTTCTAAATTGGTGTTGAAACAGTCTGAATTCACAGAACTGCAGAAGTTAGTCTGATGAGCTGTTAGGTATAACTCCACAGTTGTAGAAGTCGTCAGAGCCTATGATCTCATCAAATCCTTGAATTTAGGGCCTTGCTAAAAAGGAAGAGTGTCTGCCTACTATAATAGATAATATAAGTATATATACTAAATAATATGTTGTGCCAAGCACAGTATATAAATAGTGGATGGGAGTTAGGCTGTCTGGTCAGATTGGTGGATGAACGTGGATAAGCACGTCACACTTTGCCTGTTTATTATACAGAATGTAGATTAATGTAAATACTGTGCATTTCTGCTGTGCAAATTCTTCTTATGGCTTGTCATTTTTAATATTGTTGCAAAAACACTTTCGTGGTATTTTTTTCCCCATCACCTAGTAGTAGGTACATACAGTAGAAGTGTAAGTGCAGCTGATAAGTGGGAACAGCGACATCAAACAGGCTTTGACTGTGTTCATATCAGAGGCTCAACACATCTTGTAAACTAGAAAGTGCCTAATCTTACAGTTGCAAGGTGGGATAAGCTGTTTTATATATACAGTTCTTAAATATGTAAAGATTATTTAATGGGAAGGCTTCCTCTGTTGTGTTTTTCTTTTTTGTTCTTTTTTTTAAACCAGGGTGAAATGCATTTTTCCTTTACTCCAGTTACATGGGAACTCTAGCTACTCCCTGAATTGTTGTTTACCATCTTTCATTAGTAATGGTGAAAAAATTTTCTGAATTTACTGTTTTATCATTGCTGTTAGATTTGAAGAGAACTCTTCTGGGGAGGTGATACTAGAGTTTAGAGATTGGATCACTTGGTAATAGGAAAGTAAGAACTAGGCACAGCTATATGCTTTGTTCTCTGAATCTCTTTATTTGTATTGGGGGGCTAGAACTACTGCATCTTTCTGAATTGGTGTACCCTATTATCATTTTGTATGTCATCAGTGAATTGCGTTCAGCAGGGAATGCTGCTGCTTTATAATTTCTGTTCTTGATTTTTTGCATTGAAAACATGTAGTTCAGAAAGTATTTATGAGTGAAGCATTGGGAGCTGTTGCTGCAGCTCTCTGAGCAACATGACGTTTGAGAGCGCCTTATACAAATCATGTTAGTAAATATTTGGCACTGGGCATGAGAGGTTCTGTGTGGGCATTCTGGAATAATATAAACAGCTGTTTAGATTTTGACTCTGGCTTGCAATCATGAGCATACACCTTTGGGAGTGTAGGTAGTAGGCTTATTTTTGTTCTAAATTTTTTTATTTCCATTTGCCAGCAGCTGCTGCTTTGCTGAGAGTGAATGAGGTGTCTCCTTAGAGGACATGGCTAATTACAGATCGGCTGTTGGTAGAGGGGTGCACTTTGAGATAGACGTTTTCTTTTATGTGTGTGTCATTTGCATAATGTGTTAGGACACACAGTATGGACTGCGTTAAGCACTAGCAAATACACTGTAGGGAATAATCTTGCACTGGCGTCACTCAGTGGCTGGATGACATAATCTTCCTTATTTTAAATTTTGATGTTTATGCTTTCTTTTTGCTTGGAGGGCCAAGGAGGAGAAATCAAATAGAAAACTATAAATTGTATTGAGGAGAGAGATTTTAAACACTTCTGAGTAACAGTTGCAGTTGGTACAAATCAGCTGAAAAGAGAAACCTGAGCCTGTTTCTGAAGGTATCTTTTTTTTTTTTAACTAATAGAAATAGTAGTATGCCTTCCTACTTATATCTATGTATACTACTTTGTATACCTTAATGGAGTACTCTTTCTTTAGGGATTCAAAAAGCGAGTGGACAGGGTACTTCAGGGCATGGTTGATGGTTGGACTCGATGATCTTGAAGGTTTTTTCCAACCTAAATGATTCTATGATTCTTATTGAAACTTAATTACAAATCATCCATCTTTTAAAAGACTGTATTTATTCTCGTCTATTTTAACTTCTCATCTAAGTATATGGGGCTTTTTATGTTGATAAGAACATAAGAGAGTCAACACTCCTGAAATAAAAAAAATGCCCCCCAAAAAATCAAAGCTTAGTGTTGTAGATGTTCTCTAACTCAGATATCTGTGTACTTTTTTTTATTCTAAGTGTGAGGGCAGAAAAGGCTGAAATAAAAATATTTTCTTGTGATGCAATTTAACACTTTGAAGTGAATAGGTGTCTTGGGTACTACTACCTGTTCTGACCACGGGATGAGCTAAAAGAGAATCTTTAAATTCTCAGAAATCCCTTCTGGATCATTTGGCTTGTGACGGATAGACACAGTCTACCCAGTGATATGTTCACAGCATTGAGGCGAACTTCTCAATTTTGAGAACTGAAACTGAGCTCGGTCTGCAACTTAAGTTGCTTTTTTGTATTGGAAAATTTCACATGGAGGGACATTGTTCAAAAACTAGTTTATGGAGCTAGTCATGTAGATTTCAAAACCATAAGACAGTTCCAGTGATTTTTGAGGAAAACACAACATTTTAACTTGTCCAAGGACTGC
The DNA here is from genome assembly GCF_900496995.4 of Aquila chrysaetos chrysaetos. Classification (NCBI taxonomy): domain Eukaryota; kingdom Metazoa; phylum Chordata; class Aves; order Accipitriformes; family Accipitridae; genus Aquila; species Aquila chrysaetos. The sequence goes on along the minus strand of NC_044006.1, from coordinate 59,861,320 downwards.
CCTATTGTAATGGAATGTGGAAGTGGTTGATTTCTTAAGAAACTTGACTGATATTTAAATACAATTCTTTAATTAAACTTAAAGTCTATTATAGTTTAGACATGTTTAAACTCATATGTCCTCAGTTTTGTAATGTTTAAAAGGGCTGGAGTTCAGTCGGTGCTTGCAGGGGTATGCAAAACTGTCAAAATTTCCTTGTGATGCAAGAATCAAGAACCAAAATATTTTGTTGTTGTTGTTTTGGCCAGCAAAAGAAGGAGCAGATCTAGTATGTGCACCTCAAGCAGGTGGCTCTTACTACCAGTAGGTTCTGACCTGTTTTTGTAAGATAAAGATCTGGTTAGGGTTATCTCTGAAAGGAATGCTGCAGTTTTTGTGTAACAAGCTGTCCCATTGCAGTTCATGCTTTGTTATTGTTGCTGTGCTTTTCTTCTCAGCTCTCCAGTTTTGAGGCAACTTTAATAGGGGGCCTGTGACTCTGGTGAAAAGTATTCCCATGTGTAGCCACAAACATTTCTTATTCATCAATGGTTGTAAAATCTTACTTGTTCCTTCTTGCATGCGTTTTAAAATTTTATTATCCTCAATCACCATGGTAAAAGGTGAGTAAGTAAACTTTGCCCAGAGTAATCAATTTTCATGGCAATTTAACAGGCCTTCTGCTCCATTCTGTGTGTTTATGCTGTTTTCGTATGGGTTGGTCTGAATACAGTCTTGCATTTTCTGTTCGTTTTAGTTATTTTTTAAGAATTTGTTGGAGAAGTTGTTTTGGAGCTGCCTATGAGGTGGAATTTGAACATGATCTCCTTTCTTGTCTTAAGGATGGAAGAATGAATGGCTTGTGTACTGCTCTCAGGGTATTAAAGTATCCCATCTTGCCAAATTAGCATTAATATGAAACTTCAAAGAGTGAAACAAGTTTACATGAATAGTCTTCAATGTTTCTTGCAATCTATGCATCTGAATCAGATGCTGGATTAATTCAGTAGCCATGAACAGTTTGGCAAGCTGATGTTCTGATCCTGATGTCATGGAGGTAATCTTACAAGCTTGTTAATTGCATCTCTTTTGTTAACATTTTAATTTTTTTAAAAAATGAGAAGTAGCATTACTGCTTTTTAAAAATACTGCATACCTGACCAAAATGGTCCTTGTAGCTGAGTTTGAGGAGCAAAGGATTTTTCTGTATGCAAGTGTTATGAAACATGACGTTGTATAATGGATGGAGGCTAATACTGGTAGCATTTCATAGCCAGTGCGCTTTAGGTGTTGTTTTTCATGACTTCTTTATAGATGGTTTTGAGTAATTTTCTCTCCATTTGCACTGCGACCAAGAATATGATTCAGCTGTATGTCTAAATAGGTCTGATAGTTTTCTGCTGTTTTCATGAGTTAAATGGCAATGGAGAGATAGAGTGCTTATTTTTCTGTCTTCCTTTTACAGAATTTTTGCTTGCTGATGCTGTTATTCAGGTTAGTGAAGATGAATTGTTTGTGAAGAAATGCAGAAGGACCTTTTGATATTCAGCACTAGTTGATAAAAAAAAAAGAAAACTCAGTGTGCATAAATATCAAGTAATATGTACATATAAAATACTGAAAGGTAATGATTAACCTCATGAGTGCTCATGGGTGAGGTCAGAGTTGTGATGGGTAACTCTACAGATTGAACAGCAGCTTAATGCTTGGTGTTGGTCAAAAAAGCAAATTGTCATCCATTTCTTAATAATTTTGAACAGTTAATGTTCTCTGTCATGCTCAATGTGTAAATGTGTATAGCAGAGCCAGAAAAGTCTCAGAGAAAGGGCGGCTATGATAATTGAGTATATGGAGTTGTTTCTGTACCAAAAACAAATAAGGAAGCTAGGACTTGGCAGACTGGGAAAGAGGAGCCTGTGGAGATAGAGAGATGATTTTGAGGTGTTGTAGCTTTCTCCATCTCGAATTTCTATGGATCGGCTTTTCACTATCTACTCCAAGAACTTGGGGGTGTCAGATGAGCATGGTGGAGTAAGAACAAGCAAAAGGAGATGGCCCTTTCCATAAAAAACAGTAATTAAATTAATAAAAAAACCCTAAGCTTGTTACTCTGCACCATAATATTTTGGAAGCTAAAAGTGTGTATGTAAGCTGAAGGATAACCCAGATACATTTTTGGAAGAGCAATACTTATAGAGCTACTAAGTACCCTTGTAGTTGAATGAATTATGGATTTGTGAACAATTGAAACTGGGAGGATATTCTAGTGATGCTTGCTCTTCTGTTCTTTCCTCATTATCTGCAACTATCTGCATTCGGTCACTGTTGGAGATGGGCTTGGGGGACCTTTGATCTGATCTACAGGCGCTGTTATATGTTACAATGCTGGTTCCGTGACAGCTCATCAGGATTCCTTCTGCTTTCAGGAGGTTCTGTACTAAGCCTGCTGAAACAAGGCAGCTGTTTGTGATAAGGAACAGGAAATGCAGTTTTTCAAATGTTCAGGACTTTGACCTATTTTTGCTTCTTGAAGGCTCAGCCTAGATATGAGACTTAGTCTTTGTTTTTGCTTGCTTTTGTGAAAGTTGCTATTAATTCTTGTTGCATCATATGGGTTTAATGTTCTCCAGTTTGGGTAAGTTAAAAGGAAATGCAAAATTACCTGCTTTTGTGTTCACCCCATCTCTTCCTCCATCCCCCGCTCCCAGTTGAAGGAGAAGGCAAGGTGATTGTGTGGTTTGTACACAGAACTTAAATATGCTGTTGTAGTTCTCATTTCTTTTCTACTTGTTTGCAGTCAGGCAAGTACTTTTTTTTTTGTCTGTTGAATTGTTTTCTGCATTACTTCTTTTAGTGGACTGCATTACATTGCAAGACTTCATTCTTCTTGATTCCAAATCTTGGAGATACCACAGCAGCAAAACCAGTAAATCCCTAAGAGCCTGTGGAAAACTTTCTCCTTCTGTGCTGAATGATGCTACTGGGTCTCTTCTTCACTGTAGTGTAGTTACTCCTCTTCCGTTCCAGTTCTGTGGTCCCAGCTTAGGGAAAAGAATTGGCACTTTGAGGGGCTACACAGCAAGCTACATAGCTTCAAAGGCTGCTGCATGGGACGTGGTGTACAAGTAGGGGAAGTACTGGAGGGAGAAGCTCTACCTGGCAAAAAGGAATTTTTCCCCTTCACCAATCCTGAAAATCAGTTATTAGGAAGGTTAAAAAAAAGAGTGTGTGTGTGTGTGTAAACTTTTACCTAAAGAACTGTGAAATGAGGTGGCCACAATGTAGTTCTACTGAGTTGGGGTTTTTGTCTGCTGTGGGCAGGCAGACCAATGACCCCCACCCCCCAAAACTATTTTTAAAGCTGGATCTAAAATGTTAAAAGGCGTCTGTGGCTAAGATGGTTTCTGCTCTTGTATTCAGTGATTCATGACTCTGTGAAACTAATTTCTTAAGGTGAGTGAGTAGAGACAGTGGTAATATTGGACAGTTACTCAGCAAGGTGTGTTCAGGGTAAACAGTTCTTTCTCACTGTTAAGTTTGTATGTAGGGAATAATTTTTTCCTCATTTAACTTAAACTTTGGAGTTGTATAAACTTATGGAAAACATCTTGTGTTCTGTTTAAGACTGCTTAGAATTCAGTGATGCCTGTTTTTCACACTATCTGGTGTGAGTTTATTTGGGAAAAAGATTCTCCCCCTGCCCCCAACTCCCTCAGGATGTTAATCTTTATCCATTTCATGGCCAGTGTCAGTGGCTTAAATTGTGGATGATGCAATATCAGTCAGTGATGTAATGGTTGTAGGCTTCCTTGCAGTTCACAATGGGAACCTGAAGTTTGGAAACAGAATTTTATCTGTGTATTATGTTCTGTGTCTGCTGTGAGGGAGGTGAAGCACAAACACCAGAATCATCTCCGTCTCATTTTGGATAGTGCCAGAAGGGTGAATCATAATGTTTTAATGTGTGGTTGGGTTTTTGTTGGGGGTTTTTTTGGTGGTTTTGGGTTTTTTGGGGTTTTGGGGGGATTTTTGGTGGTGGTGGTGTGTGGGTTGTCTTTGGTGGTTGTTGGTGTGTTGGGTGTTTGGTTGGCGTTTTTTTGTTGTTTTTTGGGGGGGTTGTGGTTTTTGGGGGGGTTTGTGTTTTTTTGGGGGGGGTTTGGGTGATGGGTTTTTTTTTGGTTGGTTTGTTTGGGGGTTTTGGGTTTTTTTGTTGTTGTTGGTTTTCTTTTGTTTGTTTGTTTTAATTCAAGCCATTAATGCCACTGGATGAGTTGAGGGGAAGGTATTATGTGTGAGATTAAGAACAGGATTTGTGGGAGTGACTTGACCTTACGTTCAGTTAATACTGTGGTCACTTCCCCCACTTAGATAATCTGGCCTGGCAGATTTCTCTTTGCTGCTTAGGACCCAAGATACCATGAGCTTTCATTCCTTGGAAGGCTCTTGTCGTCTTCCCTACTTTTGTAAGTGAGAAGGCAGGGATTACAAGAATATATCCTCAACTGAGTATTACTAGCCTTTTCAACCCATGAGGAGCTGTGGTGGTTCTTCCTCTGTGTTCTTTATTCCATAGTGCAGTTGTTTTTGAGGAACGTGGTTTGTTCCTTCTAGAGACTCTTCTCATTTGGGAAAGGAATAGGACTAGTTGCATTTTAGAATGACTCACTACAGAAGGATCTTCAAATTAATTCTTATCCCTTAATAAAGCCTTTCTGGGATAGTTGCACTTTCTTACACAAGCCTTTTTTTCACTGTTACCTTATTTTATGTATTGTTATTACAAAGTGGTAGTAGAGGCTTTACTGTTCCATTACACTATTTTGTACTTTCAGTTCCATCCAGGTCCCAGAAGTTTCATCATATTTATTGCTTAAAATGATTGCAGTCCAGACTACTTTTTTGTATTCTTAAGTGCAGATTTAGGATGGATGATTTCAGAAATTATAAAAAATATATGTCTAGGAAGACATATATTAACATATTTGGCTTATGTTAATAAAAGGGTTTTTTATAATTGCAAAAAAAAGTGCTCACAGTTTAATTTAATATACTGAAATAGGGGAAAAATGACATTGTTCCTACTTCATAAAATAACCTGTATAAATCTTTTCAGCTAAAGATTCTCCTGGACTTCAGTGGGCTTTGGATCAGCAGTTCTAATAAAAAAGCTGACTGCTTTTTGTATTATGTGCTAGAATATAAGTAAATAACTTGCATCGTATACTTTCTGCAAACCTTTTGGAGGAATCAGTAACAGGTTTAAGCACAGATACCCCAAGCAACTAACATTTTCTTCAAGTATTAAAAACCTACAAATACAAGTCCTGTTCTTTTTATAATGCAAAGCTATATGTAATATCTAAACCCTGACATGCTGTTATATATGAAGTGACAACATGAAAATATGAAGAACGTTGTAAAAATACCAATATTTTGAAATTAATTAAACACACAGTGGAAGTAGATACGTTTGTTTCAGGAATGAAAAGTTGATACTTTTCTATAACTCCTCTATTCTTAGGCAAATTTGGGGGGGGGAACTTGTGTCTCTAAAGGAAATCTGGTAAGAATAAGGACTGCTTTTTTGAATGTCTACAACTTGAAAGAGTTATAGATACTTCTCCAAAACCAGGCAAATAAGACTGCTATAAACGTAATACAAATTGTTAACTTATAAACTGTAAATTTAATCTTAAAAAAATAAAAAGTCTTGAGCATCTTTCCATAGGAAGTCATGGACTGAAGTATAATTATACTTCATCTAGTGCCTCCTTCCAGCATTAACAAAGTCTGCCTATTTTAAGAGAATTATCTATTCCTGGGTTTTTTGCAACTTTATGAAACCAAGATTCTAATCTTGGCAAAGTAAAGCTTATAGGAGCCTTATGTGCGAAGGGCATAGGTATCTCACCTGAAAATAACAGAGTGGATGGTTAAATGTACTGCCTAAGCACTGAGCTGGGAAAGTAGTAAGAACATACTAATGCTCTGTTAAGAAACACTGCTCTTAGGCTTTTTTTATTGCAATTGAATTTTATCTGTCCTTTTGCCGGTCTTTGTAGTCAGCTGTGAATATTTGAAGTATTTTTTCCTGCCTCCTGTTGGGCTTTGGATAATGAGGTAGATTAATGTGAAAATACACCTTATTAAAGAACATAAGTTATAAACTTGGTGAGTAGATTTTTGTATAGCCTCAACTTGAAGTAAGAGGTAGTCAGAAGACTGCCTGCAATGGCAAAATACAGGGATCAGCTGGTATGTGACAACTAGCAGTGGTACAGAGAAAAGGCTTTTCTGTAATATTCACAGGATTTCATGTGGAGCGTGGAAACCACTGCTATACCTGCTGCAGTTAGTCTTTGGTATTAGATCTTTCTATGATTCAAGTTTCTGGCGCTCTGAGATCAATATCAAGGTGAATTTGTTCTTCTGTTTCTTCCTCCCTTCCCTATACATGTGATGATATGTTTTAATTGTAGATCCTGTAAGTGGTTGCTGAAGCCAGAAGTTTGAGAAAAGGATGACAGTTGCATGAATAACATCGTTTCAGTAAAATTAGATGACGATGGAGAGATGGAATGGGTACAGCTTTACACTTACCGTTAGAGGCTTATCTGCATGTTAGCAGAGAGTACTGCCAGATTATATTGGACATGAACAGATAGGGAATGTTAGGGATTTGAGCTAGAATGTAATACTGTACCAAAAAAGTCTGAACCTGATTTGTCTGCAGCTCCGACTTGTGTAGCTGCTGTATAATGCATTCTCACCATTGAAAATAAGGCATGGAGTTAAAAACAGTTTTCACAGTATCAGTGAATCATTGAGGTTGGAAGGCACTTCTGGGGATCGTTTAGTTCAACCAGCTGGTGCAGGCTGCCTAGGACTGTGTCCAGGCTGGTTTTGACTCCAAAGATGGAGACTCAGCAGCTTCTTTGGGCAACCTGTTCCAGTGTTTGATCACGCTTATACTGAAAGGTTTTTTTAAAATGTTTAAATGGGATTTCTTCTGTTTCAGTTTGTGTCCATTGCCTCTTATAATTTCATTTTTGGCACCACTGAGAGAGTCTGGCACCTTACTCTTCTCTTCACCTCTCCCGCCTGCTTCCCCCATTAGGTATTTGTACACATGGGTGAGCCTCTGCAGGCTAAAACAGTCCCAGCTCTCTTGTCCTTTCCTCGTGTGACACGTGCTCCAGTCCTTTAATCATCTTTGTGGCCTGTCACTGGGTCACTTCAGTATGTCCATGTCTGTCCTATACTGGGGACCCAAGAAGTGGACACATCACTCCAGATGTCATGTCACCAGTGCTGATGAGAAGGGAAGGGTCCCCTCCCTCAACCTGCTGGCTGTACTCTGCTTAATGGAGTCCCAGCAGGCTGTTGGCTTTCCTTGCTGCAAGGCCCCACTGGTGGACCGTGTTCAACCTGTTGTCCATATAGGGACCCTAGGGCCCTTTATGCAAAGCTGCTTTCCAGACAGTTGGCCCAAAGCCTGTTCTGGTGCTTAGGACTATTCTTTCTCAGGTGCAGGACTTGACATTTCCCTTTGAATTTCATGAGGTTCCGGTTTGTCCATTTCTCCAGCCTGTCAACATCTGCCTGAATGGTAGCACGCCCATCTGGTAAACCAACCATTCCTCCCAGTTTGTATCATCTGCAAACTTGCTGAGGGTGTACTCTGCCTGATTGTCCAGGTCATCAGTGAAGAGGTTAGTCTTGGCCCCAGTATTGACCTCTGGGGCACACCACCAGTGGCTGGCCTCCAGCTGGACCTCTTGCTGTTTGTCATAACTCTTTCAGCCTGGTGATTCAACCAGTTTCCACTGTTGATTTATCTAGTCCATACTTCATCAGCTTGTCCTTAAGGACATTATGGGAGACATTGTGAAAAGCCCTCCTGTCAAGATAAACATCATCTCCTGCTCTTTTCTCATCCACCAAGCCAGTCAACTCCTTACAAATGGCTATCAGGTTGATTAAGCATGTTTTCTTCTTCATAAATTCACCTTCTTGTCCTTTGTGTGTTTGGAAGCCTTTCTTGTTGCCCTTCATGTCCCTTTCCAGATTAAAATCCAGGTGGGCTTTGGCTTTCCTAACCTCATTGCTGCATTCTCAGACAGTGTCTCTATTCCTCCTGGATCACCTCAGTCTTGCTTGTAATCCTTGTACGCTTCCTTTTCACATCTGAGTTTAGTCAGAAGCTTCTTGTTCATCCATGCAGACCTCTTACCACCTTTGCTTGATTTTCTGCACACTGGTATGGACCATTCTTGAGCTTGGAGGAGGAGATCCATGAAAATCAACCAGCTCTCCTGGACGCCTCCTCTCTAGGACAGTCTCTTGGGGGTTTCTTCCAAGCTGACCCCTGAACAGTCCTGTTCTTCTGAAGTCCAGGGCTGTGATGCTGCTATTTGACTTTTCCCCTTCTCTCAGGATCCTGAACTCCACCATTGATCGTTGCTGTAGCCAAGGTTGTCCCTGAACTTCACACCCCCAACAGTTCTTCCTTGTCTATAAGTATGAGGTCCAGCAGATTGCCTCTTCCTTTTTGGGTCCTCAGTCACCTGTGACAGGAAGTAACTGTCAGCACATTCCAGAAACCTACTGGATTGCCTATGTCCTGCTGTGACATTAACAAAATTATTAAAAATAATAATGTTTTTATTACGTACATTTTTTGTGAATACTTTCTGAATTGTTTTTGTACAAGGTAGAATAGGAAATGTCCTCACAGGTTGTTGGCCAGGAACTTGTACAGGGGAATTAAATGCAGAGAAGAGGAAGTTTCATTAGAGGATTAATCTGTGTCATCATACAATAAAATTTAAATGCCAGGATATAAAATTGGTAAGAGAACCAGTGAAGAGTTTTAGTAAAGGACTATTAAATAAAACTGAAACAACAGCTTGCATTCCTACTATTAAGTAGCTTGTCCGTTGCATATTCAAAATCTGGTTGAAAATAGTTCAGTAAGTTTTGCTACCTTCATGTCTTGCTGCATGTTAGTGGTGTGCATGTTTTGTATCATTGTTTGATGCATGATATTTTGTGCAAACACCTCATGTTTTTAGATCTTGGAACTTCTGCCATTTCATTTGAAGTTGCAGTATGGTGTTTTTTTTAAAATAATTTCTCCCTTGAAAGACAAGGTTAGAAAAGACATTGTTCTTTTACAGACATAGTAAAAAACGAAAATAAAAACCTCCAGAAGAGAGCCACTTCTCTAGTACCAGGTATTTTTGCACAGTCCTATCACTGTCACTTACGTAACGAAGAGCTTGGCATGTGTGTAGTAGAGTTTTGTGATTGATAGGACACAGTGTGTGTACTCACGCTTGGGACAAGGCTGATAAAAGACATTTCTAAGGTATACTGTGAGCTTAATATGACACTAAGTGAATTTTTTGTTAAGGATCAAGACCTGCTGTTGACTGAAAGAAGGTTGTGGTGATACAAGGCAGACTTTCTGCGGAAGTATAAGCAACTCTGAATTTAATTCATGTGACTTGCTGTTTGTTATGTAGTTGACCTGTAGTCTTCCACTAATAACCTGCTTGTTTCTTGGTTTCTGCTAGTGTGGGTTTTTTTTTCCTGTATTCCACGCATTCAGCTATGCTTGTTTTTCTTTAATTTCTTTTTGAATGTTGGGAGTTTCAATACCTTGTTTTGTAGGATTTTTTGGCTGTAATATTAGTATTCCCCTGAGCACTGACAGAAGTCCGATACCTGAAACATCGTGATTGATTTAGGACTTGCTTGTTAAAATGGTATGTTTTTCTTGAAACTGTAGTTTCATTAGGTTTCACTGGCACATTAATTTCAGGCTTTGAATATAGCTCTCATAGACTTTCTAGAACTTTTTGATAGCATTTTGTGTGGTGTGTTCCTTCACATACAAATAATTTGTTGGTGAGTGAACAGCTTTTTAGTTTGTTGAAGTACACTGGTTCAGGTGGTTTTATGTGCTGTTTCCTGGGTTTGTGCACCTGGATTTCTGGCTTGGATTGTTTGATTCAGTCTTTATGTATTAGGAGTTTCTTTGAGATTTTAAGTGCTAGTGTATTTATTTCATATTTGCTAGGAGCCTTTAAGGGTGGGCTTTTTTACCTTTTTCATTTGTTTTGCATTGTAGCCCTGAACACTTCAGTTAAAAAAAAATAAAATAAAAAATCTTTGACCCTTAACTGTATCCAGCTTTTGCAGAAAGGGAATCTGTTATTTATAACATATTTTGTGTTTTGTATTCAGTACAGAGGGAGAGTTTTTAACATGTGACAAATATTATAGATTTGATAATTCATGTTCTATTAAGTTTCTGGGTGCCTTTGTATGTTGTCAATCACTTCTACTGTGCAGCCTAAAAATGAGGACCACTTAATGCCATCTCTCACCCCACTCATCCTGTCCTCTTCCTACTGAACCATTACTTCCTCCATTGTTGGGGTTTCTGTCCATTATTTACTGTGTGGCAAAGACTTTCTTTTTTAATGGGTAGAAGACTTGAGAAAGGCCATGCAATTACATGCTGGTTTTGCAGCTTTGGAGGGGTTATTTCAAACAATTCAATGAAGAAAAAAAATCAATACTTATTACTACTATGAGTAATGCTGGTGGTGTAATTGTTGTTGCTATACCTGTGTAGCATAGTAATACAGTTGGTCATACTTACTGTTCATAACATTTGCAGTCTGTCGTCTTCAAAACACGTTGGTGTCGTTTCCCATCTGTTTGGCACTATTGAGGTTCCTCCCAGAAGACCATGCCTGCAGGGCAGGACAAACTGGAGAGAGGGAAGATGTTCAGGGGCTGGAGTGCCTGGCTGGAGAGGAGGCCGGTGGCAATGGCTTCGCTTAGCCTGGAGCAGGGGAGGCTGAGGAGGCAGCTGGCTGGGGTCTTCAGCTGCTTAAAAGTGAAGGGACAAGGGGGAACAGTTGCAATAAGGGAAACTTCAGCTGAATACAAGGAGAAAAAATTCTCTGAGGGTCGTTAAGCATTGGAATGGGTTGTGGGAGGTCCAAGAACCTTGCTCTTTGGAGACTTTCAGGACTTTACTGGGCAAAGACCTCAACAGCCTTTTTATCAGTAGCCTCCAGTGGCAGCGATTAGACCTGTGTGGTGTTCTTTCTCTAAATAACCTTCTGTTTTGTTACATTGTAACAACCTTATTGGCATATGCTTTTTAATAAAAACAAGAGGTGTGTCTCAATGTATTCATGCCAGGAAAAGGACACCTATCTGAGCCTGTATAGTTCTTTTAGAAAATGGGGAAAATGGAATTAGATTCACTGCAAAACACTGACTTGTCTGTCGCTCTCACAGTTTGAATTTTTTTTTTTTTTTTCCTGAGGCCCACCTGTATAGTACTTCATGAAGATTAAGTTTTCAGTATAATGTAAAGCTCAGTGGAATTGTGCTATTTTGGACTAGTGGGGGCAGTGTCTATTTTAGAGATTAAGGTGTTTCAGGGGTAAGGAAAAAGTAACAGATGGTTAGTTACAGTTCCTCTTTATCACCTACTTTAGAAGATGAAGTTTTGGTAAGGAAAATTAGAATCGGGTTGACTTTCTTAGGTGCTATCTTGTCTGTGTGGCTCCTGTATTAACTACCTTTTCGCAGGATCAGTGCTCAAGTAAAGTGAAGGTACAAGTCTGTTTCTTAGATGTTTCTTTTTTAGCTTATACTTATGTTGGGGAATTCCAGAAATTGTATTTTAAAATAAGTTCTTGGAAGCCCTTTGTGATTTTCTCATCGTGCTTTAAGTTTTTAGTGTAAATGGTTCTCTTCTGTTAAGATGTCAGGAGTAAGGAGTAGGAAAGATGGGTCTGAGATCACTGTGTTTCTTAGAGTGATAAATCTTGATGGTAATGGTGGAGTTATGATTTAGGCCACTGTACCACAGATACTGTGCTTATCCTTCATTTACTAGTGAGATTACTTCAACGAATGCTATTACTGGTTTCAAAAATAATGTTAAAGCTACATGCATATTTGTGTGCAGGGCTGGAGATGGGCTTGTGAATAGCTCTCAACTTGGTGGGGTGCAACCCTGTTGGCCAGGGTTTTGGTACGGCTCTGCTTACACCCTCTCATGATAGTAAGCACCCCAAAAGATTTTGCAGAATTTTCTCCTATATAGCAAGTTGATAGGAAAAAAAAATTATTAGATTGAGTTAGAAATTAAGGGAATGTATCTCCCGTCCCTACTGACTAGAACAGAGTAAGTCCTTGTTCCAGAATTAGTTTCAGATGAGGCTTTTTGTGCTATTCATAAAAATGAATAAATAAAGATCACTACCACGCAGAAACCGGTTTTCTCTAGTCCCTAGGAAGTTTTTCTTCCATCTTCTCTGAGGCCTGGCTGTGTTTCTGGTGGTGTTTTTAGCAGTCTCTGGCTGAAGTGGTTCACTGAAGGGTTGAGCAGCAAGCTGTTAGGTTGGCCAAGCCCATCACTTCTAGGAATAAGTCATGTAGGCTTTTCATGTAGACTTCAGACATCATTTGGAAAGTGAAACTTGCTTATCATTAGATTTCTTTTTTTTTTTATGCTGATGAATGCTAACATGCTAATATGAGTAAAGATGCTGCCTACTTTGGTGCTTCCTGCATTGAGGAAAGGTATAGCATTCTGTTTGTCTTGCCTGTAAGAGGATGTGCTGACTTTTTTTTTTTTTTTTTTTTTTAAGAGTTTTGGAAGGATGAATTGTGCCACCAGCATAGTGAGGTTTAAAAGTGTAATTCTAAGTGACACATTATTACCAAGATCTACTTAGATACCATCCCTGTGGAGCTACGTGTGTTGAGTCTGTGGTTTTTTGCAATCAGTGTATTTCCCTTTAGTGGTAACCACTAAAAATTACCCTAGGTTCACAGTGTAATTGAAATTTTGAGGCCAGAGGGTGAAGCTATTGACTTCCTCTGTAAATGTAGTGGGGCAGTGCCTCTAGCTGCGGAAAAACAGGTCTTTACCAGTGCTACAGTAGTATTTTGCATAATATTTGTTTTTGTCATAAAAAGTTTCTTTTATCCTGTGGTTAAGAAATAAAAAGGTTTTAAATTTCAGTGTATGAAAGAATTAAGTATCATGTCAAGTCTCTTTCATGCCACAAGTAATTGCCTGTTGCATATGGACAAATTTAGACACCTGGCTTCTGCGCTTTTGATCATTTAGACACACATTACGGTAGTGCTTAATTTTACATAGTGCTTTTCATATTCTGTCTAAAAATATGTTCAGTTTTCTGAACTCTAGATATAGTTGGGATTTTGGATGTACTCCTTGCTTCAGCATAATATATTGCTGCTTTTAGCATCTGCCTGTACTTCACTGTTTTGAATTTCCTTACTAGATGCTTAGATCTGTCCATTGCTGAGATAGCAACCTGAGCTCCTCACATTGTAAATGCCACTCCAGGAGCTATGCCCCATAAAGTGAAGTGCAACACCACCTTTGCTGTGCCAGTTTTGTGAATTTGAGCTTTTGCTCTCTAGAAAAGCATGCTTTCTTTAGCTCTTTTGTTGTTCTTCCTTACAGACAAATAGAAAATGGTGAAAGTAGAATTTAACCTATTGGAAAGTGAATGTTGGTGAGGAAAAAAAGTTTGTTGTTCCACCTGTACTCATATAATTTTTTGATGAGAATATGGCTGTAGGCCTTTTCTGACTTAATCATTTACAGTTTCTATGTTTGTTTTTTTTTTTAAAGAATTCACATGAGCATTATAGGATTGAAATGTATTAAAAGCATTTTAGCTTTTAATAGCCTATGGTTCTGCAAGTTTCTTTTTTACTTCTGATGAGAAGATCACAATCTGTGCATTTCTGTAGGACAATTTGAGAATGGTAATACTATAAGATTATGGAAAAAGTATGAATGGAGTAGAGAACTGGTTTATTGTCCAAAAAAAAAAAAATTATGTGGGATGTAGCTTGTGCAATAATAACTGCATGCTGAAGGAGTGGAAGGCGGTACGGTTGAAAAGGCAGGGCCCGTGTTCTTCAGGCAAAAGGTATGGTAGGAAGCAAGTGATGTAATGGTGTGAAGAAGTAAAAATTCTTGAATCTGATTTCTTTTGTTCATGCCATCAGTTTGCCTGTCTGTTAGTTCCTCTACAGTTGCTCTTGAGCTCATTGGCCAATTTTGGTCAAATTTCAAGGCAGGAGAAAGGTCTGAGAGATAATCAAGTGCCTGGAAGTTTGGAGCAACTTAGTAGCTAGGCGGAAGAGAAGCCCAGGTTAATGCTTCACACTGAAGGTGAGATGGGAGAGCTCTGGTAGCCAGTCAGCACATGCATGACTGCTGTCTAGCCAAAAACCTCATTCTTTCCTTTATAGGGGATCTGATAAGAGGAAAGATGATGAGGGAGAGATACAAGATGTATGAGACCAAAGTCAGTTCAACTACTCATGTAGCAACTTGATATGTTTAATTTGATTCTAAAATAAACCTTAAGCCTTCTTAGAATTCCAAAGCTTGCTGGAAAATATCTTAACTTCTTTTAAAGTGTATTTTCTTCCAAGTCATTCCACCTTTGGATGAATGAAGGCTTTAGTGAAAGGACGGCAACTTGCACAATGGTGGAGAAAAGCTTTGATCAAGTGTACATATTTTATACAACAAAACTTACTGGAAGTGATTAAAGTTAGTTTCAGAATATGTCAGATGACTTATCCGATAACACTGTTTGTGCAAAACTGGGCTTGGTCTACATGGAAAAAATGATGGAGAAACTGAAGGAAAATTTGGAATTTTGAATTTCTATCGATTGCCTAAATTGCCTGGAGAGACTACAAGATAGGTAGAGTTTGTAGAGTTTAATCTTTGAGTTCTTTTTTAAAAGTAAAGACTAGAGTTTGAACCTCTGAAAACATGGCATGTGGAAGCAAGGTGAATAGGGTCTAAACTAAAATTTTATTTGTAGACTTGATGTATGGGGGTAGGGGTGTTTGATTTATTTTGTTTGTCTGTTTGAGGTACCTCAGCTTCATCTGAAGGGGTTTATGATGATAAATTCCATTAAAATTTGTTAGGCTAGCCTCTGGCACTGTGCAACTTACTAAAATTTGGGGGCAGTCAGAAGAGAAAGCTAGACATAACAGTCACCAAGCTGTATTAGTTAACAAGCTGTTTTTATTTAACTCTTCTTCACTTAGGAATGACAAGTGGTGACACTTGTTTCTCTGCTGGGTTCTGTAGCTAGAGTGTGGTAGGAGTTCTCTGTACTGCATTATGTGGACTGTAATCAGTACAACAAATTATTGGACAGCTTTGAAAATCTAACCCATAGTAGCTTTATTTGGTAGCATGTTAGCTACTATATTTACACTTTATCTCCCTACAAAAGAAAAGAAGTGCAGATGTGAAGAATGTTACTCATTAGTAATCTAATGCCTTACAATCTGTGTTGCCTGTCTGTACATCTAGGGGAAAAAATGTGCTAATGAATGACTTTTGTTTCCTCCATGGCAAACTGTAGGTTTCTAGTCACTGATGTTCTCTTAAGGACTCTCTTTTTATATATTCCCTATCTATAGAGAGTGATAATTTTTAAATGTCATGTTTTTAAAATTTGCTTGAAAGTAGGGGTGTTGCTGTAATATTTAGGAAGAGTTAGGCTTCAAACTGCAGTGAGTAATTCAGTACTGATAATGCTTCCAAGTGGCATCTTTCTCTATAACATTTGCATTAACACTAAAAATGTGTGAGTTCTACTCAAGCCTTAAATTTGAGACCACAGGTGGGAACACGAGAAAGACATTTGGAAAGGCTCCTGTGAAGAGTACTTTGAGATCTCTTTTGGTGTGGTGGTGAAGTGGCCAAGGAGGGTGTTCAGCATGCCTGGGCCTTGCTGGCTGGAGTGTAGCTGCCTTTAAGGGTTTTGCTGTAAGAGCTTAGAGCTCTTGCTGCTATGGGAAACCTTCAGCGAGGTATTAAGGAATGTACCCATAGACTGCATGTAATGTTCACTTACAGCTTTTTTTTCTAGGGTTTTTAGGATATGTGTACCATGACTCTGATCACAACCTGATTTTCAACAGAGCTATTCTAAAACAAATTTACATTTTCATTCTGAAATCTAACACCTCGAAGAACTAGTGCTCAGTGTGAAGTTGGGCACTCGTGTTTGAGTCTTTCTGGTCCAGGCAGTGTTCTTTGTTGGAATTGAAGCGGAATGGAGATGTAATGTCTCTTCTCTTTCTTGACATGAAAATGGTGTATGCTTAATCATTACAGCACTAAAATTCCAGTCTCCTCTTCTGCCTTTTTCATGAATTTTTTTTCTACGTGGATATGTCCAGAGCAATGATGGAAGTTAAAATGGTAGGATACTACAAAGATACAGGGGAAAGGTAAGACTGTAGATAAATAGTGCAAAAATACATTGTGAACTAAGATAACATTATTAAAAATAGTGCTCTGATAGTGCAGATGGCAAAGCTTAAAATCATGGAGATTGACCATCTGCGAGGGTAAGTTATCATCTCACATAAACATGTTTTTGTTACTCCAGTACACTCATGGAAAACCCCCCTGTATGTTTAGAATAGCAAAATAAAGATGTTATATGAAATATAAGATTAATAATACTATGTAGTACGTTTTCCAGCATGCCAAAAATGGTTTTCAGGGTTTGGGGTTTTTTTTCAGTTCAGTCAGTAATGTTAGTTAAGTGAAACGAATGTTGTCGTTAAGATTAGACTTAAGCTTTCTGTTGGAGCTTACCTTTCTGACTGACTGCTCTGTACAGTCCCTTTCTTGCTCTGCCAGTGGACTGCCTTCTAGCTGAGGGAAGAGGAAGGCAGGGGAAGCAAAGGAGGTGGTACTTTGCTAGCTGAGAAACTTGAGTTGCTTCACACATGCTCTGGTAATTTTAATTTAATGAGGATTTTGTTTCCTCATTTTAGCTGGCTTCAGGAGGAGGACGGCTACTCTAATGGCCTCTTAAGTGAGGCTTGCTTAAATTCAAAATCTGTACTTTGTGTTGAAGGACAGTCTGCTATTATCCCCTGTGGAATGTCAAAGTTGTATTTTGAAGTAGACCATCCAGGGAAGTCTTTGAGTACCCAATATACTAACTCAAATATGAATTTTCCATTGAAAATGTCTTGGTGTTGAATAGTTCTTGTATTTACCATCAGTAATAATTTTTAATTTTGGTTCTGTTCTTATGGTCTTAGTTCAGAGAAAGCAGGAATGCACCTTTGTTCTTATGAGGCTGGCGGAGTGTCTTCCTATGGATCATGACATAGGTGTTGCTTTCTGGGAACGTGTTGCAAGAAGCTCAGGCAGTTCTTGGTACACAAACAGTTCAGCCTTCTGAGCACCCACCCCCTGGTCTCAATAAGAGGTTTATTGGGCTGTAAATTAAGGTGCTTCAGTGTGGTCACAATTGGTGATTAGCTGTATCCAAATCTTGTATTTAGAGATTGCTAGATTGTTGAGAAGACTTAACTATATTATAATAGATTAGCTGTGTAAATAATGTCCTGGAACATTGAAAGCATTTTCTCTATAATCACCAGAGCTGGCACTATATTTTCCCATGTGTTTCTATATACATTAATGTATATTCATATCTCAAAATGGAAGTTTTAGGGTTCTGAAGCCGAATCTTGGTCAGGCAAGTAACTCAGTTCTGACTTTGGGCTCGGATCAGAAAATAGCAGAGCTGATTGCATGGCACTGCAGCGTAGTGAAGAATATGAAGACAACAGGAAGTACCTATTAATATTACCCCTGTGGTGGGGCTCAAGCCAGTTGTGGACCTATGCGTGTTCAGATAGGATCACTCTACTGTAAACAGAAAGCCTTCTTTGAAAGAAAATGTGTGCTGTTGGTACTAAAGGCATTAAATTTTATGTGATTTAATTTAGATGCTTTTACCATGATTCCTGGGGTGGCAGGGGGTGGGGAACCTCCTTGCTCTCTAACCTGATTATGAGTGCATCACTACCACTTTGTACAGTATGTCTTCTAGAGATGCATATGTAATTTAGACACTATTAGTAATGTAGTTTATAGTTGTTGTTTTCATGAGGAAGAATTCAGTGGTGGTGGTACATTATGGTAGCAATAAGCAATAAGCATTGCAGTATTTTTTTTATGTTTTGGTTGGACATAAAAAATTACTATGGAGAGAAAGTTCAAATTAAGTCATGTTGTGTTTCTTCTTTGAGTGGAGATGATGTAAAATAACCAGGTGAATAGTACTAATGCGATTTAAAATGCAGTTAACAAATACACTTGTGTGTTAGTTTTTCTTGGTTTTGCTTTTTCATCCTCTGTTGACATATAAAACGAAGGATAGTGAGAGTAAGTGAACACTGAAACAAAACTGATACAGTTGCATGGACACTGGGTTAGACAAACAGGAATTTCCATAGGAACATACCATCTTTCTTTTGTAATCCAGGAATTTGCAGGTGGAAAGCAAGTGATCTGTTCCTGTGAGACATTGAGCTGTAGGTGATAGTGATGATAGCTTGAGAAAACTTCTGTGAAGTTTACAGTGTTAATGAGATCCAACTCATGAGAATGCAGAAGTGCTTAATGGTATCACAGAAGTATACTTTGCATAAGAGTACATATTGCTTGTATTTCTTATTCAGTCCCCACTAAATTTGGCTGTGTTTCTTAAATAGAACAGTGGTAGAAGCTTGCTTACAGTTTCTAAAGATTGCCAACTGCCTTACTAGGATTCAGTTTTGGGACTTGTATGCTGTTTTTTCTCCAGTATATTCATTTTTTGTGGAATAACATACAAAATGATGCTTTCCTGTAGCTGAAATTCAAATTGTCAATTCAAAAAGTCAATTCTTATTTGACTACCTGATCATTCTCGGAAACAAAGGAAGAAATCTGTAAGTGAATAGGTCAGATAAAGGGGAAGAGAAAATGCATCTTGTATCATTCGAAACAGAAGTTGGTTAGAATAAGAAAACACCAGACTAGTCTGTTGAAAATGGCTGAGGCTAAAATCCAAGGAAGTGGACAGTACTTCAGCTTAACTGTTGAACTGGTAGCTGAAGAGGAGTTTTCTCTCCGTCATGACTCTAACTCTTGACAGATCAATATTGCTATCCTGTATCCTTCTTGGAAGCAAACAGGATGATGGTGAAGTTGGCTGAGAGTGGATGCAAGAGGTTTTTGAAGAGTTAAGCAGCCAAACTGATGAGTACCTCACTCTGCATGAGTCTTTAAGATGTTCCTAGAACAACTGTCTTTATATGATTTATGCGTTGTGAATTTGTTTGCAGGGGGGCTGTGTGTGCTCACAAAATTAATCACAAAAATACGTTGCTTGATTAATCTAATGAGCTTATATGTTGATTAAAAATATAAGTTGCATTTATGCAGAAGAAAAATGTCAGTTATGCTAATCTCGGTTATTTTCTTTTGCCCTTAGTTTCTGATGGAAGAGTGGTAAGTCTTGTGTACTTCCTTGGTTTTTTAGTACTTGGACTAATAGGAGAACTGTAGTAGACTGGTACAAAGATGTTAAACAGCCTGAAATGATACTGTGCCAGCTATTCTAAAGTTGCATTTTTTTCCCCTAAGGATATCTGTTGTGTTTTTAGTTCTATTAACTGTATTGCATCTTAAAAAGAAGTTGATACAGGGGGAAGGAAACACTCCAGATTTTTTTTTTCTTTTTTAATATGGAGAGAGGTGGTGTTTGTATTTACTGTTTTTTTCCTTTTTTAATGGTCACAGCTTTTTGTAACAATTCCAATGATAGGAAAAAATTCAGAATGGGAACTGTATTTTGGCCTCTTCCTGCTCTTGACCCAGTTTGTAGGAACTTTTCTCATAGTCAGTCTTGTGAGCTGAGCAATGGAAATACTCTGTGTTTTTTCAGACATGCCTTTCCTTTTTGTTCTTGTGCACTTCTTAATTTCATTTACTAAAACAAGCCAGATTTCCTTTGGAGCTTCACCATCATCATTATCAGTCTACACCTTGTTGGTAACTTCTGAAATATATTTCAGTTGCTTTTGAAATTCTTTTTAAGTAATCACTGTGTACAGCTATGGTTAATGGTAGCAAAGGGGATTGAGAGGTACTGTAAAAGACTTCTACCTCTTCTATATTTGGGACAACAAGGGTGAACAAAATCTTTTCCTTGCTAGGAGCTTGTAACTTCTGGTGGAAAATAATGGCTTTCCAGAGTTCAAAAACATCTTATCTGATGTGGAAGAAGGGAGGAACGAATGAAGATGCTATTTGTTGCTTGTGTGTGTGCATACTTTGTTTTATTTTTGAAGTCATTAAAATGTCAGTATAAGGAAGAAAATACTTGTTGCTTGGTGTAGAGTGCAGCAAAGCCTTTGTTGTTATACTGGACAGTAGTGCCACTGGAATTCCTGTTACTGGCTCCAAGTGTGACGATTCCGTAACTGGATAGATGAAGTAATAACTAGGTTTGCTTGTAATGGGACTTTCTCAGTTCACTTGTGTTCTCAGTCCAGTTGTCGTTTAGTGAAGTACATTTTCCATGCCTGACTCTTAAAAGATCACTTCAGAGAGTCATTTTTATGCATTAACATATATAAGGATTCACAGTGCCTTCTTACACAGGCATATTCTCTAGTGACAGCTTGACTAGAATTAGCTGAACGGGGAAGAAGAAAAATAGTTTTCCTTTACTCAAGGATTTACCCTTTCAAAGAACTTGGTGCTGTAAATTCTGAACGGCATCTTTTTGGGACATACTTCAGTGTGTGCCGATGATGTGATTGACTCCTGCATATGGCTTGCATATTTCGTTGTGTACAAAAAGTATCTGGAGTTTTTAGGAAATGGAAGCCCTTCCTTTCTGTGAGTGTGAGCTGTGTTTCTGTTTCAGAAAGCTCACTGTAGTTTTTAGATAGAAGTCTAAATACTTGAGGGGCATATTTTTTAGGAAGATCTTGCTGCTTCGCTACTGTTCCTTTTTAACCTTCCAGAGTTTGCATACAAGACTGACAGGTTCTGAGAAATAATGAGATGAGGAAGTTATGTTTCTGACCTAGTTTTTTTTGCTTAGTTACCTCAAAATACTAAGATCCTAAATGTGCAGTTTTTAACGCCAGGAGAAAACATTAGACTTTGTGACAGGCAGTCTTTGAGAGGATATGATGCTTTGGACAGCCCTTTACTTTTTTAGTTAATAAACTGCATAATTGAACTTCAACTTTATTGTGGTCTTGGAATTTTAAGTGTTCTCTTCATTATTTTAGGGGGAGGAAAACTGACCAGCAGAACTTCAAAACCTGAATGTTGTAATCATCTTTTTTTCAATCAAGGCTCAGTGTATGACAAGGAGCTCTTTGGGCAATTGGACATTGAGACCTTTGGAGCCTGCTAATGTTGATGTGTGTCCTCCATCATTCTCTAGTTATGCAATGAGTGCATCTTTAAATGCTCTATTGACCTTCTTATACTCCGAATTGGAAATTCAGTGTGGAAGCCTTGCTTTTTGTGGTGGGTTGACCCTGGCTGGATGCCAGGTGCCCACCAAGCTGCTCTATCGCTCCCCCCCCTTAAATGGACAGGGGAGAGAAAATATAACGAAAGGCTCGTGGGTCGAGATAAAGACAGTTTAATAAAGCAGAAGCAAAGGTTGTGTGCGAAAGCAAAGGAAGACAAAAGATTTTATTCTCTAATTTCCATCAGCAGGCTATATCTGGCCACATCCTGGGAAGCAGGGCTTCAGTACTCATAGCGGTTCCTCCGGAAGACAAATGTAGATAATGAATGCCCCCCTTCCATCTTCCTTTACTTAGCTTTTATAGCTGAGCTGTTGTCATGTGGTATGGAATATCTGTTTGGTCAGTTTGGGTCAGCTGTCCTGGCTATGTCCCCTCCCAAGATCTTGCCCAACCCTAGCCTGCCAGTGAGGCGGGGGTGGGAAATGTTGGAGAGACAGCCTTGATGCTGTGCAAGGACTGCTCAGCAGTAGCCAAAACACTGGTGTGTTATCAACACCTTTCTAGCTACCAGTACAGAGCACAGCACTATAAGGTCTGCTATGGGGAGAATTAACTCCATCTCAGCCAGACCCAATACACTTCTAAATTTTGGGCAAAACTTTATAAACTTTAAAGAAGATTAAAATGTTTACAACACAATTATTTTTGTTTTGGTTTTGCATTAAACTTTTTGAAGGCAGGCATTAGTAAATTGAGTGTTGAAGGCAAAAAGGGAAACCCTCTGTTTATTGTATGCCTACTTTAAGGAGGTTCCATCAATTCTTGTGCACTTGCACGAGAATTTTCTAAGCAGAATCTCCTAAGCTTAGTAACCACGCTTAGGAGGAATAAATAAGGTCTTCCAAAAAACATGTTAACAGTAAAAGAAAAGTTAGAACAGAGGAATGCTAAGCTACTGGAATTTGATCTAACCTCGTACCAGGAAGGAGATTGTCTCCTGTAAATGAGAGTGCAATTGTCAGGCTAGTTGAAGATTATCAGGAACAGTTTTCAGTAATGGCAGATCAAATTTACAAGTACACAGACTGACTTAGAGGAAGATTCTGAGAAAGAGTCAGTTCTAAGCAATAACTGCAACTTACTGTTAAAGGTGCCATTCTTGCAGCAGTTTCTGAGCTCCTTCTTTTATCTAAGGGGGTTCAGTAAAGACTCAAGCTTGCAAAAACTTTGGTCCTCACCTCTTTCTATGCCTATTAGAATTTACAAGCGTTTTGATACTGATTTTTGGTGGCAGCTGTGAGGCCAATACTGATTGTTTCTGAAAATGTTGTCCTACTCCTCTATATTGTTGTTCATGTTTTTATCTGCAGTATTTAGGTGCTTTTGCATGAATTGCAGTAGTACATAAGCACTGGCCAGATTGGAGGGGGAAAAAAATATTTTTGTTTTAGAATTTCCTTAAAACAGATTTGAAAATGAATGCCAAAAAGTCACAGGTTAATAATGGCTGCTGATTTTATGGGAAGAGTTGCACAAATTTGTTTCTGAGGTTTAATGGACTTTTTTTATATATCATACTGTACAGTAGGAGGCTTCTAATATGTTGAATACTTTATTAGGAGTTTGAGTACTTTGTAGGGAATAAATACTGAGTAATACTTTATGGATCTTAAAGTAGATAGTTGATAATGAAACCGATCACTGCAGAATTGTACTGAAATACTGTTTAAGAAGAACCTGGTTGATGTTGGGTTTAGTACAGAACAGCAATCTTCTCTTAATTTTCCAGATCTCCTTTCCCCCTTTCCCTTCTTCCCTCTACCTTATTTAGTTGATGACAGCATTTTTCCAGGGTGCAGATAATGTGCAGCAGACCGCTTTTCCAGCCATGTGTCGGCTGCCCCACACATTCTGCCAGCATCCCTGCTGCTGGTCCTGCAGGGTGCTGGGTCCTTCCTCATTCCAGTGTTGCTGTCCTGGAGACTTTGCTGCCTCATTCTGCTCCAGCATCTCTGCAGTAACTAACCACTCCATAAGACATTCCCAAACATTCTCTGTCTCCAAGATTTCTCAAGCTTGGATAGTTATGATGTCTGTTGTGAGGAAGTGTATCTGTTCCACCTAGTAATAGTTGCTAAGCAGGATACTTCTTGTCAGCACAGGCTGCTTCAGCGCAGACCATTTAACTTGTACAAGGAGATTTTATTGTTTTAATATCTCGAGCTCTTTAATCCCTTTCTTTAAGTGCTTTTTCTGAGGCCACGTTCATTTTGTGCCATGTTGTACTCATATTAGTTGTCCCTTTTTTGTAATTAGGTGTTGTAAGGATAACAGAGAATCTCTGCCATGTACATATTAAAATGAACCAGAATAGATTTGTTGTACATGACTGTGTCTTGGAAGTTTGCAGATTGCTCACGTTGCTGAGAAAGAAAGAGGTTGGCTTGGACTCTGGCATTAATTCTCAGGGCATTTGGGATGAGAAATTAGAACAAGAATTTTTTTCTTTGGTTTGGTTAAAACAAATGAGGCCTTATTTGTATAACACTCTCAAAGTTAGAAGCTGCTATTTGGCCACACCATTTGTTTGACCCTCATGTACAAGTTTGTTTTATTTCCAGGCTGCTTTTATAGCACAGATTTTCTTTCACATTTCAAGTACTTTTCAGTCATTTGGCTGTTACTGAACCAAAGGGTGAATTGGGCACCTGTTCTGTAGCTGTTCCTCCATACTTTCTCAAGATAAAAAAAGTCTTTTGCATCTCACAGATGTTCTTCTTTGAGGCAGAGCATGAGTGCTGATGCAGACAGAAGGCTGCCCTTCTCATATGTGTCTCATCTCCTGTGTTATCCTTATTGTGCTTTTACTGAAGGAGCTGCTGAGGCTGGGAATGGGGGCACCCTGAGGCCTGTTTTCTGCAGGGCTGTCTCTGCTTGTTCTTTGGCTTCAGGTCAGAAGGTTTGGGTTCCTTCTTCTATCAGTAGATTGGGATCTCAAGCACACTTTCAACAAATAACACAATCTAGTTTTAAATTATTTTGAGCTACAGCTGGTAGATGAAGCCTTGTCTGTCTGTTTCTGAAGCATTTGTTAGTTAATTGTGGTGTTTAAACTGCAGATTATTGTGGTAAGTTGTTTCTGTGAGTAGTTTAGTAGTTCATGTAATCATCAGGTAAAGTGTGTATGTTTCTGTGGAAACACATTTCCTATGTTTCTGAATCTCCCCTTTGAAGGGGAAGGGGGAATACAAGGTAGGCAGTCAAGACACAGAAGGTGAGGTGCATGCTGAAATAGGGTGGTTGTTTGCAGATTGCAAAAAAGAAATACGTGAAGGAAGAAAGAAACTTTTCCAGTATTTCTGCGGTTTCTCAGGATCTCTCTGGTGTTGCATCTTTCATTTTCCTATCAATAGGGCTGTTATCCTTCATTACAAGAGGCAGACAGAGTTTCTGTGCAATGCTAACGGTACTCGATAGGTTTAAAGGGGAGTCTGCCATTTAAGACCCTGACGTAGATGAACCCATTTAATTTTTATGAAAACTGTGAAGTTCTCCTGACTTTGAAAAGTTGCTTGTATTGTGCTGTGTTTAAAATAGTAGCCCTAAGCTTTTGGGTCTCATGAAAACACAGAAGCCATCATCATAACTGTACCTAAGCAAGTTTAAGATTCATATGATAATCAATTATTATACTAAATTGTTGGTATTCAGACTGGTTTCAGCAGCAGCAGAAATGAAAGGGCAGCGGGGGAAGAACAAGCATTGTTTGTGTGTGCCTTTCTGTGTTTGCTTTAGTGAGATGTCTTAGGATGTTCTTATTTCCCTTTTTTTTTTTTTTTTCCAAGAACGTGTAATTTGGCAGCTTCGGAAGTATTATTTTGAAGAACGTTATGCAGTTCTGTCAGTTTATCTTGTTGAGTTGACACATGGTTGGGGTGGGAAGGGAGACTGAACAGGAAGGAAGGTCCTTGTTCCTGAATGTCATTTACTGCATAGCGCTCATATCTTCGAGGATCACCCGGACAAAAGCTGAGTCAGAGCACAGCAGCAGTCTGCGCTATAGCAAGACATGGCCCAGTTCAGGATTTTGAACTGGATGATCAATCACAACTGGAGTTTCCTATGTAACCTGTATTGTGCGTGGAGCGGTCAGGTTTGTTGTTTGCTTATCCTTACGTGCTTTAATATGATTGTGTAATTTAGTATAAGGGGAAAAACAAAAATGCTCGGTTGATCTCTTCTCCCTGCCCCCAATCCTACTGAAGATGTAGTATTAGAAATGTTGTCATTTACTAAGGGAGTTTTCTAGAGTTATTAAGTGTACAAAGCATGCTTTGACTATGTATTTGCTTTTTTTAACACTTTGAGTGCTTTAGATTGTTCTCTTAGAGTCTTAAGCTTTGAGGGGTTTTACTTCATGAATTGCACAAAAAGATAAATATCACATACAGGAAGGGGGAGATATGCCAGGATAAACTGCATTTTTAATAAATATGAAGCTGATTTGTTTTCCTGTTCTTTTAAAAGGACTCAAACATCTTGGCTATTTCAAAATACTTGATCATGAATATGATTAAAACAAATAGTGTGAGGGGAAGTTGTTACATATTTTTTTTTAAACATACAGGATAAAATAAATTTCCACAGGATATGGACAGATTTAAGTCTAATTGACTGACTGCAGAACTGGAGGAAAAAAAACCCCACCTGTCTGGATTTTGAATGGAAATGTTTTAAAATAGAATCCACTTACTAAAGGATTTAAAATACTGTATGGAGCTGTAATACTACTTTCAAGGTACTCTAGGTATTACCTGTATTTCTCATATAACATTCAGCCAGTCAGTGAAGAAAATTTATTTTATTCTTCTGTGGGGTTAAGGGGAAGGTAAGCACTTCTTACAAAGTTGCAGTTCCAGTACAGTAACTAGAGGCAGGTGATTCAGAATATTCCCACCATACATAGAAGTCGTTTGAAACAATATGCTATTTAAAATACAAACAACCCCTGTATGTCATGTCTGTACTGAGACTGCTTAGTTGGGAAAATATATTGCTGTGTGTTGTTGTGGGTTTGGTTTGTGGTTTTTTTGTTTTGGGTTCTCCCCCCCCCCCCCCCCCCCCCCCCCCCCATTTTTTCTTTTGGAGCGTGTTGGGGGTTTTTTGTTTTTTAAATGATGCACAAGCTGATTCACAATGTCTGGGGGTTTTGAGTCATCTACTTAATGTTGTAGGTTAAGAAAGGCTCTTCTGTTGAATTCAAAAAAACAGAGGAAACTTGAAGCATTTTCTTAGAGTCTTAATTTTCACAGATGCTTAACTGTTTCACTAAGTTTGATCTAGTTTGCTTACACATATGTAAGAATTCACCTGTATGGGTAAATTCAATATGACAATTGCTTCCCATACTTCAGAGAAATCAAGAAGAAATAACAAAAGGCTTGGTTCATGATGTGGGCAGTCCTGTGAAGTTTTAAAATGAGTTTGATATAACTAGAGGGAAGGGAAAGGGGGATTGTTTATCAAGCAGATTGAAGTGAAAGCTTTTAAAAAACCAAAACAAAACACAAAAAAAACCCAACACCCCCACCGCAGCCCCCCCCCCAAAATAAAACACCCCCCCCCAACCAACAACCCCCCCCCAACCCCAGAACAGGGTTCACTTAACCGAAAAACTCTTACCAAGCTGGAAAGAAAAACCAAGCCTTAGATCAATATACTTCAAATTACTTGCATGCTTGAGGTAGAGATGTTGCTGAACTGTTTGATCTTGCTAGATCTTATTATTTAAGTAGAATATGCAATTGCTGTGTTTGTTGGGTTTTGGTTTGGTTTGTTGTTTTGTTTTTTTTTTTTTTTTTTAACTGAAGTAAAGTCGCTGTAAACTACATATTTTAATGAGTTGCTGTTGATATTTTTCTTTGAAATGAAGCTGAAAGTTCATTTATGGGATATTACAGTGCAGCCACTCTCTTCCTAATGCATTGAAATGCCATGGCAGAAGTGGAAGCAGTCACGCGTGGCGAGAGAGACATGCTGCTTCATACAGCAGTGTTGCTCTCCACGTTCTCCATCTAGCAGTGTCTAAGCATGCTGCTGGTGAGAAAACAGATGGGTGATCTGTGAAGTCTGAGGCTAACAGCTCTTTCTCAAGCGTAACCTCAAAGCGCAACTCTGGTTTGGCTTGTGGTATCCTTGAATTAGCAGAAGTTATGCAGCTTTTTTGGCGATTTCCATCCATCTTGACCCCATTAAAACATCAGGGGAGGAATTACTGCTTGTGATCTGAGAGCTGAGTTAAAGGCTTGCCTTATAGGAAAACAAGTTTTCTTCCAAAGAGTCATCAGAAATATATATTCAAGAAGAAAATACAAACTTACTTAATTGTCTGTATGTGTTACTAATAATTTCTCAAATCAGGTTACAGAGTCTTCTAAGGATTTCTTTTGTTTTTACTGCTCACCCACCCACCCCGCACATGCATTTCCCAAAGTTTGGTTTTTAAAACAGGAAGTGAACAAGTATGAAATAGGCAGGAATATTTTCTTCTGTCTACTATGATAATTTAGATTTTAGAAGTACTTTCACAGTGCAGCATGAAAGTTACTATGACTGCAGACAGTTGCCCTTTGCACTCTGATACAGCAAGCTGTTGTGTATATCAGAATGTTTTCAAAGGATATGCAGTGTTTTGTACTAAAACAGAAACCTCTAAAATCAAATTATTAGATGATGCAAATCAGTGTAGTTCTTTTGACATCAATGAATTACAGTTTTTAGTTCAAACCTTATATGGGATTGATGGCTGTCATGTGGTGATCCATGAATAATCACTCAGAAGCCTTCTGCGGTAATGTAAGACTACAAAAATAAACCAAATTGCCTGCAATTTTTCATCTTTCACTCTTTGTTCATGGGACAGCTTCATTACCTATCTTCTAATCTTTCTTAAAATGAGTTATTGCAAAGTACCAAAGTGTCTTGCTTCTTTTTTGTGTTGCCTGTGACTTGTCTTGTGGGATGTGAGGTAGATGCAAGTGTGAGAGTCTTATGGGCAATTTAGGACTTCAAGGTGGTTGCAAATGTAGGATTAGAGAAGGAGAGTAGCAGGTAAAAAGCTTGTATCCTGTGGGAGACCACTGTAAATAGATTTATGTGGAGATTTGTGTCTGTACTTACCCAGACTGACCCAACAGTGTCATAGATGATTAGTCCTATTATTGATATAGTCTGGTCTTGGTAAACAAGGAATTTTTAGTGCTTTTTCTTAAAGAGAGAGAGAGAATGTCTTCAAAAAAAAAAGCTAAGGCAAATTTTTTTTTCTGTTGATAGTCTGGTGTTTATGGAGTTGTAGTCTGAGAATCGTAACTTAGTATACTAGCTGTGGTCCAAGTAAGAGGAGTTCTTCAATAAATGTATGGAAGTGTTAAGTAATATTTTTCTCAGTAACATAACAACTAGGTTCATCTTCAGTAAGATACAGAAGCAGCTACCCCCACTGTCCTTGTAAGGACATCCTTTATCAGCCTTTGGCATGTGGGTCAACTCCTGAGATGCTTGGTATCTCTATTCACCTTGTGGCCGTGGTGGGATTTATTAGAACAAGTATGTCTAAAACAGTAAATACCACTTCTTCAGATGGTTGGAAGAATTACTGGTAGGTAATATAAAGTAGATGATACGACAGTTTTGGTGTTTTTTCTCCTTGTGTCACAAATACCTTGCTTTCAAGTGTTAGATAGAGAACAGTAGGCCACAAGTTGAATGTAGGTTGTCTTCTTACCTGCAAACAGCATAGGTCATCACTGTGCTCTAAGCAGGCTTTTATTAGTTTGAGAGCAGATCTTCTCATGTGTTGTTCTCATTGGTTCTTTGCTGAACAACATCTGGCTTTTATTTTTTATCTCATTGCTACATCCTAACCTCTGAAAGTAACAATAATGTTCTTTCAGCCATGTAAATACTTAAATCTTCGGTTTCTCAGCCAGAGAGGTATTCTGCAAAGTTCTGTAAACTTACAGTTGGTCAAATTTCATTGTGCTGGGTGGGCCTGACCATGGAAGTTGTTGGGCTTGGAGGAACCTTCTCATCAAAGGCTATATTGATGTACATGAAAGTACGTTAGTATGTTGTGACATTATAGCAGCCAAGAGCTCTAATTTCTATTTTTTTAACTTGAGCTTATTATTGCAGGCTATATTTTCTGTGAGGCAATATGTGAGAATGAGATGTTGCAGTGCAAGCCTGGCTCTCACATTGCCTTCAAGCCCCAGAACACAGCAGTACTGCAGCAGCTGCTGCACTGCAGCTATTTCCCTTCCTTCGGAGAATCTCCGATAACACTAAAAAAGCTTTTCAGTCTTCCAAATGTGTCACTTGGAGGATGAAATAACAAAGGCGGCTGCATTCCTTGTGAGATATTTGCAGTTGATAACGGTTTTGAAATGTGATATTTATGTTACCTTACTGTGCTCTTACTTCTGTTTATCTGCTGCCTCGGGGTGGGGGGAGTATGATAAAAATCTTGTCTCATAGCAGTACAGGGTGTGATGTTTTCAGTTTTATTGAGTAAAAGGTGTAAAATCATCGCAGGAAATAGCTGGTGGCTTTATTCATTGTGGGAATTCACATTGCTGGAGAAACATTTAGTAATGTGCAGACATACAGGGAAGTAACTCAGCAACAGTGCGCAATTCAAGCTGTAGTAATAGGCATGCAAAGACAGGTAGCTCTTAAAGAAGCAAATATATTTGTGTTAAAATAGATTTCTTCTCTCTCCCCACCCCAACCTCCAGAGAGAGATACAAATGTAGATTTAGTCATCTATATCCACCATTCCTTACTGGCATATTCAGTGCAAACTGAGGAAGTACACAGGTCACGTATGATTACATCATAAGTCAATGTTGAAAAGCTGCTGGATTTGCAGCTAAACTGAAAATCCTGTGGGCAACTTTCTCCTCTTTATCCTCTTAGTGATATCTCACCTCTGTGCAGTAAGATTTAAGGTTTGGGTTTTTGGGGTTTTTTTTTGTTGTTTGTTTGTTTGTTTGTTTGTTTGTTTGTTTTTTAGGTTAATGACTTCACAGTCCTTTTTTAAGCATCTTCCTGTGCATTCTATCTTTATAATTTAAGTTCTTCACTGAAAAAGCTGCTTTTCTTCTTCTGTTGTGTATGTGCAATAGATTACGAATTTAGGATTTTGAAATAATTTAACTTGGGTGATTGGATATGTGGCTTTGCATCTGTGTATGCTAAATTTTTTTTTTTTTTTACAAAACTCAAGCCTTTTCACTTCTTAGTTTAAGGCTTTTAAAACTTAACAGTGCATTGATTTGCACATTATATTGTATGTTCAAATTAAATATCTTGAAACACAGGACCAGGATTATTATATTTAAGTGGTGAGTTTGTCTGCAGGAGTTTATTAATAGTCTCTGTATTAGAAAGTTTTAACACTGAGTAGCTCAAGCTGTATATTTAGAGATTATTTTTGAGGAGGGAAGCTGTGTATGTGGGGATGTAAAGGATCTTGACCCCTTGGTCTTACAAGGTTTGTGGTGTTTTGAGCCATGTTCTCTATGTTAAACTTCCTAAGAAGTTTAGGCTTGATATGAATAGTTCTTCTCTCAAGTCAGTCGTTCTTAAAACTCTCCCCATGTGTCTAGGTTAATCTTTTGCAAATGGAGTCAGACTCCGGAATAACAACTCACTTGCAGTAACAATGTTTTTAGGGTGACAATTTGGATTTTAACATTGAGGGTCAATTCCCTGATCTTCCAAAGTTTTCCTTTTGGCTTTGGGCAGCCCAGAGACATATCTGTTAAGTAGAGCTGCAATATTGCAGAATTGAATGATCTTAGCAGCTTGAATTATCAGCAGGTACGATGACATGTTTAGGCAGATGAAGTGGTGTGGCTAGTCTCTAAATGATTGCATTTTCTTGTTTTTAGAACAGGAATGAACATACTTTGTTTATGGTGAAAAGTTCAGTAGCTTCAGTAAGAGAAGATCAACCTCATATTTGATAGAGAGCAGGTGTAAGGTATATTTCTGTCACGCTGCTGAGCCCACAAAGTAAAGCCCTTGCTCAGCATTGTAGCTGTATCATAGAGTAGCCTAGTCCAAGCCCAGATGTTTGCCACAGGGACAAAGAGGCTGTGGAAAAGTGGGTGCTCTCTTGGGTGGTTTGGCCAACTTAAACTGTGTCCATTGTAGAGCTGATAATTTTTTGAACCGAGACAGTCTCTGGCTATGGTGGAGAGAAACAGTATGAACTGCAGGAAACATTAGATAGTTTCAGAGCTGACATTAGTTTAAAGTTGTGGTGCATCTGGGTATTGAAATGGGGTCTGCACAGGTTGAGTTTTGCTCTGTGCAATGAATTTGTTTTTCTTAATGGTTTCTGCAAAACTGTTTCACATGTAAATAGGTATGTTGTAATAGTCTGGTGAGTGTAGTGGAAGCTATCTGGTATGTTGTGTGTTTGATAAAGTCCACGTTATCCTAGAAAGCAAAAGGGTACAAACTTCGCTGCAACTCATTCCTATTTTTTTCAGTAGTGTACTTGGCTGGGGACACTGGCAGTGTTTCTTATTGTTCTCTCCCCATTTGTAGGAAGCAGAGTGGGTCATGGGGCAGCTCGTATTCTTTGGTCTATCAAAAAGTTCCCATAGGCTGAAAGAAGCAGTGTAAGGCAGCCCTTGACAGGCGATGACTCTGTGCAAACCACTCTTTATCACTTCTGTCAGACTGCTGAGAAGGTTCTTTTATCATGCATGGACTAACCTCAAACATTGCTTCAATGCTGAGGGGCAGAAACATGCTTTCTTCGTCTCAGTCTCTGATATTTCCAGATTAGACTGTAAGGTGAGGACAAAGCATTTCCTAGTCGTAACAAGCAACGACAGAACAAGCAGAGAAGGAAAAGCTTCAATTTAGCTAAATTAAGATCACATGACATTTTGCTGTTATGCTACCAGCCCTGCAGATGTTTCCTTTCTTTCCAGTTTAAGGATGTAGCTATTAAGAGGGGAGGCTTTTGCTAATGAGCCTATAAGAAAACAAGGAAGCTCTCAATTCCTTTTTGGTTTTAATGTTTTTCTGACTAAATTTAATACTATGAGCTCTATGTTTATTATTGTAAACACTAAATGCAAGATATAAACAAAAACATATTGTTTGCATCTCTGTCCTATGAAGTCCCTGTACTACTTACTCTGTTTCTTGGTCCTGTTGCTTGAAATTGACTGTTACTCTGTGGAAGTATAAGGCATGATCTACACTGAAGTGCATGTCATTAGCTTTGAAAAGAATCTTGGTAAAGTAGTACAGTTTTTGGATGTGGACAAGGTACTAGAAACGTGTGTATATAGGCGCACATACACAAAATACAATATACTTTTGTGTGTGTATATATGTATAAAAATAAAATAGACATTTATATGGTAGATAAGGATAATTTTAATCAGTTGAAGTATGCTAAACTTGCTAGTATCTAGTGTTTAAAGGGAGAGCTGATAAGTTTATGTATACATTTGCATAATTCGGTGATGAGGTGCTAAGTCTGGAGAAGTCCTGTTTGAGCTGTGGTGGAGCACTAGTCATGCCAGACCTGATCTTTCTCTTGGTGAAGTTAAGAGCATAGTGCAAAAAGTCCAAGTATCAGAACTACAGTATAAGAAAACCAGAGCTTGTTCTATTTTTTTTTTTTTTTTTTTTTTTTTTTTTTTTTTTTTTTTTTTTAAAAAAAGCTACTTCAAATCTAGCCAGACTTGGTAGGTTGGGATTCTCCCTGCTTCGAAGTAGAAAAACTTTATGGATCTCCCCTGGCCTGGGAAGCTGCATGTTCCTTTCATTCAAGGAAGTATGTCCAGCTAGGCTCAGTTTACAGAGCCATTTGGTGTCACTGCGTAGTTTAATACAGAGCCAGGTAAACTGAACAATTTTCAGTTGAATGGACACATGGAAGTGACATTCTTGAGATCATCCTTTTTCAGACTGACACATGTCACTAAATCCTAAAGTGGTTTGCCAGTGTAAAGCTAGTTACTTGTGTTGTGATGGAGGGACTTGATTTCAAATCAAGAAGATTAAGTTTTTCAGGCATAGGCAGTCTCTAACCCTTCTTGCTTTTCTGTATTTGAGTTCGGGGGAGAAATGCAATATAAACATGTGAGCATTTTAAGGTGAGGGAGAAAAGTAAAGGTTGCTGTAGACAGCTTTCAGCTTTGCTTTTCAGGTCTTGTGGAGCAGTGATGAGACTTGACACGAGCACCATCGTGCTTTACCAAGCAGCCTTTCATGAACAGTAGAGCACAGTAAGGAAAGCTTAAACTGTGTAATAAGCTGCATGTGTGGAGGTTTTTATTGTTTGTTTTCTGTGTGTGCTTTGACCTTTTTGAGAACTGAAATCCTTTATCTTGAAAATACTGTTTCTCCTTTGAATGATTGTGTTTACTACAACAGTAGTTATAAAACTACACAGGAACATGTGTCCCTCTGTCCTTCTTCCACCCCCAAGCCAGCTCTGTAGCCTGCATGGTGCATGGCAGTAATGCATGTCTCCTTCCCTGTGCCTCCCAGCCATCTGCCATGCTGGCACAGACACTTTGTTTTTGAAAGGTTGCAGATTTCTCACTTCATACATTCGGAGTAGTCATGTATTGCTTTCTTGAGCCTCTCTCCTTACCTGGGGTTGGTTTGAGGACATGATTTTATGTATTTTATTGAATTGGGTTATTCAGCTCTGAGATGGATTTCGATGCCTGCACTGGCGTCCTCACCAATTTCTGCTGCAGACAGGCAGCCACTGCCTTTGTAATTGAATTAAAAGAGTATTCCAGGCTTGTATTCCATCTGGGTGGGATTCAGACTCCTAAAAGAAAGCGGTAGGTTTGCTGCCAGGACCACCTCCTAGCAAATACCTGAATTAACTTTGGTTAGTCCCCCAAAAAGGACCTGTTGCTGTGGCCACCTGGGCTTAGTGCCCTAATGGCGCATTAAAATGATAAAAATCACACCATTGAGTGATGTTCACATTTTTATTGCCTTGCCCTTGCTCTGAAATGTCTCGTTATCATTATCGGCAAGACCCATTTGGGGGTTGAGTGAGGGAGAGCTGCTCACAGAGACTGCCTTGCTGCTGCTGGTGGCCACTCAGGGCCCACATGACCAACCAAGGTGAGCAGCAAACATGGAGAAATGGCATTGCCCATCCTTGCCCTTAGTCTTGTGGCAATCACTAATAAGTTACTTCTGTTTTCCTGTTGTTTGATATTGAAACTTCATTGTGGTAACTTTCTCTGCATCTGGAGTCATAAAGGATTTGGATGTTCTAGAGAGATAGTTCAGTTCTTTGGTTTGTTTGCCTTTATTATCCTTTCCAGTTACTGCATCCCCCTCAGCTGCAACTCAAGAGAAATGTTAGTGTTGGGGAGTCTCAGCAAATATCCTGCACTTCATGTATGTGTAACACCACCCCATAAGAGATGAATGGGTTCCCCTGGTGACTGAGAGCTGACGTTTTCCTGAGTTTCGGAGTTGGAGAAGTTGGAGAAGTCTTCCTCTGGAGACTTGTCGTCCCCGTCCCCCCCCCCCCCCCCCCCCCCCCCCCCCCTTCATGAAGAGCTGCTGCATGGAAAAAGAGCTGTGCCTCCCAATTCCAAAAGGAGACTATCTTCTGCTGTTAGCAATGGCCCCAGAGAGAGGGCCCTGACTTGACCAGTTTTATCTGTCTCTGTGAATGCTATCTGCTAATGGTTGTATGTGTGAGGACTGATGCTCCGTTTATCTCCACGTCTCAGCTTTCTCTTGTGGCGAGAGTGGTTCTGTAGCTGTTTGTTCTTTTGAGCTTTGAGGGCTTGTTTACAGGTTCATTTCCAGTTTCAGGTGCTTCATGGCAAGGCAGCCTCCTCTTGATAACTACTGAAAACAGGCTCAGCAGTTACTAGCATTGGGCAACCAAGTCCTTCCTGCACCTTTCTTAAATACATAGCACTGAAGTGGACAGGATGGAGACAGATACCTTCTGTCTCATGCTCTGAGGGTCTTGCTACCAGTCAGTAGGTCCAGCACAGTCTGTTGGGTGGGATCCATTTCCGTGGGGCCCGTTCTGCAAAAGAATGGAGGAATATTTAAGGATGTTCTGGAGTAAGAAACACTTTCCTCTTCTGTGCTTCGGTATGTCTCTGTCTCAAACTGCCTGATTCTTCTGTTCAGGGTATGCTTCTGCAGTGTCACTCTGTAGATAAAGGCCAATTCATCCTGAACTACTTTTCACTCCAATCTGCTATGTTGTGGTTGTGTCTACTTTTAGTGAAGTGCTGTTAATAAAAAGTATGTGTCAGCACATCGTAAATG
The DNA here is from genome assembly GCF_900496995.4 of Aquila chrysaetos chrysaetos. Lineage (NCBI taxonomy): Eukaryota > Metazoa > Chordata > Aves > Accipitriformes > Accipitridae > Aquila > Aquila chrysaetos. The sequence continues at coordinate 59,825,569 of NC_044006.1, read as the reverse complement.
TCAGCAATTACATAAATAAATTGTATATACTGTTGTGTTGTATATGTTGTACTATGAATTTGTAGTGCATGTAAGTTGTATATTGAGAGTTGAACTCATTATTGGATAGAGGGAAGCTTTTATTAACATTATAGTGATTTATTTCTACTTAGCAAAGTTCTATTTGACATATGAACAGGAGGTGATTACACTTAGCCATGCCTCACTAATGTTTGTATTTCTATAAGGTAGACAAGAAAAAAGATGCGCTTTCTGAATAAATTAAAAATCACAGGAATGCTTAATGGCAGGTTTGAATGTGACAATAATTTAGTTTGAGGAGAGTATATACACAAGAGTCAGAGATTACTCCAGTTTGATACTCAAAATACTGAAATGCTTGGGATGATTTGTTAGTAAACTATACAGGCTAATTTTGGTGTTAGTAAAGAAGAGGCAGCTTCTTTGAGTGACTGCTGCATAATACCTTTGGAACTGAGCTTAAAGTTTCATAACAAGTCTAGCATGTATAATTGTTAAATATTTAATTGATGTTTTTCTCAATTTTTTTCTCTGTCTCTTCCTTTTTGCAAATTCTAGATGCCTTTTTTTAATGGTGTCAGCTAGCATCAAAGATCATATATCTAGGATTTTTATAGGTTTCCTTTTATCCCACCAATTTGGCAGACTGATTTCTGACCATCAGCGTGGGTTTGGAGATAGTCATGGTTATACCTTCTAGCTACCTTGTGAGGAGAGAAAATGATGGAAGATTTCCTTGAGGGAGGGACGCTGTCAGTACGTATACTGCCAGGTTATACTTCCTGCCTGAATTTCTATCCTTGGCAGCATCCTTCCTACCTGTTTAGGGGAAGACTACAGGATTTTGTCGAGCATAAAAGTCAGTCAGAAGTTTGAACAAGTGGGTATTTGACATGGAGGCCTAAAATTGTTATGTAGGTTTTGGGTTTTCTGCATTCCAGTTTTCCTGCTGGCCTCTTTGCAGGAATTTTTTTTTTTTTTTTCAGTAAGGGATGAACATATTTGCGGAGGCTGAAAGTGATGGAACTCACTTGTTTGTTTTGAGGAGAAAGCTGTGTCCTGAATACCTGGAGGATGGATTTACTTAAGGTGTCACCTTTGTGTCAGTAATTACTTTCTTCTACTGGGAATGAATTAATTCTCTATAAGATGCTGTTTGTACATTCCAGTTTGATTTAAAGACATCAGAAATGTTTTATCTCACCAGGGCGTGAGACTTTCAGTATGTGATCATAGTATTTGTCTTTATAAATGTGACCCATCTCCCTTGAAATCTTTGATGTATGAGCTTGAGAACTGAAACGAAAAGACTCACTTTACACCTTGTGTGAATGATCCTGCTTTTGAGGTGCTAAGATAAAACATTGGCTGGCTTTCTCTGGGTGCTGGATATACCTCCCTATACTGCAAATGAGGATGGAGATAATGCATCTCAAAGAAAAGTTGTATAACCTTTTCTTAGGCTGTCTTAAATGTCTGTCTTGTATGTTTATTAAAGGAAATGTTACATGTTTTAGGAAAACAGAGGAGCTGTGTGTTTTGGAGGGTTTGTGGTTGTTTTCTCTCGTATCAGAGGACCAGGGAACCACGCGTTCTCCAATGGATTAAACTTTTACTCTGAGTTTGCTTATATGCAGGAGTCCAGGTCTGTGACCACAGGAGAAAATAAGGTTCAAGGGGACATGTTGTCCTCTAGGCATGATACATTTCTTTGCTTCATCATTTCTGATCAGATGGGTGTACCAAAAAAAATTTTTTTTTGAGGTATATATTTATTGTTGTTTCATTTGACTTTGTAAGCTTCTAGCAAAGGGGTTTGCAGTTGTCTATATGGTTGAGACTAAAAGGGTCACTGGCTTATTATAACTTTATTTAAAAATCTTAGTGGAAGAACCTGATTATTAATGAAACAAAGGCTGACTTGCAGTGAAACTTGCCATTGTTCTGTGAGTAATGTTTTCTTGCCCATAGAGGCAGGTTTTTTCCTCCCATTCTGTAGGCTTAGCCAGAAAGGATTTTTTTTTTTTTTTTAAACTGTTACCTTTTTAAAGGAACTTATACTTTGTCACATTAAGATAAGATCAAACTGTTCTAGAAAAGCCTCTTTCTTTTTTCTCTGAAATTGCAGATTTAACGGGGCAGTTAGCTAAGCAATAGCTAGTTGGGTACAAAAACTAGGGAAAATAAATTACCCAATACAAGAAATAGCACTGTTTTCAAGTGAGCCCAGCATTCATTATAACATTTGGAATATCCTGTTGGTGTCTCGGGATGGTTTTAGGGATTAATAACTATATTCAAGATCCTTTTTTTCATCTGGCTTATGTCAGTAGTTAGTAAAATAAAAAAAAAATTCTATGATGGCTGTTGAATCAATAAAATCAGGTAACATCAGCCCATTTTCTGTTTAGCATATGTCCATCTAGCTGAACTGCTCTTTCAGGTATCACATTTCTTGGTAGACTAGCTAAAAGTTGAACATTGCTAAATGTAGCTGAAGCAGGCCCTGCTTAGCACAGGCTGTCTCCATGCTCTTATTAAGGTATTGATAGGTAAGTCTGCTGGTTGGTCTGCTGGGGTTTTTTTTTGTTGGGTTGTTTGTTGTTTTTTTTTTTTTTCTTTTTAAGTACAGATTTAGGCTCTAGAAAATGTAGTTTGGGTAACCCTTACATTTAAAATGAGACTTTTATTTACATAATTTATTTGTGAAGTGTTCTGTATGGTAAAAACAAACCAAAAAGATTTAAAAAAAGTGTAGAGCAAATCTGGATGCCAATCCTAAGCATCTTTAGAAAAAATTTTGAACTTGTATACTGAACACAAAGATAAAATAAAGATGAGAATTGATTACTCACACCAACTTTAAAATGGCTTGAATGATTTTTCAAGAATCAATAGTGCAATATATAAATTATTTCTTGTGTTCACTGTTATTCATCTATGAAGACCGTATTCAGAACTCAGAGTATACCTATTTATCTGTTTAGATAGTCAAGACGACACTTCTTTATTGATAGCTTGTATTGCAATTACCTATGACTGTCACTTAAGGATTTTTAGCGTGTTCAATATAGGTCTGTCTGTAAATTTGATCAGAAGATTAAAAATCAGATGGCCTTTGGAGAGCATGCAAGTTGGATGTGTTCGCCTTTTTTAAATTTTTTTTTTAGCCTGATATAATGGGAATTATTGATTTGAGATTTATTTTTAATTGGAAATAGTATAATTTACAAACATCAATGCTATTTACTGATTTTACATAATTCTGTTATTGTGTGTTAAGCTCCCAGTGATTCATGTAGTTCTTTAAGATGCCATCTGATTTTTCATGGATGCTTTCATTGCTCAGAAAAAAGGGTTAAATACAATATTAAAAACAAAGTATGCATTTTAGAATGCACTTAAGCATCTGTTTTATGTCCTTGTAATTGCATATAACAGGAAATGATGCTTTGAGATACTTTGTGCAGAAATGTTGTATGAAGAACTCCTGAGGGAAATGATGCTTGAATAATTTTTAATAGCCTGGGATTCTTCAGTCCTTGAACTTGATTGTATGCATTCTGATGTCCCTTTTGAGCATTGAATCTATTAGAGAAACAAACATACAGATCTTCAGTAAGGAATATGGCAAAATAATCTTTGGTTTGTTAGATTTTATATGAAATGGAAATAAAAGAAAGCATTGTGGTGGGTTGACCGTGGCTGGAGGCCAGGTGCCCACCAAAGCCACTCTATCACTCCCCCCCCCTGCCCCAGCTGGACAGGGTGGAGAAAATATAACAAAGGGCTCGTGGGTTGAGATAAGGACAGGGAGAGATCACTCAGCCAATTACTGTCACAGGTAAAACAGACTCAACTTGGGGAAAATTAACTTAATTTATTGCCAAACAACTAGAGTAGGGTAATGAGAATTAAAACCAAATCTCAAAACACCTTCCCTCCACCCCTCCCTTCTTCCCAGGCACAGCTTCACTCCTGGATTCTCTACCTACCCCTTCCCAGTGGCGCAGAGGGACAGGGAATGGGGTTACGGTCAGTTCATCACACTTTGTCTCTGTCACTCCTTCCTCCTCAGGACAAGGACTCCTCACACTCTTCCCCTGCTCCAGCATGGGGTCCTTCCCATGGGAGACGGTCTTCCACAAACTTTTCCAACATGGGTCCTTCCCATGGGCTGCAGTTCTTCATGAACTGCTCCAGCATGGGTCCCTTCCACGGGGTGCAGTCCTTCAGAAGCAGACTGCTCCAGCATGGGTCCCCTGCGGGGTCACAAGTCCTGCCAGCAAACCTGCTCCAGCATGGACTCCTCTCTCCATGGGTCCGCAGGTCTTGCCTGGAGCCTGCTCCAGCGCGGGCTTCCCACAGGGTCACAGCCTCCTTTGGGCACCCACCTGCTCCGGCATGGGGTCCTCCCCAGGCTGCAGGTGGATATCTGCTCCACCGTGGACCTCCACGGGCTGCAGGGGGACAGCCTGCCTCACCGTGGTCTTCCCCACCATGGGCTGCAGGGGAATCTCTGCTCTGGTGCCTGGAGCACCTCCTCCCCCTCCTTCACTGACGCTGATGTCTGCAGGGTTGTTTCTCTTACACGTTCTCACTCCTTCCTCCAGCTGCAGTTTCTGTGCTTGCCGCAACTTTTTTTCCCTTCTTAAATATGTTATCCCAGAGGTGCTTGGAGCTGGCTGGCATTGGCTCTGTCAGACATAGGGGAAACTTCTCACAGAAGCCACCCCTGTAACCCCCCCGCTACCAAAACCTTGCCACACAAACCCAGTACAAGCATTCAGTTTTCATTCTCTTGAAGTGCAAATGAGTCAACCCGAAAGACAAATCACCTTAAGATATGAGATATTTATGTATTCATAACTTGATTACTATCATTTTTGGCTTGTAAGGAAAACCACGCAGGAACTCTGTCTCCAGTAACGTATTCTTGCTTATGCTAAACATCATCTGTTTCTTGCTTGCTTTCTTGCATCCCTGTTTTATTTGTGGTTTTGAAAACTTTTCTTGTTCCTTTTTAAAGCCTTCTCTGGCAACGGATATTCTGGTGGGTGTGCTGTGGCTGGACATGTCACAGGGTTACTCAACAGATGTTGACTCTCTTTTCTTTATAATTCAGAGTCTATCTTGTTCTTAGTGGTAGCTGAAAGTTGCTGTTACTGAACATGTCTCACATTTATTATTAATATTGGCTTTTTCTGTTGCCCTGTTGGCAGGCCTTGCAGGGGGTCCAAGGTCGGCATGAAGATAACCTTTCACTTCTGGCATGCTCTTTCAAGTAATAATGATTTGACTGTGGAGTACCGTTGTTTATGAATAGTGACTTGTTAGTTCAGCAACTTGTGTGAATGCTAAAAGCTTACATGAAATTACAAGGAAATCAGAGGTTCTCCTCACTACAATCAAATGCTGCATCTCCCATTTCTCAGGTCCTCCATATGACTGTATTTTGAACTCAGATTACAGTATTCCTGTATGTGAACTTCAGTGATCAGTTGTTACACATACTAAAATTACCTTTTGGCTGATTAGGGAGGTTTTTGTCAGAAAAAAGATGCAAGTATATTGCAGACTGGTATTTTTCAGTGCTACATTTAAGCTTGCTGTTTACATATCTATAAGGATAGGTATTTGCTTATTAACATTTTTTGATGTTGTGTGATACCTATGGTTGTTTATGATTGTTCAAAACTTTTGTATCAAGCATTGCCTATAAAAATTTGAGAGGAGAAACAAAAGATGGCAAGGAAATGTTAAATAGATGGGTTGCTGCCCATCACTTAATAGAGGAAATCACTGTCATTTTTTAGAGGCCAGTGATATTTTTTTATTAGGAGCTATTTCTTTTGCCAGTTTACTAAGATCAAAATGTTCTTACTGGCTCGAGTTTCTGCTCATGTCATGAGATTGAAAGGCTGAGAATGGACACTTATTTGTGCAGAACTGAAAAACCGCTGTCATGTTCGGAAGCTGAGCAGATTGGTGGGGAATATCTCAATAACAAACCTCATCCTTAGGCTAAAGGATTATGTGACTTTTACCTTAATCTTTGCATTGCTTGAACTTTAAACTAAAGCCAATCATCTTGGCAATTCCACAGTTCTCACTCATTTTTCATTTGTTAGTCATCTAACTGCACAGTCTTCTCAGTTTCACACTAACACTTGAAAAAGTGAATGAAGATGATAGATGAGGACAGACTAGACTGAGTTCTAGTCCTTGATATTTATCATTGTTCTTTCCAAAATCTGCTGATAATCCTTCCAGGCTGTTTAGAGCATCAAAGTCCTGTCAGGCTGCTCTAGATTCTCTGCGTTTTCTGGTTCCAGAAGTGGCTCCATTTCTTGGCTTGGCTGTAGCACCAAGACCCTTCTCCATTTGTATGTCCTTCCTTGCTGAAGAACAGGACTGTTGGAGGTAGGGAGGCTGGTCTTTGAAGCACTGGCGAGTATTTCCTTGTCCTCCCTGTTGGATGTACCAAGATGTGGGTTTCCGAGGACAAACCATAGCATCTGTGTAGAAATGTGTTGTGTTTTACATACCTGAATGCAGAATGCTGTTCTGGTGGGTTAACTATCTCACCAAGCAACTCAACATTTTCCTTATAGTAATAGTGTTGCTATCATTGTATTCAGAGTGGAAATGCTTTGTCTTCTCTGTAGATGTTGATTGGAGTTGCCTGGGCCCACGTTGGTGATAAGCACTGCAGTTTGAGATCCCAGGTGTAAGACTGAAGCAAAAGGGATTATTTTGGAGCAGCCTAGGGAGAAAACCAAGCAGTAAATTCTGACACGTATCAGCCAGTTGCTGAGCCACAGCAGCAGAGCTACAGGAGGACAAGAAGACTATTATTTCTGTTTGAATACCCTTTGAATAGGCTATAGGCTCTGGTATCTAAATTTGTTTCATGCATCATTGAACTAGAATATTTAGAGGAGGGTCATAGGGTTTTGCATGCTTTCTTTGTATGTTTTCTGCCTTTGACTTGAAATGTTGTGTGTGGTGTGGCACTCACATTGAAAATTGAAATTGAAGATTTCATATAAGGCTGAGAAGATAAATGTTTTTGTAATAGTGTGTTTCTTGAGTCATAGGTATATAAAATTACCCTCAAGAAAAAAAAAAACCAAAATGTCTTATTTCTGCATGAGATGAGTGATTGCAATAGGACTGTAAAAGGAAACTAGACTTTTTTACTTGTGTGTTTTAGAATTTGCATACTGAAATGTTCAGAGAAAGTAGCTAAGGGTGGAGAAAACAAAGGTGAAGTCAAAGATATGACTAGAGGAAAAATGTGTCTTGCTGAAGAAGCCTAACCAATTGTATATGTTCTTCAATTCTGTTTTATTTGTTTTAAGTGAGGAGATACTAGTTGAGAAAACTGTCTGCATTATAAGTGAGGAAGAGAGGAGTTGGTTTTGTACATATGTGTGAGCTATGTGTGCCCAGAAATGGGGTCCCAGAAGACACATGTTTGTATCTGAAGTAGAAAGCGAATAAAACATGCAAGTTGTACACATTTCTTGTGGTTCATTTGAGTCTTTCACTGTTGTATGTTGACTTTCTTAATATCTAACTTAATTTAAAATTTAAGAGTAATTCTGTAAGTGATATAACCAGAGGTGTAATGCTGTAAGGGATGCTGCTTTACAGTACACATTTCTTTTGAAAATATTAGTGATCATCAAGTTATTTTGGTTATGGGAAGAGAAATTACATTTCTCAAGTGCACAGGAATGTTTAGTGATTTATTTATTTATTGATCCAAATTACGACTTCTGTGTGTGTTTTTTTTATTTTAGGCATCAAAAAATAAAGATGGAAAAGAGCAGAGTGAAGCTATATCACCATCGGAGGAAGAAGAAACTTTCTCTTGGCCTGGTCCCAAAACTGTCGTGCTAAGGAGGACATCTCAGGGTTTTGGCTTCACCTTAAGACACTTCATAGTTTACCCTCCAGAATCTGCAGTACAGTTTTCTTTTAAGGTAAGTGAAATTAATAATGAAGCACTTATTTATAGCTTTATTATACTTTTTAGGGTCAAAAGTCCAGCTTGCTCGAAAGTAAATGTATGTATAGATGTGTATTACACAGATGAAAGATCCCATGTGTGTAAGGTGGGGGGGCTCACTTCTCACATCACTTGATAGCCATGCAGTGATCTATTCCAAGAAAATGGAATTGACTCTGAGTTCACCCAAGTTAAAAATACTTCTTAAAATGGATAAGACCAGTGGTTATTGCAGAATATGGAAATATTTCTCTGTATAAATTTTTTTTTTTACCCAAAGCCAGTGTCATTAGTGTGTACACTTTTTCAAGTGTAGACTTCAAGGGTGGGAGGTTTGGGGTTTTTTTCTTTGTTGTTGCTGTTGTGTTTTCCTTTTTATTTTTTTACCCCACCCTCCAACCCTCCCAAATTAAAATTTGTCGTACCATCATACTAAGAGAATAGCCTGGAAAAACATTAGTTTACCATAGTTTCTAACTGAGTATCCTAAAATTAATGTACATTAGAAAGACAGGTTGTGTTTCTATATTATGCTCTTTCTGCTGAAAAGAACAACAATCTGCAATTCCGTGTTAGTCAAGAGACAAATATATACAAAATATGTACAGGCCTACATTAAAGGATAACTTTCTTATATAAACTACTGTAAAATATTTTAAGTTAAAACAAGTAGTTCTAAATGTTAAGTAGCTAATTGGTCTGCCTTGCTCAAAGGGTGTATGTATTCTCTTATGTGACTGAACCTTTTGAAAGTTGCTGTAGTACCTAGTGTTGTGAAAAAGTCCATTTAATAGTGATAAAAATTTGAATACCAAGAGAGGGTTTTTCCTAGTAAGTTCAAATAACATTTGCTCATTTTAAAGTCATCAAGTATGCAAGTTCTCGTAATCCATGCTACCTCTCAGTTTTGCTTTTGGTTTTCCAGTTAGGCATAAAAATAGATTCTTATCAAGATGGGGAATGGTTAGTGAAGCTTCATGTTCTTTCCAGATAGCTAATTGACTCGTGTCTCTGCAGGAGTCTTTTGTTAAAGTTGTCTTTTTTGCCTGTCCTCGGTGGCTATAAGATTTCTTTTGAAGTAGAAAAAGCTTTGCAGGAGAAAGTTGGCACACTTTTCCAGTTAACTTCAGCTATTCAGCCTGCATTTGAGTGCCCAAATATTTTCCCCTTGAGAAGGAGTCACTGAAGTTAACTGGAAGTAAGACTATTAGCAGTATCAGGTGATCCCAACATTTCTGTCCTTCAACATGGGTTATAGAGAGTCAGCCAAGAGCAATCTCTGGTTGAATTCCAATGTGAAACAGAGGAAGGAGGGTGGGGAAGCCTGAGCTGGGCAGAACAATTCATGTGCACTTGTTAGCATCTCCCAACAACAACCCCTATTCATGTTGAGGGTGAAAATAAACAGCATGAGCAGGATTAATCTCCTTGACTAAGAAGTGACTGGGGTAGGTTTCTTCCTGAATGTATCACTAGATCTCTCTGAGGAGGTCAATATTTTTTTCACACGCAGACGGAGGTAGGCACAAGGAAGGGCAAGTAATATAAAAAAGAAATGTCAGCCCCTCCCCTCTCATTCACATCTGATGGTTTCTGAGAGGCCCAAGCAGTAAGTAGTGAGCCTCATACCTGTAAATCTCGAGACTTGTCCTGAAGTCGTACCTCCCTCTTTTTCTGCAAGAGAGCTCTTAGCACCTTTTTTTTCTCTGTTTCTTCTCTGATATGTCAGAATCTGGTTAATTCATTTCCATTTCTGTCTGGTTTTGGAAAGGAAATAATGAGATTGTTGGATAGTTGTAATACCTTTATTCAGAGATTCATCATCACATCTAAAGATGGATAAGGTTCATTTGGACAGAGCCCTGGTCAATACTTCTGTAAATTAACCTGAACTGTTATATTATCTTTTCTTTTTAATGTCAATGAGGTGGTAGGAAAAAAACAACAAACCTTCAAAATTATTACTCCTGGGTCGTCATAAGGTGGCTCTTATAGAAGTCTGTGTATCTAAGTTATGGTACTAAAGAAGGAAAATCACCTATTGTCAGCCTGATCGTAATATGAGGCAAATCTGATTTCTCTGCCATTCTTATTTGACCAAAGATCCTATTGGTTACCAGCTAATTATAGTCTCTGTCACTGATTCTAAGCTCAAGTATCATTCCTCTCTCTTTCCTCATTGATCAAAATTGTAAGGGCCTCGGAAGGTGGAGATGTTTAGTTTTGCACACCTTAGAGGTAGTATAATAATGGTAACTATGATTTGGTTTTCTTACTGTCTTGAATCTTGTAGTAGCCTTGTCCCTTCTTCACACCTGAGAATGCAGGCAGTTACCTCTGACATAAGATAGAGTTTACAACTGGAAGTTAAAGATGCCATTGACATAACAGCCAGAGTTACTCAATCTCCTACTAGTTTCTCAGAGCCACAGTCCTTTTGTTATCGCAAGTGTCAACCTGATGCTGGCACTTTCCCTTTAGATCAGTGCAGAGGTCTTTTCTTACCCCAGGGAAGGCTTTGCATTCTAGCTCCTTTGATTTCTTTCAAGGTAAGCTTGACCTAATATCTCTAAATCTTACTGCAAGTCAACATAAACTGGTAGAGGTAGTGAAGAGAAGGAAAAGCATCTAAAAGAGATTTCCTTCAAACAATCTTTCCACATTCGTTGTGGACATATATGTTTTTGGTTTTTTTAATACGTACTCTTGGTTCCAATTCAGAAGTATCTAGTGAAAATTTCTCCATTAAAAGTTCAGCTCCTGTTGATTGCAGTTTGTGTGTGTTTGAAAAGCTGTTGATATGTCAGGTGGAATCCTCTGGGGAGAAGAGGATGAGATTCCTCACGTAGCAGGGAACAGTGGGCTTTTCTAGGACAGAGAGCATGATACTCTAGACTGCAGGGTGTGGTAAAGATCACACCACAGCTGGATATTCCATGGGAATGAGAAGAAAAGCTTCCTACAGGCTGGAGAAGGCTGCAACTTGAAAGCCACTGAGGTGAATTTTGGAAGCAAAGAACTCAACTCTACCCCAAAGGATGGATTGAGTGGAGAAGAGTGGGTGTTATTTTATAAAAATCTTTAATAAATCTGTTCTCTGCCTAGGTGCATTTGAGGTGTTTGGGTTTTATTTAAATTTTAAGAAGTTCAGTGTTCTAGTTCTTAGTCTAATAAAACTAATGTTCCGTTGAAAATCCTTTTTTCAGTTGTGCTGGGGAGCTTGCTACAAGGAGGAGGTCTAGGCAGATCTGCCTCAAAGCTCTGGCTGACAGGGAGTCCCAAAACACACTTGTCTTTTAGTATATTAACACCTAAAAGTACCTGTCTTGAGTTATCTTCAGTTCTTCAGGTGATTTTTTTTTTTTTTTTTTTGGTCACACTTTCCCATAATATTGCACAGACTGGAGGATCACCTTTACCCTTGCTATTCAGTAAGGAGAGAGCTGTAAGGCTTCTCCTCCTGTTATTCAGAAGTGCAGAGCACCAGCCTGACAGAATGAGGGTCACTTTTGTGTGAAGCACAGTCCAGTTTGCCGTCAACCACATGAAGTTCTAGCTATCTGGTCCATCTCATGGATGTCTCTAAATGTTGCAGAACTTCAACAAGGGTTTCATTTCAGCGCTGATCAGAAAAACCAAACAGTGCTAAACTTTCATTTTATTTTTAATGAGGCTACTGATTTTTTCTGAAAAGAAAGAACTGTTCAAAACCTGAGTAAAATAGGTGGAGTCATGTTAACCAAGAGACTTAGGGTTTGGTGAGGGTAAACTCTAGTTGCAGATATTTCTAGCCTTATGTGTACAAAGCTGATGTCTGCCTTTCATACACTTCCGCTGTCATCAATGTGAAACTACAATTCCTGCTCAGGTAACTAGACCTGTGCTCTAACTGGCACTGTGGGCCACCTGAGTTAGATGTGAAACACTTGTGTAACACCTGAATAAGCAGGGTGAGTTTCAAGAATAAAACCTGATTCCTTAGTAACAAGTTGACAGTGGCCTGCACAGCTGTGTAGGAGGGGCATCCATAAAGCTTTGTTTTCTCCATTTACATCTGACTGGAAAACAGGCCTTACTTGCTGTCATTGAAATGATTGAACATGATTGGTTATAATTAATTCAGGGAACTATCTCTGCATATTTTAATACTGAACACTAGTATGTTATATTTTATTTACATTATTTATGCTTTTATTATATATATTATATCTTTATATTATATTTAATTTCTTTCATTTAACATTCAGTATGTACATAGTACTGCAGGTGTAGGTCAAATTGAGGATATTGTGCTAAGTTCTGTTATCTTTTCATGGTTCCTGCACAAAACAGCTAATTAACTACAAATCAAGGGACTCTTTCTTATTGTAATTGTTATTAATTAATGAACTTATAAACATTGATAGAGGTTATGGAAGAAAGTGTTGTTTGGTAGGTCTGTTGGGACGGACAGCCCTGTGTGAAGGATGGTGTGAAGGATGATCTTGGAAACTGAGGCTGCGTTTTAACACATTTCATCTTGGCAAAAGTACTTGGCTATGCTTGTGTGGGGCCACACACCGAACTGGGAATAGCTGGACATTCAGGAATAACCCATTATGTATCCTCCTTGCTTCCCATGCCTCCTTTCCCTTAAGAAAGTGATTAGGGAGTGTGTGGAAGATTTCTTAAGCTAGCATTGCAAAAAGCCTATGTTAAATTATGCTTTTCATGTCAGATGTTTATAAGAATTTGTTAGTCAGCAACACACTGCTTTTGCCTGCGGAGTTCGTTCTTCAAGTTCAATCAGTCTGAGAAGCAAGTAAGTCATAGGAGAAAACCTTCTCTTCAGGTATGGAAGCAGCATATACTAACATCTTGCAATGTGTAAGAGGTAAACGTAGGAGGGAAAGCTAATTCCAAAACATTTGCGTTATAAAGCATTCCATTTTTAAAGGCCTGAGCTCATTGGCTTGATACCATGAAAAACTGATGTTTTGCAGCTGTCTTTTGTAACAGAGCTTTGCATACGTGGTGACAAACTGACAAACCCACTGCAGTATTTCATAAATGCTGGCAATTATATATTATCTAAGTTTTTATTTCCATAATTTTTTTGTTTTATAGCATCAAACCAGGTAGTCTCCCCTGTGTGTGACCCACGTTTTCCACACTGAGCTCTAATATTCAAAGTCCTAAAGATGTTTTTTCACTTGACAGATTGGGCAGAAACTAGAGACATGCAGATGTTAGCCTTGTCTAATTCTTCACTGCTGATCGTAGTTCAAAACCAATTGGCTGTTACAGGGCTTCAAGAGATACAATGATAAATTTTAACAGTACTTGTCTACTAGTGTGGTATTGCTACCAAAGTATAGAGCAGACAGGACTGTCCAGCTTTAAGGATACTGTTTGCTGCTCTCAGACTTTGGGTGGCAATGATAATTATCATGGCTTTTTAAAAGTAGAATGAGTACCCGATTTCTGTTAACTCAGTGTTTTGTTTCTGGGGTGTTTTGTTTGTTGGTTTTTCCCTCCTTAAAGTTACCTTTCTGTAGTATCTTACAAAGCTCCAGCAGAACTTCTGTATGTCTCACAAGAAATGTATTGCACCTAGGAGAGACTTGTCTCATCCTCATCATTATGTAGTGTTCATATCCAGGTCTTACTCCCTCTCTTTCTTCATGTCTTCCTCTCTTGAATGCTTTTCTCAGGTCAGTGTGCAGTTGCTTTGAAAATACTTAATATGAAAAAGATAGTGATTTGTCTTTAAATGCAAAAGACCTAGAAATTTGTAATTAATCCATTTTTAAAAGTAGGAGGGAATACAGAGGTGAAAATTATTTCTGTGATCATCTCCTTGCTCATCCTTTGCTTCAGGATGAAGCTGTTTTAATTAGCTGAGATGAATTTTTAGAAGTACTTCCCAAATAGTACATACTAGTCTAAGAAATTGTATTTAGATTGAAAGTTTATTAGTCCATAAAGTTACAGTTCAGAAAGGAAGCACATTTTTCCATATTTAAACAATTGTGCTTTTCAAATCATAGAATTTTGTAGAAGAGATTAGCCATGATCTTTCAAAAGCCTTTCATTCATATTAAAATATTGACAAGAAAGTAACTTAGATAAGTAATTATTTTCTATTTTAAGCATGCCATTCTCCCTCTGTACATTCCAGTTGTGCAATTTCTTTTTTTTTTTTTTTTTAAGGAATGTTGGTGATACTTGGTAGTTATGATAGTGCAATGAGTAGAAGGAGAATCTTTGAGGTTGTTACTAAATAGTTTTTGGGGTAGATATTTTTCTCTAGGCAGTAGTACTGAAGGCAAAACAAACCTGGTATTTCAAACTTGAAGAAGCATATTCAAAGCTTGCTTACAAAATATTTTCATAGAATCATAGAGTGGTTTGGCTTGGAAGGGACCTTAAAGGTCATCTGCCATGGGCAGGGACACCTTCTATTAGACCAGGTTGCTCAAAGCCCCATCCAACCTGGCCTTGAACACTTCTAGGGATGGGGCATCCGCAACCTCTCTGGGCAACCTGTTCCAGTGCCTCACCACGCTCCCAGTGAAGAAGTTCTTCCTAATATCTAATCTAAATCTACCCTTTTTCAGTTTAAAACAGTTAACCCTCATCCTATCACTACACTCCCAGATAAAGAATCCCTCCCCATGTTTCCTGTAGCCCCCCCTTTAAGTACTGGAAGGCTGCTATAAGGTCTCCCTGGAGCCTTCTCTTCTCCAGGCTGAACAACCTCACCTCTCTCAGCCTGTCTTCATAGGGGAGGTTTTCCAGCCCCCTGATCATCTTCATGGCCCTCCTCTGGACCTGCTTGAGCAGATCCATGTCTTTATGTTGGGGCCCCCAGAGCTGAATGCAGTATTCCAGGTGGGGTCTCATGAGAGTGGAGTAGAGGGGCAGAATCACCTCCCTCGACCTGCTAGCCACACTTCTTTTGATGCAGCCAGGATGCGATTGGCTTTCTGGACTGCGAGCACACATTGCTGGCTCGTATTCAGTTTTTCACCCACTAACACCCCCAAATCCTTCTCCTCAGGGCTGCTGTCGATCAACTCATTGCCCAGCCTGTATTTGTGCTATGTATCTTTTACATATTATTTAGCTTTGAATCCTTAGATATGCTTGAGACAACACACAGTGCAGTATTAGGCTTTAAGGCAGTGTTTCCGGGGGTTTTGGTACATTTGTTTTCAGATAGTGCTGTTCATGTTGTTTCTTTGGGGATGTTTCATGGAACTGTGCTTAGTTGGGGGGGGGGGGGGGGTTGTGTTGCTTTTGTTTTTAGTTTTGTTTTTTTTTAAACGGGTATTACAGTACAGTCACAGAATGAAAGCCTTAATTTCGTAAAGTTGAATATTTCCGAAAAAGTATGAGACAACCATAATGCAGACTTAATCTTACAAGTTCCCTTCAAGTTTGCGTAGCTTATAGATGCCTATGCATTTTTTTCTATTAATTGAATTTTTAATATTCACTCTTTCTTTTTCCTTAGGATGAAGAGAATGGGAATAGACAAGGTATGTCTTGTTTTTATTCTTTCACAGATCCAGTATGTTGAACATTTCTCTACAGCTGTGTAACACACTTCAACAGCTACCTAAGAGTTTGAAATGTAAAATCACTTCAGTGTAACCATCAAGCTCATTGAATTTCATGTCATTGGAGTAAAAGAAAGAAAATACCTGTATTTTAGCTTCACTTACTCAGTGTGTTTGCATGGCCACTAAGTTAATTATAATATGTGCTGTATCACTTCTGTGCTGTGTATATCGCTTTGTTATGTATATGACAAGAAGACAAGAAACCAACTGTGTTACTTTTTAGTGCCAAAGTTTCGCAGTCTCTTAATTTGGTCTGCATGTAAGACCCACAGTTATTTGTGCAAAGAACTACTATAAAGGGTTTGAGTCTCATGGATATATTTATATACATGCATTTTAAAAAAGTGCTGTACAGTGTGTCTAAGAGCAGCCAGTATGAATTTTGAATTTTGTTGCAACTTACTCTAATAAAAGCAACATGTAACTATATAAACCTAGTGTTGGTAGTGATGGTAAAAATTATCCACAAAAGTGGTATACAACTGTTTTAAAAGCAGAAGATAAAAATGTTTATTCCTGTTAGCTTCGTGATACTTCCTTCAGTATTTAATAGTACTGATCTAACTTATTTCATCAGTTTTGGTACTCTCATGTACATTTTAAGACATCCATGAAACATGCTTCAGTGGTGTCAGATAAGATGTGCGAATAAAATTCTCACACTTGATTTAGGAAGGATGGAAAAATCACTTATTTCTAGGTTATACCCCTCTATTTTCATAGCTTTCTCACTCTCACATTGCCTGTGTCTGTCTGTCTTAATTCACTGATTAATTTATTTTTTTATTAATTTGTGCTACACCTCAGTCCCACTGAATTTAAATTCCTCTTTGATATTTAGCTGTTTTCTCATCCATGCACCCCTTTTTGCTGATACCTTCTTGTTTCTGTAGAAGGGTGAAAAATGTGTTGATTTAGGTAAGGAAAGTGGGTCTTCAGGTTGAAAGCCAAGTCCCACTTTCTGTTTTTCCCAGTCTGTCACGATGGTAAGGTACGCAGAGGTAGTAGGATTAGCCACATTGCGAGTGTAATGTGCAGGGCTTCAGTTTGTGCTTCATCTGGCAACGCAGTATGCAGTGCAACTCATTGAGGACAGGCCTGTTCAAAGGTGGGGTACCTTTGCTCAGAGAGGTACCTATGATCACAGCATGGGGTGAATGCTTGTTCTACTGGTGGGTTACAATTTGCTTTACACTGTAGCGGAGAATGGTGTCTGGTTTCAATGTACTTTTAAAAATGTCAATTAGTTGGAAGATGGAGAACCATGTCTGAACTTCTGTTTCAGGTTTCTTTGTGTAACTGTGCTATATTAGAAGCATTCTGGGAAATAAGAATTTACTTGAACTTTCTTACTTTTCTCTTGGAAGCTGATGAATTCATCGATTTCCTCCTCCTAGTTTTACTCGGCTGTTGTCACCTGCTTGTTAAACAGTGAAAAGACAATCTCTTCCTATTTCTCGTGACTCTCATCCACCCCCCAAACTTGCAACCTCCTTTATCTGCCTTTGTCCGTTTTGACATACAAGAAGAAAAGGCAAATTCCTTTAGGAAGGGAAAGGAGTCAATCATCTGTGCCAAACCAGCATGGAAGATATCAGTTGTGGTCTAAAGAAGTTCTGCAGTATTCTTCTTCTCCCAGGGAAAACTGGATTAGCTAAAGATGCAAATGTGGGTCTGTTTACCTAAAATGTTATCCAAGATCTATTTTTCGGTAAAGGAACAGCAGTAAACAAACGTTTATTTGGTTCATTGAGACCTGTGCAGGTGGGAGCAAGATTACTTTCTGGAAATTTTTGTGTAGCTACTTAAACTATGAATCATAGCTCAACTATTGCTTATTTATAGCAACGTAGTACATTGTATGCCTTGAAATACAGATCAGAGGGCACAAAGTGCTCTGGAAAGATAACAATATTCTCATTAGCAGGAGAGAAGGTTGGACTTGCGCTCCTTCTGGAAAGAGAAGAAATGACTGTGAGGCGGAGGATGTAGGTGTCAATAGAACTTAACCTGCCAGTTTTGTGTATTACACCTTTAAAAATAACAAAATGGGACAAAGTCTGTAAGACATTTTTCTCCCGCATTTAGTGTGATCTTTGGGGGCGGGGGAGATGAAACAGCTTCTATTTACATTGCTACAAGTTGTTCCTGTTCCCAAATGAGGTGAGTAGTTAGCTCATGAGGAGAAAATAAGGAAAAGCCTATCTCATTTTTCATGTTCACAAACATGATGTTAATTTAGCAAAAGCAGGTATGCCAGAAACTCTGTGAAGGATTATCACAAGGATTCTTAAAGTAATTAAGATTAAAAATTAGGCTGAGCCGCTTCGGAGCGGCAAGAAGCTGTGTGTTTGACTGCTGGCTGTGGGGGTTCATTGCTGCTGGAGGACCGCTGCTTCAACAGCTTGAGGAAGAGCGTGTTGCTGGACAGGCTGCAGGGCGTGTGTGACGTACAGAGGAGCCATCTAGTGGCAAATTTCATGTATTTTCCTTCAAACTTGATTGGAAAACTTGCCTCTGAAGCTCTGTCTTACTTAATTAACAATGAAAATTAAACATTTTTGCTTTGAAGTTTGTAGATGATAATTCACTTAATTCACTTGAGCTTTCCTTTCTGAAAGACTAAGCTAAGGGGATTCAAGCTTCTCATTTTTGTGAAGCAGTGTGTGCCAGGGCAAAATCGTTGTCTTTTTTTGTATTAATTTTGAGTGAAGATTTCTAATTACCTGCACTTTCTGCTTTGCCCTTTTCACAGGTTAAACTTACCTTATAAAAGTTGAGATTTTTAGCAGGTTCAGCACTTACAGGTTTGAATAGGTGGAGAAAAGCATCTCTATTGTGATTGCCTTTTATTGAAAGCACTTGAATATTTTTTCAAAGGAGCTGAGTACCTAATTAAGTCTAGAGGGCAGAAGATAAAAGCACGTACCAGTTTTGATGTATTCTAACAGTGAAAGAAATATTTTTATATGGTTTTATGTTCTGGTATAGAATTTTAGTGCAACTTTTTTAGTATATATTTAGATCATGCTCCTGGCTTGCATTAATCTTGCTTTTGGCAAGCAGTGAGATTTCAAAGCATTTAGAATAAAAGGTAATGCAAATTTGTCCAAGAGAGCTCTAAACTAGGAATAACCAGGAGGGAGATGATGGCCAAGAAGCAAGTGAGGAAGTGGATTGGTTTGTCAAGCGAATGGGTTAGGACACTGTGGACAGGAGACACCTCATGGTCAACAGCTGGGACGGAAGGGGACCACCTCAAGTGTATGCACATAAATAAGGGAATGCCTACAGGACAATATGATGGGGAGAGCTCTCATCCCTTTTTTGAGGGCCTCTCTGAAGCCCCTGTGCACTCATGCACTCAACATGGGTAACAAGCAGGAGGAATTGGCGGTCTGCATGCAGTTGTAGGGCTACGATCCCATTGGGGTCACAGAGATGTGGTGGGATAGCTCAGAGGAGTGGGCTAGAGTGCTGCAGTGGATGAATACAGGCACTTTGGGAAGGACAGGTTGGGAGAGCACGGAGGTTGAGTTGCCATTGTTCTTAAGTTGTGAGAGAGCAACAGGGGTGCATGGAGGTCTGGCTTGGGATGGATGGGGAGCCGGCTTAGAGCTTATGGTCAGCATTTGCAGGCATACTCATGTGGGCATCTGCTACAGACTGCCTGATCAGGGAAGAAGTAGATGAGGCTTTCTTCAGACAAGTGGTAGAAGCCTCATATGTGCAGGTCCTGCATTATGGGGGACTTCAGCACCCTGTTATGTGCTGGAACGGCATCACAGCAGATTTACCCTAAATATTGTGTAGTTATTATTTGAAAGATTTCTGTTCTTTCCTGCTTTCACTGCTCCAGGTTGTTGACCTTAGAAAAGCATTTTAATAGCTTAGCTTAACAGTTGCACCTTATCAGAAGATGCAGATCTTTCTCAATGGATTCCTTGGTCGCTGACTGGAAACTTTTATCAGCTTCTACTGTTTTCTTGAGAATTTCTGTTATGTTGACCAGCCTGTATTGGAGTATTTCTTTCATGTGTTTTGAGGTTGGTATACCGTCAGTATTCTTCCTGTTTTCTGGAGTTGTCTCACATCAAAATTTTGTTTAAGAGCTATCTTACAGGCAGAAGTCTCCCAGCAGACCATTGTAGGAATATTTTGGAGACGAGCTGAAAAATACTTATACCTATTAAAAATAGTAATATTTTGTTAAAAACTTGCACTGTCAACATGTGGTAAGTGGTGCTGGAGAAAACCATCTCCGTTGCCATGCTGTCTCCATGCCATTTCATCGTGCACTTAGTATGGTGAATATGTTGTCCTTCAAAGACTACTTGAATCTGTAGTTGGCAAAATACAAGTTTAGTACATATTAAATGGGTCGTTTCTTGTATCTTGTCCTAAAACAGGTTTTTCTTCAAAAATGTTTGGCTTGTGGATCATGATTAAAATGAACAGTGATAAGCATATAGAAATATGCTGAAAGGGATTTCATCTTTCGTATGAGAACTAAGCTATTTTATGTTTAATACAGTGCCTGGAAATCTGGTATCATTATAATCCAGTATCATATTTTTTAATATTATGTTCTTGCTTTTCCTACTTTATCTCCTATTTCTAGGTAGACATATCTATAGCAACTAGCAGCTTATTTTCCCGTAAAAGTGAAAGGCGACTTAGGTATATTGCTCAGTGTCCTTTTCTGTAGAGACTGAGTGTGCACTTTCTAATGAGACTTTAGACACCTGTTTTGGCTCAGATTTCTAACTAGTTAAATTGTGATCACCAGGCTATTTTTTTAATGTACCTAACTATGGAATAATCTTTGTACCCTTCAATTGTCTAAGCTAAATAGTTCCAATTTATTACCTGAGCTCCTTCAGCTCTGTGCAAGTCTGGTTTGATGTTATAGAGCCTTTGAGGGAAGGGTGGAAAAAATGGAGGAAAAGGCTTTTATTCCTTAGCTGCTTACGTAATGCCTCGAGTTTTCAGTGTTTCATGTCTTTAAACAGACTGTTGATTTCTGTAATGTAGTTTGTGTTCTCCCAGGTTTTAATTTAATCCCATGTTTTTCAACATCATCTCCTATCAGCTCAGTCTGTTGTGAAATAAACTAAGTGTGCCTGTGATGATGGGAACAAGGTAGATAAGGAACAAGAGAATGAATGTGAAAGCACATTATTTGGAAAGGTCATAGATTGCTGGGATGATGTGGTCTAAGCAATATGGTGGTGGAATTAGGAGTAAGAGGCAAGAGATATATAACACTAATGCTTTAGGATAGTGCCACAGTAAATTGTCCTTTTTCATGGATTTTTTTATCCAACTTAATTTTTTAACACTAAATGTTGAGAATGCTAAAAGAGGGCTTGTTTAGTTTTCCACTGAGACCAGGGCCTGATGATTCCTTGTTCCCTTAAAGTACATCCAGAATGTCCAGCAGAGTGGCCTTCCAACTTGTTCACATGTATAATGTTTCTCAGTGACTACTATTGAGTTCAAATCATGTTAGAATTTTAATAAAAATGTGAAGAGCTGTGTAAGTATAATTTCCATGGATTTAGGGGAGAGTCTGTAGGTTCACTACAACAGATAAAATTTGAATGGCTCTATGCTTATCTAAGAACTAAAGTAAATCCTTTAGACTGTTTAATCATAGCTTAAATTTTAAACTTGAAAAGGTTTCATTTTAGGTTTGAGAGAATTGAAAAAAAACTTGTAATATTGGCAAATAATGCAATGGGAAAACACAGTTTTGAAGAGTTTTTCATTAAGCTGAAACTGTGTTATGTTTTCCATAACAATACCAGATTATTTTCTCTCCTTCTCCCCCCTCCCTGCTATGAAGATAGGGTTGAGGTTGTATTAGTCAAACGGTTTTAAGAGAAGAGTAAGCAGGAGAAGAAATACCATCTTTGAGTTGCCTAATCAAAATGCCAGAGGTGCTTTGAGGGATAACAGAGTGTATTTTTCCTGTATCACAGAGTTGAATGCCAGGTGTTTCTCTGCTAAATGACTCAACAGTGCTATTTTACTTGTTATCAACCTCTTTTAGAGGCTCATCTTCGACACTGTATTTTGCTTAGTGTTTTTTAGTTGAGTTAATTTGTGCTTGACAATGGGTGAAAAAGCTCTGTTGTAAAACCTTTGGGCTCCTTTTCTGCAATGGATTGCTAGTGGAGAAATGCTTACTATGTATGAAATTCAGTTTGCATATTATAAAATCCAGAATTGTCTTTAGTTGGACTCTCTCAGTTAAATGCAATCCTGACAGTTTTGTGATTTATATTAAATTAAATATCTCTTAATAAATGTAAGTTCCGCTGTACTTTCAGTGATCTCTTTCTGAGTAGCTTGGGAAATGATTAGCAGGTTTTTGATTCAGTAATCATTTAGAAGCATTTCTCTCACTGTATCTGTACATATGTCTTGTCCCTTTGCCTGAAAGGTGTCCCAAGAATCAGTGCCACTTGGCATTGTTGAATCAACAGAGTTCAAATGCCTTGTATATCCAAAAGCATATTTGTAGGTCTTCATGTCCAAGAGGAATATTCCTGCCTCTTGAGTGAGAGAAAGATGTACATAAGAGCCTGTCTTAATTGAATAATTTGAGCTGTTTCATGGGGCTGGTGATTCTTTAGTATAAAAATGAAAGTCACCCTTTTGCTGTCTGCTGAGCATGGGGCCAGGAGTGAAAATATTCTGCATAAGGTTAACAAAATTCTGTGGCCTTTATCCAGTTCCTGTGTTATGAGGATTTCTAAGCATGGTTCAGCTGCCCTGAGCAAAAAATTTTTTTTTCCTCTAGGAAGAGAAGAAATGGCATGTATTTAAGCAGTGGACTCTTAGGAGAGACTTTGTAAGAAAGTATGTATTACACTGTGTTCTGAAATACTTGCAGGTCTGCGCTCTGCAGGTCAAAAAGAAAGGAAGAGCTATGTCAGCCATAGCACTTGGTGTGGGTTTTTTTGTTCTGTTTCTTTTGAGGTTTTTTTCCTCTTCAAAATGTAAAGGTTCTTTGTCAGAGAGGTGTCCTTTGTGTAGTCTGTGACTCACATGTTTTTATCTGACTGTGTTTTATATCAGAAGGTTAATGACTACAGAGAAGTGATGTACTTGCTGCTATCTTGTAGTGTGTTGGTGGATGTGATAATATTAACTTCTACCATGTCACTTTGTTTTCCAGACGAATCACAGAGCAGTATAGTAATGCTGTCTGGTCTGCAAAGAGTAGCTTAAAAGCTAACTCAAGCTTAACGCATTTGATATAATACTAGTTATGTTCTTTGTAGCAGCTGTATTCCAAACTAGCATTTTAGGGGTTTAAGCTAGAATTTGTACCTAGATAAAATTAATTTTTACATCAAGTTTAGGGGAGTTAGGAGAAGTTTTGCTGTATGTGACCATATGACACCCCCCCATGTAAGTCAGTTATAAATGTTAACAACTCTTAATTCTACTGTTCTGTTTAAAAGTAGTGGGTTTTTTTTAATATTCACTTTTATCAGGGTGAAAGAGCATATTAGAATTCTATTATTTTGCAAATCAGATTGTTGTGCTAGTGCAACATACTCACCTCTGCCACTTCTGGCATCTCAAACGTTTGTCAGGAAAGTTTACAATGGGAAACTTACTTTCCCCTGTCAGACTGTGAAGGTGGTATTGACTTTTAGTCTCAGCTAGTAGATCCAGGTAGTATAAAGGTTAGGTTATAAATGATTATAAAGGTATGTATTATGAATAAAGTCTTTAATATTGTTTGACCTTAATTTGAACAACAGTTGAAACAAGATGCTACTCTTAATTTTGTAGATTCTCCTTTGATCTCACTGGTTATTGAAGGTAGCAGTTAGTATTTTTTGGTTGAAAATCGCTGATTAATTAGAAGATTTGCATACAACTATGAAAAATTTATATATTGGCTAGGAAAAATCTTATTGCAATAAACTGCTTTTCTGTATTTGTCTTGCATTTGATTTACAGGT
Organism: Aquila chrysaetos chrysaetos; assembly: GCF_900496995.4. NCBI lineage: Eukaryota > Metazoa > Chordata > Aves > Accipitriformes > Accipitridae > Aquila > Aquila chrysaetos. Next base: position 59,801,939 of record NC_044006.1, on the reverse strand, counting down.
GTTTGTGCTTCTTCAGACTACTTTTCTTAACTTTGGTTGTTTAGACCAAGGACCTCATTATAAAGACTCTGCGGATTCCTTACTTCCTTGTTTAAGCCAATGAATTTTTGCCTTGAGCCTTCTATATACTTGGTGACTCATTTTTATTTCCTTATTTCTGATGGTGCTGAATCTCTGAAGTAAAAGTTCAGACACCAGTTTGCCTTCTCTAAAGTTACATTTTTGTTTGAATAGCATCACTTAAGGGAGTGGTGGCACTGCAGGGAATATTTAGTCGTTCTGTTAGTAAAACTACATTACTGCCTGGACAATAACTTGAGTTTTAATTTATCCTGACTGGTGACCATTTACTCATGCTGGAGAATTTTGTGTGCTTACAAGACTGATAAAGGAAAGAATAACTTTATGGACTGTTTTTTAGTTTCTGGTCAGCTAATTTGTGTACTTAGCAACTTCATATGCTTCTGTTTCTTTTACTGCCCTTATGTAAGACTGCACCTCTGTTTATAGCTACACTTGTGGAGAAATGAAGTAAATATGAAATATGTTTTGCAGAAGTTGTGCTTTACATCTGTGCTGCTTCCTTGCACGTATGAGTGTTCCTGGTAGCTCATCCTTTTGCCTGTTCTGTGTGTGTGCATGATGTCTTGTTTTTCGCTTGCAGTTGAAGATTTGGGAGAAATTGTCATCTTTGTTAGTAGCCTGCAATGTAATGCTCAATTATAAAGTTGTTTATAAAAGTATGGAGAAGGAGGGAGGAGGCAAGGTAATATGCAGTAATGAGCACTGGCAAAGCACTGGCAAATAAGGCTACAAGTCTGACAGACTAGTAGTGTGAGCTGCTTTACTGTTTGTTCTTTTATTGCCTTTTAAGGAGTTGCTGGCATGCTCCAAAAAATTAGGCCTTTCAATATTAGAAAGGAAAATTGTGACACTATGTAGTGCAGAGCTGGAGAACTTAGTGTAAAAGTTGCACTGTGATAATCTGCTCTGGATGGGTAACTTTGGAAGGAGGGAAGTGTAGGCTCACATTTTGAATAGCATCTTGCTTTTGTCTGATGATTGGGTGCAGATGGGACCCAATGGAGATTTAGGCACAGTTAAATTGAAGTGTAATGATTGTTGAATTTTGAGACATGAGGTAAGTTATTAGATTATCCATTTTACTTGGAATTTATTTCTCTAATGATTGAGTGCACACCTACAAGATTTATTCTGCCTCAGTTGGTCTGAAGAAAGTATTGTATTGTTAGCTCCTACTGTCAGAAAATAGTGTTTAGCTTTGCTTGAGTTTCAAACTCAAAATATAAACATGCACTTTGAGGCTATGTATTCGAGGAAGTTCATTTATATGTTACTGAAGGAAAAAGTTCTGGTTCGTATCCAAGTATGTAAAACTCCAAGGAGGAATGAAGAGCATGTATCCATCTACTAAAGCTTGGGAGTCCTAGGTTTTCTTCTTGTCTTTACTTGTATTTGGATATTACTGAACTGTAAAATGAACCTGCAGATGTAAACAACACTTTAAACCTTTCATCCTAATTTTTGCCCCCAAATTGACCTTTATCTTTAGCGTGGTGGTTCACCTTTTGAAGAATGACTGTTCAATATAGCTTCCTTCCGTATGTAGGACAAAGAACCAAGTTTAATGTGTAATCAGCTTTCTGAATTGGTCCATAAATTAGCTGTGAAAACCTGAAGTGAGTGCCCGTACTGTTGAAGAACCTCCGAGTGTAGCTGACAGGTCGGTCAGAAATCAGATGTTCAGGGAAGCTTTCAGTCTCTGGTCTCCATAAACTAGTACAGTTTTCCCCTCTAACTCAGATGTGGTTAAAGGTGTTCTGTGTTGGATATTGAATGGGAGTAACCTTATCTGCTTCACCTCTTGCTTTGTATGTTCAGGTACAGCCAAGGCATAAAGTAGCATTTGAGTGTTAAGCAAACTAGCAGTAGGCCACTAACATTTTTTTTGATAAGCATTTTATAAAGGAAGCTGAGGTAGCCCCTTGGTGTTGAGTTATAAGTATCAGGTATTAAGTGTTATAAATTAAATGTGCTATGGGAGCTGCGTTATTTGTGTTGTCACTTTTGGGATTGTATATCACTTCAGTAAAAGATTAAGTGGCAACACTGGGAAGGATGTTTGGTGGTCCTATAAAAGGTCATATTTTAACTTCGCTTTTGTAAGTGGGTGAAGCAACTTTTTTGTTCATGGCATCTGGGTAAATTATTCTTAGAGCTTGTCTAAACTTGCTGAAACATTACTGCCTCTTAAAGGACAAGACCCATCATGTGTTCAGTGTCTATTTAAATCAGCAGATTAAAAATAACAGATACGAGATTTGTTTCACAAAGAGCATTTTGTATGTCTTGTAGCTATGTCCTACTAATGAAATTTTAAAAGTATTTGGGGACTGAGCTGCCAGCTGGAGTTTCTTGATTTATAATTCAGTTGCTTTGTATATAGTAGTTATCTGATTCTATCAAATCAACTTTTTGATTATTCTTTACCAATCTGTAGTTATTTTGAGAAGGCCATTTAGAGCCATGTGAGTCAGCCATTTTGTTCAACTGTTTTGTGGTAAAATGGCAGGACACTGGGGGTTTGCAGAATGAAGGTATTAGGCTAAAACTTGTATTTGAAAAGCGTGAATCAGTCAGAGGGAAGTCTGGTTTTGTGCAATTCATTAAAATTCTTCAAATAATTCTTCAAATAATAAGCTTTTCCCATATGGAAACTGAACCAAAAAAAGGGTAAGGGGGGCACCTTATTTATATTCAATAAAAAATGCTGTGGCTTAGTAAGCATGGCCAGGTAGGATATTTAAAGCTGTGGCGAAAATACTTCCAAAAGCAGTGCCATTTCTGCCCAAGTCAAAGATTAGTCACTGAAGAAGTGATGAGAACCTAATACTGCCATTTCAAGGAGTGTTTCTTTTATCAGCAGTGCCAGTTTCAAGCAATCCCTTTATTCTCTCCTGCTGTTCCTTCTTTTTCTGCAGTTTATGCCACTCTCTCTACTATGCCTGGTTTTCCTGGTAAACGGGAACCCAGACCCCGCTTATTTTCAGTCCATGTCAGTTCTCTGGGCTGGCTCATCATGTAGCCTCCAAAGGGTGGCATTTCCCCAGCTGAGAGTGTGGTACAGGGGTAGTAACTGGTGATAGGAGTTGGGAGGGATGAAGGCTATTAAAGCCACCGCTGGCACCATAAAAGCTTGTCTGGCTGTAACCTTTGAGGTTCCGCTGCCGGTTCTGTGAGTACTCATGTTTTGCACCAGGTGGGACCAGGGGTATTAGGAGAGACCGCTAACACTGTAGAACAAATTAAGTTCAGTGCAGTCTTATGGCAGACTGGAAATAAAATTTCAAATTTTATTTTTGGGTGGGTTTTTTGTTTGTTTTGGGGGAATTTTTTTTCTTTTCTTTTTTTTTTTTTTTTTTTTTTTTTTTTTTTTTAGCTCACTGGCATAGAAATTACACTAGTGAAGCTGTGTAGAGGCTGTAAAATGGCTTATTCCAGCTACATACAGATGTAGCTCAGGACAGGATCGCTGTATTCTAGCCTGCAGTATAACTGTGGAGATTTGTCTTGCAGTTTTGTTTGCATGGGGGTTTTTTTGGTTTGTTTTTGTTTGTTTGTCTTTTGTTTTACTGCCCCCCCCCCCGATGTTCGGAAGCAGTGGCTACTTCAACTAAGAATTACTTAGATTTGGTGTCATGCATGTAAAAGCACAAAGTACCTTTGTTTCTGGAAGCATAGAAATTAAGTGCGTACTGAGAAGGCAAGAAGGTGTTATGTTTTCTAACTACTGTAGATTAACTTCTACATTGTGTATATATGGATATGTACAGCACGTGCAAACGTTATAATTTATTTTGAATTACACATTTCCTTTTGACTTTTGATAAATCTTCAAGAAAACTTTAGACTTCATCTTGAAACTTTCTTCTGAAAAACAGTTAGAAAATCAGTATTACAGTTCCATGAGGACTATAAATCAATGTTATGGTTTTTTACTTTTAAGGAAAGATTTTAAAATTTTATTTTTCAGTTTGCACTACTAATTCTTACTCAGTTTCTCTGGCTTTATCTTATGCCAGATAGCAATCTAGGAGAGGAAGGGATAATTCTTACTGAATAGTGTAGGCATCAGCATGAGGATGATGTAGGAATGAGATGATGAAATGAACTCGAAAAATACCACGTACTGGGACATAGTTGCAAGTTCTAAGTTTGAGATACATCTCTCTTCCCAACCCCCTCCCCTTTCTTTATTCCCCAGACACCTAAAAGATCTTTAGTGTAGCTAAAGAAAATGCTGTCTTTAGGACTCCTAGTCTCTCTTCCTTCCCTTACCCCAAATTGAACTTGAGTATTTAATGTAATGACGAACGTGGCAGGGTTACATTTCAAAATAATTCTTAAAGTAAAAACATTGTAATGCAGTATAATTAAATGCTATTAAGAAATATTCTTTCTTCCTCAGGAAAACAAAGAAATAGACTGGAGCCAATGGATACCATATTTGTTAAACAAGTTAAAGAGGGTGGACCTGCTTTTGAAGCTGGACTGTGCACAGGTACTGTTCTTCTATAACACTGATAGCGTGTTTGTGTATGTGATGTAAAATGTATATGATTTAAGCTTCTACATATATTCTATCTTCCATTTAAACCTTGTTCTTTCCTTTGGAAGTTTGAAACCTCTCTTTTAAATAGTCCTCCAGTGTTTTTCATCTCAAAAGCACTGTTGTGTTCTCTCAGGAAGTACTATATAAAATATATTAAGGCATTAAAGTCTTCTCGGTTTATTATCTTTAGAAAAGAACAAGTATATGATAAAAATAGGTGAGGAAAATGACACCTGTAAGCTCCCATTTCTTTTGCTTTGTGACAAATTGGTAATCTCAAAACACTCAGGTTTTTGTCCTTTAAACTAAGTTATTCCATCTCCTTTAAATGAAATGGGAGCAATCCAAGTCTATCTTTTCTTATCAAATTTTGTTCAGTTGTTTGATTTAATCAAACTGGAGAGAAGAAAACATTTTCTGTGAAGTGCCAGGTACTTTGTCACACCTTTACTTAAATGTCGAAGGAAAAAGAAAAGCTATGTTAGAATGGGAAGTCTTATGAGTGATAAAACAATAAGTTACGTAGATGGATACCACTACAAACGCAGGTTTCTGTTCTTAAAAAAATATGGCAAAACTTATGTTCTATAAAAAGATTGTGTTTGTGTCGGTATTGGGATGTTGATGTTTTCTTTTGAAAACAGTTATGTACATGCATTCAACTAGAATAGAATAATTTTTGTATGTTTCTTCCTAAAGAAAAACAAAGATTCTAGGATGATCAGCAATTTAAAAACAGTACTAGATCCTACTTGTAGAGCATAAAGCATTTTTCTTAACTTCTCCTTAAGTAGTTATTTAGGGAAGGGCTACTTTGGCATTATTTTAATGCTATTGTATAAAGAAAGGTTTTGGCTTGATAAAGTGCAGCATATGTTGAAGTTGTACAGAGGAGCCATGTTAATTTCTACTCTGTTCAGTGTTTGCCAAATTGAAAGAGATGAAATCTTTAGAGAATATTTTATTTTTAGGCATAGAAGAGATTTTTAGGAGTCCAGAATATAGAACAGAAAAGAAATGAGAAAATACATTTTTAAATTACCAGAATATTATTCTTAAACACACCGCTGATAGTGGTTATATCTAATTAGGTCATGCCACTATTTCTTGTTTAAAACTTTGGGGTGAAATATATTACTATATCTCTATCTTGAAATTATATTATAAAACACTCAGAGATTGATCAGCCAGGTAGATTGCTTAACCTCTGATAGAGACAATGTAGACATTTCTTATTTTTTGTAGAATAAACTGTTTTTTTGTTTTGGTTTGGGTTTGGTTTTTTTTTTTTTTAATTCAACTTGGCTTTGTTTCATGGTCACGCTAATGGAAAGAAAATACTCTCAAATCTCATGTGAGTTTAGGTAGCTATGTTTGTCAATTCTTATTTCACTGGTGCAGGGTCCTTTGTAATACTGAAAGTCTCAACACAAGCTTCGTTACCCAGAATCAGTGAGCTCTGTTTCAGGAGCTTACCTGGCTGCTACTTACTGGAAAGCTTGCAATACTCTTGCAAATTTGAGGAATAGGTTAAAATATCTGAAACGTAAGACAATTCATTCTGAGTATATTTGAATACTCCTGTAAGATTATCTTTGTTAGAGTTAGAAAGATCATACTTCCCATATTTAACCTCTGAGGCATTTCATTAAAAAAGAACATATCTGTGAGTTCCAAACGTAAATGTTAGAAAAACTGAAATACAGACAGCCAAAACAGATCCACATTTCCCATGTCTTGATCTTCATGCTGCCATTTATGTATACGCAAGAATATAAAGAACTAAAATATGTGTGCAAAAGGAGATGGTTTAAGTGCTTAATTTCTAGTTTGATCAAAGATACTTAATGGGCCACCAGATTGATAGAGAGCCTTCATGCTTCTATATCCTTTTTTGCACTACTGGCACTGCCTTCCCCCTTTATACATACCTGAAACTGAGCAAAGTTGTATTTTGCGGTTGCCCACACCCGCTTCTTTCATGTAACCAGTTCTTCAGTGTGTCCCACCGGAGGTTTTTGGCAGGTTCATTGGATGCATGCTTTAAGTAGATTTGTTTCACTGCTATGTATAACCTAGTCTGTTTCTTTGAAAAATAAAAACTGGGAAAGAATAGATAAGATGATATGACTTACTTTAAAAATATTCCTTATTACAGTTTTAGTGGGAATACTGAGTAAAGATCTACATCTGTGGACAAGTTCTGAAACAGCCTGGAAAAAAGCTAGTTTTAAGTTCCAGAGAAGGATCTGGTGTGTTCTTAGGAAGTCTTGCCATACGACCTAGCAGGACAGGGTTCACAGCTTGTAAATTAAGAACATTTTTTGACACAAACTATAGTATTTCTTTTTCCTGCAACTTTCTGAAAGGATTGATATTTGTGTGATACTGAGCATTTCAAAATTAACTTTGTTTTCATGAAAGTCCAGTTTCTCAGCCTAATTACTTAAGTTGTCTGTGTGTATGCAACAGTGGGATAGGGTTTGCCATCCGTTGCAGGTGCCTATCAGTCATGTGGATTGCTAGCAGCCATTAAATGTTGCCACCAACCTTTCTTTCATTGCTTAGGAAGCAAGAGAAAAAACTCTGAGAGCTCTTTCAGGTGAGGGAGAAGGGTGATAACCAGCTGTTAAAAGGACACATGTAAACTTGAAAATCTCTCACAAATTTATTTGCATGATGTTACGTTGTGTGTGCAGCCCAAATTAAAAACAGTCAGCAGATCCATGTGGTTTGGTAAGTCTGGAAATCTAGGGTCCACGCACCATGAGCATTTAGAGCATTATTGCCACCAAGTCAGGCTGAGTATTCAGAGTGAGCAGCTTTTTCCTTGTTTTGATTTGGTCATGCCAGAAACACAAAAAGGGCTTTCAGTTTCTAAAGCAGTGTTGAAAAAGCCATTCCATTTGGCTCACTTTGCATGAGTCCTTCCTTTCAGTTCTTCTTTCTCCAGCAGCTTTCCAAAGTTCCTTACCTGTAATCTTTTAGACCATTTTCTCCTCATTAGTAAATTCAAGATAGGTTTCTGCTCTTCTGATCAGAGATGACGTAAATACCATTTTTGGTGAAGGAATGGGATGGGTTTTTCATTAAAGCTGAAAATAGCTCCATGTTATATATTTGCAACTTAATTTATGAGAGTATATGGAGCTCTTAATGAGGAAGGTGCACAAACTATTTGGAGAAATCTGATAAAAGTGATGTTAGGTCTAAAGATTTATCTATATGGATAAGAAATAAGCCATTATGCTGTCCAGGATGCATTGAAGAGATGCTAATGTCTTGGAAACAACCCAGATTATTCTGACGAAGGAGGAAACTGGAGCCTTTCAAAATATTTGTTCTTTATTTCTCAGAAGGAAGAAGTATAAAATTGCAGTATTTGCTGCTATTAAAGGAGATGTGTACAGCAAAACCTGGCAGTGTTTTGAGTTAAAGTTTGGTTTTGTTTGAGGTTAAGCGCTGGAATGCAATGTCTACTTATAATTTGCTTAAGAATTGGGCAGAGTTGTCAGTCTGTGTTACCATACATCAAAAGCTTTATTTTGAAGATGGGATACTTAAGTGAGCCTCTGGTGTAGCTTACACCTGCTTGTGGTTTTCTTTCTATGAGTTTCTAGGTGATTCATTTGGAAGCTTAGAATAAGATACAACATCTGAAAATGTTCTGAGAAAAGAGTAGAACTTGGCATCCTGTATATGGTTACATGTAGCTGTATTGTGCATCTTTTATTTTCTTGTTTTTTCATTTTTAAAGAAGGCTAACTTTGAATTTAACATATTGGTGATCTTGATTATTGTGGGGTACAGAAGGACAAAATAAAAATGATCAAAAAATGTCTAGACAAATTAATTTAAGGTATAACTTTTCCCTTTACAGGTGACAGAATTATAAAAGTCAATGGAGAAAGTGTTATTGGGAAGACATATTCTCAAGTTATTGCTTTAATACAGAACAGGTAAGATACTAGTATTTAATTATGTGCCACAATTACTTTTTGTACACTAAGCAGGAAATGACCACTTATGGTTGTTTTGAAGAAGTCATCATATTTTTAACTTTTCCTTAATACACACTCAGTTTTACTATTTCTGCTGTCGTGTATTTACCAAATGTTGAGAAAGGTTTGAGAGTGCGTGTGCTGAATTGTGGCACAGTCCTTTTATGTCAGTGCTTGTCCCTTGTTAGCAAATCACACTGAGTGTTATAGAGGAAGGTTGTCTGAACTTAAAATAGGCAGATTAGGTGTATGTACAGCACACATGTATGTGTCAATTTAAAAAGCAAATCAGAAAAATCTGCCTTGCTTATGAGGTCTGATAACTAGAAATCAGCATATCTGGTAAAGGAAAAATTTTATGATAGTGCACACCTGCAAAACATCTGCAGTACGTCTTGGCTTTCCTCTATTTTGCAGCAAGTTATGAACCTTGCACAGAGTTGAGGAAATAATAATATTTACTGCTCCTGCAGCTCAGAAGGGCTTGTTAAATCATGTCCATACATGAATCTAGATACTTGTTTTCATGTCTCATATCTGCCTCCGTTTTTACAGTTTTCTTGGTGTCAATTTCTGTTCTAATAGCAACAAGTTTCCAATATAATAATGAGTTATGTGGAAAAAAGATGTTACGAGCAGCATGGAAGAATGTTTTCCAAATACATCTCACATGTCACATTCTGGTTTTAGTGAATCTTCACGTGTTAAGACTTAGTAATGCTTACAGTTAGAAGTAGGAAAAATAAGATCCTGGTCTTCCTATTTCAGTGCAGTCTTTCTTCAAGATTTCATTTAAAATACATGCATCCCAGGTGCTTGCCTTTTTTTTTTTTTTTTTTTTTTTTAAACAACAAAACTGTGTTCAAAGGTATAACAGGCAAGGTAGACTGACATGCATTTTGTGTCAGTACTTTCTATACCAGAGCTGGAAAGATGGAATTTCTTTTTTTATAGCCTTTAATGGAGATAACACTAGCCATGTATCGTTTTTTCATTTTGTATTTGTACAGACAGCAATATTGTACAATAGCGTATACCCAAGGCACAGGACATTACATGCCCAACAGGTATATCAGTCAATTAAATCTCTTATCTTAATGCAAAAAAGAGAGACTAATCACATTTTCCAGTAGCCTACGCAGTCAGAGGTTCTTAACTCTAGGTCTGCCTGTGAATAAAGTTTTATTTTCAGCCCCGTGAGTGTGGGTAGTGAACTATCCCAGCAGAATGCAACCTCAGTCCACTGTGGATAAACCAGGGACACCTGAACAAGGCCTTATCAGTGATTATCTAGTGCAACCAGGAATGGTATAGTGCAATGCTGCATCTGTCCCCCTAATTTCCACGAGTGCAGAGAACATGAAGGGATGCTATTGTTAGTTAATAGAGGAGAACAATTTGTTGTCTTGAGCCAGATGTGTACATCACAGAAGATCATAACAAAAGGTCATGTGTATCCTTGAGTGGTTTATACAGAAAATATAACCATCAGGAAGTCTGCAGCTGAACCTCTTAAGATAAACAGATAAATATTAGTTCTGATACATAAAGAGAGCTCAGACTCCAGATCAGGTGTATCTTCCTTGTAGCTTACAGGCAATGCTTTTCATGTGACTAAAGAATGAACTCTTAATTCTTTGCTTGAAAACAGTATTGTTGAACTCAGAGCAATTTGTTCTGCACAGGAAGTATTTTATTTCTTGTGCTGCCATTTCATGGCAAGTAAAATTACTTTATGGTGAATGCTTCTTGCTTTAGCATGGTATTCTTGCATCAACATAGCCTTCCTGGGTCAGACTGATGGTCTGTTTATGTCAGTATCCTCTCTGATAATATCCAGTAATGGATTCTTCGGAGAGGGCAATGAAAATGCTGAAACTATAGAGTGATATTTGGTCAGATAGTACTAGCCTGCTTTTCAGAAATCCTTGGTTTAGGAACTTGCTGAACCAAAGGTTTTATCTGCATCACTTCATTTAATAGTTCTTGATAGGTTAGTCTTGCACAAGTTCACTTTTGAATGTACTTAAACTCTTAATGTTAAAAGTACCCAGTGACACAGTTCTTGCTCTGTTTTGTGTCTTAGCTAATATTTCCTTCTGCACGCCTTAGTTTCTTTAGTAGGCTTTGTGCAAGCAACTTGCTGAAAGGCCTTTTGAAAGGCTAAATTTTCAGTTGAAATCTCCTTTATTCATGACTACAGTCAGTTTCGTTTATAGTCTCAGTATGTTATGTGATGGTCTTCTAGACATTTTAATTACTGTATTTTTAATTACTGTTTTTAATTACCCTTTCAAACTTATTGCTGACTGTAAATGCTTATTCTTTTGTCATTTTTCCGATCATCTTTAGAGCAGTTTTTAAGAATACAACACACTTTATCCTCCGACCTCTAAAGAGAGAGTTTCCCCACACACTGTTCAGCTCCTTTGCAATGAAACTCAGTTTGGACTTACTGATTTTTTTAAATTAGATAACTCCTGCAGCTCCGTTTCCATAGCTGCTCATTGTTTTTCTAGAAAGTTGTTCAATTGTAGCTGTTTGTCCTCATTATATAATGCTGCAGACATCAGAACTTTGCTGCCTTAAATGAAGTGATCCCATAAATTCTGGTGGGACTTAAGGATGTGGTATAATTCAGCCATGTTTTATGTTGTTCTCAGAAAAGTTTCAAGCTGTGTCTAGAACGTGATCTATTTTGGTCTGGTGGGAGGTAGCAAAGCTAAACTTCCACAGTTATTTCCTCTGGAAGGTGAAGGGCACACCTCAAAAGAGTTGCTAGAAATAACTATGTCCTGTAAGATTAGTCATGAGATCACTTTTAAGTCTAGGCTTCCTACTCTTTACCAATGGTAAAGACTATTTGGATGGACCAAAATTACTTTGGTCCATTAACAGTTTATTCTCATCTGTTTACATAATCAACTTGGAGATAATGTTGATTACAAATGTAAACTCTGTAAACTATTTATGGTTCTAAATAAAACAAGAAACAGATTCTGATTCCCAACTTCTTTTTTTTCTTCTTTTTCTTTCTTTTTTTTCTTTTCTTTTTTTTTTTTTTTTAAACTGTGGGGAATTTGAGTGATTAAGTCTATTCCACTTGTTTCTCTTTGCAAATTCTTCTTGGAAGTGTTGGGATTACTCAAAAATGTACAGAGTTTAGCTACTGAATCTGTTTCATTAATACAAAATAATGCATCAAAAGATAGTGTTTATGATTAGTGCTTGAGTTTGATGACCGAGTCAATAAACTTTAAATTTAACTCTCAAAATGTGCAGTGTAAGTAATTTGCATGATAGATACCTGAGAATTCACAATACTGTGTCTAATATTTTTGTGTAAACTGCCATTTTCTGTGTGGTGGTTCTTACTGACACTAGTTCATAATTTGCATGCACGTTATATAGTACAATACACCAAAAGTATCTCTTAATACTTTTTGGTTTTGATATGAATACTGAAAAACATTGAGAGCACTTTACAAAATATGAAGTAGGAAGATCCAAATTGTCTCCAGGAGGTTCTGCAAGCAAACTGGAATAGAATAGTGAAGTAGTTATTTGAATGGTATATAAAACATTGCTCCTGAATGGAACCCTTTCCTGTTTTGGATGGCTACTAAAAAAGGTGTTAGACTGTGTAAAAGGGTTTAAAAGGTTTCTTTAAAAAACAAACAAACAAAAAACAAAAAACAAAAAAAAAAAAAAAAAACAAAACCAAAAAAACCCAACCCAAACCAAAATGCACAAAATATTTGTGTAAGAGAATAGTTTGTTCTCTGTCAAATTATAGTTCCTTATATAAAAAGTGTTTGAAGAGGAACAATGCGATTTATCACACTTTTGACTTTAAAAGTCTTCATCCTGCAAATAAGCATTGATTGTTTTCAAATGGTAAGTTGCCTAACAGAATTTACACATACACGCTACCCACATGTAGAGATGAAATCTGAACACATCATTGGAAATGCCGCAAGCTATGGTATCTCTTTCTTATTTTCTTTTTGTTTTACAACTGATAAATAGTTTAATATCCATACAAAGGAGTTTAGGCAAAAGTCAGCTCCTGATGACGCTACTTTTAAAGAATCATTTAAAATAGTTTTGCTGTTTATGCATTCAGTCAAAATGGAAAATGCTATTGTAAGTGCACATTTAAAAAGTCAATACTTCTGTGTTTCTTAAAATTCGATATTCTGAAAAATCCTGAAAAGGCTTTTGAAGACTTATTTTTTCCTAGCTGTGTGTAGACTTAAAAAGAAAAACCTAAATCTATCATTGCTGATCTTTGGTTTTAAAACTAAAGTAATTTATGCTGCTTGCAGAATGCTTTTTTCCAAAATGAATAATGGTTTAAGAAGATTGTGAAACGGAATACCCTTACTCTGCTATTTTGGTATGCAGCCTTATGTCTGCGGTCGCTAACAAATGGAAAAGGAACCACAAAATAAAAACATTTTTCATATAAGAAAGCATAATAAATCACACGTTACATGTTTGAGAAGATGACTTTCCTTTTTTGCAGAAATAAGAAATAGAGGTCCTTCTCAGTGCTTTTGTAGACTGTTCTGTGTTGCCCTGAAGTTGATGGCCAGTCTCTGTGTTGGTTTTGTCTTTTCTCAGCAAATGCATTGCACTGACCAGTACAGATAAGCTAATTTCTAGTCTGATGTATTCAGTTAGGTTGTATGCTTTTTCTTCTTGTGCTGGTATTAGTCAATCTGTTTACATGTCACAAGAAGAAAGGATATTTAACATGAGATTTCTAAATGTCATAATCTCTTCATTTTCTGTTTTTTGAGCCTAGTTGAAGTAGTCTGTACAAGCAATCTCTTTTGTAGCCCTTCTACTGTACCTGTTCCATCCATTTAATGAATGTGAACAGAGTATCTCAGATGAGATAATGAATTCAGCCGTTCTGTATGAAATGTTACAAGGATATACTTCTCTCTTGCTTGTGAAAATACTTTCTTCTGGTAGAAACAAACTGTGGGTTTCACTGTTTTACAATATTTCACTCTGGGTAACTGATACATTGTACATTTGGTGTCCTGATTTTGCCTGTATCTAAATTACATTGATTGAACTGCCTGGATTCCTGGATCTTTATGCTGCTGCCGCTTTTGGTTTCAGCAATTCAGACTGACAAACTCAGCACTTATAAATAGCAAGTGTTTTTCATCCATATTTCAGATGTCATCTGACTGACTAAATATGTCTTAAGTTGATTCTGCTAGGAGATGATTGGAGCAGAAAGGTGTAAGTCAGTGCTTGCCTTTCTATTGCCCCACTTTTCACATGATGATGTGGTTATGACATTTCCCCAGCAATTTGAAAGAGTGCTAACAGACTTTAGTTTTAAATGGAAAAAAGAGAGAAGTTTTAACTTGTGTTCACACATTTGCCACCTTGTTTTGTCTGAGAAGCTTGAAACTAATGTACCTTAGGACTTGAGGGGAAAAAAAAAAAAGAAACAAAACTGACAAAAACAGTGTGTTAGCTTAATGCACTGGTTTTGCTGAGAACACAGATGTACTTTTCAGTCAGATTTCTGTTCTACTCTTATTTGCTAAGGCTCTAATGGAAATCAGTGTTTATTTCTGTTGTGTAGAGTAATTTGACAAAATAGCTGAGCGTGGGAGTTTTTGAAGGGTTTTGGTCTATGGAAGTTAATGGATCATCTTGGTAACAAGAATTGAAAATCTCTTCCAAAAGCTCATGTGTGGTGTTTTTTTTTCTATTTGTTTCAGTGACAGCATATTGGAACTTAGTGTTATGCCAAAAGATGAGGACATCCTTCAATTGGTATGTTTATGAAGCTTGTATTCAGACAGTATGTTGACTAAAGAAAAATGTCTTGCTGTTGGTTAGAAAGTCTTTGAACTGTGCTACCAGCAAATAAAGAGTTAACATTTATATCTGTCACTCCTTAGATATTTTCCTACTTGCTTGCCATCCCTGAAATTTCAGAGGAATCCAAATATAGGCAAGAATACCTTCTTCTTCTAAATAAAAAAAATCTTAGACTAGTGTTTGTATTTTTATTATATTTTGGATTAGTTTCCTTATGTTACAATTTATGAATTGGATTGCTTTCTTTAACTAGCTTGTCTAAGGAAGTTGGGAATCATTACTAAATTTGAATTTAAAAACTAGCAGATGGTGCTTAAAATGAGCTTTTGTTAATAACTCACTAATTGTCAGTGGATTTCCAGGAAAGGAGCAAGGTGATGAATGTGCTGAAGGTTATTACCGAATTTTTTAATTGTAACTGCTATAAATATTTTGTTACACTAGTGCCTATATGTTCTTAATTTGAACTGAGGTCCTGTATATATAGTGAGATAATTCATCTCCCATTTAGTGTCTCTAAGTCCAGAAGAGGTATGAATAAAATATGATATGTAAGTGTGTATTGTGAAGAATTAGAAAAACACCTAATGTATTGGTATACTCTAGTTTAGCTTTAATTGGAACTAGAGGAAACGAGAAAACAACAAGCAGGGTAGACTTTCTGCTTAGTAGTTGGAAAATTTTATTTTCTAATCCACACAGAAATAGCAAGACTTGACTTTAACAGTTAAGAAAAACCTGTAGATTTCGGTAGCTGTTTTCCAGAATTAAAGGACAAATTAATGGGTAAAGAAAAAAAACCCAAGAAACTCTGTTTTCAGCTGAAGGTGAAGTTAGAGGCTAACATAGGAACTCAGCCAGTTAGGCCAACAAGCCAAGATTGTTAGAATAGAAGTGATATTTTGAGAACATTTGATAAAGAAGTATTTCAGTAATACAGCACAGAAAATGTTGGGGGCAGGGTATAAGTTTTGCATGAATAAGTGGGAGGGAAAGGCTGGGCTTTTTTTCTTTTTTTTTTTTTTTTTTTTTAAATTGGAACTGTGATTATGTAGAAATGCAGGAATACTTCTAATTTTTAAATTATCTGAATGGCTATATGCATCTAATGCAGTCTTGTAATCATAACAGTCTAAGGATCTGGGCAAGGCAAGATTTGTAGGTTTAAAGTTAAACCTTGTATTTGGCTGAAGGAGAAGCTCTTAGGCACATCTTCCTTCTGCTGATGAAACATGAAGTGCAAGCTTCAGGTGAAGTATAGATGAAAAACAATTGATTGGAATTTAACTTGTTATATCAATGAGTGAAATAATGGGGGCAGAGGAAGACAGACAGACAATTGATGCCTTTGGGCTAGAGAAGGATATTAGTAAAAAGAAAATAAGGTCATCCTCCTGGAGAAGGTTGAGGGGTAAAGGAAAGAGAAAAAATATCTGCCTGTGGGAGTTCCAGAAAAAAAAATGGAGACATGTGTGGGAAAAACTTTTAAAAAAAAAGTTTCTTTTGACTTGTAAGATGAGGTAGAGCTGTGAATTTTGTATGCAAGGCTCCTCTTCTGAAGATAGAACAAGGATTAGGTTTGAGAGGTGGAGTCGTCATTTTGCAAAAAATGCTTTGCATTGCCTCTGTAGCTTGTGTGAGTTCCTTCTGACAGTTGTTTGCTGTTGAATTGTGTTGGTACATGAATATGATACAACATGGAGTTCATGCTCCTGTTTGCTATGGTGCTTTTGCTTGGGTAAAAGTGGGCTTGTCTTGAGGACTATCAGTTCCACATAGCAACTTCCAGAGAAAAGCCATGAAGAGACGTGTTTTCTGTAGTCCACAAGACTGAGCATTGCATGTACTCAGGCAATTTTTCCTACTGGAAAAGACTTCTGATAGCTGCAGTTTGTTCATGCAGTTCTGTCATAGTCTGCATTTTAGTATGTATGTTTTCAGGTGTCAGTCTTTGATGGCAGAGTTGCAACATGTGACAATACAGATGATAAAAATGAATTGCATCATACAACAGAAGTCACCAGTTATGGCCTGTAGTTTTCTCCCTTTTAGACCACCACAGAGGAGGAAAAATCTTACTGCTTCTAAAATAACAATTAGCAGTCTTTTGAGACACAGTGCACCACTATATAACTTCAGTCAAATGAAAAATCTGTGCAATTCCTCTGAAGATGGTGATGACTAATCTTCAGCCTTCAGATGTTAGGATCTACTGTTCTCATGACAAGATTTGGTGGAGAACTTTGCTCTACTCAAAGCTGAACACTCATGTTTGAAATATTTTCAGAGCAACAGCATAGAATGTTATTCCTTTCACTCCCTGTGAAAAGACAGTAACTTTTTGTTTTCAGCTGAGAAACTGCATACTTTTTTGTTTGGTTTTTTTCTGTTTTTATCTTTGTGATTAATGCTGTGGATCTTGTCTAAAGAAAATATAAACCTCAGAGCGAATTCCCTGAATGAAGTACAGCTCATATAAGTAAGTGATAACAATAATCTCCGTAGTGGTAGTGTCAGTATAAGTGCAAAGTGAACAATAAACGGTAAGGTACAGTGCCCTTAGATGAAAAACTTACACTTTTGTCACTGAAGTTGTGTTACGTAAGTTACTGTGTATGTTAAAGAATTTAGTTGTTTTCTTTGACGTATATTTCATAAATTTCACTGTAAATATCTTCAGATGGTATCACTTGTAAACTGTTGATGTTAAATACTGGTATGCTGTAAAAATAGAAGAACTCAAAGCACTACTGGATATTGTAGTAGGAGCTAATGAAAGGTTTATCTAGTGCAATGAAAATGAAGTAGTTTCACTGTATAGAGAAATTATGCTGGTTGTGGTAAGATTTATAGTACTTGGCAGTCTACTCCATGAGGTGATGACTGATTGCTAGGTTAACTACATAAAGAACACAGTTGCTTGTTTCTATCCTTAGTTTGCTATTTATAAACCTTGAATTTAGTCTTCAGAAATACCCATATATGTCTGTGAACCTCTTGGTATATTAAATTTCCTGAAAACAGGGCTTTAAATCCATTCATCAGTAGTAACAATGAAGTGGTCCAATCCACAGGTCATCACCTTCTGTGGCACGTGCACACTGCTTACTTAGAAGGGAATTACGTGTGAAATCCTGCCTTTAGTGAAGTCAGCCATGTTTGTTCACTGGTGTGATCTTGGAAATGTCACTTTGGGGATGGGGGAAAGGATATTTAAAACATCTCTATCCATGACAGAAACTTGGAACTCTTGACAACTACGAATGTGCTGGTTTTTTCACGCTCCTCCTCAAATTTGAGATTAGTTTACTTAAAATAATCTCTTTTGATGATTTTGAACCATTTGTAGGTATGTAGCCATTTTGAGACCAGGGGGAGGAGGAGGAGGATTATTATTATTACTATATTAGATTCTCTTCAGTGTTTCAAATTTGAGGTATCTTTATACAATTTCTGTAGCATTCTCAACCTTTTTTGACAGAATTTTGGCATCTTGTAGGTTTTAGTACCACTGACTTCATACGAATGGGAAGACACATTTAGGTCGACTACAAATAGTTCCTTTTCTCAAGTGTATTTAATGGAATTGTTGCTGTTTTGTAGCCTTTGGATAACAAATTTAATACTAAAAAGTTGTTCAAATTGTGACACTTTCAGTCGTTCAAAAGCTTTTTGTGTTACACAGAAAATACTGAATGTAAAGGTGCTCCCTAGAGAGAGAAAATTGAAATAGCTAAGCCCACTTAACAGGTCAGCCTTATTTTGACTCTTGTCAATAGAATTTGTAGTGTCTAACATGTATGTGTTAGGGTGTCCTTAGTATACAGGATTTTTGACCATTTTTTCGAGGTATGTTCATGTTGTAATTTGCTTGTTTGCTAACCATTCCTTGTGTATGTAAAGAATAATACAGCTTACAAGTCACTGAATTTCTAAGCATCAGGCACTTGAAATATATCACTCTTAAAAATTGCATCTTTAATATGATCTACATTGGAGCTGTTCATTTGGAAGGTTATTTGTATTGTAGCATATTAATGTTTATATATAGGGTTTTCAATGTAAATATATGTAGATACTAATTTGTAAATATGTGTATCTACTTTGTGTATGTGTATATAAACACACACGCTATAGGTAAGTTATCCTAATTTTCCATCTTTCATTTTCTGGCACTTCCCTCACTACCCACTCAAAAGTTCATCTTTCCCAACTTTTATCCTACCTCCGACAGTTGCAATTCAAATAATTTTTAAAAAATCATTTCATCATAAGAATTGCCCCAAAAGGTAGCAGGTTACTTCTAGTCCTAGGTGTTGTCACCATTAAGTTTTAGTAGCATACAGATCTGTTGAAACATGCCTTAGCGTTCCAGAAAGATCTCTGTAGTTCCATTTACAAAAAAATTTTATTTGGTATTCTGTGAATAATGGTAAATGTGGAAATGAAAGGGGGCTGTTTACTACTACATGTCTTTGATATGCTTAGTTCCCTCTTGCATATCTTTTAATTTGCATCTTAATCTGTCCTTAAAATTGCAGACCATTGAAACTGCGTATTGAAAACTGAAAGTTGACCACGCTTGAACAGAAATGTTTCTCTTGTCATAGATAAAAGGGGAACAAAAAATCCTAGATGGGAATGACCAGGAAAGCGAGTGGAAGTCAATTGAAGCATATTTTTTCTTTTTTTCATCTTTCTAGTCAGGTGATACGGAAGTTTTCAGTATATTGGGAGATCTGGGCAGAAAAGAAGAGTTTGCTGCTTTGTCATTTCTGATACTTAGAATTTTTGTGGAATTTGGCAGCTCTCAAGGCCTTTGTAGTACCCTGAAATTGCCAGTGATGAACCCATATTAAAAAAAAGAAAAGAAAAAAGAAAAATAACATACAAAAGGAAATTATTCTAGAGTTTTATATGCTCCAGTAACCTCATGCCTCTGACTACAGGTCTGCCCACAGTCAACTTTTAACAATATTGTCTTGGGTTTTTTTTCCTGAGACCATCCAGTTACATCAGATCTACTGGAGCAACATGGCTGTTTCGTTGGCAAACTGGTGAAATATTTTCATTTGCTTTTCTTTTAATAAATAGAGGTATTTTCATAAGTAGCTGTATTCAGCCCAGAGTCTTGGAGCTTTTGTTTACTTTCGGATTTTGTACTGATGCAGTTACTAATGTGTGCAGAGGTTAATATTAAAGCTCTGGCAGCAAGTACAATGGAAGGAGGGGTGTGGTGTGAAGATGTAGTGACCTAGAAGAAGAGACTTAAACTTGTTCTCTAACATTGCATATGTTAGAAAATACCATTTGCATCAACCTTCCTCGCCTCGATTTAGACTAATATTACAAGAAAGTCTCTTACACAGCTAGTATTTGGAAATTAAATTTCTTGGGCTTAAGGCATTAAACTTTACACACTAAAATTTTGCTGTTATTGGGAAGAAAAGGTGTGCAGGTTGGGGGGGGGGTTGTTGTTTGAGTTGGGTTTTTTTGGGGGTGGGGGTTGGTTTTTGGTTTTGTTTTTTTTTTTCAAATAATGTTATCTGACTGTAGTGTTTGCTGGGTGTCTCAGTGTAAAATGAAACCACTTGAGCTGTATTACTAACATTCTTCCCATAGCAAACTGTAACTGGGAAATGTTTCCTTTTAAGACACATGAAAACCTTTTCTGGTATGCAGTTTCCATACTCATGCTAAATGTGAGAATAAGTTAGGACTGGGGAAAAGAAGAATTTAGTAGTAAAGAAGCATAATCTGAAGCCAAACTGGTTGGAGAAGGAAGGAAGAATGCCTCAAGCTCAGTCATGCAAAGTGCTGAGCACATTAGCTTCTGATTCATCAAAATGCTTACCTCCAATTTTGCAAGTAGTTCAGCTGAAATCAGTGTTGTTATTCATCCTTTAGTGAAGCGTAGTGAAGCATACTTATCCTCAGTGAAGCATATGCCTACATGCTTTTATGGATTTGGACTAAGGGGTGTAGGGCATGGTTAGCTCAAAGCTCTTGAAGGTACGGGGTTTCACCTTGATTCTTGCTAAGAGGAATCCTTGTACATCATCTGTCATTATTCTAACATCAAATGGCATAAAATCAAGTGGGGAAAAAATGGGAGCAAAATCCTTCAGCTGAATTTGAGGGTTAATAAAATATCTTGTAGAATGCTTTATTTGCTTAAAATCTATTTTGCATATTGGGCAGCATGAATGTATTACCTTACCGGTTAAACCCTTAATGTGCTAATGGTTGTACAAATTCTCAGTACGAAATTAATTCTTTGCCATAGAAGTTTGCAAACATGGTGCAAACTAAACTAGATTGCAAAGTGGGGAAGAAATTGTACCCAATAACTGGAAACACACTGAGTTCTTACTGTAAGCGCAGCAGTTTTCTTCTAGTAATTGTTGCAGAGCTGTTATCCATCAAAGCTGTTAATGTCACTCTAAATTGTTGTATTTGTATGGTAAGCTTTCCATAACTGCCGTTGTTTTGAGAAGGTGGGAGAGAGCTCATAAAACATCAAGACTGATTTTTTCAATCATGTTGGAACTTCTGAATAACTGCTGAGAACCCAGCTCCTGTAGGAATTTGAGTGGCTTGGCTGGTGTCTGAGTCAGGAACATCACTGATCTGGATATTAATTTTTTTTTTTTTTTTTAACTTGGAAGGCTTTTTTTTATTTTTAAGACTTTTTAAAGGCTTAAATTTAAGTCATACAGTAATAGCAACCCTCTGTTGCAATCACTTAGAGATTAAGATAGTATTTCCACATACTATGTAATTTGAGGAACTAAAGGGAGAAGAGAGTAATATTCAAACTGTGTTTTATATATAGATGCAAAATAAGTATCAAAATAGTGTGTGAGTGCTAATAAGTATATTGGTGTACTTCACATTTTTTAGTCTCTAAGCCTCTTCTAAAAATTTAACCATCACCTTCTGGTTAAAGCAATTAAAATATTTCATTGTAAAAAGGCTGATAATGCATCATTCAACATGACATAATTTGGAATGGATCAGTGCATTTCTTTGTAAGTTGCAGTATTTCTCTGTAGGTCTTTAATCAGAATTATGAAACAAAGATTTAATATACCTTATTGGAAATGTCACAGCCCCTATTTAGAAACTTTTTCTTTCTTGGAAGAAAGTTCAGCTTTGTTTCAGTGATTTCTTGGGAAGTAGGTGGAATGAGGTTGAAAGGAGAACTACGCTTTCCATCATCAAACCCTTTTTTTCCAGGAACTCTGTCTTACCGAGAACCAGCAGTCTGTCTGTCCAGATATACCTGCAATCATGGAAACATAGTCTTTATTGGGGTGAGGGGGGAGAATTGTAGAATGGTTTGGGTTGGAAGGGACCTTAAAGATCATCTAGTTCCAACCTCCCCGCCATGGGCAGGGACACCTTCCACTGGATCAAGTTACTCAAAGCCCCATCCAACCTGGCCTTGGAACACTTCCAGGGATGGGGCATCCACAACTTTGCTGAACAACCTGTTCCAGTGCCTTACACCCTCACAGTGAAGTACTTCTTCCTTACATCTAATCTAAATCTACTCTCTTTCCAAGCCGTTACCCC
Source organism: Aquila chrysaetos chrysaetos (assembly GCF_900496995.4). Lineage (NCBI taxonomy): Eukaryota > Metazoa > Chordata > Aves > Accipitriformes > Accipitridae > Aquila > Aquila chrysaetos. The sequence continues at coordinate 59,779,871 of NC_044006.1, read as the reverse complement.
TTGTGCTATCACTAGCTGATTTCATTTTGGACCCCATGAGAATGCTGTCTTTTGCAGAAGACATCTTAATATCTGTGATAAATTTTGTCAAGAGCTGAGAACTGATTTTTATACTAATTTGTAGTCTTCAGTTATGATCAGATCACACCAGTTTTGGAATTTAGCCTTTCTGCTTTCAAAGTCAGTGAAGCATTATTTGTCATGGGCATGTTTTACAAAACATAAACACAGTTTATTTTATATTGGTGTATAATGTGTGTGTATCCCAGGTTTTGAATTGTTTTATCAGCTCTATAAAGTAATAATTGTTTTCTGATTGGGGGGGGTGATTGTTTTTGTCTGTCTTGCATGGCAGTAGTCTCTTGCTCTATCTGTTTTCTGGGTCTTCAGCACCTTTCCAAATTTTTTTTTTTCTTATTCTTACGGCGTATCAAGATCTTAAATAGCCATTTATTTAAAGATTTAGAAATATTTATCTTTGTATGTTCCTTCCCTCCATTAATGTGCCAGTGGAAACCTGGCTTGATTTTTACTATGAGTGGAGGAAAAAGAAATACAAATCACATGAGTAGAGTGTTTCTGCAGCATCATTCCTCTAATTTCAGATGTACAGCATGAAAGCAGCTGCAGTCAGCTGACAACTTGTGGTCACGTTCAGATATATGTGGGGAAGGGACGTGCTGTTTTAAATGCATAATAAAGCCGTTGTTTCGTCACCAGGAAGCAGGGATGGTAGCAGCCCAGGGGAAATGAGAGACAGTAATGTTGCTGTAGTGGAAGGGATGTTGTATAGAGCCAGAGCTCTCTGCAGGCAGCTGTAGCGATGCACCAAGGCAAAATGGCACAAACATATTTTGCTTTCTATAAGGGTAGAGGATAAATGCGAGGAGCAGATAAAAGCCTGAGATGGACATGCTCACAAGGAGGGTGAAGTTGGGGTTTTTTATGCTCTACTGCCCTTTACCTCTGTTGGTACTTTCCAGTGAAATCAGTGTAGTTGTATTTTTAGCTTGCTGTATTCAACATCAATATGACAAGATAATGCTGTCTTTACATCTGTAAGCAGCTTTTACTATGTTTTCCTGTTTTCTGCCAGCTGCAGTTTACAAAGGATGTCACAGCACTGGTAAGGAATGTACAGTAGCCATTTCTGTGATGGTTTTGTAAAGCATGTTTTTCTTAATGATTTGTGAGAAGCAAGAATACGAAACAGCAAGTTTGTTGGAAATGAGCTAGATAGTCTGAGCTGAATTTTCTTCATAATGCTAATCTCTTAATTTGTGGTTTGTGCCTGTGTTATTTGGTCGGTTTTCTCTGTGTGCTTTAATATTTTGCACTTCACTAATGCTCGATGTAACATTGCAGCAGTATTGTAAATGCCTCGCCCTCTTCTGTACTTTGCTCTGTCTGAATTTTATGGCTGCACTTGGGCTTTTATAACCTGTCTAGTGTTAAGACAGGGCACGTTGATATTCTGTAATTGAGCATGTTATGATTTGGACAGGAAACGCTGTGATACGATACCACGCCTAAGCGTGTAAAAGCCCTGAGAAATCATTTTAATCTTCTGTTGCATTGGCAGGCTCTGTGTTGGCTCTTCATTGCATTATGTTTAAACTGAATGAAGTCATGCTAAAGTTTTTCAATAATAGGATATTGTTTAAGTATGCTGTATGCTTCTCATTGATTTATTATTTTGAATGTTCTGTTAATTTCACGATGATAAATGCTGCTTTTCTAAAAGGCTACAGAAACATGCTAAGTGTAATATAACCATTTTTTCTCAGGATCCAGGCTTTTAAACATAAAGGTGCAAACAAATGCACTAAGGAAATTAATTTGAGATTTTAGTTTGTGTTTTAGTAGTTTGTGGACAGTAGTGGATATGTATGAATTTTCCTACTGTTTGTACGAAGTTAAAAATTTTAACTATTAATGTATTTGCAATAAGATTCGTGTGCCATGTACTGGCTGTCTCCTGTAAAATGTAAGATGACTTATAGGGTGTTGGCTCACAACAAAGATGTTACTGCTTCAATTTATTCATTTTATGTTTAGGAACAGTAGCTTTTATGTAGAAGACATCTTAGAGGAGTGTGTGTATGTACATTTGTGTGTACTTTTCATATACACTACATTAAGTGAACAGAGTTTTTATACACTAAATGAATAGAGAATTTTCTAGTGCTAGTTGAATTTATTATGCAGCATTTTAACCTGTCAATTGCTGTGAAATTCTGGTTTCCAGCAATATGAAGCTTAAACAGGAAGAATGTGTGAAGCATCGTGATAGAAAGCAAGACTAAGGGGGAGAAATATACTGTGTTTTGTGCTCATGAATTTTGGGAAACCTGTCTCAGTGCCCTACCTGCAACATTTCCTAGAATTGGTCATCAGTTCAGTATTTTTAATTGTCGAGGGAGGGAATGTATGTAATGATTTTGATTGTTCTGTTTCTGCTCATTAAGGGGATGGAATGCTGTTTTTATCTTTTTAACATTTTATCTAAAATTACAGATAGTGTGAATTTTGTACATGCGTTCCCTTTCTTGAAGCTTGATTGTGCAAACACGGTGAACTTTTCTGTCTTCCTCACTACTGAATACTCATTTAATCTTCTTTCCACAGGCGTATTCCCAAGATGCCTACCTGAAAGGCAACGAAGCCTACAGTGGTAATGCCCACAACATACCTGAACCACCACCAATATGTTATCCACGCCTGACATCCACAACTTCTGGTATGGCACAAGCTGGTGACAAGCTATCTTCTGACTTCTCGCTGGGGAAACAGCAAGTCAGTAGACCAGTACGGGCATTGACACAGCCAGAGAGGGCCTACAGAATGGAAATACAAGTGCCTCCATCACCAACAGACATTGCAAAATCAAATACAGCTGTGTGTGTTTGCAATGAAACTGTAAGGACTGTTATTGTGCCTTCTGAGAAGGCTGTAGATTTGCCATCTTGTAGAAATAATCATGCTGGTCCGTCACACAGGACAGAGGAAGTAAGATATGGCTTAAAAGATCAAACCAGTCTAAAAGCACGGACCACGTCACCATCTTCTTCAGTGTCCACTGCCATTGTACTTCCCCAGACTCCAATAACAAGGCCAGTTGATCCAACTGGAACATTAAGTAAAGCTTCAAATTATGTAGTATGTTCAGAAGGAATCCCAAGCACTAGACCTCCTGCTCAAGCCACAGACTCACCCTCAGTCTCTACTAATCATTACAGTTCTCCAACCTCCCACCAGCATATAGACTGGAAGACCTACAAAACTTACAAGGAGTACATTGATAATAGGCGCATGCACATGTATGGCTCCCGGACAATACAGGAAAGGTTAGATAGTTTAAGAGCAGCTTCTCAGAATACAACTGATTATAATCAAGTGGTGCCAAATCGCACTGCTTCACAGGTACGGCGCAGGAGCACCTCTCATGACAGGGTTCCACAGTCTGTTCAGATCCGGCAGAGAAGTGTATCCCAGGAAAGACTTGAAGATCCTGTCTTGATGAAAGAGTGGCCACGAAGTGCTTCACAAGATACTCTAACTTCACCTTCAGTTAATTCTAGGAATCACAGGGCTCGGTCATGGGATTATCTCAGCAAACAGGGTGAAGTGCTAGAAAATTTTCATTCTGAGAATCTGATTGCAGATACAAATGGAGATAGGAGGAAAACTTACAAGTGGACAGGGTTTACTGAACAAGATGATCGACGAGGTATTTATGAGAGATCTAGACAGCATGCATTTCATATGTCCCTTCGAGGTCAAAATTTTTCTATGGCTTCGAGTACTTATATTTCAGATAACAGGAGAACAGGTAGTAGAGCTTCTCTGCCTGGTTCTCATTTTCAGAAAGTTCCACCAGATATAAAAATGTTACAACCTTCTCGAGATTTGCAAACTCCTGGGGGAGTTTCAAAACCTGCAACTGTTTCACAAGAGAGATTGTCTCTCACACCAGCTAGAAGTTCTAAAAGTAGCTCTTTGAAGAACTCTGCTCCCTATGCAGCAAAACCATCGTTTCCCCTTAGCCAGGGCCTGGATGCTATTGCCAGCAAAGACCAAAGAACAGTAAATCACTTGCATCAGAGTGGTCTGTTAAACCAACAGTCAAGGATCCGAGCAGAAGGTGCCCCAGATCACAAAACAGAAACTGGCAAAACCATCCAACCCTCCTCTCTGTCTCCAGCCTCTGCCAAACTTGTTCAGCCAACAAGTGAGAGTTCAACTACCTCTGACAATGTTGATGGTTCCATCAGACAAAAGATTCATGATTCCGAAAGGGAAGATGTCCATGAGCCTGAAATTCTGCAATCGGATGTTCAGGAAAATGGCAAAGACACAGTAGTCATGCGGGACAAATCACCTTCTGGCCACCAAACTCCACAGCCTTTGAGGCATCAGTCCTACATTCTTGCTGTAAATGATCAAGAGGCAGCCTCGGACACTACATGTTGGTTACCTAATGATGCTCGGAGAGAAGTCCACATAAAAAGAATAGAAGAAAGGAAAGCATCAGGTTCCAGCCCACCTGGTGACTCCTTGGCTTCTATTCCGTTTATTGGTGAGTTAAACTATTCCAGTGTACATCAAGTGCTTTTCTTTACTAAAGATGATGGAGAGCACCATGCCAGGTAGCTGACTGCTGTTCCTGTAAACCCTGAGGTTGAGGGGCATGAGAGCTCTTTTCTCATCTAGAGTAATATTACATTGGTAAAACTAAAAGTATTCTTCCATGGAGGAAAAAAAAAATCTTTTTGTTTTGAGTCCTGGAGGATCAGTGTAAAAAAAAAAAAAAAAAAAAATTTCTACGGTGATGTAATATTTTTCTAGAGTTTTCCTTAACCCCCTGGAGAAGTCTACATTATATAACTGTGTCTGGTTATCACTCCACATAATGCTCTGATGTTATGTATATGGACAACTAGCATCTGCAGCACCTTTCAAAATATTTTTACTTCTCTAGTATAAAATATATTTGGAATCTAGTAAAGAGAGAATATGGATGCAAATCCATATAAGGGTGATTTGTGAAAAAAAGTTTGTCAGCTGAATAGGTAAGGTTGAAAGCTTTCTGAGACAGCTATGGGATAGAGGAAGGCCGTTTCAGGTGAAAGGATAGCATTAAAATGAAGTGAATTTGCAAGTAAAGGTGCTAATGTGGATATGAGTTAAGGGGTTTGTGGAAACAGAATGTGAGAAGACACAAAGATTTGCCTGTGGGCTGTGACACAAACAGGGTTGGAATTACAGGAAGCTTATAGGAAGGAGGCTGAGCACTTTTGAAATAATTTGGAAGAAAAGAGGAATTTGTGGAAGGATTGTTAGTAGTAGAAAAAAAAAATTAGTAATCCCATTTTGGATAAGTGAGGAATTGGAGTCATGTGCTGAAGAGAGAGTTCAGTGGCAGAGCATTTCTTTTCTATCAAGTAGTCAATGTCTGTGTCATCTTTGCCCCACTGTTGTTGTTGAGTTGGATTTTCTTTTGTTGTGGCTGGTTTAATCCTTTGGAGTCTAGATGTCTGCAGACCATTCTCCACATGGGTTGATTTATACCTGACTGTGTGTTCTTGAATTTAGTATAACAAGTATTTAGAAAATACTGAATTTTGATTCTCAAACTCACGTATGTGAAAAACAACTCTTCTTAATACTCTTCAGGTTTTTTACAGATTAGGTTAAGGGAGATACAGATACATTGTCTTAGCACAATTGTCTTCTATTGTGGATCTGCAGCAGTGATTTTTCCCCTAGAGTTATCTATAATATCTACTACTAGTTTAAGGTAATAAGCAAAAATAGTGAAGAAGCTTTGTGTGCATCAAAGAATGGAAATCATATGAGAGATATAATCTGTTCTTTTGACAGAATTTTGTTAAGACATTACAAAAATGCTTTCTTAGCTAGCAGATGGTTTTTATGTTAGGTTTTCCTTTTTGAATGGGAATTGTATAGTTTTTTTAAAAAATTATTATTACTGGATGCATCAATATCCAGTGTAATTTTGGATTCTTCTTTAGACCCTGTCAGTCTTTCTTTAAGTATTAGTACAAGTTTGTAAGGCGTGTAACCGGTCTTTATGCAGGACTTTTTAATAGTATGCCTAAAATCAATGTTGGGCACTTGATTTAAGTTACGTGTGGTATTTGTAGACACTTAGGAGTGCTTGATGGGAGTTTCCTAATCCTGTACAATTTAAATGTCGTGTGCAAGTTGGATCAAAACTGTCTTAAGTCAAGCCCAACCTTTTCTACATAATCTCCTATCTTGATTTTGACAAAAATTTGCCATGAACTCTTACTCATGTGGCTTGCTTACAGATTTTAGAGAAATGTGATGATTAAAGTTCAAAGAAGCCTTAAACGTGGCAATTGTACTGCATACTGGTAGCAGCCGAGCAGTTCAGAAGAAACAAAGTTGTAACTCTCCATTGCAGCCTCTTGGCATAACACCACATGGGATTGTGTGAATTCTTATGAGCTCCTTAGCCTCCTGGACTGAAACCTCCTGAATAGTCCAGAAATATTAAAAAATGGTGCTGCTAGAGCGTGGGGACAGTCTGAGCCAACACAGTACTTGTGACTGTCTTCCTAGCAAGAAATTCTTGTGCCGGTATAGGTGCTGTGGAAAATTTCCACCACAGCTCCAGCACCTTGAAGATGAAATAACCCTCTCTAAATAGGAGGAGCATCAAATGCCATTAGAGGTGGGCATCTTCTGTAGTTAGAATTAATATGCATGATTCTAACTTCGCTTGTTCCACTATCATTATGCCTAATTACAGCTTCACTTGTTAAAAGCCTTACTTAATCAGGTAGATAAAACCCTAGATATACTTTGAAACTCAGTTAAAGGCTATTTAACTCTTCTGAAGGAAAATCACTTGAAATTTTCTGTGTTGTGTTTTGGTTTGGGTTTCTTTTTTCTTCTGTCTGATGATTGAGAAGGACGTTACTTTGAATAAAGATGTACCTTTGTGTTGGTAACCTCTCTGCTTCCCTTATGTTTACATCAACATAATTGGTTTTTGCAGTATTAGGTTTTATTAGATATGGTTCTTTTCATAAATGCGGCTACTGAAGATATTTGTACAGTAGATCTTTGGAGTAGTGTAAAAATGTAAATTTTGGGGGAATAAATATCTTCCAATGTTACATATTATTGCCATTTTAAATACTTTGTGGGGTGTTTATTTTTGTTATCACTTTCTGCTCATTAAAAATAGTAGATATGGCCAGACCATATTTTGGTAGAAATTCAGCCAGGAACAGTTGGCTTCTGCAGCAGTATTTTGTGACTAACCTGCTCTTGCAAATAGCACATCATCACGATGATTTTAGCTCGCTGTAAGTAGCACAGTGCCCCCCACTACAAAGAGAAAGCCAAGCAGAGTTTCCATTGAGCTTGCTCACGGCAGATTCTTGCAGGGATTATGGTGGGTTGCTGAAGAACTGCCTTTTGACATTAGTCCTTTCACAAAAGGCTGTTCTGAAGCAGGGAGATTAAATTTTGGTTTGCATTTGCTAATAGAAATGAGAAATCTGTTCAGAGCAAACCTAGTAGGTAGATGTAATATCTTTTATAAGAGAAATTGATTTATTTGCAAAAATTAGGCAAGCTATTGTGTGCTCAAACTCTTCTTCAGGTAAGCAGGTGTTCTTGGGGGATGAGGAAGCTGCAGGTTTTACAGAAAAACATACCCTGGTACTGCAGGCTTCAATACTTTCTATGTGCTACTAAATGCAGTGTATTGTGGTTAGCTTGGAAAGCTACAGTTTCTATTTCAGGTCCAAAGAAAGGCTTTGGTCTTGAAATGCTCTCTATTGTTTCAAACTATGCCAGTTAGTCTAATGAAAGGTTATTTCTTTTACCCAGAAACGTCTCACCTGTTCTCTAGACTAGTAAAAATACCATTATCTCTATCAGTGACTATATTGGCAATTATGGTTTTTAATGTATGTTTTTTTCAGACTTGTAATTTGTACACAATATCTCTGTTAGAGAACAGCAAATGATAAATTTCTGACCTACTGGGTAATTTCAGGTGTGTTAACCTGCACTGGAATGGATATTAGAACGCTACTTAACATTTTTGTAACTGTCGAGAAAAGGTTGATGCAAAATATGGTTATTTTAATACATTTCTTAGACATAGATGTCTAGTATGCATGTCAGATCTGCAGCTAGCTTGAAACTATTTTTTTCCTTCTTACACCATTTATTGTAGAGTAGAAAGTAGTTTAAAAAAAAGGATAATCCAACTCCCAGATTGAGTTGAATGAACTACCCACATGAATGAAATGGAGAAACTGCTTCAATACTTAACCTGATTGCAGTATGTCTAGCTGCCAGTGCAGTTTAGTGCTTTGGCCATTACTACAGGCTGAATGTTCTTTCCAACTTTACGGTGGGTTGTCACATGAAAATTAATTTTAAATGGATATGTTTTGAAATACTTAGCCTAAATAAACATCATCTTGAAGTTTAGAAGTGTTTTTACAAATCAAACAAGTTTATAGTCATCCTATTACAGAGCTTTTCTTTTAGGCATGCAGTAGCATCAGTTAAGTATGAAGACTTTTCCTCAGAGGTGTGATCCCATTTTTGAAAATACCTAGTACATCCTTACCCTAGAAAAATTTCAGGTCACTTCATTCCACTGTTAATTTGTGAATAACTGAGAGAAAATTAGCCAGATAAAAATATTTGAGCAGGCTTCAGTAACACAAAAGTGTTGTGAAAATTAGATGAGTGTCCTCTGTGGCTGAAATTGATACCTAAAGAAAGGTGTAAGAACAGGACAAGGATATATGATACTTAATGTTGGTACTTTCTATTCTCCAACCATTTGCACTTTACAACATTCCTGAGCCAAATGTGATTTTAAGTGCTCCATAAATTTCTCCATTCTCTTTTGTACTGCAGTAAAATTTTGTTATCCAATACCCTGTATTGATTTAAATAAAGATTTGCCAGGAGTTTCACAGCTTTAACTACATGGTATTTATTCCTTTTTTTGTTTGTGTAGTTTTTTTAAAACCTGTCTCCTGCTGGCTGAATTTCAGATACAGATGTTCTAAGAGTGACCAGTAGACTGCTAATCTTGATTCACCCTTTCCATGTCACTCATGGTTTTATCTCTCATTTGCCTGTGCTAAGGGTAGAAGCAATAAACTATAGTGATTTCTGTACTAGTAATCAGGCAGACTCTGCTTTTCACCTTGCTTTAAAAGCTGATCTTCATGCTAGTTTTCAAAAACAGATTTTTCTTTATTGTGTTCCAGTATATTTTTATACAAACTGCTGTCATAATAAAAGTATTTGGGTACTTGTTGATTAACAGATAGGATAAATTTAACTGGCTTCTAGTGAATTCTGCTCAACCATCTTTTTAATTCTTTTTTGTGGTGTTGTTACCAAACACTTCTTGTTTTTTGAAGTAATTGAACTAAGGAATTAGGAGGTGAAACCTTCTAAAACACCCAGCATTAGTTAAACTTTTCGGGCATCTTTATTGTACGTTCAATGGCATTATTCTCTAATGCTGGAGGTAGAGGTGTATAGGGTTTACCTTATCAGTACCTACCTTTAAATGATAAGTCATGTACCTAACTCCAAGTACTTTTTTTGAAAGTGTGATGAGTGTACTGCCTTTTTTTAGTGAAATATGTGCCATACCTTTTCCCTCCTCTCCCTACATATTTATGCCTCTCTCTGCAGGCTGCTTAGGCTGTGGTACAGAAGACAACAGTGTGAATACACACATACCGAATGCAGTTGTATTCTTGAACCTAGAAAATAAATCAATACACCTGCACAGCACACTATAAAAAAGGGTTATGATGATAGAAATAGAGAAAGGTTAGGGGAAACAACCAGAAATATTCTCACATGCAATAAAGAAATAATTGAAAGAATGTACTCATTCTGTTTTCTCCTTGTGAGAAGAGATAAGGATCAGGCAGAGAGAAATTCAAAACCTCGAACTTCTGCAGCAGAGATTGTGGCTTGTCAACCCAAAATGTGTGGATACCTTAAGGGCAAATGGTGGCTGAATACAGATGGTTGATACATATGGTTTAAGGAAACTTTAATTCTAGCAAAAACTGTTAGCAGTCACGATGAACATGAAAATCTTCAGCCATTGTGATAATTTTTTTTCTACAAGTTACTGCTTAGCTATTCCAAGCTATGAAAATATAAATGTAACTTCAGTAGACATTAGACTGGACAGATGTTCATTTTTGAGGGACTACTGCTTCCATTATTTTAGTGATAGCATTGGCACAGCTTTTAACATGTCATCAGTGTTTCTAAGATAAGCATCGGTCCTCTATTTTTTTTTCAGGGTTTTACAGTGTGGCCTGCCAAATAGCTATTGCTCCAGGCTGAAAATTTCAGTGTTTCTTATCCAAAGAACAATTTTGAAATCACTGTGGTATTCTGAAGTATAGTAGCCAAAACACAAACTTACAAATTAGCATTTTAAATACCGTTTAAATGCTTCTGTAACTCAAAAATCCTGTTTTAATTAAAACTTCAAATTTGAAGTCCATAATTCATAACATCTAGAAGAGTTTTAATTGATTAAAAGCATCATGTTTGTTTGGTAATGGGTAATATTTTCAAAGCATGAATCATCCTTAGTATATCATTATAACTTAAAATAATAATTACAGGTAATAAAGGAATGCTATTAGGGTTCTTGGCCAAAAAAAAAAAAAAATTATTGAGAATTGTACTTCTTTTATGTGGCAGGGTAATACTGTGAACAGGAACCGTTAGAATTGCTTTGTATTACTTTGTATAGAAAGTTAGTTATACATTTGTTTAACACTGAAATAAGCAACAGACTGTCATAGATAAGGTTTTCAGAATAGTCTCACATGAAGAATAACCTTGGGAAACCTTTTTCTGTTTGTGTGAAACTCAGTATAATAAACATATTTACATGAGTGCATTAGCAGAGGACTGGATTTGATGATTCAGGAGGCTTGTTCCAGTCCTGTGTTTCTGTGGCTTACAGAAATGAATGTACTCAGCATGCAGACGTGTTTCCATTATATTCTTTTGGCTACATGAGGATAATTATGTAAAGTAGATATATGAAGAAGTTATTTGTAAAGACAATCAGTGCTGGAAATACTTAAAAACTAACAAACAAAAAATCTCTTTTTAAAGGTTCTTTTTTGAAAAATGAGGCAGCGAGTCATGATGTATCCAGGCAATAGTGTATCTTCTTTTTAGATCATGTGTTTTAGGCTTGGAAGTCTTTAATTATTGGAGCTTTTACCCTTGCAGGTTGAAATGTAAGATGCAGCAGCTTGTACTTCAAGGTACTACTGTAACAAAAAGTCACTGCTGTGGGGTATTTATTAGTCCTTTGTGCTGTCTTGTGTGATAGCAGGGTTAGTTCGATATAGTTTATTTTTGATTGAACAATTAATTTTTGTTTTATTGGGTTTTTTCTGGCCTTCTCACTATGCAGGTGAAATTGCATACATGGTCTTTTTATTTGATTGTCTTCCTGACAGGCTTTTAAGAAAAATGGTCTATAATTAGTATGTCTGCATTTACCTTAAATTCAGCTTCTTTTGAGGTTTCTTGGGCATGAGGAGCCTCTGAGAGACCTTTTTTTAATTTCCTTGCCTGTGTATGGATGAAGTTCCTCTTCCTACCTCCAGTATCTTATCCGCCCTCCCTCCTTTCTTCCTGCATTCTTCTCACTGGTGTTCTTCCTCGTGGCCTCTGTCCCCCTGCTCTGCTCTCCCTTGCTCCGCTTGAGCCTGTGCCTCAGCAGCCTTTGCTTGATCCCTTGTGTCCTGCCTGCCGCCAAGGCGAAGGAAGGAAGATTGAGTCCACGTGGCTGTACCATAAGTGAAGTGCTGGCTGTAGCAAGCTGGAACAAACTTGAGCTGAGAGGCAGAGAGGAGTTATTAGGTGTAGGACAAGATTTTGAAGCTTTCATGTTCTGTATGTAAGAAGAATGCTTTGGAGCAAGGTAGTGTGGTGCGTTATGACGGTGCAGAGCCTGTCGTGGTATCACATGCTATGGAGTGCTTGGATAGGCCAACAATGTGGCGTGCAAAATGGTTCTTGACAAAGGGCTTGGAAGTACGGGAGTGCCTCTAAAGCCAGTCCCGCTGCGGGGTCTGTTCATGTCACTGGCATGTCCTGTTTGTCCTTCAGTAATGAGTGCTTGATAGTTTTGTACCTTCTTTTCTGTCATAAGCAAACAAATTTGCCATGTAAAATTCATTCTTAAATTACGCCCCAAAAGCCATAACCTGTTGTTTGAAAGAATTATTGAAGAAATAGAGAGACAATGGTTAAAATACTTATTGTAATGTCTGTCAGGTAGATGCCATACCAGTATATGGAAATGTTCACATCTGTGCCTCTGTTGAATGAAGATAATGTTTTTAATGACTCTTTTAGCCCTTTGCTTTGGAGACAGAAAGTAGTATGAGTTACCTCCCTGTAGCCTTCTGCAGAAGGCTGAGCTTTTTACATAGAGCAATCACTATTAAAATTCCACAAAATTTATGAGTAACCAATATTGCATTAAGTACTACAGGGGCGTCTTCAAACACATACCTAATCCACAAATTGGATATGGTTTTCAGGAAGCCAATAGTATTAAAGTACTGTTATCCTCTTCAATGTATGCAGTTTAGGAAATTGTATGTTGAGTGATTTTTTTGTTTGTTTGTTTGTTTTGTTTTGGTGCCTGGGAGGGCACACTCTCTCAACATTCTTATGTGAAAAGCAATTTAAAGCTGTTTTAAGTGTGTGTTACTGCACATCTATTACACTTTTATGATTTGAATCTTTAAATCAGATAATGGTTTTGATAAGATACATACTTGTTGAATTGAGGTTTGTAGCCACATATTCACATTGTCGGTTTAAATGGAAATGCCTAATTATTGTTTTAAATGGTAATGTGGTCTGCAATACACTTACTAAATACAATTCCTTCTTACAGTCTTTTGAGGTGTTGAGATACTGCTTGCAAGAATGCCATGTCCAAAGGGGAATAAATATGAAAGATTACTTTAACCTTGGGAAGCTGTTTTTTTTCTAGTCACTTTCTATTACCAGTGAAGAAAGATTTGGCAATCTGAATCCCCAGGCGTTGGTGGGAGAAATCACCTTTTTCTGTTAGTGATAGCCCAAGCATTCCTGATGGTTAGCCCCTCTGGACTAAAGTTAGTCTGTGAAATTGCTCTCCATGTTTATATGTTATGTTTCAGTTAACTAAAACCATTTCCTTTAAAAAAACCCAACAAACACACACACCAACCCCGCAGAAACCCAACAAAACCAAGCAAACAAAACCCACAATCATAACCAACTTGGATAAACAGGGAACTCCAGTGTAGCTTAACCCGTATATGTCCATCCAACCCAATGAAATGCATCTGAAGGTGCCAAGAGAGTTGGCTGATGTCATTGCAGTGATACTATCATCTTTGAAGGATCATGATGAGTGGGAGAGGTCTCCATTAACTGGAAAAAAGCAAATTGTGCACCCATCTTGAAAAAGGATGAGAAGGACAATCCAGAGAAGGCAGTCAATCAGCCCTATCTCAGTTGTTACGAAAATCATGGAGTTGGTCCTCTTGGAACTTATTTCTGGGCACACGAAGGAGAAGGTGATTGGGACTAGCTAGCGTGGATTTACCAAGGGTAAATAGTACTTGACCAATGTGATTGCCTTTTATAATGAGATGAGTAGATCTGTAAATGAGAGAACACAAGGGGGTCACCAGCCTTGACTTTAGCAAGGCTTTTGACCTTTTCTGCGACACCATCCTTGTGCCATAGTCTAGATCGGTGTACTTGCTGGATATGTAGGAAAACTGGATCGTCAGGTGTAAAGGGTTCATATTCTACCTGGAGCCTGGTTAAAAGTGGCATTCTTCAGGGTCTGTCTTGTTTAATACCTTTATCGGTGACCTAGAGAGGAGGTGGAATATGCTCATCAAGTTTGCAGACAGCACCAAACTAGGGGGTGCACTCAATACCTGCGAAAGTGTATTCAAAAGGACTTGGCCTGGAGGGATGGTCTGATAGGAATCTCTTGAAATTCAAGGATAAATACTATGTTCTGCTTCTGGAATAGGCTAACCTCCTGCAGTGGTACTGGCACCTTGATGGTGATGAAGACTTAACACCATTCTGGTCTGCATCAATAAGAGCATAGCCAGGATATTGAGGGAAGAGATCATTCCCCTCCCTTTGGCACTTGTTGCAAAAAAGCACTGAGCAACATGGTCTGAATTCAGTGCTAACCCGGCTTGGAGGAGGAGGTTGGGCTAGGGGACCTTCTGAGGTTTGCTTCCACCTGAATAATTCTGTGATTAATTTAAATTATATTTAAGGTTCTCAAAATGTGCCCTCTTTTGTGTTCAAGTGTTCAGGTTGTTACTTTCAAACCTTCGTGTGTAATCCTGAAGGACTGCTCCAGGAGTTTCAGGTATAAACAAAGACATTAAATATTAATCATGATAAAATTGTATTATAGCAGCATAGTAGGGTACGATACAGATCTGTGCTTTTCTTTTTTTTTTTCCAGTGATATTCTTGGCGTTCATTCCTTTGAAACTTTGGAAAATTGGTTAATACTTCTTCCTTGGTTCCTCAGAGTGGGGATAGTACATCCTCTTTGTCGTCCTTTCTCACCATGTCATCCTCAGTTTTGAAATCTCTAGTTCTGCTTCTGAGCCCATTCTGTGTAAATCTGTGTCTTTGCAGAGTGAGGAAGTTATTATTTTTCCAGATCACTTACACTGTGTACAGATGCTCCCTTTCTTTGTAGGTCCTTGATCTCCAGCTGCACTGCAATACAAATGTACTTTGATACATGAATTTCTCTCTGCTTTAGCTAGCAAATCAGTTAATGCAGGTTGACTGTAGCTGGAGCTGTGTTGCCCGTTTGTTACAAGCTTTCAGTGTCATACCCCCTATAAATGTTTTTGCATTGAAAGGCTCTTCCTGAAAATCACTAGTTGTAACTGTTAACCAGTTGCATGCTCATGTTCAAACAGAGGTGACAAGCAGCATCTTCCCCTTTGCCACAGATGCTCTGTCACTATGCTGGCTCATATTCCAATGGCCTTGTGTTGCTTCATAGATAATAATGCAGACCAAATTGTATTTGTATCCTTTTCTCAAATGAAAAGTAAAACTTTAAGGAGTCCTGGAGTGTCTGACCTTTTTGTTACAAATACTTAAAGGGACACCAGTAATCTGTGTGTGAGATGACAAACTGAAAGGGAATTATTTTGCGTGGCTTCTCCTCTGGCTTTTGTTCTGTATGCTTCACCGCGTTTTGGACACAGTCGTTTTCATTGATTGGTGAGCCGAACACATCCTTTCACATGCTGTGCAAGATGTTTTGGGGTGCAAATACACTGATTAATCAAGGAAACTGAAAAGCGAGACGAATATTGCAAGCACTAAAAAGAAAAGTCAAAATACAAGGGGTATATGTAGTTGTTTGGGTTTTGTTTCCTATTGGAAGAGCAGTGGTGGAGCTTGCCAGTGCATTAAATTAGTAGGTGGTAACTCGTATGGTGTATGTCATGGTTTGTTCTATAATCACTTTATATTATGTCAAAGCTTGCCATTAGCTGACCTGCAACCTCTTCAGGGATTGAACAGTTATTTCCCTCCTGTACTAATGTCATTTGTAGTTTCTTTAAAGCTTGCCTATTTCAAAATCGCTTTAATTTTGATTCATCTGGGGATTAGATCCACTGTGAAGTAATAATAATTTGAAGAATTATTGTTGCTTTCAAGGACTTATAAACTGGTTTTCCTCAGCTGAATTCTTGGATTTAAGTGTGAGAAATTGTATAGTGTTGCCTAACACTTTTGTATTCACAGCTTGCACAGATTTATTTCAAGTGCTAGCATTTTTGTAACTTTCGGGAATAGAGACTGCGACATTTTCAGATAAATCTGTAATATAAAAAACTGAAAGCTGAGCACTTCCAGTTTGCATGCTATAAACTAATTAATTGTACAACGAGTGGTTATGTTCCTTAGTCAATGTTAGTGGGCTTCTCTCAGGGTTTGCTGCAGGGAAGCTGAGCAAATGAAAAAAGGCAGTAGGACAGTGAGCTGTTGTAGTTTTGCAATGGAAGTGTAACTGAGGTTCGTCCTATCTCCTAGCTGGTAGAGAAGAATTCTGTAAATGCTTCTAATTTATCATTGTGGATGGAAGTAAATTAATTTTATGACTAATTTATCACTGTGGATGCAAGTAAAAAATTTTTTAAGTTGTAGTATCACAGGTTTGCTGTGAATTCTTTTGCTTTCCCTTTTTAGTAATGTTTCTAGTTTGCAGCTAGTTTTTTTGGGGGTATGCTTTTTTAACATCTAACTTAAAAAATTATTGCATTTTCCACTCCAGACAATTTAGAGGGCTGTTATTGCTAAACTTTCCTGTACTTTAATTGTTTATTGCCTTGTTTTAAATTTACATTGCTGAATTTTGATGGTACAAGTGCCGCCTTACCAGAACTGTTAGTGACTGTTGGAAAAGCACAATGCAGCACATGCAGTTGTGTTCACACAAAGCGAAGAATAAACCTCTGTCTGTGAGTGTTCATTGATTTCAATAGGCTTTTCAGTAGCTCTGCATATTACAATTCTTAGCACCTAGAATACATTCATATTCATTACGGCAGTACAGTTCAGCCCCTGCTTGTGACTTGATTCCGCGCCCCCCCATCCCCTCTTCTACCAGAGCATGAAGTAGAGTTATTTTTCTAGTACTAGTAATGTGTTCTAGAAGATGTTACAGCTCTTTTCTCAGAATGATTGAAAACGCATCTTTCAGCTTCTTCCATCTTGTAAGAAACATGTTAAATACTAGAAATACTTAAAGCTTTTTGGAATCTTTCATGATGACCCTTGTGGCTGTTGAGACTGTGAGGTGCTGGGCATGTATGGCATGCAATCGTTTGTATGAACAATTAGTGGAAGAACTAATTGGTATGTAGTAGTGCCATCTTTTAAAAATACGAATACTTGCTTCTTTGTTTGAATGTACGAAGGATGGGGGGGACTGGTTCTTTGGATGCTAGATATCTGTTTAAAATGCTTTTTTGTTTGCTTGTAACTTGGCTTTATTATTTGAACGCTCGTTTAAACCAAATACTTTTCAGTAGTCTGCCCATATTTTATTGTAAGAAATTGTAGTTATCTGTCTCTTGAGTTTAGACTTACTGATGTAATAAGTGTGTTTTTCACTTATGCACATAAACAAAAATAGTCTACTTGAAAATAATATTATAAGAGGGTAGCAAATGATTCCTGTTCCATTCACTCACAGCAAAATCTATAATTGGGTATGATGTTCTTTGCCCTTATCTCTAACATACAATTAACATCCCTATGAAATGAAACAGGCTCCTCTTTCTTTAAAAAAAAAACAACAAAAAAAACATTTGACAGTGTGAATTAATTGGGCCCATATGTTTATTTGAAAGACTTCATGTTTAAGATATCTGATATCCCAATAATGAGAAGTTCAGATAGCTATTTAGTTTGAGCATTTTATTAATTCATTTAATGTTAATATATGACATATTACCTTTGTAGATGAACCAACTAGTCCTAGTATTGACCATGATATTGCACACATTCCTGCTTCTGCTGTTATTTCTGCATCTGCTTCTCAAGCACCAGCTATAACAACTGTTCCTCCCAGTCCCACATCTCCAATCCCTTTAATTCGGCGGCAGCTTTCACATGATCATGGTGAGTGTTGGTTTAATTTTTTTTTCATGCAACTTTTTCCTTTTGCGCTCTGGAGAACAGGAGTGAAAATTGTAAACTCTTCATTGCTTAAAATAAATGGTAAAAATGTGATTCAGGTTCCTACCTGCTCAAAAATTTCTATTTATTTGTAGAATCTATCCGGCCTAGTGTCCTGGATAGCCAGCCTGCCGCAAAAACTGAGAGATCAAAGTCATATGATGAAGGACTGGATGACTACAGAGAAGAGGGAAAATCGTGAGTTCAGGAAAAATATCAGTTAATTTGGAGATCTGTTTTTTAAAGTATATAAAATCTCATTTTAACATTTGTTTTTCTCCCAACAGATCCATTAAGCATGTATCTAGTTTAAAGGGGATTAAGGTAGGTAAATATGTATATAACAACTCCTAAATACTACACATATTACTGCAACAATTTGTATGAATTACACAACTCCATTATACAAAGTAATGTGTTAAACACAGACATGAACTTTATTGGAATTGCTACTCATCAAATTGTTCATGCTGTATGCAGCGCATAGGTAAACATGGTCTCTGTTTTTTTTCTAGGCTCACCCACATAGTCCTTGATTTTCATTTTCCTCAGCCTCTGTAAACAAAGCATATCTATGGGGTGCTTTTGTAAAAACTTAGTAATGAGAGTCTAAGACTCCTGCAGTTTCTCAAAGTATTCTTGTGATGTGTAAGGTCACTATTGTTGTATGTAAACTTCAGAAATTATATTTTCCCAGGAGGATATTCCTAGGGGCATCTTTAAAGTGAGAAATATCTTGAATGTAGGGATTGTAAAGAAATGTGTTTAGAAATACATTGTGGTGTTCTTTCTGTGATGTTTTCTTTAGGTTGCAGACAGCCAGAAATCTTCAGAAGGCTCTGGTTCCCGAAAAGATTCTTCTTCAGAGGTCTTTGGCGATGCGTCCAAGGAAGGATGGCTCCATTTTCGTCAGCTTGTTACAGACAAAGGAAAGGTAGCTGTCATTTTTTTGTTTTTTAACCTAGCACAAATATTACACTGGTGAAAAACTAAGATAAGAAACTGGAAGCCTTCCTGTTTTGCTTTTTTAATTAATTTTTGGGGGGTACGAGCATCAGTAAGGCTGGCAAAATTTTAGACCTGTTAGAATATTGACTTTCGTGAATTCCTCAGCTTCTTTTACAGACTGCTTTCTAAACTGTCTTAATTTTACATTTCAAAGCATCTGTGAAGTAAATTCATTTCTAATGACTAAGTTGTAAGAATCAGTCCCTTGATAATTGTAGTTTGTGACCTTTTTTCCTTTTTGCTAATAATGAAAAAAGCTGTAATTTTTGTGAATGTTGTGGAGTTAAGTTCAAATTATCCTTCTGCACAAGTATAGGCCAACACTTAAGGAAAATTGGGAGTCTGGAATTGCAGTGGTGTGTAAATGTGAGTCTGTCTTGCATGAAGTTTAAAAAGCATGGGCAATATTTTTTGCTATATTTGTGTTAATGCCCCTGTGAAATTCTAGTCACGTTCTGTTTCTTGCTGGTGTCATATGTGAACACACACTTAATGGGCTGTCAGGGAGGGCAGGCTATTGAGCAATTCATTCCTCTAATGGAGAGCAATTATTGAATCCCACTTTTGTGTAGTCTTTCCACAGGTCATTCTTAAGAATGGTATAGGTAGGTGGTTAGTCTTTCTGTTTAAAACTTCTGGAGGTAGTTTTTTGTAATCCAGAAACATTCATTGTAACGCATAGCAAACTAACATATCGATTGGCGTTTTTCAGCGAGTTGGTGGGAGCATTCGGCCATGGAAGCAATTGTATGTTGTTCTTCGAGGTCATTCACTTTATTTATACAAGGATAAAAAGGAACAAGTGACCCTGTCTGAAGAAGAACAACCTATAAGCATCAATGCTTGTTTGATAGACATCTCATACTGTGAAACCAAGAGGAAAAACGTATTTAGGCTCACCACATCAGACTGCGAGTATCTGTTTCAAGCTGAGGACAGAGATAATATGTTAGCATGGATTAAAGCAATACAAGACAACAGCAACTTAAATGATGAGGTAATCGTGTAATATGTAACACAGAAGCCATAGTTCTTGTCTTTGAATTAAAAATTGTATTTTCTTTTAATTAATACTTCTTCAAAAGAAATCATTTGCAATTAAACAATAGACCAAAATGTGTACAGGAACATGCAAGAAAATGAGGTGAAAGGCAAGGTAACTGAGTAAATAAATTGACTTTAAAAAAACCTGACATAGGCAGAGAGTAGACTTTTGAAATAGATGAATTAATATTATTGCTGATTTGACTAAAGATACACTTTAGGGATTTCTGACACATGAGTTTAGTATAATCTTTTTTTAAAGATAATTGCAGGATTAGAACCAGTGTGTTCTGTTTTCAGACTTGCATTGCAAAGTGGTGTGTGCAGTGGTACAGTGTGGGTTTCTCAGTAGTTAAAAAGTGAAACTTTGAAGGATGACTGTTTCTCTGATTAAATGTTGATGTTTCTATGAATTAAAAAGGTAATGCTAATTGCAAAAGGCAAACATATACTATTGTACATAACATATCAATATCTGTCCCAATATTGTCCTCTGCATTTTCATTTCAATGATGAGCAACTGAGGAATATTTTTGTCTGTGGTCATGTACATCTGCTCAGATTTGAAATAATTACCCAAAGGAAAATGGATTAATAAACATTATTAGATGGATAAAAGCACATTTGAATTCATGGCTGTTTTACATATATGTGTAGCAGTTATTAGTTATATAAGTACTGTGTGCACATAAGATTGGATTTTTCATAGTAGGGTGTGTTGACTTGCGTGTGTTCTATCTAAACTTACTTTCAGTTTAACAGGATTTGAGATTGTATTGCTTTGAAACAAAGTCTAAATAGCAGCATTTAGTTTGTAATTACTCACTTTAGTGTTCCACATGGTTTTTAAATGTTCTGTCCTTATTGTTCTCAAGGACTGCCTGTTAGATTTTTATATTTTTTTTAGTTGTACTGAAATGTTAATTTTTCATATGCAGTATGTTGACAGGAAGAGTTATTCGTATTCTGAAAGTAAAAAATATTTGTTGTATTTTATAAGATTGTAAAGTAGATCTCAATTTGTTTTATAGGATACTGGTGTCACTAGTAGAGATCTAATTAGTCGAAGGATTAAAGAATACAGTACAATGATGAGGTATGTGAATTATATGCTGCCCGTAGTTTTTGTAGACTTCTTATCTAGCTTCTTTTTACTGAAGTAATGCATCTTATTTCAGTTCTTCAAGCAGCAAAACAGAGCCATCTCCTAAAACACCTCGCCAGAGTCTAAGTATCAGACAGACTCTGCTTGGAACTAAAGCAGAACAGCGGACCCAGAGTCCACATTCTCCTAAGGATGAGTCTGAAAGGAAGCTTCTCAGTAAAGGTCTGTATGTGACTGTCTGAGCAGTCACTTTTGATCAACCACTTTCACACAATGCAGTCTTGAATTTAAGCTCTGAGTGAATTCTGTTTTATGTTACTGACAAATGTCCATTTGCTCCTGCTATGGTACAGATTATGTAACTAAATTGCAGATGTTAAGTAAATTTCAAATCTGCTGAAAGAATATTTCCAGAAATACTTGAATAAGAAGGAAGTACTATTGTATTAGGCAACTTGCAGTACAGGATAAATGGGAATTGTAATTTGCTACATGAATTGTATAGGAGAGGTAAAGAGAACAACTGAACTTTTTAAGTGTTTGAGTCCTGTTTGGAATGATTTGGGAATGACTAACATCTGGTAATTTTTGAAAGAGTGAGTAGGTCTCCACAAGTGTGAGCATAGCTGTATAGTTGCATAGGTATTTTGTGCAGCACTGTGATTCAGTAGAGACTTAATCTTACTTTACTAAATGTAGATTTTAATTTTTTTAAAATGTAATTTATGTACCTTTAGTCTTAGAATGATGAAATTCTACAGTACCATCTAGCTACTTGCTTTTCTAAATCAGGGGTGTGAGTATGTTCAAATGTATCTTTTTGAATCATAGAAGAGTAAAAGAAGGTATGTTTAAGACAGACTAATGTTTAGTGAGTTGTTGCAGGAAGCTGGGCCAGTAAAAGAGGTAAAAATGCAGTGTCACTTAATCTTTGCAATCTGTTACCTGTATTCACAGTAGGTTTTGTGACTTAAATGTTCTTATTTTTCTTCTTTATTTCCTTGTTTGCGTTATACGAACAACAAAAAGATGAGACAAGCCCACCAAAAGACAAGGGAACGTGGAGAAAAGGCATTCCAAGCATTATGAGGAAGACATTTGAAAAGAAGCCATCTGCTGTAGGAACATTTGGTGTTAGACTAGATGACTGCCCCCCAGCTCATACCAACAAAGTATGGAAGAAGTTTTTCTTTCCATTGTGATTTTAAAATATTTTTTGTATGAATTACTTTAAAATGTATATATAACTTTTCTTTTTCTTCAGTATATTCCACTGATTGTTGATATATGCTGCAAACTGGTTGAAGAAAGAGGTCTTGAGTACACAGGTATTTACAGAGTTCCTGGAAATAATGCTGCCATCTCAAGTATGCAAGAAGAGCTCAACAAAGGAATGACTGACATTGATGTTCATGATGATGTAAGTCTTCAATCGCACTATTTCCAGGCTGAACTCCCAAAAACTTCTGGTTGTGTTGTGATTATAGAAATATAAAGCATGTCTGTCCTTTTCTTCTAAATGTGTAGAAATGGCGAGACTTGAATGTGATAAGCAGTTTGCTGAAATCCTTCTTCAGAAAGCTCCCAGAACCCCTTTTTACCAATGGTAAGTTGTTTATATTATGATTTTGTCTTTAGGAATTACTGTTGAACAGCTATCTTACAACTTTCAGACTATTTGAGAGAAAATCCAGTGGAATCATCCTAACTCTGGAATAAATGCCCTCTTTCTTCCTTAAAGAGCAGGGGAATGAGAACTGTAAATAGAATTTCTCTGATGGTGAAGGAATTATGAATTTGAAAAAACAACTGGGTAAAATTTGCAATTTTACTGTTGCAATATTCTATGAAAGCTGGTTGGGTTTTTTTCCCCACTGCCACCTTACTATATTATATACAATATAATGGGCTAATTAATGACTTCCAAAGGTCATTCAAATATGTGCTAGCTGTATTCATGGGGGGGGGCAGGGGGGTGTGTGTGTATATATATATATAAACCCTCATATATCTATATATATATATATGATTAATTTCTGCTTTTTTTAACAGACAAATATGCAGATTTTATAGATGCCAATAGAAAAGAAGATCCTGTTGAGCGTCTTAAAACACTGAAGAGACTGGTAAGCTGAAATCAGGTGTGTTGTAGGGGCACTACAAAATCAGTGTTAGATATTTAATGTTCTGAATAGTGATTGTTTGTTTCAGATTCATGATTTACCTGAACATCATTATGAGACTCTCAAGTTTCTTTCTGCACACCTGAAGACAGTAGCAGAGAACTCGGAAAAGAACAAGGTACCGGAAACAAAAGCTTAATGTATTTTGGTTTGTTTCATTCATTGAGTACAGTTTTTGTGCAGGATTATTTCTATTAAGGTGATAATTTGTTATAGATAAAATTAAGGTCTTTGCTATGTTGAGAAGATTTTGCATTAGACTAAGGACTCCTGCAAAATATGCACCTGTTTAGTGTGAATTAAATTTGTTCAAACTGGTATCAATTCTTGGGGGAATAACTACCTACATCCTAAATTTATCCCAAGTCTGTAAACTTCATATAATCCCATCTAGACACCAATAAGAGTGTGCCTGGGCAGGGCACAGGTGAATGCCTGTGACCTGCGTGAAACTATTGACAGAGGCTGTCACACGAGCTTTGTGTGAAGCCTGGCTTCCTGGACACTTGAGTAATTTTTAAGACGAGGGCTTGCTGTAATTACTTGAATGTTTGATGACCCCGTAGGTGCTGGTTTGGCTGGTTTTAAGAAAGAAAATTCATGATGTAAAGGGTGGTAGTTCACCACTACAGTGTCTTAGTCCACCACTAAGAATAGCTTTTTGTCATTTTCATGGGGTGGGGAAGAGTTATTTTTTGTTAACTGCTTCTGTGCACGCTATAATCCTACAGTAAATGCAATAATAGTATCCCCTTTTTTTAGCTCTCAGGGAGGGGTAGCTGAATGCAAAGCTGTGCACAATATGGGTGTGCTTATGGATGCTTACTTCAGGGCAGGTAACATGGTGGCTTGTTACTTAGCTACTAATGTGCAGGGTACAGGAAAAAAATTGATGAGATTGATGCTATATAGAGGAACCTATGGCCAATATTAAATCATTTAAAAGATCAGAAAACACTTCAGTTCAAATGAATATGGTTAGGTTCCAACATCAGTTCTGCAGATAATACCTTCTAGTTAAATGTGAAAGAAAAATGTATGTGTGTGTGTGTGTGTATATATTAAAAAAATTTAACAAATTATAACTTTTAGTGGAATTATAGCTGACATTATAAGGAAATGATAGTAAATGTCATTTTAAGTGCAGTGCCTAAAGCAAAGCTTCATTTATCATTTTATGGTTTTGGTGTGCTGTGTAAATGTTGTTTAAATAATGCTAATATTACAGAATATATAAGGCTAGATGAGTGAGGTGACAATATAATTGTATGACTTGTCAAAGGCCACAATTCAAGTCAAAGTGAGCATTAGGGACTTGTGTCATGTTTGCAACTTCCTTCTGGTAAGCACAAGGACCTTGCCTCCTATATATTATTGGTCTATTCTATGTCACAACAGCAAACTGTAAGTCAGAGAAGTAAGCAGAAATAGAAGGTAAGCATTCTGCTGCTGCTTTCTTGGAATTATTTGTCAGAGATGTAACATTAAAAGTAAATTATGTGGATGATTAATGTTGTGACGTGATCACATAACTCTGAGTCTGTCTCATGAATAGATGTGTTGGGTCTATGACATTGGTTGCTGCCGCCTCCTCCAAAGTAGATGCAAATTGAATGAGCTCTTTGTCAGTAGACATAATACAGTATTTGATTACCAGCTTAATTTTTTCGTGTGTTGTGTAAACATTTTCAGAAAAAAATCCAGGGAACTACTAATGCCTTTTTATTTAAAAAAAAACAAACAAACAAACAAACAAAAAACCCCCCAAAAACCCAAACCACCACAATTCTTAAAACATCAGTGTTTCTAAACAAAACAAATAGTCTTTCAGGGGGATTTTTTTTTTTCTGCACATAAATTGTAAAGAATATATCCGAGTTCTTGAGTTTTCTGTGCTTGTTTACTTGCAGTGGGTTAAGGAAGGTTGAATACTGAATTGCTGAAGTGTTGGCTGCATTTATTGCAGCTGCATATAAGAGAGTTTTAGTATAGTGTAACATCCTACCTGAGTCAGTAACGTGTCTTTAAAAACCTTTTCTTTGTCTTTATTTAAAGTGGTTCTCAGATATATTAATAGTGTTTTATTAATGTACTTAGCCCATATTATTGTATTTTCTCATTATAAATGCATGATGTAGAAATATTTCATTTCTTAGATGGAGCCAAGAAACCTGGCAATAGTATTTGGTCCAACACTCGTGAGGACATCTGATGATAACATGACACACATGGTTACGCATATGCCAGACCAATATAAAATTGTAGAAACACTCATCCAAAAAGTAAGTGGATGCATTTCATTATTTAAAAAATAAGATCATACGCAGATCGACCAGCTTTTCTCTTATTGGGCCAGTTTGGGTCTGGTATTTATCCTTTGAACTCCAGGATATCATTTTTAGTAACGTCCATGTTTGATTGTTCCACATTTGGGTTTTGTGTTTCCTGTGGGGTTTTCACCTTTTTTATTTTAAATTGTAGCATGACTGGTTTTTCACAGAAGATGATGCTGAAGAACCTCTTGTAAGTATTGTGTCATAAATATTTGTGTTCTTGTTATCTTAGTTTAGAATCTGCTTCTGCTGCCTCTAGAATGTCTATATATTTCTTATTACATCACTGTATGGTTTGCTCTTCAGAAGCACCTTTTTAGCTCTCCAGTCCTTGCAGTAATGATTTTTTTTTTTTTAAAAAAGCAAGCCATGCATTTGTTTTAAAAGCATAAAGCAAAATGGGAAAATAAGAACACATGAGGAAAGCGTGTCCTCAGGTGAATAATGCAATTTTCTAAATGCTGTTGAATCATAATGAACTATTTGTGAAACGATGATGAAGACATCTTTGTTTATTAACTATAGACAACAGTTCAGGAGGAAAACACTGTAGAATCTCAGCCAGTGCCAAACATAGATCATTTACTCACCAACATTGGAAGAACGGGAGTATCTCCTGGAGACGTATCAGGTAACTCTTGCCTGGACAGTGTTGGTCCATAGGCTAGAATAACCTACTCTGTTAACTCACTGTAATTCTCTCTTCCTCTTTTTCTTTTACTAATAAACTGTTTTTCTCTCTTCCAAAAGATCATTAACACTTCTTAAAGACTTGAATTGTTGATAATCATGCATGATATAATTTGGAAAACTTTGTTGTCTAACAGGAATATAATCATTAAAAGATGAGGCTTGCACATACTATTTTATTTATTCACAGTAACCCATGTAATCATCATCGTGAGGTGAAGCAGATATGCTGCTGCAAAGTGGTTTGTTGTGATGGCAGACAGACTGATCTTTCGTGGTGTTGTAATATTGCTCCTTCCCAACGTTAGGAATACAAAAAATTGAGTTATGTTTTCTTGTTAAGTGATGGACACTTTAATAAGTATGTTGCAGTATGTCTATACTAAAGCTGATTTCCTTCTGTTTATAAATGCCATCCTCTTTTGTGGCTAAGGACAAGCATTGCAGGCTCTTTTTTGGTGACTTTTCCCCCCCCCCTTCCTTCACTATGCTATTGCACTAACCCAGCATGTTGTATCCCACAAATGTTATCCCTTCGTCTCTAGCTTTTGTTTCAGTTTTCAAAGGGTTGTTCAGCACTTACTGAAACAGTCAATTTATACTGATGTTGTAACAGGCGAAGTGGGAGGAGTCTATCACACGGTGATGTCATTAGTGGATTCTGTGATGTCACTGATGGACAGCTGGAACTGTAGGAAGAAGGAGGACTGTTGCCCACACTGTAGCTGCCTTGTCTGCAGAAACCCCCGTTTCTTGTAAATGGAAAAAAAAAAAAAAAACAGTTGATCTGTGCTGTAAATTTTCTTTTAAGAGTATTTTAAACAGATCAATGCTACTTTTTAAAAGTTTTTCTGCTGTTTCTTGTTATCTCTGAAGCAGACCCTGAGGAGAAATAGCATGGTATGGTCTACCAGTCTTTCTAGTCATAAAGCATTAGCCATGTGTCAAAAAGGGGTGTGGCAGGGGGCTCAGCCCTTTCTTCGTAGGGAGAAAGTCCCTAAAGCTGGAACACATCCAAGTTCATATTTTTTAGCCATTGTGCTAGCCCCTTCCTACCCCCTTTATAATTGTATAATCTTGGGTTTTGCGAGACAGTAAAACTATGGTGTCCATCTTTCATTTCATAATAGCGCTTGTTATAGAAAAGTACAAAACTGGTAGCTGCTGAAATCTAGCCAATTTAAAAATAAAATTTTACCTATCCGTAGTCAGAGGTGGAGAGAGATGTACAATTGGGGTTTTACTACAAAATATGACTTAATTCCTTTAAAAACTCACAAAAAGAATATGACTACATGAACCATGATTTGTACCTAGGGCAGCCAACAGTACTAAGACATTCAATTTTGCTTTGTGTATGCTGAATCTCAGGAGAGTACATGTACGATCCTGAAACGGTGTCTCAGCTGCGGTTTTGCAGGGGCTGTATACTTAAAACATCAAATAAACATTAGTATTTTTGTTTTTTATTTAGAAGAACAGGGCTCCTTTGCCATTCCTATCATTGAGCTGGTTCTGCCTACAATTCACAGCATCCTTTCATGGCGGTGGCTTTCTGTGGTGCAGCTTGCATCTTTGTGAGCTCTGACTATTCACTCTGTTCTGGTTTTTATTTGCTTCACATTTTGTTCTGTGCTTGTCTTTTTCCATAAGTCCAGCATTGTCTGTAGCAACAACAAAAAAATTGCACAGAACTGAGCAGAATTGTTTGTTTTTTTTTAATTTTTCCACAGATTCAGCTACTAGTGACTCAGCAAAATCTAAGGTAAATCATTTTGTGAAATGATGTCGTTACAAGCTTCTGAAAACTGTTAGATATTTGCTTGCTTTATTAAATCACTTATATGCAGATGTACTATAGAGCTTACCTAGAATTTTTTGAGTAAGTGGTAATACTGTTTTCTCATCAAATAATTTTGAAGTGTTAAATTGGAAAAGTATCACTTGTTTGCAGTTAACTGCATCTGCCAAAGCAGTTGGCTGCACACATAAACAGCTTTGTTCCAAACTCTTGCAATTGTGAGCACTTACTTCCTTTCTGCATCTCATTTAGTAGAGGTAAATGTATACAGTATGTTCCCTGTCATTGTTGGTGTACTACTTACTCCAAGACATTATTTGTATTTCCCTATTTCACTGAGAAAAGTATACGTAGAATTTAGCCTTTTCTTCCTCAGAAGGTAATAGCTGCTTCTGTTACAGGAAGCCAAAGGTTGTGCTTAAAGGTGGTATGCAAAATTCCCTAGGAAGTATTGCTGTGCTTGGGAGGATAGCCTAGTAGATGGGGGAGAATAAGACTGGAACATGGGCAATAGTTCAGTCCTCAGTTTAATGACAGAGTTCTCATCTGACTCACGGACAAATCTTTCAGTCTCTTAAGCTGTTGTTGTTCAATAGTTGCTAGCACTGGATGTCTGTAGCCCTGGGTGATAAGGCAACAGGCAGCTGATCTCAGTCAGCTGTGAGTGCATGATACAGCTTTATTCTGGCATGCATTCTAGGTGTATCACTGATGCCCCCCTTTGAGGTGACAACAGGACTTAATGCATCCTTCTAGTTCATTGTTTTGATGGCAGCCCAGATGCTTGGTAGCTCAGCCACTGCCTCAAAAAAGCCCAACTTCCAGGACACCAAGTCACGCTGCCTGTGGCGGGACGCTGCACTGTTTGCAGGTTGCCTCTCGCTGAGCACCGCCTGCAAGCAGCACAGAGCAACAGCATCGGTCAGAGCACAGTCACGGGCCTGAGAGCAGCAGTGCAGGTGCATGCAGATTGCCTGGGCCGGGAGCCTGCTCACTGCTCAGCCAGTTGTGCTTGCAGCCAAACACGTTCCAAGTGGAGCTCCAGCTGGCTGCATTGCTTGATATCCTTCTTAGTGAGAAGGACATGTACCTGTTCCCAACCCATGGAAAAAAAGTGTGCAGAGCTCACCTATCCTTTATGGGGACAGTAGCTAATGCAAGAGTACCATTTGAGTAGTGAGAAGAATTACTGTGGTCACTTGGAAAATGGTAGACCCCAGCCCCCAGTCAGTTTTGGATTGGCACTTGCCTGCTGGCACAGCGATTCAGAGGTGTCACCTGCCGTCCAGGTTCTTTGTCTGCGCTGCCTGTAAGCAGTCATTGTACAGTATGCCAGGCAGTCACTGTAGGGTAGTCATTGTGCAGGCTACTTAGATGCTTTTTTCCCTGGGGGCTCTCAGCAAAACTTAATGCGTGTCTTCTGTCCACCCTGTCCTGATAGCTGAGCTCTGCATCAAGAGTATGGGATATTCTCTGTCATGGAGCAGGAGGTTCTGGATAACCAGGAATATTTTTGTGACTGTTGGTTGAGTAGAAGCTTCTCCCAACAATTCCCTGTCCATATTCTTGTCAACAAATTAGTGCACCGTTGCTGAGGCTGTCATGGTCAATATAGCCACTGTATTATTGTATGGCTCTTTGACCTTGGCTTGTGAAGTCCTAGAATCAGAGAATAGTTTGGGTTGGAAGGGACCTTAAAGATCATCTAGTTCCACCCCCTGCCGTGGGCAGGGACACCTTCCACTAGACCAGGTTGCTCAAAGCCCCATCCAGCCTGGCCTTGAACACTTCCAAGGATGTCATATAGTGGTAGTTTCCACCATTGCCAGCACCTCTTTCATTTCTGAGGATATAGTGAATAGGAATGAAATCTGCACCAAGAAAAAGTTGTTTGAGCAAAATATTAAATGCGCTGTATCTGTTCAGTGCTTTGCTTTGTATGGTCAGTGCATTTACGCTACAGTAGTAGACATCCTGTGACAGTTCGCTG
This sequence comes from Aquila chrysaetos chrysaetos, assembly GCF_900496995.4. NCBI lineage: Eukaryota > Metazoa > Chordata > Aves > Accipitriformes > Accipitridae > Aquila > Aquila chrysaetos. The sequence goes on along the minus strand of NC_044006.1, from coordinate 59,749,870 downwards.
TCAAATGGGAGCTGTGATTCTGTGCTTAGGGAGCAGAGAAGTACCTTGTTGGACAACAGCTGAGTAGTTAGATGATGACTAGCATGCATTAGCTTTCTCATTTTTGTCTTTAAGCTTATTCTGTTAACTAGTTATCTGGAATTACTAGGTGGTCCTTTCAGTAATGATGCCCCAGATTTTTTGTTAAAACTGTTAGCATGAGGATACCTCTTCCCCCCACTTTCTCTCTCCCTCTCTGTAGTGCTGCATAGTAACAAGTGACTGGGGTTTCAAAGACTTTGGGTGTAGCCCATCACTGCTGGTCTGTCTTCCTTCCCTCAGGTCAGAGAGTGGGCTAGATATCTGAACATAGACTTAGGTTCAGATAGCTGACACCTAAGCTGCTCTTGTTGAGCTCTAGACAGATGTCAAATTTCAGTCCCACTATGTTAAAGGCCTCTGATGGGAGCAACTGCCCTTTCCAGTAGATGCCATTGCTGTATTCTTGTAAATGTCTGCAGTGTGCTGGTCAGCAGTTAAAGACGGGGTGGTACCTGCCCTGACCCTCCCACTTCTTTTAAAGGTAGCAGTGGGGCAGTAAGTGGGAAAGGTACATAGCTTTGAAGTGGCCAGGTGGCGATATCAGTGTAGTGAAAATAGTTTTAAATGAATTTTAAAAAATGGAATAATTGGGCTTGTCCCTTTATCGCTTCTCTGCAATTCTAAAGGTGGATGCCTCAGAAATCAGGAAGAAGTTTATTTCTGTTAATTTCCTATACTTATGCCTAAACTAGAGTTTTGCATAGCTTTCATTTTATTGGAAGTAATAAACTGATACAATTTAAAAACTCAGCCTGAAAGGTGAAAGATCAACTGAATAATAGTTTGAGAAATTGGCCTTTTCACATAGGTAAGACCTGGAAAGGAGGGATTGAAACCACACTCTTGGGACCTCATCTGTGAAGCAGTTTGTTGCAAACCAGTCTTGAAAAGGTTGTCTTGCTTTAATGGAACCTGCTTTATTAGTCAATCAAAAACTAAATAGCTGTATATACAAACTAGTCTTTGTTAAGTTGAAGGGATTCAGATAAAAAGTGGAATTCTCAGGATGAAAACTGACTTCTTGGGCAATGTCACGTAGGCTACAGAAAGAGCATGGAAATATTTCCTGAATAAAGACAGACTTTCTGCTGTGAAGCTCAGGATGTGTTTTTTAAAAAGTCTCAGGCTAAAGAATGTTTCTCTGTGATTTATAATTATGCCTTCTCCCTTTTTTTTTATCAGGGTTCTTGGGGTTCTGGAAAGGATCAGTATAGCAAGGAACTGCTTGTGTCCTCCATTTTTGCAGCAGCTAGTCGCAAGCGGAAAAAAACAAAAGAGAAACCACAACCAAGCAGCTCAGAGGATGAGTTGGATAATGTGTTTTTCAAGAAGGAGCTTGCAGAACAATCTCGTGGTGACACAACAAAAGAGGACATAGCTAAAGGGGAGTATGAAAGAGAGAGAGAGATAGGGAGAAAACAGAGGATGTTTGTCCTGAAGGAAAAAGAGAACAGCAGTAAAAAAGATGTGAATGTTGTAAAGGATGAAAAGAAGTCATTAAAGAAAGAAAGTATCCCGTCAGAGGAACCTTCACTGCCTTACCATGAAAAATGTACAAAATCACCAAATCTCAGCTGTCTGCAAACCACGCAGAAGAATAACCCAAAAATGCCTATTTCACAATCATCTTCCCAGGTTGAGGAGACAGTGTCTGACTCCGGCACTATGCTAAGCACTTCCTCCCAGGCTTCCCAGCACAGATACTCATGCAAAAAAGTAGCCAGCCCTGAAATTAAACACAATGAGTTTTTAGCAGCTGATGTCAGTTCCATCACCTCAGATTATTCAACTACTTCATCTACTATATATTTAACTGGGTTAGATGCTAGTATGCTGAGCCCTGAGGTGCAGTCAGTGACAGAAAGCAAGGGAGAAGATGCTGATGATGAAAGAAGTGAATTGATCAGCGAAGGGCGTCCTATGGAGACAGACAGTGAAAGTGACTTCCCTGTCTTTGCCACCAGTGCTGCTGCTGAAAGGCTGCCCAAGGGCAAAGTTTCAGAAGTGGTAAAGACCAGTCGGAGGAACTCTGAAGAAAGCGAAGTAAGTTGTACTGAGGGAAGTTCAACACCAAAGTTAGAGAGTCGCAGACTTTTTAGCTCACACAAACTTATTGAATGTGATACACTGTCTAGGAGAAAGTCTGCACGGCACAAAACAGACAGTGAGGGTTCAGGGGATGCAAAGAGTGAGAAGGACTTGCCTACTGTGACCAAAATGTTCGACATGATGAAAAAAGGAAGATCCACAAGCAGTTTAGCTACATCAGCCAAAAGTGAGGGTGACAAACAAGAACCTACCTGGAGACTTAAAATTACAGATAGGTTAAAGCTGCGACTCAAATCATCTGCAGATGACATGTTTGGAGTTGGGAATCAAAAAGCTAACTCTGCAGAGACTGCAAAGAGAAAAAATATCAGGCGAAGGCATACACTTGGAGGACAGAGGGATTTCGCCGAAATAAGTGTCCTGAATGCTTGGAAAGCTCAAGAGCCAAGTCAAAGTAGAGAGAGAGAATCTGAGCTTTCAGCTGTGAATCGGTTGAAGCCAAAATGTCCAGCGCAGGACCTCTCGATCTCAGACTGGCTTGCACGAGAACGTTTACGCACTAGCACAACTGACCTTAATACGGGTGAAACTGGAAAGCCCAGACTTGAGAACACTAGCTTAGCAGATGTATCAAAGGTAGATCTGCCTTTATCTGCAGAGATGCAGGCAGATGAAGGCAGTTCTTCCAGCAGCTTGACTTTAATTAGTAGAACACCACCTTCGGGACCATTTCAGCCATCAGACCAGGTAAATGGTGAAAATTATCAGAATATGAACAAAACCAACTTCAGCCCAGCAGTTGATGCCCATCCTCATAAACTGTCTGGGACCCAAGTGGTTAGATCTCGATTCTACCAGTATCTTTGAAATGGGGAGATATGTCCACTACAGCAATTCATTAACTTACTGTTACACTTCTCAGTAACTGTGTGTATGTGTGTGTGTACATATATATATATTTTCCTGTACTGTTGTTGTTATGCAGCCTTCATTTGGGCTGGTTTCATCAATATGCTCTGTGGAACGTTTTCACAGTGCATTACCACAGCCAGAAGAACACTAAAGTTAAAGTATATATATATATTTTAAGAAAAAGTATATTTGATGGCTGCATACAAATGTTGAACAAAGCATCTGATGCAACATGCTGTGTAGTGTATACATGGTTTTCTGACTGAGAGTTGGCCTGGCATTAGTATGCAGAAAAATTGTTCTTTTGGTTTAGTCACTAACAAGTGCCTCATCATAAATTCATTTGGTTTGTTAGGGTGCCATATTGTTAAATTAGAGAAACTTATTACAAACAAATGAATACATTTTATTGTTAACGAGTTTCATTACATTTTACAAATGTTAACACAGGTGGCTACAGAGCTTCCATTCCTTAGGCATTCCAGTAAATATTGGAGTTTTATATTTCCAATTTTAATACAGATTTTGAGTTTTATGTGACTTGAATTTTTAATCTTTCTGTAAAATAAGTAACTTAAATGTACATATTACATGTGTATCTTTTCTTCAGATACCAGATTTGATATAAATGTTGTAACATAGGCGTGTAGATAGTGGATACTGGATGGAACTGGTTTCTTTTATCGAGAATATAATTCTGCATGAAGACCTAATGAATCCAAACCTGTATCATGCCTGTGTGCATACCTACTTAAACACTGGAAATAAAATTGTTTTGGTGACTCTTTGCATGACGTGGATTCATTTTAATGAATGGTTTTGAAATGTCACGTTTACAAGTTGCAATTGGCAGCTGCTCTGAGGATCGCAAAACCTGCAGTTGCTCCTGGATGAGGGGTGCTTCTCGTTAACATCTTTTATTTGTGGGATGAGACTGTGGAGGTTTGCATATGAGAGAGATTCGGTTGGTTAAATATTTTCATCTTGATATATAATCTGATTCTAAGGTATGTAGCAAGTTGGTTTGTTTAATGTGCTGGTTTTGTAGCGCTGAAAAAAACATGTCTGTAATCATCCCCATGTCATAAGCAGTAAATACCAGTATCTGCCACTCAAAACAATACTGTAGTACGGCTCTTCGACTTTTTATAGTTTTAACTATGGAGATGAGTTTCTAGCCTAAAACCCTTCTGTGTGTGAACTCTCTACCGGTTATATTTTTTTCTTCTCTTTTCTTGCACACCTACTTGAAAACAAAGCAGCTGTTCATCACTTTGGGTGTTCCCATGTCTTACAGTGTCAGTTGCTTGGCAGAGGATTAAACCTGTATCGATGACAAATAAGCAATGAACATCATGAGCATCGAAAAAATTTACTTTTATGCGTGTATCCTGTTACTGAGATGAGAAGGTATTACAGTAACTAGGAAGCGTAGGCTGACATGGTTTTAAGTAGACTTCGTTTCTTTCCAAAGTGACTGTAACAGTCCCATGCTTTGATCTGCTGTGGTTTTGATGCTTGTGAGGAATAATTATAAAAATTGGCTGTGAAGAAAAGCATTTGCTACAACAGTTGAGATCTGTGAAAGTTCTCACCACATAATTGTGTGCATCTAGTACCAGTTCACATAAAAACAAATCATGTTCTTGTGGTCTCCTTGCAAACTAAAACGTCTTTTCCCCCCAGAGCAACAGGAAGCTGATGCATTAGCAGTGTTTCTGTGTGCAGTGCGAGGAAGAATGGGTATGTTTTGTGAAACACAGAGTAGCTGATGATGATTTTTGTTTCAGTCCTAACAGCAAAGTGTATTTGAACAAGGGATTTCAAAATATGGTGTTGTGATGCCTCTGTAATGCTATTCATCAGCAAATACTCATTATCTTTTACTTGGAGGCATATTTTGTCCCATCATTAGTCTCGGGAGCTTGTTAGAGTGTGTGTGCTGAGCATCCACAGTAGGTCGCAGGGGTCTTCTCAATGAAGCAATATACTTGTGGAGGTACATAAGGGGTCCTGATCTGACAGCCATTTTGATGGATCAAGTTAATTTTCATTTCGTTGTCTTTATAGATAACTAATGATTTTAACTCCTGAATCTAGATGTATGGCTGCCAACTCTTATGCTTGAGAACATAGAACTTTTATTGTATTGACTGAAATAGAACACAAGATCTTTTGAAAAATTAGGAACTTAAACACAGAATGGGAATTGTAGTGGCTGACAATGCTACAGGTACAAATTTAAGGCTTCGGCAGCCTCTGTGGTATCATCTGCTGCTGCACTGACTGCATGGGAGCTGCAGAGCTGTTGCAGAAGGAGCGTGGACAGAAGTCGGGGATATCCGTGGGGGTGTAAGAAGAGGATTACTGCGGTTTGGACCACCACTGCCTTGCCTTTTCCATGGAAGTCGGGTCTTGGAGGAGATAACCTAGCAGGCAGAGTGGGAAGGAGGGAAGCTCTGGGGAAGCCCTTGACTTGAAGGGGAGATGCAGGGAGCAATGTCATGTGTATGAGGGAGAGGAGATTACTGAGCTCCAGCTGAAGAAAGTAGCATGTGGCAGTGTACCTGGGGCAGGGAAAGCATTGATGCTTTTTCTGGTCTTTGAAGACTGCCAAGATTTGGGGCCACCTTAAATTCCAGCCAGTGTGGCAACTGAGATCACAGACATTTTTAGGAGCCATTGCTGTGCCCTGATCTTAACAGCAGCTACTTCAGACCCTTACCTGTGGTGCTTTTTTCTTTTCTTTTTTTTCTTTGATTTGTTTTGTGTTTTTCCCTTCCTCCTCTGGAAGGGAACGGTGACAGTCTGACTGACACAGGAAGGGAAATGCGTGTGTGCAATAGCCTGCCCTGAGGTGAATACTCTTAGTGCCAGTATTTGCTCTGGATTCAGGAGGATGGGCAGCTCCATGGGGTTGCAGAGCAGCTGAGGTGGGCAGGGACCTCTGGGGATCACCTAGTCCTGCCCTGGCTCAGGTGTGGCCAGAGCAAGTAGCTCAGGGCTGGGGCTGGCTGGGTTTTGAATATTTCCAAGGATGGAGGCTCTACAACCTCCTTGGGCAACCTGTGCCAGTGTTTGATCACACAGTAAAAAGGGGTGCTTTTTTTATGTTTAAGCAGAATTTCTTAATGTTTCCATTTGTGCCCATTTTTTATTTTATACTCCTCATCATGAGGATTCAAGCTGGCTTGGAAAGTACTTTTGGTCGGAGGACTGCTTGGAGCTGTGTAGCTGCAAGTCATTAGGAACAGGTCTAAGCTGAGATCTGATGGCGAAATAGTGAAAGGATGAACTGTGGTGGTAGCAATAGTGTTTGGATTTTTTAAATGGTTCCAAACAGCAGTTCCTGTTTCAGTGAGGATCGGTGGTTTAGTTTGAAATCCATTTGCTGGGATCTGGTAGCTGGAAAGTGCTGTATGACTGCTTTTTAAGACTGTCAAAGGGCTTGTTAGGGTCCCCATTAGTATCGCTTACAACACTGATAACGTGGAATTAAGACATGGCCACAGTCCAGGGGGTTTCTTAACTTCTTTCGCGCTGCTTCAGAGCTGAAGGAAAATCCTTTGCTGAGCTGCACGTAAGGGTCTCTTCCTGTCTGCCGCATCTGAGGAGAACTTCTCTCCACTTTGCCCAGGCAGGATGAAAGAGTTTGAAATGTGGCCTCATCTGCTACAAAAAGCTGTGTTCTTGTTTTTAAAGCCAGGTCATTACACTGTTCTCATTTAGATAGTAATCCAGCAATTAATTGTGCCAGCCTGGGGAAAGAAGGGTGTAGGCTGATGTGTGGCTGGCAGGGGGAATGACTTAAAACAGACTTGCCACCGTTGAAGTGGTGCATGTACCTGTGGCTCACAGTCATGACACCATAAAAATCTGCCTTAATCATCTGTGAGTTTTTAAGCATGCAGAAGAGCTGCTTCTTAGTGGGGATCAGATGGATTTCGGCCCTGTACGTTTCTAGGCAGAAATGTCCTGCACACCCCTCCTCTTCCCTGCTCTATGCATCCTCTTCTGCTCTGCCTTCCCACCACCGTGGCCTGCCCATTGCAGGGGCTGGGTGCTGTCTTGCTTTGTTTTTGCTGCAGTCCACATAGGTATTGTCAGCTGGCACGCAGGGATGGCACTTGCTCTGCTGTGAAGTCCTGGGCTGGCTCGGACCACAACAGGCAGCAGGAAGGTCCTGCTCACCTTCCAACTCCTTCCACCTCGAAAGGGAGCGGTGAGCTGCTTCCCTACTGATGTTTCGGAGCAGTGAGGTCCCATCACATCTGAACCCACAGGACTGCTGCAAACTAAAGAAACACTATGGCTGCTCACAGAAGAGACTTGAGCTGCAAATGTAACTGCTAGCAGGTCTGGTACCCTGGGGATGTGGTGCCCTGCTGGGCTCTTCTTTGCTGAAGAGCCTCTGTTGCCTTTAAACTGCCCAGGAGCTGGTGAGAGGTTGATCTGGAGTTGCCTGTGCCGGAGCACCCTGGTGACAGCAGGGAGGATGGGCTCCTTTTCCCATGTCCCCTTTTTGAACGCAGGCTAGCTCTGGGGAAGAACGCAGCTGGCCTCTTGCTGGCTGGGGGCTGAGGGCTGCTCTGTTAGTGCCGAGCCCCGCGTTGCAGCAGTAGCTGCCCAGTGCTTCTTGTCCCTAGCTCAAGCTGCAGTCACCTCCACCAAAACCACTTCTTCATAACTGGTTTGCAGTGAGAAACTTGGCTTTTTAATCACTAGCCTGTGCCGTTTCCTTCTGTGCTCAAGGGATTTATTTAGAAACTTGCTGATTTTTCTAACTATCTGCCCAATGTTCAAAAGCATTCCTGGTGCTGAGCTACAGCCTGCACGCAGCCCTTCCCTGCCTGTGTTTGTGAAAGCCCGACAACTTCATTGCTGTGCAAGCAGGATGGGGAGGGAGGGAATAAACACCACCCGACTCCCGATGGTCCCAGCAGCGGTGCCGGTGCAGGGGGTTATGTGCTGTCCGAGCCTGTGGTTGGTTTCCTGGTGGGTGCAGCACCCCAGCACTGAGGGCGAGACGTGGAGGTGCACAAAAAGTGGTGGTTGCTGGAAGACGTGCGTGTCGCAGTGTAGCTGAGGCCATGAGTGGGTGTTGTGTTCGCTCCCTGATGGCGATTTCCACATTTGCCACCACAAGCAATAATTATCTGTCGAGTACAGTACTGCCTGACTGCCCACTGCATGCCCAGAGACTGCAGGGACCCTTGGTTATTTATACAACTACTGTCAGAGTCTAAATTTAAACAGATGGGGAGAATATGCTGCTGTAGCCCCTTGCCTGAAGAGGCTGTGAGAAGCAGCAGCTGGAGCAGTGCCAGCGCTGCAGCCACGGGTGCGTGCTGCGGGACTGCAGGGCAGAGGAGGGCCAGGGCCAAGGTCTGCTGTCATGGACCCTGCCTGGCTGCATGATGGTCATGGGGGACGGCTCTCATGTTGCAGAGGATCAGGTATTGGCAGGTTACTATTTTTCAATGTGTCGGATCCCTGGGGGATGTCAGACTAACAGTTTAGGAACAAAACCTAGTATGTCCGTCACATAGTTTGAACTTATATTTGGGCTGTGTATGGTAAAGGAGAAGCATGGTACCCAGCCTCCTGCTGCTCTTTGTATTTGCTGTCTGTTGTGTGGCCACATGGAATAGGCCTACCTGGTAACAAGATGCAGCATTTGCTCAGGCTTGTTCCCTTCCGAGCAAGGGAGTAACGTACCCAGCACTTGAGATGGTAGGAAACGCTCATGGGAGTGCATGGTCCAGGGTGTGCAGTGTGGCAGTTTTTGAGAGGTTCTTCCCTCCTCAATCAGCTGCTCCCAGCCCAGGCTTTGGACCCACCACTTTTCTGTATGGGCTGCAAAGGAACTGGCTTCACTCCAGTGGTTCAGTGTGAGCGCTCTGAACTGCGCCTTACGCTTCGCTTTGGCTTTGGAGCCACCCAGCTTTGTCCTGGGCTCGGCTCTCAGCCTGACGCTGGAGCTCCCTGTCCTGCGTGCCTTGGCTGCCATGCCAGCGGAGGGAATGGCACTCGGCGTGACCCTGCGGGAACTAGACTGTGTGTCATGTTCATGAGGTATTAAAGAATGTAAATGTTAACTCATTGCTCCCGCTGCAAGGGATGTGCAGTCTGAGGGCTCGGCCTTGAAATGAGAATTTTAAGAAACTTCCTGTTTCACAAGGAGGAATAAAACAGACTGCTTAAAGGTGGAAGAGATGAAATGCAATCAAAGGTTCAGGTGCCTTTTTTTTTTTTTTTTCCCTTGCTAGCTTTCTAACCTGGAGTACCAGCAATTAGCTTTTGTCCAGGTAAATTTGAAAGACCCCATTTTAAAATTAATACCTATGTATGGCTTTAATCTGGGGAAAATAAAGTCAATTTTTCTCCTGATGGTTTAATGCTCTCAGGCAAACAGTTTAACAGCTAATTGAGACCATTATAAAAGTTATTAGTGACAAGATACAAATATATAAGCATGCAGCCCTTTATTTTTGTAAAGATCTTTGCTTATCATAGTTCTGTATATTACATTATGGTGTTATACAAATAAATTTATTTACAAAACCATGAGCTATGGAAGCTTTTTGCATTTGTTCCTATTTGACTGATAGCCATCTTTTTCAACCCTTCCCCATATATATTTTTAAGCATGCATAAAAATTAACTTTGGTGTGGTAAAACTACTCTATGTGCCCAGCCACATACAGTATTTATTTATTTATATATATTTATAGATATGTACAAAAGTTTTGCCAGTATACAGAACAGTACAGAAGTGTACATTTTAAAATCCACATTGCAATACATTAATGGGTTACCAGGTCTCAGTGAAATAAAACTGAAGGAAAAAGGGTGGATTTAGCTAAGAAAAAAAGTAATCAGCAACTACTACCTATATGTGTAAAAGAATTTTTTTTTTTTTTTCTTGCCTGGCAAATTCTTAAATATAATCTGAATGGCAGTGCAATAGGTTGAGTTGCCTCATACACACTAAGACCAGTCTTGTTCTGTTTCTTGTGTAGAGGTTTACTGTCCAGCATCCTACTTTCAAATGTACATTACAATAGTATCAAAATGTTTTGGCAAAAAGATCTCGAAAGGAACCGTGACATTTGTTGACAAAAATAGAAATCTGTAACAAAGCTAAATAACACCAAAATAAAAGAAAAATATTTTAGTTTCAGTTTTACAGTTGTGTATAATCACACTTCAGTATATCTCTGTTCACTTCTAGTCCCCATAATGAAAAATAGCTTTATACAAAACAACTTACTAAATTTTTAACCATACATTTTCCCATGCTCAGTACACAGCTGTGCACACGCAGTCAAGTTCACTCACACACCTTCACACTTTTTTGTAAGAGGTGCTGCCTATAGGAAGAAAACACTTTTATCATTACAACAGCAACAGAGTTTTACAAAAAAGCTTCACTCTAATCTAGTGTAGTAATTCAGTATTTAGCACGTGATTAGTATTAAGCCTCCAGCAATACAGCAAAATGGTTACATTCCCTGGTTAAAATATTGGCTGCAGATTCTTTGAAAATGAACAAAAAGCCTTGGTGAACTTGCACGCGTGCTGTGCTTAGCCTTTAGGATGGCTCCTTGGCTGTGGATGGGGTGGACTTGCCGGCATTTCCGTTCTGCGCCTTGTAGCTGGTGAAGCTAGGTGTGTGGATTGTCCTGATGCTCTTCATACCTTGGTTCAGTGAGGTGGGAGAGGTAGAGGAGGGGGGGGGAGGTAGAGGAGGAGGAAGGAGGGGGTGGCCGGCCGTTTTGAGTCTGTAGTGAGAACGAGAGATGGTGACCTTTCCCTGGGTAAGTGGGGCTCTGGAACTTGGAGGAGCCGTTAGAGAGAGAGGGGATGAGGGAGGTAGAGTAAGTTATGCGACCTGTCTGCGGACCGAGAAGGTTAGAGGAAGGAATGGAGGTTTTAGTAGGTGGATTAAGAGGGTTAGAGCTGTCACCGCTAGAAGCAGGTGCTGAGCTGCTTTTCCCAGAAGTGGGAGAAAAGGCTGGGATCTTAGAAGCAGGTAGGGTAGGGGAAGTAGCCTTATAGTCCCCACCAGCTTTCTTAGCACTTCCATTAGCCTGCAAATAAAGACGGCAGGAGACAGTTTGTCAGAAAGCCAGTAACACGATAAACCAACAGGACCTGGGAAAACAGCCCTACAGAGAATGAGAATTAACAGTTTGAGGCCTGAGCTAAGTCTTGCAGCCATGGACTGGACCTGGTAGAAAACCCAAAGTGCCCAACAAAGAGTGCATAGACAGAGAGAAAGAGCCAACAAAGCTTTTGTGAGAAGGTGCGACCTATGGGTTAAGGACCGGTCACTACATTGGCCATGCTTCAGGGTTATTAACGTGTGAATAGACATGTCTGGCCGGAGAGTTAATGTGCATCTACTGCCATCTATTACACCGACAGGTTAGTGTCCAAGGCTTCCTGTAAAGACACTCTGAACAGAAGCATTCCCAGCTCTCCTAAGGAACCGCCACATTTACCAAAGGGAAAGTAAACAGGTAGTTGACATCTTAACATTACAGCTGAATACCACAGTTTAAGAAAAAACAAAAAGAAAAAAAAAGCAGCAGGTGTTTTATTGCAGACATGCATGCACAAGCATGGTGAAAAAGATCAGTAGGTACTGTCATGCCCCCAGGATCCAGGACGTCCAGTTAGACCTCAATCGAAAGTCAGGCATCCGTTATTTGGTATAATCTCAGTCAGTTACTGGAGTTTTTAAATAAACAAACAACATGGAATGTCCATCCAAACACTGGGTTTAGGGTAAAACTACCTGTCTGTATTGGCGTGGATCCTGCAGCTTGTGTTGTTTGCCTGCTTTCTCCATGCTTCCTTGTCTAGTTTTCGAAGCCATGGGGACCGGCATCCGGCTTGTCTGCGAGGCAGCGCTGGAGCCCTGCGGAAACGAGTGGAGGGGCAGGGAGGGGAGACAAGGAGAAGGCGTGATCAGTACCGGTGTGCTTGAAGAGGAGACTGCACACCATGCGCCGAAAAAAAGCCACAGTACTACATGCAGGGAAAGTTCAGGAGCTTCACACCACAGGTGTTAATTTCCAGAATCAATGGAGAAAACTGCTCAGCTACTGATCAGCCTGGATTTCATGTCAGTGACGCTTGTCATTTCACACAGCAGATTATTCGACCCAGCTCCCCTGCATTTGCCCATCACCAATCAGCAGCAAAGATTAAAAAAAAAAAACCAAACCCAATGGTCTATTAGCTGTTAGACACCTTGTGGGGAGCCCAAACAAGCCACCTGAAAGGAAGCAACCAAATCACAAGACCCTCTTGTTTAATGGTGATTATTGCAGATTTTAGAAAGCAGCTGGAGGTTTGATTTCTTGGACTAAGGTACCTTACGTGAAGTGGCTGGGATTGACGGAGGGGGCTCTACACCAGCAAGGCTCTCATCCAGCACTACAAGCTCTCGGGATGGGGTCTCTGGTACTATCTGGGCAGAGAAGGGGACAGTGCTTCCCTCAGAGCTGTATGTGTTTTCAGGGATAGATTTTGGACTCATTTCACTGATGGTGTTTTCCAGCTGCTTTATAGTCTGCTCAAGGCTGTCTAGCGTTCGGTATGTACTCTGTCGAATTTCATCAGTCCTAGACAGGGACACTGCAGCTCCGGGGAGTCCCTCTTGCTTCCCAGAAGGACTTTTGTCACTGTCCTCAGGCTGAGACCTGGTGATTTCAAATCTCTTTGCTTCCTTATGCTGCTTCAGGGTCCCATCTTCCTCCTCTTCTTCATAGACCACAACCTGCAAGGTCTTCTTCCCAGTCTTGGTTCCTGTCCGTATCGCCTGCGTCAAAGCAGCCAGCTGCTTTTTAGGGAATTTGAATTTAAACTTTTTCTTAGAATCCTGCCTGCTGCCAAACTGATCGGCAGAGTCCAAGTTTGCTTCTGTGTTTAGCCCATAGATCTGACGGTATTTGTTAAAATTCGTCTTTGTACTTTCCTCCTCTGCAGGAGGTCTGGTTTCTGCAGAGTCAGAGGAAGACTGAACATTAAATATGTACTGCTCTTTGAGACCGTGAGTCACTGAATAGTCCGCAATTGCTTTTCTGTCATTAACTACCAGTGGTTCTTCCTTCTGGCTCTCAGGGATTTCACGTGCTTCATTTTCTTCCTCCTCCTCTTCCTCTTCTATCTTTTCGTCTGTCATCATTTTCTCCAACTCCTCATCACATTCCTCAAAAATTGTAGAAAGCCGCTTATACGCTGACCTAATATCCATCGGTTCATCAAAAATGATGATGACAGGTTTTTTGTCCAGGCACACCACCGGCTCTTCGCTGTCTGTGTTTTCTGGGATACCCTTCTCCAATGCCATGTCCTTTCTCGCATCGATGTTCACTGTCTGCACATCTCCACCTTTCCGGCTGACTATATCGTGAACTTCCCCACTCGAGAGGACCTGGACGGCTGTTTTAGTAATCATGAAGGCAATGTTTTCTGTGGGTGGGTTGTCTTCACTTGGAGAGCTAGCTGGAGACTCTGTCTCTTCAATGCTGTTCACACTATTACTTCTGGACGCTTTGGGTCTTAGCACAACCTGATTGTAGTTGACTGCAGAAGCTTCTTGCTCCTGCGAGGAAGGTTGAGGCCCCGTAGCCTCCTGCGTGTGCCTCATGAGAGGGGCAACGCTGCTGATGGGGATATGCTTGCCTGTGCTCTGCAAGGCTTCACCCTGTGGCAGGCCCTGGTGAGCATCTCGTGAGAGTCTGTAGTTTGGCTTTTGTTTTCCAGTTTCAACAGCTGGAAAATGGGATCCTAAAATATCTTGAGCCCCTCTTCGTTTGTCATCCTCTAGCAAGCTGACACCAGACAGGTTTGTGCTCATGTTCTGAAGGTTTTTCTTAGAATAGTCTCTACTGTCTACAAACAAACCCTTGCTAAATGTAGGACTGTCATTCATTGAAAAGCCAATTTTACTCTCAGCTGTGCTGGAGGAATCAGAACCCAATTCTTCTTCAGTTTTCCCTTCCCTCTTCTCTTTAGGATGGTCACTATCTGTGGGAGATCCTGTTGTAGCCCCATACACCTAAGGGGGAAAGTCGGATTACTTAGTTATTCAGGGCTGTTACCTTTACAGGACTTTTTTTCCCCAAAATTAATCATCATATGCTCAGGGGAAGTGCAGACCTCGTGAACTCACCACTCTGTTTACTGCTGCAGAGGCATGTCTGAAGTTGTCATCTGATTCCTGTCTGTCTTCGGGGCAAAATTCCAAATTCTGGCAGAACAGTGCATGATGTTACTGCTCAGTTCTATGCATGTGGCCAGCATGGGTTGTTACCTAGGGCTCCTGTTTTAACAAGGCCTCCAGAATATGCAAAAGCACACCAATTACCTTATTTCCAACACAGTGCTACTTTGACCTGTTCACTGTACAGCTAAAAAAAAAATCCCTAGTCTGTATAAGATTGAAGTTGAAAAGATTCACAGTATCTGATTAAGTTCTGCTGGGACACATCAAAGGGAGCTTGATGTAGAAGGGCTGACAGCAGGGCGCTACAGCTTGCTAGCTCACTGGAGAGCCAAATATGAGAGTCTGGCTAGCCTTGAAAGGAAGTTTTGTACTGGTAAAAGCTGATTTTCAAATTACAACATTTTGCTGCTTCTAATGTTGCTCACACCTGAGCAGCACAGTCAATATGATCACAGTCTGAGCATTTCTAAATCCTTGCTGCAGCTTAAAAGTACTCCTTCAAAATAACCAGCGGCACCCTGCAGCGCCTGTGGAAGTGCAGAATGAAACATTGAGCTACATTTATACTCCAAACATCACACAGAGAGGTCATCCACTAGCTCAAAAGTAGTATATTCCCAGCAATGCAAATTTAAGGGGAATTTCCTCTTTATTTTCAAATGAGCTCCCCCTGGAGTTGCTGTTTCACAATACCAGGCTTTTCTTTGGGGCTTGGTTTGCTAAGTGCTAGTGACAGCTTAGGATAAACACCAATCATCAGGGTGAGGGAATGACCTGAAGAGACACCATGCCTCTGAACGAGCAAAAGAGAAATCTACAGTCAAAAGACGGCTCGCCAAGAAGGAAATGAATCTGGCCCTGAGTGCCTGAAGGCAGTGAGCCAAAAGTGTTACTGCTGACATTGCTTGAGACTAGAAGCTGACTCCTAATGCACCAGAAGGACAGATTATACTTAAATGAGCATCAAGATGTGCAGAAGATCAGTCAGGAGAGTTGCCATCCCAGCTGAGATGAATAAGTGACGGTACAGAAATCCACAGGTTGGCTAGTGCATGCACTCCCCATGCATACAGAGGTTCACAAGGTATAGTTTCTACATCTCATGGGATATTTTCTTATATACTGTCTGAGGATTTTACACAGAAAAACTTCACACACAATCAAAATGTAGGAGTAAGTCAGCAATAGACCAGAGTCACAGTTCATCTCTACAAAGGCTTATTAGCAGTAACAAGGCTGTGCAGCGCTCCACAGATACCTTGACAACCCTCATATTTCTAAATAAGGAGGAGCTATCACGCAAACCAGCGACAGCCAGTGAGGCATCAGTGGGCAGGCTGACACTGTCTGCACTTCGTGCTGAGAGCTGGTATCAGAACAAACCACCAGGGCTTGTGATCACCTCAGGCCCAGACTTGCTAAGTGGTGAGTGCCTCCCAGTCCCATTACATGTCAGAGCTCCCAGAATTAGGGCAGGCCATTTAATGGCACTTGTGGCCTGTGGATATGCTGACTCAGTGACTGAGTTCCCATTTCTCTCTATGTTTTTTTAGCAACTTCCACTTCTTGTTCCAAGCATCAGTGCTACATCTCCTGGTGTCATTGTACAACATATCTCATTTTAGGAAATGCTGCCTTTCTACTAAAAAATAAAACCACAACAAAATCCATTTCCTCTATGAGTTTAACATGACCATAAGGCTCCATATTTAAAGCCAATAAACACTCTGTCATGTCAGATGACAAAACCAGATCTCATTAACCTTAATTTCCTGGCCTCTGTGTTATTCCAATAAATAGCAGTTTATGGCAATTACTTGGCAGCACCTTTCAAAGAAACATTTGTGCTACAGGATGTGCAGTGTCTTGTGTGGTGGCCCAGGTTTTCATGTAACAATATGATCTTCTCATTTTGACCCCAGTAGTAATGAGGACGAATAGAGACACATTTACAATTTTATTTCTCTGTAACACTGTCATACACTCCACAACAAAGCAATTTTCCCTGTTACTCATACCCATGAACTTGTACCCTCACCCAGCCAGGTGTTTGCAGCTTTAGACCAGAACTGCTGTTTGGGTAGCTCCACGCCAAGTCCTTGTGTGCAGTGCCCTGACCTGGCAGCAGTACCTTCCGGGGGAGTATGGATTTTGATGCTAATGTATCAGACACCACCATGTGCTTTACAGCTGCAGTGCCCTATGCAGATGCAGCTAACTGTGGTTCTACAGAGGCTCTACAGAGGGACCTGGACAGACTGGATCGATGGGCCGAGGCCAACTGTATGAGGTTCAACAAGGCCAAGTGCTGGGTCCTGCACTTTGGTCACAGCAACCCTGTGCAAAGCTACAGGCTTGGGGAAGAGTGGCTGGAAAGCTGCCTGGCGGAAAAGGACTGTTGGTCAACAGCCAGATGAATATGAGCCAGCACTGCGCCCAGGTGGCCACAGTGGCCAACAGCATCCTGGCTTGTATCAGAAATAGTGTGGCCAGCAGGACTAGAGCAGTGATCGCCCTCCTGTACTTGGCACTGGTGAGGCCGCACCTCAAATCCTGTGTTCAGTTTTGGGCCCCTCACTACAGGAAAGACACTGAGGTGCTGGAGTGCGTCCAGAGAAGGGCAACGAAGCTGGTGAAGGACCTGGAGCACAAGCCTTATGAGGAGCGGCTGAGGGAACTGGGGTTGTTTAGCCTGGAGAAAAGGAGGCTGAGGGGAGACCTTATCGCTCTCTACAACTACCTGAAAGGAGGCTGTAGCGAGGTGGGGCTTGGTCTCTTCTCCCAAGTAACAAGTGATAGGACAAGGGGAAATGGCCTCAAGTTGCGCCAGGGGAGGTTTAGATTGGATATTAGGAAAAATTTCTTTACTGAAAGGGTTGTCAGGCATTGGAACAGGCTGCCCAGGGAAGTGGTTGAGTCACCATCCCCGGAGGTGTTCAAAAAGCACCTAGACAAGGCACTTCAGGACATGGTTTAGTGGGCATGGTTGACAGTTGGACTTGATGATCTTAAAGGTCTTTTCCAACCTAAACGATTCTATGATTCTATGATTCTGATTCTATGGTTAGGGCAGCTGGGTTCTCTGCCTTGGGGACCTGGCAAAGTAATTTTCTCTCTCCCTGCCTCAGTTTCTGTTAAATGAAGTTGAAGTACAATGTCTCCTATAAAATCCTTGGGAGCTACTCATGATGCTATGTCAGAAAAGGTACTACTGCTATTTGCTATTTGCAATTTGCATACACACACAACGTGCATGACAAATTTGAAATGCTGTGCTGAAGAGCTGTGTTTCCTTCCCTACCATACCCCCCCATCATTGCAAACTGGCATTCTGTCATGCCTGCACGACCCCCTAAACCCAGCAATGATTCAATTCATTATTCTTAAACTTAAAAAAGAGGACTGCAAAGGCAGAAATATTTGTCCTTTTCTGCATCGTGCACATTGGCTGCCCACTAAGACCAGTCAACTCAATTGACAACACCAGTCCAGACACAGCTGTGAAATTCACCCCAACTTGGCTATAGTGCCAGACACATGGTACCTCTTCTAAGTCCCGTGACCAAAGAGTGAATCTTGGCCATTAACTTTCAGAGTAAGGGCAAATTTGGCCCATCCACCCTTGACTCTGTCTTCCAATAAACTGAACGAGATTTCTGAATATCTAATAACTATTTCTGGGACCGCCAAATGAAACAAAATAAGGCAGAAATTCTCTAAAGTGGCTTTTGAGATTGAGAGGAACCACTGACTCTCCTCAAGACAAGAACAAGACTTAGGAGAGATGCTTCACCATCCATTGCCAGAACAGCATTGGAAGGATGTTTTAAGGAGTATGAGCATGTCTTTGGCAGAAACTGATGGATCCTCTTTTAATTTTGGTTTCACAGAATCATAAAACTTCATGCAAACATTGTATAATTGCTGATGAGACACATAATGTAGATTGATATAATGTTCCACATAAGCTTTTCTGAGCCATACTGAGATAAAAGGAAGGAAACCACTGAGCAGTGGTGGGTGGGGGTTAGAGAGAACAGGACACAAGATATAAGATTAGTTTTGAAGGAAAGAAGGTTATGCCAAGACCGGGTGGCATGTTTACAAACGCCACTTGTTACCTTCTTTTCCTTGTGATGCATTAAAGTCCCAGGCCTTATGTCTTTAACATGTGTGTCATTTCTGGACTGTTCAGCATGACTGTTTGAGTTTACATCCACAAAAGAGCACTTCTGGAAAGCCTAGGAAATAAATACTACAGGTTATCAGGAGACCAAGAGCTTTTACACAGAAATGTCTGGAGATGACCAACTTCAAAGAGACCATTTGTTTTTAGCATTCACAGCTCAACAATACTATCTACAAGCTCATGAGATAATAGAGATTTTAGACTATCAGACTAAGAGAAATAGGGCATCCCCTCCAGTCTGCCAAGATTGCACTCAAACTCATCACACTGATCTCAACATTCCCTGCAGGGAGATGAGCTTTTTTTTTTTTTTTTTTTTTTACAGATGGGGAGATGAAGGCACACAGAGGTGCTGCAAACTATCCAAACTTAAGTAGGAAGCCCATGACAAACTTTGGGTTTGTGACAGTACCTACTTCCTAGTGGCTGATAATCATGCAAGAGCTACATATCTCCACTTCTCCCCACACAAACTGTTATTAAAACTTTAGACTTGGAGACATGTGTCTGCCACAGTCTTCACTAACACTCCAGATAGTGACAGTCCCAACATATGGGCTTGGGGACCACTGGCCTCCCACCATGTGTACCCCAGGGCATGGCCTGGACTTTTCAGCGCTTTATCTTGCTATCCTCTTTCCATTTCCTTTGGGTTTCTCTATTCAACTGGCTCCCAGATCCGGAGGCACAGAACTATCAGTGCCACCACTGCACAATGCTGGCTGCAAGTTTTCATCACCAGGATTTCCGCAGGTCCCTACTGGCATGGTCTGCCTTCAGTAAGATGTACAGGCAGGACATCTCTGCCAGCCAGAAGAATGAGGGAGGAGTGCTTATGGGAGTCAAACACACGATGATATGCAAGATTATATTCTTATACCATGTATTAGGGAAATTAGTTAATTCCTGGCAACTTTCATGAAATTAATAGCCCTGATTACAGAGTAGAATCAGAGCTGTTCTTTAAATATTGTATTCCTCATATGTATTGCATGTTTATGCAAAATCAGAAAAGTAACAATAATGAAAAAATACAGTGCAAAAATCAGAGTGTACAGTTTCTTTTGGTTTTCCGTTACATCCTATTTGTGTGTGTTTATAGACTAGAGTATCTAAGACAACATGAAACTATTAGAAAAAGTAATCTCGCTCCTCATAATACAGGATATGGCCTTTCCCCAGCTTACCCAACTGTGAGACCAGTGATATGTTCTTGAGTTAGGCATACCATCTACAATAGCATCCTCAAAGTCCTTCAGACTTTAAGTGATGAAGAAGCCACTATTTCCCTTGGTAATTTGTTTATTTATCACCTTTGCTCTGAAATATCTGTAATAGTGTCCAAATACAGTTTGTGCTACAGCAGCTGATTATTATTATGCCTTTTCCTCCTAGATTAAAAAGGTACTTCCCATGAAAGTACCTCCACATTGTACTCAAGTCTCTTCTGAACCTTCATATTCTTAACAGCTTTTTCAAATGGGGGACTTAATCATGGATGCAGCAGCCCATTGCAGATCTCACTGATCCTGCACACAGAGGTAAAAACACTCCCTTGTTGTCACATGTACACCCAAAGCAGACACTAATTTTGTGGCAACAGCACTGACCTGGGAGGTCCTGGCAACTTGTTACTGCAAATCCTGTTTCTTTCCAAGACATGCAGTTGTGGTCTGGCCTATATTTTGTTGTTCTTCATGCAGACTTTATATTTCAGTGAATGTATTATGATCATTAAGTGATTGCTAACATCTCCCTGCTCTCATACTTCACTAGTTTGCATTAAGCTTATTTAAACAGTAAGGATTTTAAATGTATTTCCAGGCTGTTGATGAAGATACAGAGTGACACTGGGCCTGTAGCTGATCCCTGTGGGACCTGACTATAAACACCTGCATCAAGGGCAGCACTTTCAGAGCCAGACAGCTCTCAATCATCCTATGATAGGTTTTTTTGTATATTCTGTGGTGCTAGATTTTTATTAGAATGTTGTATGATGTTTGATCAAATGACTGACTTACAAAAATATTTATAGGTATACAATTCAGTTTAAGCAGTCAAACCTGTTACCTGATCAAAGAGTGTTGTTTGCTTTGACAGATCTGTGTTCCATTACAATGTGTTTACTAGCATAACTGTTTATGCCTGTCCTTTAGTTCTTCACTGATTGAATCCTGTCCCTGATTTTCCACCATTCTGCCTGTGACTGATATCAGACTAATGAGCCTGTAGCTCCTGGATCAAGCAGTTTGCCCTTTCTAAAATATGGCACTCTGTCAACCTTCTAAAATATACCCGGTATTTTGGGTATTGGTTTAAAATGAGCACTGCTCATGCCCCAAACTAGCATTTAAACACTCATTCCCTGTTGAGCTACCATGCCTATTTCTCCTCTTTAGCTCCCCTCAGCCCCCCTTTATAGACCTTAACCTCCACTTCATTGTCACCAGTTGCAAGGCAGCCAGGTTGCTTTCCTAGACAGGACATAATGTGACAGTTTCACTGTCCCCAGCTCTCCTGTTGCACTGGCCATTAGCACACAAACAGGGGATAAGGGTAAACCACTGTTCTCACTCCCTGCTAACCAGGTGTCTGAAGCACTGGTGGGTGACAGCTGAGCAAAGGGGCAGGGTGGACCCATCACGTGTAATGGTTACTGCTTAAAGTCCGCATCTCCTGTGCTGCAAATGCTCCCTGGGCAGCACCAAACCCACCTCTTGGCAGGTGGACAGCAGGGATCATCTCATGTCATTAACAGTGCTCTGAAACACCCCAACATCAGAAGTTATAGCCAGTTAGTTAAGCTGATCCACATCTCCTTTCCTCGTGTGGGCATGGAAGAGAACAGATGGTGCCCCTGGGAAGCTGGAGCTTGCTGATTGTAGCTAGAATAGTTGGCTTTTAGTGCAGCATCACCATCACTGAACTAAACCGGCCTATGTGCTATCAGGCAAAGGACCAGCAAGAGAGCACTACTTCTATGCCACTGGCAGAGTAATGTACCAGTTACACAACAGGGAACAGCAAGTGTTTCAACATTCAAACACTCTGGGAAACATTGGACCATAGCACAGAACAAGTGAGCGCAGCCCACCAGGAGCAGACCCCGTAGTCTCTGTTCCCACCAATGTTAACATGAATGACGGACTCTCACCACCTTGCTGGTCTGGTACTAAGTGAGAAATGCTAGGCCAGGGACAATCATGCCAAATGCACACCAATATTTTACTTGTCCCATCTACATATGTAAGATTCTCCAGTGGCAACCACTGCATTCTTGACCATTCTTTTAGCTCCAGACCTCTTGAACAAAATTTGGGCGGTGCTTACAAAACATGTACCACCCAGTACAATAAAGTGGGACCGGGTGAGACTGGAAGACCTACTTTCCTTCACGTTCTGAGCTAGAAATTGTGCTGAGGCCCTAGAAGTGATATTGGGCACAGGTGTCTTCATGTGCAACCCAAAAGGCATACCTGTAATTCTGCCATTATTTTATCTCCTTCCTCTTCCTCTTCGTCTTTTGCAGCTGATGCTACATCATGTCCTGTGCTCCGAGACAATGCCTGATCCTCTTTAGGGGCTTTGGATTGTGCTATTTGCCCAGCATCTTCACTGCATTCCTACAAGGGGATGAGAAAGCACAGTCAGACAATATAGTTGAGCCCTCCTGATGCAAAGCAAACACAGAAAATTCAACACTACTGCAACTCCCCTGTTGCAAGGTCCCTCTTCCTTTTTAAAGAGACTGCTACTTCATCAGTTTGAAAGCAACCAATATTGCTGATGTGATAGCATGTGCATAGATTAAAAAGCTTCCTAACTTGGACTTCCCTCCACTTCCTTCAGAGAACAGATGGGGAAAGGAAGCCCAAAGAAACTAATTTGCAACATTTTTGTAAAAATGCCCTCAAATCTGAGCTGATCTTCCCCATCTGTGTAAGGCAAGCTTTTTTTTATTTTTAATCTTCTTACCACTCTAAATGAAAGCAGCCTGTGACTCGCTTTCTACATTGCTAGGATATAAGAGCAGCAAGACTCCTGTAAACAGAACTGATCAAACCTCACTTGTTCATTTGGCCTAACAGTAGTGTTTCCTGGTAAGCAGTTTCAGTAGCCCTCCAGGATGTAGCTCTGTCCCAACTTATTTTGTGGTTTATAGACACAACCCAAGCCTAGGGATGCTTCTCTGTGCCAGCCACTTATCAACAGTCTGATTGCGTAGAGTCTCATCATCAAACCTTGACAGCAGCAGCCTCTTTTCTGGCTGCATAGATGACATCTCCTGATCTCGTTGTGGTTAGTCCTGACCCTGGCAGGTAACTGCGCCGTGGAGGTGGAGGGGGTGGAGACTTGGTCAGCTTGTCATTATCCTGTTCTCCATCAGGAACTTCTTCTGCAGGTAAACAGAGCAGCACAAAGTGAGCATAGGTGAAGAAGGGGAAAAAAGTATATGCATCCCTGCCTCAACTGGAAAGGAAAAATATGTCTTAAAAGGTCCTACTGCTGAATATATATGAATAGAAACACATTTGGGATTCAAGTGGAACCGCCTTGAATGAAAGTAAACAGTGCTGCACTTGCACAGAGAAACTGGGTCACTTCACTCAGAAGTTTTCAGTAAAACTCCTGTCCTCCATGCCACTGTAGCTGGGTTTCAGCCCTTGGTGTACAAGTGTGATAGCAGAGAACATATTTGTAGATTAATCACTTGTAAAGAAACATATAAGGTGCAGGTTCAGCTGGGTACCTGCTTACAGGTAGTGCCCCATAGTCTCCTTTGAAGGCATGGCCACTGACATGGATACTAGCAAGACACCAAGCCTGGAGGCTTCTCATTGTTCTCAGGAATTCTGAGGCAACAGCACACATTTCTGCTCTGCCTGGGAGGTACTGCCGGCAAGGTGCTAGGAGAGGAACTGAAGAGTTTTGTCCATCTTATAGCTGGACAAAACTAGCTAAGTTCAGACAAAGGGTGAGAGAGAAAATGTAAACACTGCTCTAGAGATGCCACCTCTGCAGTTCAATGAGTCCTCTCACCCCTGAACAGGGCAGGGGACCACCAGGGGCAACTGTACTTCCTCCTCTTCTAAGACAGCATTTATTTTCACTTAACTTACTACTAACTATTCCAGGAATGCATAGTTTTGCCTTTGAATTATCATATAAGAGCCCTATGTATATTTTGCTAACCCACAAAGATTCAAATACTAAATACAACAGCTGAGCAGAGCCAGTCCTTGCTTTCCGAGGAGAGTCTTCCGAGAGAAGACCAGTTTCTCCAACTAGCATTCCCCCCAGCCCCCACGATGCTTCCCCACCCAGCTGCCACTTCCTCTTCCCCACTGTCACTGGACAGCATTTTTTCCAGAAGCAGCATTACCCTGTTTGTGACCATTCCCTATGTGTTTCTGGTCACAGGCTAAGTACCACACACGTCACCAGCCATGTTTTCACACTGCTGTTTACGATGTTTGTTTTCAAGAGTGAGAGAACGACCTTTCTGCAGCTACTCAGTCTTATATAAACAGCTGGAATAAATATAACCCAGAAAGATAAAACCTCCTGCTTTTGGGATTACCCAGCTGTTTAGGGCTAAGTGTTCCCTCTGGGCAAGTTATTGCATAACTGCCCGCTCCTGGGGCTGTGTCAGGCTCCCCCGACATGCCGGCTGGCCCCTGGGCCTGGATGGAGCCCTTGTCTGACCTGGCCTCATCTTCGTTCCCTTCTTAGCTCAAATGATCTTTGAAGCTGCTTAAGCTTAAAAAAATGCTCAGTTGTATTATCTCCCTCCCTGGTTATCTGGCACTCACTTGCAGAATTGCAAGAAAGAAGAGGGAATTTCCAGATGCACTTTAGATTAGACCACTTCTTTGGTCAATACACACCACTCAGTTTTTAGTGACACCAGATTTACTTCTACCAGCGCAAGGTAAGATATGCTACTGTAAAATCAGAGTAATTCTCTAACATGGTGTTTAGCAGACTACGATGTAGGGCCTGTGCAAATCACTACTTCTTTTAATGGCCTCAACCCATTACCCTCAAACGGGTAGCAGCTCTGACTGCAAGAACACCAAAGTTTTTCTCATACTTATTAAGAGCAAGGCTGGATGAGAGACATGGAAGGCACAAAGAGAGAATGATTCCCACCACCTCTTTCACATCTGTGAGACATCATCCATCTCCATCTTCAAATAAAAAGGAGAAACACGAGCAAGAGAAATTGTCAGTGAGTGTGGCAGGTGCACAGGCTATCGAAGGCTAATCCCCCTCACACCCCTTAGCTGGAGTCATTAAGGAGACATTGTGATAGGGTTTGCTTACAGTCAATGCAATGACACTGGGCAAGACAAAACTTCAAAGCTGGATTTCTATTTTCTTTACTAAACAATTATATTTCCCCAATCTAAATGGGAAGGAAAAAAAATTTGGAGGAAAAAAATGAGGAAAAGACCTTATTCTAATACTTTATTTTTCCTATGGCTGAGTTGTTCTAGTGTACTTAAAGAGGGAGGAGTAAATGGACACTACAACTCACTAAGTCTGAGACTACCCATGAACAAAAACATTACTTTATGGAACCTTCTTTGGTGCCAAAGGGCTCAGCACTTCTGTGAACAAAATGGGAGTTGTTCATTGCCAGCTGTTTCAATGAGCTGAAGCATTCTTCAACAGGCAGAGACAGACTGGAATGAATTTCTCCCACCATGCAAACTTCTACTTGCACCAAAAAAATCCAACATGTCTTAAAAAGATCTCAAAATAATAATGCTTGCCTTGAGGCAGCCTTTGTAGTCAGATAAGCAAACTGTCCTTAATGGAAGCTATTATCACTCAGCACTTGCAAAAATCTGGGTAGTCTCACATATGAAGGCACAAAGAGAGATGAAGGAGCCCAATTTCTAATGTACATGCTAGAGACATTCCCCATATTTTTCACTGAACAATCTTGATAACAAAGTTGAGTTAGAGTCAAGACATTAAAGAATTATTTACAGAGTCATCTGCAAAATTGTGTAAAGTGTGTAAATTTACTTTGTTTTGTGCTTTGCAGGGGGAAAAAAAAGAGTTTCTTAATTGGGTTCTGTGTGGAGAATGGCTGAGACAACATATTCTGGCAATGTGATCTATCTGGGTTCTGCAGCGAAGGCCACAGAGGACTCTGCTAATTCATGGCCAAAATGTCTTATGTGCTGTATTAGTAGGTAGGTGGTCTCTCTTTCCTTATGTTGCTCAGTTTTCTAGTCTACAGCAGACTGATACAGAAATTTTCATCTTGAATCATAGAAGAGTTGGGTGGCATGTGAGATGTTTAGCAGCTATTAAGGAAAAGTTTTGCTGTTCCCTTATTTATGTTACTATTACAGGATCCATTATGCACAACAGAAGGCAAATGTCGCAATCTCATCAAATTTCTCTTTAAATCTGCTGGCTACACACTGTGCAAAATTGTATTCTAGAAGTGGATTAGTTAACTCTGCAAGTTACAAAACTTCTGTTATTGTGCTCTGCACTTCTTAAGATGTCACAGCTCACTGCACCCATATGGTATTTATTTTCACTGACTTCTTCTATTTATGCTACACATTATACAAGATAATTGTGCTGATAGCCAGTAACCTTGCTGAATGGTGCCAGAATTCTAAAATTATTTTACAAGGTTCAACAGAATTTATTTTAAACATGAAACATCCAAGGAGCTACAACTTGTCAGTGTTAAAGCTGCGCCTGGAACAAAATGCTGCATCTGAAAACACTCCTCCCAAATTCTATATGAATTTGTCTACACAAGCTCCAGGGCATTGCTTTGCAGCTGTTTACAACACCTTGAGTGCACCATGCAGGACTGGTCTCCACAGCTCCAGAAGGAGACAGTGGAGTTAGAGAAGGGCAACTGAAATGAGCCTGGGGAGGGAGCAGCTGGCCTAGATGGAGGGACCAGAAAGGCTGCAAGTTTGCAGTTTGGAGCCTGTGGGGCAGGCTGAGATCTCCAGGATATGATCAAGGTTTTATCCACTGCCTTCATGATTTTATAAAGGGAATGCAGAGCTGTTGTTTCCCAAATTGCAGAATATTATAACTATAGGGATCTCAGTGAAGATGGTATGAGATCAGTTTCAAATAGATGAAGGAAAGCTTCACAAGATGGGGAGCTTGCTGCCACAGCAGTGGGGATGCAAACGGTATAAGCAGGTATAGAGGAATTACTGGATAAAAGGTCCATAATGGATATGAAAAGGAGGAGGTTGGGATATTCCCTCTAGTATCAATTGGGGGTGCTGGGGGAGTACTGGCAGACTGCAGAAGGTGGCCAGATTCTGTGCTGCCCACAGACAGTATCTCCCATTGCCTCTGTCAGAGAGACTGCTGAGCCAGAGGGACTATTGCTTAAGTAGCTGGGTAAGAATTTTGCAGCTGACTCACATTTGGCTAATGAGGTAAATCCAAGGTTTGGCTGAGGCATCTTCTTTGCTCCTTGAACTTTGAAGAAATTCAGACATGTATTTTTATGTTAAATTGTGAAAGATATAGGACTGGAAGGACACCCCATCATCCTGCTACCACAAATTAGCTCTACCTATATAATTCTTGATCAATGCTAGTCTAAGCCATTCTCTCCAATGATGGGGATCTTACATCCTCCTCATTGCCTCATACAGCCTTCTTCAGTGCTTCACTTTCCTTATCATTATCAGGTTTTTCCCTAATACTTAACCTGGATCTTCCTGGTTGCAATTGCCAACTTCTGCTGCTGTTCTACCCACACAAAGCAAGTTGGTCTTTTCTTTTTTTAGCAGATTTTTATCTGTTCAGAGATTGCTTTGTCCTTCCTCAGCCTTTGCTTCATCATGCTAAACAAAACCAATTCTTTCTTTTTTGGTCCCCAGAGATCATGTTTTTTTAGAGCTCTGGTCATTATCATCACTGTCATCTTGACTCCCTCCTATTTGTTCAGTCTTCCTTGAAGTCCAAAACATTGAGTTTGGGAATTTCTATGTAAGAGCTCACCACTGCTAGGCAGATTCCTGTGTCTTGTAGATATTCCTGTTCATCTCATTATGATGTTTGCCTTTTTTTGCTACAGGGTTGCAGTCTGACTCACATTCAATTTGAAACTTGATATATCTGTATCATAGCTATGGACAGCCAGAATGCTTACTGTGAAAGTCACTCTCCTTCATTCCTATGTATCTATCCATTTCCCCAAGACAACTCTGTTATGTAGCATCATAGATCATTTTCAGACCTCTGAGGGACTCATCCAAAACACTGGTTGTATTTATAGTTTAAGATTATGAAG
The DNA here is from genome assembly GCF_900496995.4 of Aquila chrysaetos chrysaetos. Taxonomy (NCBI): domain Eukaryota; kingdom Metazoa; phylum Chordata; class Aves; order Accipitriformes; family Accipitridae; genus Aquila; species Aquila chrysaetos. The sequence goes on along the minus strand of NC_044006.1, from coordinate 59,722,093 downwards.
TTAGCAAGGATCATTAAGATAAAATAGTCTGAATTTCCACTTAACATAGGTTCAAGGATTTCTTTAAGCAGGTCTTGCATCATGCACAGAGCTTGTGTCTGAGCAGCCTTTCAGAAAGAAACATAGTATTGCTTGAAGATTTGAAGTGGCAGAGAATCCCATATGTTCATAATTAAACTTCAGTGATTAGTTACAGTGAATGTCAAATTTGACAGCTAATTTTTAATGTGGCTTTTTCTAGCTCCAGCTTCCAATTGTTAGAACTTACTGGAACATGTTCTGCAAAGTTAAAAGGCCTCCTTACCCTCAGAAACCTCAGGCATGTCTTGATCTTCTTTTGATAACAAATATGTCTACAAAAAGAACTTTTTAGGTTTCTGATGGTAAGATCATTTGTGCTCAAACTCTGTGATTCTTTCCAGAGCTCTCTGTAATGCTGGACTTTTAAGTGCAAAACTGAACACAGTATACTAGATATAGATATGCTATAGTACACAGATAACTCTCATCTCTGTCAAAAGCAAGGTGTACTCTTACTCTCCTGCTCATGAGAAGTCTTTATCTCCAGAGGACACACTCACTCTCTCAGTTGCAATACAGGGAAATCCATGTTCAGCCGGTTACCCACACTGGCATCTGCAAAATCACTGGAACCTGTCCCCGGGACCTGCATTATTCCTCAGGGACATACTCACAGGTATGATCAAGAACACAGAAATCTGTAAACTGAAACCATTCTAGGAAGTAGGAAAAATAACCTCTCTTTTCTGGATATGCAATTCTTCAGCATCATTTACTCTAGCAAACCTTACCTGAGACTTCTAGCTTTTCCACTGTATCCCCTTTAGGCAGGGCTGCTGGCTGGGGAGGCATCTCTAGGTTAGGAATTGACTTCATTATATTGGCCTGTGCCTCTTCCAAGAGCTTTTCGAATTCCTTTCCATTATAGTGATCGAGGTTTTGTCTTTTCTCTTCCCATTTCTTTTCAGCTTTCTAGACAAAAACAGTAAAGCATCTATTTATTTCTCTGGCTTCTGTTGTGATCACTTACTTTAAAAAAATTCCATGTGTAAACATTATAGGTGAATACGGATAGATTCTTTCAGTTCTAGTCAGCAACTAGAGGAAATTATATATATTAACACTAATTGTACACTGGTTCTGACTTCCATTGTGCTACATATGGCACAAACACATGACAGACTGACAGTGGCCACTGCTCACTAACGAAACAAAGGCAAAATTTAAATCTGGGTCACTGCCTTACTATATCACACTGGTGATTAAAGTACATGTCTGTAATAACAGATGAGAGTTCACTTGTGGGTTTTCTCAGTATCTCTGTGTGAAACCACTGGAACCTCACACTCTTTCACTTTTACCTCTCCATAATGAGGGATATGGAGATTTAAAGAGTGAATGAAATCCACTGATGCAAGTGTTCCCAGAGAATCATGTTATTGTTCAAAAATAAGGTTTTCTAAAAAAGATTTTCTAATTTTTTTTTTTAGAAAGGTTATTTAAAAAACACAGTTATTCATTTTTAGTTACATGTTATTACCCCGTTGCATTTAAAATCAGAGGGTATCTTCAGCAGTGCATGGTGTAGTTAGGGGTTAAGCGCATAAATCCCCAGAATGCAGTTGAATAATCCCACCTGCAGTCTCAAGAGTGAAAATGGGAGCTCAGGCCCAAAGAGAGGACAACTGGTTGAGTAGAATACACCGTACCTCAATTGATACAGCTCGGTTTCTGGTACTTGCACTGTGAATTTCCTCAATGAAAAGACTTTGCATGGTGGTGCCATTGACAGAGACCTGTGGTGCTGGCGTGGCTTGTGTGGGCTGGGATCCTGTTGTGGGCTCTTGCAGGGGGGCTGGTGGGGTGGCTGAGAGGTGGCCACCCGCTGGCACACCTTCGCTGTGGCTGGCTGCAGTGGGTGAACTCTGGGCATGGTTGACCAGGGCTGATGAGTGCTGAGACTGATGGATGACAACAGGCGAGCTCTGCACATGATGGACCGTCATTGTTGAGAAGGGGATGACTTCTGACTTGACTGATGACACCTGGGACTCTGATGTGATTGCTGTGAGGTTTTGCTGTGTGTGTCCCTGGGCATGCTTCAACTCCTCCTGGTTTTTCAGAGCATCAGCTGCAGTGGCCTTTTCCAAGGCAGAGTATTGCACGGCTTGGGATGGATCCACACCCCTCAGCAGTCCTTCTGTAACATGTCTGCCCAGCCAAATTGAACACAACAGCGTGGCACATGGTTAGCATACAGGCAAGTCATGAGCAATACTTAACAATAAACTTCTTCAAGGGAAAAGCACCTGTATCAACAACATCAAAATAGGTTTTTTTCTTCCAGATGCTCTCAGTTGTGTGATTTTATAGCTTTCTGTCAGACTCAGGGACTCAGAGTTTTAAAGAGGCCACTCTAATTAGGATGCTTTTGCCCTTTAAAATGTTTACAAACCTTCATGGATGTACTGGCACTTTTTGACCAAACCATGAGTTACAGTGGGTTGATTTTAGACGGAGAATGGAAATCAGTTGACTTAAATTTTATACACTGTATCTAGCTAAACAAGATGTTCCTGGACTATTAGCACAAAAAGTGATAGTTACATAGAATGTAAGGTAGCAGTTTGGCAAATTGCCAAAACAAAACCTTCAAATGATACTTCATGAAGGTCTTGTCTGTCAGAGTTTGAGGTAGGATGAGCTGAGGATGTGAAAAGTCAACTATTTCTGGCAGCTAGCTGTGAAATGACTGAGCTTCGGAGTGTTGCTAGCCATCAAATGCCATCAGTTTTTCCACTACTGAAACAGACTTTATGAGGCTTAGTACATACTTTTGCTGCAAAAAATTACTTTTGGTAGAATTTTGGCATGCATAGCTTATTGGTTTTTTTCCCAAACAGGGCGAGACAGGAAATAACTGTAGTAATTTTTAAGCAAAGGAAAACTAATATGAAAGGATATAGATGTTTATCTACAAGGAAAAATAAGTGATGGCTCTTAGAAGACCTGTTACATAAACCTTTTTATCCATCTGCCAGTACTGGCAAATCCATTTTACATATGCTCTAGAATATATGGAAACAATGACAACCCTACATTCCTTAGAATAATGGTAGCATCAACAAGCTTATGACTTCCATCTTCTTGTAAGTGAAGTAAAATTGAGACCACCACCACTGACAGTTTGGCCTGATTCACCGGTTTTGAGTAGGAATTAAATCCAATACCTATTGCCTCATATAAAGCAGCAGTCATTTGCTCTCATATATTCTGACAAACATAGCTAAACACTGGCACTTAGTGGACACAAATCTTATCTAATATTTCACCATTCTCTAACACATCTTCCTTGCAAAGAACAGAATAAAGAATTTGCATGAATTCACAAGCATATTGAATAATATTTCTGTCTCTCAGAAGGTTTAGGGTATCTTTATCCACTTAGAATCTTTTCCTTTGTTATTTCTTACTGTTACATTTTTGGGGACACACATTTCATTGTCAGAGAATATTTCTGTTAGCTTAGATTGCTGTAAATGCCTACAGTTAATTAGCTCAGATATGGGACTGATGCCACTCTGTAAGCTTTCTCATCCAGGTACTTCCCAAATCTGGAAGTGTTAAGTTCAGAGGGACCTAGTTTCAATCATAAGACCTTGATGACTGGGGCTGTTGTTCAAAACAGAACCACTGCACAGAGCACAGGAAAGGCTAATTATTTGTTTTCCCTTGAGAGGGCTCTAGGAAGAATCTATAAAATACTGCAAGCAAGTTGCATTTCTCAAAATTGCCTGGGGAGAGGGGGAGAACCCAAACCCACAAGCTGTTCCAGCCCTGCTTGAGGAAATTCGTCGGTTTTGAAGAAAAAAAAAAAATAATCACCTCCTGAGCATGGTAAGGATATCCGTCATGCTGCGTACACGTTTCAGCAAGCTGTCTAGCTTGTGTGGTTCTTCCTTTAGGAACCTCACAGCTTCTACCTCAATCCGGAGGATCGCACGCATTTTATTCTGCAATGTTGGGAACTCTCCTGCAAAGACAACAACTGTGAAGCTCAGGAAGGAATGATAAAACCTCTGGGGAGAAATGGATGATGACATGAATGTTAAACAGTTGAGTGTCTACCTCTCTCCAGGGGCCATGCAACAAGCTCCTTAATCCCAACTTTAAATCTTTTTGGAAGTGAAAGTTAATGCCCCCAGATCAAAGGCAAAACTGTTCTCAGCCACTGTGGTTAAAAGAAAAGAACCAAAAGTACAAAGGAAAAGCATATACCTTTCAGGGTGGCAACAGCTTCTCCCACTTGACGCAAAAGAAAGGCTCCATCTTCAACATCCTTCAGTGTAACTGTCTTGCTGGAAGCAGTGGAGTCCCTCTTCAGGTCTTCAACAAATGCCTCCAGCTCACTGGCAAAACAAAAAAAGTGGACATAAAATGCAAGCAGGACTTTCACATTACAATCAAATATATGTAAATGAATGGAGTAAACTAAACCAGAAACCTCAGCTGTGGCATCTTTAAATCTGACACCACAGGCTGAAAAAACAGCAGGGTACTATGAGAGGAGGTGAGGATGCTTGCACTCACAGCAGAGGAACAGGCTTGTAACTAGCCCAAGTCATTGATTTCCCTGACAGACTGCAGATGTGCAGAGCATATTGACCTCAGGGCAGCTACACTACAAAGGGCAGGTGGGGTGGTGAAACACATCTAACAGCCAGCCCTCTGGGGATGCAAATCCTAGAAGGGTACAGACACACCGTACCACTACATCCAGTACTGGTTTGCACCTTGCATTTTCTCATTGTTGATGACATGCAAAGGAATGCCCAACAGTGAAGTAACAATCCCAAAACTGGCACTAATGGCCCCTTGATGCAACCTTGTTTATCTGCCAGATCCTGCTAGACAGGATACAGGGTCCTGTTTCCCTGAGGAGCCAAACTGAAAGAGCAAGTGTGCATTGTGTGCAGCTCTTGCTCAGTATTTGGATTTGGATTCAAGAATGAATCACTTAAGATGTTTTTTCCAACCAGTGCTGTCCCATACTTCCTCCTGCTCCATCTGGCACTTCCTCGTTACCTTCCCCAATATTTTTTCCAGTGCTTCCATACTTCACATAAATCTTCACAATCCTTCAGACACATAAACTTTATTTTTCCATTTAAGGTTGAGACCACATTGATTTAGCTGGAGTTTCCACACAGAAACATAGAATCATAGAATCATTTAGGTTGGAAAAGACCTTTAAGATCATCAAGTCCAACCATAACCCAACACCACCATGCCCACTAAACCATGTCTTGAAGTGCCTTGTCTATGAGTTTTTTTGAACACTTCCAGGGATGGTGACTCCACCACTTCCCTGGGCAGCCTGTTCCAATGCCTGACAACCCTTTCAGTAAAGAAATTTTTTTCTAATATCCAATCTAATCCTCCCCTGGTGCAACTTGAGGCCATCTCCTCTCGTCCTAAGCTTAAAAATTTCTCAAAAAACCCTGAAATGCATTATGCACAACTATACAAACACCCATGGAAATACCATAAAAGGATCATCTCTTGAATATTTATTCTATAGGTACCTACATATATATTCTATATTTATTCTATAGGTACCTTCTATAGGTATGTCAGTGACAAAAGGAAGACTAGGGAAAATGTGGGCCCTCTCCAGAAGAAAACGGGAGACCTGGTTACCTGGGACATGGAGAAGGCTGAGGTACTCAATGACCTTTTTGCCTCAGTCTTCACCAGCAAGTGCTCCAGGCACACCACCCAAGACACAGAAGGCAAAGGCAGGGACTGGGAGAATGAACAACCTCCCACCATAGGAGAAGATCAGGTTCGAAACCATCTAAGGAACCTGAAAGTGCACAAGTCCAAGGGACCTGATGAGATGCATCTTCAGGTCCGGAGGGAACTGGCGAATGAAGTGGCTAAGCTACTCTTCATCATATTTGAGAAGTTGGGAAGTTCCCACTGACTGGAAAAGGGGAAACATAACCCCCATTTTTAAAAAAGGAAAAAAGGAAGACCCGAGGAACTACAGGCCAGTCACTCTCACCTCCGTGCCTGGCAAGATCATGGAGTAGATGGAAAATAAGGAGGTGATTGGTGACAGTCAACATGGCTTCACTAAGGGCAAATCATGCCTGACAAATTTGGTGGCCTCCTACGACAGGCTTACAGCGTCGGTGGATAAGGGAAGAGAAACAGTCATCTACCGGGACTTGTGCAAGTATTTGACACTGTCCCGCACAACATCCTTGTCTCTAAATTGGAGGGACGTGGATTTGACAGATGGACCACTCAGTGGATAAGGAATTGGCTGGATGGTCGCACTCAAAGACTTGTGGTCAATAGCTCCATGTCCGTGTGGAGACAAGTGATGAGTGGTGTTCCTCAGGGGTCGATATTGGGACAGGCGCAGTTTAAGACATGGAAAGCGGAATTGAGTGCACCCTCAGCAAGTTTGCCAATGACACCAAGCTGTGTGGTGCAGTCAACACACTGGAGGGAAGGGATGCCATCCAGAGGGACCTTAACAGGTTTGAGAGGTGGGCCCGTGTGAACCTTATGAACTTCAACAAGGCCAAGTGCCAGGTCCTGCACATCAGTTGGGCAATCCCAAGCACAAATAGAGGCTGGGTGATGAGTGGATTGAGAGCAGCCCTGAGGAGAAGGATTTGGGGGTATTAGTGGGTGAAAAACTGAATACGAGCCAGCAATGTGTGCTCGCAGCCCAGAAAGCCAATCATCGCATCCTGGCTGCATCAAAAGAAGTGTGGTTAGCAGGTCGAGGGAGATGATTCTGCCCCTCTACTCCACTCTCGTGAGACCCCACCTGGAGTACTGTGTTCAGCTCTGGGGGCCCCAACATAAGAAAAACATGGATCTGTTGGAGTGGGTCCAGAGGAGGGCCATGAAGATGATCAGGGGACTGGAGAACCTCCCCTATAAGGACAGGCTGAGAGAGGTAAGGTTGTTCAGCCTGGAGAAGAGAAGGCTCCAGGGAGACCTTATAGCGGCCTTCTGGTACCTAAAAGGGGCCTACAGGAAAGATGGGGAGGGATTCTTTATCAGGGAGTGTAGTGCTAGGACAAGGGGAAATGGGTTTAAATTGAAAGAGGGGAGATTTAGATATGAGGAAGAAATTCTTCACCATGAGGGTGGTGAGGCACTGGAACAGGTTGCCCAGAGAGGTTGTGGATGCCCCATCCCTGGAAGTGTTCAAGGCCAGGTTGGATGGGGCTTTGAGCAACCTGGTCTAGTGGAAGGTGTCCCTGCCCATGGCAGGAAGGTTGGAACTAGATGATCTTTAAGGTCCCTTCCAGCCCAAACCATTCTATCATTCTGTGATTCTATGATTCTAAGAGAAATCCAACTCTATTAAGATACCAAATTCACTAACAGGAATATTCTGAGAAGCAGTTTAATTGCATGGCAGAAAACAATGCAAAGCAAACTCTGAACTGACAAATCGGCTACTCATTTTAACCTAATTTTGGGCCTCATTTCTTGCATCCACTCAGGTAGCAGTTTTGCAATTGCTGTAAGAGAACCAAGGTATGGGCTTATTGCCTGAAAAGGAGTAGGGGAAGACTGCCTTCTGCACCAACTGCAGGTCTTGCATTTCCAGATATTTCCCTTGCACCAGCACTGCCACACAAATCCAGCAGAAAATTAGTTATTTTCAGCCAGGTCACTTCCTAGATCCATCCCAGTGAACGGGTGACATGGGGAGGAAAAGAGAAGAGTAGGTAGCCAGTAATGGAATAAAAAGGAGAAAATCCCTTGCAGCACCACTCCTCATTTAGGTCAATTTAAAGTGGAAGCACAGTCACACAGAACAATAAATGGCAGTATAATAGTACTTCTGATATACAGAGAAACAGAAATAGTATCAGGATGTGAACATGAAGTGCACACAGCAAAGAGTTCTTTTCAATCCAAGGACTAAGAACTTTAGAAACTATAAAACTATTTTGAATTAAGAATCATAAGTTTCTTCTCAACAGATCACAAACAAGTGGAGGTAAATGATCCTGTTCCCATTTTAAGACCACTGCTCCCAAAGACTCTGCCTTGAGAAAGCTGTGGGAGTCACAATTTCCACTAGCACAAGAGTACTTGCAGGAAACAATCCCTTGGACCACACGATGGCAGCAAGGGAACGTTTCTCATGGTATTTTTCCAGTGGAAGAGGCTGCAATAACGCAGACATCTGCTGTCTCTGTGTCTGCCTTTGCAATAAAGGGCACACATACAGTCTAGGAAGGAGCTGGAAAAAGAATTCGGCTTTCTGTCACTCACTACGATGCAAAGGCTGCTGCCCTCCAGAATGGTGCTCTACAGTCATGCATTCTCCCTACTCTTAATGCCCTGATACCGGCACTCAGGCTAGGCAATGCTACTTTGGGAATCATAGGGTGTCACCCCTCCCTTTTGTAGATCAGCACTGGAAAAGCAGCTTCACAGATATTCACATCCTTTTTATCAAAAATGATAAGGGCAGAAGCTTAAATTTGTTCATGGGTGGACAGAAGAGAAAGGAGCAAACACAGAACAATGTTACAATCTTTTCGTAGGTTTATAATTGTTGGAAATGTGGGGATAAAGGAAAGACTTCCAGGTAGCTGACAATGGCTTTCTTTCCCCTTTGTTCTTTGAGCAGAAATGGAATAGCCATCATAAATCCCTTTGATTCCATAAAGTGAGACTATACAAGACAAATGATCCTGAAATTACTCAGGGGATACCATATTACACTGCCTCATGTTGCTAACTACAAGGGACAAGAAACTTCAGCCCTCAGGAGCCAAAGTCTGAAACAGATCCAGCAGTCTCCAGCATTTCTTTTCTGTAACTGGGGAAACAACTTGGCTTTATAGATTGGACTGAGCAAACCCAATTAACAAGACACATTAATGTAGTTTCAGCAGGCTAATACAAGATAAATGATTTTTCTGCATCTATGTTTTACACAGGGGAACTGAGGCAAACTCTTAATGCTGAGAACTTTCTTTAGGCAAAAAAACATCAGAAGATCTCTCTCAGATTGCAGTATCAGTAGAACAGGTTACAAAACAAACTGACAAAATTAATAGTAACAAATCACCCAAGCCAGATAGTATTTGCCCTGGAGTTCAATAGCAATTCGAGGGTGAAACAATTGATGCTAAGCATCTAACTTCTTGATTAAAATTGCTTTGGCACCAGAGTAGTGGAAAGTGTCATAGATGATACAAATAAATTTTTTACAAGGGGATGGGGCTATCCAGGGAACTCTACTCTGGTGAGACTGACACCCAGACTGGTGTAATTGATAGATACCAAAAAAAAGAATAAACAATAAATAATTAGTGGACCAATGGATAAATATGCTGTGTTAGGGAGGAATTAATGTGGTTTGTGTAAAGAGAAGGTAAGTCTCACAAATCCACAAGGAAACAACAAAAGCATGGGGACAAGCTATAGCCCAAAAGGCTTTCAGCAAGCTATTTGAGCAAAACCTTTCAAGAAAGCAAAGTTGCAATGGGACAAGAGAGGAAATTCTCTCATGGGTAAAGTACTGGAAGTAAAGGGAAGGGATCAATGAACAGCTTACTCAATGAATGTAGTTTGCTGGTGGGTTCCACAGGGATCAGTACTAGGGCTGGTGCTTTTCAACATATTATAAATTATTTAGAAAAGAGGATGAATAGTATAGTAAAAAAAATCTGAAAAGGATATTAAATTATTCAGGGGAATAATGAAAATGAAAGGTGACTGCAGAGGGCTGCAGATGGACCATCGGATACCAATTGACCAGAAAAAAAACCAAAGACTAAATTAACTCGTAATAAATGTAAAGCAATGCTCATGAGAAGAGGAGAAATAAAACCAAAACCAACCCCACCTATAAACCAACAACCTCCCAAACCCCTAAGTCTCTATACACAGTAATGAACTTTGAACTGATAATCGTCCATTGTGAGTGAGATGTTGAATTTGTAATGGAAAGCTCATGTGGAACATGAGGAGAGGGAGGCCATCACCACACCATGGAATGAAGTCATGGTGTGCCCACATCCAATATAGCTTTTGCAGGGCTCTCCTCGCTCCCCATCCCCATCTCACAGATGTTCCCTAGAGTCAGAAAGGGCATAAAGAAAGGCAAGAAGATGAAAAAATGTACAGAAAGGCTTCTACAAGAGGAGTAACTAAGCGGCCTAGGACTTTTCAGGCTGGAAAAGGCATGACTGGGGGAAAAGGGAGTGGAAAGGGAGTGGGGGAGCATCTATAACATCATGACTAGCATGGCAAGGCTGAATATTCTGCTGTGTATGATTTAAGAGTTTGGGGATTGATTGACAGATGAAAGATTCAAAAACAAACAAAAATATGTTCTTTCTAGCCAAGAAAAAATTACTCTGTAGAATCATTGTGCCTAGATGCTATACACAACAAAGTTTACATAAATTTTTAAAAATGCGTAAGTTCATGAAAAGTAAACAATCCATGCAGAGCTTTTGCATATGAAGGTACCACCTCTGACTTGGAAAATCCCTGAGCTATAAGTCATTAAAAGCAAGGAGATGCGCTCTGAGCCATGTTCTTATATCCTTTCCCAAGTATTTGCTACTAGTTGCTCTTCAAGACAGCTAAGTGGAGTTTTGTTTTTACTGAGCATGGTTATTCTTATTAAAAAGTCTGATACTTTTCCTAACAAAAATATAAATTGTAACTTGCTATGGATCATATCCAATTAGACAGATTGGATGTGACTATAATTTAAATACTGTGCTTGTAAAACACCCTCTATTAAAGTGCTTACAATAATCTACAACATATAGTAGTCATACCTGTAACATGCTCCTCATAACATAAATACTTCATTAGTCAACGTGTCATATCATCATAATTTGTCCTTGGTCTGGTAAATTTTAAGGCTAGTATCTACAACCCCAAAAGTGTCATATATGACATCTCTAATGTTGAATCCAAAGACTAGATAGAAAAAAACCTACCCAGTTAATTCTGAGTGTGTATTTCACTGTTAGAAGTGTGCATAAGCACTACGTTTAACAATGTTCCTTAGATTTCATTAGATAACTCTGAACTGTAATCCTGCTACAGCTGTGACTCACATGGGCACACTTCTGTAGGCACCAGCATGAATAGCTGCTCAACAGAAAACTTGCTCTGAAATGTACACTGACATTTCTGCTGTTTACAACATGAAACTGCCAATATTTTTATTTCTTTTTTTCCCAGCGATAACCTTCAGAATTGCAGAAAGGAGAGCTTTTTAAACTGAGATGCACCACTTCAGAGCAGTAAATACACTTCTGTAAGTACTGCAGAAATCCTTAAGCTCCCTTGTTTTGCATGAAGCCAGTCTACTGATTTAGTCCTATGATTTAGGAAAGGTCAAGAGGGCAACAGCTGAAATACTACAAGATGGTAATTTTTTTGCCCTGTTGCTTTGCATTTATTTATTTGCACTGGAATCAGCTTAATTGAAAGTGCCTATATAGAATGTTAACCTTTTTCTGAATACTGCCAGTGACATTTGGTGTGTAGTTTTGTGATGTATGCTCTTCATTATTAACAGCCATCAGCTGTTGAACTTAAAGCATTGTTGTCAGATGTGTTTTTTCTTTTGGGCTCTGATCCTGCAAACATGCAAATACATGACGAAAAAATTTCATTGGACACAACTGATGAAAAATAATCGTTTATGATTTCACGTTTGTTTCTAGCATGTCTCTAAAAGGGTTGAACTAACATTTATAGCCTATGAATGATCTAAGTAAGACATTTCCCTGTAACATTAACAAAAGAAGTAGCATAGAAGCAGCAGAAACTCTGTGAACACAAAAAATTCCAAACGCTGATAAAACAGAACCATATTGCAGTCAAAGTTGTATCTTAAATGAACAGCTGTAACAACTAATGCCATTTGCACTTGACCTCACTCAGTATCCATTTTATGAGGCAATGAGATAAACAGCCATCACACAAATTGTTCTTTCCACAGAGAACAAACAATCTAGAAACTAGGCAATGAGGTACACAGGAATAAAGTGATGAACAGGAGGGTAATTACTTAAAACTACAACATAATGTTATTTAAGACTAGAAACCAGCTGAGAGGATTACATATACTAGCATGGACTGTTACTGCACATTCAACTTTTCTTCACAGAAAACATACACTCCCTTAGTAACACTCTACTTTGTCTTTACAGATGCACCATTTTTATTGCAAATCTTATTCATCTGACAACACATTGACCAACAGGAAAGATTTACTCTCCTTAGCTGTCAGTAAGTGTACTCCTACGGCTCTTCAATCATCATTTCCCATGACAAGCTGACTAGGAAGTTTCTCTCTATTATGGAGCGATTCTTCAGGTGTGAACTAAATGTGGTAATGAGAAATAATTAGTTATATAGCATCTTACAAATGTGAGTGTTAGAACTAGTTAAATAGTTTATTGATTTCAGCTTCATCTTGCCTCCTGCCAACTCTGAACATGGACTAAAACAAACAACTGGATCCCACCAGTCTTGGTAGGCCAAAGTTTTTGGGGAAAAAAAGAGTCTTACAAAGAGCCTTTACACAACAGCAAAAAAAAAGGAAAAGTATTTTTATCTGCAGTTAAGTGTATGGAAATGCTGGTGAGTAAATTTTAGACGGAGACTGGCATTTCTGACTGCTGTTAGACTTCAATCCTCTATTTATGAGCTTCCCTTACCTCTCCCATGCAACAGCCAAATCACTTACTTTTGAAACCTGATTTTCGTACTTAAAGCCGAATTCATTACCTTCCTTTGCATCCATTTGTTCTTGAGGAAATTCCTCCCTCCTTCCCTAAAGCGGCAGGGGAGAGCTACTGTAGGGGGAGGTTTTCAGAAGATGGAGGTGGTCACAGTCCTTACAGTGATCTGTCCCTTTACAGGGGACTTCCGAAGAGGTTGAAACTCTTTGTACTGGTGGGACTTATCCAGTGGGCTACACTAAGAAGGACTCCCAGTCAGGACCACTGATTTGTACAACACAGATACAGTTTTACAGCCAATATGAATGCAAGGAAACACAGGTAAAACAGCATACACAGGTGCAATTTCACTGAAGACAGTGGTGAAAACTACTACTTTATGGAAGAAAAAGCCAAGCAAGAGCAACAAATTCTAAGAGGTTTCTCAACCCACCATAACTTCTTTACAATCTTTTCTTCCTCGTTGAGGTATTTCTGCCTTTCTTGTTCCACCAGGTTGCGCTGTCGCTGCACAGGATCTTCAAGCCTCTTCACTGTTTCAATCATTTTGCCATTGATTTCCAGCTCTGCTTTCCTCACCATTGCCCTCAGCATCTCCTGGTTCTGCAGCTGTTGCACAAAAGAAATCAACTTCAATTTTTCCTGCTTGACTGACATCCCTGGCAACAGAATACACTGCAGAGCTCAGAAATAGGTTGGGATAAACACAGCCCTACAGCAAGAAAGAGTTTTTACCTTCTTCTTTCCCTCTTTAACTTTACCTATAAACATTATTTCTTGAGGAACTGTTGCGACTGAGAAAAGCCTAAATCTGATTAACTTCTAATGTATATATCTAACTTCCAGTTGCAAGTGACGAACAAAATATGTTGGGATCAGTACACCACCTTCACTGCATAACTTCTGCAAGGATTGTGGCCCCTTTATTCTGCTCAGTCCAGCATGAATCAAGAATTAATCACGCCTCATGAGAATGCCAGAAGCTTGATTTCCACTTTGCATGTATCTTGTAAGCTTATGCATCATGCTGCCCATACGTGCCTAGTGGATAATCCCACACCTTAATGTCAAGACTCAGAATGGAATTTTTCAGTCTCTCAAGTGGCAGAGGAAGGACTGTGCCATCCGGTGTAATTTGGTACAGACATACAGCTCATCCCCCATACATGAAACCTCCCCTACCCACCAAAAAAACCTCCTTTATAATATGGTAATTTTCTGAGAACTGCACAAGTCACACCTTCTTTCTTGTTTTAGCCTTATATTAAGGACCTAAAGTATTAATATTCTCACTAAGTTTGCAGAGCAAAACACAGCTAAGAAAGCAAACTAGACTGTACTCTTCATGGGTAGCCCTAGAGCAGCTATACCCCACACTCACACAACCAAACCTGTTTAAGTCTCTTAAGCAAATCACAAGATTCAGAGTGATAAGCAGGGCTCCATCTAGTCACATAGGCAACATATAGGCAACATGAACATGAATCTGTTAGCCCAGCAGCCATCTCATACTGTAAGATTTTAAAAAACACCTGTGTCAAATGGGAGATGAAGTTCCAGTTTTAAAACTAGCAATTGAACCATCAACTGTCTTCTAAACATCCAGGCTTAACAGCCTAAACCGCATTTAACATACAAAGTAAAACCACTGCCTAATAGGAAGAATCATAAAAATGGGTTACCTACAAGACAGTATACTGCAACAAGACTTCTTTTTAAGTTGACTTTAGAGAATTCAAGGGAATCAGAGAAAAAAAAGTCCTTGCCCAGGTCATTCTTTCCAATCAGTATGGGAATTAGAGGAACAAACTCAACTCTCCCCTCACGACTCTTCAGTCCTTGTGCCTGACTCTGCCTTCTCCAGCGACACAACTGTGATGAGAGGGAGGGTAACACTTCACTGAAAGTACAGGGCCGGGGGGGGCGGGTCTGAGCTGTGACAAGCAGGAGGTGTTAGCTCAAAACTCAGCTGAAGATAAGTGTTAGCAGTTAGGGAAAAAAATGAAGCTGGAAAACATTTGAAACAGCACAGATTTATAAACATTGTCAGCTGCTTTATACCAGACTGGATTCTTTTGAAGACAGTGCACATGTGTATTTTTCCCCACTACAGGATTAATGTTTGGATTTGATAAATTAAAACCTCTTACAGCAAGGCCAGCACAGCTATCTGAGACACACATCTCTTTCATTGTGCCATATTTTCAAGAAGGAAAACATAAATGAATGAATAAATGAGTGAATGAGCATGTAACATTTCAGTCATACAGTTTATTCACAGCTCTTTAAAAAGTGGGAAAATTTGACAGGGAAGTGACTTGGGATTCATGAAACAACTGACCCAAGGTCAGTGAGAAGGTCAGTAACAGAGTCAGACTTATGTCTCAGGTGTCCAGAATTTAAGTCCTCTATGTGCTCCCAGCAATACCAAAATTACATGTGAGAGTGTGAAGTCATGCAATGGCAGGTACACTTTTTTTCCTGTTATGGGGGTATATAGAGGATCTACATTTATTGTAGTGACACCTACAGCTAAGGTGCTTGTCACTTCCATTTATGCAGTGCTTGAACAGTATTAGAAAGTTTCAGGCATAAAAGTTCGCCCATTCCTGATAACAAGATTAGGCAATAAAAATATAACTCAGCAATATTTCCAAAAAGCCTCTACGTTGAGGACTCCCAAACATCGATGTTTGGAGCGAGCTCTTGAAGTCTGGGACATGACTCATCTTGGTACCAAAGAGATGTTTTTGCCATTTCTATGAAAATTCATGCAACACTTGGCTAGTTCTGGAAAACATGGTTTTGTTCATGCTTGGGAAACAGGGACAGACAATGAGAAGGGAGAGGTACAGATGGGTACAGAGAGAGCAGAGAAGGAACCAGGGGACAGGAGTAACTGTGGGTTTAAGCAGGGCAGAGTTACCAGCCAAAGGACAACATGAGGCAGGGCAAGCAGGAACAGAGGGGAAGAGCTGAGGAAGAGGTGGCAGTCTCTGGATGCTACAGCACATTTACCTCCATGTTCTGGAACTGAATTTGATTCTTACCTGTCTTCTGCCAGCAGGTATCAGATCTGAGACTCTATGGCTAACTGCACACCCATTTGTCCCTCAGACCACCTCTCCCAGTTACTCCACCACCTCAAGTGGAAGATGTTTTATGGATCTGCCAGAGTTATTTTGGTTCCACAGAGTAGAACTTTTTGTACTTTAAGTTTGCTTGAAAACAAGCCAAATAAACCATCTCAGGCATTCACACTTGAAAAGAAACTTTGTTAAAACAGTGTTCAAGTTCCAAAGTCAAGTGCCCAAAGGTAAGGAAAAGCAATGCAGGCTTTCCTGTCACCACCAAATGGCAATTTTTTGCTAATTAGAGGTAACTTGACTTAAAACTGCAAGCAGCAATCAAACAGAAAGAAATTTAACATGCTTTTTTAGAATTCTAGCATCCTGTCCTACATTCATTACCCTTGGCTCTCACTCCCAGCCTGACCAATCTCTCCAGATACCTACCTTGTCCCTCTTCTTTGGCTACTGCTCCAGCCATTATCTATCACTGCTCTCTTACAAGTACCCCAGCGCTGCCTCCGGCACCCACTTCAAGAATAATCTGGTAATCAGTTTAGTTCACTTTGAACCAATTATTATCTATGGGACAGGTAACTGGAAAACAAAGTATTAGTTCACAGCCCACTTCTCATTAAGAGACAAGCATGACCTGTCCAGTGGGAGCCTCCCAGGCCCTGCTGGGAGAGTTTTCTGGGCCACCCACCTCCTCACACACTACAGTGCACAGCCACAAACAGGGACTGACTGCCTGCAGCTCAGGATCTCTGTAGAATCTAATTCCTGAAGTATGTTACCATACGTAGATTAAACACAGTCTCACCAATTCTATAATGCAGCTCAAAACATATTTGAATTTCTAATTTGAAGTTACACTTGTGAGACTGAGTATCATATACCATTTATGACAGCATTATTATTACATTTTCTAACCTTTCTGCAGCACTCATTTCCCTGCAAATAAGACACTGAGTGAAGGAAAAGCATGCATGCACACACATTCCTAATACTGAACCTTAATCATATCTAACTGCTTTCCCTTAAAAAGTGTTCAATTAAAGAAAGGAAGGAATAGACAAAAAAAAATCCAATGTACATATAAGGTAATGATATATGCCATGAACACAAACTCTAAGGCTTGATTCAAACCTGCCACTAAGACTTCTCATTATCTGGGAGTGCAGAATGAACAGCCCCACTGAACTCATCATGGGCTCCAGTCTTACCAACAACAAATGCATCCAGGACACAGGCTGGATTACATTCCTCTGGCAATGAGGAAAACTCCACAGCACCATGAAACTAGTCTTTCCTGAGTATCTCTGAAAATCAGAGCGCTTAAGGAAGGTGCTAGTGGAGTAGCAAGAAGTGTATCTAACCTCTAGCAACTGCCATGATGCAAATGTCTTTATTTCAAGAATCTCTGGTTAAAATCCAACCACAGACTGAAACAGTCTTAACTTTTTGGTTCCATCTGCTAACATATACATTTAGCTGGTGTGTGAATCAATACATCTGGATCAATTGCTGCTGGATATGTTTTAAAAAGAGGATTTTGCCAGCACAGACAAAGGCTACATGAATTAATCGTCTTTTCCATCATGTTTCTTTGATTCTATTAAGCGAATGAGTGAGAACTTACAGTGATATCATCAATTGAAAATTGAACCACAGACAGTATTAAATATAGTTTTATGTCCTGTTCCTGTTTCTTAGTTATCCTGCCAACTTTTGTGCCTGTGCAATCATCTTTTTCAGTTCTTTGGAAGTGTTTCTTTTAGTCTGTCACTGTATGAAAAATTCACACAAACAGGAACAAACTGACTGCCAACCCAGGAGAAACAGTGAAAGTGAAAAATATGAAGTACTGTCAAACATATTATGCAAACAACCTGGAAAAACAGAAAAATACTTTTCCCTTTTACTTAGAATTATTTTCCAAAAAACATAGCGTAATTTTTTTGCATTAGAAGTGTGATATTTCAACACTCTTCAGTTTAAAACACTACCTGTTTCACTTGCTACCCTACAAACTGTGAGCTCTTTTTCAAAATAATTCCACCCATTCAGGAAAGCCATGACAAAACCTCACTCTCATGAATGTAATTTGTATCCAATATACCAAAGTTTCCCTTGAGCTACAAGTTCTTCCATCCGACTATCACAAAATTGCGCTCTTCCTACTGGCACAATGCACCAAATTTGCTATCATTTCTGAAATAAGGGAAGCCAGCCAGAATTAATGAGCACACTTGGGATATGTCCTTTTTTTCCTTCTCAAGACTTCCTTGGCAGCATTGGTTTGTGCAGATGGTACAAGTTGCTTCACTCCTGTGTGCCATAATGCTATATCTGATCAAAAGCAAGGTTACCGTCCCGGGCCGGGCCATGGAGACAAGGTGCAGCTGGAGAAATGCCACATCCTTGTTGAGCAGGCCCTGTGAGAGCGACGTGCTCACTGCCTCCAGTGCAGCACTAGAACCTCCATCCCACTTTATGAGGCCACACGCTAAGCACAGCTGGTGGCCAGACTGCAGGTGTTTGCCAAGAGCTGCATTTGGCGCACAGGGTTACAGAAGGACAGAGGGGCTGCAGTGGTTTGCAGCACAAATGTGGAAGAATACACACTTATACATAGTGTGCCAGGGCAGACATCCCAAGCCACAGTCTTTGAATTAGACGGGGACCATGATGGCCAGCATATAGGCAGCACTGCTGGGAACAGCTTTTGAAAGATACATTTGCCATAGGAACATACTCATCCTAAACTGAAAATGTAAATACATGGGTGCTGTATCACAGGCAGAGGTCACCTGGCTGACACAACTGTTTGCTCCAAATAGCTTCTGCCATCTCTTCATTACCAGCAAAATAAGCACTGGACCTTATCACAGCATCTTCAGTCTTAGCCACATTTTCTTTACGCTGATGTTTACCTCACCCTTCTGCTCCCTTGCCCTATGACTGGTTCATAATTCAATTTCCTTTAGTTAGGGAAGTGAAGGCAAAATGTTCTCTGAATTCTGATCTGTATTATCATTATTCTGTTCTAAAATTAATCAGCAAATCAAAGGAGATGATTGACAGAGTACCATTCCTATATTCAAAACCATCCTGGTCATAATAGCAGTAGCTGCAGCCCTACAATGCCAAACACGTGATGTCACTTTCCAGGCAAGGAGGACTGGCAGATTATGGAATTTTCCTCTGCTGTCCACTTTGTCTTACAAGAAATTGCTTTACCTCCTTTTACATCTTCTGAGACGATACACAGCGCTCTTCATTTTCCAGTTAAGTGAAGGGCTGAAGGCCTATACAGCTGCATGCACTTATTTTCACAGTGTCTGAGATGAACAGCATATATTTACATTTGCAGCATGACAGTATGTGTCAACAAAACATTTTGGTTAACTCTTCATTGTTCTTATTGTTTCTTGCAGGTTTTGAGGTGTTGATGCATGTTAGGAAAGTACTGGTAAAACGTGAATGTAAGTAGGGCACAATGAACCTTTGCAGCAACTTTTGAAATATCTTTTTTCCTTGCTGCTCAAGTTGGCTATTCTTCTGGATTCTGTAAATATAGGACTCGAACTCTGGCTTAATGCATGTCTACTGATCCTCAGCTACATTTGAGTTTACTGACATCAAAGCTGTTTATTCAGGAACTTAAAAACTGTCTCAACTGTAAACAGTGTGGAGCAGGAACACGGCTCTTCCAACATGTTTACACAGCACATAGCATAGCAGGGTCCAAACTGTAATCAAAGACTTGATATTATTGTAATATAAATACTGCTTTAATGTCTAGAATCATCAAACAAAGCTAGAAATAAAGTTTTTTCTCAATATCTGAGCAGTATATCTGACCTAATTCTCATACCTCTAGGACTATGCAAGTGGCGTATGCTAGAGCAGAATACACTTTTGTGTCTGTAATACTTGGGTCTTCTCTTTGCTATAACTCTGCTGCTAAGAATCACTCAGGTACAAAATGTAAAAGAGAGGGAAAGAGGGAAAGAAAGAAAGAAAGGAAGGAAGGAAGGAAGGAAGGAAGAAAGAAAGAAAGAAAGAAAGAAAGGGCATTTTCTGACAACCCACCTTCCCAGCATTACCCAGATAAGCATACCTGTAGCTGCTTCATCTGATGCAGCTGCAGCCGCAGATCTGACACATTACGTTTCATACCATGCAGGCTGACTTGCATTGATGGGGCTCCAGCAGGGTGATGGATGACAGCTGACTCCACAGTTCCCAATGCGTTCTTTCCCCCAGATATGTTAGCAGCACCTGCAATAAGCAGCAGCACAGGTTGAGCTCACCAGCAGAGAAGTTGCAAACATGATCCTTCCTCTGCACACTGAATCCACACGTATTTCACACAGATGGACAACAAAAGAAAACTACAGCTGCCAATGCTCAGTGTTAACAGGGGACTGGCACCTCCTTATCCAATATATTTTGAGGGAAGACTGTACAATATCACAGTGTATCTGTGCTGGAACCTCAGCCATACCAGAGCATTGCATTACCACAAGACTGCTTCCTACCACATGTAGTGGAGATGGGATAATGAGATATAACTGCAGATTACACAAATAGCAGCAAATCAAATTGGTGCTGAAAGTAGAGTCGGGATTGTCCTCCCAGGAGCCATCTGAGACCGAGTTGATGCAAATTCACAGAACTCCTGAACTGCATATTTGTTGATTAATTATCACTGGAGAGAGATTCAGACAAACTGCCAAGTGTAGGGAAAGGGTTTCTATCGAGAATCTTGCTTTGCTGCTTAAAGTACAGTTGCATTATTTCTATCATCAGTTGTCTCCAACAGCTACCGTATAAAACCAGAAGAGAAGTGAAATGATGGTGTGGCAGAGAACTGCTCTCCAGCCATGTTGCATCCACCCACTCCCCGTCGGTCTGTCATTTATTCAGGACTGTGTTTACAAAGGAATACAGCGTAACACAAGGAAGTGAGCTGAGCCACACTGAGAATAACCGTCCTCACAATGAATGTCCTCACAAGACTTTCTTCGTTAAATAATGGTTAAATAAATTCCTCTACACAGCATCAATGTCAAGCTTGCTCTTTTCAGTCTCAAATACCTGGGAAGAAGCTTTATTTACAGGGTACAAGCAAATTTCAGCTTATCAGCTAAAAGTCATGTTAAAGCTTCTTCTAGCAATTTGCACTTACATACACATATTCTTCAAATTTTCTTTCTCATGTGTCCCTTCCCCTCCCCACCACCAACAGGCAAAATGACAGACTGTCAGTGAGGCACACTTCATTTTCTAAGTCCAGCACTATATAGCCCTGCATACTCTTCTGATGACAGTGCCAGATCCACCTTGTCCCTCAGGCTCAGATGGCTTAGATAGCTGCTGCTCCCTGAACTAGTGCATTATCAGCCCCTCACTACAAGAAAGACATTGAGGTACTGGAGCGTGTCCAAAGAGGAGCAATGAAGCTGGTGAAGGGTCTAGAGCACAAGTCTTATGAGGAGCGGCTGAGGGAACTGGGGCTGTTTAGCCTGGAGAAAAGGAGGCTGAGGGGAGACCTTATCGCTCTCTACACCTACCTGAAAGGAGGTTGTAGCGAGGTGGGTGTGGGTCTCTTTTCCCAAGTAACAAGTAATAGGATGAGAGGAGATGGCCTCAACTTGCACCAGGGGAGGTTTAGATTGGATATTAGGGAAAATTTCTTCACCAAAAGCGTTATCAAGCATTGGAACAGGCTGCCTAGGCAAGTGGTGGAGTCACCATCCCTGGAGGTATTTAACAGATTTGTAGACATGGTGCTTAGGGACATAGTCTAGTGGTGGACTTGGCAGTGTTAAGTTAATGGTTGGACTTGATGATCTTAAAGGTCTTTTCCAACCTAAATGATTCTATGATTCTATTCTATGATTATGTCATTCCCCACTTCATTTTCTTCCTTCTCTATGAATAAAACAAAAATATGAGGAAACAGAAAATAACTCATCAGTGGATCTGCAGAGGGATTTTGGTCATCATTTGTTCCCACAAGCACACATTCTATCAGGTTCAATGAAATCAAACAGTAACTAATGTTGTGAGCTTTTCTTTGTCTGTTGAAGCCAAATTTTCAGTGCACCAAAGGGCATGACACATTTTTCTGGCTGGAATGAGTATGAATCCAAGAGTGGTAAGTTTTATCCCTACCCTCTCATCCCTAGTAGTCTGTTCAACCAGTAAAGTTTCCACATGTGCCTGAGTGAATACAGCTCAGCGTAACAACACATTGTTATTCTTTTGCCAACAGGTACGGACACCTCAAACATAGCCTTTGCAAAATTCATCTGGGGGAAGCATTTTTAAAGGATGGAAATTATGCCAGACTATTTTTATTTAAAAATAGGCTAAAAGGTTTCTGAAGAAGCATGTTTCTTGCTTTACCTACATTTGCAATTCCTGTCAGTAAAAGCACAGGCCCCTCTGGCTGTACCCATGCTATATACGGTATGCCATGCCATAGGCTTCCAGAGACACGCTCCAACAAAAAGCTGTTCTAGCCTAGTGCTGGCCGTTGTTATGCTATACCTTACCTAAACGTGCTCCAGCTAGATCTGCTCAGTGCTTCAACAATGGCACTTTTCATTTCACTGCTGAGCAAGTTGCTGCACATTTTTGCTATACTCTAGTATGATTCAATGCCCTCTTGACTTTCAAAGAGCTGCTTAACAGAAAGCAACACTCAAGAAATAAAGTCACTTGTTCACTGCCATTCTGTACCCACTCCGTGCTTCAGTCTAATACATGCTAATACTTATCTGTCTACAAGTACACTGCAGTTTTTCCTACAATCAAGCATCTATTTCGCTCCCACATGCACTATTTTGTCCATTTTTTTCAAAGAAAGAGTATTTAGTTCATAAACCCTACAGACAGAAACCACCAGAGAGTCTGAAAAATGCGGATAAGCCTCCAAGAGTTCTGATCCCTAGCCACAAATCTGGACTATTTTTGAAAGCACATCTACCTTTCTGCTATTCTTTGCCTCAAGCAAAAGCTCCAAAACCTCAGCCCCCAATCCTGTGATGATGCAGCCAAGGCATGAATCAGTCCCCGCCAGTCTCTCTCCCCATGCTGGACCCCAGTCAATTCACATATTTTCTCAGGAAGGGGTGCCTGCTTTCTTTTTAGTGTAGATGGACTGTGATATGCTTCTGTAAACAATAAATGTCTCTGACTCCCTACAAAGCAGCTCTCCTCCTCTGCTGCCTCGGCCACCTCTTCTCACCGTTAGGTACTCTCAGCTGCCACGGTGTCCCTGTTGCAGAGTGTGCTCAGAGCCTGTGAAGCACGATGTGGGACTCCCAAGGGTGTGAAACACAACCACAGACACCAAGTGAGCATGGGAGCGCAGTAAGGTTCAGCAGCTGATTTCTCAGAGATACATATTTTCATCAAAAAGGAATAAAAGGGCAGCTGAATGAGGGGCTGCTTCATTTAGGGAGTATAGCTCGCTTTTGGAAATAGTCCCAGGCTGTAGCTTTGCGATTAGATGTGCAGCCAGATGGATTGAAGGGAAAGAAACAGCATTGGCTTGCAGGTTTTTAAATAAACCCTTTCTGGAGCTAGCTATGGGGGCCTGAATGCAAAAACCCTCCATAATTCCCTAATACTCTGGACAAAAAACAAATGCTAACTTTTTTTACAAAGGCTAATGAACTAAGTTGCCATTTTTAAAGTACAATGAGAACTGATGTGCAGAAAGGGGAAAGATTTGCTATTTGCCCAGGCTCAGGAAGGTAAGGAACACAACTTCCACTCCCTGACACTTGACTTTTGCTATGGTTGCAAAGACACCGCTCTCCTGTTTTCCAGATTTTATTTTTCTTTCTAAAATGCTAAGATTTTATTTTGAAGCAGGCTAGAAAGAAAGGCTATCAGAAGACACCCAGCAATGTTTTCTCACAAATTACTCATCTTCTTATTAAGGAGCCACAACAATTTCAAGCATCATTTGGGGAGACATGTGACAGTTACTTAGTTCTCTTTCCATCCAGTTAGAATCCACTAAGCAAAGAGGCAAATGCAACGTTAAGGTTGCAATTCTACCATTAACAAGCTGTTAAGGCAAGGCACTAAAGCACCCTTAAAAGAATAAAATATTCTCTATATATTAGTATGCAACTTCACCTCATTGATCCACAATGAATTCAGGATCATGTTTTTCCTGCAAGCACTGACAGAGTTCAAAGACTGACGTGATCTATCTTTGAATCTGAGATAAGCAAGCAGATAAAGACAGTGGTTTTAATTCACAGATCATCACAGCAAGAGTCATGCATGTGAAAAAGGCACACAGATATGCACAGATGACAAGACGGTTCACAAAGAGTGAGGAATCAAATCCAAGTCCTACATGTGTAATACTTCTCCCTGCTGCCATCTCACTCTCCTGGTTTGTACTGGTGGTGTTAGTGCAGAAAGACTTGATCCCTTTTCAGGAAATACTGAAATGTCCTTCTTCCACTTCCAACAAGGCCTATTGCTTTTTTTGGTAATCCACGATAAAACTGATCTCAATTTAATCAATGTATCCAGGATTTAATCTATCAGTCTCACCACTTGATGAACAAAAATACTACAGAAAAGAGAGTAGGTGAGCATTTCTCAGCATATTTGTTAGTAATCTCAAGGAGACTCTTCCTAGTATGGTTTGGTTTTAGAGTCACATACTGTTCCTGAGTAAAGAGTCCCTTGATGCCATCCACTTTTGATGAACTGAAGAAGGTTATAAGGATTCAGTCATGGGATTTCTCCTGACATTAGTAGAAGGGACATAGCCAGTCTGTGGAAGGTTACTGCTCTTTGAACCCACCCCCCATGAAAGAACTGAGCCTAAAGCAATAAAACATCAGAAATGCAGACAAGCATGATCATTACAGGCTCATTTTCCCTGGTGAAAAAGCATTTTTATTTAGAGTCTTTAATATTTGAGGCTAAAGAATCCGCTACAGACTGGCAAAGCAAAAACATGTTAAATACAACAATTTGGTTTATATAAAATACCAGAGTATTCACAATCTAGCTATAGAGAGTTATCTAGGATTTAGAAATTTGGGTTTCTTTCCCTTCCCAAGTGAGCTAGTTCTCTATTTTTTGCATGAAAGTCTCCTATCATTGGAACACATACTAGAAAATATAATGTTGGTTCAACATTGATGAGCCAATTTTATTCTACACAGATGTTTTATTGTTCAGGATGGGAAGCAATTCACGTTTCTGCTTACCAGTGCTCTAGAAAGGACTGCTCAATCAACATTTCATACTACTTTTTCTTTCAAATAGACTTTGAAATTGCTAAAATTGGTATCTCAGTGCACAGTTGTCAAGTGGAACTGTATAGTAAGAGTCGACTGTCTAAATGGCTATACTTAATAAGGACTGGGGTGAATTGAAGAACAAACCAGCGGTCAGCAGAAGTGTTTCTAGGTGCTGCTGGCACGTTTAAACCCAAGCATATTTACAAAAAGGAGAAACATTCTGTAACATATTCTGGCAGATTGCCTAATTTTCAAGTAAGCAGGGACTGCATTGACTTATTAGACCCTGTCACGCGCAATTTCAAAAGCAAGTGCAAAAGCAAACTATTCTATTATACAGGACTATTCTATTATACAGTAGTCTTCAATAATAGCTGATGCGGGTTACAATACTGTAGTATATTGGGGTCAGCATCACACCTTGTTTCCCTTACCCGCTACAATTTAGTTTTGTGGCTGAGTCGTGCTGGAAGGACAGGATTTAGGGATGCAGATGCTGGAGTTGCAACTATACTTTATAGCACTGATAGGGAACCTTGCAGACAGCTAGCTGCATGGCTGGCCCCACTGCCCTATCCCCATCTCCCCCAGGTGATCAGAAAGGCATCTATTGCACAACCTGGATACTGGTATCCTTACTCACATGCTGGATACGGGCATGGCCGTGTGACAGTCAATGTCTCTGTCAGTAGGTGACAGATGCTGATCTGGTCTTTTGACAGTAAATTACACACCCCACCCTCCACCCCCCCCACGTTTGGACATGCAGCTGTTAGATGTAATTTTGCCCTTTCAGGAACATGCGTTCAGTCATATGATAAGGTAGTGAGTGAGGAGTCTTTGGGAACAACAGTGGCAGGAAACGGTTGCTGGTCAGATGAACCATGCTATTCTGGTGGGCTGGGCATGACTTTCACCCTGAGGAATCCCCACCTTTGCTTTGTGTAGGGCCATTTTCCCAATGAATATTATTCCATTTCTCATTTCATTCAGAGCACATTGACACACGCACACACAAATCACTGCATAATTTAGGTTGAAAGGGACCTCTGGACGTCATCTGGTCCAAAGTCCCACTCAAACCAGGGCCCATGTAAATCAGGATCTCCAGCTCAGTGCCTGCCACAAAGTACTTATCTGAATTAGTACAAACACAGGGAAAGCTGAAAGGCCGAACAGTAGTACAATACAAAGAGGAACACAAGGCAATGTGTGTGCAGGATTTGATGGTTTCATAGGTGCTTTGTATGAGACGAGGCCTATGCAAGTGGGAAATACCATAAATTCTCAGTGTGTAATGACACTGAAACAGGGAAAAGTCTAAGAGCATTTTGCAGCTGTTTTGAAAAATGGTGGACTTTTCAGTAAGTTGTCTGAAACTGATAAATTACAACTTATTTATTCACAGCCTTAAGTATTGCTCTCCCCATCCAGGGGCCAGCAGGAGGGGAAGAGTTGGAACGGGACCAGAGAGTGGCTTGGGAGCAAAGCTCCAGTACCAGGACTTTAGCTCTTTCTCTCTTGCATACACTCAATAGTTTCCAGGTCTGGTTTGATTTCTGTCAGTTAGGGGGACATACTGCAATTCCAGATAAACAGGAATCCTGAACGTGAACTAACAGCTCCAACAGAAAGGCTTGTTAAGAACATAATAGTTTTGCTAATAAATGTGTGTGGTTTACTACCTGCCGGAGCACAGACCTCCCTGTGGGAAGAGCATTACCAGGAAGTATGGAACTGCCTTTATTTGCATTCAGTGCATGACAAAGGGTGAAGAGGAGGCATATAAACACACACACACCCTGCAGACATCTCCAGCGGCAGCCCATACACAAAGAGCTCCAATCACATGGAGATCTTCTTTCACAACAGCCTTAACTCCATCTTTTAAACACTTAACAGCTCTTCAAGTGGGAAACTAAAATAAGACCAGCTCTTACTGGCTTCATAATTGATGCTTGCTCAGAACAGTTTAGGCGCATGCTAATAATTAGTAACAGATCAATACGGCTTAATTAGGGAAAGTGCTATCTTGCTGACTGCTAAATTCCTTAGTGTCATTACATCCATAGCATCCTATTGACAGAAGAACCTTAGAGAAAAGTTCAGGTGACCAGAATAGGAATGAAATATTTAGCCTTCTACAGCAATCTGGACACATCTGGGGTTAATGACAGATATATACTATAGATGGGATGAGTCACTGGAAAATTCACCATATGCAGAGAGTCTGCATCTCATTTAAACCATTCAGCGCATGTGCGAAATTCATTCCAAAGACCACCTCAACCTGTCAGAAATTCCTCTCTTAACAAAGATGTGACTGACTCCCATATCCTGAACTTAAACTTCAGTTCTGACAGTACAGCTATGGGAATTCAAGTAAATTTGACATTTCCATAAGCTGGGACGGTAGTAATGTTAGAGCTATTCATATATCTGAATGACTTGTAAATTAAAAGTGAATTATCTTACCTGCAGTGTCAACGCTGCTCTTGCTGGACACAATTTTCAACATCATCTTCTCACTAAGTAATAAAAATAAAAATCATAACTTTAACTTACTAACAATAAAACTGTAGTGAAGTTTATAATCAGCAAATTAAATGGCCTTGTCTATATATATATTTAATTTATATCACCAGTAGCTTGTCAGTTGTTTTTTTTTAAAATCAGCTTTTAATACAAGTTAAGCAAGGAATGGAGTATAAGCAGTAGAAAGCACAGAGATGTAGCTACATTAATTCTTTTTAACACAAAGAAAAGTAATGCAGTTAATCTCCATCTATCATTTGGCATATTCTTCCTCTCTGCCTAGCATTCTCATGGGGATGATAAAGATATTTAAAAATGATTGAGCATTCACGGGTTTTTTACTATTACATTCAAATATTATTTTTGTTGATTGATTACTAAAATCATTACAGAGAAACAGATTTAATGAATTCTTTTTTTACCTAGAAGCATCTTTGCTATTACTTGTATTTGGCCCTTTAAAAAGCGCAGACTGAACAAGACCAGTTAAACTGGCAATCTGTTTCTCCATGGCTTGTATCCTCTCTCTGTAAGACAAGAGAACCGTTTGTTAAAGCCAGATATATTTGCTTTCAGACTTGTTTTTCTAGGTGAATGATTACCACAGGATTGGAAAGACACTACAGAGTTTGTGCAAAGGCCCATGGGTACCAGTTTGCATATACCTTGTTGCAGCAACTTACCGCATCTTGGTTTGGACAGCTTTTGCGTGGTAACAGACAATAAAAAAAGACATCTGCTTGGTTAAAAAAGAACAAAACAAACAACCACCTAGATAATAAAATTCTAATGCTCTCATGAGACAGGCACCTAAAACAATCAGTTAATGCCTCTCGGAACTAGCAAAAATAATTTTTTTCAGCATTACATATATTTTCTCTTTTACCTACACTGGGCCAATAGTTTTGCCTGTGTATAAGGTTTCAGGATTAAAGACTTTACACTTCTTGTTACTATTTTTACTTTCCCAAAACCCAGGATATTTGTCTGCGAAGCATTTAATCTGCCCAAGCTGAGTACTTCCCAGCCCAAATCCTTTGCACCTGACATCACAATTGTCTGCTTTGGAAAGGACAGCAATGTGACAGAAAGGCACAGGACACCAAATGCAGACTGTACAGCAACATTATCATAAAACAGATTTGCTTTCATGCACATATCTTGAGAAATTCTAAAAATTATGAGAAAACAGATGAAGAACTGTAATAGGTATGGTCAGTGTTTTCATAGGTACCAAAGGCCACTACACAACAATGACTTTTTTTGGATAGGAAGGCTAACATTTGTGCGTTTATCTGTTTACATAAATGCATATATTAGTCAGGTACCAGGTGACTTCCTCGGTGGACTCCAGAACAGCCTTTTGCTCACACAGGTGCCTACTTTCACATGCCAGTATGTCAATGACACACCACAACATAGACACACATCAATATGGTACCTCAGACAGGACCTTATGAAAATGCATCCCTATATGCCAGCAGTTAAGTGACTGGGGAGACACACAAAAGCAAATGCTAACAGCAGGCTGTGATTTTGGAAGATGACTGGGAACAAAACTTTTCAAAAAGCAAGTGACTAAGACCAGCAGCGATGCCTGATGAAAGAAGACAGGACAGACACACCCAGCCCCAGACTCAGCCTGCTGCAGGGGCCATCCACCACCACTGCGGCGTCCTGGGAACATGGGAGCAGCTAAGCTCTGGCCAGCCCCATCTCCAGTTGCTGTTTGGTTGCCAAAGCAATAATGCCAATCAATAAGGTCCATATAAACTCAGATGTAGGTACCAATACCAGGCAAAAGCAAGCTGACATGATACAGAGCAAATAACCAGCCCAGCTTGTAGCCATCCAGATTATCCAGGCTAATTATTTCATTCACATTCAGGGAATGAAATAGAGGTTTGCTGGGACAGCACACAGATACCACAGCCAGGAGAGACTCCAAGACACCCAGACGTTGAGAAAACAGGGCAGCAAAACAAGTAATGAGATGCTAACAGACACAAGGAGGGAGGAAGAGAGTGCCCAGTCAGTCCCCAGCCGGCAGACATGTTCTTACTGCAATTTAATACAGCGTGCGCGTCTTATTTTTCTGTCTTCATGTTGAAAGGTATTTTGAACGGTGATGAGAAGACTAGTGAATCTGACCTAATTCATTTCAAACCAAGAAATAGGTTACAGAATTTCCACTATTGTAAGTTTTAAAATAAGAAACTGGTTCAAGCTACAGTAACCTTTGGAACAAAAACAAGTACTAAAAGCCTGGGATAAATACGTTCTAACAAACTTCAATGCAGCATTTTTGACACTTAATAATGAAAACATTTATTTTTCCCAGCTAATCATCACAAAACCTTCCTGGAACTAAACTCAATTGGAAGTCTATCTGTTTTACCAATTCATAAATATGATGTTTTTTCCATCCCACATTCGATAATCTGGAAACAATTTTCTGCTTCAAAAGAGATTATGGCAACACAAAGCTGATCTTGTCCTTTGCCATGAAATCTAGGAAAATATGTTGTTAAGAGGGAGAGGGATGTTCCAGAGATAGGAGATGATGAAAAACGAATGAAATACTGGAATCAATTGCACAGAGCACATTATTTTTCATATGGTAAAAGCATTAAGAATGTGAAGAATCTACATGTGCTCTGGAGTTACTCCGTTAAAGACAAGGCAGGATTTTTCCTGTAATCGTTTCACTGTAATACCCAGACTCGTTATGGCCATCAGCACCAAACATTTCAAAAACAGGTGTCTGAAAGGAGGCGCCTTTTAGGCATTAAATAAAACGACCTGATTTTCGGAGAGCTGGCGGTCCGACTGAAGGCGGTGGGAGGCAGCGCGCTCCAGCGAGGGCAGGGAGGGACGCGGCTGGCACGGCGGCAGGGCCATGCCCTGGGCTGACATGGCTGGAGGGCTGGTGGCCCAGTCCCAACACCCGCCGCATGGCCCTGGAGGGGCAGGGACGGGCTCCGCAGCCACCCCCTTCCCCTCTGCCTTCCCTGTGAAGGGCTGGAGCAACCTCAGCTCCGGAGGGAGAAAACGAACGCTTTCTTCAGACTGTGCCAGGCTGGGGTCTGTCAGGGATGCTGGCACTGTCACGATGGTTGCGCATTTGTGGTTCTCAACATTATATTCTCTACCTCTCGCTGTGCTCCCTGCTGTGGAGAAGGAAGGTGGGGGGAACGGCCTGCCCCACCATCCCTTCCCGCACCGGGCAGGCCAGGGTCCCCACAGCACGGGGCAGGCCGGCACTCCAGTGACATGGGGCAGGCCAGGGCCCCCGCAGACAGGGCAGGCCGGGATGCGGAGCCCTAGAAGAGAGGGCCAGGCAGAACAAAATGCAGCGGTGCCCCTTTGCCGGAGGTGGCAGCATGAGAAGGCTGAACCCTGTCTCTGTTCCCAGATTAATTTCCCAGATAAATCTGCATCTCTCCACCACCCCGGAAGAGCAGGGCCCTCCCTGCAGCAGTTGGGAAAGAAATGGCTATTTTATCAGCCTGAGCACGGAAAGGCATTGTTTCTCATTGTTTTCCTGTGAATGCTGGGAGAGTCAGAGGTGGTGGCATGGTGGGGGCGGAAGGGAGGCGGCAAGGTCAGAAGCGACTCCCAGCTGTAGCAGGCCTCTCTGTCAGACCTGGCTTTGGCTTGTCACAGACCTTGGCCGGCAAACCAGGCACGGCCCGCTCACCAGCCCGGTTCTCCCCAGCAGCCTGGTCCACAGCCCCGGCCCTGGGTATGTCCAGGCACTGGGGCCCTGCCTTAGCATCTCGCTCCCTGAATTCAGCAACAGCAAAACAAGCCCTTGCTTCTCTGGGGACTGTGCACCGAGACATCAGATTTCAGCACCAGATTTCTTCCTTACAGCTTCACTGAGGTTTCATGTCATTCCCTCTACTGCAATTAACTGGAAGTAATCCCAAGCAAGGTACAGTGTATTGCTGAATTGGTACCCACTTCTCACAGCGATGCTATTTAAGCATGACTTGCGTGTTCCTTCCCTTTCCTGGGGAAATCTTTAATATTCACATCACTGAGAAGATACTTCGTACAGATGCAAACTAGAACTGGGCTGTGTAACTGTTCATTCATGTTCCTGTCCGACCCTAGGCTGTGCAGTGCATCATCCGTAACAGACGTACTCAAATACCAAGTCTGGCACCATAAACTATTTGGCACACTATCCTGGAGAAAGATTTTCAGTGACTTCATACTTTATAGTTAAACCCCGAGTGAAGTCTGTATAGTAATCAAAAAGAGGGTCAGAGACAGGGAAAAATACATTTCTTTCTGTATTACACTATGAGAGAAACAGTTCATTAGAAATTATTTTATCTCACTGGGAAAAGAAAGGAAACAGGAGTAGGTTGTCTTTCCCACTGGCTTCCCTAGAACCAAGTGAAAGTGGCACAGTCAGACTTTACCCCAAAGTTTCCCCAAAACACCAGAGTGGATATGCTGGAAGGGTGTGAAGCAAAGACCAGCAGAACTCTTCTCTACTCTGCTCTTCTCCCAAGGGAAAAATACACACAGGTCAATATTTCAATCTTTTAAGAATAAGGTTAAATGCAAACTTTCTATAGCTTGAAACTAAAGGGAAAAGGGAACCTCTGAAGCACTGCCAGCTACCATACTATTTTACAACTCTTATCCAAGAGCCTGCATCTCATCTTGCTACAAACAGTTCCTCCAACAGAAGGAAGCCAAAGTACAGCTTACCTTTCCTCCATCCTGTATTGGTCATTTGCATTCATCTTTTTCTGCCTGGTTATTCAACATCTTTCACAAAGGAAGATGCAATTTTGGCCCCATGGAAAGTGTCTGAGGGGGTATATCTGCAAAGTCCACCCTTCTTATACAATTTTCAGTGCATTGCTGATGGAGTCTGCCGCTGTCCATGGCTTTAGAGTATGACCATTTTCTCCTAATGCGTAGATAGTCCATCCATACTTTTAACATATCAAACAATAAAGTGGTTTTGTGATGGGAACAATATCCAATAACCTATACGTGGCCATTACACTTTAGTCTTGAACTGCAAGCCACAAGCTGTGAATCTGATCACATTTTTTGCTCAGTTCTACCATCATCTTTTCTCACTAATGTGGCATAAAAAGAAGGGGACGAAAGTTGTGTTCAGGCAGAAGACAACCACAGTACACTCCTGAAATGCTTTTAGAAGAAAAATGTTCTAAACAGCTATCTTGCTATTCTAAGGATTGTATTTTAGTGAGTAGCGGCATTTATTGTATACGTATTCAGCACTATCAAATAACCTAGAATTTTGCAACATGTGTGTTTTAAATGCAAAGAATGTAAGTTAAATGGCATTTAATTTAATGCACTTTTGGGTAAACTGCTTCTTTTCCAATTTATCAACATTTAAACATCTGCTTTGCCTATAGTGACTTCCAGAACCGTCCACCATAAGCTACATAAATGGGCCATCCAAAAATATGATAGCAAATCACTGTTTAAACAACTCATGCTCACTCACAAAAATTTACTCATTCTTCCTGTAAACCTCAGATTTAAGGCAGGATGACCCCTCGAAGATGAACTGCTGCAACCTGTTACAACTTCTAATATTTTTTTGTATATGAATACTAACATTTTTTTTTTAAATCTCCATGAATTTGTTTCTTGTCACTGTTGTAAAAGAGCTTTATATGGAACTCTTCTTGTAAATGAATTACTGTGAGATTTTATTCAATGTGAGTATTTATTCAATGCTTTACACTGCAGAAGTAGCTACCTTGAAAATACTCGAGGTAAAACAGATACAAGAAAGTATTACATGAAGCAATTAAATCCCGCTCAACTCTGGCTTAAATAACGGGCTTGATGAGACTGGCTTCCGCAATGCAAAACTAAAATGGGAAACTCCAAGAGATCGGAAATAACGGTTTTCATCTTTTGTAGACCCACATCTGCTGCAGTTAACATTCCAAAGGTAATGGATCCATTTTCTTCAATAAAACCAGGATACGGTCAATGAGAGGTCTGATGTGCTATAAGTACCTAACATATTCTGATAAAGTACATATATATCCCACTTCAGCCCCAGACTGGAAAAATTGAAGGAGAATTAACAGTGGAAGAGAGATTCAGTTTAACTTCTGGCATTGTCACTATCCATTTTAATCTTTTCTCTGACTTATGTTTAAACTATGCATTGTCCTGAGGTTGTGACAGTGCTACTTCAAGGTGATTTCCACAAAGAGATGGCACAAGCGATGTTTTCTTTGTTCTCAGCACACTTCACTAGGGACTGAAGGAACAACAGTGCTGAGATGATGAGTTTGATGCCTGCAGGGTCCTCAGCCCACTCCTGAATGAGTCAGGATGGGGAGTCTCTCTTGTCACAGTGAACAAATGCAAAAGACCTCCCTCAGTATCCCCAAGGCTAACAGATTCTCAATCTGCCCTTTTGCTGCTACCCTACACCTGCCACTGTCTGCATGCAGGCTGACGGAACACACCACCATTCGCTTTCTGTGGCCTGGTTTTTAGGCTTTTTGCACAGTCATCAGCAAGTGGATAATATGCATGACAGAGCAGCACACACCTCATTTTACCAGGCCTGGAAGACCTCATTTTACCATGCTTGGGAGAGGATGAATTCAGCCCCATCTCTCCAATCCCCAAATATTCTTACTCACAGAAGCAAGCCCAGCTGTGCTGCTTACGGGTATAAACTGTAAGACCTACACAACAAGGTAGGGTATACCTTTCTGCCATTATATGCGTCACTTTTCAGGTATTCATAACAACCTTGTAACAATTCAGACCCTGCTGAAGCAGGAGAAGAGCACCTCAGCCTGGATATCCTTAGTGTTCCTTGTTTAGTGCAATCTCAACAGTGTTTGCTTTCAAAGTTTATGAAATTATTACAAAGCTAAAATAAGGCTTAGAGCATTTTGTGTCTGTAGAACCCAAAACCAATTCTTAATATTGCAGTGGTTAGAAAGAACACCCATTTGCTCGGTATTGGTATTTACAATGATTTTTTTAAAAGTCACACTTTCTCAAGGTTAAAAAACCCACAATCCATAAGGGCAGCTTTCAGAATGATTTTTTTTTCAGTGCCATGTGACTAATACACACCATGCTGAATTTTAAGGTCATGTATTTATTTGGAAGTGTAATTATGCAAATGCTATTTTCATCACTGTGAATATATTCTGGGACCAGGACTAAAACTCCTGGTGCAAAGCTCCCCTTAAGGAGCTGCAGAACTATCTGTATAGTTGCTCCTTATATGTTCACAAATACACAACCTTGTGCACATCTGTGTAGCTGAGTGAACAGATGAGATACCCAGAGAGGAGAGAGAAAGTCGCACAGACTGTAAAGTTGTTGGTGTCCTCCCTTATTTTCAACCCTCTAAGATGAACCTTGTAAAATTTTCAATCTGAAAACTATCTCTTGGATTAGAATTGGCGAATGTAGTTCAAGTTATTTCCTAGTTGTAATAATGAAAGCTTGAAATGAAATTTCAAGTACCTGCATCTTTTTCTTGGAAATAAATAGATACAAATCAGGTTTCACTGACCCTAGATTGTAATATGCCCTAACTCATACCCTTGTGTCAACATAACTACCACACTATAAGCCTGTAATTTCTGTGGATGGCTGATTTTCTTTTGTCCTCCATTTTCTCCCTACCAATGGACCTCACAACACATTCTTTTTTCTGGCCAAGCGTCATCAGAGGCGACTAATTAATTGTTGAGCAAGTTGCTCAGGTGGAAGGGAAGTTTGGGGGCTATACGAAGCTCCATATCTCCCCAGTGGTTAAGGCAGTCAGCAGTTACCTTTGGCCTCTGTGAGCTCAGCATTTTCCAGCTATTCATCTTCACTTCCCTAAAGAGCTCTATAAAAGTTAACAGCACAAACAATACACTAGAGATTAGCGCAACTCATACAAATACACAGCAACTGACTGGCAGTGTAACGATTTTTCTCTCCTAGGGCAGGGTCTATGGCAGGAGAAGCCTTCACAGACCTTTGTGTAAATCTGGTCCTTAAAAAGACAGGAGAGATCATTGTCATCATTGTCAGCACACAAAAGTTAACAACAGTCAGGTCACCAACTATCTGTGATGCTGGAGAAATCATTGGGAACAGCATTTGTGTTTCAATTTCTTCCCTGGGACAGACTTGCTCTTCTCAGCAGTTTCCCCTCAAGGAACATTATTATAAACAACTGTCCTATTTTTATGCAAATTCATGTTTTACAGGAGATAAGACAGTAATGATAAATTCTTCCCATTTCCTAACACTAGATGAGAAAAACTCCACTCCATAAAGAACCAAAATTGTAATATCAGAGTGTCATTCTTAACAGGGGTGAAATATATTCCCTTATTAGCGGGAACAGAACATCATTTGTTCTTGTAACATGATCTGGTTGTCTGGAAAGAAAAATCCTACTTAATCATTTTATTTTATTATATTTTTTCCAATGACTGAAATTTACACAAATGAAAATAACTAGGGATTCATCATGGGTTGACAATACTTTCAGATTAATAACGGGTGGTGTCGCATCTCCTCTAAATTACTAACTACCTTGACAGACGGCTAATAAACACTGCAGCCCAGTGCAGCGGCCTCCTGCACATTACATTGTCCCCTGGGTGTTACAAGATGTGCAGATTAGGAACGTTTCTCATTTGCATGAATTAAGCCCCGGCCCTGCCTTACCTTGTCTCCTTGTCCTTGGGCATCGCAGGTGACCCATAGCCAAAAGCCTGCTTGTCGACTGGAGACGGCACTGCCTCAGCCATGCCTGGGAGGCCAAGGGCGCTCCGTGCTTTCGCGTCCACGAACACAGGCGGTCCCGGCTCCTTTTTGAAGGACTGGCGGCTGGGGGAAGACCTGTCAGGCTGGATGGTGTGGGGGGGAATGTGAGCGCTATGGTGAGGATGAATATCGATCATTCTCATGTCAGCCACCCTGTGGGGTGAGGCAGGAGGTGTTTTAGAGCCAAGAGTGGGCAAATGGCTCTCCGGGTACTTCCGCGACTTTTGTCTGTACAAGGACTGCTCCAGCATTTCAGGCTGCATAGAGGGGTTGCAGTAAGTGCTTGATGATCTCATGGCACTGCGATGGTAGGCTACAATGTGATCGGGGACATCGAGGGGGTGTCCAGAGTGGGGTGCAGCCACACTCATCCTCCCCTCGTGAAACAAGTAGGGGTCACCGTACAGACCTTCATTTCGGATCAGGGCAAGGTTTTTGTTACTCATGTCCTCATCTGGCTTCACGTCCCGTCTCTCCAAAATGGCGCTTGGGCTGGGCGATATCGAGCGTGAGGCTGGCACGCTGGAGAGCCGGTCCCTGGGGATGGTGGCGTTGCCTGGCACACCCATGGGCCGGCCCCCGCCGTAGGGAATCCTGGACGGAGAGGGAGGCATGGAGTGGGGCACCGGGGTGGAGGGTGGGGAGCTAGGCATCGCATGAGGAGGGTGTGTGGCAGATCCCGGGCGGGAAGCACTTGGGCCATCTCGGCCCGCATAAGCAACTTCCCTCTGCATCTGGAAAGAAAAGGAAAAACATGTAAGATATAAAATTACTGAATGAGCAAAACCTGATGTGGGTTGTGACAACCTTGACGTCTACAGAAAAAAAAGGGAAAAAACCCAAACCCTCAAGACCAAATAATTTGTCATCTGCATAAATAAAACACTTTGGGATCTCAGTGCCTAAAGAAAATAACAACTATAAACAGCAATAAAATGGGCTGCATGTTAAAGGAACATGAGAGTTCTGAAAATGCTTTTGCTTACACAAATACCACCTTACCCTAATCTGATATTCACAGCTACTGAAGCTGAAATTAGGGATTTCAGTGCCAGGTGTTCTAAGTACATCTAGCCAGTGACAGACTTAAACAGTTTATTGATCAGACACGCAGACTACAGTTCACTGATTCCAAACCAGGAACAAAATGCTGGTGCTCTGGCATCACAAACAGACCTAAAGTCCTTAGACAAGAAAAATAAATACTACAACTAATTGGTCATTTGCTTCAGCGCAGGATTTAGCCTTTGCTAATAACTTGATGTGCTTTTTATTACACAAAGGATACACAAAGCACAGGAGAACAACACACACAAGAATTTATTGACTGTAACACAGTCAAGTTGCATGAAAAGATTTTGACCCTATAAAACATGTGCCACAGGTTTCCTTCATTGCAAAGCAGTGCTTCAGACAGTTTGTGGAGCACGCACTCAGAAAGTCACCAAACATTTTATCATAGTTTTGTAAGCAGCAGCAATAACTGCCAGCAGTAAGGAATGAGCAAGCAAGGAAAAGAGAGGGAAAATTTCCATACCAACATGTTAGTGCTTTGTTAACAGAGGCCTTGGCAAAATCTGCAATGGATACATGTGCTTCTGAGACTGTAGCATCTCACTCTGCCCAGCAATGACCTCTCTAGATGGCTGAACATTGTCAATGACAGAGACGGGATAAATTCTCCCTCTAGCAAGCATCATGTGCCTGCTCTGGTGCCATTAGGGTAAGGTGGATAAACAGGGAGATGAAAGAGTCAGCTGGGTTCCACCAACTACATACGGAAAATAATTACAGCTTCTAAAATTTGTGTTGGCAATTTCAGCTTCCCTCTCCATCACTTCCAAGAGATTGTAGAAAACTGAGCATCACCAAGCCTGACTACATGTTCCTAAAGTTACAGAGCATACACTAATGTGCAGTGGAAGTTGCAGATCTGAAATCTTCACCGTCTTTCTCCCCTCTCACTCCTTGCTTTGACAATGTGACTGGATTCATTGCAGTTACAGTGATCCATGGCTGATGAGGCAAGAAATTATATTCTATTCCTGCCCCACCACAGGTTTTTCCACTGGTAAGGAAATTGAAATGGCGGTATATAAACAATAGCTGTTCTCATCACGGCTGGCTCCGCACTTGGGAATTACAAATGACATTCCCCAGGGCCAGAGATCAAAAGTCTGGAGTATCAGGTATCAGAAAGAAGAAAGGAGATAACCTAATTGTGGCAGCAGCAATAATAAATAAGTGTGTAACAGCAAGAAGGAGCGCGCTAGGATGGGCCATAAATTAGCCAGACAAAAGTCATCAAGCCAAAGGGGAACATGGGATAATTTTTTTCATTTGCACAGAGAATTACTGTAGTTTGGAATTTAAAGTAAAATATAACTAAACAGTATTAATAAAATTATCAGTGGGCATTCAACATAGTTTTCTATTGGCTTGAAGAAACACTGCAACAGACTGAGCTGTATTGTGCATTCAGACTCTGGACGTGGGCCAGCAGAACAAAAAGACTCCTACTGACTTTGGGATCAGGCCTCCAGGGATAGCTGCAGATGTTTTGCACTGAGAGAAGAGCCTGGAGAAAGAAAATCCTTCTTGGTTTCTACTGTACAAGCGATACCATGCCCTGTTCAGTTGCTTCAGCTAGAGCTACAATAGATGCAATAGTATCTGGCACAGAAACCATAGACAGTGGGATAGGCTGGGTTGCAGTGAGAGGAAAATTCCAATGTTACCTTGCAGAGAGGGGAAAATTTCCATGGGAAGCTTTGAAAGCAACAGGTTTAATTTCCCCTAACTTCTGGACTTCATATTCCTGTGTGTGCTCATTCATTTCTCGTAAGTCAAAGAAATCTGTCAAAGAAAAATTCCTATTTTCCACCTTAAGATATTGCCATACTTTAAGATGGAACTGAGTTCAAATATGGGGCTGAGCTATTGCTCAAAACCCTGTGTCTGAGTACTGACATATATAATGCTATTTACTTTTGCTTTAAAACAGCACTTGGAGTGCACAGCCTGAATCAAGACCCCATTGGGCTGGGCAGGGCACAAACGCCTGGGCAGACAACCCCTTCCTGAATAGTTCACTTTCTATTTTAAGCCATGACTCAGCCCCTGGGTGGAGCGCACAGAAGGGGAGAGCAGTCGGAGCCAGAGTCCAGGGTGCCCAGGGCAGGTGCACCGGGGCATATGGGCCGGGCAGGGACATGAGCTGGTGATCGGGAGCCAGGCAGCCTTACTGGCTGGATTACAGTGTCTTCTGCCACGTGGTCGATATTGTCTCTCTTTCCACTTTTCTCTCTTCTCCAAAATCTCCAGATTCTTTGCTAATGGCAACTTTAAAAATGTGAATGATGGTCTGTTCTTGCTTCTCATCTATACATCTTTTGTGTGATATTCAAGGCACACTACTCTCTCTCATATATACCCCACTTTCTGTGCTGTTTTTCTTCTTCTGTCCTCCACCACAAAACCCCCATGTTGCTCTATGAAAACATGTACTCAAATGTGCAGGCTGTCTTGAGCCACTTTCTTGGACTTCAACTGCATGGCTCAGAGACAAAGAAAGAGGATATTGTCCTTATCTGAGCCTCTAAGTACTAGGTGGTAGCACAGCCAATTGCTTTGAGGGCAAAAGGAAGAAGGTTTTTTAGTGCAAGCATAGGATCATGTGCATTTCGACTGCAGCCATGTAATACGGTTGCCTGAGGGTGTGGTTTCTTCAGCACGTATCTCTTCCTTGTTCTTACTGCCCGTAGACTGTAATCCTTGAAATAAAAACTTGTTTTGTCAAACCTTAGGTTAAAATATGGCAAACAGCTAGCAACAATTTCTGTATACAACATTTGAGGGGGAAAGGCATCACTAAGAATCTTTCACTTTCTGTAGCAAAAAAGATCACACCACGTTTAAAAATCTCCTATGGAGGTTGTTGGTCAGTCTAACAGCACTTAAGTCTGTAAGATACAGATTTGGAGTTTTTTTAAAACAGAGCAATAGAGACACTGAAGAGTGTCTTTGTATACTGAAGAGTGAACATAATATAAAACCAGTTATGTTCTTTATTTCAAAACTAGTTGGCATACTCAGTAACGCTGCATTTTGAATATGACTATATGCAGAAAGGTAGCAAACCAGCTATCCATCCACCCAAATGGATGACCTTATAAAGAGTCTTGCTCCTGGTAGCTCACATAAAGGATGGGCAGACCCAGAGTCTCTGCACACAGCAGAATACAAAGCTTGTGGCAGCTCCTGGCCTCTCAAATAGCACGACTCCCCTGAAAGGACAGAGTTGTGGTATCATAAGCCTTATGGATAGCAAAGAGCAACCTGCTATTCAGTGGTTCAACAGCTGGTGATTTCTGCAGTACAATCCAGTCTGTCTTATTGTCCACCAGGACCAATACAACACCGTGCTGATCTTTATTCTAAATTTGTTAGGGCTGTCCTGCCTCATAGGTCACTCTCATGGTCTGTCCCAACATGAGCATCTCACAATGAAGAAACTATCCTTCTTTCTGTCTCTCCAGCTGCCTCAACATATCATTTGCACCTGTGGCACGCACCAGACAGGGCACGGGAGCCATGCCTGTACACACACCAGGGCAATGCCAGCTAGTAGTAAGCACTAAGCCTACCACTAATTCATCAGCACCGCACCAACCCTTCACCTCACCACGCAGCTGGATATCGGAGGTGCAGCCTGACTCACTGCCATTATCTGCTAACATCTCATAGCAAAACACAGGCAAAGGGAAAAGCAGGCCAGAGTTTCTGACCTGGCAGCCCTTCCCATTGCTCTCCCAGGCCTCGTCTACACCAACAGAGAACACGGCAACTGGCTTTGCCCCAAGGATTTCAGCCTGCCAAAATACCTACATGGAGCATGTTCCCTAGATGGAGCTTATCCATACACCCTCTCGGAGACACCCTGGAGTTCTCAGCAGACTCCATTAATCACCTCTCAGGCATGTGATGCTATTACTTTTGTTACTCTCCCGTTGACATCCTGCGTCTCCCTGAAGAAACTGCACCTATGCTCCTCAAGCTGGCTCACCCAACAGTAAACAGAGGACACCTGCAAAGAATTTTATCGAGAGCTTGGAGACTCTTTGATGAAAAAGGCACAGAAACACTAAGTACTGATACAATACTGATAGATTCATCTGTCTGTAAAGAGACCTTTTATGGAAATTGCTCACCAGAAGAAAATCCTCTAAAAAGTGAGGCAATCCTTCACTTTTCTATCAGGAAAGACTTAATTAAAGAACCTCAAATCCAACAACAATACAATCCATTAGTTTGTTCTTTCCTCATAAAAATAAATCGACAGCTTTACTGTACTAGTTGTGCAAAAACCTCAGATTAATCAGTAGTTGCACTGTATGATACCACTTCTGTCATGACTGATACCTCATTCAGGTTGGGTTTGGACAGCTAAAAGCACAAATCTGCTTTTGCAAAAAACTTATCATATATGGTTTTAATATTTCTAAAATAATATACTTTCCAATAAGAAATAGTGCACTTGAAAATTACAGAATTGCTAAACAGTCTGAAAACAAAATTTTTTAAGTATCTCCACCATGACTATCTGTCTGAAGCCAAATCCTTACGCTATCAGACATCACTGAGACGTTGTCACATTTGTCTATTATTGCCTTCTCATAGTATGCCTTTTAATTCCTATAAATTTCCCTGTTCTAGTGGGTCATTACAGAAAAAAAACCAGGCTGGCTGCAGCTGCAGGCTCCTCCAGCTGCCCAGTGCCATACTTGAAAACTGCAAACACATTAGCATAATTTTTAGCTTTTTCTGGTCAGGAACTTTCCAATGAAAAATACTTTCAGTAGACAATGCTAATCCAAAAGCGCTGAAACATTTGGTAAAAACATCAGTAAAGACAAAAGTTGGGAGAAAAAACACCCAGTAGATTTCAGTCAAACACTGACATTATTTCTTATCAGATGCCCCTGGAGTGCTTTAGAGCTTTGGCTTTCCAGATTCATAGACCTGGGGCAACTTGGTCAGAGTCTGCCCTGGGATAGGGACCCTAGCTCTTCCATGGTCTCTTCAGCAGAGTGGGTACTTGGTAGTTTGGGGGTGATCTTCTAGACCAAGTAGTAAGACATGCCAGGGGTTTCAATGTCCATCGCTCCTCAGCAGTGCTTCCAGACTAGAAGTTTATTTGGCAATTTTGGCTAAGAACTGACCCCTGATGCCCAAGAGAGAGTTCAGACCATGAAACAGCTAACCTAGGCTAAGTTGGAGACCTGGCCTCAGCTGAGTCTGGCCCCACCGTACAAGGCTGTAGGAGCTGCCAGGGTTCACAATTGTTTTTCATTATGGGAACCACATGCTGGTAAAATAAAACTGATTTCAAATGTTCAAACTTCCCATGAATGGGGAACTCCAAGGCCCAGCTAGCAGTTCTTAACACGTCCCACATATTTCCATTGTTTTTTCCTGGATAATTTTCCAGACAAGGAGTTGCAGAACCCACTGAGAAATCTCAGCATTTATTATAATTAACTTCCCATTCTTAGCATGCATCTAGGTTTCAGTTCTTTATCTCCTTTTGCACAGTTTTGGTATATGCCCAGCTGTAAAATCTCTGCATTATAGTGAAAGAAGAGTTGAGCTAAAAACTCAGTTGAGCTAAAAACTCAGAACATCTATGAAACTGTAATTTTCTGGTTCTAGTGATTGATTACACCAGAACAGAATATTGAATTGGACATATATGGATATGGCAAGCGAATCACTGGGGTTTTCTTCTTCCATTTATGTTCTTAATTCTATGGTTTTTCTTTCCCTCGCTCAATAACACTGCAATGAGACAATATAAGAGGTTCCTTAGGATGAGCCTGTGATGGGAAGTGATGGTGAATCCACCCAGCCCTCCAGTTTCTATGTTCATAGACTTTTTTTTGCCGGGCTCAGCTGGCTAGAAGCTGACATGAACAAAATAGGAGAAACAGAAGATGATGTTCACTATCCTAGGAGGTGGAATTAAGACCACATAAAC
Organism: Aquila chrysaetos chrysaetos; assembly: GCF_900496995.4. Lineage (NCBI taxonomy): Eukaryota > Metazoa > Chordata > Aves > Accipitriformes > Accipitridae > Aquila > Aquila chrysaetos. Next base: position 59,678,550 of record NC_044006.1, on the reverse strand, counting down.
ATGACCTTCCAGAAAGGAGGCATCCTGAGTGAATCTTAATCAGGTCGCCATACTACTCAATATCACTGCGATGTCCAGTCTCCATATCTTTCTGCCAGTTATGCAGGTGTACACAAAGGTCATGGCATAAGCACTGTTTCGTCCTCAAGAGCAGAGTTTTTAGGATGCCATATTATAACTGCCCATACACTGGCTTGAAGCTGAGCCACAGTATCACTTCCCTTTCCATGCCATAGAGCATCAAACACATTCTTAACATTATTGTCCCTTATTTTATACCTATATCTTTAACACACACTTGTGCATGAATGCAGTCCTTACAGCAATCCAAATGTTTTACCTCAAGGTATTTTACATGTCTCAGTATGTCCTTTTATATCCCTGACTACAAATAAACTTAATTCATACCATATCCTAAAGCTCCCATGGGGAGAACAAAGAATACCTAGTTCACTTTTTACTGAATGTAAAACAGATCCATAAAATTCTAAGCTAACCACAAAACAAATTTAATGGTAATATCAAAAATAATGTTTGATTGCTTCACCTTGCTTTTAAGTCAATGTGCATGCTGAAGATGGATTATGCAAACAAGCAGAGAGGAGAGTTTCAGACCAAATCCTACACAGTCTGCTCTTTCAGGCATAATTTCTTCAGCTATCCTGATGCTACTCTGGGTATTTGTTTCTACAATTAAACACAGTAGCACTCTTATTACACTTTTAGACAATATTGTTATCTACAGACAAATAAAACAAACTTTGATAAGATTTTTGCTTTGAAATAATGAAAGCCACTTACTGTTATTTAAGGAAATCACTTGTATGGCTACAGCAGTGAGATGAACATTTGGTTCCACTTCTTCTAATAAAGCACTTTTTCTTTTCAGCGTTGAATCTAAATCCTCAGTCTACAGTATAATATTTTGTATATCCGTGCCTTCTGGGAAAAGGTTTTGAAACAGTAAAAATGTTCCTTGTTCCCCCTGCTCACAACAGGGGCAGGCCATCTTGCTTTACCCGGTCATCTAAGTAACGCTGCTTCAATAGACTGAAGTACTTTTCCACATGACAAGCCTGCAATTTCTCCTCCCCTTCGAAATTAGTCACTAAATAACCTCCTTGGCATGTCACCCAGTCACAAACTGTGCAACACTATGTGATTCAATCGCTCAACCATTTTTTAATGTGTGCCTATAAGATGTATAGAAAGACACTAACATTATGGGAAGAAGCACAAGAGAGACTCACAAAGGGGAAAGCCATAAATAAAATAGTGAGTAACCTCCGTTTAGGTAAGACTGCGTTTCAAAGGCAACAATATAAACACATACACATTAATTCTGCAATAGGTGAAGACCTCCAATTATTTAGCAAACCCAGTACATACAATTCTAGAAAAAAATACAGCACTTATAAACCTTAGAAGCTTTTCACATACTCAGATTGGTAGTGACATTTGGTAGAAGGAAGTGCAAGCCCCTCCCGTAGAGGAGGCTGTCTACTCATTAACCACGCACCTGAGCTGCTTGGCTAACCTGAACTTTGGGGCTCCCATAAATCAATCTCATTGTTATCTCTGCAGCACACCACACTAGCCATTATGATTAGGTTTGGTTTTTTTTAAAAAGGGCACAATAGAGAAAGCAAATGTCAAAAACAACTTAGAACAGAAAGGATGCTTCCTTCCCTTCCATCCCCTCACCCCAAAAGACCACAGAATATAGAAAATGTCTACTTAAAAATACAGTATTTACAGTCTAAAAGAGATGGCACTTAAATATCATAGAGGAAAATCTCATGACGCGAGCACTTCCCAGTCCTGCAGTTATCTTCTGGTTTGGGGGGGTTAGTTTTTTTGCTGTGGGTTTGCGGTTTTTTTTGCTTGTTTTTGTTTTATGCAAGTAAAAAATTGCCTGTATTATCATGACTGGCATTCAAATGAATCAAAATACAATTTAAGCACATGACCGTGAGCTAATATAGCTGTAAAGAACAAGTCATAATGGGACCTCACTGGAGTAACATTTCTGTTTCACAGTACTGCTCTCAGTCTCTCAGCTATTAGTGAGGGAGGCATCATTCATTTCCGCTACAAAAGGACAATCTGACACAAAGCATTTAAGTAACAGGACAAAGATCAGAGCACATCTGGTAGCGAAAACTAAAAATCCAGGTGTGCCACCCCTTACTACACCCAGCCCAACAGCAGAGAAGCCCTCCAGCTTTGTAGACTGATTTGTAATGTACATCGTAAATTTATATGCCATTATTGGTCTTGACCAGAACTTCACAAAATTGATATGTAGTATAATATAAACAGTCTTTTCAGAAATGTAAAAAATACTCATTTTGTCTTCAATATTTAGTTTTCAGTTTCACTGTAATATACTTTAAAATATTATTTTTATTAAATATTTGCACTAGAACTATGATAAAGTATTATTATGGCACAGAAACAATGTTAAACCTATTTATTTTTATTTCAAATTTAATCAGTCAAGGCTTGTTTCTTGCAGTATAGGAGTAAAGGAGTATTTACCATTGAAGCATCTGGTTTATATTTGGCAGGTTTAACTAACCAGTCAAGCATCCCCTTTTAATGAATGGATGTATATACTTGACCTAGTTAAAAAGCTGCTTAGGTTTGCTGACCAACCAGACTCAAAACCATCAAGAGTAAAAAGTACAAGCAAATTATCCTAGTATACTTTTATGTCACACATGCTTTCCAACAGTTGCAGGGTATATTCTTCAACCCATGTTTGTTCCTTACAGGCTAACAAACCTGCAGTGAGAAATCACATTATTATGCTAATATGCAGGATAAAAAAGACCACTATATTTCACTGCAGTTTCTCTGCAATGAATTGCAAGCTGGTAGGATGCACATTTTCAGTAATTGGACTCTAGCATGATAAAGTATATCCCAGAACATCAGACATACTATAACTAGTTCTCCATACATCTGGCACTATATGCAAGAGTCTTCAAGTACATCTGATGCATACGAAAAGTTGTTCATGAGAGGAATGAATCTTCTTTTAATTTTAAAATACATCAGGCACAACATCATAAATATTGCACAGATATATCATTACCAAGGCTGTAATTTAATCTGTAGGTTCTAACAATGCATACAAACCATTCAAGCATCACTTTCCATTTCAATTACTTATCAGAGCCCTCAAGCCTTGTCTAACTTGCCATGTATTATCCCATGTCTAATTACTTGCCATATACTTGTTTATAACGTACTGTACAGAACAAGAGTTCCTTTTCAGTTTAAACCCCTGTGTAAACAAGGGGCATGCCCCTAAGAGACACAACACCCTATGCTTCACTGAGATCAAGCCTGGAAGTTTAGGTTAGCTTATTACTTTAAAATCAGTGTTAATGTCTATGTTTATGATAAGCCCAAGTTACCACTGAGCTAAATCGCCAGTCACCCTACTTTCTTCTACGTTATTAACAATGTTGGTCTGTTGGACCTTTCCATCCATTTGCCCATCACATTAATTTATTTTCTGTTTGCTTTCCTCATTTTTAAGCAGAAAAAATGTTAGAGACACAACATGAGTAAAACACACAATTATAAAGCCAGAGAATATTTTGAAGTCTACTGTGGGGTATACACATGTGGCATAGATGTAACTTATTGCTTGACTGCTGATCAAAGTTCTTTCTGTTCCTGATAACAGCTCTTTTGGTTCCTATTCCCTTAATAATACTTTCATGGATGGAAATAATTAAGCAGTTAATGCCTTGTACTGCTGTAAACAACCATTTCCTTGACAGAAAACAGGGAAGCACTTACAGGATGGATTGCTTGTCACTAACTCAGGACTTGTTTTCATTCTCAGCACTTGGGAGCAAAGCTGGTGATGGAGTCAATGGGGGTTTGCTTAAATGCAACAAGTTAGTTCAGTCCAGCAGAATCCAAATGGAAAGACAGTTTGCTGATGATGGCTTTTACAGCTGTATTACAAAAGAAGCACTATTTTCTCCTGGGTTTGGGGGTTGGGTTTGCGTTTTTTGGGGGTGCTTTTTTTGCCAAGGGAGGTCTCATGCCACCTCACCAGTCCTATAGCCCACCCAGCTTCTAATTCTGATCCAAGAAACCAACAGTGTAGGAGGACAAAGACCTATGTATGGAGTTGTCCGCAGGATCTCCTAAATCCGCAGCCTCTCATACACAAGACTCTCCAAGGCAGCTGGAGAACCACCATCAGCATCTTTCTTCCCTATACTTAGGCAAGCACTGTGACAGAAACCTCTCAGTGTGGTTATCCACTTTCTGCAATGAAAGGAGAAAGACTGACCCCTAGCTTTGCCTCCAAACATTCAGGAGAGGAAGAAAAAAGTGGTCATATCCAATCCTGATCTCAGTGTCAGGTGCTTCCCCATGGCAAAAATGGGGGAGCAGAACACAGACGCCCAAGTTGCTGTCCTTCCCAAAGGCACCGAGGTGACACACAGCCCAGCACTCAGCCAGGCTGTGCTGGTGCCACCCTGCACTCCACACTGCTCTCCATGACCCTGACTAACTCTTTCAAATTGGCTTCAACTTTCTCACACCAGCTCTCCAGCCCACTGCCCATATTTATACCTACAAGGATGTGGATGGTGTTTCCCTGAAGACTGAAAATCCTACAGAAGCTCTTTGAATTTGGGAAGCCAAGCTAAACAAACAGGGAGGGAACAGAACAGTTCTGGCTGCCTGACACATACTGGATTTGAGATTATGTACAGACTACACTATCATCTCCTAAACACACATGCTGTTTGTTACTCCCTCTGTTTACTGATTCTGAAGGCACACAGTGAAACAGATATGCTTTGGAGTAGACACAAGTGCCATAAAGTTCTCTTATACTTATTCCAAACTCCCTAGTTCTTAAAAAAAATGCAAACAAACAAACAAAAAGCCCTCTCACACCACAGAGCACGTAACTACTAGCTAGAATGAACCACTGTAAAGGGGACAGGCAGCTCTACAGCTTTACTGCTGTCAAAGAAGCACACTCTGTAGAACAGCTGGAGTTTGCAGTATGGAGCAACCTGTATACGAGGCCTTTGAACCAGCATACAAGTGAGCATCTGAGCTCCAGGAGAGCAATGCTTCATTGTAACATGTATATTAACATCATGTATACATACATACATACATATATGTTTTGCATACCAGCAGTACATTTTTGGCCTATCCTTTGGTGATGGCAGAGCAACATAATGAGGAATTCTAGATTTTTAGGGATTTAAAAAATTAAAGGCAAGCAAGTACAAGTGGGAAATCCTGTGCTGGAGAGTCTCCAGCCTCTCAAAAATTTATTTTAAGTTTACTAGAGCAAATATAGCCAACTCTCACTGGAGTCGCATGAAGAAGGTTCTGCAAAACTGAACTATTACGTCAGGTCTGCAGTCTGTCTCTCTGCCCTGTAATTTAAACCTCATGCTTCCCCCTCATTTCTGTACTGATTTAAACAAAGACATTTTCCTAGCTATAGGAAAGTATCACAGTACGTATCGCAGACATACATGCATTAAGCACCTCTCAAAAGTTAAGACGGCACTATTAGTTGCTCTGTATTGAGGATTTGTCTCACCTAATGTTGCATTAAAAGACAGTCAGCCAGGCACCCTCCAGAGTCAGCTCATTCCCTCTACAGCCCGGTGGGACAAGCTGCCCTTTGGTGTTCCCAACCTCTCGCCACTGACTGCAATGGGCAGCAATTTCTACCCTAAGCTTATAAGGATTAGACTTTTTTCCTAATTCTCTATAGTGAGCCTGCCCATATGTCTTTTCATTTAGCTCACTCCCTGCTCTGTTTTTCTTTCTATTTTTTTCCTTTTTTTTTTCTTTATAAGTCAAGCCTGAGATACTATAACTAGAAGGGATAATGGCAGCTCCATTCCAGCTGCTGCTTACTAGTCCATGCAATGAACTTTGCTGTGATCCACCTTGGTGGATCCAACCTGGCCTGTGGTTCCTGTTTGATGACTGAACTAAGAATTAAGGTTCTCTAGCCTGAAGCTGGTAATAAACATTATTTCTTTATCAACAGACCAATATAGAAGCACCTCCACTTTTCATTCTCCTCTTCCTCTGTCCAACCATTAGCACATTTACTTATGCCTAAACTTTTTAAAGCCTGAATGTAGAGGACTGAGTTTGTAGCACGAAGTTTTTCCCGCTTAGTCCATATGTAATGCAGAAATTTTAATAAAAATTAGCAAGAGGCATATGCTCCAAACATTTAACTAATATTTAACTAATACATAACTCATGACTTGGACTCAATCTTAAAGGTCTTTTCCAAACTAAATGATTCTATGATTCTGTGACACTGGGAAGAGATAGAGTAGGTAAAGAAGAATTCTATGGCAAGGTAATAGGGAATTTGGAGTGTAAAACTACAGAAGAAAGAGGAAAAAAGACAAAACAAAAAGGGAATGAAACGGGGTAAAGGGCAGTAATAGGAGTTTGTGAAAGAGGCCAGAGATGAAAGAGGGTAATGTTGGAGATGGAGTGCTGAGAACTAAATAGGGAAACAAGAAAGGGATAATAAATAACAAAGAAACAAAAATAGGAGACTTAAGCTAGGAGGTGAGGAACTGATGAGAAAAAGAGGAGTTAAAGAGCCTGTAGCATATGAAGGGAAATTCAACAAAAAATTCAATGGAAGAATGAGAAAACAGAACGAGAGTGGAAAAACATGAACTAATGCAAATTTTCTTCAAGGCTAGAAGATTTTGCATTAGTTCTTCTTATTGCAACGCTGTAGCCTAGCATAGCAGGCATGGGAGGGAGAGAGAAAGAAAGGAAGGAGAAGAAGGAAGAGAAAGAAGAAAATACATCCAACATAAACTTCTTTAGTTTGGGTTAATATTCTGAGGTTTTGTGGGGCTTTTGCCAGGGGTGGTCAGAACATGAGGGTGTTTTTTAGGAAAGAAGTGAGCAGAGCACTTCAAGTAAATGGCAGCTGGGGTGACCCGTGAATGCTTGAGGACATGGGCTAAGAAGCTATGACAACTACTTGCCTTTGCAATCCACTCTCATATTCAAAGCAAAGATATTTGAGATGCACTTTAATGCTACAAATGGCTTTTGAAACCTAGCATTTAGTTTAGCCATTCCCACTGAAGATGTAGTTAAGGTTCACAACAGCTTCATCTCCTTCAGACATTGCAGAAAATAACATCTCTCTACAAGTCAGGCCTTAGTGCAACATCTCTGAGACTCAACTTGCAGTGGGACTGAGGGCTGAGAGATAATGCTGAGGTGGCTGTTGCCTTTTGTACAGGTCTGGTCATTAGTGGGGGACAAGAGAAATTCTGGCTTGATGAAATCACTACCAAGCTCTGACAAGTGGTGAGACATGTCATATGTGCATGCAGCCCTTACTTGTCAGAAAACTTTTTCCCATATCAATTCCATCATGTTATCAACCCCCTGACCACACAGACTTATGACCCCAAGCACACTTGCACATCAAGAGCTCTTTGGCCATCTTAATGTCCAATGGCCCTTCCCATTCCTAGACTAAGACCACCTTTTTTCAGGTGTAAATCAAGAATCCAACAGAAAGATAAGGGGAAAGCAATATTACACTTCTTGCCATACAATGTTGAGCTTACAACATGCATCAGCTTAAATCTAGGTAGAGGAGCAGGCTTTATATTTGGACTAGCCTGGTTACACCTGTACTGAACCTGTTGACATTCCCTAGTTGACATTGTCACAGATCAGCTGTCAATGAGACAGCTTGGGTGACACACTGGGTGAACTCTGCTTGGAAGCGATGGGAGCACAAGGCCATGTAAAGCCTGACCCAGAGCAGTCCCATGTGGGCTTCCAGTCTAGCCACGCTTTAGGCAATCTGAGCAAAATGATGCATGAGATGTAGCACATTTTGCATTGGCCTGACTGAAATCACAGTGCCTCTGTGTGGAGGTTTATTCCCCCGGCAACATTTCATTGTTTGAGCTATCTCCCTGCTACCAGTCTGCATTACTTTATTCCTGATCGGCAAGACAATCATCCAGAGCAGTGAACAGGCACTCATTTCTGCATATTTACAAGTGTATTTCATTTCCTACAAATGGAATGTGAGAGTTAAAAAAAAAAAGTTTAAATTATCCAATTAAGCAGAGAGACGTTAATAAATCTCTCATGCTTGATTTTCCTATGCTGCCTTAGTGTACTTTCCAGACAGAATAGCATGGTGAGTACACTAAGAAACCTCTTGGCATTTCAGCCAAGATTTTTCAGGGTGTTATCACAAATGACAAAAATATAAACACACTGAAACATAACACATTTCAATCCTAAAAAGGTTGGATTTACATAATTACATCATTGGTTTGCCAATATCCACGTTTATCTCATCAGTATAGCATGGCCCACCCATCCCATAAGCTACTAGACTGTTTGGACTGAACATATAAAAGCTGTTACTGATTTTTTTTTTTTTTAAGTTAACATTACGACACCCCTCATAACTAGTGCTGCATTCAAACCAACTGTTTGTTTCTTTTGCTTTTCCGCAGCTGCTTTTTTAGGTAGACTTTTCTGAGAACAAACAGGAGTCATGTAATTCATGAAGATGCAGCAAGCATTTCCTCCCCTCTCCCCATTCTACTTGAAGAGATCAAGCACATCATGTACATAACATAGACAGCCTCCACCAATGCAGGGAGCCAAACCCTTCAGACCAGTCTCAATTTCAGCACTTCCTCAGGGCACCACTGAACTGATGGGGTCATCCCTTTTTTTTCCAAAAAAGGAATAGTTTCAAACATGTACAGTTCTGGTACAGATCAGCATTTTTATTTGGTTTAAATATGCTGTATATCAGATTTCTGCTCTTTAAAAAAAGAAATATTGTTAGTAACTGCACTCATAAATCAAAATAAATGCATGGCTTTCTGACTCGCTGTACTAACGACTCAGCTCTTATTTTTGTTCCATATTTGTATCTCTTCTCACTGCACTGAAGCCAAATAAAACTGAACAAGTTGGTATGGTTAAATGAACATAAAGGAAACCCTTGGTCTCATCTGGCATTACCAAAGAACTGAGTCAAAATACAATTTCTATTACAGATATATGGAATAGGTTAGGACGTAAATAATATAAAAATGTTATAAAACACAGCTGATGGTTAAAAGACCTGAGCAGCATGTTTACACCTGTAGCCAGCTGTTCTTCCAATATAAGGACATAGAAAATCAGAAGAAATAAGTTGCTGTGCTGCATTTTGAAGTCAGCACTATCAGCAGGAGAAATGGTCACGGAAGCCTTATATACAACTGGATTTTGCAACATAAGTGTCCAAGCTGCATGGCACCTCATAGCTATAAGGCCCAGCAGTATTTGCAGTTGTAAGTACCTCTTTTGCAATATTAGAGGTGCTATCAGTGCCTCAGTTAAGAGTCATCTTAGCTCACAAATTTCTTCCTATACTGTTTGAGCCCTACATTTTCTTTTCATTTTACTTCCTTCTATCTAAAAAAATATATGAATTGGTCAGCATGACTGAAGTAAACAACCTAGTTTATCCCAAGTTCAAGATATCTATAGTAGCCCTTTACCCAACACACCTTCTCAGTCTTTGCACTTAGTCACATGGAGTTCTAATATGCAATGATGTAAGGAAGGCATATATTCACACAAAAAATTATTTCAGCATCACGTCATTTCTCATGGAGTCCTGTTGCCTGCTGATATTTGTAACTGTCTTGCTTTTGCCAACTGAGGCTTTTTTTAACCCCAAATCTTAACATGTATCCAAGAAAAGATATTTTTACTGCTCATATTTTCAGAAGTCTGATTAGTTTTCCAGAGCCCTTATTAGAAAAAGTACAATCCAATATGGAGAAGAACCAAGGTCCTCAGATATGTAGCTGTGTTCTCCTAGACACCAGGTACTGGTTAACTCCTCTTTGTTAAAAGAAAGATAGGGACAGAATTAATTCTCTTTAGTATTCATTAGGCTTATCTAGAGGCAGGTAACTAATAATATACTGAAGTGAAGACTCAGTGGAGAGGAGAGGATTTGGGTCACGATCATGAAGTATCACATTTTGGTTTTGTGAAAAACTTGTTGGGAAAGCTAAGGTCCTGAATGACAAGTGAATGGCAGGTTTGAAGAAGAAAAACCACTGCTTCTAACTTTACTTGGGTTCTAGGGACTGTGGTACCAAAACACCCACCTCCACAAAGTGACTTTTAACCCCTGTTCGAGTAACAGCTTATTCGGAAACCAAACTGGAAGCCATAAAGCTTGTTTGGACTTTGGCTTACAGGACTCTGGCAATTCAGATAAGCTACCTGGTTTACAAAGAAGGTGAAGGAGGACCTCCCCTCCTAATAAGGGAGGTCACAGCCATGAGCATTTTAATCATCTGTCAACGTGTTTAAGGAGCTCTGGCAACATCTGACTGCCAGCTACTTAGGCATTTCAACTAAACAGCCAAATTAGTGCAACTTGTTCTACTAAAAGCAAGGGCAGAGAATTAAAAAAAAAAAAAAAAAAAAAAAGTAAAACATCTAAAGAATTGGAACAAGGAAAATGATGTAAAAAGAGGTGGAGTAAGAATAAAACCAGAAACTAGTAGACAATAAAAATGGACTCAAATCCAATACTTATGTTTTTATTCAGGGCAAGCTCCCACTGAAGGCAGCGAAAGCTTTGCCTGAGAACCTCAGACTTATGTGAGAGATAAGACTTCTAATTTTAATGAAGGGCTGAAGGGACTTTCACACAAGATGGATCATATGTTGTCATTAAGTAACTTCATCAGCTGCAGGGCAAGCTCTAAGCAAACCTCAACATGAAAGGCAGGCTAGCTTGAATACAGGCCTGTTAGTGGGAAATAAAGAACTCTCCCCCTAAAAATTCCACTAAAACAACTGTATTGTGGTTGCAAGTTGATCTGTTTCCACAGACAAAACTCTCTGGGAGTTTCCAGGTAACTGGTTTGTGATATCTACCATATGACACTCCTCTTAGACTAACTGGAAGATTACTGCATGGGTGTGGCAAGCTCATGTTCCTTGGACAGTTTAATATCAAAAACATGACACTTTCTTTCAACGGCCAGCTTGATACAAACTTAAAATCCATCCTCATTATTTGAAAATTTTTTAAAAAGATATCTTTTAAAATATTGGTATAATAATAGGATCTACACAGTTATATTCCTTACACACAATGTTTGTGAAATAGATGTAATACTCCAAAGCATATATAGCCATCGTATTAAAAAAGCCACAACGCAGTATCCATCCAACTGTAACGCAGGATCTGTATCCTTAAACAGACCAACTTTTTGCCAGATAACATTTGAGATTTATGTATCGGTTTATGTGTAGTTACAATAAAAAAAATATTTTTTCCTTAAAATTCTATCCACTTTCCCACTAACATAGGCTTTATAAAGCAGTAGGTATTGTATATCAAAGGACACATGAATGAAAGAGAACAGGTACATTTACAGTCTTTCATCACAGTCTGGTTTGATGCAGCTACTTCTCAGTGTCTGCAGCTCTGTAGTTGCATAAATAATTGGCAACTACTGACAACCCATTCAAAGCAAAAGTAGTAAAATCCATATCAGTAAAAAAAATATCCAGAACATCAGAGACTTCTTTTATATATTGTGTTCAAATCTCAGCAAGATTTGTAATGGCAAGTTGGAAAATAACTCTTTATGTTTAATATGTAGGTTTGAAACTAGACATAAAATCTGAGTAGAGAGTGGTGATTTAGAGAGCAATTAATCATTTATTTTCTCATATGGCTTAAGGAAAAAGAAACAGTTTTCATTGTTCTGATTTAAATTCCCAGTTAATCTGAAAATATCTTTTAGGTGGGAAAAAAAAAAGGAAGAAAAGGAATTAGATATCTTTCATTATTTATAAGCATCATCTTACCTTACATCTCCTCGTGAGTTCCGTTTCTAGACGACTTTGGTAGGTATTTTAATTCAGAATTAGTTTCAGCAATACATACCATTACATCTTCTCTTTAAAATAAACTGCTTTTGCTCTTTTCCTCAGACAAAGTATGTGGGCTAAAAGAGCTGCAGCGTCTCTGTTCAAGAGATTTCATGGACACTCAGAGGCTTTCTTTCTACTGTATGAAAGTTAAATCTGAGTAAGGAAGGCATTTTTCCTGTCCCGGAAATCAGTATAACCAAAACCAATGCTGAGCTAATGAGAAATGTTTCTTCCATGTGTTCTGTTTGGCAGACACTGCAAGTCATATCAAGGAAACACGTGATGTTTATAAATACAATATGGCTCATGTTGTCATAACCTCTCAATGACAAAAAGAGCATTAGAAAAAGCAGACAGCAAAACAGCAGGAAAGATGAGATTTGTATCATTTGGAAGGTCTCTATCAGATAATAGAGGTATTAGAGTTTGCTTTTTCTTTTTTCTTTTTCTTCCCAAAAGAAAACAAAGTTTTATAGTAATAGGATCAGTAAGGCAAGCACATGGCAACTTATATAAATGCTGTCCTATAGGCATCCTAGCACTAAAATGTATTCACCCAATTTATTGCTTGAATTCTTTTCCAACAAATAATTTTGTTCTAAATACCTCTACGTAGTTCAAGGAGCTGTTATTTTTTTTTCCAGCTGTATTATGCAATGAACAAATGTAATTTTGGCAGCATTTGCAGCTTTTATGTTTATTGATGTTAAGATCACAAACAATTCAATGAAAAGAAGTTAAACATCTCAAAGAAGCTGGATGTATTTACAGGTACCTTAAGAACACAGAAGCATGATCCTGCTTTTATTATCTATATTTCCTGCAAATCAGCACTGAATTTCAGGCTCCTTGGATGCTTTAAATTCTTGGGGAGTTGTTTGAGGGGTTTTAGCACTTGTAGGGTTTTTTTAAGTTCACAAATTGCATGTAACTCTAGAGAGTTAAAATGTTAGCAACCTGCTAGCCAGGCACTTACAGGGGAAAAATGAAAAGCTGCTGTTGTGCAATTTCATTAATAAAAGCTATTCAGCACAACAGTTTACCCAACTTATCAAATGTCTGTCTTGTTTTACTGTACAACTCATCTTAACTCATCCTCTCTCACCTTGGCAGCCCAAACCCCCATCACTGCCAGGAACATCATCACCTTTGTGCCATTCTAACTCCCAGAAAATGTGGAGTTTCCAGGTACCCCCAGCTCAGCTCTGACTCAGCTTGCCCTAATTGTTCTTTTGGAGAAACAGTCTCTCAAAAAAATCCCAAACACCTCAAAGCGTACCTCGATACAACAGCAGCCACAAGAAGCATTCTTTGGATATTCTGGCCTCACCCACCCAGCAGAGGTCTGGGATAAAGCACTGACCTGCTACAGTCTTATGCAAGTCAGGGAATTAAGCAAAAACATGGTGGGTCTAGGACATTTTAAAACAAAGTGTAACCCACAGACTTTAGGGCAGGTGGTTGGGAAGAGAAAGATTGCCAAGGAAAATAGCCACTGGTTTGTTATGAAGTAAAAATTCCCTCCCGATTCTCAAAATTGGAGGACAGATGAAGCCCAAAACAAACTGCTGCATAAACCAACATTATTAGTATCCAACTGTGCCACCAGAAACACAGACAAGTTGCAATGACAGAAGGGGGAGATTATAATTTAGGATTCTTCCCCTTTTAACCACTCCATAAAAGGAGGGTGTAGGGAATGAGGACAGAAAATAAATACGCTGTGCACATTCAGTGGGGGAATCACTTCCACTTGGAATCACCAGGGGCTCACAGCAACAACCCAGGATAAAAGCAGCTGTGACACTTCCAAAGAAATTCAATTCATTCAGCAACATACAAAAATCCGTCGTCAGTTCTTTAGTGTCATCTACTGACGTTCAATCTATACACCACCGCTGAATGTGAGAACAGAGGCAACCTGGACCCTACACCTAGTAAGTCTGAGAAAGCCTTTTGCCCTTCGCATGTATGCAAGTCACAAACGTTAATTTTAACGGCAATGATCAGCATGGCTGTGTACATGCATTTGCACTGGAATTCAAAACAGTACCAGAGAGAATAAAAAGATCATCTAAACATTTGGACACGAGACAGTATTTTGTCAAAAGAAAGTATTGTTGCACAGAGAGCTAGAAAGTGCTGATAAACGTTACAAGCTCAGGCGAAGGAATAACTGAAGAAATGCAGCAATGTGAAGATACATTTTTCCAAAGAAAGCAGCTGCTACAGATTTTTAGTGTACATTTGGGGAAAGGATTTATAAAAAAAGGAAGAGCACAAACACAAATATTCAGTGAGATGGCACTATATGGCTAACCTCTTGCTTGAACAGCATTTAGCATGGCGGACCTGTCAAACAAACCAAGCTCTTCAAGTTGTAAATGGCCTTGGCACAGTATCAGTAAGCAAGTTAGGCACTCTGAGGGATTTCAAGAGAAACTGTCCTTTAGAGCTTGCTTAGACCCCAAACAAAATGCCTTTTCTCAAACACAACCCATTCAGAAAAATGCATGAAACAGAAAGAAGACCAGGAAAATTAGAATTAATGGACATGAAAGCTGAGCAGTTTGATAGGAGATAGGAAACTCACACATCCCACATTCCTCTCGCACATTCTGAGTCTTCTTGTCCATATGGATAATACTTAATACTTCAAGTGTTACTGCCAATTCTTATACAGGTCTCACATCTGTTTGGTAGTTAAAACAGGTGTCCCAGCTGGCAGCTAACATTATTTTCTGAGATTATTTTGGGTCTGTTACATGGAAATGATTATAAATCACATGAATAGAAGCCTGAACATCATCAAACCCAGGGATAAAGGTTCCAAAGGGACAAGAAAGCAAACAGTAGAAAAATCTGTAAAGGCAAAACTTTCCCAAACCTCAAAAAAACAAAGCCTTAACTCACATATGGCAGGAGATACAACCACACTCACAGTATCACCATGGAAAAATGTACTTACAATGGCTAATTCATGATATTCTAAATACTGTTCTTTCAACCAGTCTGACAATAAGCTGATTTTCTGTATTTTTTTTTAAAGTTAACCATGATGCAGAGCACAGTGTTTACAAGAGTTACTACCCTCTTCCCACTGTAGTGAATTTAGCACTCATATATCATGTGAGATTGAAGAACATCAATTTACCCAATGCAAAGATGCACAAACACAGAAGCAGGGATGAGAAGCAAAGGTTTTTCCACAATCTTTTGGGTACCATGCAATACCAGTACATAAAATGTACATGTTTCTCACTTAGTCCCCCACATTTCCAACCCCTTTAATCTGGTTTGCTAAGGAAAGAGAGATAGATAATCCATCTGCTTTTTGGTGGTTGTCTCCCCTGACCTAATAACCTGTGATCCTGCAGGCAAATTTCAAACCAGATTTAGCCAAAGGGTAAAAACCATTAGACTACTATGTCTCTACAAATTGTGCCAAATTAGAGATTTGCGAGAAGATCCTACAGTACTTCTGCTGAATAGAGGAAAAGTTGCAGTGTGTACTCCAGCTTTTTAGATTCCAGAGGATGAGCATTGGAGAGAGCATTATCACAACCCTCCACATTGGGAAAAGCCTCAGTTAGGATCTGAGTGTTGCTGCACAAGGAAGAACCCAACCAGAAGACACACATCCTTAGACAAACAGGCTTCATTATTTCCGGAGCTCAAGAAGTCGCTTGTTTCTATGCTCATAACTTTGAAGTGCAGAAGTTCACATAGATCAAAGGGAAGACTTTTTGCATGTTTCTCCACAAAGCCCCTGTCCTGGCTCTGACTTCACCTCTCAGACCAGAAAGACAAGAAATTTGCCAATGCAAAGGAAAAGCCAAATGAGAAAGTAGCTGTTTTGTTGGACACACAGAATTTTGAAATGGCATCTTTGGCATTTCAACAGAGCAAAACACAATATTCTACCATGAAATCACCACTTCTGCAAAGGTCATCACTCTGTCACCATTATTTCCGAGTTACGGCCAAAGAGAGATAACTCAAGCTTAATCAGGAGATGTCAAGTGTGCATATCAGTTGTACAACACTGTATTTTAAAATAAGCAATAGAAATTATTACAGTTTTTGCACAGAAGCAGCACCTGTGTTCAAAACAATTCTGTTAGGCAGTAAATGCCTGGAAGAGGGCCAAAGAAGTAATCTTTACTTTTGAATATAGGTAGCTAACACAGTAGTTAACCATATCTGAAAACAGGTCTAGAGCACAAATAAAGCCACAGTAGGTACATTCAGCATCCACTGCACATGGAACAAGAACAGTATAGCATAACTTCATAAAGCCACAGTGAAATTGTTACATGAGTTAATTTCATAATGCACAATGATAGTATGTCATGCCTTCGAATACAAATGAGATGTATCAGATACATCCAGTTACTGCTACAGGAAAATAACTAGAATTGAAGAATTTCAGGACCTTAAAGAAGACACTAAAAACTATCACATCAGCTCTTTGAAGCACATCTATTTGCTCTCTCATGTTGTGTGTGCAGCAGTGTGAATAATCAAGTAATTAGATATCTGACCTATCAAAAGGACCATTTTACAATTGAAGTACATAAATGAGAGGTGGTTGAGAATACTGCCTGTAAACAAACTATTGCAATCTTTCTAAAATAATGAGGCCCTAAACTGTTGAAACAGCAGAATTGCTTACATGAAATATTAATAATAAAGCAGTAAGACATGCTGAGAATTGATAATGCAACCAAGAAGCAAATGTACAATTAAGCAAATCACTTCACAGGAAATTTTCCATGCGGTTGAATCCACTTTGGAGCACACATAAAAGCCACAAGGCAGGTAGGACAGTAGGGGCATTCCCTTCTGGCTCCATTGAGCTCATGTGGTTGCATCGTTTCCTGGGGACAGACCTAGGATGGGGTGGGGAGGAGGTGAGGCTGTGTAATACCACCACCCCTTCCTCCTGCAACATTAGCTGTGGGTAACACAGTGGCAGAGGTGCCACACAGCTGTCATCAAGGTGGGAGGTAACAGTCCAGCAAAAGATAGAGCCAGCGACAGCAAGAAATCTACTATGTTTCAGATGCCTTCTCTATAGTTTCCCGATACAATATGTTCACTTGAAAATGCAAACGTCCTAGTCCTTGTTCAGTGCAGGTAGAAAATTTTAGAAAAAGACAAAACCATTTACACCACAACAGGTATTTATCAGAATTTTCTATTTGAAATGGTCATTTACAAAGTGTTTCAACAGACTTCAAGCTAGGTACAGCTGCTCAGCCACTGCAAAGCAGTCCACGCTGAAGTCTTGCTGGAGTGAACTAACACCATGTCATACTTCACTGTAAAAGGTTTGGAAACATGAAATAAGGAGTTGTATACACTCTGAGCATTGTCTGTGTCCCAAAATAAGTAATTAAAAGCTATGTTTTGATTCACATGCTTTAACGCTAGCAAACAAGAACAAAAAACCTGTTAATGCTCAGGGCAAGTAATTGGAAAAAGCAAAGCAGTTAAGAAACCTTATGGGAAGCGTTATCAATTCCCTCTTCTGTATATGTGTCATACATATACCCTCAATTTTATGAATTGTAGTGTACATACTACAGTTAAGAATTTAAACATTTAACATAAAAGCTGGAGGAAAGAGGAATATAAATGCAGCACTAGTACTTACCCTTATATCTCCATTTACAGCTCTGGAAGTGTGATTAAATGCATGTGCAGGATCTTTGTTGTAAACTTTAAGGAAAGATCGGTCTTGAATATTCCTGGAATCAAAAGAATCAGCAATGGTAACAGATGAAAGTAGTTTTATTTATTTTGTTGCCCGAAAGTTTCAGGTGACAGACAAACATAGTAGGTCTGCAGCTGACCTATAAGAAAAACCTAAATGCCATAACTTAAACACACACAAACAAACAAAAGCCTACTTTGATTCTCTTTCCCATGGGAAGTATTATTCTTTCACTACAACTCCACACCCATAAAAATTAGATAGTGTTAAGATTCTTTCAAGATCCTGCCATAGAGTGAAAACACTTTGAAGACAATAGAGTTTCAACATTTACATGGCACTCAAAAGGATTTAGTTAATATTTACATGTTTTATTGTGTACTCAGCCCACGTGAATTTTTGCTATTCTAAGAAGCAAGGATATCAAAAGAAAAGCAGTCTTTCTAACTGCAATTATTCTTGAGGCAATTCTAATTATCAGTTTGTTCACAAACCTGAAAAAAAATCCACAAAAGCTCAAAATTCAGTAGCAGATAAATCCTTCCTCTAAACTTTATCTATAATAAAGACAGGTTTTTTTGGGAAAAAATACGAATTACAAAAACAAATAAACAAGTAAAAGTTTTGATGAAAGCTACCACAGAAATGGTTTAGATGGAAAGCCTTAAGAGAATATTTTTGTTTAATTAGGACCCAACACTTTGTCATTGATTAGTTCATTTTTCAACTACTACATTTACAAAAGAGTTAATGACAGCAGTTTTCTGTTTCAAAACCTACCTTCCAATAATTTTATGTCTTAGACACTTGCACTGAGTTCTGCTGATTTCTTGTTCACATTTAATCAGTCGCAAAGCCTCCAATTCACACTCACTTATGTCCTTTCAAAGCTACGATTCCTTTCATTTCCCAGTAGTGATCTCTAGAGAATTTACTTACGCATGTGACTGAATTCCTTTCCTCCAGGTGCAGCTACAAGTCTAGTGAACTGATTGTAATCACTGGTATTATCATTTAAAAATGAAGGAAAGGATTCTTGGGCAGGTCCAATTTCTTTCTTACAATGTCATATTACAATCAGTGATTGCTTTGAATGGGTAGCTAGTCAGAACGCGTGCTGCTGTTGTAGATGTCAAGTAGTTATTAAAGACACGCCACAGCTTAAGAGACAGATCAGTGCCTTCTGTTTAAGAACTGGCTGATGAGAAGTTTAGTATTTATGAGTGTTTACTTGTAGACTGCATAGGAAAATAGCTACCTTGCGGCAAGTTGAAGTTCTTCAATTATTTATGGTAACATAAACTGTTTTCCATCTTGCAGACATGACCCTTTTGCTTTGAGACTTGCACTGGGAGTCTCAGTTACCATTTTCTGCCTCAGACTTGGAAAAGTGTTCTTTTCGATACAAAGCAAGCTCTCTCATCTTCAGTTCAAGAAACAGTATATTATTCATTTAAATAAATTTTATCTGCTGTCTTTTCTGTCTGATGGCTATGAGATGGTACCTCAACTAACTGGAGTTTGTTTTAAAAGCGTTCTCTGTAAATATTTCTTGTAGAAACTTGACACTTTAAAGTAAAACATTGCTGCAAGGCAAAGCACCAAAATACTTGGCATTTGATCTCTGAAGTGAATTCTATTTCACCTCATGTTGCTATTCAAAGATAAACATTACTGATAACAGGTATATGTTACTGTACTTTTATTATTACTATTATTTGCACTACTGTAGCTCCCAGATGCCCTTGGCATGTTCAAAGGCCTCATTGATCTGTGTGTGCTGTATAAACACCCCAGGAATACAACCTCTTCACCAGCTTACAACATGAATAGAAGACACAAAAGACAACAGGATAGCTGCAGAAAGATAAGGGAACAAAAATAAATGAGAACACCATAGTCTCTCAAGCCAGAGGAGCAATAAGCAGATCCTGGGACCACAGGCATGCTCGGAGTAGGCAGCGCAACAGAGAGAGCGGGAAGGAGACCAACACAGTGGCTTTGCGGACGTCTGCAGAGGACGCCTTCCAAGCATGTTAGAGGACTGCCCCAGAGAGAGCGTGAAGGCACTTGTTTGAAAATTAAAGACACGTAGAATGAAAGTTGCCATTATTCACTAAGTGGAAGCAGATGGCACTTGGTACTGAACAAGAAGTGCAAAGTAGTGTTGAAGTGGGCTTGGAGGAGCCCTTATAATGAAGACAAGTAGTTTATATTTAATGAGATGGAAAAGATACAGTCAGAGGACAAATGAAAAAAAAGCATGTGAAACAGCCTGCTTGTCAAACTAGGAGAATGATCTTTGTTGCTTCATTTGAATGGGTAAGAGTGAACCAGATTACCTGTGTTAACTGCCAAGAAAAGACCATTACAGCAGTTGCTATTAAAGAGCTGATGAATTATCTGAGTGTTTTTTCACTACGTGGTGGGAAAGGAAAGGCTGCATCATAGGGACGTTATGCAGAAAAAAACTGAAAACTACACTGGAGGCAGAGCCCTGAACCACTTTAAGAAAAGGACCAGGTTATGGGCTTAAGTAGAAAGATAGTGCTTTGTCCCCAGTGATTAAAAAAAAAAAAAAGGACAGACAAGGGGAAGGAATATGATAGCCTAATGAAGGACAACATAAGCTAGGGCTTCCTTAAGTTAGGAAACTAACGGCCCATGAGACTATATTAAAAGAGGAGATCAAGATTTCAGTTTGGACAGAAGAGGTAGGATTCATGTCATCCAACTACAGGCATTCACAGGGAAGACATCAAGAGCTAGGTTCTCTAGCATGTATAATTTATCAGACAATTTTATAGGATTAATCACAACCAGCTCAAAATGTGGATGTAAAAATCTCCATTTGGTCAGATGAATCCCATCCTACAGGAGAGAGAGAAAAATAAATGGAAGAGTCAACCAGGTAGTTGATAATTCCACTAATCCACAGGGATAAGATGATGGAGAC
The DNA here is from genome assembly GCF_900496995.4 of Aquila chrysaetos chrysaetos. Classification (NCBI taxonomy): domain Eukaryota; kingdom Metazoa; phylum Chordata; class Aves; order Accipitriformes; family Accipitridae; genus Aquila; species Aquila chrysaetos. The sequence continues at coordinate 59,657,872 of NC_044006.1, read as the reverse complement.
AGGTAAAGACAAGGAAAAGGACGGAGGACAAAGCCCTGAAAAAACACAACAGAAAATCAATGTTTGAGAAGAGGACATCTCATATGGCACCTGAAAGGAGAGGAGAGAGACAGGAAGAAATCAGGAAAGACCAGCCATTGAAACAAAGGGAGATAAACGTTTCAAGAAGAAAACATTGTCAGTACATGAGACATCCGAGAGAAAAAAGGAGTTCACAAAAGCTGGCCATTTGGTGACTTTGACAACTGCAATGGAACAGTAGGGAACAAAAGACAAGTTGGAATTAGAAGAATAAAACCCCAGACAAGTTGGAAATGGGTCTAGGACAGAATTAGAAGAGTAAAACTCCAGTCAACAGTTGTAGCGACTGCTCAGTGCAAGAGAAAAAGGTGATGGGGTGGGAAGTGGAAATGTATGTTGTGTTCAGGGACAGTTTTGTTGGGAGGCACAGACACATGTTTGCAATGTAAGAGTAGGCACTTTAATAGAGCAATAAATTAATAAAAAGACAACGCAAGGGATGCAAGGCACAGAGGAACGTGAGACAGCCTCTGAGGGAGGTGGTGAGCTTAAACAGTTGACTGAAACACCTGTATTTAAGACAAGGAAGAAAGAAGAGAATTGAAGGAAGACACAGCAAGCAAAGGACAGAAAAATGATACTTCATTTCATCTGTTCTCTGAGGGACTACACTGGCAAGATGTTGTGAAGAGTAAGGAACAGAAATGGAGAAATTGTTGTGGAAATTATTCAAAGGTGGTGAAAATGCAGCTGGTAGTGCATGCTTTGGACTCCATTAAGCTGGAATTGTTGAGGTTTCCTTAGTGAGAAGGGTGGCAGAACTGAAGGAGGGAATTTTGTTATGGAGGAAGTCAGCTGGGTTGTGGGATTTCCTCTAGAAATGCTCTACGATACAGGCATAGGAACAGAGGAAGCAGATGTTGGGACCGAGCCAGGCCTGAGGTTGGCAGAGTGACGCCTGCAATGGGAGCAAGGGAAAAAAAGGTGGCGTGGTATTAAGATAATCAACAACCACATTCTCAGGAGCAGGGAGGAGATGAAGTCACAAACTGTTAGTCTGAAACTTGAGGGAAGATGGAGGGATAAAGTGAGAGAAAAGGAGCCAATAGGCCAGATGATGGTTGGCAATAACGCACCTGGCAACAGAGACATAGTAACCCCTATCTTGAATTAATCAGTTGATCTGATCTTGTGAATAGACTGTTTGATGTATAAGAAACTTGAATACATGATGAATGATGATGACACAAAAAATCAGATGGGTCTTAACATAGGCATTACAGTGGCCAAACAGGGGTGTGGGAGTCTGTAAAGCCAGGAAGATTAAAAAAAACCAGAAAGTGAAGTCCATGAGGCTGGCTAATGACAAGACACTGGATAGACAGCCTGAGGAGAGCAAGACAGAGGTGAGAAAATGGACTGCGGTGCTGTTCAAAAACTAAGAAGAGGAATGGGGGAATTGGAAGTGGCAAGGCTAGAAAAGCTCCAGCTTGCTCTTTTAACTACAACGTGATATGGAGAAACACCTGAGCCACAAGATCTCCAGAAGAAACAAGGCAGCAGTGGACAGTACACTTCTCTTACTTTCACATTGTTTCCCTGCACTAGTGGCAGACTGGCAGAGAGGAAACACCTTTTCTGCTTTCTCCTTCATCTTCTTATGCTCCTCTGTCCATTCTTTTTAACATGTAACTTCTTATGAAAAGGATGGCACAAAGGCCCACCATATTTCCCTGCACAGCTTTACAGAGTGTAACATGTCTGACGTGTGCCTGAGAGCTTTGTTACTGCGTGATTTGGGACTTTCTAGGGATCTTGAGAACCTGGTCCTTCTGCTCAAAGTGCACAGACATCAGGACTGAAGGAATGTGATTAATTATGCAGCTGCACTCCCTCGAAATAAAGGATGGAAAGGTGCACCCAGATGTTATTCAGATCATTTATTGACCAAGTTCTGAATTAGTGAAGGGAAGTGACTGCATTAGTTGCTGCATCCTGACATAAAACAGGAAGGTGGTGGGGCTGCTGCAGCAGCAGTCACCAGTGCCACAGATCTTTGGCAGTGTTAGACGATGCAGAACTGGCACTGTTGTGAGGACATGGGTGACATTCATATTTGTAACTTTAAGCTCACAAGGATCAGGCTTTGCACTACCAGCAAAGAAAAAAACAGTCTTTCTGTAAATGTTTATTTTGTGTTGCGTATTTTAAATATTTATGTCTCAGTTAAAATTCAATAAAATATTAAATATGTGAACTTGCATGTATTATATGAATATTGGAACAAGGTATGCCATTTATCAATGGCTTGTGCAACAGATATTGCACCTACAGCTGAAGGCAGTGTCAGACCAGACCTCCCATATTACTCAGATACCACTGAACATGCCTTTATGTGTCAGGCCACTATCTGTCAGATACTTATCAACTCCACTCCTTTTTATTCTGTAAGTGCACTACAAAAAAACCCCAAAACAAAACAAAAAAAAACCAAACAAAAAACCAACAGCTGTAATTCCGTGTTTACTTACCTCACATCACACAATTCATAGTATATGTTTCTGCTCTCATCCTTGATGTAAATGGCCACACTGGGCGATTCCAGCATTTTCATCGTCAGCTGCTGGGGGAAGGCACTTACAAAAAGGGCACGAATTGTGTCTGTGCTTGTGATTTCATTCGGCATCCTCAACTGCTTTGTTTCATCTCCATACTGCAGATATAAAACACCTACAAGCAAAATATAATAGCAAGTTACATATTCTTAAGTGCACAGTAATGATCTGGGCTTCAAAGTCCATGTGGAACACAGACCAAGCCCATAATGAGAAGAGAAAAATCAGCTCACATTCCTTACTTGTAAAGCACATACATACAACATTTTCCTTTTCAACACAGTATTGGAACAGAGCACAAAACAGTGATACGGTTGTGCCTTGATAAATATGCTTGCCCCAGTACTGCACTTTGCTGAGAAGCCTTTTACTGTTCTTCAGTTAGATAAATCAGAAGTTTACCTTAAGAAGGCTAATGGAAAATCCCAAACACACCAAGTCTGCTCTGCAGTGGAAGGTGTTGGTAAATCACAAGGTACTTTTTTTTTCAAGCAATTGAGGAAGCAGTTTATCCATTTATAGCACCCAGTTTTTCTTAAACATAAATTTTGCATTTTAGCTTCATACTTACCCAACAAACCCTGCCAAAAACAGATTTCCATTTTAGCACTAGGAATTTTATATTCACAATTCAATTTGCTGGCATTATATAGTATAAAGCTCCAGGTGAAACACCTAGCAGGAGTAAAACTGGGGTCTCACAAAAAAACAGGAGCAATTTTGGATCCTTTCAGTTTCACAGCACTGTTAATAGGCATCTTTAGCACTCGGGGAGAAACATGAGTAATCTTAGATGCTGAATTGCAAAATACAGACATTCTTATTCACTCAAGACAAAAAGAACACCATTCTGATATAGCTAACTCTCTACTTTCAGGGAATGGGAGGCTGTGAGATGCTCAATAATGGAAAAAACATGGATAACACAGACCAGGGACTCAGTGAAGGGATACCAAATACCTTTTCCACAATGCCTGTGTTGCCCCTGGCAGGGCTGTGCTAACTCCCACATAACCAGCGGGTGCGTGAACTCCACTGGCCAGTACTGCACAAGTGTGACTTATTAGCTTTGCTACAGCCCAGTTCCATGCCATCCCAAGCTACAAAGCCCTCCAAGGACTGAAGCACTGAGAAGAGCCATCTCAATCAACAGCAGAAATCAGACTGGGGTTCATTAGCTCTGACCATGCTGGGCCTGGCTCCTAAAGACCACCAAAAGGTCTTCTCATAAGCATCTCCAATGTGGGAAGGCTTATTCGGACTTGCACAGCAGGAAAAAGGCTGCACAGGACTGCAACCAGACTAAGAAACTTCCTGGGATCCACAGCACTAGGGAGCAGATACAGAGGCAAATGCTCAGCTGAACGACTTTGGATACAGAGGAAACGGGAACTGGGAATCCCAGCCGAGCGTACGTATCCAACCCATACTCAAGGCACGGATGTCCTGCCTGAGCATGGATCACTAAAAGCACACTGTGCTCTTTCTGAGCCATCTCAGGTGTCTGTACAACACTGCATTGCGCCAGGAAGAAACACCTTTACTCTCTTGCTATTTGTAAGAGATGGAGCAGGTATAGCTTCTGCAGTGGTGTAAAAACAATAAAATGGCAGATCACAGAATCACAGAATGGTTGAGGTTGGAAGGCACCTCTGGAAGTCATCTGGTCCAACCTCCCCACTCAAGCAGGGACACCTACAGCCACTTGCCCAGGATTGTGTCCAGACAGCTTTTGAATATCTCCAAGGAGGGAGACTCTACAACCTCTCTGGGAAACCTGTGCCAGTGCTTGGTCACCCTCACAGTGAAGAAGTGTTTCCTGATGTTCAGAGGGAACCTCACATGTTTCAGTTGGTGCCCATTGCCTCTGGTCCTGTCACTGGGCATCACTGAAAAGAGCCTGGCTCTGTCTTCTTTGCACCCTCCCTTCAGGTACTTTTTATACATTGGTGAGATCCCTTCTCTTGAGCCTTCTCTTCCCTAGGATGAACAGTCCCAGCTCTCTCAGCCTTTCCTCGTAGCAGAGATGCTGCAACCGAGTTAATCATCCTTGTGGCCCTTCGTTGGACTCTCTCTGGTATGTCCATGTCTCCCTTGTACCAAGGAGCCCAGAACTGGACACAGCACTCCAGGTGTGGCCTCACCAGTGCTGCTGAGTAGAGGGGAAGGATCACCTCCCTCGACCTTCTGGCAATACTTTGTCTAATGCAGCCCAAGGTACCATTGGCCTTCTTTGCCACAAGGGCACCTTGCTGGCTCACGTTCAGCTTGGTGTCCACCAGGATCCCCAGATCCTTTTCTGCCAAGCTGCTTTCCAGCTCAGGAGCCCCCAAGGTATATTGGTGCATCCACTTTGCAGACATTTAGCAGCCCAGAATGAGATGGAGAAGGAAAAATATAAAGACAGTAAAATTACTACTGAAGTTTGTATTTCCACCAGCTGTCTGAGAGGTACTGCCACAGCTAAATGCTTTGTAAGTGGCTCAAAAGCTATCTAGCCATTGGAAACTATTTGGAAAAGGAAAACAATACCAGATCTGCTCAAGAATTAGTGATTACAGAAACATCTACACTGAATTCACTGCAGCTCATGTAGATAAACAATTAAGGCAGTTTTACATCACCCAGTTTGGATGTTGCTAGTGACACAATGGTAGAAGGACAGCTGAACTAACTGCTGAAATCTTTATTACATTTTCAGGCAGACTTCGGGGCCTGAGCAGATTCTGTGCTGCCATGCCTTTGCATCTACCAATAAGCAACACAGGTAGGCTAAACCTAGGCAGAGGATTTACACAAACTGAATTCACCACAGTAATTGCAGTGTAGATGCACTGTATGTTGCTCTCCCATGGCCAATACAAACAGGAGGATTGGGAACACAAAGTCCTCAATGCAGTTACCACCAGTCATCATCAAATTTCAGCAAATCACAAAACTTAGATGGTAACTCAGTGATTCTCACTTGAAAGTCATCAGCAATGGGATGGGCAGTTTATGGTGTTGAGATACAAACACTGAGCAAAAGCAATGGGAAAAGCTAAGGTTCTAGAATACAAAGGCATTTAATGAAAAGAAGAGAAGGCATTTTAATCTATGATGAGCTCTCTTTCCCCTTAGTCTTTAGCATTTTTGTCCCTATGTTGTCCATAATCGTTATAGAGGAATGAACACATACACAGTCAGATGTTCCTACAATCAGTGGGGAGATAATTGTGCTTGCACTTAGGGAAGGAAGATGTTAACTTTCTGAATACTAAACAGACTGCTCAACATTACCTAACCATTACTTAATATTAGGCTGCTTTTATGGAGCTGTTAACATAATTTTCCTACTATTATCAAGAGCTGATACTTTTTCTTTCATTAAGATTGCAATCAGATCCTTTATGAATCCTACTACAAACTTCCATTTTCCTTTGGCTAGAAAAATTGTTTCAGACTGAAAAGTAACTAGTTTTCTTTCAAAGATTGAGGAGAATTTTCCAAAAAATTTTATTTTTAATGCAAATATTTAGACAGTTGTTAAACTATTTTTCCTTTTTTTATTTTTCATTTTAATTTGAGACATCATTTATTTCTTTATGTTCTTCTAGGTAAAATTGGCTTTTTAGTGCTCATTCACATATTCTATGCAGCTAAGCGTTCTTTAGAATTTTAGTACACATGCTTTTAATGATTGCATTTATTTCACCGTTCCAATATGTACAAAAACATATTCATTTTTGATGATAGCTTTCAGTTCTTAGGAAGAACATAAGGAACCTTCTATATTTTGGCATTTGAAACTTTCTTGGAGTAAGTGGCAAAAAAATGATTTTTTGGCTAAAAATACAGACTTTGTGTATCAGTTGTGTGTGAATCTCTTTTCTGCCCACTTTAAAAGTTAGTGCAGAATGCAGAAAAAGCTCATTTTGCATTTCAGGCCACTAAAAACATGCTGAATATTGAGCTACCAAAACCATTAACACAAAAGGAATGGTAAAGTTGAAAAATCTTCCTTATATACAAGTCTAAATCATTTCAGAGCTGTCTTGACTCTGCCTGTCTTCTAATACTCCCACAAAATATTGATCCAAAACAAAATTAAAGTTGTCTTTGGGTCTTGGATTTTCAAAGCAAATATGCATGTTATCCAAAAAGATCACGCCTTAAAAGCTTTAACATACAACTCAGAGAAATGTTTTGGCCACCATCTCACTGTAAAGGGAAAAGACATTTTCAAAGGCACAATAAATTCTTTTTTCCTTACTCTCCCTTAAATCACAAGCCCTTAAAAAAAACCTACTGCCTTTCCTCTTGAGTTGTCTGATCCTTATCATGATATAGCAATGCTTTAGGGCATTTCCTATTTGACAAAACTAACTGCTCACTTCTAAAAATCCTGTTTCAGCATGACAGAATAAAGAGACTCAAAATCCATTATTTTAGGTCATTGACATTATTTTTCTTCCTCACATTGCCCAGCTGAAACTCTGAACATCAGCAATACCCACCGGCCCAACTTCATGGAAGCTGCTGGAGCTCTGAGGTTTGTTTTACCTTCAGCTAAAAAATTAATCCCATGGAGAATTAAAGGAAGAAGAAATAGAATATAACTCAGGCATGACTTTTGTTAGGGCACAGCACATATGCCAGCAAAGCTGCTGGAAAGAAAGTTAAACACAACAGATGTTAATGTCTCCATGTACCCTGGAGTCCCTCTTGCACTTATGCTTCTCTTTTACAATGGATTTACCTGAAACACGAAGATTGTGCCAATTTTTATAAAACATAAAACAAACAGGACTGTGAAATGCCCTGCTACTCCAGGAAAACAGGTATGAAGATCAGTGTGAACGAGGAAACTACACCATGCAATCGTTTTGAAAGTGCAAGTCAGACAACACTGTGGCTACCACTTCTAGGTGCTCCTAGATGCTGCCAGCCCTGGGCTTTCCTACAGCTACAAGGCAAACTGGGATGTTAAGCTTTCCCCTTCATTGTGCTGGTATAACTTAGTTTCAGAAATACCTCTGGAATTTCTGATCATTCTTCACCCTATGGGCAACAGGCCATGGCATTAAACACAAGCCATAGCAGAAAACATTTACATGTAAGCCAGGGCTCAGAAACTTAAACCTCTTTACAAATTGCTTCACAACATTCCTGTCAACAGAAAGGTATGTTTTATAGTAGGGGAAATTAAACACCTGGGAGGTGAAAGGACATGTTCAAAGAAAAGTTTACAAGCATAAAACCCAGACCTGATGATGATCATGCGAACACACCACATGATCACCCTTCCCTTCCCTGCATACAGAGCTCTTTCAGAAACGAAAGACTTTCTGCTCCCCCTTTACCAAGAGTCAGTGACAGAAGGACTTGCAAAATATTTCATCATTTCTCTCAGGGATGGTCTACATGAAACGCAACACAGTGCAATGAAAGATGCGCCGTTAACCTGATTTATATAGGCAGTGCCTCTCGCACAAGCTGAATCCATCAGCGCTGGGTTTAGAGGGAGCCTGGAGCAGCCATCCTGCACCTTTAGTCCAGCTAGCACAGCTTTGAGAACTGCCCGTGCTGCGGCTGCAGCTCACACAGATGCACCAGATGCACGGCAAGATGCTCAGCTCAGATACTGCTGCTGGGCAGTAAAACCCACTTGACAGCTGAGGATGTGCCCACATGGCGTAAGGGTGAACCATACCTGAACTCACGGGGTCTAGGCTGGCTTTAGAGCAAGAAGCTGCATAACCAAAATGGCTCAGCAGTGTACCCGTACCGGTAAGAGCATAACTCCTTAGTTACAACTGGTAGAGGTTTACTCCTTATGGCAAAAGCTAATGTTGTGCAGGCAGCATGACACCACCCAACTCACATCTCTCAGCACCTCCATCTAATACACAGTGCTGACCTAACCCTGACTAAGCACCATGTTATCATGGTTACATTGCTAACAGTGATCTCAGTGCTGGGCAGCTTAGATGCTTAGAAGAGCCTTAATCGCAACTCACTTTCTTTACAGAACAGGAATTATCCTTACAAATGGGTTATTTAAGAGAGAAAAACACGAAGCATACAACAGCAAAGAAAAGTTAAATACCTGATAAATCAAGAATAAGTTAACAAACTTGATTGAGTCATCTTCTGTGACCTTTACAAATATCAGTTAATTCTCACACACAATGGATTTTAAGTGGCAAAATACTGGTACTCACATAATCCTCTCATAATTCTCTTCTCATAATGAAGAAGAGAAAACTGAGGCAGAGGAGTTAAATAACTTCCAGTGAGGAAAAGCAGTGAGAACTGCCAGAGGAGTTAAATAACTCCTCAGTGTTATGAAATAAAATACAGACAAAGCTTAAATTGGAGTTCATGTGTTTCTTTCCTGCGAAGCTACAGGACATTCTCTGTGAAGGCAAGACATCTTGCAAATGTCTGGACTGAAAAATCCTACTGACATTTGGCAATATCCATGAGCTCCCGTCTGAAGAGAAGTATTAACTGATGACAGTATCTGTATTTGGCTGATGTTGGATGCTTGGGTGCTGGAGCATTGAAACCTTCCCACAGAACCAGAAATCACTGGTGTGAACAAAGCACTGCTACTCTCTTCTGACCTAGCCACTCTGTATCCTCTGGAAATTTCATGTCCAATTTGAAAATTTCAAGTAATTAGTAAAGCTGGTTGGGCTAGAGCAATCGAAACCTGGATGCATTGGGAGGTCTGGAATTTCTTTAAATCAAAGGTGCAAAGCTAGGTATAACTAAAACATGGGGAAAATACATACAGGAGGCCTTCAGACCTTGTTGGGTGAAAAATAACATCAAAAAAGTATATTAGGAATCAGTACAGGATATATAAGGAATGGAAAATTAGACAAACTAGCAAAGAAAATGTATCTTAAGGTGAAGAAATATGGAGTACATGGTGAGGAAAAGCAGTGAGAACTGCCAGAAATCAAGCTGAGCTATGTTTTGTAAAGTAAATTAAGTAACGAAATGTTGAGTCAGAGGTTGGTAAAGTTGTCATTAGATTTGTTTCACTCTTTACCTAACCACCAGTTAACAGTATCTTTTTGAGATGATGGACAATCTTTGTCTTTGCATGCTGGTTTAGCTTGATCTTCCACCACATGTCCATTGAGTCACTGGCTCTGCACTTTCCCTCACGCTGAAGTCAGCAGTAATGCCAAGCAAAGTAAGAAAATGCTGCCTTGTTTCCTCCTCATATTTATGTTGAATCATTAGTTGAGACTTGCGTCAGTTTTAAAAACTAAGTATAACTTCTAAAATCTTGATGATAGCTATTTTTGTTGGGACACTTCAGGACAATCCAGAGGGTATCACAGTAAAAACAGCCACGCATTTCCTCAAAATCCAATTTACAATTTTTTATTTTTTTAAAATCAAAATGCCAAGATACCTCCAATTTTTCTTTGATTTTTATTTGACAAAATTGTAATAAATAAGACTGTAAAGGTGGCATAGGCCCATATTGTTCTCTGCTCCGCCTGCCCTCCCCTCCCCATCCCTGGCTGTCAGATAAACAGAGATAACACATAGTTGGTGTCCTTATCACCAAATTCTGCAAAAGTTATGTAGACACAAGTTTATTACAGTAACAACTCTTGCAGTGTGGAAGAAATTCCTCAATATGCAGTTCGTACTTTCCACACCCTCAAGACTTGACTCTCCTATTTTACCACACACAGTTTCAAATAGTCTGTCATTGCCATGATCCTTGTATTTCCAGCCTGAAGCTCTCGTACTAGCTGCCATTAGCTAATCCCTGTCCTCCAGATTCAGAAAATGTCTGTAAGTATCCTTAGCTGTCTTCAAGTACTAAGAGAATCAAAACATAGATCTTTTAATGAAATAAAAACAATTACTTATTTTATATATTTTTTTTCCAGAATAGCCTGAAGAGTTTTGCTCAAGGTATTAAGTTGTTTGATAACAATTTCAGTGAAAACAGGAACTGTTTAATTTAGTCCAGTAGTAATTCTTACTGCTATTTCATCCTTTTCTGCTATATACAGTGACTTGCTGTAATTCTGCCATAAATTTGTTATGTAATGAAAAAACACATGGAAAATTCAGTAGTTACATAAAATTTATACCAAAGTGTTATGAGAAATAAAAAGCTTTAACTGTCACTCAAATACTAGCACTTTTCTACAAACGGATACACTTAGCTGGCTAAGAAGAAAAAACAAAAACCAAAAAAAGAAAATGGACAACTTTTTTTTACCTAAAGAAAAACTGGTATTTGTCCTATCTGATTGTGGATAAAACCTGTGAAATAGCCTATTGCCAAAAGACAACTTTGTCCATATACCTATGTCAGCAAGTCCGTCAAGTGTAGATAGTTACTTCCATCATCTAGAGAGTCTGAGGGAACATTTCAGTTTAACCCAGTTCCCCAGTGGAAAACAATGTTCTGGCAGGATGACTTTTGGACAATAATCGCATCTATAGCCTTGCTCTTGCCAGAATAGCCCAACTGACCAGCAAGATGACTTTTTCATATCCCTAACCAACAAAACAATGCCAGTAAACTTGGAAGAATACAAAAATCCTATGATACTTAATGACAAAATATAAAAAAATGACAACTGAACAACTCAGTAAGATGAAGTAGAAATTTCATGTGTACCAGAGCTATTTTTCAGAGGGCCCAAAGCCTCTGCCATGCTCCATTTACTCCAGTTCACATTCACCAATTTAGCATAGTAAAATCAGAGAACTACACAGGAACAGGCACAGAACTTGCCTACACAGGGTCTTGCAGCTGCGCTGCTTTGGCCCACGAGAAGCTGAGCCCCTGACCTCTGAAGAAGCCAGTAAGCCACGGCCAGCTGTCTCCCAGCCAACGGTACCAAGCTGACTAGTACAATTTCAGAGGATGTGTCTGCCAAAGACTACGTAGACATGTCAAGCATTTATGGACACTGTAAGCAAGTATTTTACATAGGGGCATTTTTGTTAGTAACTGTTAAAGGGGCAATAGCAAAAAGACAAGAAAACCTCAATTAAATTTCTTGGAATATGTGTTCTTCCTCTTGAATAAACACACAGAGAGATCGATCTTACCCAGTTGTATTTCCTTCCTATATAAATCAGCTGTATCAAACACACATTACTTGACTGGTGACTATTTTTACAAACCCTGTTTTTAGTACTAAACCATGTAGAAGTGATGCGTTCCAAGGGCAGAATGTGACCATTTTAGTACTCCATAGCCATGGAGCATTAAAGACACGTAAGCCATGCATAACTTTGTAGTCTTGCTCCATCTACCACATTTTCTGTATTTACTTAGGAATTCTCAATACTTCTGACGTTATTTCATTTCTAAAGAGCTCACTACTGTCAGTAGCAAGTTTAGGGGTTGAGCCATCAGCATGTAAAAGCACAGCTGGTTACAGCATCACACCAGAAATCCACCTACATGGGCTCTAACAAGCAGCTTGACTTTTTGTTAAGTCATTAAGGTCTACATTAAACAGGATCTTGGACCTGTGACCTCAGTTAGCATGGTTAAGGAGAAGAATGCCAAGAGGCCATTTGCTGGGTGCACTCCAGTTTATCATTATCTCTTTTGTACTGGGGAGCCAAAACTGGACATAATACTCCATGGGCAACCTCACAAATACTGAGATGAGGGGAATAATCACTTTCCTTGACCTGCTGGCTAAATTTTTTTCCTATAGCCAGCTATGCAGTTTTCACTGCTGCAAGGACACGCTGCTAGCACATAGTCACCTTGTTGTCAGACCCTAAGTCCTGTCTGCAAAGCTGCTCCCAAGCCCTGCCTATGTTGTCCACAGGGCTATTCTGTCCCTGCTGAAAGACTGCATTTGCCTTTGTGGAGCTTTGTGAAATTCCTGCTAGCCCATTCCTCTGGCTCACTGGGGTCTCAGTGAGTGGCCGGCTGTCCCTTCAGCATATTAAAGGCTCTCCCAAACTTGGTGTCAGACTTGACCCTGCTGATGGTTCATTCCGTCCCAACAGCCAGGTTGCTGATGTTAAAAAGTGCTAGGCCCAGAGTTCACCGCTGGGGAAGACCGCTGAAAACCAGCTGCCAGTTAGACTTTAAAGTATTAAGCCCTACTCTCTCTGAAGGCTACCCATATCTCCCCATGTGGCTACAAGAAAGCTATGAGAGCCATGTGAAAGGCCTTGTTAAAGCAAAGATAAACAATATCCACTGCTTTACCCTCATACCCACAGATGGTCTATTCATCAAAGAAGGTAATTGGGTAGAAGCAATGGTACCAAGTGCCTGTCTTTTATGAAAGAGTTGAGTAGTTAAAAATTTATCCAGAAGGGCTCCCATCTTGAGAGTTGCTCAGACCATTGCCCCTATTGTCCCAAGAGAGTACCCTAATCAGCAGGCTATCAACAAGCCTCTGATGCAGTGATTATCCTGTTATCCTGTTTAAATCAGGCTACTCTACAGGCAAAAAGGCAGAAGAGAGATAGAGAATGAGAACAAAAACAAGAGACAGCCTTATATGATACCACAGAGATGACAGTATTTCCCTTTGAGAACAGAAACCTGAACTCAGGCCCAGCGTAGTAACTATGCGTTAGAATCACTACCTAAATACATAAACAGTATTGGCAGCAACGACTAAATCCAAGAGCTGTTCTCATTCAGGGACTTGCTGTCAGCACTGGCAGCAAATCCTAAATACGCTGTGCTGAGGGACAGGCTAGTACTATGCTTCTCTGGCCAAAATACTGCACTTCTTGCAATGCATGGAATTGCAATACACTTTTTTCTTTGCATGCCCATGTGCACATGGAAGGTCTGGTGGTTTTGTGACTTACTGTATTAGAGGTAGACTTACAAATTTTACCTAACGTGAAAATTAGATCAAATTTGTCCAAGTGATAGCTCCTGTGCCAGATACAACCCATGGGACAGCTCCATCTGGCCTCCTACCTTTCCTCTGAAGGGTAGTTTGGCCTGTACAAGCTATTCCAGCTGCCAAATCCCTCTTCCAGCAGACACCAAATGCTGAAAGCCCAAACTGCTGCTGCTAAATCAGAGTACGAAGTGGTGGTAGAGCAGGATGAAGACATTGTACCTTCTGTGCGGGCATGATTTGGGGCAAAGAGGAAAGCCACTGCCACCTTGACATAGCTTTATTCAGTTTGTCAGTTTGGACCCTAATTACTCTACCTCTCCCTTTATCTTCACCACTTTTCATTCTGGTTTATTCATGTTGCAAGGTCCTGCAATAGGAGTATTTTCTCACTGTGTATGTTACCCAGCATGGTGAGGTCCCATTTTCAGTTGAGGTCCTTTGGTATTACTGCACTGCAAATAAATAATAAAGATTGCATTCAAAAAACATTTAACAGCAGTGACAGATACAGACTTGCATAGCTAATGGTTTTATTTAGCACACTGCACACCTTCTACCCCAGTATCACTGCAATGAACCCATTGGATCCTTGCTGATACAGCCCTGTTGCAATGGAGTTAAATTCAGCTCCAGTGTGACACAGCATCTAAAATATACTGCTTATCAGCTTTTTAGTGGCAGTGCTTCTGTTGAGACAGTATGTACTAAATAAGATCTTGGTTCTTGGAAGCATTTTTTTTTCAGGTACACACAAGACATTCTCTTACAGGAGGAAGAATGTGTCAAGTAAACAACATTTGAGTGCACAAGTGCTAGCCTGGGAAGGCCCATATTTCACTCCTCCATACAGCTATATTTCACAAACCATGTAAGGACAATAAATGGAACAGAAAAAACTCTCAGCACTATGATATGTCGATATGATTCTTTACCTTCCTTTGCTCTTTTGATGCAAAGTATTTCAGGTAAAAGGTATGGGTTTTTTTTCTTTCCACATCCAAAAACTTCAGTTATAATTTGAAGAAATGTGAAAGAAGATAAAGTCTAGAAAAGCTGGACAGGAAAACTGCTGTTACCTTTGAATATTATAATTTCCTAGGGTCTGTGTTTCAATTCAATAATTGGTACTAGTTGTTTCAGGCTGTTTTTCTGATAGACCTGCCAGTCCATGTTAATGTATCTGACCATGAGAGCAAATATTTGCATGACCTTTTTGCATGTTGGCTGCTTTGCATGCACTGTAAAAAGACAAGGTAGGGAAAATTTCTTTAAGATGACTGAATACATTAAAGCTATACTCAGCCTTAACTTGAAATGCAGTTCCCAGGGAGCTCCTCTCCCATGAATTAAACTGAAGATCCTGCTGACTTCATTAGGCTTGAATCATGCTGTAGGGAATCGGAGAGGGCAGTGCCACTGCTAACAAATCACAAACTTCTCTTAAAAAGTCTATGGCCATTCACAAACTTCTGCCTGATTTAACATGCCTATTTTAATTTCTAGCTCATAAATAGTAAATAACAATTAATTATCACCAATATAATATACAAGTCTACCTTTAGCATTTATATTTTTCTGTGTAAGTCTTACAGTGCACTGCATGCACATATGCAGAGTTATTTCTAATGCTGGGTGACAGCAACCAAGTCACTATCCCTCTCTCCACAAAAGTTTTCCTATGTGTAAAACTGTAATTACAGCACTGACTTTGCTTTTAACAGGCTTTGAGAAACACCTGCAAGAAATGCTACAAAAGATCCGGGTGTTACTATTATAATCAGTAACAGCATTTCCATGGAAGGTGGCAGCAACCTAATTAATCAAACACTAAAATCTGTGCCTGTTAAACTTGGGGTTGAGGGGCTAACAAATAACATTCAGAATACTCTGTGATTGTTTCAGACCCTCCCCATGCCAATCCTTAAGCATTTGTGTAATTTTACTCCTGTAAGTAATCCCTCCAAAGGCAAATAAAATGCAAATGTTGGCAGGATCAGACATTCCTGCAGAGGCCTTTCCATGCCACCTAATTTTAGGCACAGGTTTACCAGCAAGGAGCCTGATCATCCTGTGGCCCTTCTTCATCTGGACTGGAGTGACTGGGCACCCTGGCTGGGACACCCAGAGAAGGTGCTTGCAACCCTCGACCCATAAAGTTCCAACCTCCTCAGTGACTTCTCAAGCCCAAATCCTTGTGCATTTATGGAAATCCCTCCTTTGTACCATATTCTTCCTTAATCCAAACCCGCATGTACAGCCTGCGGGACCTGCCCTTCGGGGCTGCGACCGATCGCATCAACTGCCCCAACCGCTCAGTCATCGCAGAGGATGCTGGCACCTGCCCTTACAAAGGATCAGGCCCATCGTTTGTACAGATGTGCCACCTGAGAGACTACGAGTGAAAATATTTGTCAGTCTTCATTTCGTTGTGGAGGTACCAGAGCAGCGACAGCAGTGAGCTGCAGCACGGGCACAGGCTGGCTGCTGGCGTAACCTTGCTGGGTGCTTGTCAGGTTCTGCTTCCTCCAGGCAAATTGCAAGTGAAGTTTGTTGAAAGCTTTTGAGCACTTTCCAGATTTCAGCTGATTCTCGCTCTGACAGTTTTGCTAGATAATTTTTTCCCACAGTTATCGCACTGGAAAAACTCCCAGCTTTCAAAGAGATATTTTAAAATACATTTAATTTTCTCTTGCACAGTGAATTAATTTATTTTAATATCTCACTGTGTCTCCAGGCTGCAGATTGATGAGACAAGTGCTGATTTCTGATGGACCTCTTAGCCAAGAAAGACCTTCGTTTCGAAAGCTGTGGCTGAAATTTTAAATGGGCCCACAATTGGAATACTGTTTTCTGGGTCGACTCCACATGAATACCATGTCCTATTAGATTAGTCAGAATACCATGTCCTATTAGATTAGTCCTGACTGACAAAACCATGATGTTGGAGTAGCCAAAATGCATTACCACTATTCCTTCTCAGGCTCCATGTTAATTCAGACCACAATTTAAAACCAAACTGACTCATATGTAGTCAGTAAAATAGGAACCTACAGAAGAACTAGAATTTCAAAAAGAAACATCAGTTTTTTAAAATGATGGCATTGAGATATTAAATGTAAAATTAATAAAAAATCACAAAAGTTGGTCATTTTCCTCACTGAAATTATGTTGGCTGAGAATCAAAACATAATTTGTATTTAAATTAGATTAAATTTAAAAAACTAGTAGAGATGGAAAGAGAGGTGATTATACATAACTTGTTTAAAATCATGTGAACAGAAATATTTTCATGATGCTTTTAAAATTGAAGTTATAAACAGTTTCCTGTTTTTTTTAAAAATAAACACTCCCCTTGTACTGCTGGAAGAAAAAACAGTCCTAACAGGGCCACAGTCTGCAAAGAGTCTCAAAAGCAAAATTTCAGAACATTGCTCATGGTGCTGTTAGGAAACACTGGCAGAAAACACTGAAAAGGACATTATTGTAAAAGAAATACATTGAAGAATAGTAACCTAAAACTGAACTATTTTAGAATCATTTTTAGAATATCTTTTAAAACAAACTATCTGCTATTACTAGTTCCTGGAACATCTTGAAAGTTACAGATTGTGGGGTGGTGACAATATATTACCTCCTATTTGGCTGGTATGATGGTCTCTTAAGCCACACACATAGCTGTGACACTTCCTGCAATACAGGAAAGAAAAGGCTTGTTTTGCTCCAGTTTCAAATCTAAAAACTCTCAGCTGAAATGCTTCATATTACATTGCTTCCTCTCCCCCCACCCCTGCATTTTGTCTGATCACGCTGGGATAAGCCAGGGTCTTGTCTCTAGTATATGAAAGACAGGCTGAGACAGGGTGCCTTGCAGGGTCTGAAATCCTGGCTGTCAAATAAAATGGTACATATTCATGGGACTGTCCTCCGTTAGGACCCGGACAACACATTTCAGTATATGCAACAGATGCCTAAAAAAGGGTTTAAGAGTGGACTACTTAACAGTGAGCTTCTGGTCGTCTCATCTCAGCAAAGATGCTGTCGAACTGGAAAAAGTGCAAAGAAGGGCAACATGCTAATCAAATGTCCAGAATGGTTTCTGGATGAGGAACAAGTAATTACAGCAGCACTTCTCAGCCTGGAGAAGAGATGACCTGAGGGAAATGACAGGCCTACAAAATCAGATATGGCCCAGGGGGAGCAGATAGCGATCTAATGTCTGCTGTCACTTCCAACACAAGGACAAGGGGGCATAACTTAGAGTAGATAAGCAAATACAAAACAAAGCAAGAGAAAAGCAATGGCTGGGCAGTAGACCAACAGGAACTTGCTGCCAAAGTCACAGCTGCACTGTTGCGGATGTGAAAAATTTACATGGGTTCAAAGGGAGACTGAACAAATACCTGGAGGAGACATCTCTTGAGGGTTATTATACAGACAGAAACCATAACCAGGAAATCCCTAAGCTGAAGATAGCTTGAGGCCGGCAGAGTACTCGG
Source organism: Aquila chrysaetos chrysaetos (assembly GCF_900496995.4). Lineage (NCBI taxonomy): Eukaryota > Metazoa > Chordata > Aves > Accipitriformes > Accipitridae > Aquila > Aquila chrysaetos. The sequence goes on along the minus strand of NC_044006.1, from coordinate 59,639,872 downwards.
AGGAATGATCATAGGTACAACATACTTACCCTGTTCTTACTTTTGCCTAGACTAGCTGCCTATGGTCCCTCGTGGAGGCAAAATAAGGGGTCAGGTAGACTCTTGTTCTAATCCGTTGTGGCCCTTCCTATGTTCCTGTCACCAGGTTTATTCGTGTTATTGAGCACTTAAGTCTTTTCCAGAAACAGGGCTCTTGTATTCTTTTCAGATGTACACACTAACAATGAGAAAGCTGTTTCAAGCTCGGCTTTTGGGGAATAAAACACTGCAAAGCAGTGGTGCATAGCAGGCCACCCCCTTTGATGCCAACAAAAAGCTTTCCGAAAGCTGTTTATCAATTCTCAGCTCACATCCGAAACAGAAGTTCAGAGCTGAGATACCCTACGTGTCCTGGGATAATTGCTGAATGCCAGCCAAAACCCATGTGGTGAGGCTGGACTGCAAGTTGCACGGGGACCTGCAAAGGCCCGATCCACTTGACATCACACTGAAGCAAATACATGTTTTCCAGAAAATCTCAGGGTGAAGCAAGCCATTCTGAGGACGCCCTAGCCAGCAGTGACGTATAGGCAGAGATGAATCCCCTGCAAGTATAGTAAACACACATGTGCTACACGCTTGCTCTTAAAAACACCTCTAAATCAAACAGTCTTGTCCAGCTTGGAGTCTTCAAAATTTCTCCCCAAAGAGCCTGACATATTGGTGGCCCAACAGGCTTTGGGACGTCAGCAGTGCTACCCTGTGAGCTGACAACGGGCAGGGATCAGCCCCCTGTCCGCAGTCCCACTGCTCTGCACTTGCCAGCTCTGGGGGCAGCAGGGACCCCTTTCGGCTCTGTTTTCTTCTCATTTGTTGAGTTTGTCGGATATCATAATACTCTTGACAGAAACTGTCTTAGATTGTTGAGGAATGAGTAAAACACCATGACAAGCTTACAAGCATGGTATGATTTACAGCCCAGCCTTCGGTTTATGTCACTCTGTATGTTGGGAGATGAGTCTACAGGAAAGCAGCATTTCAGTTTATTACCTCTGAGCAAAACCTGCCTTCTTCAGCAATCCACATGCAAGTTACGCTGCCTTCTCACAGCAGTTTAAGTGCCCTCTGGTGTCTTTCCTCAAAAAAACAGCCTTTACCATCCATCAGCTGAGAGCAGAGTCTCCGGGACAAAACCCACCATCATAAAAGGAGCTCTGGTTCACAGCTGGGCTTAATTCAACCCTGAGATATGGGAAGAACGCGGGAAGCAGAGCCATCCACCTGTGCTGACATATCACCCGTGTCACTGCACAGATGGAAGGGCACTGCCCCGAAGTAAAGGGCATCTCCGTCAGCATATCCGTTCAAATCCTCTGCCTGGAAAGCTACCGCCACGCAAATACCAAACCTTTTCATTAAGACCTGGATCTGTCATGCCATAATATCTCTAGGTTTCTTCCAACTAGGTCTGGCTTTGAAGAGATGATGAAGTGAAAAAGCCTGTCTCCTGTCTGAAAATGAGGGTGCAATCTTGTAGTAAGTTCACTGCCACATACGTGTGCAGGCTTGGCAAAAAGTATTTGCAATATTGGGTTTTAACCATTAATCAGCATTTCATGTCAGGGTCTGTGTCTTTCTGCTTGCCTACCATGTTCTCAGCACACTTTCAGATCTTATGAAAATAATTTCACTGCTCCCCCAAGTTACTTATTACCCTGTACTGAGCACATTTCCAAAGAACAACCTGACATTAAAACCAATGTGCTACCAAAGTCTTTACTTTTTTAACTCCAAACTATTTAAAAACTGTTTTAAATGCACAAATGGAAAACACAGGCTAAGAGCAGAGAGGAGAAGGACTGAAGTAGGGTCTTACCCAGTGATCTTTCCTTCGTTTGGTTTGCCGACCGCACCACGGGAAGACTTGCCCGCGTGCGGCTGCCCCTCGAAAAGGGGGTTGGAGAATCGCCTTCGGACATGGCCTCTAAGGAATCGGCAGATGCTTCAGAGAGGTGTTCTGTCTGGTCACCCAAATTGGGCTGTGGGCTCTGGGACAGCTTTGGGCTTCTTGTCTGCAAAACAGAGTATTTCGTTATTGGTCTACTGAAACTGGAGTATGGAGGGAAAAAAAACAAAGAGAAGAGGGAAGAAGTCCAAACTTCTTCAAATACTGGTATGCTGAAGGTCACTTCTGTGTAGGTTATTTAGGAAAACAGCGTCCTTGGGTATTCTGCTACGGTTTTTATGGTTGTACATCCACATTGCAAATTTTGTTGCTAACAAGGCCCTGAGGATAAGACATGTGTGAGGAGATGTATGGTAATGCCATTCCTTGCTGCTCAAACAACCACTATAGCATAGGCATGTACACACACACACACACACACTCTCTTAGGTTGAAAAGTCCACTAAGAAAAATCCTCTGAAAAGAAATACTGTGATGTAGTTGTAAGCTATCGAGCTCGGTATATTCTGCTGTGCCATCTACGAAAGGTACAGGTCATGCAGCAAAGCCAAAATAGCCATCCAACATTTCTGGCTGAAATCACAAACAATTATTTTACTTTTTGTTGCATCAGCATAAATCAGAAATGTCTTCATTAACTGACCAAATAAACTATGATTTTTACTGGGCAATCATACTAGTAAATTGCTAAACACTGTATCTGGAAAAAGCCAACTCTCTCAGGAGGGGCGGGAAATGGTTTTATTTATGCACTTCTACTGACTCTTCATTGTAAGATCTGCCTAATAAAAACACACTCAGTAGGAGATACAATGTCCTGAACATTTTTTTGCTAACTATAAGTGACATTGTAAGTGCTTTCTACAAAGAGGGGTTGCTTTAAGAAGTATATGCAATACTGTTTAGTGAAACTCCCTCAACTACATGTTACTATTACTTTGGAAGAATAATTTTTCCAGTCTCTCATGCAAACTCTGTATCACAACAAACTGGAACAGACACTGTACAAGAAGAAATTCAACGCAAAGCAAGCTTACTCTGTCCCAAATCCAGTATGTAAATACGAACTTTATAAAGGCCTATAATCAGCACCAGGCACAAGATGTCATAAAACATATGTGCTTTCCTCTTCCCTATCATTTAAGGTCAGATACTAGTACGTTAAAAATCCTCTGTATTAAAATCAACTTCAACTCTAGGTTTGAAGATGCTGTCAAGATCCAGAACAGATTTTGCTTCTTTCTGGAAAGCCAAGATGACTTATCTTGCTGACATCTGGTTCCTTCAGTGGTTTTTCAAGTGAAATGAGGTGAGCTCATTTCAGCAATAGCATGCATCACATAATATTCCTTATGTGACCTTGAATGTATGAAGATCTTTAACATTTATCAGATTTTCATTAGCTGGCTATAAAGGCCTGTTGTTGCCAAGTTGTGCAGTTGCTCACAAACTACAGTAAATTAGAAATACCTCACAAGAAAGATAAACCCTCCAGAACTTTTCACTTTTGAAATGCTAATATTAAAATATTAGGTATTATCCAATGTCCCACAGTGAAATTGTTCAAGAGCATTGAATTTTTGCAGGACTTAAAGCTAACAACATTTGTTCTCAGCAAACTAAAGTATGCTTTGAAGTGCCTCTGACACGGTCGGCACTAGTCTGCAGGTTGTCAATACAGGGACTTGTGCCTGAAAACTTAGAGAGGTGACAAGTGACCCGCAAACACAGAAAAAAATTTGATTAGTCAGTACTTCTTCATTCAACTTTCCAAAATGGCTTGGGAACCATCACTGCTAAAGTATTTTATTTACACAGGCATATTACAGAAGTACTACCAAGCCAAGTCATTACAGCTTTGCAGTTCCTTGTACTGATTAATAACTTATCTGTATGTATCCATTAATAGGGAGCTAGAAGGCAAATAATTCTCACTTTCTAGAAAACCATAACTAAAAATAAAACATGACGCAAAAATAAGCAACAAAATCAACCTGCAAAAGGTCCTTAACTTCTGAGTTTGTTGGGAAGGGGCTTGCTTTTGTTTCTTTAAGAAAAAAATATTCTGCTAATATGAATCAAGCTTATTTTGCTTTGGTTTTGCTTATTTTTGTTTCTCTTTCATTTGAATCCCCGGATTTCATGTGAGACAGGCAGTTGCATGTATATAGTTTATTGACACATATGAACAGGTGCATATTTAAGCAGTAAGGCGATACTTCATTACCAGAAGTAACAGGCACAGCTTTAGCTGTGCAGTTGCCCAGCGTGTCCTGTCAATGCGCAGATGGAGCCAACCTCAGCAATGTTGTGTTTCTTGTGTTCTGTTGTCGCTGGGGCAATTCGTTAGAACCTAACATACAGCAACTCAGATCCCCCTGGATGATAATGCCATCATTACTGTGACTAAATGTATCGGGTCTGGCTGAGAAGGAGTTAATTTTCCTCACAGCAGACCTTACAGTGCTGTGCTCTGTACTGGTAGCTAGAAAGGTGTTGATAACACACCAGTGTTTTGGCTACTGCTGAGCAGTCCTTGCACAGCATCAAGGCTGTCTCTCCAACATTCCCCCCACCTCACGCTGCGGGTGGGCAAGGTCTTGGGAGGGGACATAGCTGGGACAGCTGACCCAAACTGACCAAACAGATATTCCATACCATCGGACATCTGTGCAGCAACAAAAGCTAAGAGAAAGGAGGAGGAAGAGGAGCATTCGTTATTATGACGTTTGTCTTCCGGAGCAACTGCTAAGCGTACTAAAGCACTACTTCCTGGGAAGTGGAGAATAAATCTTTTGTTTTCCTTTGCTTCCACACACAGCCTTTGCTTTTGCTTTATTAAACTGCCTTTATCTTGTCCCACGAGTTTTTTTCCATTTTATTTTCTCCTCTCGCTGTCCTGCTGAGGAGGGGAGTGATAGAGCAGCTTGGCGGGCACCTGGTATCTAGCCAAGGTCAACCCACCACACTAAAAAAGACTTCTTTTGGCAGCCCTCATTCCTCACCTTAAATACTGCAGCCCCAAAAGGCATACCAGAGCCTTCTGAAGCAAGGCAGAGGCACATCACGGATTCTGCTCAGACATGAAGCCCAGTTCTCCTCTTAACATACACCACTGCAAATCCATAGTAGTTCCACTCTAGTAAGTGGAGTAATACAAATGTAAAACCAATGCAAGCTATTAATGAGATCCACCATATATACACATACTGTTTATGAAAGGCTTCAAGCTATTTGTCATGCTCAACTCGTGTAAACATTGCATTTCAGGAGCAATTCTGAATTTTAAACAGATTATAAAAAAATCCTCAAACACAGCAACAACAGTGGCTATTCAAGAAGCTGAGAGATATGAGTGCATACTTGATAGGAAAGCATTTTTATTATTGGCAATGAGCAGCACTAGGCTTGACGCTACTTAATAATCAAGTTGATTCCTAGGCAGCACTTCTTAGGAAAACCAACCCATGAAGTGGGGAGAGGACAAGCAACATTTATGGAGCCATAACCTACAAGGACTTGTAAAGATGGTTGAAGAAAGCAGGGCAGAAACCTTCAGCATTATCCAACCCCTGTAATAATTATTCAGTCTGTTGATTCCAACATCAAATAAGATAAATACGACAGATGGCAAAGAAATACTTAGTAAGTCATACCATATATTTTTTTTCCATAGAATGTTCACTAACATATTTAAAAAATGTTCAAAAGCTTAAAATAATATTTCAGGAAGTGTCCCTTTAAGTACTTTTCAGGAACTGGCATGCAGGTGAAAATAAATGTTCACCATATAGCCCATGTTTCAGGACCCAACTAGAGTCACCGTGTAGACTGCTGCTATGAGAGTCCAGATGGCACTGTAGCTGCCTGTTGCATAAATCCAGTGGAAGCAATGAACGGGGACATCACTGTGCCTGGGTGGCTGCCTTTTTAATATATCTGCTAGCAAAGGGCAAAATCCGTAATACCTAACAGAGAAGAAAACTCAAGACATGCCCACTAAGGAGTAGCACTATCCAAAAGTAAAACATCTGTAAGCAGATACTCCACAGAGGCACACAAAACCAAGGAAACACCAGCACTTTCCAAGCCACACCTCTGGGATGGTTGCCAGAAAACAGAAGGTTCAGAACTAGGCAGCGGGTCTCTGTCTTTGACCCCTGTGCCAATACTAGTTAGGTTACAATTTCCTCAGTCAGCCATGGTCTTCCCCCCACAGCTATATGTTAGGAGACAGCCCCCTGCGTGTGTCTTTGTGCAATAGGCTTGATTTTTCAGCCAGCTGAGTAAAGCTGAACCTCCTTGAGGACTTCTCTGATAAAAGATCTTGCTACGCTAGTTCTGGGTAAGAAGCTCAGCAGAAAGGAAAGGCCAAAACAAGGACAAACAGTTCTGGTTTCTGTTAAGAAAACTTACATAAAATTACATAGTGCTTTGAGATTACTGTTTTATTTAGGATATACTATTCTATTTACATGGATCTATATCCTGGGTATATATTTTCAGGGTATATATTTAAGTATAACACACGGAGGTAGCCATTACAGAAGATCCAGTATCTTCCAACTACTCTTGGATTTGATCAAGAATTAAAACCGTGGTTAATCATGCCTCACAACTGATGTCTCTCTGTTACAGCTTATCCAAAGTATGAACTTTTAACATATCTGCTTTAGTTCTTCCACTGCCTCAGAAAAAAAAAATGCAAAAAAGTGCAAGGCTCTTTGAATGCAATAAAATTTCAAATAATTAGGCATGAAATCAGAAGGCACCTGAATAAGGAAAAGTGAAATACTGCAGAGATGCCAATGTAATAAGCAATCACAGGGCACCAGAGATATTCTTTAAGTTCCGTGCATGCTTCTGCCTCTGGTCCTCTGCTCACATTTGCCCCCACTAATCCTCTCACCCTTTTGTTCTACCCAGTTTTATGGCTCTGCTCTTCATAACGTCCTTCTATGCTCATTTCCAGTTATTTTCCATGCTAATCTATATAACTGATACCTTTTTTACTTCCTTTCCTTTTAAAAAATCTCTCCTGCAAATTTGCTTCACACGTTTTCATAAACAAAAAAGAGCTAAGAAAAAATCCCATGACCTGAAGAAGGATTTAATTTCATCTCTTGATCTATTCACACTTCTTATTTCCTGTCTCCAGGAACTTCCTTAGCCTTTATCTTGACAGAAACTTATCTCTTCAAGAGAAGAATCTTATCATACATATCTTCAAAGTTGCTAGCACTCCTGGCAGTGTACAAACGGTAAACAAAGACATTAAAAATAATACAGTGCTAGTAAAATAACTCTTTCCAATCATATGTTCTAAAGAACATACTTAGCATAGGCAAAACAAAAAAAAATCATTTGAGAGTCTTCTTGACATTTCAAATAAAGAAGAAAAAATAAAAGAAAAATGGAAACCTGCTGTTCTTGACCTTCACGTAAACTATTTGTCCTGTGACTTGTGCTGAAGATGGCTACAGGATATGTGACAGACTGCAAATATGCATATAAACAGGCTGTGTTTAATGTATGATGAGTTTATTAATTCTGAAATATTGTCACAGCACATGAGCTCTTATTACTGCAACAGTAATATTTCTTCCTCACATTTCTGTCAGATCCAAATTATGGCTGTCTGAAGGAAGGATCTGCTTTTTCCAAAGATACAGAGTCTTTGGAGTCCTATATTATCACAGCTACAGGGTTTTACTTGTCTGGACATGATATTAGTGACATACTGCTGTTGGAGAGAAAGCGAATACTACCCACATGTTCTTATTTTTAAACATTTATTGTAACAATGTTTTCCATAGCACTTTCTCAGAAAAGTTAATTGCTTATACATGTCTATATAAACTAAAGTTCATAATTACATCTGTGCAATGGATGCATTTGGATACTCTCTCTCACTGGCGGAACTGGGAGCAGGGAGATGATTCAGCAGCTGAACGCAACATAAAACCGCCTTTCATGACATGCTCGCTTTTCTCTGTGTGTTATTTCACCATTATGAGATGCAAAAATCTATGGCATCTTCCTTTCAGACACCATCAGTTGGAAACGGTAACATGCCAGGAGCAGGCACACGCCAGCATCCGTGCTCTCAAGAGCTGAAGAGAGCAGGAGGGCAACTGCCCACTCGACACCGTGCAGACTCTGTCGGAGGTATTTATACTATTCTCCGATGCCTGCTCACGGGCTAGTGGATGTCTCTGGCTTTTGTTTCTGTATTTCAAACACAAACATTTCACTGTTTTCTGTTGAATCAATGACAACGACTTACAAAGCCGGTCCCTGCTCACAAGCAGTCTCAGTTTGATGGCAATATTAATTTCTATGGTATGAATGGCCAGAAGTCTTTCCTCCTTGATAAGGAGAGACACAGTGCCTGAGCCATGGTTGCCCACCATCCCTAGCACTGAACCAAGGCACCCCACTTGCCTGCAGCCTCCCTGACTTTGAGGCACGTTCTGCACTGGATGCTGCCTGAGCTCCCCTTTGGCTGTGGTGCTACTGGCCTCCTCCTGCCACCGGTGGTCCTGAGGAAAGCCTGAGCTCACCATGCTCACCACAGGAGGAACGCAAGCGGAGCACAAATCACAGAGTCCTCCCTGGGCTGCCTGCAGCGCGGTAATTAAGCAAAGCAATGAATTCGGTGTACGTGAACCTGAGGTACAGCCCTGGTGCAGAATTTTTCATGCTCTGAGGAAGGGCAGAAACAGACCCAGAAGAATTTTCCCAAGTAAGGTAAAAGGAAGCGTTCCCCTTCCCCGCCACTGTGAACAAGGAGGGGACGACAACTCAGCCAGTGGCACCAGCTGCCACAGGAAGGTGCTGCATTAAAACCTGGTAATGCTCAGTCACAGCCACGCATTACCAGAGCCCATCGCTATGGCGGGGTCAGGACGCCACGCCGAGCGGTTATTCTACTCAGTTCTATGAATCTATCTGAAGGCAAAACTCCTCTCTGCTTATGACAGGATCTTTATCACCACTCCTTGTATTTGCTGATGCTGACCCCAGTTTCTTCTGCCTAGTGGAAAAAAACATGTCTAATGATGTGTCAGAATTTATCTGTCATATTTTTAGGTTGGAATGATATTCAAATAATCCTAAAAATCTGCACGTTTTCCCAGGAGCCTTGCTAGCTCCTGTTGGTGGTCAGCTGCATGCTCCCTGCTGTGGCAAGCTGCCAAACCCTATTTCTTTTAATCCTGAGAGCTGTGAATCACCACGCAGGACATCCACAGGCTGCCAACTCCTGCTCACCCGTTGCAGGACCATGGCTCATTCTTCAGCAGGGTGATCCCCAGACTTAGCAGAAAAAGTTTTTCAAGAAACTCTGTTATAAATGACTGACATGAAGTAACTTTTAGAAACTTTGGTTTCTAACTGTAAGCACCTAGATAAATTGAAGCCTGTTTTTCAGGAAAGCTGTGTGTTTACAGTAAAGATATCCATTAGAAGCAATAAAAGCTGTAGGTGCTCAGCACTCACTCTGCCAGACCTATTATTCAGATGTTTAATTGGAGGAACTTGCATTTGAAAATGTTGCCCTAAGGAACTCAGCAGCCCGTCTAAGAGCAGCTTAATTGGTCCAGACAAGTCCAGACTGAAATATGCAACATGCTGTGGCATCTCTTTGGAATATGTGAAATATCAGAAAAACCCAAGCCATCCATGTAAAAGTATAAAAATATTTCTCAGTACGTTTCTGTCCAAATCCAAGGTTTTCTCTTTCTACAAATGCCAGCCTGAGATTTTAGGGTAGAAACTGAAGTAAAACGATAGACAAAACTAATAGTCACCCATTGGTAATAAGCAAAAATCACACTGAATGAAAGAAATCTTTCATTTTAAAATAAAATCATATAACTCTCTGCTTTATTCTAATGCTTTGTAACATGACGTATTTATTTATACATGATAGCCAAATTTAAAAAGTGTCGGATCACCTCACTATTTTTCCCTGCAAAGTCTTCTATGGCTCCACCAATTTTGCTCACAGCAAAATTTGTTCTTTCACAGTCTTTGTCATATTCTTGCACCATAGCTTCAGTTTATTATTACTTTGTTTAAATAAGTTATCCATAAATTCCAGCCTGGACATCAACATTTGTCTTAATTAAAATCTTATGGCAGTTTCAGTTGGAAGCTATTTCTCTTTTCCCTCCCAAAAACCCTACTGTGAAGCATTCACGAGCCAGCATGACCCCTTGTTCCATCCGGGGGAGATGGCTGCGTTTCATCAGCAGCGGGTGAGGTAACTCCTACCTACACAATCCCTAAAACCGTCATGAGAACTCTGAAGATTAAAAGGGATGATTTAAACAAAAACTGTCATTATGCTGATTAAAGGGGAAAGATCTTTACATGCTTAAAACCACATGCAAAAATGGCGCGGGGCAGGGGGGGCGGGGGGCACGGAAAAAAGAATACATACCAGATGCCTAAATGTACCTAGGGGATAGTGTGTTCTGATTCAAGAAAATGATTATCTACCCATCCCTGTTCTCCCACACATGTCCCTAAGGAAAATAGGAGGAGGGTCTGTTTTTGTGGTGTCTGTTTCCCAAAGCAAAGGAACACGATGCGGCGGTCCTGGAAAAACCTGTTTTTCTGTGTTTCTACAAGCTAAGAAGGAGTTCTTAATTAACACGCTATTTTAAAAACAACCGAAAAAAGAGCCATCAACACGAAGGCTGGTGGGTGGGAGCGAGGTTTTTGGGGCAGGGTGTGAGCTGCCCTCTGTGTGGGCCCCGGCCGGCAGCCGGTAGGTGCTGCCAGCCCCCAGCAAGAACAAACACCCAGGAAAAGCAAGCGGGAGGCAGAGCTGCCTCCGGCAGTAGCACACCCACGCCGGGGACTTATTTTTAGCCTTTACTCATGAAGTGAAGGTCTGATGAAGCAGTTATCAGAGCTTATGGCTCTGGCACCTGGGGAGAGTTAGGGGGCTGCTGCAAGAGAGATGCTGTGGAAGAGAGGGGCTTCTCCTGCTCCTCTCTTCCAACTTGTCACCCTACCCCTTCGCCTCTTTTTCCCTCCCTCGAGGCCATCTCCTTGGCAAAGGAGGGAGAAGCCTTACTGCTCTCCACACCTCTGCCTCTCCCACCCTTCCCTGTGGTCGGCATGTTTATTGGCCTACTTAAATCCTGTAAGTGGAAACAAAATGAGTCCGGGAAGTGACAAATCAGGTGCAAATAAGCGGCTGTGCACTCTGCATGCTCCAAGGCCTCGCTCCTTGCTTGCAGCATGTACTGTCTTGGTGCTTTTGTGATCACACTTTTGACTGCAGTAGAAACCATGCAGAGGCACCTTTTACATATGTATTTAAAAGGCATGTGCACACGCACTGCCTGGGTGGGAAAAAAAAGTAACTGTAGTAGACATCCATTCTATATGGTGTTACGAGCCATATAGAAATGGAAGAGGAGCTCAATAGGAAGAAAGGTGAGATACAGGTGACTTCACAGGCACACAGTGTACATACAAGATCATTTTGCAAGTTGCAGAACTAAGCTTTTTTGCACGTCAGATACAAAAATATTTACTCCTGTGCCCACAGAGCTGTCCTTAACTTTGCAGCACGACTTTTATCCCTTAAGCCAGTTCCAAGTGTGTGTAAATACATAAATAAAGTTAGAATTGGGACAGCTGGTAGGGAACACTTATTTATCTAGGACCTCCCACTCAATTTTGGTGGATTTCAAAGCATCTAAGACAGGAGTGTGTACTTCACGTCTATCATGCCATTAAAGGAAAAGTCAGAATTAAGAGATTGTCAAAGGATGCACATGCATCACACTCCCATATGCAATTAATCTATATGAATGACACTTCACTGCTGTGAAATACAGAGGCGAAAAGCATGCAGAACCATATTTATTAGAGAACGCTAGTTGTGAAGCAAGACACACACGATTAAAGGGCAACAAACTCAATCCACAGCAGAGTGCAGAAAAAAGAAAGTACAGTACTAACTCTCTGAGAGGATTCAATTTTCATCAAGTACCTTTGAATGTCAAGTTCTGAATGAAGGGAGACCAACATGCACTGCAAAACCTGTGGATCAAAGAGAGAAAAGAAGGGGAGGGGGAGAGATAATTGTTAACAGGAAAAGGAGGAGAACAGTAGAAATTAAAAGAGAATAACCTGTACATACTGAAAGTATACTGAGTAAAGGAAGAGAAGAGGAGAGGAGAGGAGAGGAGAGGAGAGAGATAGAGAGGTGATGACACGAGATGACTTGCTCTCTCCCAATAGATCTTATAGCCCCCCCTTCCTTTCTCTTCGTCTCCCCTCTCTTCTGCTTCCACTCCCCTCTCTTCTCTTCTTCTCTCCCCCTCTCTTCCTTCTCTCCCCTCCTCTCTCTCCTCTCCCCTCTCTTCTCTTCTCCTTCTCTTCTCTCCCCTCTTTCTCTTCTCTCTTCTCTCCTCTCCTCTCCTCTCTCCTCTCCCTCCTCTCCTCTCCTCTCCTCCTCCTCTCCTCACGAAGAAGGCCACTGTTGCCAAGGAACAATATGCTCTATCAATACTTAATATGCAATATTCTCAGGGACCCTTGCTGGACTCAGTTTGGATGTGCTACGTGTGGTGGTGTGTCAAAGAAATGGAGAATGTTCTTCTAATATAAGAGTTAGTGGCAGAGAGTTGAGCCACACAGACTCAAATATATATCTAGCAACCATATCTGACAAGAAATGGCAAAATATGCATTCTTCCTAAGAAATGATACAACTCTTGGCTGGAGTTAGCAGCAGTCATTACACTTCTGTGTTGGTTTCACACTTACTAGAGAGACATGGAATCCTTCAAGCAGAAATTAGAAATACTGTATTAATCTTGATTGACCACAAATTTAAAAAGAATAAAAGATAAACTATGGTATGATTAAAAGGTATTCTCCAATCACATCTCTCTTTACTATTCTACATCTGTTCTTAAAGCACACAGAATGTGAAAATGTGCTAAAAGTGGTTTAAGGGCCAAAAAGGGGGTTTAAGGGCCAAAAAAACCCACACATTTTTTCCCTCCAACACATGAATGAGGTGCAAATTGGAGGGGAAAATTGCCTACTGCTGTTTGAGTCCTTATAGGTGGAGGTCCTATATTTCCCTTAATCTTCATTTGCCTGCAGGGTGGAGGTAAAAGACATTTTGTATAGGGGTCTAAACAACCTTCTCTGAGCAATCGATTCCTCCTTGAGCCAGAGTCAGGCTCCCACGACAACTGCTGCTGCCCCATTCAGAGCATGCAGCTATTCACACCAGGCAAAGAAATGCAACTGCTTTGTTAACAAGGACGTCATTGTTAAAGAATCTTATTTAGCAAGTAATTATAATGATGCCAACATCATAATTAAGAGAGTAATTCAAAGAATCTTTTGAATTTTACAAACCCAGAGGATATGAGCATATGAGAGCTGATTCTGGGGATGAGATAAGTAACATATAAGTATGCTACGATTTTTCATGTTTTTGTCGATTGGATACTTTGGAAGGGCAGTACCATTTTATTTAAAGAGAACAAAAGATCATTTTTCTCCCTATGATAAATGCATCATTTAGAATTGTTAAAGTAAAATGTGATTTTTACAAATAAGCTATTTATGCAAACACAGTACAAATTAAATGTAGCCTTCCGGCAACAACTGGATAAATTCCAATTCCAAACCACAAAGACAAAACAGTCTGTTGCTAGTGTCTCAGTAATACTGAAACTGTATTAGGGTTTTTTATGTTTTTATAATGTCACCACCCCACACATGCAACCCTGAGAAGTCCTATTTGCCCTTTGATTAAACTATTCTACTGATTAAAAAGAAAAAAGTTATGGATTGTCTAAATCCCATCTCAATGCCAAATACATGAGACTTCCAAAGGAAAATTCATGCTGCATGTTTGCTTGACATTCAGGCATCATTACCATCAAGACCATACTTTGGAAGGGACATTACTCTGCACAATGGCAGCATTAAAAGAGTTCAACAGTCACCCTCCCTAAAGCCATTGCATAGGATCAATTTGAGCTACTTGGTTTCCTCAAACCCTGTCACCTCATGGGGAATTACAACTGTGTTGCTTTTCTCTGGACTTTCCTACTCCCAAAGGAAGTGAAACATCAATTCTGACCTAAGAGCAGGTAAGGAAATGAGGATGCTTGACAAAACCAGCAACACTTCCCACCCTCAACCCAGGGAAAATGTTGTCTGCATTCTTACCTCTTCCCCTCCTCTTACCATAACATGGTATTTATTTTAATTTTAAAGCAAGTAGATGGATGAGGATTTGCAGTTAAAATATATAAAACTAGTCCACCTAGATCCAGAAGTCTTTCCCTCCTCTGACAGGAGTTGATCTGAAATCATACGGATGTGATGCAGGATTAACTTAGTGTTCTCTGAATAAACACAGTCTTGCAGGAGAAAATGAACCACACACAAATACAGAACCACAACAGCAGTGCAGCAGCAGGCTTTACTGATTCCTGCATAAGGTAGCACAAGGAGGCAAATGAGGCCTCCACAGTGTTATATAGCAAACTTCAGATCAACTGAAGAAGATCCAGACATGCCAATATAGGAGAAATATAATCCAGACCATTACTGCAGCCCACGTAAAGACCCTATTATGAATGAAATTTGAAGACATTTGGGTCTGACTCCAAACCTGAAGCATGGCTTCCTTTGGAACTTTCCAAAATATTTCTTAACTTTCTATATTCCTTTCCAAACTCAACACCACACTGATGCCTTCATCAGCACTCTGATGACCTCAAGGGTATTTAAAGAGGGAAAACAATAATGATCTATTTCTTCCTTTCCTCCTAGATTGTAGGGGAATATTATTTTTTTTCCATCTGTGGGCATGCATGCGGATATATATAGTCCACAATGATGGGAAATGAATTCAAGGAGAGCTTTGCAATTTCCAAATGCAGTAAGGGCTGCAATCTCGACCGCCCCGGGGACAGGTTTCTGAGACAATCCCCCATCTCCTACTTCCCTCACCAACTCCGTCATTGTTCCAGAGAGGTGAGGCATCAGAGCAAATACCCAGCATGAGGGGAGAAACAGGATGTTGGAGCAAATCCCACAGAATAAAAAACCCTGGACTTGACTTACTAAGAAATAAAGAGCTGTAGAGTGCAGAACGCTCAACTAACATGCTCTGAGCAACCTCTGCTGGCCAGCAGATAGGATCCCATGCCTCCTCCTAAATGGAGTTTTACAGAGCCTGTGATTTCATTCCCGTATATGAGAGCGCAGATCCTTAGTTGGCTTGAATGAACATTACTTGACCAGCTTGAACAGCACAAGAACAACCTATAAAAGGTGAGCCCGCCCCAGTGAGCTGGAAGAACCACAGCGACTTCCACTCTCTGTTACCAAATACCCTCAGAGCAGAGCAGCTCCTGTTGAAACTAGTGTTAAATCTTCCTGAGTTGTGAAAGCAAATAGCCAGAATACAACAGGTACCAACTCTTGTCCATATTGGACTGGCATGCAAAGAAACAGATTAATACAGGCAGGTAGGCATGTAAAAGTAATATGGAGAAAATCAACAGTAGAGCATAAGTAATTTCCTCTGGCAAAAAGTGGCAAATGTTAGAGGCCAAGGAGGAGAGCGGAAACCGGGGCTGGGACACAGCACGCAGCTAACGGAATGGTTGCAGAGCCTCACTAACGGCAAGTATGAGCAGGATGGGGTGTTACATGGAGAAAAACTAATTTCAGGAGCCAGCCTTTTTTGTAACGAGAAAGGTACCACAGATGAAAGAAATAGCTGCCAAACACGTTGCTTTTGAACTTTAAACCTAAACGGAGCAAGTGGTGGCCCTCAAAAAAGGTGTAGAAAGCTAAGAGTCATAGGCGGAAAGCAGAGTTGCCAGGAATGTGCTGGATGTCATCAAATGAAGTCATAAGAAAGGTCTGGTGAATACCACTTGTAAGGTAGTACCCAAAGGATTAGCGTGCAGTAACTTAGGGAGGACAAGGATTAATGTCTTGGGGCTGAGTGACTACATTAGTCATTATTCCAGGGCTTTCAAAACAAGGGTGAGTGAACTGTAAGGCTGCCTTGTGGGACCTGCTTGCTAAGCAGATCAAAGGAAA
Organism: Aquila chrysaetos chrysaetos; assembly: GCF_900496995.4. Classification (NCBI taxonomy): domain Eukaryota; kingdom Metazoa; phylum Chordata; class Aves; order Accipitriformes; family Accipitridae; genus Aquila; species Aquila chrysaetos. Next base: position 59,623,812 of record NC_044006.1, on the reverse strand, counting down.
GTATTCACCATTTTAAGCAGGATCAGGCCTGTTGAACACTGAAAATCTAAGTCTCCAAAGGAAAACGCAGATGCTTGAGACATTTGTGTTGATGATTTAGTAGGAGACATCTGTACTCCTGAGTCAGTCTGAAATAACGTCACAGGAGGGTGTTAGGAGTGCAATGTGCTCCCACCACGGGAATGCAGCACTGCTGTTCTTGCTGGCTTTGACGATACAACCCAAAGTGTCTTTTCACTGAGGCACTGGCAGCGCTGCAAAAGTGGAGAAATGGAGCACGTTAAGCTTCCCCCTTTTTTTCAGTCACTGTAATATGCCCTCGATTTGTGCTTCTGATGGATTTCAAAAGGGAAGTCCTTACAAAGGGAGAATACATTAAACACGTTACATTTACCATGGGTCACCCAGGAAGATGACACAGCTCCTGAGACAAGAAGTGGCTAAAATCCGACAAATGCAGGGGCGTGGTATGAAGCAAAGCTGGGTTAGCCAGGACGTTACAATGCCAATTAGCGTTCCGCAGGTTTACAGTCTCTGGGTGAGATCCTGCAGAGACATGCAATCAGCCTACGCTGGAGGGAAACGATAATGAAAACGCAAAGGGCTAGAGATGAGTATGTAGATGATGATATACAACTAAACAAGATGCTGACTCATAAGTCCTCTTAAACAGCTTGAAACTGAAGGAAGGAAATGAGGATCAACTGCCTATTTCCTGTGCACAATGGTTTTGTGGGGAGGATGCAAGAAAGTGATGTTTCTCAACAATACTGGGGTGGGAAAAAGTCAGGATGGTAACTCAGTTGGGTTCAGGCCAAAGAGGCTCTTCCAGCAGAAATTTTAAGCACACGAGTACTTGCCAAAGAAATGAAAGGGTGAAGTCTTTTGTCACATGAAAATACAGTCAATGTACAGGATCAACTGCAAGCAATCTGCAGATCATATTCCAAATCATACTGTTTTAGAGATACAAAATAGTTACACCTTTAAAGTAAAAAATAGTCTGGTATTCAAGAGCTTTAGAAGTTCTCCAGGGTCACACAGCCTTCCCCCTTTTGCTGTCTCTCCACCCATGTGGAGATGTTATCTTGAAACTGTATTTTTGCATTGTCTCAACAGAAATACAATATTGTACCTATACTGCAGTTCACATGTAGTATCAAGGAAAAACATAACTTCTTTTTCACCTTAGATGACGTATAAGTTTAGGATTTCTTTAAGCAAGATCCTGCAGGGTATTGTATACTTCAGTCTTAGTTCCATCATGCATTTATGCTCAAAAGTATATAATTAAGGACTCAATTAAGAATAATCATACAAGAAGTCCATGGGACTATTTTCATTAGCAAAGTTAGGCATGAACTGATCATTTGGTTGTTGTTGGGCCCTAACACCTATAGTGGTGAGTGCTCATCAGACTCTTTGCCTTCCAAATGTCATATAAAAGTAACCAAGAAAATAAATAAAAGAGATTATTCCTGTATTTACAATTTGTCTGTCCCCTGCTACAGTGTTTAAGTATCACTGTGCAATGTAACATGCAAACCCAGACTGGTTGGTCCATGCAGGAGAAAAAATGGTGGTTGGGTCTAGGTTCTCTAAGGTAATCTGAACTTGATTTGAATCTGTGCATCTGAACCTCCATCACTCTTATGTGATGCAAAATTCTGTATGTGAAAAGCCTACATTGTACAGACATGGAAAACTGAAGAAACATTGGCTGAAGATCTCAAAGTTGCTTGCCTAATGAGGCATACGAGTTTACAAGGAGGTACCTCACCATGCCTCCTACTAATTCTGGTAAAATTTGTAGGGAACACAGCAATTTTGAATTAGTGGTTCAATTAGGGGTTTTCGGCCACTGACATGTAATATCTGAGATATCTGGCAGTATAAATATGGATTCAGACACTAAACTTTACTAAGTTAAATGGCAAGAATGTTGTCTACCATTTTTCTGTATCTGTCCCACAGTTAGAAATGGGGACAATTAGACAAACACAGTATCTTTGTTTCCAGTAGTCTGTATCTCCTATTATTCATTCCCTTCCTCCTACTGTTATCATCTCTTCTTGGAATTACAATATATTGCTGAAGATAAACAACAAAAACCTACTACGATTCTTTATAAAAGAATAAAGAAACAATAATGACCTAAGAAGGAAAAGATTTTCATGAGCTGTCTCTAGTATTTTGAAAAGTAAGTAAGAATAATAGAGAAAATATGATGTTTAAAGAACATAGCTGTTCCTCTCTCTCATTTTTCTGTGGTATTTTTCTCTCAACTTTATTTAAACAACTGGCTGACCTGGTTATTCATACAATAACCATCACTGAAAAGCACAGTATGGTGTATGCAGTGACAACTGATGGTCTACTGACAACAGCATCCTCTGAAATGCATAAAAACGCATGGCCTTGTCATCCTCCATAGCTCAGATTTAATTGTAATGTTTCTTTTATAAGTTCTTTCTTTTAGACTTCATTTTGGCCTTCACTATTGATTAAATGTACCTTATTTTCTAGGCTGTGATCAGCTCATCCATTTGAACCTTATAAAAGCTACTCAAAGTGATCAAAATTTGGATTATTTCCTATTCAAAATGATAAGGTTACAGGAGTTGCTCCCCCACACCAAAGGAAAAAAAAAATTATATGGTAATTACGCAGAAGACAGGATAAACAAAAACGTGACTGTGCACACATTTTGTTCCACCTTTCTGCTGTGTACCTCCGTAAGACAAAACAACATTAATGGACAGGTTTTCTAAAAACTTAAACCCCATAGCTCTGAATGATGGGAACTGTAGGTCTCTGGTAAGAACCGCCATTTTAACTACTGTCCTAGACAACTTTAGGAAAAAGCTCGTGCAGTATAGTACCTGCCTACATCAGGATGCTAGGGGACTGCACCCAGTAGCCTGCTTTTGTGCTCAGCTCTTATGGAAAGCCATAAACTACTTCATTTACGTGCTTCAATGGGCCTAATTTCTTTTAAGAAAATAGGTTGTAGAGCAGAAACAATTTAGAGAACACCAGTCGAGGGTAATCTGGGTAAGACAAATCAATGGCAACATTATTCCTTGGTGAGTGTTCTCTTACCAATTATTTCTTGATATACTAAAGCGTTCTTAGAAAACTTTCATTAATCAGAATTCCCTTGACCACAAAGAAACGGGTGAATAAATTTGGTTATGTTCACTTTAAACTGCATACAGCAGTCATCTCCCAAAGGTGCTCTAATTCTCTCCCCACCAAAAATCCAATATAATAAAAATAAAATAAAATAAAAATAAAAAATTCTTGTTTAAGTAGGCCCGCAAAGATGTCCAATCACAGCTTTCTATGGTTTGAGAGTTATCAAGCTTTGGTTCCCATTTCAGTCCTTACAAAACCACTTTTCCTGTCCTTTGCCCACCATATACAACAGAATTTACAGTACCTATCTACCTTACAAGGCTTCTGCAATAATTAACTCAGGAACAGTTTCCAGCACACTGCAGGGAAAACTGCTATAGAAAAGTACCACGTTTATACACCACATTAAGTTTGCTCTTAACCTCTTGTAAGGATCACAGTCTCAGCACAGTAGTGAGATTTTGTTAACCACAGTCTCCTACATTTTCTTTTAGAACACCTAAAACTTTGAACTACAACTTCAAACATAAAAAGTCTACCTGTCTTATTATTAACTGAATTTATTACCTTCCACTCTTTCTTAAACACGTACCTGTCATCTACACAATTACAAGAGAGATATGAGCTCAGAAATGCCTTTGTGCAGCGTATACCAGCTTACACTTGAATAGTTATAGAGTAATTAGAGTGGAATCCAGCTGAATAAGTCAGTCTTATTATCTCATAATATCAGTTATCTCATATTAGTGAGATAGATAAATATTAAGTACATGTAACACTATACACAAACAGTGAGATTCTGCAATGTCCTGAGCGAATCCTGGTTTTGATACAATCAGATATTGCTGCTATGATACAAGGGGTAATTAATGCCAGCCAACATTAGGTTATGGAAAATTATCTTGACATTGCTATTGCAAAACAACACCGTACGTTTTCATTGATAAGGAAATTTAAATATTAATTTCAATTTCAGATTTATAGAGAGAGATATTCAAATGTTATACATTGTTCAAATGCCCTTGTTGCAATATGTTTTATTACATATTGCAAAACCTACTTCTTAAAATTAGCTACTCACATTCAAGGGATACAATGTAAAACAAATAATAAACAAACCATAATATCAGCTCATTAATCAGAAATGTCAGTTCAAATATATCCCATTTGGAAACAATAGACAGATGCTACTGACTTTATAAGCCTTACAGAACAGGGAATAGAGCTAGAGTTGAATTTCAAGAGTTGATGTCATCATTGTTCACAAGCCAACATAGGGCTTTAAAACTGAAAGGAATCTACAGCATATAAAATGGTTTCCAACTTGTAAGGGGTCCAGGCCCCGCGCCAGTGGATAATAATTTGCAATACAGTTTAGGGTTTTTCAGAGGAGAAACTGGAGGAGGGATATAACACATTCATGCAGAAAGGAATGTGAAATTTCATATTCTTATGTGCTACAAAGAGAGATGTCTTTCTAAAATCTTGTTGTCCTGTACTGTGCATGCCCTCTCTTCAAATGCTTAAACATTTCCCAAGTTACTTTTTAACATCTTTGTTCATCAAAAAGCCTTCTTTATAGTTACAGTGCTAGCACCACTCATAAATGACAAAGTGTCAAAAATTAAGAGAAAGCAAGCCTAATATGAGCCAATAGACATATTTTCTGGATATCAGAGGGAGATGCCGCGAAAAGAGTATGTACATTTGAATTTTCTCTTTGCTGATTTACTTTTCTTTTAGCATTAGTATTCTTAGAACTGCTGAAAATTTACCAAATCAAAGGTTAAAACTTTGAAATGAAGTAACCTTTAGTAGACAAAACCAGATGAGCAGTGCATAGTTTCTTCTGCTCTTGCATGAACATTCAATGACCTCATATTCCTCAGTGCCTTCCCTCCCCTAAATTCAGCAAAAGACAATGTTATCTGTTAAAAAAAAAAAAAAAAAAAAGGATATACACAAGTATTTGGAAAAGCTGTGTCTCAGTCTTTTCTAACGACATGGCACACTCTTCACTAGCCAATAAATACCGTAGCCAGAACATAATGTAGGTTTGTACTTGAGCATTATCCATTTCAGCCTGGTTACTGAAACTATTGCAAGCACATGTATCTCATGATTCACAGGTATGCACACAAAAGGAATCCTGCCTCCACAGAAGCTCATGGAATGTGTTTTGCTACAGGCATTAAAAGAGGGCCAGGATTTCATGCCTACAGTGTTACCCTCTTTTAGTGTCTCTAAGCCTTAAAAATGGATTTGAAAGATTCAAAGTGAAGAAAGAATGGGTTCTAGCGTATTGTTCTTTCAGGAATTTTTCTGAGAATAATTCACATTCCAACAGGTGATCCTGTAGGAAATGACCTATAAAGCAAAACATACTGGCAGTGGTCCTTTTTATATGTGTCTGAACACGGGTGGAAGTGCCTAACAGTGTGAAAATAAATGTGTTAATAGACTCTGCAGACATTCTATGGTAGTTTTTGCCTGCTCTGTCTTGGTGTTATCTTGGAAACTAGAAAATAATTCCTATTTTGGCCATGGGGCAATACTTACATTCTTTTTTTTTTTGTCTTTGTTCCTCATCACTCACTTGCCTATTTTTGTTGGATAGAAATACATCTTTATTCTCCAAACAGCAGTGAAATGCATATTCTCTATTTCCAAACATCAAGACCTCCTATTCTCTGATGTAACTGTTTGTAAGGAAAATTCTGTGCGTGGTAGGTTACAGCATCCAAGCGTGCATTGTAGAGGTGCATTTTTTCCCTTCAGTGTCCTCAAAAGATTATCTTCTTGCTTGCAACTTAAATCAATTGTGATTGAGAGAGATGACCCTGAGATATACTCAGCAGTGCTATACTACTCAATATGCTGTTCACAACATAAACTGATGACACAGGTGTAGTTGGTCTCAGAATAACCTCCAGGTTGATGAGCTAGAAAACATAGCTCTTATTCCCATCCACACAGAAAGGAGACGCAAAGATGGTTTATGTTGCAGGTAACAGGTGTTATGACAAGTATTCCATACTATAGGATCTTTCAGCAGACTGCTGCAGAAGAGAGACTGAGGAACTCTGTTGTTGTTTTGTTTTTTTAAATCCTGAAGGTTCTGGGCAAAAGTAATTCAAAACTGAAGAGATACTCTGATCTCAGTAACTCAAGAGGGAATACTAAGTTCTTATGAAGACATGAAAATATTTCCAGACTTCTAGTCACGTTGACTGCATTACCCTAATATACCTTTAACCCTCTTAAATGAGTTCCCATCATCAGCCATTTTCTCTAGTTATTGAAATTCCCAGAAGCATCACTATTTCTCTATTTCTAAAAATCAAACAGAAAACCCAATCTGACAATGAAGGTGGATTAAGGAGAATTCTGTGAAAGCAGATGTTAAAAGGAGTTCACTGAAGGTCAGGTAGTGTAAGAAAGCCAAGTGGAAAAAAAAGTCTAGCGGATGATCATATTGGCTCTGACATGCATTGACTGAGCTTTCAGTTCTGCTTATCTGAGGAACTGAATAAATGGCTAGTAATTTTGATAGTAGCCAATAAGGCAAGGGTGTAAGTTGTACAACACTGCTGAAAGAAATAAATTTATGTTTCATTTTTCTGAAGGAACACTGATTTCTAAAAAGAAATAATCATTTTATTATTTCAGAAGCTATTAATAAATAATTTCATGTCACATATCTTTCTGCCAGAGCTCTAACAGAAGAAAGTAGGGCATGGCAAAAGGACCCAGTAGCAGCAATACCTAGTTGTCTCTTCTGATTCACCGGTGTAATTCAAGAAATTTATGATTCCTCAGACCCCTTTGGGATGTGAACTGGGACTGTTTGTTGATTTTATAAATAACAGTTTAGATTAATTCCTAATATCTATTACGTTTTTATAAATTTAATTTAAATCTGCCTGTCTGGAAAATTGAAAGCTTTTAGGAAAATTCTCATGGAGGAATTTCAGGTTCTAAATTGTAATAATTGTTAGGACAGCTGTTGCTGAATTTCAGAACTGAAAGGTGTGAAGTTTAAAGGCCACTTTTTTGTAGGACACAGAGCTAATTCAGTATCAGGCTATATGATTTATAAATGAATGGTTTAAAACTCTACAAAAATTGTTTTTTCATTAAAAAGATAGACCCTGCTTTAGGAAAGGTTTGACTGATAAGGGCAGATTGCGCTCTCCAGCAGTATTTCTTACGTTGAAGATTACAAAGAAAACTTCTGTGTAGAAGGAAAACTGAAATTGTTCTACCAAGAGGAATGAGAGAAAGGCAGACAGTTGAATAATATGGAGAAAAAAAAGTAAGTGAAAAACATCCAGAAAAGTATGTTTCTAAATTAGCTAGATATTCTTATTTTTTCTTGCCTGAAAAGCAAAGGAAAATGAAAAAAAAATATGTTTGTGTGGCCTAAGAGTACAAAAACCCCACAAATGTCTTTAAAAGCATTTTGTAGACAATGCTAATTTGGAAAGACACCCTCCCATCATAAACCCTTTCAATGTAGTTAATAGAGGCTGCACGTCCTGTTCACACAAAATACTTAATGGAAACTTGGAACAAAAACCGTTCTGGAAGTGGGCAACTCTCTCTTTATGCCTTAATAAATACTAGACAAATAATGATAACGTATGGTCTAGAATGAATCCTTATTAGATAGCATTTTAAATGGAGGGGGGGGAACAAAACAGTACTTACCCTTTGAAAACTTTCTTCTGAGGATCTAGGATAGATACCAGCTTATTAAAGTCTGCAACACCAGCTACAGTATTTATTGTGCGAGGACTGAGAAAATTTGTTAACAACGTGGTCCAAGTAACAGGTAAAACAGTTTGCAAACTCCTGTTACTTTGTCAAATGTATACCCCAAGCAAGCAAGCAAACAAACAAACAAAAAAACCCTACCCAACGCTAACCTTCACAAGGTGAAGGAACTGCTTTTCAGATGAGCTCTCAAACTCCGACCACACATTAACAGATGCGATATGCCTGATTTTGGCTGCAGGGATAACAAAGGCAAGTAGCTATCAGCCACTTTGAACATCCTCAGCTCCTTGAAGCCAAGGCCATAAAAGCCATGTTATAGCTCAGATAAATTAAGGTGGCTACAGAGCTCTCCTAAATTGTCCCACACTGGGCAGTGTGAAGGAGGCTACGAGCAGTGGGGGAACACAGCTCCAGCCATACACCCTTCACCTGCTGGGCATCACCTATAGAGATGCATATGTTTAAATCCGTAGGCAAATCTCCAAGCAGCAATTTTTGCTAGCTTTCAAGCTACTTGATGATTCATATTGGTGCAGGGCAGATCATCAAGCGAAACAAGGACCTCTGGCCCGCAGCACAGCAGCTCTTCCAGTCATGGCCCCTGTGATGATTGCTTGCAATTGCTTATATGGGAAAAAACTATATGGCAATATATGGAATAGATTTAGCTTCATTTAATTCACATACAGGAAGAAGAAAAGTCAGTCACATGTGAAGAGCCAGGTCTCTCTCTCTCTAGACTGCCACGAACCATCCATGGGCCATAGCTAAGAACATCTGACAGACCATACCTAGCCTTCACATATGCCTTATGAATTATCTGGTATTTCCTGAGTGGTTTTAATATTTGCCTTTTTGGCTAAAAGGAACAATAAAGAAGTATTTTAAAAGTGCAAGCACAACATATTACAGCACTTGAGAAATTCTTCTAAGTAAGTAGCTGCTCTTTTGGGGTTAGATAAAGTGCATCTCTTCCACAGTCAAAACTGATGGCAGCACAAAGAAGGGAAAACCAGTAACTGTGTAAACTTAAAAATCTTTATGGTGGGTATGGAATAGTGGGATCAGGGAGGGCAACTCTTCTTTCGGGCAGTATAATTTGCAAAGACTATTTTCTTTGCCAGAAGGGGGTCTTCCACTTCTTTATCATGGGAAATGAAATAGCAATAAAAGTAAACTGATAAAGACCTGCAGAAAATGCTATGCAAATTGCTGCAAGTACAGTCACAACCTACCGCCTCAAAGTGCTGCATTCCTAATGCCTCAATCTGCTATTTCACAACATCCTGTATTAACAGCAAAACACATTTCCAAATTTTATCTCTCCATTTTGTGTGTATTCTTTCCCGACCAGGCTTAACTCATTAGAACTAAGAAAATGCCCAGAGGCAATTTAGATTTCCTCTGTCTATTGGAAAAATAGAAGCCTCACAAAAAAACCTTTTATCAGTGTGCTATTGGGAAAAAAAAGCTAGGAGGCAGAAATGGGATAAAATCCTTCTAGAGCTCCTTACAGTTGAAAATCGGCCAATTCAAAGAATAACTTCTAAAGCAACAGACAACGCTTCATCTCTTTTCCAATTACTATTTTCTGGTTAATAAATATGACCTCCCTAGCAAGTACTACAGCTTTCTTAAGGCACTGTAGTTTCAAAAAAAATGGAATTCTAGTAAACTCACTGGCAAAAGAAACACATTTCAGTATTAAAGTACAAAATGTTTGCCAACTATGTTTCAGGCTATCGTTCCTTTTCTTGATTTTCTTATGTTGACTGGAGTGAAAAAAAAGAAAAGCACACAAAAATGCTTGCTGTGAAGTACACATTTTGCTGGAAGGAAGAAGTCAGCTATTCATATAGTCGAATTCAGTGGCACAGAGCTGATGTAAAATCTAAAGCACTAATGTTGTATTTCTATAAACTGCAAAAAAAGGCTTGGAACTCTGAAAATAAGTAGTTTTAACAGTCTGGCTTCTAAAACAAGAGTCACCAAAATGGTGTTAACTATCAGTTATTAGTTTGATGCCATGGGGGATAAAAGAAATAATGTGGACTATTACCAGCCTTTACTTTGAATTTTCAGTGGCTGTTTTGTTTCTGACAAAGAGGTCTTACACTAATATACCTGAATTTACTTGCTAAATAAAGCATGTAGATCGCATCATACTATTTACGCTTCAGCTGTAACTGCTTGCCTTACCCAGAACCAAACAAGACAGGCCCAATTTGCCAATACATATTCAGATCTTAGAGAATCAAAAAACAACTGCTATTTACTAAACCGGAGATGAGGTAGTAACAACAATGTACATGATTTCAAACGGAGACATGTTTGGTTCTCAAATATTGTCAAGCAGTCAAATTCTGCTAGTCTAACTCATGTTGAGCAATGATTAGTCCCGCAGTAAATCTCTCTGAATTTCTAGCATTGAAAACAAACAAACAAACAAAAACAAAGCCAGAGTGCTCACAAGAAATGATCCAACTACTTTCAAGTAGGTGGAGGCACAGCTGGTGGTGTCAGATGTTCAGGGGATTTCTTCTGTCTATTTTGTCTTCACAGTTTTAGATCTATATTTTCATCATTCATTATTACCTTCATACTCCTCCCTGTATTTTCTTCAGCTGGTGATTCTTAGGGCCATGTCTTACCCCTACGATACGGTGAAGACATGCAAGTAAAAATGTCACATGCATCTGGTAGCTGTCCGTTCCCATAGACCACTGCGGTCAGGGGAGAGGCTTGCCACAGAAAGTAGCTTAATGGCACCCAACATGTGAAAGTGACCCTAATTTTCAAAGCAAATTGCCGTTTTCTCTAAGGATTCCCCATTGCTGGTAAACGATGCCCTCATGCCAGCTTTTGCACTGAGAATATTCAATACCCAATGTCCAATGCTTTGCAACACTCAGTTACCACTCTGACGGCATGTGGCATACCATAGGAGCAAGGCGTCTGGGGAGGGAGATGCCCTTAAAAACTTTATGCCTGGTGCTGAATGTACCTGGGGTCACGCATGGCAGTTATACAGGAAGAAGTGATCTCAGCTAGCTCTGCTTGGCAAGCTCTACCCGGCGTGTTGGTGAGGAGGCCCCTTGATTTGTAAAGTTTTCAAAAGATGAAGCAGATACAGAACACTCCGTCAATAATATCGCTGAAATCCTTCAGATCTTTAGCACGGCTGAATTATTCTGCACTGCGTCCCTCAAATGGTCTGAAACCTTCCATGTTTATACAAAACCAGATACCCCTTCGGGCAAAGAGTGCTCCACATTTCAAAGCAAAGTCAAATACCAAAAAGTTATTCATTTGGAACCACAGTGAAAGTTCAGGCATGTTAGTGAGCAGATTTCACTGAAGGCTCTAATGATCTAATCAGGATGACTTAATTGCATTTGGCTTTGAAACCAAAGCACTGCGCCCAAAAAGGAGAGGGTTGTCCTGCAGTACAGTAGCAGCTCCCAGCCATAAGAGGAACTGTGTGAAAAAGGATCCACACAGCCCACAGATAACTCCTCACAGAGACTCAGTTGCTATAACAAGATCATCTGGAATTGCAAGCACAAACAGCGTGCCTATTTTTGGAAGTACCCTTGATCTATCGCACATGTGGGGATCTGAACACCTTCTGAGAGAGAGAAATGATGAGGTTACAAACATTTGCACAACAATTTGTTTAAAAGCTCAGAAAACTCATGAATAATAATCTGGGCTAACCTTTCAGTAATCACTTTCTTCCTGCTGTATAAAAATATATTATTTGAAAACCATCATCACTGCTATCTTTTTTTCCGTGCTCCCTCTTCTCCAATATATATCTGACAATTACATTGCAACTGCACTCTGAAGAAAGACCTGGGGACAACTTTTGAAAATTCTCTTTGTAAATCCGTAAACAAAAAAGAAATATAAAAACCCTATGGCCCAAACAGCCCTTTCTATTGATTAAGGTGGAGAGTAACACTGCTTTTATTTTAATTCAAAGGGTTCAACAGTTCTTTGTTCATAACACTATTTCTCCAGTCTGCTACCCTATTATTGGAAAGTTTTCATCTCCAAGTATGACAGAAAAGCAGAAAAGCTAGTATCCCACAAACTGTTATTATAAAGTTTCTAATTATTTAAATAGGTGAAAATTAGAAATGCTCGCATTCCTCCTGAAAATTAAAACACACAAACGAAGATTAAGTTAAGAGAAACCCACTAGTCTGAACCCAGTCAATGGGGCTAATCCAAATAATTTTCTGTTAGAATAAAGCACATCTTACAAAGACAAAAAAAACCCACCCTTGGTTTAAAAAAAAAAAAAAAAAAAAAAAAAAAAGAAAAAAAAAAAAAGAAATCAGTGCTAAAGAACTCCTCACACCCCTTAGCTAGCTATTTCAGTGGATAGTTTTCCTTATGTAAAAACACGGGCTACAAACAGCATGCATCTTTTCTTGACTTCCAGCTGTTTGGATCTTGACTAAAATTGGGAACTCCTGCTGACTCTGATGAATAATCTCCTCAGGCTATCAGCTAGAAGGCTTTTCTGCATCTTCATCATTCAACACTCTTTTTGAATTGGGGAAAGCAGAACTAGAAAAAATCGTTCAGGAGTAATTCCTTCAATTCCAGGCGGGTAAGTAGCGTGGTCTTCCTAGCATTACTCAAGAGTCCTTTGCTCCTACAAACCCCAAGGCCATGCAGGCTCTCCCACCCCCAGTCATATTGGGAGGTCACTACTGGTTGAATATCTAATGACAGCTCTCAATTTCTTCTGAAGTCCGTGCTTTACAGGCCCGAGTCCTCAGCATCTTGCATGGCCCATGTTCTTTGCCCCTGGATGTACATCTTGACATCTGGCTACGCTGAAAATTGCATTACCGGTTTGAGTTGAGTTAATCAGTTGATGCAGGTAATTTTGTACTAAGAACCTTCTCATTGCTGACTATTTCCCCATCTTGTACCATCTACAAACTTTCCCCACTAGCTGATTTTACTGTTTTCTTCCAGCTGCAATCCCAGTAAATGTCACAGGCTATCATGAACAAAACTTCCCATAATTACTGGATGCACTGAAAATTAGTGTGACCAGCCTGGAAAACTAAATGGAGTTGATATCATCTCCTCCATTCTATGCAAATTTTCTAGAATACTGGGTTTTTCAATTTATATTGAAACAGTCCTTTTATTCTCAGTGTTCAGCTAGTAAAATTATGTAAAGAATTGTTATGTCTTTATCATTAAAAAAACCCAAAACACAAAGGCTGTAGGAAGAAAACTCCCTAGCCCCCTAACCTGAACAACAGTCTGCATAAGTAAACTCCTCAGACCAGATACCATGAGTACAAGACCAACTTAGAGAAGAGGGCATAATTCTGTCTCTGAAAAATAGAAGAAAAGAAAAAAAGTGAAAACAGCTTAGGTCTGGGCATACTGCTGTAATAAAATAAAATTAAAAAAACCCAACAAACCAACCAATCAAATGGAAAAAAAAAAAGAGAAAGATAAATAGTAGAATATTGGCTCTAAAGAATAATGGTTCTTTCACTGATAAAGCAGGTTATGTTTCAAAAATGCAAAACGTTACACATTTTCTAATCCCAATCTCAAACTGTGTAGGGTGATTGATTTCAGACATGTTTCCTGGACCTGATCTGCAAGCAATATGGTAAGACTTGAAAGTTTGTTAAAAAATAAAAATCTTTTGTTTCACTGAAAAGAAACTGGAAATGCCCAAACTGAAAGAACAGATAACAGAGGAGAAAATACTTGGAGGTAAAATGTACACCACTACTGTAGGTGTCCAATAAGAATAAATTTATCAGTATTTACTCCTGCAGTACCCATGCCCTAAGTGTCCCCTGTTAAAACATACCTCTACCAAAAATGCAATTCTTTTTTTCCCCATTTCTAGAGGGACTAATTAATTAACCAGGTTCATCACAATATTCCTCTACCACATCAACAAAGATGCACAATTCACTTTACTAGACTAAGGAAAGATCTCTGAGTATCTGTTGTCTTAAAGAAAGTGTGTAAGTGCACGTGCATACATATTCAGATAATAGATCCCATATCTGCTTGTTGGCCCATTAAAGACAGAGGTTTTACTGGCAGAATACAAAAACACTGACAAAACATAAGCATATAAACCCCCAGTCCTAAAGCTGGAACAGCTGCTTTTGACACCCGAAATGCCAAATGCTCTGAATTCACATGCATGCAGAGCATGGTGACAGACGTGAGACCTTTCTGTGAGAATTTTATATGTAGACATGGTCCACACAGATCTATCCGTTCAGCATATTGGTATGTTTACATATAGAACTCTATACTAATCAATGTATATAATGATGTGTGATTGCATTAATACCTACCCTCCATTTTTTTATAGTCTTTACTTGTTTATCATCTCTAACTTTAATTTGACAGGCACTCACTTTGAGCTTTATACCTTAGCTTCTTTGCCACAACTATCAGCAAGAAACCTTTGAAAAATGTCTCCCTACTGAACTAGGAAAATAAAATATTAACAGACAAAGTTTCTTGACCAAAGAAAGTTTAGCCTGTTGACAGATATTCAGTCTGTCTGCCATTGAACTCAGCCACATAAGAAGATGGATCATTAAGCATAAATCCATATCTGAGTTTATAATGATCTTTTTTCTATCTCAGTGCAGAGCAGGTCAAGTACTATCTTTTTTAACCTATTCCAGAAAAAATAATGAACAGGGAAGATAAAAGAACTGCTGAAAGTTTCTGAATAGAACTTTCTGCTTCAGATCAACATTTGAAAATCATTCCCAGCTGTTAAATCTGAATTCTTAATTGTACACAAGAGGTTGAAGAGAAAATAATCAGCAGATGCAGCTACAGTTTGTTATATCTGTGATTATCTGTTCTATACATGATTTACGGTTTTCAACCATTTTTGGAGAGACAGGCACCAAATTTATTCTTCCAATACTGCTATCTGTGCACAAGTGTTTAATTATAGGCTCCCTCACATTTTCTATGGAATAATTCTTGAGTGCAGAATGCTATATATTTCAATTCCTGGAGCTTATACTGTCAGAGAACAGAAAAAAAAAAATATAAAAAAATTAGGGATTTGTGGTGGCAATTCCAAGATGCTAAAAGTTCAGACCCACTCCCTGTGCTGTTCTGTCCCCTAACACCTGCTTTCCCCAAGCACTCAAATAAACCTAGCCATAAGAGCACAAAAAAAAAAAAAAAAAAAAAAAAAAAAAAGAAAAGGAAAGGAAAAAAAAAAAAAAGGAAAGAAAGAAATGCCTGGGGAAGAGAGGATGAGGAGGAGGGAGGCAAACACAGCAGTTCAGGTTATCTCTTCTTTTTTCCATCAACTCACATATTCCATCTCCATACCCCAGGTCTCAGACAAATCTATAAAATTACGCTCTACATGTGCTTCAACATGTTGGTTGAGGGAAGCGAATTTACAAAGAATTCAAGCCTGAACACTTCTCCATTTGCAGCCTTTAATCATAATGTCTTCCAAGCATGTTAACCTGAATACTAGGAATAACATGATGCTTCCAGGTGTGCTGAAGTGCGCCGGGGTCTCCTCATGTCTGGTGAAGCCTGCATGCAGACAGTGAGGGTGACAGTATGGACTTTCAAGCTCACAAATATGTTAACAATTTATTGTATAGGTCTATCACACTTTCATGTCAGAGAGGCAAGAAAAATGGATATTTAACCCACTAAATTGTGTTGCTACGTAACACAGAAGCCATTACAATATGGATGAGGTCTGGAATCTATTAAAAGACATAATGGAAAATAAAAGCTAAACACATAAATAACTCATCCACTTGGAATTTCTTTTAAAAATATTGAAAGGCATTAGATGCAATCAAGATTAAGTGTCTGTAAAATATATTTTTAAAAGACACACATTTTTTTCACCAGGGCATATGAGAACAAAGCAGCATCTAAAACCTCAACAAAGAGAATCTTTATTACTTCTGCCTAGAAATTTTAGGCTCCAGCCTTAATTCACTTTGTTCCTCATGGCTGTGGTTGGAAACTATAGCAGTTTACTTGGCATGCACTTTATCTATTCTGGCAAAATATTCATTGAGGGCTAAAGATGCCCAGAGACTGCAACACTGAACCTTTCAAACCCAAGGACTAAATATTTCAAGGATGCACTGAGTATACGTTGGCCTGTGGGAGTTCCTCCTCAATGACCAAATATCATGTATTATTCAAGACAAGGTCTCTTTAAAACAGATGGGTCAGTGGTATGGAAGTGGTTCTGCACAGACTGAAAATTTTTGACCATTAACCATAAACATGCAATGAAAATTAGTTCCAGCATGCTGTAGTTTATGTAGGAGACCTTACGTCTTATAAAACACTTAAAAATACTTTTCTTGTTAAATTATTCTAATGGTTACTTAGCTACCTTTTGGAAGCTATCAGAATGAGCAATGTACATATATGTAAATTATGCATTTATACTACAGCATTGATTCGGTTAAACTTTTAGCAATGTGTTTTAGCTGAAATAGCCACATATGGAGAGCAGATGAAGCAAGCTGAAATTATTTTTTTAAGTTAAAATCCTAATTAAAAAAGCATATATTCAGTAGAAATACATCTTCCATGAAATATACCTCTGTTCTTCAGTGAACTGTGGAGTATTTCTCTGATCACGTATACATTCTACGAGCACTACACTAAGGCAGAAATCTATAGGACTACTTAAATAACCACAATATATAAACTACCCCAAAGGCACTTTGTTTGTAATAATTTATAGTTTTAACATTTCCAGACTACACAAAGGTGGTGGGTTAACATACCAGCATAGCTCTGGACTTCAGACATTTAAAATAAACACTGGGTAATGACATCGTAGCGTGGCAGTGGCTACAAGCATGAAAAGGCCACACAGAAAGCAGCATTCCCCTCTGCAAATGCTCGGGCACTGTCTGAAGAGAAGGTGCCTTAAAACAGCTCTGCTAATTACACTTAAAAACTAAAAAAATTTAGTAACCTTATGATCATGGATGTACAGCAGGAAGGAAGGGTAAACAAACACTCCCTAGCCAAAATGCATATTACTATGTTCTTTAATAGACTCTTGTAGAGTGGATCACCAGCGTTCTGGACAGCAGGAGGCAGGATCCCGACCCGGCATCCGACTCAGGGGCTGCATCTAACGCCAGACCTAACGAGCCAAGGGACTGACCCCTGGGCAAGGACGTGGGCTCGGTCAGGGCAGTAATTTAAGATTTTGGATGGGACCGTGGTTTCTAGACCTCTAGAGATTGATGTATGTTCTGAAGAAAAAAAAAAACAGCCCCAAAATAATAATTAAAAGAGCCTCTTCCCTTCTCTTAGCAAATGGGACGTTGGAAAATGCAGCCTGGGGGCTGTGGGGGATCGCAAGGCTTGCCCTGCAGTGGCGGGTCGGTACGGGCAGCGAAGAGGAGGCAGGCAGCTGGGCTCTGGGAGGCCATGTCGGATTCTCCCACACCTCCCTGAGCCGCAGAAAACCCTCGGCTCTGCCCTTTGGCAGCAGCAGGCCATGCCACGTGGCAGGGGCAGGCAGCAGGGCACCCCCTCGTTCTGCCCTGCACCAGTGGGGAAAACAGAGGGGCTGAAACTGCAGCTCAGAGAAAGACCTCTCAGACCAAGATCCCTTCAGCTTCTCCAGGATCGGCACCAGCATCTTTCCAGCTCCAGCTGCCTGAACAGCTCCTGTCATCTCCTGACTCTGCTTCCAGATGGGGCAGGCACAGAGGAGCAATCCAGGCTGTGAGGTAAATCTGGCTGTCCACAGGGGATGGGGAAGGGGAGAAAGGGGCAATCCCCTTCCAGGTGAGATGAGGGCTTGCAGTCCAAAGTGGGGTCCAAGGAATCAGCTGTGGTCAGAGGAACAACTGGTCTCCCGAGCAGAACAAGGAACATCCCAAAGAGCCCTTTGCTACAGCAATAGTGGGTGATCGGGAAAGGTAAAAGCATCAAATACACTCAAGCAAAAACCCCCTGCAGGTACAAAAGGGAGCAAAACACACGTACTGCAAAGACGACAACCTGCTCCCCAGGAGATGCACAGCATCTGGCCCAACAAAAGTACCCAAAGTTCCTAAAGTAGTTGTTCTTTTAGTGTAACTACTAGGTGAGCTTTTCCTTCTAGTACAAAAGTTTCCATGATGCAGGTCCCATGCTGAAACTTGACCTGAGCCCTGTATCTTTATAGCAGAGAGAAAAAGAAGCCGCAACATCGAGCAAGTCCTGTGAAGCACTTAGTGTCTGTTCTCCACCATAAAAGATACTTTAGTAGACTTGACAGGACTTCTAAGGGTTGGAGAGCATCTATCTACCAGGGTCTGACAATTCTCAAATTCGTTCCCAGTGAGGACACGGAGGTGTTGTAGGAGCTCAGGCACTGGAGCACAGCAGGCTTTACTGATCAGGGGATGCTAAGTCGCAGGAGTGCCAGGAGTGAACCACAGGAGACAAAACAGTTGCCGGGAACAAACTCGTAAGTGCACACTTGGAAGTCTTTATCTTCTGCTGCTTGATCTTATTTTTCAAAAAGGAAAAAAAATTATAGTTTCACAACCCTAACTAACAGTTGCTCTATAAATAATGAGATAAAAGGAGAATATGGAACAGTAAGCACTTAGACATTTGCCTCATAAGCTATTAGTGAGGAAACACAGGACTATGAAAACAGTAGGTCTGGACACCAGCAGTATTATCCTGCTCCATGTGCCAAGGAACACAGATCTGTTGCACGATGCAATTCATGCTGCCATGGAGCATTTCAGGCACTGGTAAGAGACCACTAACCTACACAGGACTGTCCTAAAAACATGTATGACCCCCACATGTAAAGAAGCACTTTCAGAATAATATCATGATGGAGTGACGTTTGGTATAAAACATTTATTCTCCTAAGCAGCCCAAGATGGATGAATTAATCGGTTGTGGACTCAGTAAAACTGGGTTCAGTACAGGTATATCAACACTCTGACCATTGACAAATTTGTGTCTCAGCTTCCCCACTTCAAAATGAAACAGCACCTCCCAACTCTATAAGGATATTGTAGGACTGCAATTCTTTATTGGCTGTGACAGCTGTCAAAAACCTTAAGGAAATCATAAATTACGTTACTGATTATATGATTATTGATACGCCTTGCCATCAGTTAAAGAGTTTTGCTTAGTAACGTAAACAGCTTTAGCAATGTAAAGAGCTAATTGAAAAGCTAAATAAAGACTAAGTAAGTTGAATTTTTTCCCACCTTGCACAAGTAAGTTCAGGAAATTTGGGAGACCTTTGTTGGTTCTGCCACTGACAAATGACAATCTTTAAGGTAATCATTTAAAAAAACCAAAGCAACAACAGACCATGAACTCCCAATGCTATGCTGCAATGAATGAATACAATATATGAAGGGATTCAAAGTAACAGTAGGAAAGCAGCATTACTCCTCTATATGGCTCTGACAGGACCATAAAATAATGCAAGGTTAGTTCTGATGTGTGTATTTCAAAAGTAATGTTGAAAAACTTCAGCACATTCAGAAAAGAGCTATAAAATTCTGAATTATGGAAGATGCCAGAGAAGCTCTCCCTGCAGGCCTTATCCAAAAGAATACAAAAAAGTGACTTGATCATGTAGCATGGGTACCTACAAGAGATTTCTGATAAAAGAGTACATTTTAATTCAGGAAAAAAAAAAGCATGTGAGACAGGAAAAAAAAAGCTATTATAGCAATCAGTTTGGTCCTAACAATATTAGGATTATGCTAATATTAGATTATGTTTCTGAAGCTGAAATCCTGATTTTAGTTGATGGAAAGAGTTGGGATTTCAGCAGGACAAAAATCAGAAGGACAAGTTTAGCTTCAATTCATATTATTGAAGAGAGCTTTAAGAACTGAAATTTGCTCATCATACTTTTCTTTGTTACTTATTACTAGGTGTGGTTGCCACGGTATTAAAAAAAACAGAAAATCATAACGGAAAAGGTACAGGATATAGTGGCTTGCAACAGTTCAACTCAGGTGTTTAGCAAGAAATGGATGAAAGTCCAACAAATGATTGGTGTTTTCAAGAACATTGTGTAATGCCATTTAAAGGTACTTGACTAACAGCTTTCAGTAATGTAAAAGTTGCATATTCCCCTGAACACAGTCAGGCAGAAAATACATCATAAAGAAGGATGCTAGGTCAGCTGCCAGTTGGCCAGTACTTGGGTTTTGTCATGATTATGATTTGACATGCAGGACCATATCACCCTTCTCAACTGGTATCAGGGCACCACCTTTCTGGCTGAGTTTGGTTTCAGCAAGAACTAGCGACACATGAAAAAAGTATTCAACAAAAGTTCCAAATCTGTGCATTTTTTCTTCAATTCACAGCAACTAAGAACCCTCCTCACCAGTTGGGCTCAGCATCTTTCTACCACAAAATAAGGCCCTGCATAAGTTTGAATCACTTTTTGTGATGCAAGATTATGCCAAGTCTAAATCTTAATGGAAATGTCAGACTGAAGCTAAACAGATATTTCCTTTGCAACTGCATCATGCAAACAAGCCTCTATGCAAACAGAACAAAAGGACAGCTAAAGCTTGGTTTTATTATAAATTGGTCAGGAACTGATGAGACAGAGAGAAATTTGTTTTGAATGTAGATGTCTAATGTTATCTGTGTTTTACCAGCCTTGTGGTTGCAACTTGAGTTATCTTGCTGCTTTTCCAGTAGCTGCGTCGTTAACAGAAAAAATCCTTAGACCTTCTCGTATCTCCTGGCAAAAAAGACAGTGCCACCTGCAAACAGGTAATTAAAGCAAATGCCACTCAACTGGACACAATAATCATCCACCCAAACTCCACTTTACTAATGAAACTGAAGGGAAAAAGGGCGCTTGTTGGGAAAACCACATTTTCATCTTTTTAGATAACCTACATAGTGAAAACCACAGAAAGGAAAATTTGGCTTGTTCTGCCCCCTACATCACTCCAGTAAAACAGAGTTGGTTTAAATCAGTAGGACTGCAGAAGTCCAACTAAAGTCAGGAACTGTATGAAGTCATGTCTGACAGTGTTTTCTCTAGCAGACTATCCTGCGTGAAAAAGTGATGGGGAATCAACAGAGTTCATGCTGAAAGGTCAAAAATAATGATTACTGTGTAAGCAGTATAGCTCACAAACATTTGTATCCATGATACACACTGCGTTTAACTGGTCTGTTGATATGCTCTGCCTTCAGTTTTATGAGCTTTCAGTCTTGCTCTACAACAGCCACAATGAGAACATTAAATCTCCAAGCAACCCAGCTCTTGTAATCCTGCCAACAACAGTACCGCTTAGCTCCAGATACATCAATGTCTAATTGCCACAAATATATATTTGTTTTTATCACCACTGGCAGTCCACAGTCCTATCACCATCTATGTAACAGACAGCTAAAAACACAGCCGTGAGAAACCCTGGAGCTGACTCAGCTGTTCTAGGAACTGAACACAGAAATTTCCAAATCACTGTACATCCTGCCTGCTGAGCTCCTACAGAGAGGATAAAGGGAGTGAAAATGTTAGAAATTTCTGTGTTTCATCTCACCCATCGCTAACAAGCCAAAACCACTCTATTTGAGTTTTGAAACTGTTTAACTTGAGGAATTTCTTTTTACAGTCCCCTAAAAATGTTCCAATGGCAGTTCATGTACAGCAAATTGAAGCTTCACAAGAGCCTTCTTCCCTCTCATGGAGCTTTGAGACCCAAAGGAGTGGGGTCTATGGCTCCCCCCACCTCTGCAAACACAGCTGGGATACCGGGAATCTTGTCCACAGAGGATTAAGAGTAACATCTGGCTATGACCACAAATACAGTGTCACAATCTTTGGATGCCCATTGGAAACTTCATTTAGTAGAGCTTTGTAGATTGAGTCCTGGTCCCTGCTCCAATGCTAGAGGCTGTTCCAGAAGTCAGGAGGAGGAAAGCTGGCTGCAAAAACCAGCTTGCACAGGAGAAGCCATGAGAGGTGAGAGAGGAGGTGTCTATGCACACCCAGAACAGTTCTGAGACGTGATGAGGAGAGTGCAGCACACAGAACATGCTGTACTCCGGTGAGCTTAAGATAGCCAGGCTCAAGGACCTTAAAAAAGATACAAGTTTAAAAAAAAACCCTGGAGCTGCTTATATGAGCAGCAGAGACCACATGCAAACCATGTTGTTCAATGCCCTGGGAGACAACAGCTACTGAATTTAGCAAGAAAGGAGCTGCAAACCACTGACGTTGCTCATCTCCACTCTAATAAAATATATAGAACACGTTACTGGTTAGAGACCCAATAATAATATTTTCCTGACAGAGTGCTTTTTTTTTTTTTCCAGATATTTCAAAATTGAAGAGGCAAAACAGTACCTGATCAGAGAGAGTTGCTTCAAAAACATGTAAGCTGCTTATGGTTAAATATTTCCCCAATAATTGAACAGCACAAAGAAAAAATACGATTGATTGTCACTACAGATGATCAGAAGTACTGTTTCCTCTTGATTTAAAGCTGTGCAGTTTAACAAATACTACTCTCTGAAGGAGGAAAGAAGACTATTATTTAGGTCCTGTGTTCATTCAACACGCTTAGTCTGCCAGGCACATGTGGGCTCCTTGCGAGGCAGCAATGGGTGCCCAGCAGAGCTGGCCAGAGAAGCGGGAGGGCAGTACAAAAGCGTTTCATTTGGAAACAGAAAACAGGTTAAGTACCTTCCAATATAAGTAGTTTCATAAAAACTTATTTTCTTCTGAACCTACTTGATCACTATCACACACAAGAGTATTTGGAAGACAGCTTTGTTAGTGCTCCTGGTCTGCCACACATGGTCTCTCCATGGACTCCCCCTCTACCAAATTATTTTGATTCTCAAGTCAGTATTTTTCTTATTCCAGCCTCCCACTTGCCAGTGTGGTATGACAGGGAAGATACTGCAATTTCTGTAACATCACTGGAGTTACCATTTTCAGCACTGCCAAAGTGTTTGTTTTAAAAGAAGTTTCTCTACCCTCACCTTTTATTTGTATTCAAGGAAGTTCTACTGTCACTGTTAGCAAACTGTGATACATAGACTCTAAAGAGTCTAACAGGAGAATCCGATTTTTTTAAAAATAGAACTGTAATTTATGAATTAAATAACTAAATATTCTATTGCTTTACTTTTCCAGACTGTCATTACTCCTGTTTCTTCCTTCAACTATCCTACACGGGCATCCCACACAGTATATACTAAAAACATATAGTTCTTTTTGAAGGCAAGAGTGCAGGATAGTTAAGAAAATGTTGCAAGTATGGCTACTAGCTATACAGGTTTGGTATCAAGAAATACATTGAGTCAAAAATTTTAAGTGAACCATCCTGAGAAAAATGACTGGGAAAAATAACAGTAAGTAGAAAATCCCCAGACTATTTCAGCAGCACTGACACCACCGTCACTGCCCAGGTTAACAGCAGCGGTGCAATGCTCCGAACACCAGAAGCCCCTCTCACCTCTCCAGTGCAGTCAAGCCTTGGGAGGCACCAGGGGGGCATTTTGACTGCCTACAGAGTAATTAAAAGCTCAAACTAAAAATCGTAAGCCCCATATACACCGCTGAACAACAGACATCGTAAGAGCATGAAGAGAGAAGAAACTGCCTTGGCTAACAGGCAAGTTAATGGCCATTGAAACCAGTGACCTGGCTAGGTCACTGGGACATTTCATGGCTCAAAGCTCGACCCAATGGTTGAGCTGTCCCCTGTCTCAGTGAAGCCAGGATTTCACCTCATCAAGGCTGCTGCTTATCTGGTAATCATCTCTCTCTTTTACTTTCGGAAATAAATGAGACATGCTGAGAAAAGTAGCATAACGAAGTGATGACTGTGTATCTTTTCCAGCATCAGCATTTTATTAAAGGGGTTTGTTTGCCAGCTTATTTTTACAGGAGCTCAGGAGGCCCGGCTGCATATTTGAGAGCCTGTGCTCTGCTCCAGTTTTTGATGACAAAATGCCAAAGTTGAACATGCAATGCCAAACATTCCAGAAACCTCCAGCACAATAGCTGCTTTAAATGATGTCTTACTTTTCCTGCTCCGCAAGGCATACAGAGCAGCAAAAATGTTCTCGTCCCTTTTTTTCTAAACGCAGTAAGACACAGTAATGGTATACAGTTACCATTTCAACATGGGAAAGCAAACAAGCAGACTTGCCCAGCTCTTCAATTCCATGTTGTGCAAAGTTATGAAGATGGGCAGCAGAATTCACACATCCTACCTTTCAAGTACATACTGTGTACTACATACAGAGACATGCCACAAATCAACTTCCTAATCCATATGTACAGGGATTTGTTTCCTATGCTGTGTAGTGTATTATTTGTAAAACACTGAATTGTATTTCCCCCAAATAAACTGCTTAAAATAGCCAGAAAATCACTGCAGAACTAGTATGTCAAATAGGAATTGAGAAACAGCAACAAAACCTCTTTTGAATGAAGACAAAATAAAATAAAAAATATTGAAATATAATGTATTTGTACTGCACTGTTAGAACGGTCCCCAGTTGGGGATTAGGTCTCACAGTGCAAGGTGCTGTACACAGACACTGCAAAGCCTGAAGACGACAACAAAATCCACTCAAAGGCCACAATGATCAAAATGTACAGTCAAAGAGAAAACATGAATATACAAAAAGGTTGCAAGAACAAAAAAGTACATACCGTTATGGTCAGTTCAGTAAGGTAGCAATTAGCATACCAGCTGCCCAGTCATTCATGAGTGCTGTACAGGCAACATGATAGGTCTGAGTTTTAAAGAATGGTTTCGAAGAGGGTGTGTAACCAACTTTGAGGAGATCCTAATAAAAATGTGAAGAAGTACGTGGGAGTTGTTTGAAAATGTTGATGTAGCCTAGGGACTTTCAGCACATCTCTCCCGTAACTGTCAATGCAAATGTCATAATGAAGCACTATGATTCACAGCAGGACAATGTAAATGCTTCTGAATCTGAAATGCAGTTGACCAAAACCATCTAAATGAAGGCAATTATGGAACGACCCCACAGCACTGTGCCCCACAAAACCTTCATGCACTAAGAAACTCATCTAAAGACCAACAAATTCACTGGATGTCTTTCTAATGACTTTCAGCAACTTAAGTTTCAACAAACCACTTCATTCCTCCAAACCAATGTATTAACATTTTTTAAGTTACTGAAAATGCTATCAAATCATAATGGAGATTTTATGTTTAGGTGCAGCTGGGAAAAAATGGATGCAAGTGGGGTCATCAATTAGAAATTGGAAACTGCTGGGATACTAAGGAATCCAAGTTTGTTTGGGCAGGAGGATATCTGGGTGATAAAATAAATGAAAAGGTTCTAGTTCATGTAACAGTTTTCACTTAAATGATGGTTTGTCCTTCCAAAAAAAGAAAAAAAAAGAAGAAAAAAGCAAGCAAAGAAACAGAAGTAATTCCTATTATGTTTGATATTCCAGTATATTGCAAATGAGAATGCATGCACCTCTCCTATGCCTCTTGCTCACAAATTTGCATTTCTTTCATCCCCACATATTAGAAATTTACTTTCCTCTCAGTTTTTACCCAGACAAGGCAAAAGTTGTTTTTCTGCAAAATCTCCAGCTTATCCACTTTATTGTTTGAAAGATGCTCCACTTTTCAGATTCCTAAATTAAGAACTAACAAATGCCACCTAGCATGAGTGCCTGGAGGTTCAACAAGGTGTTAGTACTTGACACCCTCACATATGCACCTTCAAAGAATATTCACAATCACAGGGCAAGAGGAAGGCAAGTTCTGATACATATTGACACACGTAAAAAAAAAAAAAAAAAAAAAAAGGACATAACCATATATATGAATGCATATGAGCTGCAGTTACACTGTGTTCCAAACACCTGTAAAGAGTAATTTCTTAAGGCAGGTACACAATATGGAGAACACATTGCAATCAATGTTACTTTATTCATTTTTGTTTTATGGGACAGTCTGACATGTTCAATTACTCCATTTCAGTATGGAACTCAAAGCAGACACAAGATACCAGGTAGTACAGTACAAAGAGCTCACTACTGCAGTATGATTGAGTTAGGAACTCTTAAAGCAGACTATATGATTATGAATCACTCAACAGAAAAAATCCACCTAAATGATGAGCTATTCTAAGACAATAAGTGATATGTATTTTTTCATCAAATAGGTTTAAACTATTTTACATTAAGCTTTTTTTCCTTCTGTCCCTCCCCAACAGGAACAGATTGTGATGATTATATCCAAGATTTGTTATTCAAGTTCTAATTTATTGATGATAACATACAAAATCCTTCCTAAATTAAGGCCAAGAAAAACAGTCTTGCCCACATAACAATGCAAGGCATTACTTCACGTGTCTGCAAGAATCCCAGAGCTTCTACTTCCGTAGCTCTTTCATATCCTTTATGGTAGCATATCCAGCTATGCACTATCTCGTCTACTTTTATAAAGCTTTTGTAAAGCTTTACAAAGTTATTTGCACTCCTTTTTTGTCGAATTTTAAGTGCCTTTGTTATTGATGCTCGAACAATTACTAAAACCTGCTTTCCAATTAGCTTTAGAATCCAAATGTGTTACTTTGCTAGGCTTAAAAGTGGCACAAACTTCTTATGAATTTGTCTTTTTTCTCTGAAGAAATTTTCAAACAATCCCTTATCACAGATTAAGAAGTTTCCTATTTTCAATTAGTTCTTTCTTGTTATAATGGCTGCTGGGCATACTGAGATGCTTAATACAAGTCCTATAGTACATAAAAGCTTTATACATGCCATCCACAAGCATCTGAAAGCATCTACATTACAAGTAGTCAGGGACAAAGTTACATAGATATTTAAATAGGTTATGCCACCTTATCCATGTTGCTAAGTAAGTTTAAGCTAAAACCTACCATATGCAATTCTGGAATGCTCATATGTTAATTTATACACTGATTATTTTTGCAGTATGCCGACACTACAAAGTAGTAGTGTAACACTACTTTTTAGTGTAACACTACACTGTAAGTGTACACTACAGTGTGACACTGCAAAGGCTCTTGTTGGTTTGCTCCACAGTTTCACTGGACAGAAATGTAGTTTCATGCTTGAAACTCAACAAAGAGGTTGCAAGAGTCTTCAAACAGATGGCTCCGTGCTTGTGCTAGTGACTCTGGAGCACAGCACTACCACAAAGGTCCTTATGCATCTGGCTGTTTTCAGTGAAAACTCACTGACTGATGCACAAAACATGATTACAGTGCGTTGCATGAAAACAAGATTAATGCAGAAGTCACAGTGAATAGTGATTTACAAATTCTCTCTGCAGCTGTTATTGTATAAAATTTAAGTATATGGTCTACTTGCAATTAATTGCATCTACATCAGCTTGCATCTATGGTCAGTCTACTACAAATACAGCACGAAGGACATCAGGCCATGAACAGGGATATACTTTAAAACAACCTTACCTCAGGGACATAGTGGGTGCTAAATAGTGTCTTTCACTTCCAGGTTTACTAGCTTCTAGAGGAGAACAGCTGCGGTTCATTGTCAAAAGAATTCCTGTCTTACAGGTAATGTCCACATTGGTCACAAAACACCCAAGTCCAACTTTTTTTTACACTGTTTGATTAACTGCAAAGAAGGTAACTTTACTGGAGATAATGAATGCAGAATTGACTGCCAGCACCAGCAACTGGACCCAATGAGGAACCGAAGGTAGAATTAGATGTGACAAGACCCACAACTGCGTGCGGCTTCTGGGAAGACAACTGGTGGGCCAGGTTTGACTAGGTCATCTTTCTTTCACAAACAATAACAATGTTTTATTCTTCCCAGAAATCTGACAAGAGTAAACTTGAATGGTTTTCCTTCCAAGGCAAACAAGGGACATGCCTCTTCTCTAACACACATCAGTATAAAAAGAAAATGCTCTTGATAATAACCATGTGGTGATAACCCACCTCATTATTACCAGGGCTTTTTCATTTCAAGACTTCTCATTTCCTTAGAATATGAAAGTAGATAAAATATAAAAGGTCCATTTGTGTAGCACAGCAGTGTTAATCCTCACTACAGAAGGCAGAAGTAATCCCTCTTTTGCTGTCGTCTACATGCCGCTGCAGTAATTGGCTAAAAGGCTCCTGGCTACTCTTCCTGTGGAAAAGAAACTATTCCCCTCATATCTGCAGGGCAGAAATCGTTGATGTGGAGAACAGTGCCCATTTCTCTTTGGTCGGTTTTTTTGTGCCCAAAATAAAATAGGTATTAAATAATGAACAAGAAGGAAGACCTTAGAGGCAGGAGCTTGTCTCTACAGGAGGCACCATATAAGCACTAAATGACTCTCCACTGCTGCTTGCAGGCAGCAAAGACTTTGCTCGGGAACAACTGTATGTAGGAGCCTTCTGACGCACACTGATTGGAAGGGTGGGGCAGTGCAAGCAAATTGGGCTACAGATGAATCCTACCCACCAAACAGGAAAGAAAGACTCCCTTACAGAAAAGAAAATAAATAATAAGGGAGTAAACATTAGAACTGAACTCTCCTTTTCATTATTAACATACCACTGTAATCTAATTTCTGATTACTCCCAGTACATCCGTTTTTTCCTACCCTAATTTCAGGCACGCTAGAACCATAAGCTTGGTTTCCAAGATCAAGGAAGAACTATGAATTCTCTCCTCGCTCCTTCAATCTGCTGGTCAGCCAGGTATCTGCTTGCCACTGCACTGCCCTCATTACTGTGATATATAAGAATAAACATATTTATGCTCTGATCTAGCAGACAAAAGGTGCTCATAGATCAGTCCCCAGTGCATTTGCTGTCCACGAAACCTGTCTGCAACCTTCTAAGGAACATTTCACGTCTCACCTCTACCGAAAATGAAGGTGTTTGTTATTCAGATGTCAGCTCAGTGTCTCCCTGTCTCTCCTTAAAGTTTGCAGAAACACACATATGCTTAACTTCAAGAAACCTGCCTAACATCCATAGTACCATAATATCTTTAAAGATAAACACATGTACAGGAGCCTGCAAAATGACATCTTTAGGTAAGACCAAGAAAAAATGTAGAATGAATGAAAAAGTCTCTGTAAAGGAGTTGCTAAACCCTTCAAACCAGTAAGGGAGTAGTCAGCACATTAGTAGCCAGTCTTGTGCCTCTTGCACATCTGCAAATACTTTTGAAGGCAATGAAAATATGGGTACACAGGCAATAAAAGAAGGTACAGACAGAGCATACACCTTAGCTTTTTCCCAGCTCATAAACCCCAGCTTTAAGCTACAGCTAAACCAACACAATACTAGATCAATCCAATGGCAATAATTGAGCACAAAAGCTCTTAAAATTATATATTTGGAGTATTTATACAGGTTTCCATATTGTTTTATATCTCCAAGAACATTAAATGAATTACCATTTATGTATGGTAATATAATATGTAATAATAGAAATTAATTTTCTTCAAGAAACATCTTCTAAGTTTTATTGCTGTATACTAATAATTACTGCTAACTTATGAACTATTTTCTCTTCACTTGCTTCCACCAGCTAGAGCAAATGAAACTCTCATGCCTTTTGCAAAGCACAGGAAAAGTTGCAAATCAATTGTTGTTATTGATTTGCTACCACTAGACACCTCTTAAATAAATGTAATCAGCCACTTTGCCAAAGATCATTGTGTTGCCACCATTCAATGGAAGGAGTTGAAGTCACATGAAACGAAACTGTTGGGGGGGGGGGGGGGAAGAGTTCTGCAAAGCACACAACTCTGAAGCTTGTTTTGCCTTTCGTTCGTGTCCTGTCCTTTGTCCCCTAACCCCTCCTCACCCACCCACCATGACAGCGTGAAACCTACCCACGCTCCCTCCACCATCCCCATTGAGGAAGGAAAGACCCCTGCCACGGTTAGCCTGGAGTAAGGAATGCGCTGCCTGCAGTGCTGCCGCCGCTTCCCTCCCAGGGCGGGCTTGGGGCAGCGCAGGGAGCTCACTTGGGGTTGCCTCCTCTACCCAGTGGCCTTTAGGATAGCTATTCTCCTTTTGAACTTTAATAAAATTGTCCAAGGCAGTTTTGCAGACAAAAAGACACATAATCAATCATACAAGCTTGCTCCTCTTAGGAAATGAGTCTAAAAGCCAAATAAGCCAGTGCACCTGATGAGGTTGTGTACTGCAGGCAGGTCAGCAAGAAACAGAGAAGTGGCTTTGGGAGGCAGATGGAAAAAGGAGGCGGCTGATGCTGACAGAGAAATCCAGCTGAGTGTATTTTAGTATTGTCCTAGGAGCTGATCACATCATCTGTGGCTGTGGGGGAAACAGGAAATCCCAAACGACTTACTTTGCTAATAAATTAAGACTCTAAGCACATTACCAAAGAAATCCTGGATCTACTGAAGTCAAGAAGCACTATGACATTAATGTCAATGCACTTACAATTTCACCCTCATCTGCACTAGGATCCCAGCATGAGATTTATTATTACAGCCTGGATTACAGGGTTTTATTGGTTGTATTGGCTTTATTTAATTTTTAAAGTCTGATTTAAATATAGCAAATAAATTGCGACTCTGTATTAAGATTCCATGAATTTTAGTTCATGATGTAGCATTTTGGCACAGGACTGTGGACTTCACTCTGTCTCTAATTAGGTGTGCAGCACTCTCATTTACTTAAATGGGATCTACTCATGTGTCTCTGGAGGGACAAGTGAAACAAATGATTATCTTGTATCTGAATAAAAAATTTTGCTATTAGTAAAAGAGCTTCAGCAGTGACTCCTTGGGAAGGGTAAAGATGAAGGATTACATCCTGAACTAATCTAAGGCTGAAGACACGTATTTATGCTCGGCTGATCTAACAGCTCAGCGCAGCTGGAAGAGAGGGACTCCTTCTCAGTCCTCCTGCCCCCATCCCAACCACATATCCCCATCTCCCTCCCCATGCATAAGGTGAAACAATTTGTCTTCTCCTCTCATTCGCCAAAACCAAGGTTAATTTTCTCTTGTTTCAGTGAGTCTTTAACCAGCGTGTGGGAAAAGAGGAAAAGAAGGATAGCGGATTGTTAGATCAGTATAGCCATAACATGCAATTTTACCCTAAGTTAGCCTTGCTGCAGTAAAAATTAATGGAAACAGCTGATTTATACTTATTGGATAAATGGCTTGCCCAAGGTCACAAAAGAAGAATCCAGTGGCCCTGGATACCCTCATCTCCCAACCGACACTTACATGCGTCAGTGAAACCTGTGCCTTTCTCCTTCAACGGATACATTTTCATAGTCATTTGCCTTTAAGAAAGTAAAATTGAGAAAGTAAAATTAACTAGATGCCATACCACTGGCATTCACGGTATTCCTCATATCAAGTACAGACAGAGTCACCGGGAGCCACATCCTGTCTCTTGGCTCTTCCAGCTGCCTCCTCCAGCTTGCCCTGTCCCTCTGTGCCTGCCTCTGCCCTGGCCTTCGTGGGGACCTCCACTCCTTACCGCGGGTCCCCCACCTCTGCGCCTCATCGGGGGGCCACACAGCACCCTGCGGACAGAGGCGCGTTACCCAGGCAGGTGCGCAAGGGTGACAGATGCGAACAATAAAGCCAAAAGGAATGCAGTATCTCATGCTTCGCAGCAGAAGTTAATGGCTGAGAAAAGAATATAATGACACGGTACAGGCACATAAAGTTGATGGAAAATTCACCTAAAACCACCTGTAAAACTATGTTTTGTTAGTGATTTTCCCTATCGGCATTATCTGCACAGATTTGTGGGCTAAAGCATTTCCAACAGCAAATACAAATGCTGATGGAAAACACTGTGTCTAAGCTTTTATGCCAAATGCAGCCTATAATTAACTTTGCATAGTTTTGACAGCTGAATTAAAAGATTCTGTAAATTCCCCAGATCGCGTTTCAGATCAGGACTGATCAAAAGCGTGAGCAGTACTCACGGAGGTGTGTGAACTCCTGCCCTGCTCAGGTGGTCGAGCCCTGTGCTGACGCCAGCACTTCAGTGGTGGCCCCAGCTGGTAGAGCAACGTGGCTCCACGAAATTCACTTCATGGGCAGACTGGGTTTTGAGGCAGAAGGTTTCCCAAGGCAGCCTGTAGAAAAGTGTGTCAGTTTTTCCATCATCCGGCCACATCCTCTCAATAATCCAGTCATGTATTTACTAAGGTGGATGGCACTGGGACGGCTCAGCTGTAACAGCCATGAGAGCACACAAGCATAACAATTTTTGCTGGATTATCATGTCCATTCCTTGCAGGCAATCAGGCGTAGGAGGTGATTGATTTTTGGAAGCAACCTCTTTGCTCA
This sequence comes from Aquila chrysaetos chrysaetos, assembly GCF_900496995.4. NCBI lineage: Eukaryota > Metazoa > Chordata > Aves > Accipitriformes > Accipitridae > Aquila > Aquila chrysaetos. The sequence continues at coordinate 59,591,548 of NC_044006.1, read as the reverse complement.
CACTGCTCCAGCACAGTGTTCCAGATACCCCGGCAGCGAGAGCCTCTTGCCTTAATTCACCCAAGCCAACACGTACCAGCTGGCCTTATGCCAGCACTCTCCTTTACTTTAACTAGGCCCTTTGTGCCCCTCTTCTTCATCCATCTAATAAATTTACAGAGAACAACCAAATGCCTCCAACAGCAAAGCTCACTGGGAAGGGATACCATTTTTTCAAGATGTGCTGCCTGTTCCCCCTCAGCCCATGAGTTCCCAGGATGACCTCCATGCCCTTCTCTCTTTGGGGTGATCTCTCTCATTAAAGCGGACAGCTAAGTTAGGAAACATGACCTACTGCCCATAAGGGACATAAGCCTCCTGCCAGAGGCAGGCAGCAGCAGAGACATCGGCGGGGCCCCAGCCTGAACCCAGCCTGAAAGCAGCACGGCTCCTCATCCTGGCTGCTAAGCAGAAAGGACCATGCTGATGCTTTCCTGGATGTTTGCTTAGTTTCTGTTCCTGAGTCATAGCTATTCATTACAAGTGAAGGATCTTCCCTAAACTGTCACTTTGAGGACAAGACGACAAAATTTCTTCCTTTCTCTTCTTCCCATGTCATGGGTTGTAGCTACCACAAGGGCACATATCCTTCAGGACACATTTTCCCTAGCCTTCAAATCTACCAGTGCCACGAAATACTCCATTACTTGTTGGTAGCTGCTTGGGAAAGCTCTGGGCCACACCACTGTTCAGCCTGAATTTGAATGTTGTTCTTCTGTTTCAATAGATCGATAAAATTATGAGTATGGTCCAAATCCAACATTGGTCTTCCCATGAAACTAATGAGCTCTGGACCAGCATTAAATTAAATTTCAGTGTTAAAGGTATTTTCTGTTTCAGACAGTTTCAGCATTTGATTAAAGGCTGATTAGACATTAACATAAAAGATGTTGACATTTTAAAAAATGCCATTGTAATTGTGTCAATTTACATTCTAAATTAATACAATTATCTAAACGAGCAAACTGTAGCATAAAACTGTTAGCTGCTACTACTAACCAGCAGCTGTAATCTGACCTATTAATGAATTACCTAGATAAAGGTAAAAGAGTCTCAAGTTTCAATTATACATAAAGAAAGTTTCATTTCAAAAAATCAATTTATATGCAAGTCAAAATTGCACTGCAGGCATGAAAAAGTATAATATTTTGGATAATTGGTTTTAGGAAAAAATACAAATTACAAAAATATCTCCAAAAGAAAGTGTCTTTAATTGCATATAAAGTAGTTTATGATTATTTCCTGTAATTAAAGCCATGATTTGCTGGGACTAAGCCTTTTTGCAGATGAGTAAGGTATTTTTGATTCACACAATCCTCACTAAACCAGAAAAGCAGAGTAGTTGCTGTATTTAAATGCATGAGCATAGACTTGGCTTTTCATGTATTATTTAAATCCAATCCAAATGTAATTACAAGCCTTTGTGTAAGATCTGAAAGGGCCTTGACAAGGATGACCAGCTGGCCTCTCCCTTGCCACGGCACTGGCCCTGGTCAGAAACTCCAGGTTTACTCTGGGTCTCGCTCCCAGACTGCGTGGTCCCTCCAGTGAGAAGGACACAGCAGCAGGAGATGGAGAGAACTCTCCATACCCCTGGAGGTGATGGTCCCATGGAGCCAGCTCTGCTCACGTTGCAGTGCTCCCCTGGGTCGTGGAGCAGCCCCAGCTCCTGCCTTCGCTGCCGCTCCCTTGGAGTCCTTGGGCAAGCCCACAAACTGCCTGGTCTTTCTCTCTGCGTTTTTTAAGAGTGGATTACAGGCCACCCGTCTTCCTCCTGGGATTCATTCAAGGTGAGGTTAAAGAGGACACTCTGAGGAGATCTGAATGAAACAACCTGGGGGAAATAGGTGAGATGTATTTTTAGCTAGCACGGAGCATTCTAAGACGCAGTGGGCAAGCTTCTTGGTGGCCATCAGATGCCAATATGTTTGAGGACTTGCCTAGTTTGAAGGCAGAACCCCTGCCTTCATTCCACCTGTTTCCAAGATCACTGGTAAGCCAAGGCTTGTTTTTATTCTCTTAACACAGATTTACTTGTTAGACTTAAGCTAAGGTCTTAAAAGTTAAGTTGTACTTTAATTTCTGAAGAACACTGTGAATAAGAACCTTCTACTTCTCTCCACCTAATGCTGTCAGCGTTCTGGTATTCATTTCCACATGGTCCATGAAAGGCTAAAGCACATTTAAGCTAATCCTGTGATCTTTTAGTGAACAAGAACCCCAAAAGAAGAGGAAGCAACCTTGTAGTGTTCTCTGCCTAGAATCCTCCCAAACCTCATGTCACTACCTCAGGGACATAGTGCACTCAACTGCTATGCAGATCAGCTATCTCAAACACGGCTGCAAAAGAAGAGTAGATCTTAAAATCTGAACACCAGGGGCAGCACAGCACACCTTGAACATTGCATCTGTGAGAGAGAGATCAACTTCCAAATCCTTCCAGCCACCTTTGTGGCAAGTGAGAGCACCTTCCCTCAGGTCTGCATCAGCATTGGAGCATCTCTATGAAACTGAAAATCAAGATGCCTGATTCTCACTCTTTACAAGCACTTAGGAAGAGAAGAGACACCAAATTTCCTCTTCAAAAGCTCAATACTTTCCCAGACTAAGGAATATCCATGCCAGGATGAGATATGCAGACAAACAGGAGGACAGGACCAGCCAATGCAGCAGTGTCATGTACAGCCACTTCCACCAGATGGAAGTTTCTTGAAGAAAGGGAAGTGCTAAGTTCCCTGTCACAGGCCTGAGTGACAGAGCTTGCCTGCCCGCTGTATTAAATCATCCCCATTTGTGCTTCTGCTGCACATATCGTCACTTCAGCGTCTGCGTCCTTCCTCAGATGAAGGCACGCTCTGGAAAGGCTCCTGGCAGCGGCTGCAGAGGAGAGGGAACACGAGTGTTCACACCAGGGCAGGGAGGCACTGACCTGCCACTCTGACACGCCGGTTTGCAAATCAGATGTGACATGAGTAAATGCAGGGCACAGTTTCATCACCACTGCTAAGCACTGCACCAAAGGCACCCAGCGAGACAGTACGGGTGCGTAACTCAGTTTCTGACGCACCTTTTATTTCCACCCTGAAGTTATTGCCTTTCTGTTTCCAACATTAGCAGATAACGAAGAGGTTTACTCGCTTCACCCTGGATCACAACAATACGCAGAAGTATGTCCAAGCCTCTCTTTTTCGATCAAATCATTGGACTTCATATTTACACCTTGCAAACTGCAAAGCCAGCAAAGCCACAGGGCATGGTGCAATTTCACCTTGCAAATGCTCAGAGGCACACGGACGAAGACAAAATGCCTTTGGGACCTTCCTAAGGAACTAGCCAATGACCAAGATGGTGCAGCCAGGCTGTTTTTTCTGCTGCTAGAAAAGGATCAAATTTAACTTGCTTGAATGACAGATTCTATTTGAAGGCTCATGTTTTTCCTGAAAAGTTCAGGTTTGTATTTGCTGTGTACAATGGTTACACCTCACAGGGAATGCATTTATGGCATTTCCTACTGCACAGAGGAGGAATTTCCCTTTGTGCAGTGAAGTATCCCAGTCTAAGCTGCATCCTCTGCCTATTTTCTTTATTACGAAGACTTTTCCATGAATAAAGTCTGTTAAAAAAATAGGTAAAAAACTTTTATAACCCCTTCTGTATACAATTTAATGTATTCAATTACTACATTTCTTTCTTGTGCTTTTTTTCCCCCGAGACTTGTTCCCCAGAGACCGGCTCCTCCAGCAACATTATGTGGCTGAGGGACTGGTTTGAGCTTTACTCTCATACTGAGGAGCCAGGAACCAAGCGAGGCAGCCTGCCCCTGTCCTCTGCTCCTCTCTTTCTCCCAGAGGAACTATTCAGGATGACTGAGCCACAAACAGCAGGTCACAGGGCACCTTTGTTCTCAGGATAGGAGGAAGAAAGCAGTTTTAAACCTGGGTCTCTTTCCATTCCTGCCCTCTGAGCCTACTCTTCTGTCCAAAACACTCCTTGCTCCATGCCACTGAATTTGTTAAACTTTATCTAGCTTAGCCCTTGGTTCTATGATGAGCTTTATGATTTATATAGTGGGAGAGGTGTGTTGATGTAAGTGATTGCCAGGCAGCCAGGCCATGCAGTTAAAGGCTGTAGCCACTGTTGAAGGAGAAAGCTGCAGGTCCATAAGGCCCCAAAAGTTCTTGCAAAAAGACAAGTAGAGAAATGTGCTTCCTTCATTGTGTTCTTCCAGAAATGGGAAATACCTCTGCCTCACTGGAGACGTGAGTAGTAAGTTTTCCTTCTTTCTCTTAATCTAATAAAAGCTAACCAGAAGGATGTTGTTTGTCTCAGGGGTGAGATTGGAGCTTTAGTGTTGGTGATTAAACAGTGCTGGAAATAAGATGATGCATGCATGCATGAACAGTATACTTAAATAGCGACATTCACAAGAGCTTGGACAAGATTTCCAAGACCTGTAATAGGAATGGATTCTTTTTATTTTTGAAAACTAAGGAATTATCTTCTTTCTCCCTCACGTCTTGCTGCACCTCCTCTATAAATCTCACCACAGCATTCTTTGGTTGAGATTTCTTCTGAGGCAATCTCAGGAAAAAGAAGCTCTGGAGTTAGAAAGCATCAGTTCAAGAGCCTCATGGAGGCAAGAAAGGTACAGCAAGTGTGCTCAACAACAGACTCTGTTTTCAAGTTGGAATTAGAAGAAACCATGTGAGGCTCACACCAAGAATCAACTTTGCGTGTAGCTTATTATTTTCAAGTAGCAAGCAACAATTTAAACACAGCTGAAAACTGTCCACTTCTGGATGTAATTACATGAAAAAAAAAAAAAAAAAAGAGCCAGAATTATGATCTAACTAAACTAAGCTATATACCAGACTACTGTCAATTTTACATATTTTCATCTTTTAAAAGGTTTGACACAATGTTCTTGATCACTAAGAGCCAAAACCCCTACTTACTCCCTGCTGGCCACAAAACCTCCAGGAAAGGGAACAGAAAGGCACTCGGCCACAAAACCTCAAAAGCAGCTCAGACACACTCCTCTTCCTTGTTCTCCAGGTTTACAAATCAGACATCTCAGGCAAAGTTATTCATGAGTAAGCAGGCCATGAAACATGTATTTATTCTTTCTGGTCTTTAGCTAGAATAATTTTTAAGGATTTAAAGTCCACATGCTACTGTTATAAACCATTATCAAGGGAAGATTTAGTTCAAGAGTATGTCCATAGAAAGAAAGAGATCACAGGTCACAACCAAATTCTTTGCCCAGTTCATTTGGGTTTCAATGACCTCCTGCGACCAAAAAACCAAAGTGCTGAAAATCAGTAGAGAGGCACTAAGAGTGTATCCTAGAAAGAAAGGTCTTTACCCCCATAAACAAGCATCCAAATGTATACATAGCTTGCATGTGAATCTTACTGAACAGTCAGAGTATTTAGATAAATGCATTACAAATAAGTTTTCTATTGCATATGTATGCTTTCTTAGAGGAGAAACAGAAGTCAGACCATCAAATCCTATTAGCATTAAAAATGTACATTAAGTAATGTTAACTTATTCTACATTGAATTTGTAATTACTTATCCAAATATAGTCCCCTTTCTAAATCAGTACCAAGACACCTCCTCTTTCAAAAGATGTCAACAAAGGAAAAGCAGTTTACGACTACTGGGTTACCTATTACTGCGGTGGATTTAAAGTTGTTTTCTTCTGGAAAAAAATCCAACAAACCAAACAAGAGATGAAATATTGACCAAATGTACAACGAATGTGAGCAAGAGGATAAATAAGCTGAAATAAAAAGAAAATTTTTCTCTAAGCCTTCTGTCTAATGATTTCATTTATCACTTGCACAATTTTTTCAAGACAAAGTGCAAATTCTTAAGCCAATAGTGTTTCTTTAAAGGCTGTGTATAGTAAAGCACAAATTTAATAGTAGGGCCAACTTTAACTTACGCTCTTCTGCTGCTCCGACCTGCTCTAGCCTTCTGACATTTAAGTTTCACAAGCTCAAGCTCCATTTAGCAGGACAAAGTCAAAGGTCATATGTAAGATGATACAAGCTGCATGTCACTAAGTAGGTGAGAGTTTAACTTAGTGTGACACAAGGATGGATGGCGCTGGAAAATTTTCAACAATACACTCCTGCCTCCCACTCCTCTGACTTTCATACTTGGAACAGAGCAAGCTGGCTGCATGCAAACAGGCTTTCATTCGTATCACAGACCAGCTACTGAAAAAAAGGAAAAACTGCTTGTCCAAGTCATGGAAGCAGATGGTCAAAGCACCCTTGAGAAACAGTTCAAACAATAGCATGCCAGAGGAGAAATTGCTGACAAGAAAACAATCTTCTGGGAAGAAGAAAAACTATGTGAGGCAGGATATTGGGGAGCAGTTGGAGAAAGACAGCCTGGTGATGTTTGGAGAGCTGGAGACCCTTCTGCGTTCAGTGCTTACGGCAGGGGACTCAAATGGCAAAGTCTTCACTTTTCTCCCCACACCTGGTGCTTCTCCTGGTGCTATGTTGTACTTCATCCTAGCCACTCAGGGGTTACTGTGGTCTAGAGATTGTTTCAGGAGTAAGAAGGACCAGACCAAAGGTCCACCTACTCCAGTAGCTTGTTTCCACCACCAGCTTGAAATAGATACCTAGGGAAGAGGTTAAGAACAGGGATGCAAATAGTGACGCTACCCCAAAACTCTCTTCCGGTCCCTAGATTTGCAGCTCTGTAACTTGCTTATTCTTCCTCCCCTCCATCATATCTCACTCAGTCACCTCATCTCTTACTGTGCTGACTTGTCCCTGGAGCCACTCCCTAACTTTGATCACTGGTGTCCTTCTCTAAACCTTGTCCCCAGTTCTATCACACCTTTTTGGTGTTGGAGACACCTGAACTGCACACACCACATATGCTCCATTAATTTATAGAGCAGGTGATACTCTCTGTCTTGTTCTCTGGTCTGTTTTTCTAATAACTACAAACATCAGATCTGCTTTTTCGATTGTTTTTGAACACTGCATTGACATTTGCATGGATCCATAATATCCTCCAGATCTTATTCCTGAGTGGTAATATTCAGCTCAGTGCTTACCATTTTGTACATGAAGTTAAGATTAGTCTTCCTTATGTGGTACATTTTACAGTTGGTTAAATTGAATATCACCTGCCATTTTAACATCAAGTGTGAAGATCATTTTGCAGTTCATTACAGTTGGTCTTCAGCAATTACCAATTGTCAATCATTTTGAGACATATCGCTAAAGAGTCATTATGTAGCTCATCTTATGCAAGCACAAGGAAAAGAAAATACAATTCTTTTACTTCAAAATACCAAAACATTCCCCAAAAAATCATCTACAGAATAGTCTAATGATGATGTTCATAGAAGCTTAGTCTTTTAGGTTACTGTACCTCGGTAAAGCAAATCAAGTGAAGCTACAGCGACCTGTTTGTGTTAAATTATATATCCCACATCCTAGAGACAATACTTTCCTGATTATTCAAAGCTGTGAGAATACAGTCAGATGACCAACATGAGTGATGTTGTAGCTTGTCATCTTTCATCTGCTTAGCAAGCTTCAAGTCTATACAAAATGTTAAGCTCCCACATTTCAATCCCCTTTGGACTCCACACTGGACAAAACCATCCCAATTGAAAGATCAACTTATATCAGGTACTCAACTACAATTGCCTAGCCTCAAATTTTTGACAAGAGTGGTTAGTATGTAACTGCAATTTAATGAATTTGTATCTTATAGATTTGAACCATATTTATATAGAGAGTTATTTTAATTATTTGAATCTTACAGATTTCAATCTCCAATAAATCCCATCTTTTAAACAGTTTGAACAAATCAGACACCAGCTGACAACACCAGCAATTCTGATACTGTTGTACTTGAATATCAAGCAAGTATCTTCTTCCAGTGTTCTCAAGCACCTACCTCAAAAGCAGAGCTCAGTAGACATGTTTGTAATAATCTTTACTTTTTTATATATACACACATATAATAAATAGGCAGATAATATATAGATAGTAATTATATATATTATATATATTATATATATTAAAAAGCTTTCATATGAGCACTTACATTTAGTACACTTTAATGAGTTATTTTACTTTAAGGATTTCTAAGGGTCAAAAGTTCTATGTATAATCATGGTTGTTATCTGGTCTTTATGTAGCTTTTCTGTGAGTTATCTGCCCAGTTTAAGAATACTTACATATTCTTATCTGGATTATATTAGAACAAACAAAAGTGCAACCAGTCCCCAATCAACAAACACATCTAACAGAAACCACTATGGCTATAAAGTAATCGTCTTTCATTGCAAGCAGCTGTTTACTAATAAACAACTACATGAGAAGCCCTTGAAGGAAAGGCCGTAGGAGAAAAAAATGGTACTTTAATTCCCCCCTCAAAAAAGACATGTAACTAAAAGCACTTCTGAACTGAAACCATAAGTCTTTCTGGCATCCTTCCCAGCTACTATTTGATTCTATGCCCTGTGTGACATTTTATATATCCTCGTATTTGAACTACCCAGCCATATTTTGTTTCTTCCTTCTACTGGTTTTTGAACTACTGCCACACAATGGTGTTGCTATATAAAGGAAATGTACCATTCGACAGTGCTTTATGCTTTCTATTTGTAACCTAATTGATGCAGCTGTTTAAAAACTGTAATTTATCTAAAAGATTCTCAGGTATCTCAATATTTTTCATGAAACAGGACAGGATCCTGCAGTAAGAATTCTGGATTTTGAACTGAGTTTTGCAGCCCTTGTGTTGCCCTGTAACACCTGGGGTTTTTTCAGCCTTGACCCCAAGTTCTAAAATTTGTTATTACCCTAATTAACTAACATCATGACAGTATCCACTATGCATTAAGCACTTGTCAAACAAGAAGTTAGATGGCCCCTTCCCCACAGAGCTCAAACTTTAAGAAAAACAAGTAAAGGATGGCAATGCACTAACTCCACTAATTAAAAATTTTTAGAAGACAAAACTACTCAAGCACTGATCTTCCCTAATGCTAACCCGGGACACCTACACTGTAGATTCCCACAGCTGAGCTTGTCACTCTGGGTTCCCTTAAAAAACAGTGGGCATTTTAAAGACACGTGTCATCTGATCCATTTTAGATAACTCCTTCAGGGTGAGTACTGAATTGTGGATTCCACTCCCTAAGGGGAGGCTCTATTAATTAGCGAGATTGCTTGCACTAACTAGCCATGCAGCTGCACCCTGTTAGTCCACTAAGATGCCATGGTACGCACAGACCTCAGAGAGGAATGTGCCAGTCGGCCAGAGGGATTTAAAGGCAGAAAATCTTAAGGGACAAACTTATTCAAGCAGCGTGTTCAGGGCTTAATGGGGGCATAAAATAATGTAAAAGAAGCAAGCAGAGAAACATGTTGCAAAACAAAGGACAAAGTGTAATGGAGTGAGTAATAGTAAATGATCTCTCACAATTAGTTTGCTCGAAATAATACTTGGAAATGGAACTGAGAATTTCAGAGAAATGCCTAGTGCTACACCCTGTCCACAAAGAGGAGACATAAGAAATCCATCAGGAAATTGTTCATATTTCACTAAACCATCCCTGAAAAAGCAAAAAAAAAAAAAGCTCACAAATATTATCTACATTACCTTAACATACTCAGCTTAAGCAAGTCATAAACGATCTGAACTTAACTGTGTGCTGCCCTGCCACCTGTGGATCATTCTGGTCCTGTAAATCCTGAAGAATTGTTTAAACAACTGCAAACTACCCAACTTCTCATCATGTAAAAAAATCAGCATCATCCCTCCTCTTTTGATTGCCCCTCCTCAGTGCAAGTACACAGCTGTCCAAAAGGATCAAGCTTCATCTTCCTAAGCCATTTCAGTTGTGATGGATCCCATACTGCAGTCTATAAACAGCCTTAGGTACATCATTGGCTATGAACTGGTACATTTCCTAACCAACATCATTAAAATACAAGGCAGTTCACTGAACTTGGAAAATACTAAGAAATTATTCTCCAGAGTGTAACATCTGGTATAAAGGAGGAGAAAAACACTGTTTTCAAGTGCAAGACATGTAAGAACTGGAGGCTAAAACAAAACCCATTAATCTATCTCCACCCCCATGTTCAAAATGAAAAACAGAAAAAATACCCTTTGGTACTTCACATTAGGAAGACACAAATCTAAGATGTCTCCCATCTGTTTTGTTTGCTGTTTTTTAATAAAAACCTCAAATCACCCTGTCCTTTTTTTCTGCTTTCAGTAGAAATCCTGAAGTATATTTTCAGATCTGTTAGTTCCAAGGTTTTTATACTGTTCTCATCCCATTTTATTTGGGTGCCTGTCAATTTTAACTACTCTGCCTCGGTACGCCACTATCTGAGCTTTTCAGATATTATTAAAATTACCACAACCAAACTTACATGAACCACAGATCTAGCTGAATATAGGGATCTGAGTGGGGAGGTAACTACCTCTGTGCTCCTGTAATAAACTCTCAACCTCCCTGGTACAAGCATGAGGAGCCCATGGGATTTCTAAGCTTCTCCTGTCCCGGGAAGCTGCCGGCAGCCACAGACCACCAGACAGTGACAGCACTGGCCATGACCGCTCCACCTCATCCTGCAGTACCACTGCAAGGAAATTGAGTAAAGTTGGACATACTGGCTTTAAACCACCTGGCAATTTCCTTTCACTAGAGAAATTCCTGCTGTCTAGCCAGAGCTTACGGCTTATCTGCACCATCAGAGGAATGAGTCAAAATCCCACCTGCGGTGCTTCACTCACGTGGGTGTGTTGGGAAGGCTGCTCGGACAGTGCCCTTAGCCCTCACTGCACAAACATTGCTGTACACACTTTTAAGAGTTACCTATTGATCTTGGATGAAGAGCTAAGACAAAAATTGTCTTTCCCGGGGACAAGAAGTGTTTGAAGCTGGCAGGTGGACACTCTCCTTCCTATCCAAATGCGTCCCTGTTGTGCTCACAGCCCTGAATATCCACCTTTGGTCCAGTTCTATCTGGATGAGATGTTCTATTTTTCCTTTTATTTTGCAAAGAAAGCCTCCATGCCATGGCCCATCAGCTGAACAAATACTAGCTCACTTCACAAAACTTAAAATAGTATCTGTAATAGATGATGCTGTTCCTACATATTTAAAACTGAATATAAAGACAGTCACCACTTTTAAGGAACATAAAAATGCTATTAAAATCCTTGTGTGACAACATCAAATTCTCTGTAATTCATATGACTTAAAGCCCTAATTTTTGGATATGCATGGACTGCAAACCAAGGCAGAAAATGGATTTTAATATTTGGTTTTGGTTTTCTAAAATGACGGCTGCTTTCATTATAAACAAACACCACATATTATAATACAGATCTCCGTAAAATTCTCCACCAGTTGTAGGTGTGGTGGAACATGTCTTGGCTTTTTTTTTTTTTTTAAGATATTGAGTGACATTTTGACTTTCATTTTAATGCAAGACTATGAGTCTCCTCAACTTTCAGTGAAGAAAACAATTAAAAGTAAACACGTTCTAAGATTTGTTTCCCGCAGTTGAGATTTCCTTCTGCACAGTTGAGTAAATAAATGTCTCTCCATCCAGGTACAAACACGACCACAAAAGTTAACTTAAATAGTAATACTCTATAACTGTTCTTCAGCCTCTTGCCAACTTTCCAGGCAAGTGGCTGGAAAGTTATTTCAATCTTATTAGAAAGAGGAAAATATTTTCAAGGTCTCAAGTAAAATGTGCTATTGTTTCATTCTTGCAACACAACAGTACACAGATATTCCTTCAAGTAACATTTTCAGTATTTAAAAGAATTACATGAACTTTAGAAGTGGTATGAACTCTGATATCCTCATCTTAGCATCTTATCCAAATAGCATTATGCTGTGCAAAATGCTTCACTGGCAGCAACCATAAATATGCTCCTTTAGCATAAATAGAGGGTAAAATTCCCCTCCTCTCCAAGCCTGAATACAAGAGGCTTCCACAAATATGCCGTGGGAGAAAGCTTTCCCCTGGGAAAGGTCACGCAGTGATACCACTGACCCTGGCCACTGGCACTGGACGGCCAAAGGACACCGAAGGTCACTGCTGCCCGGCTGCACTCGCCTGATGGCACGGGTCTGCGGGCCGCCCCCGGCGCTTTGCCAGGCTCATCCGTGCTCTCACAGCTATCCCTCCCCTCCCCAAGCTCTCCAGCCTCACTGCAGAGAGGGGAGGCAGCAATCCTTTGAAATTTTATGAAGAAAATAGCTTAAAAGTACCATTTCTATGCAGAAATGCAATTGCGTTAATTCAAATATAAAATGTGCTTGCATTTCAGAAAAAAATTTGGTAGCACGCATTCGTATGTTGGCCTCACTTCAGTGCTCCATGGCAGGAGAGAGCAGTGCAAGCCAAGCACAGGTCCTGGAAAGAAAGGGTGCACCACATTTCATGTTGATCCCTTCAGACCATGGAGAAATGGTCAGAAGCCTCCAGAGACGATGAAATTGAGGCTTCACCAAGTGGTGGAACAAAGCACAGGGTGGGTATTTGCAGAGAGGATGATTAGTGAAATGGTGCTGGGTCTGTAACAGCAACAGAGTCAAGGGGATAAAGGAAAATAAAACAAATTCATACTCCAGCGTTCTTTTCAAGGAGCTTTACAAACTCAGTCCCTCTGTCTCATGCTGGTTAACACGTAATTTTAAAGGTCTTCCATAAGCTTAGTGTTATTCACAGTACTTATACAGCACCGGCAACCCACAGCCTGAGGACCACAGGCAGAACTGATGACGACCCAGGTCAAGCAGCATAAAACATCAGAAGTGCATGTCTCATCAGCTGCAAAGCTCTGCACACAGCCTGGAGACTTCATAGAGAACAAGGCCCAAACTCAGGAAAAGTACAGGGAGAGAAAACCAGGACTGCCTAACACACGGCAGGGTGCATTTTGGTGTTGGGGTTTTGGGGGTTTTTTGAGTAATTAATTGGTTGACTCCATCACCCACATCCTACAGGTGTGTTGTAGTTGTTAGCAAAGCTCAAAAAGCCTGTGCCAAATAATATTCAGTCCCACCAAGAACTCTAATATAAAGAGCAACTATATACTTGACTCATTAGCACTTTCTCTGGATGCTTTGTTTTCCTTTAAATTATTTATTTCATGTTAGATGGAGAATTAAAACACTTCTAATAAAGACCGAAATGTGCATTGGTCTTCTGTTTCATATAACAAAACATTCATTCCCTTTAAAAGGGAGGAACTACTGGTTGAAATGAATGTTACAGGGAACTTGACATACTCTGGAAGAAGAAATGTTTTAGATCACAATTAGCTGGAAAACAGCAAATAACTTTTATTCTTTAGAAAATTTCCATTTCAGGGTGCTTCTTTTCAGGAGGGTCTAAGGAATGACGTTTTGGTAGCAGAGCTGAAGAGCTTTATCACTGAATGAACCCCCATGTTCACAGCCTTAGTTCTTGACTCACCTTTTGAAATGTGGCTGATTTTTCATCTGAAACTGATCTAAATTTGCACAGTTTATATATTAATTAGGTACTCCTCATGGAAAGATGCACTTTCAAAGCATTCCAGCCTCACAGCATTTCAGAAATTCTGCTTCCAAAACCAGGAAGTGAAATTAAAACAGTGACCTTTAAACAAAAAACCCAAACAACAACATCAAAAAAAAGAAAGCCAATTAAACTGAAAAAAGGTACATACTGAGGCTGGGACAAAGCTGAGATTGATTTTTATTCTTAATTGAATTGATTCATTCAGGCTGAAATTTCAGGAAAAAAACAGGAAAATGTCTTTCTAAATTCTTGGCAATAGCATTTATTTTTTGAAAATTCATGTCCCCTGCATTTAAACACCAGCAAAGGAATCTGCAGATGAACTTCTCTGCTTATTTTGCAGAGTCAATACAGCTCACAGTGAGATTGCAAACCTCTGGGGGGGTGCCCACACAAACTTGGAAAGTCTACCACTGGGGCATGAGGAAAATTTAGTTCTTATGCTTACTTCTGTCAAGTTTGCTACTGTTTAATGCAATAATGGGGTATTTATGAATGCAGACTGTCTAAACTAGACAAAGTATAACCTGGATAGAGACTTTTTTTTCTCTTAAACTTAGGCAATTGTTAACCTTTATTACAAATTTGATTTTGCTTAAAATGGAATTAAGGTCTAAGAAGAAAGAAGGGAAGACAGGCATTACAGAAAGAAAGCAGAGCTGGATAACAACTTTACAACTGACAATACTGCCAATTTATCCTTCTCATGACTGGAAATTACAAATCACAAAAACTTTAATTTTTGCTGACGGTTTCAATAAAGAAAGTTTTACAAGAAAATTATATTTTCACAGGTAAATGTATTCTAAAGTAGATACAGTTCAGACGGTCTCTGGAACCAGTAGTCCAAACCCCAACTATCCATCCAGTGGATGGACAGTACCTCCAGCTGGGCTACACACAACCAAATCAAAGCCTAATTTCCCCAGGCACAGACATACAGTCCTCCTGTACATCATTCAGGGCATCCTTCCCAGCTACTAGCATTAGGCTCCTCAGCACCAGCAGCTTTGTGCAGCACTCTCCTCAGCCACTGGGTTCACAACGCTTTTCTGCTGCAATCAGCTCTGCAGCACTGCAGGCGTTCACTTAACCCCTTCTAAAATTGTGCATGCCTTTCAGCAAGATTCGTGCTGTGCCTCGAGCCTATAACACTACAGATGCAATACATTGCCTCCCTTCCTTTTTTTACATACTGCTATGATTATAAAAGCATATCGAGAATTATTTTCTGCTTAGAGATTTCTCATATTACTTTAGCAAACATAGCATTTGCCCCTTTCTTGTTTCTGGCCCGAGTCCTAACAGAAGTTCCCCATTCTCAGACTATGTCACTTCGTTCTCATTGTCCCTCGGAAAACTCATTCTGATTTCTGTCACCTTCTTCCTCCAGACAGACTCCCATTTCTCATTCTACTGTGCCAGCAAATAACTGTCAATCTGGTGCAATGTCCCATTTTCAGGTACAGTTCTATGCATTGTTGAACATAGCTCCGGTGAAAGGTTTTTTTTTTGTGTCTCCTCCTGATCCCACCATGCCCCAAAATAATTTGGTGTGGGCTATTTCTTGACTGCTTTAAGATACATTGCAGTTCTGTCCATGTTCAGAAAAATTCACAGTAACCAGATCCATTACTTGCAAGCGACAGTACATGAAGCAATAGGGGACTTTGGTAGTACCTTACGAAGTAATAATTTCAGGGTGGACCAGTCCCGAGATCTCTAATATTGCCCAAACTCTTATTGATGTAAACAAGAATTTTCCCAAGGAATAGCCGAGGAGAAAAACTGGGAAGTTTTTGACGCCGTGATGACTCAGACCTTTCTCGTGCTTGTTTATGATAGCTATATATTGGTACCCTGACTGGGATAATAAGAAAATATATATTATTATTACTATTATAATGATAAATGGTAAATTCTATTTACCCTAATTCTATTCACCCTAATTCTTTTTCTTGTAATATTTCACTTATAACTCCTATTAGTATCTTAAATTTTCAAGTAACCTAAATTTCTAAAAACTGAAGCAATTTTTTATTTCTGAAATAGCTCATGCTTGTTACAGTGCTATATTCAGAAGCAGCTGGGTCAAACTCAGTTCCTTATGAACAGCCCTTGAAACATTAAAATTGCATGAATAGCCAAGAGCCTCAGTTGCATAACCAAGGCCAAGGAGGAACCAATAAATCTCTGCCAGTTAGCCCTATTCATCAGTAACTTTTGTTTGACTAAAGCGTATCAGCTAGAAAAGCAACCTGTCATAGCTGGAAGATTTAGAGAGATGAAGAACCTCTTGCTTCCCTTGATAATTTGTCAGAATAATGAATCATTTCTACTGTGAAAAATGTTGTGCATTACTCCTGATTTGAATCTGCCCAACTCTCCAGTTATAACCTTTAGTTTGTGTTATGATTTTCATTGCTGTTCCAAAGAGCCAATATAAAACCAGCATATTTTCTCCTGCTTCAGGAGACTTACATTTCTTAATCAAGGAGGTGCTCTATTTTGATAGGATCAACAGATTAAGAAATTCATGGTTCTTGGAGAGAAATAGTTTCACCAGATGTCATACCATTTGGGGTGATTTACTTCTGCAACACTCCCTTCAACAATATTGAGCCTGAAACTATAGCATGCATTCGTCACAGTGCGCATCCAGAGAGAAGACTGTTCTTGAGTCTTAACCACTGTCTTCCTGGAAAGTAACTCCTTCTCCTTATATGATAGCATCACACTAGGAACTCTTGTGAACTTGCAGTTCAAAAGATCCTTAAATCCCTTCCAGACTTACTATTTTCCAGGGTACAGCTTACCCCATTCTTGGAAATTGTCTGGCTATAAGAAAAAAAAAGAAAGCTTCACCACGACAACAATAAAAAACTTCAATACATTGAACAGAGAAGTGATGGAATCTCCTTCACTTGGAATATTCAAGACTCAGCTTGATGTGGCCGTGGATAACCTAATCTAAGCTCCTGCTTTCTACAGCAGTTCAGATAGTGTCCAGAGGTCCTTTCCAACTTAGACTTTGCTATGACTCATGATCACATGCTTGCTCAAATGCGGTTAATTCATTCTCCATTAAATTTTTCAAAAGGTAACGCAGAAGTTTACAAAATCATTTGGTCTTGTAGGTTTGTAATGCCACTGCTAGTTCTTTCAATACCAACTTGGTATCTTCTTTTAGGCTCTTGTGTGTGAAAAGTTTGATCCATGTAGTATTGCAGTTTACTGAACGTTTTAGATACATCATGTATTTATACCAAGCTCATAATCATTATCATTAATTGGCTCTACTCTTTACCACCAGAAAGTGACTCTGCAGGCAGCTGCATGCTTCTACACCATCAGCAGCAGATTTGGCCGCACAGGAACTGTGTGCGGGCCATACGCTTGTCTGCGCACAAACACATGCACACGTTTCCAAAGATGGTCACTTTGGTCTGACAGTTCATTACCTCTGGCTTTACCTTTTAGCCCAAAGGACATGTTTACGCATCTGACTAAAATCCTTCCTCACCTGTTTCATTTGCAATTTTCTTTGTAAAATCACAATTCTAACACTTGTGTCTCTCCACATCTTTAAAGAATTTCTTGCCAACCTTTTTTGTGTATTTTAGTATGAAGTATTCAGGAAACAAAAGATAATCTCATATTAAAATACACCCTCTGAGGTTAGGATACACTCTGATTTTGTAACAAGGTACTGTGTACCTGACAGGACAATATGTCAAACTCCTATGGCAAAAGATTGTAATGCAATTGTTTGGCAGCCTAAGCAGAGTGAATTTCTTGACCAAAGCCCAGATCCCAGTAACAAGCTACATTTCTATAAAAGCTGCCTTTTAACATATTCCCAACAACCGTGTCAAGAAGTGACCACATATAACGTTCTTCTATATGGAAAATTTTAACTTCTAGCTATATTTACCTCTTCCCAAATGAACTCATTTCACCACAAATTTACAAAAAATATAAAGTAGGTTTGAGCAACCAAATTCAACAATGTTGTGTTAAACTCAAGTTGACAAACCAGGATGAGAGTACTTTATTACCAACCTTTGGAGCAATCCACGGATTTCTTCAAATGTTAAACATCACCTACTTCTCCCTCTGCTAGTCCCAATGGGGAGCAAGTCTTGAGGCACCCTGATCATTCTCCTGAAAACCTCCTTTGGGAAACATCCAGATGATGGCCTTCCCCTGCCTGTGACCACATGTAAATCACATTCTTGATTTCAGTTTTCCAAGAGGAAAAGTAGAAACTATGTTGGTATCGCTGACCAGCTATTTCCCAGGACTAAAAGCAGATGACCTGTTCCAATGGTCCAGCCACACTGGAGGCTAATACACCTCTGGCTCCTCTACAAGGGGTTGAGGCTGGGAGGAATCTGTATCTTTTTGATATTTCATCCTTTAGATAATTTCCTGGATGCTACAATAATCTTCTCTCTCCAGGTATCAAGACAGTGTTCCCTAAGCACTTGCTACTACTAGTCTTTCTGTAAAGGTCACTGTACTCTACAAATGATTTGTGGTAGCCTGTAATGCAGGAGGGAAGACAAAAAAACACCCTGCAAAGGAAAGAAAAAGCAAAACAGCTGCCTCATGGTTTGCTTTCATTTTGTTTATCTAATACTGTGGCTGAACAAAACTCTGAGAAGTTTCTTGGCTTGTGAAACAGTATCTGCAAACCTTTAAACACTGAGCTTGTTATTAATAGTTGGATTAATTCAAGTTGTATAAAACTGCTTAGATTAAGACTGCGCTGCTTTCATGTGAAGTAGCACAGCGATGTGTCAGAGAAACAAATACAGGTTTTGTCCTGTTGACTCTCAGACTGCTAATTAGAAAAAGGGTGAAAAGGCCCTGTTACATGGCCTGTGATCTTATCCCTTATCCTTTCTGACCAGCACAATCTGGCAGGAAAGAAATAGCTCTACTGATAAGAAGGAGTATCTCCCTCTCTTTTAAGTGAAGGTAGAGTAGCTGCTCTCCTTCAAGCCAAACAGAGTTTGTAGTACAGTATTTATTTAAGAAATTTTCCAATATGATGAATTATTAACTTGTTTCAATTGTGTCTTTTTGGATTAGGCTGAGGCAAAGAAGTACAACTCCCATAATGTCTCCAAATCTCAGCATCACTTTTCTTTTGATCAGTGCACTTTGGACTCACAGAAGCAAACTGCAATCATATTAGCAGTCAAAAAATACTGCTGAAAAACAGCACTTGTATTAACAGTTTAATCAGATGCTTTTGAAATCATCTACAATGAACAGCAGTTAACCCAAACACCCACCTGGGATGGTGAAGTCAATTTGATGTTTGTATATTCCTACTTTTTGAGACCTTCCAATAGGAAGAGCTTAGTTATTACACACCATCTGCCTTGTCATACATTTACATGGAACTTCTAGGAAAGGCAGTGGGCAAAAACAGTGCCTTTATTAAACTGCTGACAACCAACTTCACTTCCATGGGGGATATTTGAGCATCATGCCTAATGTGTGTCTGAAGCAGGGGCTTAGATGAGAAACAACTGGTTGATCCTCCTCTTAGATGAGAACAAAGTGACAGGAGAGATAAGAGACATCACATGGGCTCTGGAGCTGGGCAGATTTGTTCTTTGCAGTGCTTCTTGGTGCCTGAACTTTCAAATTATCAAATAGTAGAGCTACGGTATGACTGCTTACCTGTCTGTTACTAACAAGAAAATTGGAAATTCTCCCTTTATTTATGAACCAAGGCAGTCTAGCAATGTAAAAGACAAACTACGTGGTTTTGTTGAGCATGATATCACAATATACTGTTAACCCTGCAGTCTCTGCCAGTCATTAGTTTTCAAAAGGATTTTAATGGTTCTGCTCTTAAGTGCAACACCCAACACACCTAGAACTGACTCAAGGTGAAACGTTTGCCATGGCTAATCAAGACATTTCTTCCCCCCATAACTCTTATTCAACTTTCCCTCCCTCTTAGATTTCAGATAAAATAACTTAAATCTTACTATTGCAACAGGACGCCGCCAGACTCAGCTACTTTGCTGAATTTGGGTGATTTTGTAGGTTGGCAGAGATATCAATATGAAATCAGGCTGGCTGTTTTAGTTAAATGAGCAGTCAAACAGTATGTAAGCTTATGTTTCCAAACATAGGTCCTTGCCATATATTGAGGTAAGTAAAACCAGATCATCACCCTCGTCTCCACTGAAACTATTTGAAGGCAGAGTGAACACTTTGAAACGATGACTGCATTTTAAAAGACCTCTGAAAGATCACAGAACCCAGACATTCAAGAAGGTTTTCAAACCCCAGGGAAGATAAGCCAAAAACAAAGCAGCAGTGGCTAGACAAACCTCACTTGAAAGGCTCGATAACTTTTGTCTGACTGCTTTTTTTCAGAGGAAGTTAGAAGTTAGAAAAGCTATTCTGCCCTCAGAATCTAATAGTGTGATCCTAAAATTAAAAAAAGAGAAAGACAATGAAAAAAGCATCGACATTTTGGCAGTATCCAGGGAAGTCTGACAAGCGGCAGCAGAAAGCACAGAACAAAAGAACACATAAGTTCTTTTATTGTAGAAAATACCTAGAATTCCATGTTTATCTTACCACAATAAGCTACTGAACGGTTATCTAAGCTGCCCTTGTTTTGCCAGGCAACTCAATACATCTCTAGGTTTTACCCCGCATTAGTTTTAGTCTGGTGTGTTTAAAATGCTACACAGCGAGTAAATCTAACCTAAAAGGTTACACATCTCCTTAGGAAAAACAGTCTTCACAGCGAGGGATCACCTTAAACAGAAAATCTTTTTTTGGTATCAATTCAGAATTATTTGCTCCAGTTTCTACAACTAAAATCACATAGCTGTGACATATTGCAAAAAGCCCAACCCCTTCTCTCTCTAGTAATACATTGCTAATAGTATTGTGAGAAATCCGCAAAAATACAATAAAAAAAGACCCAACCCAACATGAGAAGCATCTCACAAGTACCTGTTGAAGTACTTGTGAACTTTTTTTTTTTTTAATTTCCTCAGTTATCCTTTTATAAACTATTAAAAGTTTCCCTAAATTCCAATCTGGCTTTGCCTATGTAACACAGTCACAAAGAAATCTGTCTAACGTAAGTGGAACTATTCTTGGCAAAATAACATCTCTGAGACAGGTTTAAGTCATGCAGAAACAAGACTGAACTTGTGAGTTTGCAGTTTCTTTAAAACAAAGTAATACCTGCTGTCACAGCATGAGGAAAAAAGATATCTCAAACCCAAAATATTACACCAGAAGCAAGAGAAGACATGGGGAAAAAAAGTAGCTCGCTCATCTTCACTGTCCAAGTATCTTCGGAGTAGAAGTCTCCTGTTTTCTAACCCTTCAATTCAGAAGAGGCCCACAAAGTAGCAGTTACTCCAGAGTCCTGGAAGACTTCCAGTAAATAGATTAAACCTTACATATAAACACTCTCTATAATTACAGAAGAAAGCATCTTGGGTTTTGGACAGCATATGACAAATTTTGAAACCATGAGATGAAATCGAATTGTATTTTAGCATGGTTCACGGGAAGCCTTTCTTCTGTAGACTGTCAGTCTCCCTCTCAAAAACTTCTGATAACTACTGTAGCAACCTGAAGTTTTTTGCGCTTTTCAAAATCAACTAGAAATGTGTATAGACAATAGGATAATACTAACGAACACTTCAGGACATTCCTTCTTACAGGGAGCAGGCTTTTGAAAAAAAATGATCTATCCAAAAGCTTCCACTAGCTCCTACACAAGCCCCACAAAGCAAAGCCCTGGCTCTTCATCAGAGCTGTACCTGGCTTGCGGAAGAGGCACCAGAGGAGCAGCAAAGAGCTGAGAGGCTCCTTTTTCTTCTTGGTTGTGCCACAGGAGTACGAGTGGTTACCTCCTCCTCAAAATCCATCCCCTCGGTAGCAGACTGCCGCCAGCACAGAGCAACAGAACCAGGAGCAGCCCGAGTCCCTCTTCCTCCCAGTGCAGATTTTCTATAGGTGTGCATATGCAGCAGAGCCTCATCTGACGTGAAATTTCGTTACACATCCGGGTGTATGAATGACTCATATAAATAAAAAATACTAGTTTCTCACGGCTGCATGCTTGCATACGGGTGGGGATTGAACAAATACACATTTGCACATGGGCTAGAGCTACCCTTCTGTGACAGGATTAATACCCAAGACCAAGGAGGTCACGATTTAACAATGAAGAAAGAGGGTAAAACATGCACACCGAAAAGACATGTGCAAAAAGTGCGACCAAAGTAATACAAATAGTTAATGCTACGGTGAAATCTCTCGTGGAATTAAGCTACAGCAACAACCAAGTATCACACGCGACCTCCGCAACGGTCCTGCTCCTGCGTTACTGAACGCTATTCATTGGCCTCGGGAAGAAACCTGACTCCTTGCAGTAGGGTCCCAGGCTCGGTATGGGATTAACCCAGTTGTTCAGGACGGGATTAGAAAGCCGTGGCCGGGAGCCCTGCCTTCGCAGCAGCAGTGCCCGTCAGCTGCCGAGTGCAAAGGAGCTGTGAGAGCCCGGCGTGCCGGCGAGCAGCAGCAGCAGCAAGAGCAGCAGCAGGTGCCTGCGGGACCTGCCACGGTGTCCGGCGCGGAAAACGCTTGGTAAAAATAAAATAGAAGGGAAGTACACATAAGCCAGAAATGCTTGCATCTGATTTCAGAGGAAGAGCACGTTGGTCAGACAGCCTGCTAGGGGTTTGAGCCAACTGTACTCCGGTCAGCTGGAACGTTTTTATCGACAATACCAGCGCCGTGAGGGCCAAGGAAAACATTTTGTGATCTGCGCCTCCTCACCCCATCCCATCCCACCCTTTTACGATGTTCAGAAGGGAGAAGTTCTCCCCTGATTTCCAGAAAGATTTCGATGCTGCTTCTATCACGTGTTTTCATTTAAATTCTCCAGCGGCAGACACCATACCAATTGCCTGTGGTAAACCAGAGAGAGTCCCCGGGCTGCGGAGCACAGAAACCCCCCGCGGCCCCGCTCACCCACACAGGAGCATGCCAGGGGCTGGCAGAAGGCACCATCCTGCCTGTACCCCCAGCACTGCATTTAGTATTAGCCAACAAAGATGGCAGCTTGGACCAGCAGCTGAAAACCGACTGAAAAAATAGTGATCCCAATTAAAAAAAACACCAAATACTGCCAGCATTTACTGACAAATCATGGTACCTGCAATGCCCTGGTGATTCCAGTTCTTCCATAGCCCTCGGTAGTAGATGTTGACATAACGTTGTCTTTTTAATGCAAAGCTACTGAGCAATTTTAATATGAAATAGCTTTTTTAAAAATAAAGAATGCATGATATGCATAATGAAAGAGTGAAATTCGCACACATCACCTGTGAGGTTCTGGAGTGTTGTTTTGGTTTTTTTTTAAAGGCTTTTAGGGAAAAATATAACCTAGATCAAGAATTTACTGTAATGACCATCTCTCTGTAAAAAAACCAAAACAAAACAGTTTTTTAAGATCTATAGGAAATTTTATAAATGTCCTAGCTTTTCAGGTACACATTTTTAATGGAAGTGTTTATGTTACATGTATATTTATAAATTAAATTTTTTACAGTGTGCTAAATAATAATTCTTCCTTCCAAACAATATTTACTGTTATTTAAATCAACCAACCAATGTCGTACAATTATTCAGCCAATGGGAAATAAGTGACATTTCTTCTTTCTTACTCTAATCAAAGTCAAATATTTGTTCCTTCTGTGAGTAATTTATTACTAATTACAACAGTCTGATGTATGGTATTTTGTGTTACTAAAAATAGGGCTACAAATGAATAAATGCAGCTAAAATTATGTTTTCAAAGCACAGTGGAAGAAAGCCCAAAGCTCATACACAGACACTGACAGCAGGTCTGTTTCCAGACTTTGGACACCCACATACCCACAAAATAGGTGCAAATTGGAAAAGCCTCTACTTATTCATCTGGCAGTAAGTGTATTTGGAAGTGAATATAACATGTAAAATTTAAAATCAGACTCAACTTCTTTCAAACAAACAAAAAAATGTTTTAACTCTTTGGTTTTTCACTGTTTACTTCTTCCTCTTGCTGCCTTCCTCCGTCCTTGGAAGACAGACATCTCCCTCCAGACTGGAAAAATACTTGACCTTTGATTGAAATTGAATTACAATTAGTTTTTCTATTTTGAATGTAATCAGTGCAAGAGCATGGAGACAGTCTATTAAATGTATATGTAAAAAATGCAAACCATTTAGAGGCTGAAATATTCTTAAAACTTAGTTGAGCTCTGGAATTTAAAGTCATGAGACATTAACATAATCAAGAATTTAGCAATCCAAACCAGAACTGGACAGTCATGCAGGTATCAAGAAGATCCAGTCTTACAACTAACAAGAATGTAATTTTTGAAGATAAAATAAATCTCAAGATGTGGGACAAAATAATCTGCAACTACTAAAGATGTACATGATGTGCATGGCCGACTATCCAACACCCACCTCCTGAGAGGTTGTTAGAACCTCCTTAAGAACTCACAGCAGAAGCCATGGTGAAAAACATATTACTGGTCTTTCTGCATTTCAGACATAACCTAAGAGAATAGCTTCTCTATTCCTTTTTTTAACAACTAATTTTAATTTTTAGGGTGGGTTTTGGTTGTGGGTTTTTTTTTTTTTTTTCCAAGTGAAGTGCACCTATGGCAGTGTATTAATCAGCCAGTGAAAACCTCTCCTAAACTTAAACAAATTACGACACTCCGTGTTTACTAACGCAGCAATCTCCCAGTGAACAAATGGAATCACTACGATCCACAACACAAGAGATCACACAAAATGCAGTAGTACAAAAGGTAATTAATGACAAAAAAATCCACAAAACCAAAAAAGGATCCTTCGAAACCATCTTAACCAACCATAAGTCCCTGCGTTGGCTTGATGTCTCAAGATGCAAAATTTAATACCACCAGATTCTGAATTTACTGAACTGGTACAATTACCATGATTGGGTGAACATTAAAAACACACATTTCAGCAGCTGCTGTCAGAGTCATAGGTGTTGGCTGCAATTTTAACAATAGCACTCTTTCTCCTGATGTACTCATTTGAAGAGAAAGGAAATTGGAATATATGTTCATAAGAGATTTGCTTGTCTTATTTACTCTTGTTCCTTTATTTGAGCCCAGAAAAGAGATCTAAATCCCAGGGATTATGGTTAACCCAAGCCAGTTAATCAGGTGACTTCAGTGCAATTTGCCTTTGTTAGAAAATCAACTGAAAAATGGTGTAACGCAGCAGCAATGGTCCAGAGGTGCATTTACTTTGCTAACGACTGACATAAATATGTGCTCCCCTCCCAAGTGACAATGTGCAAAGCGCACAAAAATGTTCCCAGTGGGAAGCTAACAGAACTATTCAGCTGAACAACCCAAGCACATTCACAGCCATTTGCAGGGAAATGATCTTGAGACACAGCAAATATTCATAAACATTGAGGCTAATCACAGGCTACAGAAGGAACCCCTGACCAATGACCAGGGAAGCTACGCTGTAACCTCAGCTCTACCACCAGCACTATCTGTTGCCCTAACCCAAGACCTCTGCCTGTCTGTGATGCTCCTCTTCTGCCAGCCAAGTGATTCTCATACCTTCTGTAACACACCTCCAGAACTACGGACAAGGGAGAACGCCTGCTCAAAAACAGCATGGCCAAAGATTTCTGTAGAACAGGGCTTCATTTTCACTTCCATCACAAACTTCTTGTGCTCTCTTAAGTGAATAAGGGGCTTGAAATGAACACCGGGGTCACTGACAAGCCCCGCCTAGAATGGTGCTCGGAGGACATCTCCCATGCTGTTCACCCCTGAGCTGGGCATGAAACACAGCAACCTGAGGTGCTTTGGTTTAAAAGTAGAGTTGGAAGAGGAAGCAGTGGCAAAGCACCCTTCATACATCAATCTACTTCTGCAGAATATGTAAAGAAGGAGGGGAAGATTTGGCTTTCTGGTTGCCTAAGCCTGAAGGAAGTCCTACAGCCACGTCTCCGTCTCAGGGCAGAGGACCTCGATAACCAGGTTAAAGCAACACGGGGCCAGGGCTCTCTCCATCACTCACTCCTGAAACTTTGCTGCCAAGAAGGAGCACAAGGCTCCCTGGCCAGGGAGAGCATGAAGAGAGGAGCTCAGTTCTGCAGCCCTGTGATGAGGTTCATTCAGCAGCTGACCTGAGGGGCTAACCACAAGGCTACAGCGACCGAACCCTGTAACACGTCATCGCCCAGCGGCTTGACTTCAAAAGGGAAAATGTAGGGTTTGCCTATCCCAAATGCCGCCAAGCATCCCCAGAGGAAGGAGGGCACCAGGCAGAGGTTCGGAGGAGGCAGGAAATGCCTCTGCCACGGGGGTGGCACTGCCAGGTCACCGCGCAGGACGCGGGCTCTCCTCTCCTCTCCACCACCGCTGAAGGAGTTAGTCCTGCACTGAACCCATCCGCCAAACGAGGCCCTGCTGACTGCTTCGGTGCAGTTTTTGGTAGTCATCTACAGAGGCAACCCAGAAAGCACCAGGACTAAACTGAATACGTGCGAAAACACATCTATAAATGCCTCAGGATATTTTCAGCCAGAAAAGCTTAAGTTTCTGAAACCTAAGGAATCTCAGGTGTCTGCCCGAACTGTGCTTTAAGGGGTACCAAAGTCGCAGATTCTTACTGGATCTAACCCTAAGTACCGAAACAAGATTACTGTCATAAAATTAGATTAGAAAAATACACGTACAAAATTCACATGAACAAAGGTAAGCATGTAACAACTACCTGGGACTTCTGAGTTACAAACAATACATGCTATTTAAAATGCAGAGGCGTTGCCATAGAAGAGAAGTTACTAATCCTGTTGGGGCAAAGTAACTGCGCTGGTGTGTGGTTTGCATGGGGGGAGGGAAGGAAAAAGAAAAGGAATTGCTTTATGAGCCTTTTTGCAGCTTTGTTTTGTTTTCTTTTGAAAAAGAACAGCTTTTTTTTTTTATTACTTTTAACTGAATAGATATAAATGAAGAAACTTATGTTTATCAAAGCAAGTGTTACCACTCTAGTTAAACTCCACTCACCCCCGAGATACCTTAGGGCTAGTAGTTTAATACGTACTTTAATATGCTGCCTTACTTTTTTAAACTAAAGAGTAAAATTGAAAGACTTTCCACTGAGACATTCTACTAGGAATATTCTTCTTCCTCAACTTTTTCACTTATAATGAATACAAATAAATCCACTTTTCTTTGCTAATAAACAAGCTCTTTGTTCATTTATCTATTGAGCTATTTATAAATATCTCGCAATCACAGCATTATCTGGGGGCTAAAGAGCATGTTTCAACTCAAAACAAATGGACATGTCATGTCATGTCCTTCCATAAACAAAAGCTAAGGGGTTGGAATCCAGCAGAGACTTAAGCTTGTAATCATGTTTCTTACGTTCATTTTCATAGCTTTTCTTAGGTACTTTTAACATTGTAAAATAAGAGCAGTTGCCCTTAACATACTGCAGCACTAGAAAGCAATAAATTGTTGCACCAGATGGTACGTGAGACAGGGGACACGTGTGGATGCTGCGGAGGGTCCCCCCTTCCCGAATGTGCAACGTGCTCTGTTGGGCTTACAAAGACTCTCCAGGGAAGAGGGGGAATTGCCATCTCATTTGGGCAGGGACATAGTAGCCATCGGCAGAGAGGAGGCAGGAACTCACAGAAATCTCCTGAAACAACTTCTGAAACTTTTTTTATTCCCTAAACAAATACCTACAGCCTATGCTTACACAACAGCAAGTTCTAGCTGTATGACAGTGAACTCTCAGATAAAAATAGGCGTTTTTTGATGACACATTATGTACAGCAGTATGTGAACTAAGTAGTATGCAACAAAATGGATTTTCTCAACTAGAAAAATCTGCAGCAACATATATCCAGATTAAAATCACATTCTTCACAGACACTGTGTACATTTTAAAAACAAATGTAATTTTTTAACTCTGGTTTTTAAATGGTATAGACCAGAAAAGTATTCACACAATATTAACACTAAATCAATTTCTCCTTACCCAATTCCATGGCATCAACCAGCAACAGTGTAATGAATGCAAAAATGCTAGTTCATTGGACACATTGTCATTTGTACATATTCTAGTACTAAATAATTAACACTCAGACTTTGGGAGAAAGGTTAAATTGAAATTAATTCTAAAATATTCCCATTAGTGGCTTAGTTTCAAGATACAGGAGTAAAAGCAAAAGAGCTGTGGTCAAAAAAAATTAGTGATTTCTTCACTTTGTACTCCTTTCAATCCATTCACTTTAATAACCAATACATGTTCCAAAAATTTATTTAACCTCGCCTGATCAAGCAACGCAGAACATCAGAAAACCTTTATAACCTGTTTTTTCACCAGGAATTAGATAACATTCTTACCATATTCTGCAGCCGCCTCATTCCCTAAATCCTGTTGAGGATTTACATTGAACTGAAGTTTCTCTCAAGTTTACGTTTCTCAGGTGTCTTTAGGCAGAACCTAAGATTTTTCTCTTTTCACGTTTTTAAGCTTGGACGTTAACTACCGCAAGCCCCCACCCTTTCCCACCTACATCTAACCCTTTTCATCCTGAGCGATTTGAACCAACTGAACTTTGTAGCCCTGAACCTGCTTCCCGTCACCGTATCACAGCAGTGCCAGAGGGGGGGCTATCCCTTACCTACTGATGTTTACTGGATCTGTCGTGATTGATGTAAGCACAAAAGTGGTTGCAACTAAGAACCCAGGGATTTTACTCTCTTTCCAGAGGGACTGAAAATATCCCCCTTTTGCTATACCTAAAACCCAAAAGTCCCAACAGCCTTTCTGCTGCTGGACTTTTACCTCCAAATCTGCTTACCCTTTACTAATGTACTTTTACCCAAGAAAAAAATCTATTAAGAAATGCCCCAGCGTTACCCTATGGTATCAAAGCACATACTCAAAGTCAGTTTAACGAATTGATACTATGATCCATTTAAAAAAAAAAAGCTTTGATATTTTTGCAGATATCAAATCCTGGAATAAATGCTGTTGTAATTTTAGGGCTCTATTTTAACAGTTAAAGGAGAGACATCTGGCAATAATCTACAAATAAATACAGTGTCTCCATTCTTAGTTTCTCCTCCAAAACACTACCTAGGACATTTTTGCAGCATGATTCATATAATCAACATAATACATTACAATGTCTTTCAAATAATTCCGAATTCTCTGTTCATTCAATAAAGAACTCATTTTCGAAAGAGAAAAGGGAACATGCCATGCCAGAAAACTTGCTTTATTGACTCAGCCCTACTGCCAGGAAGAACAACGTGGTGAAGTAAATTCCACGATTTCAAAAGCATTTTTTTACAGCGAGGGCAGAGAGAGAAAGAGGCTTATTTACCAAAATGTGAGATTCCACAGGTGAGGCCAGAGACGGTCTGAAATCCTCTTCCTTTAGTTCCAAAAGTTTTAATTTATGATGAAGCCTGTAATAATCCTTTCAAGCAGCCAGGTAAAACGCACGCCATATCTCAGCCGTATTTTCTTTCACCCTTTTGCAGTGTAACTTTGTTATTTGCATAAAGCTTAGTTCTGGCCTATGGGACTTTTTGAACATCTACATGTTAGATTAGTTGTCTTGACATGCTCTATCAAGCATGACATCATGGATCTCCATGGTAACCTTAACCACACCTGCCCAGATGCCAAAGTAACCTGTCATGTGCAGACCTAACTGAACATAACAAAAAAACCCTCAGCCACCATTTTCTAGGCACCCAGGCTTGCACAGGCAGCAGAAGGTTGGTTGTTTTTTTTTTTTAAATTGATGGAAATCTAATTTCATTTGCCAATATATTTGTTCTTCACGGATCACTGGCTGAAACACTAGAGCTGTTCCTGACCCTTCCACATCTCCCAGTGTATTTTCTAGTCAAACAACAACAAAAGCAAGCTGTGGCAAACATCTTCCAGCTCGTTTTCTTATGGCACGCTCATAAGCTCTGGCTCTGAAAAACTTCTACGCACTCATTGTTGCTCTCTGCCCCTCAGAAAGTTTTTTTTTTTAGCGAGGTGACTTGTAAAACAGGTTCGCGGCAGGGATTAGCCCCCTCCCATGGCCAGGTTAGCATTTTAACCTCTTAATTGCTAACTCTTTTTCACCCTCGCAGCCGCTGGCCCAGCTTTTACCCTTGTTCCTGCTCTTTCCTTCTCTGGTGACCGGAGTCAGCCCCACCTAAGTGGGTGACCGCGTCCTGCCATGAGCTCCTCAGCAGATGATTCACACCATCTCAAACTTCAGAAGACCGAGACCGTTTTCCTCCTTCCTCTCTCTTTTTTTTTTTCCTAACTTTCCTGGGGATTACGGTAGCGCCTTGCTTTCATTAACGCAGACGAGACAGCCTTGGCAGAGGCAAGGTATCCAAAGCTCCTGCAGAAACTTGCATTACCTATGAAAAAAGATTTTGCTCCTGGGCTTTCCAGGCTTCCAGGTGGAGGGAGCTCTGGTGCCCGGCTGCGGGGTTGTCTCGCAAGGGGGAAACCCTGCAGCGTGAGGGCGAGCCGCTGGGCTGTGGGTCGCCGAGCTGCGGCCGTGGGGTGCTGCATTCCCCTGCGGCGTTTTGGGGAGCACGAGGCATGGCACGCCTGCACCCCCGCAGCCGCTGCAAACTCACGTCCCAGTTTACCACACGGACCAGCTTAGCTGCAGGTTATTTGCCTTGCGGCAGTATGCCGAGGCCCTTGTGCAAATAAAGACAGCCCCCCCGTCTCTGTCAGCTTTCCTTTCCAGAATAAGGTATGGCAAACAGGCCAACAAACCCGCGGGGTGGAGGAGGGATGATCTGTGTGCGCAGCTGGGAGGTTTCAGGTCACCACGTTAGTTAACCATCAGTAATCCCCGCTGGCATTTTACCTGGCCATGATTGTACTTCTGATTTGTGGCAGGTTATCAAGAGTAGAAACGGGTCCTCAGGAGGCACATGCAGGGAGGGATTTATCTGAATAAACGAAGCCTGCAGGAAACCATTAATAATGTAGTGGAAGATACGGACAACAGTCAGAGCTAACCTTGCCGGTGGAGGTGATACAGTATGATCTGACAACATCAAATATTTTTTTTCCTGACGTTTATTTTCTGCAAACCAGGGGTCAGTTTGCCATACTCAGATACTGATGGTTAAAACGGACAAGAGAAGAAAGTCCACAGAAAAAGAGGCAATTACTAATCTTGATTTTCTGGCTCATATTTGTTGGTTATGGACCTGCCAGGGTTTAGAGCAAGCCAGAAGACAAATTATATGATATTCAAGGGACTATCTCCTGGTTGTAAGTAGTGGGATGTTTTATGTTCCAGCTGCACCATTTGACATAGAGATTAGAAAATGCTGTTGCATTAGCTACTATCCTTGATAGATCTCCCACCGTGGGGAAATTCCCACCATGGATAATGTTGCCACTTTCCAGATAATGGAGGAGGCTAGAGAAGTAAGGGAGGAAAGGAACCTGGAAAATAAATCATGACATTTTAATTCTATGTCTTCCCATACATTTTACAGATTTTGTATGTGAGATATATATACACATATATATGTCACATTCACATACCTACTACATGTGTATGTAGTTTGTCTTCTATACCACAGCTACACACATACATATGTATGGGGCAGGGGAAAGGAAGTATGTATGCTACACCCTCCAAAGCAAAATTATATCATGGTCTTATTCATGGAGCAGCTAGGTAAGCGTGCATTGTATATACACACACACATATATATACACACATACATATAGCTGTGTATACACAGAGGTACATATATATACACACACACAAACACACACACACAAAATACACAGATATGTGTGTGCACACACAGACAAAATTGGTAAGAAAAAAACCCTCCAAACTGTAATACCACGACCATAATAATCTTACTGCATCCAATGAGCCAGACTGTTGATTCATTACATTTCAACTAAGCAAATTTCTTACTGTCGACTGGTATAACTTATTTTTGCATGTTTTTAATGTGGCTTCTGTTCAGTTATCTTGGTTTTTTTTTTTAAGTTATGCTGAATGGATGAAGTCTTCGGTCTTTCCCATTCCCAAGAAAGATAGTTTGATGCTCTAATAGTAACTTAAAGTTATTTTGTTTTAAAATTATTAAAAAACTCATTACATATAATACATATGTCTAATCATCAAAAAGTAGAAGCAGGAGACATTCACATGAATTTTACCCTCAATAAATTAGCAAGGATGACACATTTTAAACAAATAGCAGGAACAGTTACTGCATTCCTTCTGTAATTTATTGCCTTCAGAAAAGACTCAAATTACAAAATGTGTAGGGTGTAATGCTGTAGGCTGTTCAAACTGGGTTTGCAGTGTCTGCAACCCTGGAACTAAATATTTACATGACTCCAAAAGATCTAATCTCTGGATTTCACCCCCCTCCCATCCCCTTTATTTAATTTGTATGCTATCTTTATCCACCACCCAGCACATTCCACACAGTCACTAAAGTTCATGGAAGAGATAAGTGGGAAGAAAAAAAAAAAAAATCAAGACTTTCAAAGGAAAGGAGGGAAGCTGTTTAAATATAAGGAATGGATCATCCTCATTAGAGCTGAGGTCTTGCAGCAATTTTAGCTGGATACATATGGCTTCTAGCAGTTGTGTTCTGAGGCAGTGATAGCACCTGGGATCTCTAGAGAACCTGTCAAAGAGACGTTGTAAAGGGGAGTTACCAAATTACAATCTTTCCAAACCTATAACAACGGTCTGATCCCCAAAGGTTTGGAAAGCTTCAAAAGAGGCTGGGAATTCAGGAAGAACTCCCATAACAGAGTACAATATTTTTCCAACTTGTTTTTATTCCTTACTTACAATTAACTTGCTGTTAGTGCTGAAATACCCATAAAACACTAAGAAAAAAAAAATTCTATAAAAGGTTTGCTGTCAATCATTTGCTAAACTGGGAATAATGGGCACAAGATTTTTGAGCCTGAACTCTAAATTCTGCTGGTTGATTGCAAAAAATGAATTATGGAATAGAAAGTAGATTGTCTGTAAAGCTGAACAGATTAAACTCTAACATTGCACCTAAAACCAGAGCCCAGAGTTAGGCTGCAAAGAGATCCTTGCACGGCATTCCCCGAATTCAGAAGGTCGGTGTGACGACAGCCTCCACCTGCTCTGAGAAATACATCAGCGTGTCACATCTCCTCTGACCCTACATCTACTTTTCGCTGCTGAAAAGCAATTGTGGGCAGGCAAGAAGCAAACCACCTTAAGGTACGCTGCTGACAGACCAACGTGGATGTCAAAACAGCTTGGAGGAGGCAGATACCTGTGGATAAGTCTGTTCTGTTTGTGTTAAAAGACTCAAAAATAGAAAAGAAAGCAAATGAAAGGGTAACAGAGCCAGCTAAAGCATATAGACACACGCTACAGATATTTTCTTTTCTCCCAGGCAGTGGTGCCAATACTGAAAGTGTAACAGAAGTTAACAGCTGTTCTGTATTTTCCCTTCAGCTGTGAAAAGTAGATGGAGACCCATATACTAAGATCAAGAATCTCACCTTCATCCCTTTCTCCGTGTATGTTCTAAAAAAAATTGAAAAGCTCTTCAAAAAATGTCAGTTTCAACAAGCAATTCCAAGGTAATATTGAACAGTTTCATTTTTATTATTGTTTCTTTGAATTTCAAGGGAACAACTGAATCTTAGGCTACATCAAAAAAATCTGTTTAACGCTTTGTTACATTCTCACCTTTTGCAATGAGGTAACACTCAATTTTGTAGGAGTTATAAAGACTGTTTAACAAAAAGCAAGATACAAATTTGACTTTCATACCTGATCTCTCAGTCTCTCCTGGTGTCCCATTATTGCTGTAGCATGGTGGGGATATTTCTGTTTCAGATGCTCAAGAAAAGCCTCTCTCTTCCTGTCCATTTCCGAGGTTTGCATTCCCAGTATTTCTTTGGAACTGCGAGGGCCACCTACTGTATGTCTTCGAGGGATGTTTCGGGTGGGCTTGGAATTAGAAGACGTGTGACTGTTTGGGGTTGAAAGGAGCTCCTTAGATCGGAGACATTCTGCATCGTCTAGTGATGTTACATGCAAACTGGTTTTTGCCTGGTCTGAAAACAAACAAACAAACAAACAAAAAACCAAACCAAAAAGTGTATTATAAGAACTTAATCCCAACATCCAACATTCACATTAATAAGAAAAAGAAAATAATCAATACAAAAGCTAGGTACTTCTAAAAGTCTGGTAGTGTTCAACGGCATGTCCTGCATCATTAGGCATATATACATAAGAACTGGCCCGGAAATAATCACTTATATAAGCTATGCACTGTACTTATATACTTTTAACACACAAGCGCAGTATTGCCTCACAGAAAAGTGAGCATCATTAAAGTAGATGTTCCTTTTATATCATCTTTACCACTATGTGACTTGAAAAGAAGATATGACAGGGCCCTTATTCCCTGACCTTTAAAATCTACAGGATGCTTTCCACGAGAAGAAACGGGTTTCTTCAATAGGCTCCAGTACACTCAATGGCCCTGTAACTAGTATCCTTAAGGATAGCAACTGATAAAATTCCTTTGACAAAGCAGATTTGAAATCCTTAATCTTTTTCAGAGTGTTATCAACATGCTCTGAAACACCTATGAAATAATAAGAGGGTTTTGGAGGCTTTTTTCCCTCATTTCTGACTGTGGTCTGGTTTTAAATTTCACGGATCTCCCTTGGATTTTATACGTCTCAGGACAGCAGGCTGGAAAATACTACATCACTTTTTCAATAAACCATTTCTTAAGAAACAGAATAAAAGCAAGTTTTGTGCGATATAAAAAGAAAAAAAAACCCCTCAGATACATTTTTTAACTTTAAAATCTACTTTAAGACTAAAGACCATGACGACATTTGTAAAGACAGGCAGACACGAAGGGTATGTAAGTGCTGGCTTATCTTCAGGTAACTGTGTAACACGAACCCTCTGGTGCATGAAAAAGTGTAGTCTGGAGCCTTGTTACCTAATACCTTTGAAAAATGCCTCACTCCTTTGTCAGCAAAGAAAAAAAAAAAAAACCAAACCACAAAAACCAGAAGCATTGAAAAGGCCTCTCCAAGTCTGATGTGGCCTTCCCTGTCTTTACCCGGCAGCCTCAGCATTAACCCTTTACAGCACCTCCCCAGGAGCAGGAAGCTCCTTCCTCTACGTGTTTTTAACACAACTCTATTCCTCTCCGTCTGACACTTTTTGCCTCGAAGCCTTTTATCCTTCCAGCGACCGTCTCCCTTGTGTGTTGCCATTTATATGGCACTGCTGTTTGGAAACAGGCACCTACTCACTTCTTTTTATGGTTCAGTCAGTCAGTTTGACACCCTGCCTACCACTTGCCTCAGGATTTTATGCTGAGGATTTTTCAGCTTTCTGGTGTGCGTTGTCAATTGCCTGCCAAGTCCCACGTAACATCAAGCCCCGGTAATAAAGCCGCTGCCAGTGTGATGTCCCACCGATTCCCTTGGGGAACCAAATCCCTTGGGTTTCACAACAGGACTGGGCCCTGGAAGGTCCTCAAAGACTTTGCATGTTTCTGTAAGCTCCCTGTAATGCTCAAGGACTCCAAAATACCAACAACACCCTCTTGTTTGCATTCATGGAAACCTATCCCGAAAGCCGAACTGGACACAGGAGCCCAGACTGCAGGTGGCACCACGCTTTGATGAGCACAGATCCAGGCGCGACTTTGGAAGCAGGTTTGGTTCACAGAGAAATTTTGCTCTCACGCAGATTCAAAATGCCATCTCTGATCTCTGCAGCACCTTCTAAGACCTTCTTAGAAGCACAATCCTGGTTAAACCTTCAGAGCAGCAGCCTCATGTGTACATACACACACACAAAACTTTTCCAAGCACAACTCAATTAAAAAACATCCAGCCTCAACAGCCTCTGAAAGCTGGACAGTCATTTCAATGGATTTTACACAGCAGGAAAAAGAGGTGGGCTGGGGCTGGCTGGAATTTACCATCTTCAATTTGTTGCACCAAGAACCCAGAGGTTATATCCCTGAGGCTGTTGGAACAAAGGCGGCAGACATAAATAAGGGATTTCCTTGGAGCTCAAGGGAGTCAGCATGAGCGTGGGTGACTGAGTGCAGCAATTTGGTATAAACCCTTAAAGTATGGTCACAGCAGCAGTTTCAATCACTGAATTGGTGGCAGGCACTTCCTCAAGAAGGCAGGTAAACCTATGCTGAGAAACACAACCGAGAGCTCATGAATGTGCATTTCAGGTCCTAAATCTCTCTCATGCAAAGCCTTTCCCTACTCTGTACTTCAGTCATTTCACTGGTTCAAGAAAAAGCTAATTATTTGGAACATAAAGAGACATATCAAGTACAGTGTTTTACCACTATTTGTTATTGGGTGAAACCTTGAAAAGGAATCAAAAATAACATATTTTTCTTATACTACATTAGAAAGATCAACAAATTCTCTTATTTTTCTTTCATATATTTGGAAAAAACTGTATAAATACCAGTGAAAAGAAAGGAATGTAAACTATGCAAACTAATTGCTAGTCTTGCCAGCGAGCTGACCTGGGCATTCAGCATGATCCCGCAGCATTACAGCACACAGCAGCACGTGACTTTCTCTGCAAACCAAACTCTCTGTCATGTTTGAATACGGGTCTTTCCCCTAGTAATTGCTGAAAAAAATCATCCTTGGCCACTTCCTAGATAGGGACAAGTGACTTTGATGGCAAGGTTGAAAGCTGGGACTGTGAACCCTCCCCCTGTACCTCAGGGTACATAAGCTCCACAGGGATGACAAACTGAGAGAGGTTTTCTGGGTCCTGGGGTTGCTCGATAACAGCGTGGGCAAACTTTCCGTATCTTCCAAGTGAAGATAATAGGCCTAGAAGATCGATCCCCACAGATGACTGTGAAATGTGTGAAGGATCATGTGATGGTTCCCAGAAGAGAGCTAAGAGTAGCGAAAGGATAAATTATGCAAGTACCCTCCTTGGAAAAGGAGTAAAGAGAAGCCAATGGAAAACACAGAGGTGTGAGATAAGCTTGTCTCCCTCTCTCCCTCCCTCATATTCAGAAGCTAAAAGCTGAAGGTCTTTCTGTTCAATATAGTAGCAAGTCTAGAGGGCAACAAAAAGCAAGACTTGCTGATTGACAGGGGAGGGCTTTGGTTATCCAAAGGCTTGAGTAACCCTTACACTTCAGTTGCTTCTCTGATCTGAAAACAAATGTCAAGATTTCTTTACATCAGTAAAGAAAAAACATGCAGTTATTACTGCAGTGGATATAACTACAGGAGAGGCCCAGGTCTGCAGCGTAGAAGCAGTATGCCTAGGACTATAAGGAAAATTATCATGAAGGATTAATTGCTATGAGCTAGAAATTTAAAAAAAGAAAAAAGAAAAAAGTCCTTCAACATGTCCTGGTATGCAATTCTAAGTCACACCCTCCATGAAGTCTACAAAGGTCAGGAAAGTCACTTTGCTTCATTACTTTAAATGTTGTGAAGAGTTTAACAGTCCCGTTTTGCAACCCAGGTGACACGAAAGAAGAACATTTTCAGAATAATTTGAGAAAGGAACAAGTATGGACCTGACCCGTACCGATGCTATGAAACTGAGCCTTGAAGCAAACCACATTCAATACTTAAAGTTTAAAAAAGAATACAATTTTAACAGCATGAGTCAAACCCACCTCCATTATATCTATGCTAGCAGTAAATTTGAGATTATTTGGAATTATTCTAATTTACTCCACTGTCTTTACAATTAGCTCTCTTTCAAAGGAACTTTCAAATGTAAATTTTGGATATAGGCCAGAACTACTGCATTTGGTTATGAGCTTTCAGCATTCACAATTTTGGGGAATCATAGGATCGGTCTGGTCAGACGTCTGTCTTCCTAGCTCCACACATGTCTCAGGCAGCTTCATACAACCATTACAGAAGAAATATGTTACTGAAGGCTTCATTTTTTTTTTTTCCTATTCAGACACATCCTTTAAGTGAAGATTTCCGTCCCACTAAACACAAACACATAGAGACACAGATTCACGTGACTTGCACTGCCCAGTATTTTAACTTAAAAAAATGATTCAAAAGAGCAATTAATAACCCCTTCCCCCTAAAAAGAGGGGAGTATTTTTTTCTCCAGAGTTCTCTAGGCACTATTTTCTGGTATTACAGACTCATAAACTTGTGTGATTTTTTTTTTTTTAAAACCACATGTACCTGACCATGCACTATTTGTTTCACAGAAGCACAGTAGCATAACTTTTTCTGAAGTGCCTATGAAGAATACAATACACATGAACTGGGAATGTTCACAGGTGCTCCACAAATACTATAATAGATACAGATTAGATTAGGTATTTGTCATGCTACCTGAATGTTACGCTCCACGTGGAATAGCCCACGTAGAATTCCCCAGGAAATAGTTTTCGTTCGCTTTTAGACAAAATATATAGTGCAACAGTAATGGTACAAATGCACCGCAGCTGACCCGCCGTGAAAACCACGCTTATAATTTCCTGGCTTTGCTCCAAAACAAACCCAACTGGTTTCACACAAAGTAAACTACGGCTGTGACAATCTGCCGTGAATCTCCCTCTTTCAAAAGACACCCCGAGGAAAAGGTGAGCTCAAACCTCCTCTTATGAAAAAAGAGCTATTTCTGTGCCATAGGTGAAGCATGCAGAGCATTTAAAGGGAACGTGACATTATGTCTCTCCCCCCCCCACCCCGCGGGAGCAGCACCCTCCGCACCAGGCAGTGAGTGTCCTGCAAACTGTGACAGCAGTATAGCATGCTCCCTGCTTTAAAGGGTAGACAGGAATCTCTCTGAAGAGAAAGTTAAACTCGCAAAGTCGGAGCGTTAGGGAAATCTGCAGAGCCGTTAGCACAAGAAAGACATGCTTTTTTTTTTTCTTTTTTTTTTTCCTTCCCCCTCCATGCATTCTGCCTCCGGTCACAAAAAGCAGCAACGAGGGGCACGTTTCAATGTAACTCCATCTTTGCCTGCTTCCCTTACTTACCCTTCATCTGCCTGCTGTCTGCGGAGCAAGCCAGGCACAGCTCAAGTTTCTGGCTCTCCTTCTCCTCCATTGTCCCTGCCTACCGCACAAGCTCCCCTCTCCAAGTTGGAAGCCGCAGCGCCCGGGCTGTCAGCGCCAGGCTCCAGGCTCAGGGAGGAGAAAGGCGAGTCGCCCTCCCGCCGGTGCCGGGTCCCCCCGCAAGCCGCCGGCGTGCCCGCGGTGCCGGGAGCGGGGCTCCTCGCCGCAGCGGCGGGCAGGGCGGGCGGCGGCGGCCGGACGAGCCCCCCGAGCCCGGGGCCCCAACAGGTGATGGGCTTTTCTGCAGGCGAGCCCCTAGCCGGCTCGCTTCCCGCTGCAGCCGGGGAGCCTTATGAAAGGGAACGTTTCAAACATGATTACAGGCCCGGGTCTCTGCTGGAATCCGAATCCGTAGCCTTTTAAATCTCTGTCATGGGACAAAAGCCTTTCCACAGCATATTTTTTTAAGCTCGTAACCACCAAGCCCACAAACATTCCTGATAAATGCTCCTCTGTCTTTTTTAGCGTCTCGTTTAAAAGTAATTCATTATATAAGCGCTTTGAGGTTTTGTTTTCTGCCGAATTCTTTCAAGCTGCTCGGAGAATGAATTGGGGAAAAATCAAGATACAGGAATGCAACTTTAGTGGAGCCAATAAAAACGAATGGTAGCAATCCGTGAGCGGGGACTTCGGTTAAGAGGGATTTTGAAGCCTCGGTAGCAAAGCGTATTAGAAACATAGAACTAATTCTCTTTTGGCAGATCAGAGGCCGGAAGCCTGCGTGAGAATCGATAGATCCACTGGGCTGCGAGGCAAAAAATAACGTGGCTGAGAAGGACGAGATCAAATCCCACAGATTCCAGCAGCTGCCACGTGTGTTGATTTAGTGGAGAATATCAGACCGAATTAGTCTATCAAAATCTTAACGCAGAGCCAGAGATGGTGCAACAAACCGAGTGTTGAGTTACAGCATCGAGACCAAAAGGTTTATCTGCGGACAACTTCTGAATGAGGTTAAGAACAAAGCATAACTGAGATATTAATAAAAATATGCAATTTCTCATTTAAATCAACCTCATACTGCAACACCAGACAACAGCTAGTATCTTGGATGTCTTTTTACACAGATCTAGCATAATCTCATCTTCCAAGCTTTCTTCAACTCTGACTTCAATATAACATCAGCTAAATTGCTTGCAATGACCTCTCAACCACCCAGTCCAAACAGGCTAGGAAAATTCCCCTATGTTTCCTTCTACACCTCTATCTGGCAGAAATGTCATCCTGTCTACTTAGATTATTGAATGCAGAAATGTTTTGTGTATATATAAATTCAATACAGAAGCTCAAGGAGAATCACTCTCCTCATGGCCCGATCCTCCTCCTTCCAGACAGAAAAACCATTTGAGTAAATTACAACTAACAATTGATAAATGAACAAAACTATTGTTCATTAGATCAGACGTACATATTCTCCAGCACTTAAGAAATATTTATTTTCCCTTTTAACAATTAATTCTATATGGTCTCGGAACCTGGCAAAGGTCCCAGAAATCTGGCACGGAAAACATAGAAAAGATGAAAATACAATCTAAACATTAGCACTGTTATTTAAGGTCTGCAGTAGAGTGCTCCCAACAGAATACTCCTATAGTTGCCCTGCAATATAAAGAAAACAGTGTGATACACATTGTATTTAGAGTAGTGTTTTTACTGGCCTTGAGTTACTCCTGCTCATTCTGATTGTGGACTATTTTAGGAGGAGAAGTGATGGCCAGCCATCCCACTTATCTGATGTTGCCTTTTGTGATATGGACAAATAATGTGCCTTTAACACTGAGGTTTTCCAGAGTCTGGCAAGCGTGATGATCCTCTTGCAATTTACATTCACAGCCAGCTGGAAGGAGAAGAGGGATCTTACAGGAATAGTGATCGCTGAACACCACCAACTTCAAGAAATATAAAAATAACTCAGAAACCCCTGATGAGAAAAGAAAGCCAGTGCAGTTGCCTGGAGTAGCAAAATGAAAGCTGTACCGAGACATTACCTGTACACAGGCCTCAGAAACTGAGAGTTAGGAAACTAAGGACATTTAAAAAGACCTTATCCTGAAATAACACAACAGAAAGCACAAAACATACTTGCCTACAAATGCCTAAAAGGAAGATGCTCTTGCAGCCCTGTACAAAAACAGGGTTAGCTCTGGAGATCAGTACAGTTTGTACCAAGAGCTTTGATAAGATCAAAACCAATGTATTCTAGCCCCTGAGAAGGCTTTACCTCCATCCACGGTAGGGAAAAAAAACCCCTAGAAAATTAGTTTAAGACTAAAAAAAAAAAAAAAAAAAAAAAAAAAAAAAAATCATTAATATTAAAATATCTACTTTTAGCCAGCACCATTAGTTTCCACAGCCAAGAGCACAAGACAGAGAGTTAGTCTCTTGACTCTCCCACTGACATGTCCTAGTGACCAGCCAGGTGCCCCTTGGGACGGTGCCAACCTGGTCTGAAGCTGTTGCTTTCACGGCCACAGCAAGATGCTCCCACTGCTGAGACTGACACTAAATGTCATTGCTGATGCTGCTAAGGGGCCTGAGCAGCATGGACCCCAAAATGCAGAGATGATCTAAGAAAGATTGCTTATTTGGTTGTGGATGTGTGACTTGAAAAGCTGGTGTCACATTAGGAGAACTTCTGTGGCTGCAGAAGTAGTCTCTCCAACCAGATTAAAGAGCATTGGCAAAAGGTGAGACTAAACATGGCACGCTTCAGTATCATCAAAATCAAACAAAACAAAAGAGCCCGCCCAGCCTCAGAGGAAACATAATCGCCTCTGCTGCTGCTCAGGACAGGGAATAGTTGCGACAGTAAGGTCCCAAACCATGTCCTGACTTTAAGGGAAAAGTCCTTGGTCCCAAACTGCATTTAAATAATATATGTAACAATGCCATTCCTTAAGATGTTACCTAAGACTATTTAAAAGAATTGGTGAAACTCCTTTACCAGCTGAGAATCTGGAGACAGCCAGAACCATTATACTGTTAGGCTCAAATAAAGAGCTCCCCAGCACAGTCACTGGGATGAATCACTAACGACAAGTTAAATAAACTTGATTAACCAGTTCACAGCATGCAATCAGCATTTGTTTATCTTTGGGATCAACAATAACAGTGGTTCCTTTTAATTACTGTGCTCAGATCTGGACCCGTCAATATCAAAACAATGCACGGAGAATAATTGCTAACAGGTTATGCTGTTTTAAT
Source organism: Aquila chrysaetos chrysaetos (assembly GCF_900496995.4). Lineage (NCBI taxonomy): Eukaryota > Metazoa > Chordata > Aves > Accipitriformes > Accipitridae > Aquila > Aquila chrysaetos. The sequence continues at coordinate 59,549,482 of NC_044006.1, read as the reverse complement.
TGTGTTTAAAATTAATGTCTCAGAGCAACTTAAACACTTCTGGGTTTAGAATGTGCATAAAAGGAACGATTAACAAATACTGGCTGCGCTCAATTAGTCAAACTTATAATATACAACAACTCCATGGCTCTAGCAATTATTCACAACTAAAAAACTGGGAAGTTAATTATTAATAGTTAAATCAGAAGAGGCATCCCATAATTAAAGACCTGTCTCCATGCCCATGTGAAATCATGTAGCCACTGAGAAAAATGTCATGAATGCTCTCGGCAGGAACCAGCCAACCGCTGTCTAGCCTACAATAGTTCAGAAACACAATAAATATTAGACCTGGAGTGGTGAGACAGAAGTCTGGGAGGAGTTACGAGCACCAAGCAGGTCACACTGCAGCACCTCTCCAAGCCATTCCCCAGCCAGAGATGTCTTGGGCCTTCCCTGGAGGAGGGGAGCACCCAGAGGATGCTCCAGCGAGTCAGGAAACCTCCCCTCCATGCCAGGGAGTTGTGGGTGGCCATTCGCTACCAACCGGTCAGATTTGAAATGGAGAAAATAACTTTAACCAACTATGGAAAAACAGCCCCGAGGGGGGTGAAACTCTGATTTCCATCTCAGCCAGCAGAGAGCAGCTTCAGTGCTGCAATTCATTTGAGCGCGTCTCTGTTCTCATTTGCGCTCAGCGAGTTCACTGTCGTCCTTGCTGTAGTCTCTCAATGCTTAAAACTAAACCAGACTCACTCCTAAAAGAAAAGGACTATGTTCAGATAGTATATTATCAAAGATGATATAATACTAGCCACTAGCTTGTACAAGCAAAATGAATAAAGTCTCTGAGGTCTATCAATACGAATCCATGCAAGTAGATCTGGGGAGAAAGAGGTTCACACTATTTTAAAATTAATTGTCTAGTGATTTGGTATTGTACAACAAGGAATCAAAGGTTTTTAAGATGTGGAGGGGTGCTTTATGATCATTTGGTCTCATCTGCTTAGTAAGGGCTTTCAGTGAACTGGGTCCTGTTTCTAATGCAAGGATAGTGGTTAAACTATCCAGTGGTTAAATTAAAGGAAAACATCTGAATTTGATTTTAAAATTTACAATGACAAACAATCTAATACAACCTCTGGGATTATTTATCATGAAATTACCTTCGCTGTTAAAAAATCTGTGGAGAGTTTCAATATTTATACTCCCTACATTCCAGTTCAGTTAAGAACTCTCATACTTGCGAGGAAAAATTAGCCCAAGGAGTGAAACGGTAACACTCCAGCTGAACTAAAAAAGAAAATTGAATATGAGCTTCTCTACACATCTCTGCAACAGAATTTCATCGTGTCTTGACAGACCTACAGGTTTCAGCTCTTCAGAGAAGTTCAGAGACTGACAGTGCTGCCAAGAGCCACCACCAGCCTTAATCACTAAAACAACTATTAAAAAGAGTCACTAAGAGGTTGAACATGAGATATTCAGGCAGAAGATACATTCATCTTTCTAATTCCATTTCAAATGGAGCTCTGGGGAGCAGCTATGATCACCTGCCACTTGGCATCACTGAGCTCTCAGGTATGAAAAAGGATGCGGTGTCCCAGCCCACCTCCCACCAACAAGCACTGTGCTGTTAAGTGTCTCGCACATCTCCAAGTAACAGAGCATCCTTCATTCACTCCAAAAGACATTTTGCTCAAGCTCACAACTCTCACACGTGGACACCTACCTCACGTTAAATAGGTTAGGTTTTCCCAGTTTTATTCTTGTTTCCTTCCTTCCCCTCCAATTTTTTAAATAAATGAAAAGGTCTGAAAGCAGTAAACACTTGTGCATGCCCTAAATCAAACTGAGAAAAAGGACTGTGGTCATCACAAAGAGGCACTAACATGCAAGTGGGGGGAGAAAAAAAAAAAAAAAGATGATTCTTCTCTTTCATCCATAACTTTATCTTCCTCTTTAATTTGGGACAGTCCCAACAAAGCTAACTCTAGATACACTTTAACATGACTTCCCTTCCCGCTGCCCGAGGTAAGATAGAACAGAGCTAAATGAGCATAATTACAGGATGCATGTTTCTGACTCGTGTAACGCAACACCTTATTTCAGACTTTTTAACCCCACATAGTTGTCATCCCACCATACGAAACTAACATTAATATTAGTATGTTGCCACCAGCGCAGCCAACTTTGAACTGAAGACTCTGGCACACTACAGCTCCTCCTCGTGCCTGCCAGCCTGGCCAGCCCTTCACACATCACACCTCCCATTACAGGATCACCTATGGTAAGGAATGAGATCAGCCTGCAAACATAGAAATAGAAAATATGAACATATGTTTTTGTAAGGTACCAAACAAATAACTCTGTGAAAGGAAAATGTGCCTTACATCGCGGAAATTTCAATCACTGGAGTTTAATCAAATAAAAAGCAATATGTGGGTGGGAAGGAACAGTGTAGGGAATTGTTTCTGAGGGAGGTGGAAGAAAGGGAGGGGAGAAGGTCACTTTTAAGTCCATCTGCTCTACATTCAAATTCTATTTCTCCCCAGTGTAAAGCATTTTGGGGTTGTTAAGTTCCCTTTTGGATGAATTCACTCAAACAGAGCTCTGGTGAGAGTTTGGATTCAAATTGGTCCAACTTTTTAGCACTGCCAGAAGAATAGGCTTAACGCCTGAAACACTGACTATTGCTGGTTTCATGGATGTCTGCAGGATCTGTTTGTAAATGTATGAGGTGGCATGCTTTAGTGATCAAAGGTACCGAGAGTTGCTCTCTGCAAAGTACAATTACACTTCAAAAGAATCATGAGAGATCCTTTATTTCAGCTCTTACCAAGTACACATGGAGTTTATAAGATTGTCAGGTGATTGCTTGAATTAATAGGAAATACTTTGATGTGTACTTTGATGGAGCCTGGGTCCAGAAATAATATAATAGTTCAAGTTTTGTTGTGATTACCGTAACTACTTACTCACCAACAGGCCATTCTGATAAATATTCTACTGCAAAAGAATGGTTTAAATAAAATAATTAGTAAATAATGATTAGAAATTAACACAATGGTACCAGTACTGCCAACCCACAGCATTCACACAATTCGTGATGATGGTCTTTCTTGAAAAGTCACTTTTTTGGGAACACTATTATTTTATTCATCTCTGGTCTGTACCCAATCATATATTTGACTTTTCTCCACAATGTCACTGGCAAGAACTAGATATTTTTCTGGGACTCAGACTAAAATCACTAGAGAGGTCAGCGCCACAGTGACCAAATTAGTTGGCATGTTTAATTGTTCTTACTACAGTTTTTCCTTTGTCTCCTGCCACAAAGGCAGTACCACACAGCAAATGACAATCGGAATGTCTGAAAAGAGATAAAGACAAGCAGAATAAATTCTTACAGCTTTGTTTCCATGCGGATCTGATTTCTAACCCAGCATGGATGGTCACAGGTTGCGGTTTGTAAAGCTTTTGAGCAGCGGGCTAGTGTAGAACTTCCAGCTTGGAAATGATTCCATGACCTCTCCAACAGTATGTACCTCCCCTTCCCTCAAAAGTGCCTCTCTGACGTACGCGGACCATGCTGATGCTATCATTAAGACAGCTGATTAGTAAGAAAGCTATCAGAGCTGACAGCAGTGGTACTCCTGCTCTTTCTCAGGCCTGCCCAATCTGTTCTGCCAGGATGCACGCTTATTAATTCACTCTTCAGTATTTAGGATTTCATAGCTTTAGGGCAACAGGGACCATTTGATTATCTTGTCTGACTTCCCATCTATCACAAGCCATTGAATTTGACATGGCATCCTCACACAAAGGCCAAACACTTAAATGAGATGAAGAACACATTACTGATCTCAGGAGACCAATGCTGCATCTGCACTAGCATTTGTTTCAAACCCCACCACACATGTGATGAGATCTACCCTGATGATCAGCATAAGAAAGAGAAGGACATCAAGCTCCCAACTAACTTAACCCTGAGGAAAGTTCTTTCCTCTGCCTTTAATTTCCCAGATCAGACATCTGCCTTAAAAAAACCCCAAACTATCTTAACCTCAAAGCTGTGGTGCACACAGCCACTCACTGTCTCCAGCACAGTCAGTCTCTTGTGCATGAAAACAACCTGAAGGGAAAAAGAAAAGCACCTCGAAACATACATTGCCCAATGTACATGGAAGGGGTCAAATCCCCCTGAACGTTGCACATTACCTGCTGCAAGGCCGAAGCACGACAGTTGATTATAAGCACTGTCTTTAATACAGAGCTGCCAGTGCTACAAGCATGTTATTTCAGGGCATTTCAGCACGCAGGCCCACGAAGGTGGCTGATGGAGCTGACGGCTCAGGCACACCACATCCAGCAGCAGCAGGGCTGCCACGACCCTCCACCCTGCAACAACCACCCCCCTAAATACAGGCTTTCTTGCTGCACCTGGGCTAACATGGCTTTGCAAATATACCCATTCTCATTTCAAAGACTACGTTATAGTTAATTGACTGATGTTTAATTATTCTCAGCGCTAAGAAATTGCTTCCTATTTCATCAGGGTAAAGTTGACAACTTCAGTTTCCAGTGATCAGACTTGTTCCCCCTTTGTCAGCCAGACCCACCAATTCTGTAGGACCTGTGCTTGGCAAGAAAGCCACCTCACAGCCTCCTCCTCAATTGCTCACATCAGCTGAGCTCCTGAAGACTTGCATTATACCTCAGTCTTGGTTTTCATCTTGGAAATCAAGTCTTTGCCTATCTTCCCTTTCTTTCTAGTATTCCCATCTTCTTGTAGTACAGCTAGCAGGATTATCAGAGCCTATTCTTCTGAACTTAATATACTAACAGTAACAAAGGGGTACAAGACCTAAGTTTACCTCTGAAAACACTGGTGCAGCTGGATGCTGCACGACAGCACAGATGTCCCAGGGAAAGGGATGTGAGGCTGGAGAGCTTTCCCCAGACAGGACAGGGAGTCCGTGGCTGTGGCTACCTCCTCCCGAAAAGGGAGACCATGCTCCAGGTTTGGCAAGGGCAAAATGTCCAAGCACCGAGCAAACCGCATTGACACGACTCTGGTGTCATATCCTATTTCTCCTACAAGGGGAAGTCTGCTCCTTCTGTGCAACACTTTTGCAGAAGACAAAAAGGGAGAAAAAGTAGCAATGATTCGTCTCATCAGGCTCCAAGAAGCGCACAAAACTGCCTGGGGTGAAGGCAAGAATAAGCAACGTCAGCATAGAAAGGTGTCATACAAGGTTTAAGCTTATTCAGAGGTAGAGCCTCTGTCTCTCTCATGAATAAATACATAACCCAAGACAATTTAATTCCAACTGCTTTGTATTTCTTACAAAAACTTTTCAAACAATGTGATGACTCACAAGTAAGCTCTCCACCAACAACATAAAATGACATCATATTAGTTAGCTCCCTCTACAAACTGGAAGTCTGCACTGAGGTATACAAATACCTCTCATAATATAGCACATGTATTTACATGCAGCATAGCTGAGGACAGGGAACAGGAAGCAAGTAGTGACAATGACAGGTTTTCTTCACTCCAAAGGACAAGGTTATTAAATAATAATTGGTAACATAGCTTTTACTGCATACACAAATACTCCAATACTCTGATTTCCAAGACTCACCTGCAAAATATAACTTTGTGATTTATTCAATTTTATTTATGATTTTCATACTATTGCCTTAATCTTTCATAATTAACCCAACAAGGTCCAGTGATAAATTCAGACTTTCTTCCCTCTTTTGCTTTTTTGCTCTACAACTGCCATTAAAAGATAGTACTTCAAGACTGCAGCTGGAATGATATCTAAATCTTTTTACCATTTGGAGGAAATTCTGGGCAAAGTGCTGGAAGGAATAAAGTATCAAAATCTCTTTGAGACAAGATGACAATATTACTTACATGCCCCCATTTCAGTTTTATAAGCTCCTATAAATCCTCTCTCATAGCAGGAATGCCCTTGGAAGCAGGTGCTGGGAAAGCGAAGGATGAGTTTGCAACCCATGAGTAGTATTCATTCAATGCTTTTAGTCTGCTTTTTTGCAAGGCGTCTTGCTGTAAGAGCTCAAACCAAGAATAGCCAGGTCCTGGTAGATAAGCTCTATCCAGAGCTATCCTTTATCCAGGACTATGGGAGTAAACCTAAGTGCAGAAGATGGTCTGCAGAATGGAAATTAGGACGGAAGGCTTTAGAAGTCTGACATTACTTGAAACACCTAAATCAAATCTGGATAGTTTTCTAAAGAAGTGCCTAAATGCAGCCAGAAAATACACGCTGAATACCACAATTACAGGTTAAAATGCTACAGGCAGTAATTATCAATCACTTTCTTTTCCCAACCATCAAAGAAGGTAATTTGTTTGTTTTCCCCACCCTGCAAGGAAAAGACTGGGTGGTCTTCTGACTTTAAGAGTCTGAGAAATATTCCTCTCAAGGACAAGGCCGCACCAGGCCTCCTGGGCAGCATGAGGTCCTTTTTCAGCAGTGTCTTACACTGTACTTGATTTTAGTCACAGACATTAAGAGTGTGGCAGTGCTTTGCAAATCATCGCTAAATACCTTTTCTTCATAGCTCCATGCAAATCTCAGGAGTGTTTCCAAGACACGAATAAAGCCTCGGTTGTTGAAAGGTAGCATGTTTTCAGTTCCTCAGCTGTCTTCATCAGCGTGGGACTGCCATGCTGCAGGGATTCTTTATTTGGTTAAAGACTAATTCCCCTTCGTCTTGCAGAAGTTGTCACCAGTTGTAAGAATATAGCAGCTTTATTCGATACATGATAAGTAACTGTGAATTCTGAGGCTATTAGTTCATTGAGGGAATGACATCTCAATAAAACATCAACATAAAAACTCAGCCCCTTGCAGACAGCTTAAATCATTCACCTTCTATTTTTTTAAAAAATCTAATACATTGCTACATATTCAGACTTCAAAAAATGTATTAAAAATTTTTGTATCTTCAGCCCCTTCTTAAATAATGTACATCTGGTAATTCCTATGCTCAAAGCCATGCCGTTTAAAGGCTAAGTTGTTTGCATACTAAAAAACCTAAGTCATGGAGCATTCAGTGTTGCAATTCAGCTTCCTTTTGCAGTAAAGGAAGCTAGGAGAAAATGGGGCAGGAACCAGGCTGAAAAGCTTTCTGAAAGCTGCAGCTGCAGCCAACAGCTGAAATTTAAAATCAGACATTATTTTCTCTCCTCATCTTGTGGGCTCTGCCACAGTTTTCAATAAACCACAAATTCAGCCACAGAGGCACTATCGCTCATAATTTTCTTTTGCTGATGGAGCTAAAATAAGAACCATAAACACTTCCCCCTGACTTCAGAAAGCAGCGTATGTCACTCCCCAATAGGACTCTTGACACGTTGCTTGTGGACAACGTGTTAGGCAAGTAGCAAAACCCCAATGTGGTCCTGTGAAATTAATAATTTAGTGTTGCAGAGAGAACCTGAAACAGAAGTTCATATGCGTTGAGGAAAGCAGAAGCAAGAACTGCATTTCCATTTCCCAACCCAGTGAAAGAACAGACACATGACAGCCAGCAGATACGGTTCCCTTGGATTTCCCCAGGCCATGTAGCAACATCCCTTGGTAAAGAAACAAAGAGAGGCGATTCTCCCATCGATAAAAAATTGACTAAAAATAGGAAAGACCCCATAGGAACAAAAGGCAAATTTCCCAGGGGAGGGAGATTACCAATGGCATCACAGAGAATGCAGTGGTCCAGGCAGCTCTCAACATTAGTGAGCTGGAAAAGAGGGTGTAAGTGAGGTGGCAGAGCTTGCTGAGAACATTACGATATTCAGTGAAGTAAAGACAAGGGCTGATTATGAAGAAGAGACTTCACAAGATTCACTGACTAGGCAGTAAAGTGACAGATTAAATCCCATGTAGGTAAATGCAAAGTGATGCACACTGACTTTGAACAGACTATTAGCACTCAAAAAGAGTTTGAGGTTATAACCATTTTATGAAAATTTTAGCTCAGTGCTCATTAGTGATTAAAAAACCAAACAGATGTTAGAAAATGCTGGGAAAAGAATAGTGAACAAGACAGATAATATCATTATGCTACTGCACAAATCCACAGCCTACCCGCATTTTGAATATTGCATGCAGTTTTAATTCACTCCAGGAAAAAAAAGATACAGCAGAAATAGAAATGTTAAGAAAAAGGAGGCATGGATGATCCAAGTTAGGGAACGGTTTCTGTACAAGGAACAACTAAATTATGTAGGACTCTCCATTCTGAAAACAGATGACTCAAACATCTGCTTGAGGTCTATAAACATGAGTAACAGAGAGAAGCTGAATAGGGAAAGACTTTTCATTGTCTCTCTCAATACAGACTGTAGGGTCATCAAATGAAACGAGTAGGCTAATGATTCAAAACTACATAGATGTGAATATTAATTTCACAGAGCACTGTGGAAGTGCTGGTAAGCTGGGAAACTTCTTGCTGTAGGACACTGCAGTTGCTGAGTTTACAAGAGTTTAAAAAAAAAAAACAACAAGATAATGGAAAAAAATTCCATTGAGCAATGTTAAAAAAAAGGACATAATCCTTGGTTTCTTTCAAGTAATCTCTTAATCATATATTGCTGGGAGCTGGGAGGATATTCCAGAAGTATCACTATGTACTCTCCTTGATCCTGTATTCTTCCCTAGGTAACCATCACCATTCGAGACAGGTTGTCAGGCTGGACCTCTGGTCTGACCTGCTACAACTGCTGTTACATTTGACAAGGTACAAGAAGCCCTGATGCTGACAGTAACACTTTGTCATACGCACTAAACATAAAGAAACAGAAGCACTTACATTACAACAGAAAAATAACAACCCCAGACCTAATCAAAACACTCTGCTGTGTAGTGTGAATCGTACGGAAATCTCCTGGAGTGAGGATATGGGAGAGAATGAATGGCATACAATACAGTAAGTCATATCATCTCATCTGTTGTAAAAAAGGCCTTAAACATTTGTCTACACAGGAAAGTTAGTGTAGTGGAAGCTAGAGAATGAATTTGCAGTGCTTCAGCTATTCCACAGTTGTGGCGGACAATGCAGCATAAATCTTACATGGCATCAGCGTCCGAAGCTCGGGCTACCACCAAGTGTCAGAACGCTAGTAAACCTTTTGAACAAGGAATCCGTACAGCTCTGGGGGGCTGAGATCATCTTTTCTCCCTCATTAACGCCCCACTACAGAGAGGCCACTCTGGAGGACTTCAGGTGCCATGACTCAAGCTGAAGCACAAGGTGGCACCAAGCCTCCCTCACCCTTCCCCATCTTTCTGGGATATGGGACCCATGGTTAAGGGCAGGCAAGGCTGTGCAGGTTAGTGCACAGTACTCCACAGCATAGTACTGGGATCTGGCAGCAGCAGGATCATTGCAATTTTCTCATTTGGAAGCATGAAACCTGAATATCTGCCCACACTACCGCACACAACCTCTCCATGAAGGCATCAGATGCTTCGTCCCTGCAGTTCTTTGGAAATTTGCTTTTACTATTTCCTTACCTTATTGAGATGTCTAACCACCTCCCTGCTTTCCTGTTCCAAGAAAACTGGAGAGCATTTGGGGGCTTTTCGGTTTTGGGTTTTTTTTTTTGTTAGTCAGGAGATTTTTCAAGGGCAAAGAATAATACACCTTTTATTAAGCAGCTATGCACAGTAAGAAACTTTTTACTACCAATTTCTCAAGGAATGTTATGACTGGCTGACTTGAAAGAGGCCTATCCAGAATCTCATTAGATTTTCAAGTACTTTAGAAAGCAGTTCTTACTGAATTATCAAACTTGCAGGAAAGCAATGGCAGTTTCATACCTGAGATTATGTACTTCTGTGGTAACTGCAGAAACGTATCAGACTAGTAAGGAGTGTCATGCACTTGGAGCTACTGCAGTAACAGGGAGCTGCTGGGATATATTGGAGAATACTCTTTGTAAACATTTTATTTGCCTGATTAAATACTGTTTTTCAAAGTGATGCACATATGACACGATATACAGTGATGTATCTCAGTAACTCTTGACCCAGAAAATCTGAAGTGGTTAAAAATAAACCGACAGAAGCTTCATGGGTGTGGAGCACACACAGTTCACAACACCTTGCATAAGCAACCTTTGCATACTGCTGTTTGGACAGAGCAGCCAAATCTGTCCTCTGCTGGAGACCAGGGCCCCTGCATACGGACCTGCAAAGGTGGCTGCAGGCTTGCAGAAGCACTGGTTGTTCTAGAGCTGGTTTATGCCCATCTGCAATACTGACACTACAAATAAGACAAAATCAGAGTGCTATTTTCTAGGTAATGGGACTTCTCCTTAGATGCCACCAAAGAATCCTAGAGCTTCCTTCTTCCAAATAGAAGTCAACCTGCCACACCTCACCTAGTCTCACCCATCAAAAATACAAGCAAGTAGTGTAAGCTATTCACCTAGTAAACCCACTCCTTCTAGACACCTGTTTTAGGATGGGGTGAATTAGTCTTCTGAGACATCTCTCCCTGACTGTAAAGAGGCATACACATTAGACTAAACGCCCAATGCGTATAGGGCCAATGTTACAGGAGGTGACTCACACACGGGCAGAGCAGAGCACTGTTCAGTGGGCAGCTCTCCACTGGAAGTAGTGGTGGTCTCTTGAAAACATCTGCACATACAGCTTTTTGGATGGTATCACACTTCCTTAAATAGTTCTGAGAACAAAATAAAATTAAATTTTTATTTGGAAAAACATGTACTGTCTATACGTGGAAATATCTTCTAATACTCTTTTTAACATATCCACAATGTTTTCGGCAGTGGGTGATTCACATGTAGACTGTTTTCCTCAAGAGCCAAGCATATATTTAATCCTAAATTTTAGCCTCATGTTCCAGATTCTCTGTGTGAAGACTTTCCTATTTCTATTTTTGCCCAACACTTTTTGTCATACTGGTTTGCTGCCAGCAGACTAGACAAACAGTTTCTTAAACACTTCTCTCTTGAAACAGAACAATCCAACCCAGAGCATATTCTAAGGAGACTCTCACCATCATAAAATGCTGTTTTACAAGGCTGAGGACTGTCTGTCTTTCCCCTGCACTATGTTTCTGTTTGCAGTCTCATACCAGATGGAGTTGTTGCATGACTCCTGGCCAGGCTTTGAAAACTGAAGCATGAAGCCTGCTCTTAAACTTCTGTCCATAACACTTCACGAGCGGTTGCTGTGGCTGTGCCAGAAGAGCTGCAAACAGCGCTTCCTTCTACACTTTGACCCCAATCCATGTAGGCGCATCGCGACATCCACACTGGGCTCTGCTGAGCAGCGCCGGGATCTCAGGTCTGTGCAGCATATGGCACCACGCAGAGAAGGTAACGCTTCTTCCTCTCACGCAAACACACACGCGCACGCTGCGACTGCCTGCTTAGCTGTTTCTCCTCTCATCTCTTGGCTCGTCATCTTCAACATACTTTGCTGACAACATATCTTACTTTGCCCCATATAGCACCCACCGCAAAACACATGAAGAAAAGCTACGGTAGTATGTAGAGATGAAGGCATAGTTAAAAGGTTGAGATTTCAAAGCTGTCGGTAGCTGGACAGACTGGATAGTTGGACTGGTGAGAGGCAGAGAGCTGGGCTGGGGGTTTACAACAGCTGAAGCCCGTTCAGCATCAGCATAAGTACCTACAGGGAAAGCGAGCACTCACCTCCTGCAGGCATGGAAGCTGCTATTCCTTAAAGCATGCAGCTCAGCAGAAGGAGAGGGAAATTGCTTCCTGTCTTGCTACTTTGTCTTAAGACTTGTCCTAGCTTTTCACTTTGTGGTCATCAGACGGCTATGCTCAATGTACTGCCAATGAAATACACGCAATTTTTGCAAAACTAAACAAACAGCTTCCTACCATGGAAAGTCCCAAAGCACTGAGAAAATAGGTTGATCTCCACCCATTGTCTGCTTCAAAACTTCCTTCGCAGCTTCAAATTACAGCCTTCTAATGAAAGTAAGGAGAAATCAGATGAACAGAGAAATCAGACTTTGCCAATAGAGATATCAACAACATGCAAACCACTTTTTTTTTTTTTAATCTTTTTAAAATTTTCATTTGCCCCTCATCCTCAACGAAACAAAATGACCCCAAAAAGAATAACCTGCAGAAGCACGTCCTATGCTCTCCCTGCGGCTGGTAACGGCGGGAGCCGTGCCCGGGGCAGCGGGCGGGGGGCAGCGGGCAGGGGGGCAGCGGGCAGCCGGTGCGCTGCTGCCCCCTCCCGGGCAGCCCCGCCCGCCGCCGCGCCCACCGAGGTCACAGCCACGCAGGACCCGTCGTGTATTGCCGTGATGCGGTGCGTGGCATTTTACAGAGGGAAGGGGAGACACGGGCGAAGGGCTGGCAGCGGGCAGCCGGGGTGCCGGCCGGCTCTGCCCCGGCTCGGCTGCCGGGCAGTCAGTACACAGCTCCTGAAATTCCCATCGAGGGCGAGGTTATTCCGGAGACTCGCCAGGCAAGGACGGGCTCTGGTAGCGCTGTAGCTAGCAGAAAGGGTGGGAGCGCCAAAGGGGAGGGAGAGATGCTGAATACGGACAGGCTGCTCCTAGAGAGGTCTCTCTGGCTGCATTTGTAAGACATCTCTCCCATGGCAGAGGATACATAATCTAATTAAAAACAGACGGACAAACAAAACAGAAACATTCCCAGCCAGTTTACATCTGGATGCAAAACAAAGTTATTCTCCATAAACCTGAGTCTCCCACTGAAAACATGTGGAGAGAAATTATTTCTTTGATGTACTTACTCCTTGTACCAAAGGCTCACACCCGCTCTGAAGGGTCAACGTGCTCAGGTTCCCTCAGACCAGGAGAAAAGTCTCTTGATATTTAAATCTGAGGCTTGCGAAGCCTCATCTAACCTCAACTGCTGCTTTCGTCCACTGGAACAAAACCAACTGCACAGGATGACATGCAGCGCTGCATAAATCAGAGATGCCGCAGGACTCGGCAGACAGGGAGCCAGCGCAGCTCTAGAGAGCTTATACGATCTGTCCTTGCTGGTCTACAGCATCTAATGGCCAGCCAGCTCCTGCCTCAGCCTTCTCCTCCCAGGTAACTCTGAGCAAAGTGCTGTGCACAAACCCAAGCCTGAAGTCACATCAAAACAGACTGCTAAGGTAAGACCCCTGACTGAGAGAAAAGTCCAAAAACTTTATCAGGCCTGGATAAGAAAAGTTAAATGTTATTCTTAGTTGCTGTGTTTGGGAAACCTCAGATTGTGATCTTCCTGAACACAGAGGAGTAAAAGTGCTCTACAGGGCAGGCATGAAACAACTTCAAATCCCCGGTCTGTCTCTAAGAAAGACCTCATTTGTTTTCAGGGTGAAGCCTCAGACTGTTGGCTCTCACCACAGCCCCAAAACTGGCTAGACCACAAGAGAATCTGCTGCAAGCCAGTATAATAAGACTGATTAACCACTTAAACTCTACTTAAGATCTCAAAATAGGTCTTAAGTGGAAGATGGTACATTTTACTCTATAAAAACTCATGAGGCTTGTTTTTGTAGTTACACTGATGATGCATGCAGGCATGCACACTTGGCACTTTGCATACTCACTGCAATGCCATCAATGTGAACTGCTGAGTTCTGAAGGAAAATGCAACTTTTATAATTGCTTTTCAGTTACTGGGGTTGATGTCTGGTTGAAGATAAAAACAAAACAAAACATAATGGCTTACACCAAATACAAGCTGTGATGCTGGAAGAATTTTGAACTGCTCATATAAAATACCCACACATGAGACATTCTGCATTACTTCTTAACATCACTGCATTTTCTTCACAGGGATGGGATTAGATTTAAACCCCAAGAATGCATTAGTGTTGCCTATGGAAAGAAAAATACCCAAGGAATTTATAGCTGATATACAAAAACAAAACCAAAAAAAACCAACCAAACAAACAAACAAAAAAAAGCTTAAACTTGACTTGGCAAAGTCTTTACACATATTAGATAAAAGACTTAGAAAACAGATGCTCCTTCTTACCAGCAGCCAAGATCTTCTAATAGCCCTACAACTTGTTAATCAACTAACATATGGTACCACTTTAGGAAAACACACCATTCTGATTTTGCATTTACATGGTCTGTTTCCTACAGAACTATTGTCAAGATTTAGCCATTGTAATATAACCTATTAATTTTTATTCCTATACTTTAAATTAATCAATAAGCAAAGAAATAAAAAGAGAATCGATTTAAATCCAAACAGTAAGTAAAACTCATTTTCACACAGTTTCCAATGATGGATAAATTTCCTCTCACCATGCTGAACCTCACCGGTCTGTATAAAAATCACAATTTGCTGCAAAATTACAACCTAAAAATTCTGTTGACTTTGACTTAAAGCCCCTGAAAACCCAATACATTAAGTTTTCTGGGCAAAGCTAAACTGTCAAGGCAAAATTTAATGTATCTTGGTAATATCTGCACAAGGTGGTTCCCACATATACTTAACTTTACTGTTTATGTGTTTTAACTTCTATTTTATACACATATGAGGCCTTACTGTCTCCTAAAAAGACACCATAATTTATTTACACACAATATAATACTTCTAAACTCATATTAGGTAAAAAATTAAAATGTAATTAAGGTTTCTTTTTTAATGAATTCTATGAACTTATTTACGTTTTAAACCAGTATTACTCTGCTGATCTAGTCTCTCTCAGCCCGCTGCTGGCTTAATTTACCAATACACGGCTGCTGGGCTTTGACAGCCTCTACCACCCTTACACAAAGTCAGTGCAAGTCCATTCACAACATCACATACCTTGGACAAACCCAGCACCACTCAATCCGGGTGTCAGGTCGTGATTTCTGCTACTTCACCACCACACAGCGATGTGAGCAGCCTGCTCTCCAAAGGCATTTTGCAGACTGCTGCAGCACTTTTTCCCCCATCTGCGCTGCTTCTCCAATGATAAATTAAACCCAATGTTTTTGCACCACAGGCAGGTGGGGTTTGGCTGCTCTGGTTCTTCCTGCAGTGCCACCCGTACCTCCGCAGCCTTGCCTGTGCCAGCCCTGGGGCAGCGTGGCGAGGGTCAATTAAAGAAGGTGCAAAGGTGTAGGGCACTGGGTGCTGCGGGCTTTGCGGCAAGGGGCACGGGTCTTTTGCCACGTCACCCTGCAGACAAGGTAACATCCAAATAGCTCTGGTCAGAGAGTGGAAGGAATGACTGGCTCTGCCCAGACGTGGAAGCTGTAAGCAAGAACAGGGAAGTTTGGCAGAGAAAGTCTATAAAGCAGCAAAGCTTGTGGAGAAAGCTTAGGGGGGCATTTATCTTTTATGTTTGCTATTTAAATTAAAGATAGGCAGTTTTGAATATATATGGTGTATACATATTCTGCATTTTGAGGTTGTTAGGAGGGCTTGGGTTTTGGCTGTTTTTTAATGTTTTTAACATCAGACACAGATGTAGCACAATTTAAAAAACACTTTCAAAGTACTGTCATATGGAAGCTTGTTTACGAGTGCAAAAAGAATTGCCTTACAATGCCACTTCTCAGCACTTGGAATGACAACGGATGCAGTTCTATTTAAAGGAAGAGATAACTGTAAAATTTCCAAATACTTGAAACACACTAAAAGCACCCAACATGTTCTACAGACAAATTACCAATTTTCTTTCGGGATTTCCAATGGCAGGATAAAAATGAAAGTAAGGCACATGAATTCCTGAAATTTGCCTAAGATGTAGTTTAAAAGTTGAAATCTGGGCTTTTGCTTGCAAGAAATACAAAGGCCCTAAGTTACAGGAAAATAAAGTGATGTAAGAAAAGTGAAATAAAGACAATGCTGCAATCTTTAGTTATTTGACACTTTTCAAAAAACGTATAAGTTCATATAGATAGGCTGGAAGACAATCTGACATTCTCAATTTATTCCTGATTAAACTTTGAACTATCCCATATATACACCTGTATGCACAAACACATAAAGCTACACCTGTATGTTTCACAGCATCTCTCTCCCTCTCTATATTGCTCATCATTAATTAAATTATAAACTGTATCAAGAGGCACAAGAATTTCCTGTACAGTGTGTGGTACAATGGTCCACTGAATTCTGGTATGGGTTTCAGGCTACTACTCATAGTAAAATAAATGATACTTTAAAATGGATTGCAGATATGCTCTCTCAGTTAAATATTTAACTTTCATTTAAAACTAGTAATAATCTTCTTAAATGGATGCACGAATGAAACAAACATTAATAGTTTCACATTTTGGCACGCACATCTGACAGAGATCTTAAGAAATCCAAAGCAGGTGATACTGTCTGTGGAAGATAAAAGTGAAAACAAGTCCCACCTGGCCAAGTCCCAAAGCAAAACATGGGATGGGATGAGACACTCAACGCCGGAATGCATCTCTTCTCAAGGCTAGCACGTACGTGACAGGGACGGTGTGTGAGGGTGGCACACCTGGGTATACAAGCAGCTTTACGAGCAAACTAACTTCACACCTGCAGCAACATTTTTGGCTTGAAAGGGCTTGCAGAGAATACCTTGATAAATTACCTGGTGGAAGATGTTTCTTCCATCTCCAGCTTCTTCTTCTTTTTTTTTAATTAATTATTTTATTTTGAGTTCGGCTGCACGAAAGTTTAAGGAAGTCCCTCATTTGCTTACTAAATCTCAGTTCCTAGGGGGTGGCGAAAGGAGAACAAATGTGAATTTTCCACAGTTTAAGACTTTTGGGGTGCAGAACCTCTTTGGCATTTGTATAACAGCTCCTACGAGGGGGCCCATAAGCAGCAGTGGATTCCCAGCCACCGGGCCGAAGACAAAATTCCTACGGACGGCGGAGGAGCAGGCAGGGAGACACAGACCCGGCTGAGATCCTGGGCTTTGCCTCGCTTCACCCAAGCTGCCTCCTCCCTGAGCCAGCCCCGTGGGGGATGAGCAGGGGGCGAGGGGACTTCGGGGGGTCCCACTCTGCTTCAGCACACCCCCTCCCACCCCCCCGCTGCAACAGGAGCACCTTCATCGTGTAATGGAGGAGCCCGAGGGCTTTCATCCCGCCTCCATACCCGGGTCTGCTGCCCACAGCCTGCAGTGCCGTCTGCTTCCAGCGGGACAGCACACGCTTCTGGATAAAGTACAGAATTAGGTATTCCGTGAACACCTCTCCACTTTCGATTAAAGTGAAAGAGAAACGCGTCTGGACAAACACTCTCGTTCTAATATGCTCACCTAGGATACCTAGCTGTGCCTTGAGGAAGGTTTGGATTGCCCTGCTATTGATATTTAAGCAGGGCCCCTGATTCTAAATTGTTGATGGAAGTACCCTAAAGCAACCTGAAACATCCGAAAAGATAAAAACATTACAGATGCATGGATGGGCAAAATTACCTCTCTCTCTTAATCCAAGATCCTGGATAATGAAATGCACTGCTAATGTCTCTTGGAGGTACCTCATCAGTTTAGGCTGGTGCTTTGTCATACAAGCAGTAGCTGATCTGCTTTTGTTTTCTTTCCTAATTGAACATTTCACCCTTGCTGTATCACCAAATTAGTATCTACTGAGTTCAAAGCCATACACAATACCCACAGTTCCCCCACCCCTTAATAGAGAAGATAAAACGTACTATGTTTGCAATACAGACAATGAAATTTCTAGATCATAGCAAGATGCAGGAAATAAAAACTTCACATAAATTTTTTAACTTACTGAACTATTCTCCTCCTCCAGCAGAGCGTTCTGCACCAGCTATTAACAACAAGAAGGGAATTTCCTTCTCCTCAGACTATTCTTGAAATAGATTGCAGTAAGTCTTCCTTCCCAACCTCAGCCTTCAACAGCAAAAGGAAGCAACTCTCAATCTACAGGCAGGAACAACCTCATGAACTAAAAAAACCCAACCAAACAACAACCCCCCTCCCAAAATTTTGACTACCACTTTATTAAAGGTCAACAGAGCTGTTTAAGAAAGAATATCTCTATGAGCTGTTTTAAAAGATTTCCTACTGCAGAAACCTAAATCATAGCATAATGCTTACTTGCCTTGCCTTTCAAGTCCGGAAAGCTCTTTGTTAAGATCACTTACAGTAAGGAAACAAGTTTTCACTCACTCTCTATGTGTATTTTTATAAGCCAATCTTGTAAATAAACCAGTGACACTTTATGGAGGGCAATAGTGGACAGATTGCCTTTGCTGTGAACGTTAAATGAAAATTTCTACATCAGCCCCACATAGCCTGGCAAGATCTGGGAATTCACCCCATACGATAGAGACCACAGTCACAAAACAAACAACAACAAAAAGGGTCAGGTGGTGACAGCCTCCTGACAAATTTATTCCAAGCAGCTATCGTTAGTAGCAAGGAAAAGGCAAAATATTTACTGAGTGGCTGTATAAATGTGCACTGCACAGCATGGTACAATCTTGTTTCGAAGATCTCAATTAAATGGAAGCCAAATCAATAGCTAAACCATATGCTAGACCCTGAGATCAGCATTGTCTACGGCAATGATGAAAGGTGGGCATTAGCCCACTTGTCAGACTGCTGAGTTCAGTAACTGAGAAAATAGAGGGGTCCTTTGTTTTTTTGTTTGTTTGGGGTTTGGTTTTTTTTAAAGATACAATGTTCTCTGTCTCTTCTTCATTTCCCCAGCCTGGACCAGATTCCCTCCTCTCTTAAAGGCTGAGGAAGGGGACTTTGCACAACAGCTTGTGAGACTCCCTCTTAGAGATCTCTCTATAACTGAGGGATTTTGGCAAAGAGAGGCTGGTGCTGCAGCCCCAGCTAAAGCAGCCTCAGCATCATTTATAATCTTAAGAAGGGTGGAAGGCCAGAATCATCCTTGTGTAGCCCATGCCTTTGCCCTGGGATCTGACAGTGAAGCTTGAAAGCTCTACTGTGGCACGAGCACTTTAGCTTTGACACAACCTTCCCAGGACTCTTTTGTGGAGACTGTGTTGACAAAAATAGTTCTCGTGAGATTTTCAGTAGCATTGGATGAGTAATCACAGGCATGCTCAATACATCATGCCACTCCTAGATTTACCAATCCCTTACTCTTACCTTTTTCTGACCTTGCTGTAGACTTGAGAAACAGAGAAACCATGATCTTGCCTTTTAATATTTATATGTGAGACAGAAGAATTGTAACAGCACAACAGAATCATCACCTTCCATAAAAAGCAAGCGACAAAAAAGCCCTTCCTGAGGACATACCTTCCCCCAGCCCCGATCAACTTAGGACAATCTGATCCATGATCAGGAAGACCAAAGTGCTCTGGACTTCTCTATGGAGGTTTTATTTGCTGTATCAGGAGCCCAGGCTGCTCATTCAGGCGTTGAAGTTAGATGACCAAAAGTCATCTTTAAGAATAGCAAACTAAACTGGAATTCATCCCTGACTCAAAGCCTCAATGTAACAAAATGGCTTTTCACAATACAGAAATGCAAATTATGGGCAGATGCTCCATCAGTGCAAAAGAATGATCAGAAACTGAAAAGAGAAACTTGGAAAAACAAAGGGTGCAGGAAATCCAGAAAGAGCAGCATTGGGGTCAATGTGACAAAGGAAAAGAGCTGAGATTGAAAGACACTGTCTATTGGGAAAAGTATGAAGAAATACAGGAAAAATATTTCCACAAGTTATCTGGCAAAGAAATCCTGTATTAGGAAGTAGGGAAATAAAACTGAGTGTACTTCTGGGAGAAGTGCAGAGAGAGGTGTTTGAGCATCATGGCTACCTGCCATCTGATTAGTGCTCCTACCATATAGGCAGAAGGTATGAAAACGCACCAACAGACTGAAATCCTGTCCTGGGAAAGCATGTGACAACACTCTAATTAACACTGGCAATGCTTGCACCTTCCCAAATGTCAATAAAATTTGTTACAGATCTATTCAGTTGATGACGATTTTTATTTTGTATGAGAAAAAGGAGTGCCGTCTCAGACTAATTAGGTTTCCATACCAAAATTCAGGTTCATCTAAATACCAGACTAAATGCTAAGAGATGCTATCTTGATTTCACATTTAAAATCCAAGACAGCAGTTCCCAAAGTATGGTCCCAAGCTCCATAGGGACCCTGTCACAGGTTACTCAGGGGTCTGCAAAATTGAAATCTCATTTTACAATGCCCAGAAAGCATCCCTGGGGAGCAAAAAGAGTGCAGTTACCCTTCTTACACGCATGGACTTTGCCCCTGCTTGGAAGAGAGACGGAAGGAGGGTAGTGGCAGGACCCAGTCATGGGCTGCATCCACAGTTTGCATGAAATTGCTATTTAGTAGTGAATGAAGTTTCTGTGATGCTCTTTACCATATCCTCATTTTATTCATCATGTTATCTCTGATTATGAAGTTACAGAAGGTTTGTTTGCTGGTGCTAATACTTTTTTTTTTGTTTTAATGAAAACCATTACTGGCTGTAGCATTCTCTGTCAGAGTCACCCTGGACACAGCTAGGACAGGTGGGGAGAAGCAGCTAGCTGCAAGGCTCATACACTGCAGCTCAAATGGAGACTCAGGAGTTTCATCCCAGTTCTTCCAAAAACTTGGTGTGTCCCTGTTTTGCCTTAATTCCCTTCCAGAAAGTACTGTTGTAACCTCTGACAACCTGCTACGGCTGTACATGCACGTTTTGCCACAGCTGCTACAGAAATATCCTTTGAAGATGTAACCTTGCACTTCTCAAGAATAGTCCCTTAAAGAACCCACTGTAACACATTTCATAAGGGTCGTCTGCAGGGGTAACACGCCAGCATCATTGGGGAGACTTGCTTCAATAATGCAGCTAATGCTTCTACCTCAGTTACACCCTTCTTAAAACTAATGAACTAATGCTTCTATTTCTGGTTTTGACAATCCTTATGACACAGAGAGCAAAATTGTTATACAGATTTAATTCCACCTTCCAGACAACCTAAGCCAGATCCAAGAGGGACCCAAGAGATGCCTAGAAGTTAGAGGAGGGAAGAGGCTTTCCCATACCCAACATGCAGCAATCCCACCACTCTTCCTCATGCTTCCCTGCTTCTTGGACCTCTCTCCTCTGCGCTCCTGGCTGCGGTGGCCCCATGTCAGCAGGAACAGCGGGAGTTATCCCCTCTCCATTAGCCTGCAACCCAGCAGCCAGGGTACCACCCCGGCGAGGGGAAGCCATGGACAAAACAACGCAGTCAAAGGAGAGTCCAGTGACAAAAATGTATGTCCTTACGTTAGTTCTGTGGTGACAGCCTGATTAAGACCACAGGACAAGAAGCAGGTGCTCACATTGTTCTCCTGGGTTCAAGGCATTTAAAACGTACCGTGGGTGGGTGCTATTGGCTATCACTATCTCACTGCCTGTGCTGGACTGTTTGGCATCACAAGAGGCAGGTAGTAGATCTGATGCTGAAGACATGGGCGTTACTCAGAGCTAGAGACTCAGCATAACAAAGACTGCTGAATGTCAGTAGCAACATTCACTCCTGTGTCCTCAAAAGAAGGTTTCTAAGCTTATTTTTAGAGTAATTTGACTTAAATTCTTGCTCTGATCTGGCTGCGTCCCCACAACGGACAAGGACAAAATACAGCCACTATTAAACGACACAGGAGCTGCACAGTACTTGGAGTACTTTTGACAAAGTAAGGAAGTAAAAAACTTGTAACTTAAGAGCCCACTAGAATGGAATAAAGAGAACTCCACCAGTGGGTTCAAGAGCAAGCAACAGCCAAACGCTGCTTTAGACTGGTGACAGCTGAAGTAGAACAAAACATTGGAGAGACAGGAGACTGGGAAGCTGATTCATTAAAAACCAGTAAAACAAAAATTCATTACAGTGAAAAAGAAGAATATCCTTCTAAATGTACAAGACTATTAGGAGAATATTTCTGTAATATTATAATTGTTTTACCGTGTTAATACAACTTCTTAAAAATAAGGAACATTGGCTGGCATAAGGATGAAGCTCAGTAGTAAATGTGTGATCCAAACATACAAATTACAGATAAAGGCAGAATGGACACAAAAATGTACCTCTGAAAGACAGTGAAACGCAGGAGATGTGACCCCTGAAAACATAATGGAAGGGGGGGAGAGGGGAGGCGGGGTTGATGCACAGAACTGCAACAACTAAGGATGAAGAGTGGAGAAGAGGAAGAATGTCTAAAGGTAATTAAAATTAATATCATAACCCCAGATGTGCCAGGTCTGAGATGGATTAGAATCAGAACTCCTATTGTAAATTAATCTCTCAAGAGAGGGCACAGAGCCTCGTAGAGAAAAAAGATGCAGTTCCTAAAATACAGAGCTATTCTGGAACCAGTCAGCGTCGGTCAGAGAGAAAAGACAGCCAGGTGAAGCCATCTGACTTATGGATGCATGCATGCCTCAGAGGAGGCACTCACAGCTATGGGGAGTTTTCATATGTGAGGGATAAGCTGAATGCACAGGACACCAGACTATCCTACCTACCCAGCTGCCAAAGCAAATCTGGGTTGATTTACTATCATTACATGGAAGTTTGCAGTGCTGTTATACACATGCTAAGAGTATTGCAAATATTTAGTGCTCAAAGTCATGAATTTACCTCATGTGTGCACTAAAATACAACCAGAAAATGCATGGCTTCTTTTATGGAGTCTTCTTTTGCCTTTTACTACAAAACTGAGGAAAAAAAGATTGGTCTAAACAGAAATACATTATCAGAGTTTGGAAGCAGATCTCAGTGAAAGCAACTCAAGTCTTCAAGGGAGCAAAATCCAACCAGTGAGAAGTAAAGGAAGAAGCAGCCACAAACATCTAAAAATAGAAAGTCCAGTAGGAAGTTCCCCTACAGAGATTTAATCTGCTATTGTACTCAGATCCTGGCATTACGAGTTAAAATCTACAAGACGCTATCATCTTTAATACATCATCTCCTTCCTACTGTTCTTTAAAGCAAAGAAGCTGATTAAACATCCTGCCACACTCCGGTAACCTTAACAGTGCATTTCTTCTTTTCACACTGTAAAAGGTCAGTCACATGTTAAATTGCTCTTCTTTGTGTGAATTTACACTCAGCACAGGACTAAGTCAATAAGGGTTGTACTTCTGGTCTTTCCAACAAACCAAGCACTAAAAACTAGTAGATGGCATCTCATTTCAGAGAGATGTTAAAATTTCCAGTATTTCTCACTCTTTTAAAAAGTTTGACTTTTACATTTGCTTAGTGAAGCTCCAGATTAACTAGTGTGGTATATTTTACCAGGATATGAATATCTCTCAAAGCGCTAAAAAAGCAAACACCGTTACCCTCATTTTGCAAAGCAGGTAAGAATCTTAAAGGTTATGGCTTTATAGTTCCTTAAAATGCAAGTTTAAAATCCAGAAGAAAGTTTTAAGGCTTTTGATGAAAAGAATAAAACCAACAGTACAAATGCGAAAACATTAGTCTCCTAGCATATATTAGCATTTATTTTCTTTAAGAGCTGATATTACTCCATACACACCTCTATGAACAGCTGAACTAGTGACTGGAAAAAGATAATTTCTATATAGCTGCCAAAATCCCATTTGCAAAAAAGTGTAAGGCTTGTTTTTAATTTTATGGGAAATACAGCTGTGGGATCTGTGAAGAGCAGTTTTTGAGATCCTTGCTGTTGCCTGACAATTCTTTAAGGCTTTTGTGTGTTTGGGTACCTGTTGATGTTGGTGGAGAAACATGTTTGTTTTTTAAAGGCATAAAGTTGGAGCTTTTGCTGGGTAATGTTTTTCACATGGGACATTAAGGGATGGGTCCCAAACCATACTTTTAATCACTTCCCTCTCACCCTCGTGAAAATAAAAACACACATGTGATTTCTCCAGATTGTCTTGACAGCACGTGGGGTCAAAAAAACAGAGGGGGATGGGGGGATGATACTCCCAAATGTTTCCCTACAGAGAGAAACAAGCTGGCCATAACCATTTCCGCCCTTGCAGTACAGGGGATATTTCAAGTGGTAAAGGTAAATGCTCTTTGCACAGCAGGAATGCTACAACTCTGGCTAAAGAAAGGAGTGATGCACCAAACAGCTTTCCAATATGCACAGTAAGTATGAAAACCGAGCTAGTTTTTGAGTTGGAAACAGGCAAATCTGTGACTGTGATTCCACACTGCTGCTGTCTGGGACAACAAGGAGGTTGGACTGAACACAGGAGTCCTCCCTCTGGCTGTGGACTCCTAAACAAGATGCCAGAACTTCAGAGCAGCCCTGAGGCCAGGCACATGTGCCGGGGAGCTCCGCCAGTCCCTGGCACCATCCCTCCCTATAAGTCCAGATGTGCTGCAGCTGCATGACCAGCCCAAGGGCTGCGAGGCACTCTGCATTGCTGCAGGTCAGAAGGTGTTCTACAGATCAAAGCTATGGCATATTTTGCAATACCGCTAGGGTCACCAAATACAACCTGCAGTGTAATAATGGTTAGCGGACATCCACACTGAGTTTCACAGAATCCGTCAAATGAAAACGAAAGGCAGGACTCACCTTCACAGCAACTCCCTTGGGTTTACGTACTTTAAGTAAAGTGACCTGGATGAGTAAATGGATGGACTTCAGGAAGGACAGGCAGAGGAGATGAGGAGGGGGTGTCACCCTCTATGTCAATGACCAGCTGGAGTGCATGGAGCTCCGCCTGGGGATGGATGAGGAGCTGACTGAGAGCTTATGGGTCAGGATTAAAGGGCGGGAGAGACAGGTGACATTATAGTGGAGGTCTGCTACAGGCCACCTGACCAGGAAGACCAAGTGGATGAGGCCCTCTATAGACAGATAGGAGCAGCCTCACATTCACAAGCCCTGGTCCTCATGGGGGGACTTCAACCACCCCGATATCTGTTGGAGGGACAACACAGCAGGGCATAAGCAATCCAGGAGGTTCCTGGAACACGTTGATGATGACTTCCTTCTCCAAGTGATGGAAGAGCCAACAAGGAGAGGTGCTATGCTGGACCTTGTTTTCACCAACAAGGAGGGGCTGATGGGGAATATGAAGCTCAAGAGCAGCCTTGGCTGCACTGACCATGAAAAGGTGGAGTTCAAGATCCTTGGGGCAGCAAGGAGGTGCACAGCAAGCTCACTCCCCTGGACATCAGGAGAGCAGACTTTGGCCTTTTCAGGAATCTGCTTGGTAGAGTACCATAGGATAAAGCCCTGGAGGGAAGAGGGGGCCCAAGACAGCTGGTTACTATTGAAAGATCACCTCCTCCAAGCTTAGGAGTGATGCATCCCAACAAAGAGGAAGCCAGGCAAAAACACCAGGAGGCCTGTATGGATGAACAAGGAGCTCCTGGACAAACTCAAACACAAAAAGGAAGCCTACAGAGGGTGGAAGCAAGGACAGGTAGCCTGGAAGGAATACAGAGAAATTGTCCAAGCTGCCAGGGATCAGGTTAGGAACACTAAAGCCCTGACAGAATTAAATCTGGCCAGGGACATCAAGGGCAACAAGAAAAGCTTCTATAGGTATGTTGGTGATAAAAGGAAGACTAGGGAAAATGTGGGCCCTCTCCGGAAGGAACCAGAAGACCTGATTACCCAGGACATGGAGAAGGCTGAGATACTCAATGACTTTTTTGCCTCAGTCTTCACCAGCAAGTGCTCCAGGCATGCCACCCAAGACACAGAAGGCAAAGGCAGGGACTGGGAGAATGAACAACCTCCCACCATAGGACATGATCAGGTTCAAGACCATCTAAGGAACCTGAAAGTGCACAAATCCAAGGAACCTGATGAGATGCATCTGCAGGTCCGGAGGGAACTGGCGAATGAAGTGGCTAAGCCACTGTCCATCATATTTGAGAAGCTGTGGCAGTCTGGGGAAGATCCCACTGACTGGAAAAGGGGAAACATAACCTCATTTTTAAAAGGAGAAAAAAGGAAGACCTGGGGAACTACAGGCCAGTCACTCTCACCTCTGTGCCTGGGAAGATCACAGAGCGGATCCTCCTGGAAACTATGCTAAGACACATGGAAAATAAGGAGGTCATTGGTGACAGTCAACATGGCTTCACTAAGGGCAAATCATGCCTGATAAATTTGGTGGCCTTCTACGACAGGCTTACAGCATTGGTGGGTAAGGGAAGAGCAACAGACATCATCTACCTGGACTTGTGCAAAGCATTTGACACTGTCCTGCACAACATCCTCATCTCTAAATTGGAAAGACATGGATTTGACAGATGGACCACTCAGTGGATAAGGAATTGGCTGGATGATTGCAGTCAAAGAATTGAGGTCAGCAGCTCGATGTCCAAGTGGAGACCAGTGATGAGTGGCATTCCTCAGGGGTCAGTATTGGGACCGGCGCTGTTTAACATCTTTGTCAGCGACATGGACAGTGGGATTGAGTGCACCCTCAGCAAGTTTGCCGACAACACCAAGCTGTGTGGTGCGGTCGGCACTCTGGAGGGAAGGGATGCCATCTAGAGGGACCCTGACAGGCTTGAGAGGTGGGCTTGTGTGAACCTCATGAAGTTCAACAAGGCCAAGTGCAAGGTCCTGCACATGGGTCAGGGCAATCCCAAGCACAAATAGAGGCTGGGTGATGAGTGGATTGACAGCAGCCCTGAGGAGGACGACTTGGGGGTGTTGGTTGACGAGAAGCTCAACATGATTCGGCAATGTGAGCTTGCAGCCTAGAAAGCCAACTGTATCCTGGGTTGTGTCAAAAGAAGCATAACCAGCAAGTCGAGGGAGATGATTCTGCCCCTCTACTCTGCTCTCGTGAGACCCCACCTGGAGTACTGCATTCAACTCTGGGGCCCCCAGTGTAAGAAGGACATGGACCTGTGGGATCAAGTCCAGAGGAGGGCTATGAAGGTGATCAGAGGGCTGGAGCACCTCTCCTATGAGGACAGGCTGAGAGAGTTGAGGTTGTTCAGCCTGGAGAAGGGAAGGCTCTGGAGACACATTATAGCAGCCTTCCAGTACCTAAAGGGGGCCTACAAGAAAGCTGGAGGGGGGGCTTTTTACAAGGGCATGTAGTGATAGGACAAGGGGAAATGGCTTTAAACTGAAAGAGAGTAGATTTAGATTAGATGTAAGGAAGAAGTTCTTCACTGTGAGGGGGGCGAGACACTGGAACAGGTTGCCCAGGGGGGTGGTGGATACCCCATCCTTGGAATTGTTCAAGGCCGGGTTGGATGGGGCTTTGAGCAACCTGGTCTAGTGGAAGGTGTCCCTGCCCATGGCAGGGGGGTTGGAACTAGATGATCTTTAAGGTTGCTTCCAACCTGAACCATTCTATGATCTGTGACTCCATGCCACACTGGAGTATATCAGCTGTGCTCTCTTATCTGCATTGCAAATGTATCCAAAACCTTTAAACTCCCCTCCCCCTTCCTTTCTCATTAGGCTTTAAAGCAATAATAGATACCATGCTTTGGTGCATGGTTAGGTTGTCCCCTTGGTACATTTGACAGTAAGAAAAGGACAGCCAACTATTTACAGCTTTCCACAGTTAATAGTGCACACAGAACTCCTGATTACAGAGGAAGGGTAAACTCCATCCTCATTGGATAAAAAGGCAATATATCACAATCTGAATACACAAGGTACTTATTGCTCTTGGTATTTGCATTTGCTAACCTTTGAATCTAATAATACAACATTAATATTCTGTTAATACAGTGCTTATATAGAATTTCCTTTATTTAATATACAAAGAAAACAATTCTGTATTGTGAAACAACTGGCCAAGATACTGCCAGAACATCAAATCCCTTATTGTTTCTCAAAAAGATGCACCAAACTCCCTGTGTACTGCCTCACTGTGTTTCACGCTGTGCAACGCACACATCCACTGCCCAGAAAAATGAGCCACACGTGCACCAAGCACGAGAGACGACGGCGCAGGCTGACGGCACCCCTGGCAACTCCCTCACAGGGTGAGAATGGAGAGGGTCTACAAGAGCCCAACAAAAGGCAACCACCTTTCCAGAGTTAGGAAATGAAGCACACCAGCTGTGTAAGAGAGGAGCAAACCCAAGGCTGCTTTCGTGCAGCCACAGCTGCTGGGGGAGGCGAGGAGCCACCTATGCGAGAAGGACCAGCCTACCCCATGCAGCTTGTCCCCACCCAGTGCCATGGTGAGGAGCTTCAACATGGAAGAGAAATTAGATTTTTTTTTCCTTTTTTTTTCCCTTTTTTTAAAAAAAAAATTCTGGACTCCCAAGACATAAACCTTAGTTTCATGAACTTAACCTGGTATGAGGTGGTAATGTCACAGCAAGAAGACGTCCCTTCTTCCCACAGCTGCTCACTTCCAGTCCCTGTCCCCACAAACTTCTGCACAGCTACACACTGAACTGTGACAGGTCAGGGAACTGACCTGCTGAAACTAACCTTTTTAAAAAAAAAACCAAAAACTAATCCCTTTTTTTCCTTTTTCTGGGTTGATGGTTTCACTGCAAAACATAACTCAGACTGAGACTCTATTAGAAAGGAGGAAACGATTAATTGTAAATTGGGTTAAATACTAAAATAGTGAATTGGTAAAAATATTATTCCATATACTTTATTGGAAAGCTAACTGTAATTTTATCCACCAAGTCCAGTGGCAATATGAATATCTTTTTATGCTTTTAAGTTAATTTAAATTTTCTTTTATAGTGCGCCTGTTGGGGACACTTAGTAGGTGTGCTGAACATAAGGCACAGAAGAAATTACTTTGCTCTACTTGGCAGATGTAGCCTATAGGTATGCTGGTCTGACTACATCTAATCTCGTCCAATCTCAAAAGCAAAGTGGTCCTGAACGCGCTCAAGTCTGAGTCAGAGCTCTTACTCCCCACAAAAATGCAACCACTTCTGGTGCACCATATGGCAGCAATCCTGCGTCAGCAACACTGTACAATAGTTTTTCAGAAGAAGAATGAAGAGCAAGTACTCTGCTTGAAACCGAAGAGAGATTTATCCCACAAAAGTATGCAACACATCATTACCCAAACCGGAACGAAGGCAGGACATCAGCACTCAAGTTTTATGGGAACTTTAACAGTGAAGGGTCAGGGATTCGATCTGATGTCCAAGCAAAATGCCAGTTACAGTTTGCACAATGCCATCAGACAGACAATGCAGTTTTGCTGAGAAACTATTAATTTAATGTAATGGAAGCAAAATATTCAACTACGAGGTTCCATTATACTTGAAGCCTTTGACCCTGGTTTATCCAGGAGTTCAAGCCCTGATAATCTATGTGCTTGAAGCTCATCTTGGTGGATAATGGAAAATTCTGCTCCATTTCCTCTGGGACTTCATGCTCATTAGTCACAGCATACCAATTAAAAGCTTTGTTAGAAAACCAGAGGAATGTGACACAGCACATGTACAAACCAGGAAGCTTCATTCACATATAACATGGATGAATGGCTCTGTATGGAAAGCCAAGCATCGCATTAGCAGGTCGTGTGCATCAGCATGCAAGATCAACAAAAGACATGCAAGAATTTTTAAGTCAGCACTCTCAGTAAGCAATGGATTTTCTTTTTGAACAATGAGAGTTACAGTATTTTTCACAGCCTACACCTTCCTTGTAACCAAAGGTAATGTAAAATATTTTAAAAGCTGTGTTTTCTTGAATTGTTACTTTGGCAATCTTCTAGTAGGAAATCACTAAACATCACCACCAGCTACCGGCCAGATTCTTTTCCTAACCATCAGAGGTGAAGCTGGGGTTAGTGCCCTGGCAAGCTACTTATGAACTAGAATAACAACCATTTTCAAAAGGGATTATTGCCACTATGAACCACTGTCAAGTATCTGTAACAGCTATTCTCAATTAAGGAAAGAATAGGACTCAGCGTCTGCGCTCTGATCATGCAGTTAATACTGACTCCGCCTCAATCAAAACAAAAGTGGGATTTAACATGCAGATTTATTTTGGCAACAGTTTGTGTTACCATTCTATGTTAAATCATTTATTACAGAACTTGAAAAATAATGGTCAGCTATAGCTGCAAAAAATTCAATTTGTTACATTTTAGTAACCCTTAATTCTATTCCAGCATTTTCCCCACAGTAAATGAGCTGCTCCCAGGAGGTTTTAGGGTTAACAACTCCCATCAACAGCATGCTATAAACCCAGCAGAGGCAATAGCTCTACCTTTCAACTTATATTTTCATTTCTACATTTCAAATGCAGCATAATGGTCATGTTTAGCATATTTCTTATATTATAGACAGAATACTTTGTAAAATATTCCATCTGTGACAAGGATGATCACATTATGAAAACTGCAGCACGAGCAATGCATCACAGAGGAGAAGACACTTTTGAAGGATAAGAGGGTCTTAAAGCCACATGGAAAGACCTTTAGGGAGGGATTTGAGACACACTGGAGCAAAGTCCTTGTCGAGGACAGCAGACCTTCTTTGCCTTGCCTCCACCATCCCTGCATCCCCTCATGCCCCAGTGAAACCTGTGCCATCACTGAGCCCACCATCTGCCCCGTCTGGCACCTCCCCACTCCCACCCATCTCTGTGGTTTCTCAGATAACTGGCTCAAGGAACCCATCCAGTGAAAAACTAACCTAGTAACAAATAACCAGAAATAAGCCCTTGGGTGACTAGCTCTCAGCTGGACCTTACTAACGCCAAGTCACTGGCTGCATGGTAACCTGTAACCAGCTCCAACAGCGACATGTCTCCACTGGGATCCCATTTACACACATGGCTACGGCAGCTCCTGTGCCCCAGTGGGGACCATGACTCTTCCCTGCACAGGGTCTGGCCAAAAACTCAGTGGAGTTTATTCCTTCTCCAGCAGAGTGAGAACGTCACTTTTTTCCTGCCCTTCTTCTCACCGGCACATCCCTACATCCTTTACCCGCAGTAACAGAAACCCACCTAGTGGGGCCGTGAGCCAAGGTGGTGGCCACGTTCCCAGCACCTCTGCAGCCCCCACGCTGCCCTGGGGATCTGGGTCCTGGTGAGGGACAGGGACAGCCCCTGCCCAGTTTAACCCCAGCACAGCACCAGGAGGCAGCCAGGGGGAAGGAGGGGAGAAGTGGTCTTGTGCTTCCTAACCTGAGCATCACCAAAAATGCTTGGCTATCAGCGTTGGTCCCACGAAGCGTAGGAAGAAGCCAAACTTTCCTCTTAAAAGCTCTCTCTTACAGAAGTCTTAACTCAGTTTCCTTTCTTTATACCTACAAGTAATTGTGACTGAATTTGGGAGCACTTAAACTAAATAATTTGCTCATATTGTAGGAAGAAAATGTCCACTTGGGCAAAAAAAACCCCCATAGTTTACGAACCCCTGCTGTCAGGAGCGGTGGCCTCGCTGAAGGAGTGGGCTCAGCTGGGCTCAGGGCACTCCTCGAGGCCAGGCTGAAACCACGTCCGTCACTGCAGACCATGGCCCCACCGCGCCACAGGCTCTGCCCGGCTTTGCTCTGTTACACATGACGGTCACCAGGGAGAATCTCATAACAACTTGTGAAGAGGATGGCATCTCCTTCCTCCCCAGGTGTCAGAGGAAGGGTGCGAAGCAAAGCTGATGACAATTCAAAGGGAAGGTAAGCAAGGTAAAAATAAGTTAACAGGACGGTCCTTCTCCTCCCCTAGACCTTCCCAGCCACAACTGACACTTTCTCTAAGGCAGGCTGTGGTTTTCCTCACATTTAGAGCTGATGTGAAGCTGCTCAATGGTGTATTTAGTGAAGGTAGAAAGACAACATGAAAAATGAAATGACAAATAGCTACCTTCCTTGTATGAATTCAAAGAACAGGATTAAAGCTGCTCAGAACTCCTATCTTTTCTGCCAGTTTTCACAGAGCTTTTATTACAAATCCACATCCTCCTTGGGAGGTGTGGGGAGGAGACAGAGTAGAAGCTTTTGAAAATATTCTGTGGTATTTTGAACCTAAAGAGCTAACAAGCTCTTGAGTTTAGCACATCCCTGTCCCCATCCCCGTTCCTAGTGAAATTCAAAATAAATTTTGGACTCTTTATTTGCTTCTTGGATTTTGAGCATTTAGGTTACAGAAGGGTAATATTTCCACAATTTTTATTTTGTAACTCTAATGTCAAGATTGTTTTTCCTTTTCCTGAAATCAGAGGTTTAAATCCACTTTTATGATTCCAGGAGCTGGAACACCAAGAAAACCAAAAGCTGGGAAAAGTAATGAGATTTTTTTCTATCAACACGAAAGATGGTTTACTTAAAACAATACATTTATGGGTTCACAGTCATACTAAAATAAATTAATAAGAAAGTACTAATAAAAAAACCATTTCCTTGCCCAAATGTCTGTTATTTTGGATCAGACTGATGGCTGCTAACACACCATACTAATGTTAAGTAGTTTCAGGAAGGCAATTTTCTCTTAACACTCACCAGGGCGGGTCACACAAAGTCTCTCACTAAAGCAAAGTATCTGCTCTTTTATTACTCTAATTTTTCATGTTGCCTTTCTACTTTGGGTTTGATGGATACAGCTGCAAGTAAAAGTTAGACCATTATCATGAGATTATAGCTATAGTCTCATTCAGTGACACATTACACGTATTCTCATTTTAAATGGAATTTTATTTTAGTGTAAGCCAAAATAATTAAAAAACTACTAGTGTGTGCCTATCCCTCTAATCACCTACTTATAAAAAAGTGGAAAGAAATTACTCATGAATGAGTGGAACAGAACTTCAGGATAAAATATTTTGGTTCAGATACCTGCTTACAGACCATACAAAAAAAAATTTACTAATAAAAAAATAAGAATACACGTATATAGAACAGGTTGAAGTAACTTACCCATTTTCATCATCAGAAAGGTGAAAATAAGTTTCAGTATACAAAACAGAAGTAAACTAATGAATCGGTAAAATAATTCTTTTCTGTACAGGGAAAGTATTTCACATTTTATTTACAGTAGCAGAATTCCAAAGAAAAAGTACTTATTTGCAATTTTCTTGTTAAAATAATCCAGAGTTTCCAGTTAGTAAACAAATATAAAGCACCTGAGAGTTATTTTGTGTTTTTTTTTTTCCTTAGGGGGTAGTGAAATCTTTTTAACTTTCTCATCATACCCCCATTCTAGCTGAAAAAGATAATATTAAAAAAAAAGCTTTTATTAAAAATAAATATCTGTCTAATGGATAAAAATTTAACCCAGCAGACTCACCCTGAGCATTTGAACGGGTGCCTTGTACTCCCAGTGACATTTATCGTCACCTAGCTCACGTTATGTTACAGCAGCGTGAGGACATTTGAAGGAAAATGAGACAGGCTCTGAAGGTGGGTGTGGGTGTGGGTGTGGGTGTGGGTATGTTAAAGGATTTCCTGCTGCAGCCTCCCCGCTGAGGCACAGATTCAAGGGGTGAGGAATTGACTCGCTCGGGATGTCCGTTCACAGGCATCCAGAGCACGAGCCCAGCAGTGGAGGGATGCGCTCGCTGCCTTGCTGTGCCATCCGCCAGTCCTATGCGATGCTCATCCCTAACGCCAAAGGGCATTTTCTACCTTCGGAACATTGTCATTTTTCTAATTACATTTCAGTTCATAGAAACACATAAATATATTTGCGTCGCACCTTGAGTCTGTGCTTTGCCGTTTGTTTCTCTTCTTTCCTGCCCACAGACCTCTGTCCTTCCCCTCTATCCTTATCTAAGATAAGCAGCTTTAGGTTACGCATGCGGTACCTTGCAAAAGCATGGTCTGGAAAATTAATTCTTGAAAGGATTAATATTTTTTTTCTCTCCCATCACAAATATGTTTCTGCTTCTGGAGGTGACATGTTTCACTTTGCAAACAGAAGGGGCACTGCCTGCTCTGGCATACGGGAGCATTTCTCTTCCATGCAAAAGGAAAGTGCAGGAATAATTCTAATCACCAGTGTAACATGGTCTGTCATACTGATGCAGCTGAAGTCTCAGAAAGTAAACTAAGCAATTCCTCTTAAAAAAAAAAAAAAAAAAAAGGGGGGGGGGGGACACAAAAAAAAGCCTGCTGCAGGCATTGTCATACTTTTAGGCAGGGTTTTTTATCACTCTCTATTCTTTGCAATACCAGCCCAGCCACTTGAAAACAAAGGAAACTTCTACCACTTGTTTTGACTCATTTTTAAATGCTTTTCCCTTATGTTTTGCACAGAGTTGAAATGACATGCAAAGGCCTGTTCTTCAAATGCAGTTATACAAAGCAGTGGGAAAAACCTCTTCTTGCCTGCTTTTGAGTTCTTGGTGCAGTGCAATGGAAACCCTTCCAAAGAAGGCTCCATGCTTCTGTCTTGAGGGGGTTTGTCCTGTCATCCCGTACCAGCATCCCACTATGTGCAAGAAGCAGTAATTTTCCTTGTGAGGAATCAGATAAATCCCCGTCCCCTCTAATTTTTTCAAAGGTTTCTTCCCCACCCCACAGGTGTCACACACATACTCTTCTGCTTCTCGATTGCCCAGACCAGGGCCACAGAAAAAATCCAGCAGCTATTTGGATCACTTTCAAGAGCAACTAACTTTATGTTATACTATGGCAGGGAGAAAACAGGCAAACCTCACCCCCTCCGCTCTGCCTTATTTTAAGAAAGATGTGGTCTTCTGGCCTCCACAGCACTCAACTTGACTGCATTATTTTTATAGGTACAGACTTGGCCATCATGAAGCTTTAACTTTCCACCCCCAGGACCATGTTCACTCATTCTCGGTGCACCCAAACACGTGGTCCATACCACAAAGAAATACAGGGTAAACATTAATGACAGGAAGAAAAACATGCATAGAGAACAGGAGAAACAGCAAAAACTGGAGCTGCAGCAAAGGAAAATAAAAACCTTTTACAGTGGGGGGAATAAGAGGTGAGAAAGCGGAGCGGGGACAGAGGCGAGGCAAGGTAAGAGAGTAATACAAAATAAAGCTAAGGAAAAGCAAAACATGACAGCAGTGAATAGAAAGCAGACTTTTAATCTGGAATACAAGACAAACTTTGACAGTCTGTGATATGTGCAACCACAAATTTTATTATAAAAACCTATTTTCACAGGGTGATACTGAGCTGGATACGCCACTGGTACCACATTCTACTCTTGAGACTCAGTTGTTCAGGGGTTAAGACTATGTATTTTATGTATAGGAAGCAGACAAAATGGGAAAGCTGTAAGTCCAGGTGTAAAAGACGGGAACTGATTTTGCTTACATTGGCGAGCATATTACCTAAAGAAAAGTTATGTAACTTCATCATTGCTCAAATAAACAAGCAAATAGCAATGCTGGCTATTACAGTTTGCTAAGGCAGGATCGCTTCTGTTTATAAATTCCAAAAAGGAAATGTAAATCTTTAGATGTCCTTTCTCCATTGCTTTAGGGGGCTTTTTAAACAAAAAAATAGAACATGATACTTGAACTGTCCTACTTTCAAAGTTGGAGCTATGTAGCACATCTCCCCATACTGACTACTCTCCCAAGTAAAAATTTGCAGCATCTCTCAGTAATTGAAGCAAAGAGAAGATTTAAGCTTTGATAATGATTGGCGAATTTCAAATAGTTTGGATAACCAACCCCCAAAAGTTCAAAATGAATATTCAGATTTTGTTCCGCAGCATGGGCTGCAAATTGAGGATAGAAATCTCAGATGATAGCTATCTCAGATCTCCTCCTAGATCCTCCACATGCCCTAGTTATGTCTAAGCAGGAAATAACACAAACACACCAACATATTTAGTTATGAAATGCAGAATGTCTGACCATTCAAAATGAAAAGTATTGAGAAAATCACCAACTTGCAAATAGTCTAGCTTCATATTGGGCTCATTTCTATTCCACCTACATTTCTTAACTAGTTTATCATTTGTAACTCCTGAAATAGGCAGTCTCCCACCTGCAGCGGTTTCCACTGGTGACTCATCATTGCCTGCCAGAGAAAATCCTCCCCATGCCCACACCCGCTGGTGACCTTGCAGAAAGAGTGAGAATAGTGCAAATCAAGGACAACGCTAGATCAAGTTCTGCATCTCTCCAGGGGTCGAGCACTTGCCTTGCACGCTGGTCACTTCTCCCCTGCCTGGTGGTGCCCAGCTCAGCAGGGATGCAGCTGCTGATGGGCAGCGGGGCCAAGCTGGCAGGCGCGGGAACATCCTCCCTCCGCCGGGGCCCTACACCAGATTCCCATCTCAGCTACACAGTCATAACTGAGCTGAAAGCAATGCAATTGCATTGACATAGCCAAAATCCAAAAGGCAACTGTGTGTGAAGCAGGATGACCTGTTTGCAGAGAAAACGCGGGGATAAAAGCGGCATAGCAGGGCGAGGAGCTCACGGCTGGCTCCCGCCCCATGGTAGCCGTCACAAACGCCACCCTCCAGCAGGAATCATCCTGCTTTCCTGAAAACGCTCGCTCTTCTAAACAAGACTGTGGGCAACAGCCTAACATTTTCTTGGGATTCATTTATTCACCAAACTCGCTAAGTCTGTGTAAATTATCATCATTTACTTGAAATCAATTGGAAAAAAACCAACCCAGCAAAACACTTAACCCAGTAGTGTAGTCCCAGGAACACATAACTGCGTCATTATCTTTACCCTCAGAAGGATTCCACCATGTATCACCTCCAAGGACAAACACTTTGGGAGAAGGAGAAAGCACACAGCATGCCATCAAAGTTAAAGATTTGGTTTTGCTCACATAGTTATGACTTACACATTTCACAAAATCAACAAACAATTTACGCTATTTCAGATATGGATCTTTTCCATTTCAATGGGACTTAATTCCTTCAAGCTGAAAAAGGGAGCCCAAAAAAACCTGAATAACTAAAGTGACATTAGACAAAACATAGCCTAAGGCTGCCAATATTTTCTGTGAGCTGAAGGAAAGACTGCATTACCGAGCTAGACCAAACCCCATTTCCAGCAGAAACCTTTCCTTCTTCTTTGCTGCCATGAGGAGGATTACATTACACAGCACTGCACTAAGCCCATTTATTCCATTCTATTTTTTTTTAATCAGGCTATAAAAATAATCAGCTCAACTACTCATACTAATCATAGAAATATTAATACAAGACACTAACTACTCTTTTGCTGTGAGATTTTCTTCTCTATGCTAAATATGAGAGCCATAAAGTTTATGCTTCCCATAAGTTGCAAGAAATTGTTTTACTGCAGAAAGCTAACATCAAAAATAATTACTGTTATAAACATACAGCAAAATACAGTCACACTTGGCACATATCAAGGTTTTACGTGAAAAATTTAGCACAATGCCAGCTGTAGTATAATTTTGCTTTTTGTACAGTGCAAAAATCTGTTTTACTAAAATAAAGTAGAAAAAAATGTTCAAAATAAAAAATGTTCAGAAATACAAACAGGTATTCCTTTAACAAAACTATCCACATAATAAAAAGGGGCCAAATTAGGATAAGCCTCTCCAAGCAAGCAAAATTTTGTTTAAAAAGCAATTTTGATGTGTATTTTTTTTTGAGATATCAGAAATATATGGGTTTTTCCTTCCTTCTGAATCCAAAACACATGAATTTCTTAATTTATAGGGACATCACCACACTATCTTTACTACTATTATTTTAAACAGTCTTCCCTCCCCATCTCTGCAGCATCTCTCTTTACTGGGAAGAGAAATCCTTTTTATTACCTAATCAGTTCCCTGGAGGGACTATATCATATACAATTTTTTCATGAATCAACACAGCTTCACCTAAAAATTAGTCAGGTGCCTTGTCCCACCGTACTTCATATTTGGAAGCTGCCTAAATTTTCACCCCATGGATTCTCAAGATCAGCTTGTAATTATTTCTTTTTGTGCTAATATTATCTTTTATGTACAAATCCTCCTATGCGCGAGGCAGCAATTGTATTTCCTCTCAATTTTCTTTTTTACAGAGTCACACAAAGCAAGGATTTTAATCCCCCCTCATAAAACAGTCTCTCCATTCCCCAAGGCATTTTAGAAACCTGCCTTGGCACCTAATCCAGTTTGAATTTACTTTTCTTAAGTACATATGATAACATTGGCACAGACTTTTCTGCGTTACACTTTACACGTACCTTATACAACACAGCATTAAGGCTTCCTTGCATTGGAAACAAACTTCCTAACACTGCCAGATGTTAAGATGATCCATGCTACAATCAGATCTGTCCGTTTTACACAAATGTATCACTCTGATGCCTCAACTATCTTGTGATTAGCACTCCAGTGCCTGTCCAGTCTCTCCCCATGACCCTGGTACAAGTGCCCAAGTGCAGGACGCTCCACTTCTGACAGCAATTTTTCATCCCACTTGCGCTATTTTGCCAATTCATGTGCTCACGCCATTTCTTCTACATGAAACACCAGTCTTCAGCATAATCCTTCTGATAACTTGTGACATCAAGATTTATGGGGTTCTTTCAATATTCTTGCTTTTGTGGTACAGTCAGTAATGGAAACATCATGTTAGACCGATCCCATAGTCAGTCCTTGGGAACTCCTTTGGTGACCTCCAACCTGCCCTCCAGCTCCAGTTTTGACTCTAGTTAATTTTTTCATCCTCTTTCCTCTCCTAAAACTCATTCTTAATTCCTATGTTAACAAATCTCTACAAAGCAGATGACAAACACAGTATTTTGTTAAAGTCCATACGGATTTGATATATGATTGCTTCTTTTGTTTAAAGAATTAGCTTAGCTATCTTTTCAATTAAAGATATCAGCTTAGTCAGGCATGACCTTCTTGTGGAGAGCCTACATTATATTTTAACTCATTTATCATGTTTTGTGTCATTTGCTTATTCTTTCCTTAAAACTTTTTTGTAGAAGACTTTGCATACTACTGAGATCATACTAATGCTCTTTAACTGAGTCATTTTTTCCAATTTAAGTACTATTTTTAATTTTTTCCCTTAGGTAATACCAATTCCTGATGTGATATATTTATTAAAAGTACTTGCTGTTGGAATTGCAATTATATTATGCAAGTTCTTGGATGTGGATTATATGGTCTCTTCTGATTTAAACAATTACATAATTTAAGTTTTGCTTCCCCCTGGAGGTGAGAATTTCCATTTCTGCATAATCATTCCTTTTAGCTGCCCTGCATTTGTCCCAGGTTCGATAGCATCATTAAAATACGAGGAATGCTACATATTACATCTAAAACCTATCCATCTATATCACTGCTAATGTAAAAACTTCCATCTTTTTACACTGACTGCACTTCCATTCTTCACTTTTTCTAATTTTTATTTTCAAAAAAACAGTTAAATCTTAGTTAGGTGGATTCTTAGAAATTTACAATTCATTCCCATGTTTTCTGATTTTTAAGGTACAGTTCTCTGTATTGGTCAATCCTCTTTCCATTCCTTGCAGACACCTTGCTTATGCATTATACTATTTTTAGGATGATTATTTATCCAGTGAAGTATGGGAAACTTTTTTACTAAATATATCAATTGTATATTTATATTAATTCCAGCAGTTTTTTGAACCTTTGACTAAAGATGACTTTCATGCCTGCTTTCCATAGTAGTCCCTGCACTTTTTATTCCAGATTAATTAACTACTGTCTGCAACGTCTCAAATATTTGTCCTTTGGAAACCTTACAGACCTATGGCGGTTTCTGAGTCGCTCTCTCCCTGTCCTTATTCCCATCTACCTTCGGCTTACTGTAACACTACTTCAGCAGAACTTTTCTCTTAGTTTTTCTTCCAAATGTTTTTAATTCCAGGAGGTTCTATTTTATCCCATTTTCCTTTTCTCAAAGCTTTATGCCTTTAATGTGCACAGACACCCAATCAAATCCACTTACCAATACAAAAGTTTCTTTTCCCTTCGGCATAGATAGCCCTCAGGCTTCCATGCACCTGCCTGGAGCCTTACATTGATGCACCAACGCTTCCACGATTCACACTGACCTCACCCAAACTCCCAGCCTGATGACGTGGGACCCTTTCACTAACTATATCTCTGTGTCACAATTTACCAACAGTGGGACTTATTTTTTCTTGCTAGCTATCACCTAATAATATTGTTCCTTTAGCCACTTCTGTAGTCTCATTTATCCAATTTTAATTTCCCTGTGCCCTCAAGGTTTGTACATGGTGTCTCTTGCACTTCTTCTGTATCCCATTTCATCAGTTTAAAACTATTCTCATCAATCCCATAAAATGAGGACGCTGCGTGTTGTCCACCCAGTGACAAAAACCTTATTTTGTTACTGACATATAATAATGAAATGGCCCAAAACTTTCTTCATTGCACAGTTCATTTCACAATCTTCTCATGTCTTTATGCTCCTTCTCTAGAGGCTGACAGGTCTACTGGAAATCATCTCAGCTCTCACCTGTGCCACTCCCCATCTTTTGACTGTCACTCTTGATCTGCTCCAACAGGAGTCTCACAAAGTCATTCATCACTCAAAATAGCGTTCGTAACAACTTTTCCCATTCCTCTCTGGTTTCTTTTCAGAGTCAGGTATCTCATACCTTTGCAGGCAGCAAACGTTTTGCTCTCCAGATCCCCTTCAGTGTTCCCATCTGTACTCTGCAGGTAATCCATAATGATCGCAATCTAAACCCAACATGTGCTTTAATTTGTATTAGACATCCATCTGACATGCAGGAACTCAGTTGGATGGCCGTGCTCACCTTTTTATTTTATTTCATTATGTAATTTAATGCACCTAAAATGCTGGCAACAGGAGACAACAACACTGAATAATTTTAAAACAATGGATCTATTAATATACAATATTAACATTTTAATGCATTAACAATACCATCAAGAGATGCACAGCCCAGCCAAAAATTCCTATCCTCTTTACTTCTCTTTTTCATCATAGTGTCTCTGAGTCCAATTACTGTCACCTATCCATACTGTCATAAATTAACCCAGATCTCAAACTATCCCTTCAACACAGTCTAGACTTTATCAGGTGTAATTAGCTGTATGATCCCAAAGCCTTCTCCCATCTCTTGTTTCCCCCAAACCTTAAGAATTCTTTGGTTTCTTTCTACGGTTAGTCTCTTAGGAGTCCGAGATTTTCCCTCATTATCTAATTAGCAATTCTCTTCAACAATCTTGTATAACTTCCCAGCAAAATTAACTACTACTCCATCACCCAAAACAACCATTCAGCTCATGTTGCACATGCAAATGTATGCTAGTGCCTCACCCTCCAGGTTCTTTAAACTGGGACTAAGAAAGAAAATATATACTGCCTGATTCTAGGTATCATTTTACCTTTTCTGAAACAGTCACATTTTCTACTATTTACTATCTAAAGTA
Source organism: Aquila chrysaetos chrysaetos (assembly GCF_900496995.4). Lineage (NCBI taxonomy): Eukaryota > Metazoa > Chordata > Aves > Accipitriformes > Accipitridae > Aquila > Aquila chrysaetos. Next base: position 59,508,253 of record NC_044006.1, on the reverse strand, counting down.
ATGTTCCTTTCAGATTTCCAAGACATTTTTATCAACTGAACTAAAAATACTAATTCTTGCATCTATCTGGGCTGGTATGTCTTAAGAGCAATGGCTTCAGCATAAACTCAACTATATTCAAATATGTTCTATATTTAAATATGTTGACAAAATCTACATTATATCAATGAAATCAGACAGAACAGTACAAAACTACAAAACATTGTAATTTTTTAATGGGAAATTTCTTCTTGCTAAATGCACAGTCAAGATGCATTGTAGTGAATGTAGCCATGCATTTTCCAGTTTTGCTTTGACACACTATTAAGAAGTTCTTGTGATTATTCTGGAGCCTTAAAGTATCTAGCATTTTTCTTTGAGCTTAAACTTGTAAGCTGTGTTTATATTAGATATCAGTTTCCTTTCAATTTTACTATTTAACCTTTTTTTCATTGGTTTTAAAGTAAGCTTCTGGATATCACGTATGAAGTACATGTATGGTTTTCTCAAGTAGGAATACCAAAACCTCAAAATCAGAGAGCAAATAACGAAGAACCTAATGTGTACACATTTTTTAAATATTATCATTCTTAAACAGTTTAATAATTTTGGTGTCTCTAATGAATAGCTTTTGAATGTTTTACGTTGGCAGCTCTCACTGGCGTACTGCTGGGACCACTGAATTTTCCTGTGAGATGTGTCTTAACAGTTTGCTGTTTCATACATTTTGCTAACGTGAATTTAAGCCGAACTTAACCCCGCCCTGATTCAATTCCCCGACATTTATACCTTACTAAAGATGATTCATTCCGCACTGAATGCCAGGCTTTGGTCAGACCTTTACAGTCCTGCAAGAGTCAGAAGAAAAACAGCTCCCATCGCATAGATGAGGAATTAAGTGTGGATGTATCACAAACTGCTCACCCGGGATGCACAATGAGGGCCACCATTCAACTGACCTTTCAGAAAGGATTCCTTATTCCTTTAAACATCCTTTCTCTGTATTCTTCTAAACACAAGCCCACAGACAATGTTTAATATTGGTTTGATTCTTGGGAGGTTTAATGCTGCATCTGGATCTTAAAACCACTGAGGTGTTGTGAGTACCCACAGCAGTACCACAGGTACTCGTATAGTTTCAGAACATCCACTTTAATGAAAAGAGTGCAGCTCAGTGGCTCCTCTTCCAGACACCCAGACACCTCACATCCTGGCTTCATGGCAGCCTTCTCCATACACACACTAAGACCAAACACAAATATTCTTTCAGCAAATCCCCGTAGCTCCCACTCCTCATTTTCATTCAAGCTTTGAGGGAGGCAGGATAAAACCCACCCATCTGACAAGGAAGCAGTCTTCAGAGCATGTGTTTCTCTAGTGCTCTGCTCTAATTCAAGGAGCAGCTCTGAAAGAAAACATATTGCTCTCCTTGCTGGCCCCAGGAACATCATTTTATCTTTGGATGAAAGTGCCACTGAAAGCCCACAAGATATACAACAGGCAATGTATTTATGTGGCCTACATGACTTTCTTGTCGAAGTGAAATTGTATTTTTGCTTATAATTAAAGCTGTCCATCACCTTCCAATGCAAAACTCTATTCTCAAGCTGCTCATTATAAAGTCCTTTATCCACAATGATGTTTCACAGGCATTAAACAAAAGTTGAATTTCATTTAATGAGTTACAACTTTTGCTTTTCTACTTTGCTATTATCAGACTAGAGGGGGGCAGGGAGATGCCCTCTACAATGACTTCTCAGGGAGTAGAGATTTACAATGAGAAGACCTTCAAGAAACCAGAAGAGTTGTCTTTAGATGCATTATGCTGAATTGTCCAGATACAGTATTTATAAGGCATCTTGCACCACATGAAAATACCAGAACTTCAGCATAGCAGGGAGGAACAAGCTCCTTCTAAATATCTATTTATTTTAAAGTCAGCATTACAACATTCCTTAGGTGAACTCAAGGAGACTGAATACCTGTGTTATTTAGCTGAAGCAGTTTTTAAAAGTTGAAAGGAACATTGGCCAGGATGCCTCACAGGATGCAATTCTGTTAACAAATGGCACGTCTGGCTTCAATAAGTGGACACGTTTCTTTATAAACTGCAGAAACAGTTAAGAAGTTTTTCTTTGGAGTCAAATGTATTGGAACAAGGGTGAAAGAAATAATAGAACCTTTTAAAGGTAATACTCACATTACTATGTTAAGAGGAAATCTTACATCATATACAGCCATATGGTTAGATTAACCGAGCTGCAATTTTAAAAACTAATGTTAGAGACAGTAAACATACCCTAAGACAGAGTGTGTTATATTATTGTGACACTTCGAGCATGCCGATATGTTGCTGGTCAATGTTATTTACTATCATTAGGTACACACCTGCTAGACAGCCACATCAAATAAAGCATTAGTGTCCTCATCATAGCTCAGCCTTGCAGCCTCATCAACTGCCTAGATAAGGCTGTGGCAAGCTGGACAGGCTGCAAACATAACTCACTGCTGCCCGCGGGACACAACGCAAAAAAGAAGCCCTTGCATCCCTCGGCTCCTGAAACGGGTGTGTGCAGCCGTCAGAAGGTACCTGGGTGAGGAAACCTGCTCTGCTGAAACGGTGCTAATTACAAACAGCAACTAGGCACTCATGAAGGGATATAAAGGGTACTCCAACTCCTATGGATAGATGAAGGTGAGAGGAAAACCAGACAGATGAATAAGGAATTGCATTACTCCAGCTGTAGAAGTATTTTTTTAAGGCTAGGAAAAACCATAATTCTTGTTCGCTATAAAACAAAGCCTAAGGACTCTGTGCTGCTTGTGTACCGAGTCTAAAAATTTTCCTGGTTAGTGAATAGCTGAATAACCATTTAAATTAGCTAGTGCAGGTCGCTTTTCTTCCCCTTCTTACAGTTGGTTGTCCTACACATCAAGACACATCAAAAAACTGAAAACCACTTCTCTATGAATATTGACTATTACCACTTAATAGCACTGCTGAATACACATCACTTTGGTTTAGTAAAATCATCTGAAAAATAACAATGTTTATGAGAATGTTTAGTACCAATGCAGGTAGGATGCAATTTATCTTGCATCATCCAAACCCAATATTTTCTTTGTTTGTTTGGGTTTTTTGCTCTTTCTGAAACTGAGAAGAGCTCTGACAGTTTCATAGCACTCCCCTTCTGAAAAAAATGTACAAATACCTTGCTTACTTTTCCCTAGCTACCAGGCTCCCAAGGGGCTTAAACACACAGCTGATTTTACAAGGCTTGCCTGTGCCAAGATCACCTAATATAATAAATGGTCAGGGTGCTTGCTTTGTTTACTTCAAGTATATTTTAAGTCCAATTGCAGTGAGATGAGAAAGTAAAAGAGAAAAGCCCAGGGCTCAAACATACCTCTTTCAATCCTTAGGAAAAGCGAACATTTACTTTTTCTCATAATTCAGAAAATCAGAGCTGAAGTAGTTAGAACAAGTTTTGATGTTACTGAATGTGTTCTTTAGAAAAATCACCGAAGACTAAAAAGGTATTTGTATTAATTTCTGTAGGAGTAATTCTGTGGTAATTTAGAAGAGATCTTATGCAGTATTTTTACCATCTTCAACACAAGTGCTATCAGACGTTTATTCAGCTTTTCCATTGAAAGTATCAGTAATGTTGCCTACATGTATATCAGCTTTCATTTAAAAATTTCAGAATCCCTTACAAAGGCTTCAAGTATTTTTAACCATATGTCAGCACGGTGGAAAGACAATGCTGATTTTGCCACCAATTCTGACACAGTCAGAATTCAGCTTCGAAAGAGTTTACTAACACACACCTCAGCCCCTTCCTTTACAGCACCTTTCACTTACCACCCAACCCTTGCTACTGCTGGAGTCCCGTTCCCCCTAAAGGCACCCTGGTGCATGGCTACGGTGAGGGAGTCCTCACTGTTCCGGCCATACAGGTTGTGTCTATGTTTTCACGTACCGAAGCACACGTTTTTCAACCACATCTTTTGACCAGGGATCCTCAGACCTGGCAATGAGCAGATTGCAATTCCACATTGACACTGCCTGCAGGTCAGCCCCTTCTCCCTTCATCACATATTTTCAAGGCAGCTAGAGCAAACATATGCGTGGAAGATGAGTCAAACTGTAAATGGATCTGTCCCTGCTTTTAATGTCCTCTAAGCAAGCATACAGATGAAAACTAGAAACAAACTTACTCAAAACCTTTTTAGAGGGTTAAGAAACTCTCTTTAAATAGTCCTGTCACAATCTATGGGATCTTTCATCTCATATATTACCTTCTTTAATGATGCAAGAATATCTAGTTCCATCAGCTGGTTGCATTTCCTTACTGCTATGAGATACGATGTGCCTCCTGAAGAGATAAGGACACTTGGGCAAACTTCCTCTGGTATCTCTCCAGAACACTGTCTGAGAAACCACTGAACGCTTAAGCTCATTGGCCACACATCCTATCAGCACCATTTTAAAACGATCAGTAAACGTTGGGTTTGGCTTTCAAATATGTAGCGTGACAAGGTTTCTGCTTGAGAGGTGACATTTTATCAGAATTATTATATGTAATAAATATATAGATTATATAGGACATAAAGATATGAGCTGTTACATGCCATGGAGCGTCACAGAACAGCTCCAACTGTCATGGATATGGCTTAAGTCAAGGTACTGATAAGCATTACACAACTTTTTGAGGGAGATAAAAGACCAACTGGTATTAGGATTGCATGCTTAAACATGCAGTGATCAAGAGTGAAAATTAAGACTGCACCTGCTACATAGTACCAATCTTTTCACAGAAGGCTTGGAAAAATCTCTACCCTGTCATCTGCAATAAGACTTGTGATTATGGACAGAAAAGAGAAGAGACTAAAGAAATTTAAATTGATGCTATTAGCTGTAACTTACCATTTGAAATTTAACTCCTGTGTTGCTACCGAGAGGAAAATACAGGAATCATTATTAGACTACTACTGTAGTTTACCTCAGTGGATCTTCGTGGGCCAGCTGCAATGGAACGATGTTCTGTACCACCACCAGGGAAGCAGCCTGGAGCTTCCCACGTTTTCCTCCCTAAAGCTTTTGGCTTTGCACTGGTGGAAACTTCCCTCTTTTGACAAAAGATAATTTTCTGCATTTTCAGCGGTTAGCTGACTAAAAAAAAATGCAGTCCATTTTGACTCCTTGAAAAATTACAGTTTTCATACAGGGCTGAACAGGAATTACTAAATAAAGAAGATGACTACAGGCCACCATTTTTATCTCTGGATGTATAGTATAGATTTAGCACATGAGTAAAAGGAGAGATCAAGACTATTGCCACTGACCCCCCAATCCTTGAAAGAGGAAGATATTGCTAAATAAAGCTCCTAGATGATTTCAGGGAGTAGCTCCATGGCATACTGGATGAGAAAGCAACCCCTAATACCCCCAGAACAAGCAACAAGATCAGCGTTACGTTCAAAGAGGTCATGTCAGTAAGGCACCCAAGGGCATGTCATGCAGCTAGGAACACCACTGAAATCTTTAATTTACACTGTGTTAAAATAACTTGCCAGTCAAGCAGGAAGGAATTGTTTTGTCTGCTACAAACCATACAGCTAACTAGCAGCAGCTGCCCTAATGCTGAGTATGACCATTCCCTAATTTCACCAGTTGTGAAGACAAGCATGGCAGTGGGTTAATTACAATCAGTCTCCAGAACGGTGTCACAATTTTCTAGCAGAGACTAGCTTGTAAGAGCGTGGAAAACAAACCAAAAATATTTATGTAAGTTAAACTTCTCTTAGCTATGCTTTTGATTATATTAGGACATAGTGGCATTTGAATGGAGATATCTTTCATGGAGAAATACCTGTATGATTGATTAGCCTCTAAACCCCTCTACAAATACAGAACTAGCTTACTTGGCACAAGTATTGTTTGTACTTCTATTTACTTTACATGCAGTGATACACATCAGATTGATGATATTAAAAAAAAACCTAAACAAACAATACACTATAGAACAAAGAGAATAAGGTTCATTTAAATACATTTCCTCAAGCAATGGGAAAACATTATTTTATTTTTCAGGTGAAATTACCAAATCACTGTTTTAACTTTAACTATATATGATGAGAACCTGTTAATTTGATTACTTGATTAGGTATATGTAATCATTCTGCAAACTTCCAAGCAACAAAATCTAAATAGAGAAGGAATGAAACCAGACAGTGTGCTGGGTCTCATGAATCTCATCCTAGGGCACTCCAAGAGCTAACGGATGAAAATTTCTGTGTTCTTAATATTTATCTGAATTCACTCAGGATGGGTGAGATACCAGATTTGAAAAGGGCCAATGTTGTGCCTACCCTTAAAATACAAGAGAAGATTTAGGAATTAAGATCAGCTAGGACGATCACCTTTCTGGGGCAGGGGAAACCCTCTAAATGCCTAGAAGATTTAAAAGATGATTAACAGCAAAAATGGCTTTAGGAGATAATCAGAAGCTTACAACATTACCATGACATTGTGCAAAAACTGTATTTGCACTCGGATTTACAAATATTTGTCTGCAAGAAATGTAACATAATGTTTCCACTGCACTCAGTGATGGAGTACCATGTCCAGCTTTGAAAATCCTGCTTCAGAGGAGATGTGAGCTAACCTGAGAGACTCTGGAGAGCAGCAGCAGGACTCTTCAGGAGCTCAGTGATACTGACGTTTCCATCAACATTACTGTGTATGGATACCAAGGCCTGTTTTCACCAAGAGACTTCTGAGTCCTCTGAGATCACTCAGAATCCAAATTCTGGGAAAGATCATACAAAGAAAACTCAGATTGTTTCAAATTGAATGCTTTGACTGAAAGGGAATTGGCATCTCCCAGAGAAACTGATCTGAAAAGTTCTGACTCTGCCTGACACCAATTTCTAAGAGCCATCCACAGCTGTGGTGCTGCTCAGGTAATCCCACCATACCACAAGCACCCTAAACCAAAGTCTCTTCTACAGTTTTCACATTGGTTTTCAAACCCGTGTAATAGGGCTTAAAAAAATGCTGGGAATTTGGATTTGAGAAAGTTCTATCAATCTCATCACTTAATTAGCAGGCAAATCAACAACAAAAGACAGGAGCTGACTTTCGGTCTAGAAGAATACTACAGTCCATCCACCAAAAAAAAGAAAAGATACACAAGCCTATCAGGTACAAGGGATATTAAATACATGGGCATTGCTATTTCTTTTTATTGCATTTGCATGATGTTTTTTCCACTTTCAAACAAGAACCTCTCAACTGTAGAACAATTCCTGTCTTGATATCATACAAATAAACTTACTAAAACTGAACTCACAAGTAACATTTTAATCTACTAGAATATCCACAACATTAAATAAAGGCATAAATCTGAAAGTTACTGTTTCAATCCAAAACTCTAGCTCTTGTTTTGTTAACAGGGCACACTCAAAAATTATACATGTTATATTTATAGGGTCAGTTCTGGACAGAAAAAAACTGATTTAGCAGAAACAACCAGACTTGAGGGGGTTTTGACAGTGGGACTAATATTTCTGAGCCTTCTCATCCAAATTTTGCAAAATTAGTCCAGATTTATGTGGTACTGATTGACTGGCATCTATTGAAACCTCTAATACTGAAATACAATTCAGCCATGGCACTTAGGTATTGCACTACACTCTTAAACCACTATAAACTTTGTAATATATAAAAAGTTATATACTCTATATGAAATATGTACTTACATCCTACATATGGCAAAGTGATATTGATAAGTTACATTATGAAACAAGGATCTATTAATGAGGAATATTTAAGTACCTACAATCTGTGCCACCTATTCATTTCCTTAATTTATTCTAACCTTCAAAACCTCTGACTGATTTCACAGAGACACAATTTAAGGAAAAATCATCTTCAGAAAAATTGTACCTAATTTCCCCCAAAATTGTAGCCTCTCCAAAATTCCCTCATCTAGATGGTCTAAGCTTTTCTTCAGTTGTGGGGCAAATTGGTGGAGTTTTTTTCCCATCCCATTATTAGCTTTTATAATATAAGAAACAGAAGATCCTGAGCTTCCCAAGGGGATGTATAGTGCTCTCCTTCCAACCCTGCCAGGTCCCAAAGGAAGAGATTTCAAGGTGGATATATTTTTGCAATTGAAAAATAGTTCTGTAAGCAGTGCAACTACTGTAACTTGGTTTCCAATGCATCTTTTTTTTTTTCTATGACTGACTACTGACTTCATAAACTGAGTTATACTTAGTTTGCAGCATGCATTCAGCTCCAAAAAGTTTCCATCAGAATTCACGCAATCTCCTCCACAGTGTGAATTTGCCTCCCTGGTGAATTGTCTGAGCTGTGAGCTACAACCTGAGCATGTCCCTGGGGTATGGCTTTCATGAGGTCTCACCCACATGTGAACTCTCTGATGTGTAAGAAGAGTTGAGCACGCACTGCAGCTTTTCCCTGAACATGATATTAATCAGGTCTTCCTTCTCCACCCAGCCAGCAATTTTCCACAAAATTGTAGAAAAATATAGACATGTACTACTTGTCAGGTACAGAACAGAGTATCCTATACAGCATACAGTGTATACAGTTTATCATAGAAATGCAGTATTTTTGAGACACTTACCTCTCCATCATAATTGCACAAATTCAGATAATGGGTAAAAAGGTTACCGATGAAGGAAAGCCTGCCAGGCTGTTTTGACATGACCAATTTTTGCAGGAAATCATGCTTAAAAAAAGCTAAAGTATACTTTATGATTGGGTCTGAGTCATGATCTCACAGCAAATAAGAACAGAGGTTGGCCTATCATTCCTTACCTAAACAAATGTCCAGACATTCAGTTTTCAATAACCATAACTCCAGTTTATATACTGCATAATCTTAATTGGAAGGAAGCACGTTCAGTTGCCCTATTCATCCTCCAGGTGAAGTCATACATCAACAGCTATAGAAATAAATGTACACAGGCAATGAAAGAATGTCTACTGTCTCATACCTGATCCCTGTTTCTACAATGCAACTATAAGTTTCAAGAGTTATTTTAATAATGTTCTTTTCCAGCTTGAAAAGTTTTTATCTAGATTTCTTCTGTATTTTGGTATCTAGTGGTCCATGTTATTTCTTCATTTCTAATACGAGTATACTAAAATGAAATAATACATTCCTTATTGATTTGCAAAGCTATGTGTCTCAAGCTCGAAATTTTGAACAATTAACCGTATTAGCATGTACACGTCTGATATCAACCCTAGTTTCATTAGAGTTTTTCAGGCTACTGTACAAGATAGTAAAACTTCTGATTTTTTATTTATTTTAACATTGCAGTAAAAACTGCATTTTAAAAGCAAAAAAATATGTACTGGCAGTAAAGAAGACAGCTAGCAGTAGATTTGTGAGATAATGAACATTTGAATATACAAGTACTTATAAGATCTGTGTTCTCTGTCTTGATGAATATTAAACAGTTGCAGAAGAAACAAAAGTACTGTAGGCTAAATACAAACATTCTTTGCTTTGCTATTCTTTTAATACTGAACTTCCTTGGAAGGCTAACCCCTAATCTTACATGTGTTCTGTATTTGTAGGTACATCTCCGTCAGGAAATGCTGTGAAATGGAAGTTCCTGACAGATAAAGTTCTTGGCCTTAAACATTCCATATATATTACTTGATTGTCAGAGAGAATAATTTCCAAACTTTGCCCATGATTCAGTATCTCTTTATTTAAAAACCTTGGAGATAATTAGTAGTACACGTATGGATTATACAGTCATTGTTATGGTGGATTTTGTCATGAAAATAAAATGGGAAAAATAGAATTAATTCTACTTTTTATGGTGCTGTTATTGCTTGTTCTGCATGAAGAGCCCATAGATATGAATCCCACTATATCCCTAAAGTCCTTTGGCCCCTATTTAACCCCTATCCCTATCCCCGAACTAGGGATGGGACAAATGGGTTTTGTCTAGTTTTGGATCCAGCTGAGTATGAGATACCTAGAGTTTTAGTCTAAATGTATTGCATTCCAATTACCATAGTCTGCAAAGTAAAGTGCAGAGGAGGAACCAGGGAGGAAAATCTAATGGAAAAAAATAGAGTGAAAAATACAGCAAAGTGAAACGATGTGAAGACAAATAATAAAGCAAATATCAAAACTCAATAGAATGGGACAGAGGAAGGAAATTGAAAAGACAGTCATTAGTATATTCTCTGCTTTTCTTGGAGGAAAGTATGGGTGAGAGAAGTTCATGAAGCTCTTCTATCAGTAACACATCCCAGAGGTGAAAAAAATCGTATTTTAATTGATTCAGTCGAAAGAGAGAATGAAAAATGAAAGGTTTACCTATGTCCATTTTTTCTTCAAACCAGCAAATCCTAAAATGATGTTGAGTTTACAAAGACAGTCACTTGCCAGATGGGAAATGCCAAAACTCAGATTGTCTCTGCCACCGTGTTTCCCGCCCCATGGGCACATGAGCTGTGGTACAGTCTTTCCTTACCCACACCCACGCCGTCCTTGATACAGGCCATCGTCTTGTTCTCTGCACAAAATGAACAGGGCTTGTTTCACACACACAGAGTCAAATGCTTCGTCTTAACTATTCTGGATGTGGACTTGGGGTTCACGTACCGCATGGTTGTCAGACCTTGGTCTGAAGACCAAGCAACAAATTTTGTAGTCTGGGCCTCAGTATTCCTCATTACCATATTAAAGTAGGTAAATATTTGTGAAATACCATTCTTACAACAGCCCCTGTAAAGTAAGGATCTTATTGTACCCCTTCCTCCCTTTTTTAGCAAGATGAAAAGCTGGCATCCGGAGAAATTATGGTCAAAGATGTTCATTAAATTCAGGTGAAGAGTAACAGATAAGTACAAGATGACCTTTTCAAGTCCTTTGTATTAGGCAGTACTTCATGCAATAAAATCACAGGTGACACTGACTTCAGTTACTGTTATGTGTGTTCAGCACTGCAAATCAGAACCCATGGTCTCAGACTTGCACATCAAAAAACTAAAACGAAAAGCAAATCCACACAGCCAGCATTCCCCTGTGGAAGCTGGGGCAGTATATCGGATACCACAGAGACCTCTGTGGCAGAGGGAGATTCACTCCAGCCTTTAATGGCTTTACCTATAAGGACTACTTTTCTCTCTGCCACAAGCATCCCCCCTGCCTATACAATCCAACATAACAGTTAAGCACAACTCATCCCATGCACAACACAGGGCAGGAATCCTGTAGAAAAAAACCCAACATATAATCATAATTAAAATGAGTCATCATGCTTTACAGTCCCATTAAAATTGTAACCGCAATTTTGAATTTCCTACCTGTTAAGCACTGAGCTTTGCTGGATTGATGTCTGTTGACACCATTCATGCATGTTATCTCTTTGGTTTTAATTTAAAAGAATTTCAGAGAAACCAGAAATGCTATCATGTTGCTCATAAAGACATGCAAAGCTCACTAGCAGGAACTAGTTCAGCGGTTCCAGGTTGATCTCTTGTGCACAGAGCAGGATTTTAAGGGGTAACACACACACGGGGCCATGGGATACCACTGACATTGCATGACAACAGATGAAGGTTGGTCAAACAGATCCCCCTCTTCCACATCAGGCTGTTCAGGACCCCACTCCCCACCTGAGAGACCCTCCTGCTCCCACTTCCCCATCCCAGCCCCTCCGACCCACCCGTTCCTAAAATCCAATCCTCCTTCGCTATTTTTTCCCCTCCAAGCTCCAGTCCTCTTCCCAAGGGAGCTCTCAGCCTCGCCTCACCATGCTCCCTATTTCAGCCATCACATTCAGCCTGTACCTGCCCTCTGGCACTTCTCCCACTTTCCCTCTTTTCCTCTGCAAGACCACACAAACACTCTTAGGCTGTTGCTCACACTCTTGTGTTACTCAGCCTCGTCCCCAGGGCGCTGCCCTGTGGCTCCTATGCCCTTCGCCCTTTCTTTTGGCTTCTGCCATACCTGCTGCCTCTCCATCATCCAGCTCTGCACCTGCTTCTCACAAAACGTCTTCCAAATCCCTTTGGCCAATGCTTGGACTCCAGTGGGGGCCGTCCAGCCAGTCCCATTTTCAGAGAAAAGCCACACACTCTGCATTTCCATCACCCTTATAATACGCTCCCTCCAGAAGTATCAATATTTGTTCTTCAACATCTTTTGCAAAAACAGCTCACAGTAACATCTTGCCTAATGTACACAAATCATCCCAATGCAGAAAGCCAGTACATAACAGGGATTAATTCATGCTCCAGAAAACAGTAAGCTTAATGCTATAAATACTAAAAGCACATGCCAGGTTGCAGCACTACTGATAGCCACTAGGTTTTTCTTTTAGAGAAATCTCACCTAAACCACTAAGCAGTGAGTGCAACCCTTGCTTTTGGTTGCAAAGCATTATATAGCCCCCAAACATTTAAATAACATGAGTAAAAGTAGGCCCTGAGAGCTCCATAAAAATCACATCCCTTAAAAGGACACACTTGCTATTCTGTAAATCCCACATATCTTCCTTTTCTCAAGGCACCAAATAAATGAGAGAACACGAAGGGGAGAAACTACTGTTTAAAAACCTTTAACTTGGTGAAAAAGCATACTGTCACAGGGCTTTCTATGAAAGTTTTTAAACTTTAAAAACTTGATGGGGAAACATCATTTACTATAGCATCAATAAATATTTGGTTACCAGGGCAGAAAAAAATGTACATCTGCTTTTTTTTTTTGGAATGAAGGTTTTAATTTCTTGCATACGTTACAAGATCAAAAATGAGTTTCCACATTACATTGTTAAATAAGCAAGACGTTCTGTGAGTGAGACCAGAAGTTTAAGCCCTCCCACCTCCAGTTTTTCTATTTGCTCTCTTCTGCCTTTAATAAAGTGCTTCAGACCCAGTTTCCTTTGTAGAAACAAACAGATCATCCATCTCCCTGAGTAAGATTAGGTGTCATCACTTCCCCCTTCTTTGTGAAATAATAAAAGTCATACTGCAGGGAAAAAAAAAATTCTTTTAAACCTTATTCAGCCAGGAATAAAAACTGTAACCTTGGATGCCATGTGTGTGAAATGATGATACACAGTTTCAAGTTACAAACATCTACAATTTACACTTCTTTTTCCTATGGATTTAGGATGGAGGGGCAGCAATTTCTGTTCTGGATTGAAAGGATTCTGCTTCTCATTCATATTTAAATATAGAACCTATTAAAAGTCCAGTTAGAATACTGCTACTTTTATTTCCTAATAGAATGGCAACTTACCCTCATTTTTCACCATGCAGATTAAATGGCTACTTTTAAATGCAGTTCTAAGGAGTACTGTCACAAAAACCAAGTTAAAAAGAGGCAATGGTAATGTTCCTGCAGCCCATTGCTCAACAGATCAGTGAGAGCAGATCGTAATCTTATATTATCCTCCACATTTGTTTGCATTTTGAAAGCATATAAGCCTTTCCAAATACACTTGATCTGTTTAGTTTTTATACAAGAAATCAACTCACAGCTGCCTTGTTAGGACCCATGAACAGGAGTTTTACTTGCAAGGTTGAATGAGATTCTGTGCCTGCACTGATATCTATGTTCTCACATTATTTAATCTTTCTCAACCTTGCTAATAATTTCAAATTATCATTTCAAATTAAGCTTCACGACACAGGGTCACATTTAGACTGTAAAAGATTGTGATTTACCTCTTTGAGAGCCTAACATTTTTAGCTTGTATACAGCACCCAGCCACAAATGAACAACAAAAATGTTTTGAGTCCTTTTATTTTCAAAACAAATGCTTTTTGTACCAGAATCTGTCATTCAGAAACAATACACACACACACACATATATACACACATACATACACACCCCCTATTCTACAATAATTGATGTTTGGGGTTTATTAAAAATGCAATTACAGATGCATTTGATTAGTTCTTTTGCAGCATGAAATAACCGGTTACCTTTCAGGAAAGGAGCCCTCCGTGGCACAAGCCCGTCTGTGATTTCCACCTGCTCTTGCTGATGCTGTTTAACCAGGTTTCCTTCGCTGCCAGCTCTGAAAATCTTTTCACCTAGCCTAATTTTTCGTGATCGGCTGTTAAAATCTTCTTTCCTAGACAAAGGCGATTTAGGAGCTGTATTAGCTGACAAAGGTCGAGCCAAGCGAGAGGGTTTGGACATTCTGCCTGTGCAGGAATGTACCTGCTCTGAAAGCAATTTCTAAAAAAATCCTTCCCAGCTCACTTTCCAGCACAGAGGCTGGGGAGTTTGTGTGTGCAGCGCAGCTGGATGCGAAGTGCCGTGCTGCCAGTCCGATCAGTTTTAAACACCAGGCGTTGGGTGGTCACGCAGACAGTTTCCTAGACCTGTGGAATGTAAATGTGTGCTGGGGTAAAACAGATGACTCTGCGCCCGTGCTGAGTCCCAACCGTGCTTTGGGGAGCAGATGCTCTTCCAGGGACTGTTTCAAGCTCCCGGCATGCACCAACAAAGCACCGGGCAGCACCGGAGCAGGAGGGGAATGCCCCACCTACGCAGGTACGATGTGAGAAACCACCCAGGCACGGGGTTACCTCTGCATGCGGGACCTTCCCGCATTCCTCTCCCAACCCTCTCTCTCAAACAAACGCTTTCTTGTTTTAGCAAATTTCTTCACTGTGCGCCAAAACCACGCTGCTTCAGTGCTATACGGTAAATGCCTAATGTCAAGAATCCGTTTGAGTTAAGCATGCTGCGAGCTTAAATTGGATTAAATGATGCGTATTCTCCTGCCACTGTATTTTCTAACTCACCAAAATAAATGAAGGATTGACAGTGAATAACATCTCTTTTTGAAAAATGGCCCAAATCCCTTATTATTAACTGGCATCGCTTAGGAAATAACACTGCACAGAATATTGCCCATTATACTTTCCTCTTTCATTGGTACCTATACACCTAAAAAACCCCCGCCTTCTTGCACACTACAGACAATCACGTTCTCTACCGAGTCTCCATATAAAAAATTCCTGACCTCAGGCTACATTATTTCAAACCTCAGTTCCTGGGTGCTTTTCTTTGAAAATGTCTAGGCAAAGCCTGCCTAACTTTCTCTGCCAGCCCTGTGTTTGTGAAAGCTGCCAAGATGCAGAGTATTTGGTCACATGAAAAGAAAATTCCACTCACTGTAATTTTGCAAACAACTTCTAAAGAAAAAAACCACAGTGTAAACCAGAGAAAACATCACAGCTACAGTTACAGTAAAATCTTCACACTGAATTTTAAAATGTATTCCTCAATATCCCAGGCAACCAGTACGCTATATCGATAACAGAGTATGAGGGACCATTTTCTTTCGAAGCTAGAACAAACGTAAGCAAATCAACACTAGCAGAGCTAAAGTACTAATAGTTATTTAGGAGAAATGCTTAACAAGCAATAAGACGGGAAAACATGACTAAATTATTACAGGCATTCCTCATTTTCTCCGATGGCAATTGTGCAATGCAGTAAAATATTTTTGCATGTTATTTCCACATTTTTTTCAAGAGTCCCACATTAAAGAGGTAATTGTTTATGCTTCCTCTATAAAGCATATTGCCTATTGCTTTGTTGCCCCATCAAGAATGGGACAGACTAAGTGCAATACAGCAAGCCTTGCCATGAGAATTGATAATATTCTGCATATTATTTTATCAACATAGTAGGAGCTCTAAGTGAGTGGGAAGACTTCAACTCTCAAGGAGGGACTTGACGGACAGGAGAATAACTCTGGGCTGATAAGCAGTGCTCAGGCATAGCAGGTCATGCAGAAGAAGATGGAGAACAAAAACAGGACTGAAACAAGAAGATGAATGGAGAGTTAATCATGTAACTGGAGTGAGGAATGAGTGAAGAAGGAAGAAAAAAAGTGAAAGCCAGTATGTGAGAGCTCAGTTGTACTGAGTCTAAGAAGTACTGTCATTCCCTCTAAAGATCTCGGACTGTTTTGCAAACAGTTATTTTGAAGATCTTCCACTATGATTTCTCTACCAAATGCAAATACCCTGTGCTTAGAAGTGTTTTTAAGCAGTGACAATAATGCCTCTGATACTACATAGACATATTTTAATTCTCCCAAACACAGGACAATTGTGATATAAAATCCAGCTCTGACTGACAACATAAACAGTAGTGTTTTGGTTTTTGACTCAATACTGCTAAGGCGAAATCTTACTGAGATTACTGCACATTGCACACTCACCCGAATTGAGCACCCGTAGCACAGGGTGCTCTTCGAAAAAGCAGCCTCGTCTGTGAAGCAAGAGGCTAACCAGACAGTCACATTACCCATAAACTGAAAATAATTTCTAGGCAAAGCAAGGACATAATGAATTCAAGTTTTTCCTAAGGCTCTCTCTATAGCAACAAGAGATGGGAAAAGAAAGACATTATCCATCTGCTTCTGACAGGAAAAGTGCGGGCCCTAAGTCTTGTCCATTCAGATACCAAGGTGACACTTCTGCACTGTGAGACAGCAGCAACATCCTGATCGACATTCATTTTTGACAAGGAAGAAGCTCTTTGTCTCACAGCAGAGACACAGCCATGCAGAAATGGGGTGAGTTAAACATGTTCCTCAAACATGGGAAATTCCCAGAATACTCCAGTCAAAGACGACCATTTTCAGTAATATCTCGGTGCCTGAATAGCAATCAGGTGCCTAATGGCATTACGTCATGCGAGGAGAGGCTGAGAGAGCCGGGACTGCTCAGTCTGGAGGAGAGAAGACTCAGGGGCATCTTACCCATGTGCATAAATATCTGATGTGGGCATGAAAGGGGATGGAGCCAGGCTCTTCTCAGTGGCGCCCAGCGACAGGACAAGAGGCAATGGGCACAAACTGAAATACAGGAAACATGAAGAAGATAAGAAAAAGCTTTTTATACAGTAAAGGTGGTCAGACACTTGCACAGGTTGACCGGAAAGGTCATGAAGTCTCCATCCTTGGAGATAATCAACACCCAACCAGGCATGGTCCTGACCAGCCTGCTGTAGCTGAGCCTGCCTGAGCTGGGGGTTGGACTAGGTAATTTCCAGAAGTGCCTTCCCAACCCGACTGTTCTATGATTCTGTATTATCAAATATATTCAGAACCTATTTATAATCTGGAAGCTTAAATATCTTTAAATCTGTCCAACAGTAGCTATTTCTTTTTCCAAAGTCCCAGCAATTAAACTATCCCATGCCTGATTGCCGTTTCTGGGAGGATTTGTTTCCTTTCCGGTCATTACTCCCTTTTAGCCTCCTGCAGTCTGTGGCACAGCGTTCCCCAAAATGGTCTTGTTTATTTGTTTTAAAGGCCCTGAGATGTGATGCTGGTGATTCCAGCCATAAGCATCAAACCTTTAAAAAAACAAAACAAAAAAACCACCCCCAAAAATAAGCCCAGGTTGCTTAGCTGATTGTGTTTCAGGCTGGATGTAGACACAGTAAATCACTTCACTCATGGGATGAAACAGCACGAGGGCATGCAGCCCAGGGTTGCTGCCAGCTCCCCATCACCCGCATCCCGACTGCACAGGTCCTCTCCGCACCCCACCCTCCCTGAAGCCCTGGGCTCCCCCCGGCTGCAGGGCAGGTCCCTCCCTGCTATCCCGCCCCCTCCACCACAGGTTCCTAATGAAGCTCTCCAGGCAGCAAGACTTTCATCAGCTCTCGGGCTTTTCTGAAGCCCCAAGGTACTCTTTTGAACTACTTAAAAAACCCCACAAAACCAAAAAAAATCCCCAAACAAAAAAAACCCAAACAAACAAACAAACAGAAAGCCCAAAAGAAACCCAACCCCTTTTCCCTGAGATTTCAGATAGCCAACTTCAGCTAGGTAGAGACATCATATTGATGTAGCATACCATTAAGCAAAAAGTAGTTCAGTCTGTCAGGTTTTCCTGAAGTGCTGTGGGAAGTTTTCGAGTGCTTTGGGTCAATGAATAAACTCTGTCACTGCCTCACACAGCAGAAATTAATATTAAGGGGCCAACAGTGCAGTCTATGCTTTTGAATAGTCACATATATGTAAACAAGTAATATTTTTAGAATACCATGCATTTTCCATACACCGTTTAAAACATTGTCCTATTAGCTTCAAAATACAAGTCTCCTCCTTCCTGCCTAGAAAATAAATAACTGCTGAAATATGACAACAAGAATTTGTTAAGAGTTAGCTAACAGAAGGCATTTTTACCATAGCATATTAAATAGGTTATTATACTGCTATTAACTTAAGTAACATTTGTGCCCCCTGGGATAAAAGAAACATGACTAGAGATGTTATTAATCCAAACAAAGCATTTGCAAAGCTTGAAATTTCCTTTTTTGGGCACCCATGAAGTTCTAGTTTACATTCACACATAAAGAGCTGGGCAGGGGAGAGGATCCCTCGCATGCAAACCAGGAAAAACTGGTAGCTGATGCTGTACGGTTTAGGATGTGGTGTTTTCTCAGCCTCACCAAATCCTCTCCCATATTTTGGCCCGCAACTATCTAAAGAGAGAAAGGCATGTATACATAAATATTTCAACTCCAGCAGACTGTTTCTGAACTATTGAGAGGCAACAACTGCTATACCACTAAATGGAAGTTGCAGGTGCAGAAGTTAAAACCGTAAATTAATGAAGTCTTCTCTTTACAAAATCGAGCAAGTAACCAGATGGCATAACATTTTCAGCATGAAATGAGAAATAAATGTATAGGCACCAAAAGAACAAGATCAGTGATGAAAACAATTTCAGATGCAAGTCACAGATAGGTATGTAATGTGATAAAAAAAAAGTTTAGTGCTTCAGAGAGGTACATTTTCTAGTAACTGAAGCATGCAAAATTAGT
This sequence comes from Aquila chrysaetos chrysaetos, assembly GCF_900496995.4. Lineage (NCBI taxonomy): Eukaryota > Metazoa > Chordata > Aves > Accipitriformes > Accipitridae > Aquila > Aquila chrysaetos. The sequence goes on along the minus strand of NC_044006.1, from coordinate 59,489,392 downwards.
GACAAGTTAATTTTGCAGATGTTAAAGCTTTCTTAGAACTATGTGCCAGTGCTTTATTTCTCCCATACATGATTTCTGAAATAGTCACATAATCAGAAGGTGCTTCATGTTCAATATATTGAGACCCATTTTAAAACATTTCACACAAATCTAAAAACATTCTTCCTGGAAAAATAAACCATGCAAAAGGAACCTAGTCAGTCATTCAGTGACAGGTGAACCCCCCCAACAGAAAGCAAGCTGTAATTATGGCAAGTCCTGTTACTCTTTAATATGGTCTTAAAAGGAAAAGACTGTTAAGGGTCCTGCTGTAATATAATAGCTGCCTAGAAGATGCTATAATTAAAGCAGAGTTGTCATTTCTATCAGGAAACCCTGTTCCAGAGATTTACGACTCAGCCATAAAAATTTAATCTCAGCTCCAAGACTTTAAAAAAAAAAATCAAAATCAGAAAAAAATCCTTCAAGTCTAGTTTAATTCCTTTTCTTCAAGTTTTAGAAAATTAAACCATAAGCAAAACCTTTCTTAAAGACAGAAGACTTTACAGCAGTGGAATCTGAACACTTTATTCTGCCCCAAAACCAGAAATACCATCAGTAAGGGCAAAATGAATTTTCTTTATTATTCTACCGCTTCTGCATCTTGCATTTGGCTTTGGTTCAAGATCTTCGAAGTCCTGTATTTGCCTGAGTACACAGGTCTGTGACCTACTAATAAAGTGTTTACATATATTGAACTGTATCATGGTTACAGTTTTTCTAACCCAGTATAGTTACATCACAATTGTCCATCATCTGGTGGTGTTCTGTCCTCAGGGCGCCTTTTGATGACCACACTTGGTTCCCTTCCCCACCTGAAGGATAATATGAGCCTAAGCACACTTACACACACATAACTGCATCTACCCATGGATGGGTGGTGCAGAAGAACAAAGCAGTGGGGCATTTGCGTCCAAACACAGCCAGTAACATTTGAACTGTTTGCCAAGACTGTTGCTAAGATTTCCAATTGGTGCCAACTGTGGTCGTAGGCTTGGGTATATTATCCTGATGAGATGATGTTAATCACTAAACAATTCCAGAAGGAGCAATCAGCTGTGAACTGCTGCCCACGCAACTCATAACAAATACTTTTTTTTGCAGAACGTTACCATTTTCTGTATATAAACCACTCATGGAAGAATACAAAATCCAAAGATTTATTCTGTATGTAAATTACTACTAAACTCTACCAAACAGTGTTCTGTGATGTGGCTGTTCTTGGTGCTATACTGGTTGGCTGTAATGACTAAAAGAGCGAGAATTTATACAATCTTGGTTCAAAGTTTTTTCACTTGTTCTGATGTTTTAATCAAATCAAATAAGAACTTAGGCTCAATACGTTCTTAAAGGAATACCCCTTAGCTGTAAATCACAGCAGATCATTACCATTATTACTTTGTTTTTAAATAACATATGAATACTGCCTTCCACATCTGCAGTTATTTCACATTAGATTCTTAAAGCATTTTAAAGATGTGCACAAAAATATCTTTTGTCGAATTTAAAGCGTTAGTAGTTTTTTAATAAAAGAGAAAAGTATCTGAGTTTCAAAATCTCTTCTGAAATTATGTAAGTGAAACTACGGCTGGCTTAGTCTTTAATGCCACTATAAATAGGGGAGGGAGAGGAGCAACATGAAACACTAACTGACATTTTACTCTGGAGAAAATGTTAGTTTCAAATGTTAGTTGCTAATTTGTTTTAGCATAGCTGCAGCCTTCTCTAGCTTTTTGTATCATCATTTTCAAATTACCACCTCTTAATAAAAGAATAACCTTTTAACGAGCTCTAACACATCAAAAATACAATATGGAAAGCTTAAAGTTTTACAGAAGATGAAATATGCCTTATAGAAAATCAGCCCACGTGATGGTTTGAATGAAATCTTGGAATGAAGAGAAGAGGAAACAGGTAGGAAGCAGGAACAGACTGGATATGCCAGGAGACAAACTGACTGACATATTTGACTGACAGAATCCTGCCCATATGGCCAATGCACAGATAAACCATTTCCATTGTTTCAATACTCCTCTTTTATCCTGAAGTTCTATATCACCCACATGGTCAAAAAAAGAAAAACTAAAAGAAGTGACTGCAAGGAGGACAAACTTCAGGTGTGAAGGTAATCCACTCATGTCCCACAAGAAGAATTTTAACTATTCCTCGTGCAGTGAAGTCCCATCAACAACACCCTTGAACAGATGCTGCAATGGATGCTCTCATAAGGAGGACCCAAACTAAAAGAAAAGAGAACAAGGGGAAGATAATTGTTGCCCTCTGAAGACGGTGGTGAGAAGGATTAGCTGCCTGGGGCAGCCATAGCTCTGGCACTCTTGGCTGGACTATCACAGTCTTTTTCCACCACAGATCTTGGATGTAAAGAAAAGCCTCCACAAGTCTATGGAAATGGGAAGGTAAATAAGCAGATACAGAGCTCTGTATTATCAGGTATTACAATAACAACTGAGACCAGAACTAATTTGGGGGGCTTTTTTTTTTTTTTTTTTTTTTTTTTTTAAGCAAAAACAATTAGCCAGAGTAACTATCTAAACTGCAAGCAGGCACAGAGAGTATTATACCAAGTCCAGTGTTCTTTTCTTGGGAGCAGCTCTGGGAGTGATGACTTAGCCAACAGCAGAACAAAAATGTATTTGTCTATTTGCGAGATGCAATTTTTTTCAGAGACCCATTAATGAATATTTCAAGAAACTAATCTGATCAGTTTTCTGTGATTTTTGTGCTTTTTCAGTGTTTGGGGAGAGACAAAGGGAGAAAATGTGGGAGTTGTATTTTTGCATGTGTTTTTGACTGCCACAGGAAAGAAAAAATGTTTCTTTCCCGTAAGTCCCGTTTAAGATTTGCATCATCACACTACAGCAAGCTTTACTTTTTGCACAGTGTTACTTAACATATATGATGCACGAGGTTCACTTCTGTGTGAAAAATTGCAAGTGACTGGTGTTGAATTCAATCCCTTCTGTCACTTACTGTCCTTACAGCACCATAACAAGTGCCCCATAATGCTGACTGCATGGGTTTGAGTAAATTGTCTACAAACAGTCAGCTGCTCAATACCTTGCTGTCTGAGCAACTCTGGAGAGAGGAACATGCTTGTTAAAACAACAATAAAGAAATCTGCACCTCAATTTATTTGTGTTTATATAGCTATATATGATAGTTCAGGTAATCTGAGTTTACCGCTACTCCCCTAAAAAGCCCGGGCAGTGGATCCTCACGTGCTCAAGCCATCTGGAGAGATATTTCTTGGTTTCAATCTACCCGTACTTGTAGACACTAAATGTTCTGAAATCTGGAGATTTTATGCAGATGACTTAATATCCTGCTTTGCATATTTGATGATTCATTACCTTATTCACATAAATGACAACAAATGGTCCCAATTACTAGCACTTAAGTCTGAAAAGGCTGCAGCACAGAGCATGCTTTAGAAATGCAGCAACTGCTCTTTTCTTTATTTCTGGCATATATTTGGGGTGCTGTCCAGGTCACCCTGCTGGCTCCTCCAGCCTCCATCATTAGGTATTGCTCGTCAGGAACATAAAGGGAAAATCCAATACAGTGATCAAACAACAGACAATAGTAGATTGCAATGAAGCAAAGAAAGCTAAAATAGTAGTCTTTCCAGCCAAGAAAAACCTTGAAAAGAACCAATAACCCCACCATTAAAACATAAGGGCCTATGAAGTACGTTATTAACAACCCCAAAGTGTTTTCTGCATGGAAAATTAAACTGGTGACCATGCCAAGTGCAATATATAAACATAAAATCTCCTTTGAAAAAAAGCTCAATGGCCATTTGTGAAGACAGGTTAACACACGTTGAAATAAAGAGGACACTGCATGACTAGCATTTCTGCCTAGAACCATGAAGGAAATTGGTAAAACAATGTTTTGAATGCATACTCTATTTCCCAAAGAGCACATTATTTACTACACTCTACCAGTGTTCTGTGATCTGGCTGTTCTTGATGCTATATTGTTTGGCTGTAATGACTAAAACAGTTAAAAATATGGTCTTAGTTCAAAGTTGTTTCATTTGTTCTGATGTGTTAATCAAATAAAATAAGAATTTAACTTCAATATGTTCTTGATTGATCTTAAAGTGTTAAAATAAAAATGATGCTATAAGGACTGCTACATAAAGAGCAGACAGACATGTGTACTTAAAAACACATACAAATCAAGAGAGACAGAAAGAAAATAGGTGAAAAGAAGAACAGGAAGGAGGACAATAATTCCCCTCCAGTAAGCCCTCCTGTGTTATTAACGAGCACCAGTCTGTTACCAGGGAGGCTTCAGCAAGTCTTGACCTGAATTCCCTGCACTGACATACAACCACCAAATCTACTATGTTATTATATGAAGCATAAAAGAAACAGAATAATTCAGAAGCTATTAAAAATTAATGTTATAAATTCTGAGAGCAACCCTTCATGATGTCCCTCATTTTAATAGTCCTTAAAACACCTTTCAGTGAAAAGGTCTCTATAGGGGGAAGTCTGGAATAACTTGGGTCAAGAAAATCAGGTTTCTCACGTCAATAAAGACTCCTTTGAGAGGGAAGAATAGGATCTGAGTAACTTCCATCTTTAACATTCAGATTAAATGGATCTTTTCCATCTCTGGTGGCCTTTAAAGACCAGTTTGTAAATTATTTACTCCCATGTCAACATTAAGTTTTGCAGCTGGGAATTCAAATAGCTCCCCAATAACAAATGAACCTAAAGAAAACTACTGCCTCCTCCTTTACATATAACAACTCTGCAATGTTAAGAGCCATAGCAAAAATGGAGGCAGTGACCACAAAGCCAGCTTCAAGCAAGTAACTGTTCCAGGTCTAAAGATAAGACCTTAATTAATGTATCTTTCACATATGGCAATGTCTTCAACTGAATAAAATAATTCCATTCTCAGTCACTTGTCAAGTAGTATGGCACACATCTTAATACTTTTGAAGAGCAATATTATACAACAACAGTAAAAAAGAAAAGTATTTTTTTAATTAACAATGGTTTAGAACATTTTCTGCCTAAACTTTTCATCCCAAGCGTCCCCATAATTTTCTACAGCAAAAACAAATCAGCCATCTTCTTCCATTAGCAGTGACTACCTCTGTTGGTCTGTTCTGCAGCTAATAAGATCACAGTGTTATTACTTATCTCTTAGTAACACCAGTTTTATTCTAGTGATTAAATCCACCCATTTAGGGTTCTACACACAAACATAATTGGACAGGTAATTTTAATTCAGCAGAACATAACCACATAACAAGAGTCTGGTCCAGATTCAGGATTTAATCCTATACTTTCCAAGCGCACTATGGCATATTAAGTTATCTTACAGTAGCTGTTATACCATACTATACCTTGGTCCCATCTCTATCTCAGCCACCAGACTCTGCAGTTAGAGTTGCTCCTTTGGTTGTTCTTTCCATTTATTCAACTGAGCATCAAGTTTTACTGTGCTAAACATGCTACAAAGCCTGTCAAAAAGGAAGCCTTGCAGTCTGCAGGATGATATCGCCCACCAGGCACACTTGAGCTGTGATGGTGAAGAAGCCTGGTGGGCTTGACAACAAGGTCAAATTTCAACATAGCGCTAATGGACACGTGCAATCTGCAAAGCACAAATCTCAGATTAGCTCTGTGAGAGGTAAAAAAAAAAAAAACACCCTGAAACCTTATTTAAGACACTTTTCTTTATAGCTAGTATTATTCATGAATCAAAGTGTGTTATTTTACCAACGGTCCATAAGACCCTATTAAAATCATAAATATACCAGTTAGACTTCAGGGAACTGTGTGGTTTTACTCATTTCTAAAAAATAGACACTATTGATGAGAAAAAACTTTCCTAGCAATACAAATGACAGAGTGGCAGGCTGGAGCTATGGTGTACTTCAGGGTGATTTGTTCAGCAAAAACAACAGGTGCAGCTGGCTTTTTCCAGCCATAAGTCTTTCCATTTGCAAGCTAATAGTAAGTTGCCAAGTCAATGTATGCCTCTGTAGTTTACGTTACATACAAGGAATTTTTATAAAGTTGCATAATTGTCACAGAAGTTTAATTTTAGACAAACGAAGAATTCACAGAACAGTTAATTAAACCCTCAAAAGCAATCTTTTATTAATTTAGGGGTGAAATGCCTATTCCATTCACAGAATAACAATTAGGATAAAGGATAAATCAATACATTTGCATTTATCAATTACTGTTATTCACCAAGCAGAATTCAGGAACTTTGATAAAGAATCTTCAATTCCTTTAGTCCTTAATTACAACTCATTAACTTTTCATTAACTTCAAGCTTAGTAAAAAGCAACAGCAAGTCTTTGATGCTACCAGGGTTGGTAGCGCTAGATGCTAGATACATTCTTTGTTTTGTGGAAGTTACTTGTGTTTAGCCAGTTACGCCATTGCTGTATCACAGCAACACATCAATCAATGATACGAAAACACCCCATGCCTCTTCATTTAAATTGACTCTACGTACACTTTCAAGCTTTGAAGTAACTTTTAAGATAACACGTAACACCACTCAGATTCTTAAAAAAGGGACAGTGAACTGTGAAAGATATGTGGAGATTATTCAGGAATGCTTGTCCTGCAAATGTGCAGCCAACCTCTCACCATCTCAGCTACAAAAGGGTTTGGAACCCAGGTGGCAGTGGTGCAGGAGACCTTGCAAGAGCCTGGGGTGCTAAAGGCATAGAGGAGAAGAGATGAAGTTGAACCCCCACCAAAGAGCAGAGCACCAAGACTAGAGTTATGGGAAATCTTTCACATAGAAAAACCTCCTGCTGACAGCAGGGGTAGCTGCGAGGTCAGACCGGGTTGCTCAGGCCTTGAAAACCTCCACAGATGGAGCATGCACAAGCTCCCCAGGCTACCTGTGCTGCTGCTTCACCCTCTCAGGGTGAAAAAGTTTTTCCTTACATCCACTCTGAGCCTCCCTCGTTTCCATTTCTGGTTGTTGTCTCTTGGCTGCTCACCACATATTGTTGCAAGCAGCAGTCACCTCCTCACTGTGACCTGAAAGGCTGCTGCAAGGTCTCCCCAAGTTGCCTCTGCTCTTGGCTGAGCCAGCCCCACTCCTGCAGCCTCTCCGCCCAGGGCAACTGCTCCAGCCTCCACTGCCTTGGTGGCCCTCTGGTTTACGGCTGTTTCCTGTGCTGGAGGGCCGAAAACTGGCCAGTGTCTAGATGAGGTTAAATAAGTGCTGAGTAGAGGGCGTTGATTCCTCCTCTTGACCTCCTGGCCATGCCCCTGTCCATGGGGCCTAGGGCACTGCTGTCCCTTGCTGCCACCAGGGCCTGGGGCTCTGCAAGAGGCTCATGCCTCCTTGAGGCAGGACTTGGTGCTTGTCGCTGCTCCTGAATCTCATGAGGTTCCTCTTGGGCCCATCTCTCTGGCCTGTTCTGGTCCCTCTGGATGGCAGCCCCGTCCCCAAGGTCCCCCCAGCTGGGTCTCCTTTCCAAACTCGATGAGGGTGCTCTCTGTCACTTCGTCTAGGTACCTGATGGACAAGTTGAATGCAACAGGTCCCACGCGGGCCCCAGCAGGACCACCCTGCCACCGGCCTCCAGGCAGAGCACAGCACTAACCACCACCCACCGGTGTTTTGCCCGCCCAGACTGTGGCCCACCTTGAACACAAAAACACCGTGGGAGAGAGTGTAAAAAATATAGCTAATGTCAAGATAAGTGGTGTTCACAGCTATGCCCTTATCCCCAAATCCAGTTGTTCTGTCACAGAAGACACTTGGGTTCATCGGGCGTAAATACCTGCCTTTGTACTGGCTACAGACCTCAACAACACGGGCAAAACCCCGTCTCCTATGGTAATGACAGATAGGTAAGAAAAATGGGAGAAACAATGAAAAATCAGGCCAGGCAAAGATTTATTTTTTTTTTTCCAAAAGCATGTGCACATTTTTACTATTGATTTTGGTAGGACAAAAATTCCACCTGAACCAAAACTTCAGAAATGGGCAAGCAGAAGCATACGGACAAACCACTTTTTCATTTGGACATTTGACTCAGTTGCGATTATGAAACTTTTTCATTTAAACTAAAGGTGACACAAGAAATCAGTCTTTAGTGGAGCTATCATAATAATAAGCATGAAAGCTGTAGGAGATGTGGAGAGAGAGGATGAAAGAATGAGCACTGCCCAGAACCAGCTCTTTACACAGTGTTATGTATTTTCAGAGACATCTCAAGGCTAGAGAGTAATCTTAAACACGTCAACAGACAAAGAGGAAGTGCATTTTAAGTACTAAGAAAAAAGCATAAATCCTCTTATTAAGAGAACAAACTATTTGGTATCCATTTTAGCTATATTAATTTGAGATTATTTTTTTCCTTCTTTGGTCCTGCACCTGATATAAATCCTGTCTGTGTTAAATGAGAGTCTTATGTATACTCCAACTGAGTGAATCATGGTTTAAAAAAACACAAAAATTTTATAAACCATATATAAAATAAGGCTGTACTTAAACTAATTTTACATTACAGTATTTTTACTTTTCGGAAATCAGGTTTTCCATTACTTATGGACTCATTTAAATGTATTGTGTATTAAAGTAATTTCAAAAAGATTTAAAAATGAGACCTTTACTATTAGAGGAAAGACTCCCATTACATAAGTTCTCCTAGATCAGGATACCAAATGACAAACAGTCTTGCGTGTTTGTGGCTTTGGCATTATTGGTAGATGAGCTAGGTTTTTAAGCTAACGATGTCATCTGGACTGTTCCAACTTCCTTGTTTTATGCACGAGTATGAGAAAAAAATTGCTATTGAGAAGGAAACATCTATCATAAAATGTGTAGATTTTTTAAAAGGTTAATACTTTGTTTAAAATGGAACTCAAACATATTAAATTAGCTACAGTTTTTGTACTATGTGGAATATTTTTCCACAGAACCACAAGAATCTCTTTTTTAAAACAGTAGTTCTCTACAAAATTTATTCAAGAGCTATTCTTATTTTGCCAGCAGCATGGTAGCACAAGTGCTTTGAACCTTTGTATGTTCAGTGGTTAGACTGTACAAGTTTTACAAATGCCTTGTTGAACTATGCAGTATAAGAAGGTTTCAAAGCATACATATCTATATAGGTATATAACTGACATTAATAAAAATGTGGCAAGATACGATTACCATTAAAACTTTACCAAAAAAGAAGAAAAATAATTAAGAGCAAATGGAGCTCATTTACTTATTTCTCACATTAAACTTCAAGAATTACATATATTGTCAAATTCCCTACCTTGGAACCAACCACAACCACTAGGTGTGGCTGAACAACTGCATGCAAGATCTGAGGTTCATCAGGGCTGGAAGGACGGTTATAGTCCCCTCACTCAGAGGGTAACATCTGAAAGACAAATCAGTATATAAGTGAGGGTGTTGTTGCTTCTGTAAGCGTGAAGTTTTACATTACATATACTTCACAGTGTAAATGCTGACTGCTGAAAAGCAAGATCTGCTTTTCTCCTTCCTCCAAGCCAGACCCAGACCTTGCATCTGACCTTCAAAGCAAGCCACAAAACATTAGATCCCTCTCTTAGTGACCACCTTCCCACGAGCCTGGCTGGTTTAACTTATTTACCCTGAATCCACATGAGCACTAGATCCAACACAAGGGAAGCTGAAGGACTACTCAGCTAAGGGCAATAGGACCCCTGTTTTCTCCATAGCCTGTAGTTTCATCAAATTTGATATAATGTCAGTCTATTCCTTAAGTCAACCTTAAACAATCGTTAAATGCTTTACATCATGATTTTAAAGTTCTCACTGAGTGCCACAAACCATATATGCTTTCTCTACATAGGAATGTCCTATGAAGAGCAGCTAAGGACTTTGGGCTTGCCTAGTTTGGAAAAAAGTAGACTGAGGGGCAACGTCATTGCTCTCTACAGCTTCCTGAGGAGGGGAATGGGAGAGGGAGGTGCTGAGCAATTCTCCCTGGTATCCAGTGATAGTACATGTGGGAATTGTTCAAAGCTGCACCAGGGGTGGTTTAGACTGGACATCAGGAAGCATTTCTTCACTGAGAGGGTGGTCAAACTCTGGAACAGGCTTCCTAGAGAGGTGGTTGATGCCCCAAGCCTGTCAGTGTTTAAGAGACATTTGGACAATGCCTTAACTGAGCTTTAGCTTTTGGTCAGCCCTGAAATGGTCAGGCAGTTGGGTTAGATGATCATTGTATGTCCCTTCCAACTGAAAATATTCTGTTCTATTCTACACAGACACCAGTCTTTCTCTAGACTGTTAAACTCTGCAGCAAATTGAAGATCACCCAAGACTAAAGAAGACATACAATAAAGGTAACATAAAAATATTATTATGAACACTGTATTAATTCACTGTCTCATTTATTCCTATGCAATACACACATTTGCACAAATATACAGTGCCACAGAATTTGGATCTAGTTTGTGGCATTATACCCAGAACTTTGCACAAAACCTATGTGCCTGTGGGATTTTAATTCTGTTCTTCTGATGTCAGCAAATAATAGACAGACAGAAGTGAACTGCTGGATGTTTGCCTGAAATGCATATTTACCAGTCACCTCAATAAAATATACAATGCTGTAATTGTGAGTAAGTCTATGAGCCAGATCAAATACTTTGGGATATGGAGCTGAAGTACATGTTTTCCTCTGACATGAGGCACCTTCAAAATTATTCAGATTTTTTTACTTCCCCTGCAAAAAGGGGTCCTCACAAGTCCAGGACAGACAGAAGGGCATGACGCTCTTGCCACAAGTTTGCAGGCTGCTTTCTGTGCCTTCAGGGCAGCAGCAGACCAGCAACATCTGGTGTGTCCAACCACTTCTTGTTACTTTGCGTGCACCCTTGCCTTTTTTAACAGGTCACTAGGAATAACATTGACAATAAAAACACTCCGCAAGTTTAGCATCATGACTTTTGGCAAGAACATTGCCACTGTCCCATAATGAACCATCATAGAGGCCATGCTGACAAACCAGAGCAAGACTCAGTTCCTACGAGCTGTCCCCAGGATTATGTTTCCTGACTAAACAGCTGTCTTCAATCACAAAGCCCACACTTCCTTTTTCAGCATTATTAATCTTATGAAAAATGGTTATTTTCCTAGTGGTTTGACATATTCCACGTGGCTACTCAACAACATCTTACATAGACGATCATTTATACCCTTTTTCACAATAAATGCCATATGGGAAGGTTGGAGAAACAGGTGATGTTCTGTTTGAGCCAAACTAGTGCTACTTTGACTCCAGCACTCTGATGAAAATGGGACTGAACGCATGCTATCAGCTTATCATTCCCACCAGCTACACTGCTCGCACAAGGGTCTGGTCTGCAATACTGCAGTGGAGGATGGAGGAGTCATGACATGGCATCACTACTGAAAACATGTAGCCAGATACATCCAAGCAAAGGCCTGTCAACTTCCAGAATAGGCAAGAATTTTCAAGCAAGTGAAAGTTTCTTGAGCTGGTACAGCAAGAGAGAAGAGCTAAATTTTTTGAGGTGTTCCAAAAGAAAGAAGTAAAGACTGTCACGGAAGGGAGAGGAATGCCTTCCCAGGACAGCACTTATTTCAATAGCATGGACTCAAACCCTGAAGTTTCAGGAAATGCACTGTTTACTTTGAGGCTGCTTGCTTGATACCTGTCATTTCTAGATAGGACCATATTTGTTATATTTCAGAAATTCCAGGAGTCAAAATGTAATTCATGTATCGTACAAAAATAAGAGGAAAAGGAATTTTCATCCAAATATACTTCAATGGTTTTTGCTTACTAAACAATTTAAAGAAAGATTCCAGAGACTGAAGCTTCCTAAAAGATCATACCAGATAAAACTGGAAGAACTTTTTCTGCAGCAGACAGGCAGAATAAAAAGGAGAGCAAGGAAGCAGAATGTGAAACATTTCAAATCATGAAGAAAATATGAACTGTAAGTTAGATGCAAGTGTTAGAACTCCAGGAGGCTGTCAAGGAGCACTGATTAATTTACTTTTCCTCATGGGTAAATAATGAAAAAGTAAAATTTCCAGAGATAGGAAAGCAAATGTTTCATTGAATATACGGAATGAAATCGGGCATAACAAATACTGAATTTTTACTTGATGCAATCAGCTCAAATTGGTGGTCTGCCACATCTCCTGATCGCTCAGAAAGTTTCTTTTAAAAAATCAGGACATCACCTGCTATTTCTTACCTATCCCTATGAAGTGCACAGAAATCGAAGATAATGACAAAGAAGCCATAAATCAGTTAAAAGTGTCTGCATGGTCCATTATCTTCTTCAGAAGTTTCACACAATATTCTGTTTATTAACAAAAATTGCAGCTCACCTTTAGTCTAAGATGAAACCAAATTCTCATCTAACAGCTCAGTCACAACCCAGAAGTCAAATAAAGGCTTTATTCCCAGCCTCCACAGCCTTTAAAGTGACTTAACCTGAGTATGTTCTAAGTTGTTATTCTGAGTCTCATGAGTATGTTCATGGCACACTACTCAGGACACACCCCCCCTCAACAGTGGTTCAGGCATGCATCATCCATTGACATGTCTTTGCTTTTGTATCGCATGAGTAAGAGGCTGGGATGCCTTCTCAGTTTTTTCTGCTGGGTTTTAAGGAATAAGGATGAAAAACTGATACAAGTCAAGACATCATGAGTTTGAAAAATCTTGACATTTTCTGAACTAACTGAACAGGAATGGAAACACAATCAACAAAACAGATGGAGATATTCTCACTCCTGCACAGTGCTTCACGCCGGGCAGACTTACAAAGGTGCCAGGAAAAGTTTGTCAAAAGCTACAGTGCTCCTTGAGGTGTTGAGACAGTCTCAGCTCTTCTTCAGATGACTGCTAGCACAAACTGAGGCCTCTTTGGCTCCTGATTTACACAATTAGATGATCTTCAGCACAATCTGATCCAAAGCCCATATCAGAACCTTCTGACATTCCCACTAGGTTTCACTCAGGTTAGTGTTCCAATACATCAACTTAAAATCTGTCTGAAATCACAAGCGAAAAATACCTCATGTTTTGTCTACCAAAAAGACTGGTGTCTGATTTTCAGGACTCTCAAATCTGATTAAGAGTAGCTTGTTGTAAAATGACATTAGGAATCCAAAAAAACAAATCGTAGAAAATAATTTTAAGAACAATTGAAATGAAAACATTTATTAGCAAAGCCAAAAAATAACTTACAGCCTCCTTATTTTCCCCATCCTTATTCTTCTTGGAAACCAGCAGCTGTTACCAACAGTGTTGTTACTGCTGAGTTATTGCCAGAAGTCACACCTTGGGGATGAAATCTGCTTATATTACACACACTCAAACATTACAATAGCACAGGTACCTCACAGAGGGGTTTGCCTGTTTCTATGGTTTGTTTTGCAGATAACAAGCACTTTCTACATAGTGCTTTGGGATCAAACAGATGATAAGGAGCCCAGTGTGACACTGGTCTGCAGCCTCGGTGACTTGAAGTCAGTTAAAAGAAACTGGGCAAAACAGCAGAGGGTCATAGTAGCATCGGTTCAAGTCTCCTCCGAGCACATGCAGCTGATCTTACAGTACCCAAATCACAAAGGAATCAAAGGAATAAAATATAGCCTGATAGCCAATGTGATGCAGTGGAACACATTATTGCAGATACAAAGCCCCTTCTTATTGCTCATTTAAATAATGAGATCTTCCAAATGTGGGCACCCGTGTCCCTGAGTTTGCTTGATCTCAGTCTCCCCAGCAACAGCCAGGCTCCTTCCAGCCTCATTTTACTCTCTTTTCCTCTGTTTCACTTGACAGAGACTGGAGACAGTCACAGACACCCACAGATCCTACCCAATACCCCTGCAGATCCTCCCATAGGGGCCTCTCCATAGAGATTTGGTTAATTAACCCTTTCCTTACACCACCAGCCCCAAGGCTCATGCACTCTGTCACAGACACTCACAGTAGATTTAAAAGGTTGCTTAACACTCAACTCCCAGTGACCTCAAAGGAATCTGCAAATACTTATTGTTTCTGACAGGCCATGTATTTAGATTGATAAACACAACCCTGTCAGATGAAAAAAGGAGTTTCTATTTTCATTTCAGCTACAAAGAATGAAAAGCATTCAGCATTTCTTGGTGCCACGTTTAGGCACTTTAATTTAAAATTTTGGCTGAAATGCTCATTAAAGTGATCTATGCCACCTTATCTTTTCCACTCAGACAGCTCCTTTAGTATCTGTCTTTAGATCTTTACCTCTTTAACAATTATTAGTATTCAAACTAGTTTTGTATTCAGTATCTCCTCTCCATCAGATGACTTACTGAGTCTAGTTTTGTCCTACCTGTATAAGGGACAATTTTTCAAATACAAACACTGCCTTTATATAATCTGCTGCTTGAAGAAATGACTAAAGACAAACATGCAAAAAAAAAAAAAAAGCTTAAGCTGAAAAGTAAAGAATATTTAACTGCATGAAACAACCTGAAACAGGCAAAATAAATTCTGTTTTTACAGAAAACATGTTTCTATTGCAACGTCATGGATAGGTGTTTCTTGCTGTTTTTTTTTTTTTAACAGTGTGGAATAATTTGCTTTAAATAGGGGGGCTGCACATATGCCTAGCTAAAGTAATCGCCAGAACCAAAGTGGCATTCACAGTTTGAGGGCTCCAGTAAGTGTGTGCACAATGGGATAAATTCAAATATAAACTAATGATTAAAAAATTAAACAAAACAATTAATTCAGAATATGATGATTAAATTTATTAAGAGTCTGTGAGTAGCACTGCAGAATCCATCCCACTGTACTGACACTACCTAAAACCAGTGTGATGTTCTGCAGTCATCTGCAGTCACAGTACGGTGTCCCAAAGTCATCTCAGAGGTACAGGAAAATAAAAAGTTACGCAGTAATGTCCTTCTCTCTATCAGGACGTTAATGGAGTGTGAACTATGTCAAATGAGCACAAGGAAGAACATTTGCTGCAAATTTTACTCAACAGCAGTTCAAGCTATCATACATCAGGAGATGAAAATAAGAGGTGAAGAGTACATATTTTATTATTTCAACAACCTACTGTACTAATGGAATAAAAACCTTTCCTCATAAAAAGACATTAGTCTGTGCTGACCATACACTTTCTCTCTCCCCAGAAATGAACTGATACACAGCCGAGTCTACTTCAATACCCACAAAATGAATTGTCAGTTGAAAACAACTAATATTCTTCTACTATATTTCACAGACTTGTTTTACAGCTTCTATTTTATGACTCGTGGGTTAAAACCAAGTTCCTACAGTATGTAAGAAATTCTTGTTCTATGACCTTGAACACTACAGAAGTTATCAGACGTTTTTTGTCAAACTTTCATAACATCTGCAGTTACAATATATGTCTATCCTATCTTTCAGGAATGCAGGTTGATGCTATTGAGCTGCTTATCATATCAGTTTTAAGGCAGCAAAGTAAATACTCTTCAGAAAGAAAAAAATAAAGCTAGTAAAAAGGAACGGGTGTTCAGATTTATCAATTCACAATACAACATGTGTCACATGCATAGGCTTTGGGGTAAGATCATTGGACTTTCACTTACAACACCTTAAGTTTGTTGTTCAAAAGGCTGATGGAAATATTTCTGGATTACATGCAGTTGCTGAAATTTTTAAGTAAAGTAAAATTCTTACAGCTGTATAAATATTATGAAAGTATATATGTTACTTATACACATTTATTTTTTCTCATGCAGACTTTCATACCGCCAGAGGACTCTGAGTTTCTACAACTCTAGAGTCATACCAACAGCATTTCACGCAGGGATGAGAATTCAAGTTTAAGGATCCCTTTATTAACATGGGCCATGCAAATACTTCTTGCTCCTCCCTTCATGACAAATATAAATAAGGTTGTGTGCAGACATACTATGTAAAGCTTAGATTAGGGACAACCACTATGGGGGGGTCCTACTGTTTGCATCAAAGTCTTATCAGTGGTTCTGTATCAGCAGGGATGACTGAATATATTCCTATTGCTCCCATATAGCATCCATCCACACTGTAATAGACATAGTGTCTTTATCAACTTTTCCCTTCTCCAAATCCTATTTTGATATCTCTCCTTTCCCACAAGGACTAAAATACCCTGTGTTTGTCCAAATAATTTGAACCTGGTACTTTCTACTGCCCCTTTTCTGCCACTTTCTCCTCTCTCCAATCCCATTCCCCTCTACACAGCGCATTCCCACTTCCCTCGGCAAGCCCAGGTCTTCCTCTCCACCTGCATTAGCTGCTGTTCAACATGGTACTGAAGAAAATGCCTGTCCCCATGTGCAGGGCTTGTCCCTGGTTTACTTGTTAAAGGGAGGAATTACATAAAAACAGGGAAGTTAGCTAAAAGAAAACCTAAGGGAGTGATCAAAAGACTAAAATAATTGCATGTGCCAGGACACTCTGTGAAGACACCATATAAGAAAGGCACGGCTAAAGGCACAGCATGGGAGTAAAAAAAAACCCAAACGCAAACAACAAAAGCAGCCTAATAGGTCTCCCCAGTCCTCCATTTCCAAAAGACGGTATGAGGAAGAGAGCAAAGGCGGCTATCAGACATGAAAAACATTCTTCTAAAGACAGACCATGTCCAAAAAGGAAAACAGAACTCATGAGTGGGAAAGGAAAGGATTATATGAGTCTCAGCAGTCCAATATAGGGAGTAAGTAAAGCAAAGTCATTATATTTAATGGACATTTTTAAAAGACACAAAGTATTATGAAACAGAAATGAGGAAACAATAGAAAGCTTCACTCTATAATAAAATGATGCCAAGTATTAAAAGCCATTCCATCAAAAAAATGAAAGCAAACAGAAAAATCCCAAGCTATTTAGATTTTTTAAAAAACATGAACAAAAATAATTTGCAGTCTGTTCCACAAGCAACAAAGCAATATTAAGATACAAAGAACACGATCTAAAAAATGACACATTGAACGAAGGAGCAAATATTGAAAGCAAGTATTTAGTAACCTCTGCTAATCAGGCTTTAAGAGCTCTAGTATTTTGTGAAATATTTGTTATATGCACTGACCTACTTAGGATGTTCACAACCAATTAAAAAAAAAAAAAAAAAAAAGCCTGAACTCTAGAGGCTGCTCAGTAAAGCCAGCGATTCCCCCTCCATTTAGTGCTGTGATAACTTTGAAAAGTATCTCTTTCCCCACAAACACCATCTCACCGCAACTCTGCTAATAATGATTTAGGTTCCAAATTAATCTTAAATATCCCGTTTCTGCCAAAAAATGTAATGACCTTCAAGCCACGGAGTGCTGCGCTGCTAAAAGCTTACATCAGCATCAGGCAACGGGCAGCGCGGGACACGCGACGGTCTGTCCTGGCACCTCTCCCCAGGGACACCCAGCAAACGGGAGCAGCTGCTCCTGCTGGGGAGGTGTCGACTGGCAGGGCAAAGTGGGTACCCCCAAAATCTGAATGCAGTCCACATACCTCCAAAGGTTAGGTCATCTTGGCCTAAGTTGTCAGCTAGGCAAGCAGCCAACCCACAAATTTAAGGCGCAGGCTCCGTGCTCGCACCTCGTGGTGTCTCTTTGTGCCTCTCCCCGGTGACACTGTTCTGTCCTCACGAGCTGCCTCTCGCAGGGTAGCGATGAGTCCGTCAGACCTGGCGCTCCAACCCCCCACAGACCAGCATAACGCAGGGATTGTGGCACATGCAGACAGCTCACAAAAGCAGCAAAGCCAATTTTGAGCTCTACTGATTTTATATTTTGCCTTCAGGTCAGGCCTGTGTCTCTAAAAATAAGTTTCTAACCTCTAACAGGTGAAGGTTTCTAAAAGCAGCATTTGAAAAGGACAGCCACTGAATGTGTGTTACTTAAACTCCTGACAGAAACCAACCCAAAACCTTTCCAGCAATGTCAGAGAAGAAGTTTAGAGGGCAACTGAAGGAAGAAATAGCCTGATGTCCTGTGGGACAGAAACCCACTGGAGATTCTGAAACTAGATAGGTAATACAGGGAAATAACTGTCTCACCACCTTCTGCAGACAAAAATGAAGACTAACACCTTCAAAACAGATACTAAAAGAAGCAGTTATCAGAGTAAATATTTGGTCTTACAGAAATCAATAATACTTTGAAGCCAATGAACATTACTACAGCTCTACAAGAAAGTAAACAGTCCTGTGATCTTCCTGTGTAGATGATGATGAAGCAGTGGACTAAAATGCACAGAAGTTACTTACTGCATGGGGGTTTTTTTCTGGGAAAGCACAGTCACAGGGATTCATCTCCATGGCTTCAGCAGAAGGGGACGGGAGTTGGCTCCACCAAGCTGGGTGCCTACAGATGCAGGGGCTGCTGCCCTGCAGAGGATGCACAGTCAAAACACAGCAGATCATCCCCCAAAATGCCACTATAGGGCAGGAGTGGTGGATGGAAACACATTATGCTACTAGCTAACACATTATACTACTAGCTTGTTATTAGGATGAGAATCCAATATTTTGATTATCCACACTGCAAAAAAAACCTGTGGCCTGGCTAATTTGAGGACCATTTCTCATTTGACTTACTACACAGCATGCACTTGTCTGAAGCACTGACAACTGTCCACATGGCAAAGCCTGAAGCAACTAAGGCCAACTAGAAGCAGGTTCTGGCAGGCAAAACATCTCATCAAAAATGTACACAAACCACAATTTATCCTCTCCAAACATATTCTAAGCAGCAGCTCTTAGATGATGGACTTCCTTTACTGCAGCCCCATTAAAATCTGAGATACAGGTTTCATGCACAGGACTATGTAATGCCTGTCCAGGTATTATCATACACAATAGCACACAAACTGCTGCACCAACAGCAGCATGGCAATGCAGTGGTTAATACTCTTCCATTTAATTTTACCTTATGCTGGGGAATTTTTGGCACCAGACTGAAGATAGCAAAATCCTAAATCGGCACCAAATATTTTTTGATCATGAACTCTAGAAGGTGGGACTATCACTCACTGCATGTCTGCACAAGGAGTGCCCAGCTCCCAGCTTAATGCCTTCATGCACCAGGCTCCAGCACAACGTAGACTCGTGCAGTAGGGTTTGGCTTATGCTCAGGGCTAGAAAAATGAAGGTGGGGGACGATCACATGAAGAAGGGAAATTCCCAAGTCAGCTTCCCCCCCTTTCCCAAGGGGCTCTCATGGCTTTTTTGAAGCCGTGCGTGGCCTTGCACTGAAGCAGCATTGGGAAGAGCTCCTGCAAAGGGGGTGGCAGGGGGCTGCCACCCCTGGCAAGCTCCTAGAAGGGATGCCTGAGTAAGATCACCAGATCAAGTCAAGGACACTTTTATTGTAACGTCATTAAACTCCCTGGGCTGTGGTATGGACTGCTTCTGTATATGGGCACAGAATGCAGTAAAGAGGAACATTAATTAATTATTTGAAACGTGAGGGATTGTTCTGCCAGACACTGCAGGCTTTAAAGCTTACCTACAACAATCCTGTAACTCCCAAGAGCAAGTTTTACACAGGCACTTCCTCTCTTAAACCTGAAATTGGCTTCAGGAACTACTCCAGGGTTAATAACAATGTGTGTTTTCACATGGCAGTGAAGTTCCAGTCAAGACTGGGATAGTTTTATATTGGGCATGCTTTGAATGCTGAAGATCGACCATTTGCCCTGGAGACATTATCCTTTGTATTAGACTGTAAATTATGGGGAAAGAAACAGGTGCAAGAGACTGTCAAGATCTTACAGAAGGTCAGTAGCAGTACCAAAAGCGCATCTTGTACCTTTAAGCCCCGACCAAGGCTTGATCCACTAAAAAACCCAACTATTTAAATACGTGAATGTTATGACTACCTTATAAATGCAAATATTTTTGCACACATTCGGAGAGTTTTCATTTAATATGCCTTTCAATGGTTGAATAGGTAAGATGTCACATTTGGCATAAAAGTAATAAAATTATTTATGTGTAATGTTTTTCAGCTGCTATAAAAATACTCTTCCCTGACTCTACCTAATGTTCCTACAGTTTTCCCCCCCTTTCAAAATCCAGGTAGCAAAACAGGTATAAATTTGTGTAATAACAAGCCTGATCTTGTGAGACACTGAGCTTTGCAGTATAAGGTAAAACCCACCAGTGTAACCCTTGTTTAAGTTGATCATGGAAATGAAAGCACTAGGGGAACAAAAAAAATCATACCGTTTTCACTTATATCCAAATATTTAGCTTTCCTAATTTTAAGCAAACCATAATTGAGTAGACTTAAGCAAAGTATCAATAAAATAAAGCAGTTACCTTATGACTGAAGTACTTCATTTGATAGCAACTCTCCAGCTCCTTATTCAGATGTAATTAGACCATCTGCATTTTAGCGAATGGTTTTGAGCCTCTAAACAAAGAGGATAAAAACATCGATATGGAAATATTGTGATACGTTTTATTGAATTCAAACCTGTTTCTCTTTTCAGTTACGCAGGCAACACAGCTTATTCAGGCAGCCACGGCCTGCCTCCCATTGCATGAATGAAATTTTTTAATTTACTGCAGATGATGAGGCAAGGAAGAATCCCTGGAAAAAGATAGTGACTAGGAATAAATGGTTGCTGCCAGAATAAATAATCCTGGCTGCAGTGCCTTTCATGTCTGCAGAGGCCAGGGTGGAGGGCTGTGCTGGGGGCTGAGGGCTGTGCTGGCAGCCCATGCCCAGCATGGGACCCCGGCCTTGGGAACTGAGACCGGGACAGACAAACCCCCACACCTGGGTCTGCTGCCAACCCGCCGCGTCAGCTCAGGCACTTTAAATTATAGGGTTTCTCCTCCGGAAAAGGACCACATCGCTATTTCTCAAATACCTATCAAAGCAAACATGGGTTTGGCTTGTTTTATAATTAGCAGCTCTTTGAAGCCTTTCTGAGATCTGGAATATGAAAAATAAGCCTAGTAGCCTAAACACCGCAACTGAAGTTGCCAAAACCATACAAGGACATATATACCTTGTGCTATTTATCACATTTGCGGCCATGCACATAATCATTTATAAAATACACTTTGTAAACGCAGACACGCAGACCACGTCAAAAGCAACTCAATCTTCAACTAACCTATTTACAGCCACATGTCAAACTGAATTAGCCAAGTAACATAATGTTTAAAAAATGTAAATGCATCTTTCACATTAGGAGGGATATTTTAAAACAACTGTTTTGTCTTAGTCAGTCTCCTCTACATTCAATCAGCAAACATTTTTATGTGTTATAGGAACATTCTGTAATGCCAATTTAAATATATTTCTTGTTGACTTGGATGAAAAATATAAAGCACTGAAAAAGGCCAAATGATATACAGTAACTGCTGAGATTTTACATCAGGCAGGAAATATAAATAAGGAAAGATGGCATAATTGTTAGATCACAAATGCCAATAATTCACAGACATTAACAGTTCAAAATAGAGTAACATTTGGTGGAAGCTCGTTTTATGGTGTCTGTAGTGACCCATGAAAATTCTTACTTTTACCGTATGGCAAAGAGTTTCAAATCCTGCTTTCCAAGGAAAACTTCACAACTCTCAGCAGAACTTATATTGCCTTCTAGTATTTCTCTCAGAATATTTATTAACCATGATAACAATCACAATACACAGAAGCCTAGTATTTTTAACTTTCAGTATTCCACTGCATTTAGTTTGGCTTTCTCCAATGATTCTGTTTCTCTAGTTTTATTTATTTTTTTTTGTTGTCCCAGCACCATAAAGTGCCTACTTTCCTTAAATGTTAAATCCAATGCTCATGTATGTTTATTATGAATGACATCCCAGACATTCGTTTGCCTGCTTGCTGGTCTTTTTTTAAGTGGACACTTTACAGACAAGTAAACATGACATACCGATTCAGCAAGTTTTCCAGTCATTTTCACTCTTTTTTTTTTTTTTTTAAATCATATTCCTTTTTTTGTACCATGTTCCTATTTTTTTTAATGTGTTGAATTAGATACCACAATTTCAAGTGGCCCATAAAATTACAGAGATAACTCTGAATAGCTTTGCGGCTAGTGGTACTTCTTTCATTGAAAGATCGAATGAAGAAATTAATTCACATTAAGCTTTCAAGAGAGAAGAAGAGAGATTGGTATTGCAACAGCCAGATTCTGCTTCAGCATAAGGGAACCAGTCAGAAACAAACCTGACAGCAGGAAAAAAAATTAGGTGCAAAGGCAGGGATAAGAATATATTTGTTGAACAACTGTGTTTCCTCATTGACCTGGTTCAGCAGGGCAGACTGGAGAGGACATAAGCAGCGAAATACAAATTTCTCTCACTATTGTAGTGGCATTGTGATATTTTTTATTTCTTTAAAAAATAATTCCTGATTTTATTTTAAGCCACAGGCAGGAAAGAACTGCTAAAACAAGCACTTTTAAACGCTGATGCTGACAGCAGCTCTGTCCTAGAAGAATTTAACTTTCACCTTTAACTCTCCAGACAACTTCACATTTTCATTTGACTTACCAAGGTCATCTTAACACCATTCAGTTTTGTAGGTACTTGATCCTGTCATCGAGGGAAGGCATATCACAAAGCAAACGCTGTGTGGACCCTTCCACTGTGCTGCTGTCCTGCACTGCAACACACTTGACCCAACAATCCAGGAAATGTCCCTTCCATCCTATGGTACTTGTCCAGTAGCACACAAGTATTAGAACTGCAATAATTAGTGGTATACTAATGTAAATGTCACATTATTAAATTTATTTTTTAAATGTAAAAACTGAGATACGAATCATAGAATCCCTGACAGTGTATCTTTATAAAATATACACAATAAGTATATCACAGTCTTGCTGATTTCTGGATCATTTATTCTGCAAATATGAATAAGCACAGTTTCTGGCTACAAAGGTTAAAAGTATTGACTGTGTTTTTCTGACAAATACTAAAACTGAAATACCACAATAACATTCTTTAAATATTAATATCACCACTGAAATTTGTATAGTAATATACAGCTATACAGCTTTTATGAGATTATATGTATCTTCTCCAGGCTAACATGCAGGCTTAATGTTAAATCAAAGAAATACAATTCCAGTTAACATTCATAAAACAAAACCAAAACAAATTAAGGCTCAAAAATAAAAAAGCTTTTAATGAGTATTTCTGTTATTAGTTCATAGGATTTGCAAGATGGAAATTGACCCTTTTTCACTTATCTTGCATAGAATCAGCTACGGCACTGGTATTCAAATACAGTACTAGGAAGGAGAGAGGGATTGAACCTGTCAACAATATCAATGCCACCTTTCATTTCACAATCTAAAAATAGAAACATCAAGAAATAAATAAAATTCACCAACATGTATACAATAATAATCAGCGCTGGAAGGAACCAGAAGATTGTTTGCCTGGGAAGTAATATTTTCACCAAACCAAAACTCAAACAATTTGTTTGCTAATAATAAGATCAGTCCCTCTCCAGCTACTGTGAAGTAGCATTGCCAGAAATTGGCTCATTTATGGGTTCATGAAAAAGGATTCAACAGAGCCAGCTACTAGATCCTGCCCTGAAGCATGAAGTTTATTTCTTAAGCCCCTGTACCATCCCACTTTTGCTACATTAATTCAGATGGGAAGGGTTGCTTCACTTTCTGTTGAATCTCTGGCACACTTCTCAGAAATGTACCCATGGTGGGCAACAGGGTATGGCTGTACATGCTCTACAACTTAGTGTCCAAGTTGGAGGAAGCTCTTTAAACCAGTAAACTAATATATATTTTCCTGCACAGCAATGATACACTCCTAGATGAACACACTGTGTTCTAACAAAATAATAAAAAAAAATGCAGTAACAGGGTTTTTTGCTCTTCATATTGCCTGTTTTGAGAATTTCTCCATGGTAACTTGCTCTTCTTCTCTCGGTCAATATGATACATCATGTTTCAATTCAGCAGATGTTTCCTCTTATTCTTTTCTCTGAGATTCATTATTTATTCTACATTAATGTGTACTGCATTGCATCTGCCATCTGTTAACCTAGGCACATAAAATATCAAAATCCTTTTATGCTCATCTGCAACGTCCCTCAGAACTTACTGCTTCTCCTAGCCGAGCTCATCCGCCTTTTAGGGATAAATCCTGGAACTGCTGCCCAGGCTGGGGAGGCCCTATCCATGCAAGCAATCAAACGTGCTCGCACCAGCCGCAAGGACAACTCATCATTACTAAGGTCTCCAAACCGCCCACTAAGGACAGCATCACTTTCATGCTTACCTTCATTATTTCTCAAAGTGAAATGGAGAAGCACAGCTGTGAGAAACACTCATATATGTCAGAACCACCAATAAAATAGGAATATGAATAGCATTAATGTCTAGATGGATAGCATACATGAACACTTCTAGCTTATTTTTAAAAACCTCTCATGTTGTGGCTTGCCTGGCCTCTAAGTTTTGTGAACCTGAAGTGAGAGAAAGGAATGGACTTATACTCTGATAATTATTAAATGTAAAATGCAGAAGCAGTCCTGGCAGCAGAGAATGGCACAGAAAGCCTCTTCCACTGATTTCCAAGTACCCTAATTACTTAATTCCTAAAGCACTTAATTTAGAGGAGGTGGGTTGAAATTCTCTCAGGAAAAGAAAAGCATTTCACCAAAATCTCCCTTCCAGTGTAAGAACTTTAATCACTGCATTCATGAAGTGACATTTAAGACAAACCACCCTGCTCTGCATTCCCCCTGTTAGACAGTAAAACCTGTAAATACCAGAGGTTCATCTCACCGTCAGTTAGCCTCATTTCTGGCTCCCCCAGCAGGCTTCCCTGCATTTCAACAGCTGCATCTCCCCTCTGCGCCCAGAAGAACATCAGGATACCAATTTTCAGTGGCTCCTGTTGCAACAATTCATCTTTCTGGACTTTTGGGGCAGATTGGGGGTGAGGGGGCGGGTGGCAATTCTCACGACACCTCCATGTTATGTTTGTTCCAAGCATCAGGTAGGAAGAGACCCACACTGATGGAGGGCTTCCAGAAACCTGGAACTCACCTTCCAACTCATCAACTTTATTAATGAGCTTCCCCTGCAGCTCTTTAACTCGTAAGGTCTAACTCTGAACGCAGGAGATCCTCCAAGGCTGAGCAGCAGCCTCTCATTAGGAAGGACAGCCCCACACCTACCAGCTACTTCTCGCCAGACCTGCAGAGGGTCTCCGCTCATTGCGTGGCACTGAACATCAGCACACTCCCTAGCTTCATGAAGTCAAACATAACAAGAAAGAGGTTACCACCTCCTGCTACTATAATTAGAGCCACTTAACACTTCTCCCAAGGGGATCCAGCAGCAGGGAGCAGTCAGTGACTTCAATGGATGAAGAGTAACGTGCTACGCAGTGAAAGGCAGCAGCCTTCCTGCCATCCTGGTGGCATCAGCAGGACCACCAGTGGGTGGGAAACTGCAGTCTTCAAGTAAACCTGGGAGCTCTCATGCTCCCAGCTCACAACTCACAGCTCCTCGGGAGAAAAACTCCATATTTGGCTTGGAACCACGACTGCGTATCACTTGGTAACAGGGTGAAAAACGCCAGAGAAGGGTTTCTCCACAGCAATCCCAGGCAGTAGGTCAAAAATCCCCACTGATTCTGGCAAAATATTATGTTTGGGCTTACTGCATTTTGGCGAGTAAAAACAAAATCTGTGCATTACGTCAAAGGATATGGACTTAAAGCAAATTCCAAATGTTACCCTGCTACTTTTCATGAGACTCTCTGTTACGTATGTGATTAAGCGGAACACAGATTCACAACACAAAGACCAGGGAAAAGAAATGGCACTAAATAAATCTTAGTATAGGAGAGAGAGCATTGACATTAAAGGCCAGAACTGACATAAGTGGTGAAATATATCTATTCATGGGAGACATAAGGTTTATCTCCTAAGCAATCAGGCATAAAAACCTGAATAAAGACAGGCAACAGAGAGATAGGACAATCTGTAGAAGCTTCTATCGTCAACCACAGCACTTTGTCTCTTTCCAAACAGAACTCGGGGAAAAGCCTACTTCTATCTATCAAATTTCCAGAATAATCTATTAACCAATGAGATGAAGGCAAGCACCCGTACTTCTTTTCTTCCTGTTCACTGAATACTCCACTTTAATTGAAGACGTCTTGGATAAAATAGAAGTCTGAAGTTTGTCATTGAAATTAAACTACATTTCAGCTATAGGCCACAAAGAATGGATGATTAAATTAGTACTTAATTTCAAGCCATGCTATAAACCTCTTCACATTATCAGAAGATGAGCATACTGTTAAAAAGTTGCTTTCCACTAAGTAATATTGTATGCAATTTTCTAAAAATTGAGTCTCTAGAGAAGTTAAACTTTACCTCCCTATTTCTCCACTAAATGAAAATTAAACCTGCAATTTTACAGAGGTATCTGAATTTGTGTATCTGCAATTTTGCACCATTCAGGTAAAAGTAGTCATCCAAAAGAAATAAAGGCACAACATGCTTGTCCCAAGAGACAAGCCACCCGATCATCCCCAGCTGCCAGCCACATGCCCCCATGCTGTCCTCCTCCCCTGAGTGGCTGTTGGGGGGTGGGACATGGTTAGTGCCCAGGCTCAAAGTAACTTGCAGAGAGGAAAAAAAAGGGATCAGAGCAGGATTGCCTCTTTCAACATCCAGGAGTGTTTGCTTAGGGCTGTCTGATCCAACACAGCACAACGGTTTCTTTATCAGAGATGCATAACCAGTTTTAACATACCTATCCACCCAATGTTTTATCTCAGCAGACATCTTTCTGGCATATAACCTCTGAGACTCTCATTCCTAGTCTCGCCAAAAGCAATCCCCCACGAACAACTACATTTAAAGACACATGTGATTTATGTTGGAGGTGCAACACCTGCGTAGAAAAAAAAAATATTTATAGACTACTTCTGAAAAACATCAGATAGGAGCAAAAAAACCCCTACCTCTCAGCACAGCAAACAACCACCAAAACCTGTTTCAAGAATTAGAACCAAACTTTTTTTTTTTAATGCATAGTTCAAATACAGTTTATACAACTCAAGAGAGATACATGTCTTAGTAATACAAAGAATTTTGAGGGTAGCTTCATAGAAGCTGGAAGTGTTTTTTGACCTAGAAAGTACAGAGAAAATTACTTGCATATCACCTACAGCCTGCACTTCATCCATCGAGCACAGGCTTCACAAGGCTCTTTACTCCATCGTCCAAAATGCAGAAACACAAATTAAGTTCTTCAGAGGTCCTTGTAGGACATGAAATACCTGATTTAAATGGTCAAATGCTTTCAAAATAAACAACAAATAGACAGAAACATTTCAGGGGGTAAAATGGTGGCTTTGGGGCACAAAATAAATGAAGGCCCAGCAGTTGGCAGGTGTACACAAGAGACAGAGGGAGATCCAAGTACAAGATATGGCAGAGAAGTGTATACAGAGTCAGTAGGAGAATGACTTTTCCAGACATTTCAAGGACCAGAACAGATCGTCCTCCAGTTTGGAATCTCTTGATTATATGACGCAGTTAAAGCCTGGCTCCTGCTCCATCAAACTTCAGCGATAGAGGCTGAACCTTGTCATTCTGCAAGGCCAGCAAGCTGCGAGGGAAGCCCGGGGCCCAGCATGCACTGCTCTTCCCAGCCTGGAAGGCAAAGCCAGAGGCAGACACAGATTCTCCTTCCACCTTTGTCATCACAAAAAGTGAGGCAATCGCAAAGGATACAAGTCTAGACCCCTAAAATGAGGAAGGCGCCCTCAGTTACAGTGCACATGTTGAGGGAATCTATCATTTGATGAATTCAGAGTGCAACTTCTCACATGGGGTGGGAAGGAGAACAGTACTGCAGCACCATCAGTAACTGTGGAGCAGTAATGGTTGAACACTGTCCAGAGATAACCACTTGTTGTTTACAAAAAATAATTCTCTTCCTTCTGGAAAGCAGCAATTGCTTTCTTTTGCTTTAGAAAAAGCAGGATATTAGACAAGCTAAAACTATGTTAATATAGTATTGGAACATTTATGGTTTAATTGCTACGCCAAGAAACATAAAAGAAGGTTCCTAAAGCAGCGTAATCTCTGCTGTGCTCTTGTATAATTTTACAGTCCTGCTTTGACTCTTGCACATAACCTGATGCAGGGTAGGTTAGACTAGTATTAGTACTATTGAATGCACACAGAGCCATAAAAGAGGCACACAGGGAACCTGAATCAATTTTGCCATGGGACACTTAACTTCAATATTCCTTGAATTATTGTGATTTTTAACTGTGTAACCTTAAAGTTGCATTAGTGCAATTTCCTGCATTGAAACATGTAGTCATTTTACACAGCTTTACATGTCTTCTTGTAAACATCATCATTTTCATCATTCCTCAGGCAACTCATCCCTCCCAGCCTTCAAGCATCAACATCTAACAATGAGTGCTGTTTTTGACAGGCTGCTTTGTTCCTTGTTCAGATTTATCATTACACGAACATTTAGCCTCAAGGCACCATCTCAGCCACGTATCCATTTACTTATGGTCTACAAGAACTTGTAAAGCCTTGCCTGGCATGCAAGGGAACGTAGCAATTGTTTCACGTAAGTTCAAGGAAGGAAAAGAGAACTCACTCATTTCTTTCATTTCTTTAGTTGTGATCTACAATTTGCATCAAACATTTTATATGTGTTAAGACTAGAGTTGCTATAATTAGTGTCATAAATTTAAAAGGGTTGTATCATACTTATGATCATAGATTGTAATCTGTGATTATAGTTGCACATGATAAAAAAATAAGTTTCTAATAGATGTTTCTTAACATGTTGAACATCGCCAACAATAACACCTGGGCATCACAAACTTGCATTTACAAATGTACTTAGAGGTTTTTCAGAAGATGAAACTTAACTGAAGGGTAAATAAATAAAGGTCGTCTTTCCCTTCATCATCTCATTTTGCTCATCTTTTGGAAACTTACATTTCTCATCTTGAGTGGAACAGACCCACTGAAATACACAGGAATGCAGACTGGGGCCCTAACACATGATGTTTATGAGGTGGGTTTTTTAATGTTTATGTGTAATTTGAGGGGTAAAAAGAAAGAATGAAAGAGCAGGGAATAACCCAGCCATAACACCCCTGGGATTGGGAGAGTACTGGTAAAGATATGTTAGGATTTTGTCACCAAAGCTTTCAGTGGAAGATATCATCACGTTGCCATCCTTCTAGTACCATAAAACTGCCCTTTAAATCGGCACGATTCATCAGGAGAAGTAGGGATTATATACGAGATGGGGTAGCAAGGATAGAGTTGTCGCTTTACAGATCCATAGGAGTATCATACATTTTCTCATCTGTTTGCTGTCCATCAGCTCACAGGACACTGTCATGACCTGCTAAGGAAAAGCCCAGCAGTCCTAGAGGTGTATCTCAGTTCATCACATACATATTCTGTCACAAAAGGCACAGCATGCTACACAAAACCATTAACAGTCGCTCTTGTCCAGTTAGATTAAGTCCAGAAGTTACTCCACAGTGCGTTCAATTTTACTGTACAGTGTGTGTATATACATATATGTCAGTTTACGCGGTGCCTTTCTCACAACACACTTTACAGAGCAGTAATATCTATTTATTGTTGGATAAATCACTGGATTTGAATGCAGTGACATACAAATAGGCCAAGTGAAGAGTATTTTTACAACAAAAAAAAAGTCTCTCTGAAAACATTGCCCTTTGGGTGTAAATCACATTTTTCAAAAGCAACAGAGGGAGACTCTTTGGAGGAGTTCACTCAAATGAGATTTAATGGCATGGAGTAATCTGTCATGGAGAACATGAAAAAGCACAATGGGGCAAAGACAGACCTTTGGAAGCAACATAAAATAGTTTAGCCAGCTGAATTATGATACTAACACAATCTAATCATCCTTTTCCATGCATACTTCATTCACGCCTTGCCCCACGTTATTGCAGCCTTCACCTTCCCAGCCCCCTTCACTCCCCACTACATAAATACCTCATCAAGAAATACGCTGCAGCTCATCTCCCATCTCTTGTGTCATACCACTGCCATCTTCAAATACTTCGACTTGCCTCATTATCATCATTAAGATAAAGTTGTTACTTCGCAGAGACGGAGACGCAAGTGGGAAATCGGAGACGAGCACGCCTGCCCCATCTCCCTGCCCCCTGAGCTGGTTGCCTCTGGGCTCTCACCTCGGTGGCCGGCTCGGCACTGAGATGCTCTCACCCTGTGCCGAGACTGAACACAGCTGGGACGTGCAAGGTGGCCGGCTGCAGGCCTGGGAGGCAAGGGAAGATGTTGCGGGCATGCCAAACGATAGCTCTTTTTTTGTGGTGGAGCCTCCGGAGACCACCTCAAAGTGAATCAGAGGCACCGACTGGATCTAGACTGTCTAGCTGGTTTTCCTCCAATTTTTATAACTTGTTTAACTTGTTTTGTCCACATGCAATCATTACTTATTTATTATATACAGACTGTCAAATATGGGGCCTTTGTGGATAAAAAAGGGTTTTGTACTGCTGACTGAATAAAGTTTTTCTTCCTTTCAAGTTGCTTGTGGTTGGAGGAAATATCCACAAAGTGTACTGTGTTTGGGGAAATAAATTCAACCGATTCTCTATTCCAATACAGCTACAAATTTTTTCCAAGGTTGTTTTTACACAGGCGTTTTATTATTTTCAATTTAGTTCAAAAGTAGAGGCCATTATTTGCTGAAGAATTCCCTTCACAATTTGAATTCAAATAATCTAATAGATCTGAAGAATAAATAATGGTGGATATAATTTAGGGTACCTAAAGAAAAAAGTCTGCAGCAGAACCAGCAAAGCAGGATGTTAATAAACAGCCAAGGGAGCGGAGCTTGAGCAGCCCCAGGAAGCTGCCCATGCTACTGCTGCTCTACTCGGACGGGAGCCATCTCGCCATCCACAGACATGGTACTCCGATACTGCTAGGGCATCTTTTGTAGCCTGTCAACAAAGCTAGCAGTTCCTGGCCTGTGAAGTTAAAAATATCCCTGACACAAATGACTTAATTCTTTGGCTTTTTTGAAATGCAGAAGCAGGAGGTTTGCTCTTAACGACCAATCTTTAGTACCAAGAGAGTTTGTCCAAAGGGTGACTCACTAGTTGCTATTTTTGAAAGCATCAGGATAGAAATTCAGAATATTAACTTAATAACCTTGTTTACTGAACTCTGGTATAGGGTTCGTGAAGTAGATTTTTTATTCTCTGGTTTACTGGTTTTTTATATTTCGAAATACTAGAATATTTGTTAAACATAATTCATGTGTACCTTGTTCTACCAGTAATCAGTCCTACCTACATCATCCTTGAAAGGTTCTTATGACAAAAGTTGCTGATCACTAGTCCAACAATATCCAAAGGGGGATAGCGTAACATGTAAGAAATTATGACTTTAGCATCATTGCAATCTCCATACACTCATTCATAAGACTGCATAAGACAAAACTAGTTTTCTGTAACACCCAATTGTGTTTACACCATAAATTTCACCTGGAGGGCCAACGTGGGGAAATCCATCTATGCATTGTTTTTTTACTGCACATATCAAGTGGGTTTTAAAGAGGCAATAATGCTACTGGGGATATTTACAGTTTTTATTTTCCTTAACTAAGGTATAAAAAAACAGTGGCAATTTTACTCCTTCTTCCCAGTCTCCCTCTATAATCATTTAGTTAGTATTGTGCTTAAATGACATAATAAAAAATAATTGAAGCCCACAGAAATTATTATTTTAAATCACTACCCTTTTCTTCCTCTGCCATTTTCATTCCTTCCTCCTTGTCTATCACAATTCCTATGTGCTAGTTTCTCATTTTTGCTGAAATTAAATTTTTCCTTAAAAATACTTTCCTCTCCTAACCCTTCTAGTCCCAGGCTACTATCATGGGAAAATGATTGCAAATGAATTGAACAAAACTGTATCACCACAGACCCTATGTATGATTTGGCCTCTCTCTGTTTGGAGCTGGACAAAATCTTGCAAACCACATCTCTACAAACTAAATCTCATTTTTTCTACTTTGCTTTTTGTCAGAGTGATATTCTGGTATATTATCTAGCTAAAAAACTATTTGATTACCAAATCCTAGCTTTGCTCGGACACTATTTCCCAATAAAATATATTTACATGATATTTTTTTAAGTTAATATTATTTATAAAAAGCACATACAACTGATCAAACATAAACCTTAATGTGGAAATAATTTTTAAAATTCTTGGTTAATGATGATGAAATTTTATTGCTGAGACTTCAGGAAATAAATAAGAGAAAACACCATATTGTTCACAGACCCTAATACAAAAATACACATCCTAAGAGTGATCCGCACATCAGGGTCCCCTATTTCAACTAATATATTATCAATTTAGGTGACTCTTTGGGCACAATATCTAAGTATCATTTCAAAATCTGATGCCTCAGACTATTACTTTTACTAATATATATTTCAGTATGTTATAAATGTTTCACAATTGAAACAGTAATTTTACAGCAAGTAATGTTACCCTCAACTAACAAATTATTTCTTATTTTGGTGAATCACAAAATAAATAATGATTGTACAAAATAATGATGTTTGTACTACACTCACCCTTGGCTGTTGAACAAGCATGGAGGCACACACACTTCCTTCATTTCTCTTTGATGTTGGTTTTACTGTCTGTGGGCATCAGTGCAGGAAAATGAGAAGCATCTGCAGAGCAGGAACACCCACTCTCTGCTGCTGCTTCTCTTCTTGACTTCCTCCAATTGAAAAGAAATACGCCAGCTTCACTCCTTTACTTGTCATGACCTGGGCAAGGAAGGCCTAGTAAGACTGCCCTCATATGGCAATAAAGTAGTTAATAATGGGAAAATGCAATTCATTTTCCTGGACACTCTCAGCATATGCTGGTGAGAACAGAGGACAAGAGACCAAACAGGCTGTGTACAATTCAAGTGATGTCCATTCGTCAGTGCTGGTATTCACTCAACAGAAAATCCCTTTTCCCATCCTGCCATTTTCCCCTTTCCCTTCCTTCCCACACCTACATATGATAACACCCCCAAGGCCAAGATAAAAGACATAACCAAAGCCTGCCTTCATAGACATCAGAGAAGCCAGGAATAACAGCTCAGAAACGTCTCCAAGATGTGCCTCACTTGACTATCACCTGCATTAAAAAAAAAAAAAAAAAAAAAGAAAAAAACAAGGAAAGATCCTATTTAAGAAAACTCTAGATTGCACCAGTTGAAGTATACAGTTAATTCATCTCTGGATGAGGAGAGGTATGAGTGATGACCAGTAACTTGCTGATGAGAGAGGGGAAGCCACAAAGTTGCAACATGCTAAGAGCTCCTCCGGGAGCCTGGAGGTAGCAGAAAGACGAAGTGCCAAGGAAATAAAATACGAAGGTGAAACTTAAAACCTACTTAAGGTGTAGGACAGACGTAATTCACTCATTATCCAGAACTACATAATCTTCCAGGCACTAAAACTCAATAGGTGACTCCTTACTTATGTTTCTAGGAGAAGTTCCCTGTATATTAACCTTAATTACCCACACATGTGCTTATGGCAGATAGGCATGTGCTGATCAGCTGTGCTCTAAGACATGCAGACTCCAGCAAACAGCTTAGGTCATTTAAAAATGCTGAAGAATGAGATGTGGCCAAGACTGCAGTAGTGGCAGCAATGATGGAAGCACATGTAAGCATTTTACACTTTCAATCAGTGGATAAGCATTTTAAAAGCAAGAACTGTCTCGGAAACAGGGACCAGACGGGTAAACACTCCAATCCCTACCTTGGAGCCTGGCTCCACCTTTGTTTGCTCCATGACTGTTGCGTTCTTGGCTGCAGAGTGGCCCCAACTCAACTTAAAGATCAGACAGTGCTTACAACTTCACTTGCCATTCTACCAGATGATCACACAAGACATGGCAGGCAGGCATTCACGCAAGTTAAACCATATGGATCATTCCCCTAAGGTATTTGCACTCCTTATACAGTTGACGTATCAAGGCAAACACCTAAGACAAGCCCACAGGATTGCCTGTTGCATGTCTCCAGAGATGCAGGTCTCCAACAACTGCCCAGGGAATGCAGGTACTTATGCCGGGCTGGATGGGTGTGGATCACCCTCCTGGAAAAGACATCTAAAATTTTGGTGAGGCAGTGCCTAGATGAGACACCTAAATAAGAGACTATATCCCATCCCGCGGGATGCCTATGCAGCCCCAGGAGAGCCAAGTCACAACAGCTGTGCCTCGCTCATATTTTACGCTTTAGCTATTTTAACATCTGGAACAGATGTTAGTGATATTTATCCCTGCTCACACAAAATTAATGTGTGCTATATCATAACTGTCTTGTGGGGAAATAGTTTTTTTTTAAATATATATTATTAAAAGTAGAACAAAGGTGAGGACCTCTGAACTACTTTAGCTGCAGAAACTGACTGCTTGCATTCCTTTCTAGGTCACTAAGAATATTAATTAAGAGTCCCATAAACATGAAACATTGATTTTTTGACTGCAGATTTTTGATTGAGTTTTCAGAGCTAAAGCATACAATTAGTTAACTGAACCAAGATTTTTAAATTTCTACTGATAATGAGATATATAACTACAAAATGCTCTGAAAAGAGGAAAGTAAAATTGTTTAGTTTTTCATTTCCCTAAAAAAACAAACCAAACCAAAACTTACTGTTACTAGTGGACATAATCTGTAAGAGGACTAGTGAGGCAATGCAGTCACATTAAAGTAACTGTTCATGCCTTCATACCTGAATTTCAGGTTTTGTGTTGAATAAGTCATTTATAGACATTGATCTTAAAATCAAACAGACAAAAAACCTCACCTAAATAAGAAGAAAAACCAAGAAAACACTTTCCAAAATTCTCAGTTTTTCACCTTGTGTTCACATGCCTAGGTGTGTAACTCGCTTTTAATCACTACCTGAACTAGTTCATCACATACCTAATTTACACATGGTAGAGAAAACGGCTTATTTAACAATGCCTTTCGCATGGCAGCCAACCACAAACCTTTCCTAATATGCAACTCAGCTGCTGAATAATAGTTTTTTTAAATAAGGAACTAACATGAAAAACATCAAAACAACTTAAAAAAGGATTAGCTATTATAAAAGCTAATCTATTAACAGTAAGTGGTTGGTTGGGGTTTTTTTTAAATCTCACCTCTCAACTCAATTAATACAAGGGACTCCCATATGCTTCTTCAGGTAGTCCAGATCTGCTCCTTCATTTGCTGGGAAAACCACAATTACATAATGCCTGTTAGGCCTACATTTAGCTTCAAAGAAGGATGAGACCCTAGTGCTGGGCATTATTGCACCTGCCTTCTCCACACCTAGTGCAGATGCCTAAGGTCATTTTACAGCAAGGGAGGAAATAACATGTGAAGGGCAGAACCCGCAGACACCAGCATGTTCAGTGGGCACGAGTCTAAGCCAGCAGATGGGAAACAAGAGGAGAGAGGAGGAGCTTACACCAGCCTTTCCTCTGTGCACGCCAGCTATCTCACCTGCGACGATGGTATTTCACCGCTACCACAAAGCCCCAGACCACGAGCGGTGCAGGAGGCAGGAGAGGCAGGCTCAAATATCCTCCTCTGCCAGGTCCAGCCTGAACCCACAGCCCAAACCAACCAGACCAAGGTTTCACCAACATGCTGTGGGAAATGCTGAGACAAGGTCTCTTGGTGAACTAATTACACTCTGCATCAAATAATGAAATACTTCTTGAGTGAGGGAGAGAGAAGAGTGATGCTGCAAACCTCGTGGTTTCCAACATCTATCCAAGAAGGTGGCCTTGCTTTCAATTTCTGCTAATAGTTGTTTTATAGAACACCTTAAAAAACCCTCATCCTGCAAATTTCTAAGTGAATAGTCCTGTTAAATTCACATAAATTGGGAATGTGAATGATGGCTGAAGGACAAAAAAAAATACCGAGGAAACATTTCCCCCATACGATGGTATGCCTTGAGTTATTTGCAACAACTTTATCTGCAGCTTATTGAGAGCAAATCATAGAGGAGAGATGAAGAAGTTTTGACCAAAGTACAGATAAACCCAGGCTTTTGCTAAAAAACTTTGTTACAAAATAAAATTAGTTCTAGCTTCATCTCCTGTTGAATCTCCTTTACTCTGCTGGCAGACTTTCTATATCCCTAATGCAAGTGAGGAATCACTGCAGGTGCACTGAGCCTCAGGAACTGCACTGATGAGGCATAAGCTCACTGCAGGATGTTAATATATTTACTCCATTTTTATTTATTTTATACTGCAATCTTTTATATCTACTTACATTTATTTACAAATGTTTTTCAAACCTAAAGCTTAATAAATTACAAATATTTGTATCCTTATACTAAATATATACTTAAACACAACAAATAAGAACCCTAGCACTGGAAAATGCAGATGCAATCAGTTACAGTAATTAAAGTACACTGTTAGCAACATTGGAAAATACCATTTATGCACTTGTCCTGGTTTTGGCTGGGATAGAGTTAATTTTCTTCCTAATAGCTGGTATAGTGTTATGTTTTGGGTTAAGTATGAGAATAATGTTGATAACACACTGATGTTTTCAGTGGTTGCTAAGAAGTGTTTATACTAAGTCAAGGATTTTCCAGCTTCTCATGCCCAGCCAGCAAGAAGGCTGGAGGGGCACAAGAAGTTGGGAGGGGACACAGCCAGGGCAGCTGACCCAAACTGGCCAGAGGGGTATTCCATACCATGTGACATCATGTCCAGTATATAAACTGGGGGGAGTTGGCCTGGGGGGATCGCTGCTCAGGAACTGACTGGGCATCGGTCAGCAAGCGGTGAGCAATTGCATTGTGCGTCACTTGTTTTGTATATTCCAATCCTTTTATTGTTGTTATTATTATTATTATTATTGTCGTATTATTATTGTTATTATTATCATTATTAGTTTCTTCTTTTCTGTTCTACTAAACTGTTCTTATCTCAACCCATGAGTTTTACTTTTTTATCCGATTCTTTCCCCCATCCCACTGGGTGGGGTGGAGTGAGTGAGCAGCTGCGTGGTGCTTGGTTACCGGCTGGTGTTAAACTACAACAGCACTTCAGCAAACCACAGCTCTGTGTTCTATGTTAAAAGACAGACAAATATACAGGACCAGTCCTCAAAAGATGCTGAATGGCTCAGCTCCATTTATGTCACCTGTCGGACTCAGAGTCTGGCCCAGGCAATTTGACTCAGGAAAATTAAAATGTGTATAACATTTGAACAGAGAGATGCAAGGCCTAATTTTATCCAGTAAATGGCATTCACCTCCTAGTTTTCTCAAACAAAACATGTATTTTTTTTTGTTACAATCCAAAGCTTAAAGGGTAAAAAAATTCTCCTTTCTTGCTACAGCAGAGTGAATCCTGCTTATTAACACACATAATGTTGGGGTCTCTTCCAAGGAACCAGCCATGTTGTTGCAACTCTGCTCTCCTGAGATGCTCAGCATCAAGCAGCTTTGCCACAGGACACCAAAGGTGCCAAAAATCCCTAAAAATCACTGATAAAACTCTCACCTTCCCCAGGGATTCATGATGAGAACTTACCTCAATTCATAGACATCTTAAGAAAAATTTGGAGAAGTTTCAACTGCTTGGTCCCTGATGCACAGAATTGTTTAATGTTTTAAATTAAAGTATGCTTTTACTTCACATAGTGAACATTTCATATGACCTCAACTTCTGCTACATGATTTTAGTCTGCTGGCAGGCTAGTGTCAGATAAGACATAATCAAGTGTTAATGATTTTTTTTATTATTATTTTTGCATTGTTTAAAATATTTTCACACTACTGTCTTTTTCTCAGAAAGTAACAGGACAATTGCTAGTCCTTGTGATTCATAGAAATAGATAGCATTTGGTATACAAGATGAGCACTAAACACTAGACGTCTAACTTTGAAAGTAAAACATCCAAAATCTCAATTCAGTGAGTTGTTTAAAATTGTTTTCTTCGCTTTAAAGAAAAGTGGTGGAAGAGACTAAAATTTATGTTCTTAAACACTTGCTAAATTGGGCTTACCTGATAAAATTTACTATCTTTACTGTCATCAGAACTGTTACTGTCATCAGTAAAAGCACAATGAGATCTCAAACTACTGCCTTCAGTTAACTGTGCCAAAATATAGACAACTGGTGATCCATTTAAAATATTTCAGAAGTGCATCTAAAAAAGCTGTGCCATTGCTAGGGAGACTTTTTACATGAAGATTTATGGGAATCATGATACTTCATGCCATCTTTTTTCACCCATTATCTGAAGCCATTTTTCCCTTTCCTGGAGATGAGATAAGCAGCAGCCTATGCGGAGGGGACTGTTGGCACAGACTACAAGAGGCTGCTACAGTTGATGCACGTGATTGAACTGATCCTGCTATTTCCACCTCCCCCTTCCCCCACCTTTTTAAGGGACATTTTTCTAAAACTGTTTTGCAACACCAAGTCAGCAAGATGTAAACATGAGTATCTGGTATCTATATTCCAATTAAGTCATTAATAACATGAACTAGGTATCAACCCAGTCATGAAGTACTTTCTGAAACTTAAGAGTACATGTGTCTCTATATATTATGTTAACATAGCTTTAACAGTTGCATCAGGAATTTTTACTGAATTCTGCTTTTGTAGTGATATTAATCATAGTAATCATATTTTAAAATAATATAGCCCCAGATATATAGACAGAGATATGTAGCCCCAGCCTTCCAAGCAGTCATCAGGAGATCAGCAAATCTGAACAAACACTTCCAACAAAGTACAAAGCACCTTGCTTTAACTTTAAATCTTGTGCTTTCTTGAAAGACTTATTCTGAAATATCAACTAATCAGAGGCTTTCCTCTTCAAAAAGTAAAATATCTGCTGTCCACCTTCATCTGAACTTTTTTAACTGTTCCTCGTACTCGCGTATGTAACAGATAAAAATATTTGCTTCCTATAGGCCTAGCACAAATTATAGGAAATACTGAGTTGTACTTAAACAAAAGTAAAAAGTTATTACTTTATTTACAAGCAATTTTGAATCCTTTGCATTAGAAATAAAAGTGCATGTAAATAATTATAAACAATGTTCATTCAATAAGAATGGTCAGCTCCTAAGAACAAAATGTGAGAATGCCTAAAGCCTAAAAAAAGAGTGGATTAGACTTGCTGAATGGCCAGAGAATTTATTGAAGGCACAGAGCAGTAATGACACTGAACAGTGTCTATAGTATTTTATTGGTCCCCTAAAAGTCTGAGCAAAGAAAATCCAATGCAAGGAAGAACACAACAGCTTGAATCCCTCTCTATTTCTCTCCCTCCCAAAAAATCACATGCACTCTCACTCACTGATTACTTTCTAATTTCATCCTCATAACCAGAAGGAAAATCTGCAGATGGGGAGATCACTGCAGCCAGGTTAAGCAAAGGGGCTCAGAGTTGGCTGAGTTTCTTTCTTTTTCTGAGGAAATTCTCTTCCAGTTCCTCTCCCCACCTCCTTTTTATTGCCAGCAACCTCCTTCAAGTCCTTGTTTGGATACTTCTCAATGTTTTTCCTTATGCCCTCCACACTGTGACCAAAGGCCTTGCTGCATTCCCTTTGTAGGCAGGAGTCATTGCTCCTTTCTGCTGCTGCTGACAGCAATGTCTAGGGATGCTTCTGCAGTACTGGGAAGACAGCAGGAAAGTTGAGGAGAGAGGAGAGGACCCACTATTATAAAAACATGCTGAAAAATAACGTATGTTTTAGATACCATTACTGTTTTTCCCCTAGTCTCACTGTACTTATTCATAAATCTCAACAATACTGTCACCAGGTAACCTCTGAAAACAGTCTGTAGAGCAAGATCTTCTGCTAAAGCCAAGGACAGTGTAAATAATAATTAAAAAAAAAAAAAAATTGCTGCTTCTCTGGATGCATCCTATCTGTTGGCACATTCAAAGAGCAGATTTTTAAACACAGCCTTAAAAAGTCCATTTTTGCTCCTGCTGCTTGCTGTGCCTTTGCCTGCTGTCATACAGCAGCTCCCTAATCTCACACTCAAAGCTGGTCTGTGGTACTGGAGCTCCGCTCAAGAGGAGGTGGCTTGGCAAGCAGTCTGCCTTGCTGCTGAAACTGGGGTAGTTCCCTAGCGAGAACAGAAAAGAACAAAGGAGCCTGTAATGCTACGAGAGGACTACAAGGAAACACAGGAAGGAGCTCATTCTTGTTTGGAAACAAACACACAAAAAAAAAAAAAAAAAAAAAAAAAGATATTTCCGATCAAAACAGTAAATTAACATTATTAAGCAGTTTCTTTGTTGCAGCATAGCAGTCGGAGCAGCAACACAAACAGGACCCAAGAGATGCACGCGATACAGTATCTTGCACAAAAAACAAAACCATAAAACTTACCAGTGCTACTTTGTGCTTCTTTTGACAACAGAAGATTAACAAGTAGTACTACCAATTAGACTTTCAAAGGAGCATAAATAACTCGTGTGTCCAGATACCACAAAGTTTCGGTGAAGTTAACTGCCTTAATTCTCCTGAGGCTTCTCTAACCTACACAGTTATTCAAAAACTTACTGGAGGTTAGACAAATCATTAAGATAAATGAGAGCCGGATTCAGAAACACTCAGGAAAAATTAAAACCATTAACATATTCAGCTCTACCTTGAGATACTGAAAACAAATTACTGCTGAAATTCAGAGCTGATGTGGAAGCTCTGCATATTGTGTACTCACATGTCAGGGCTTTGGCAGGCAGAAGGTGCACCAGAAAGCTGTCGCTGCCCACATCACCTATTAATCAACCAGACTCATATGAGAATGAGAAACCATCCAGCGAGATGCAAAGTTCCTGAGACTGCATTTTGTCTTTTTCCTCAGCAAAAGAGGATGAATAACTCTGTAAAAACCTGTCGTTCCCCCTCCTGTTTCTACCACCACCGTTAGGACTTTGTGAATGAAGACTCAGTGTGTATAGATTTAATCTGCACCGGGCATTTGCTTTATTTCCCTGACTGTTCTTACAAAGCAGACACAGTGAAAGTGACTGCTGACTCCTCTGTCTGGGCATTAGCACTGAGGCACCAGCGACCAGGTCAACAGACACAAGTTATGCACCAACAAACTATTGTGCCACTTCAGTGCGAGGCCACTTAAACTGCATCTGCTAATCCCATGGTTTTGCATGCCTGACCGAGACAAAGCAGGCAAGGCTGCACCTAAATACCCCCTTTCCCTTTAGATGTAAAGGGGACTTTCCTATCTAACCCCAGGGATTGGAGTCCGTTGTGCAGCTTCATTTGACGCTGTCTTGTTTTTCCTACTGAGAAAATCAGTGCTTACAATGTGCCAAATACACTTCCCCCATGCATAAGTACAAGGGAGATTAAAAAAACCTAAAATGCTCAAAATATTCTCTCATCCCCATTGAATAAGGGCTTCCAGTGCTGCACAGAAAGCACTGCTGGTGAGGGTGACTTCCCCTGCACTCCCTCCCCTGGACATTCCTGACAGTTAGGATATATTAAACATTTTAAATTATTAAAACCTCCAGGCACCCTGCGGACAATCCATGCTGCCTCCATACCTCATAGGTCATACCCTCAAAATCCATAACAAAGGCCAGTAACTTCTCAATGAAGATATTCCAAATATCCAATAAAAATGAAAGATTGCGGAATGGCATCCAGAACGCTCCTTGTCCTCAGGGAGGCAAGGTCAGCACGGGCCTTCCCTCGCTAAACACTCTGTGCTTTCATAACTCTCATTTATGCAGACTATATGAAATCAGCCGCTTACTCGATTTAAAACCCACATTTCTCCTTAACCAAAAACATAAGTGGGGGAGAGACAGAAAAAGGTCTTAATACTGAATGATAAAAGCACTCATAGATCACAATATATGCAGTTTTTATTATTAAAATGGTCTAAGATTAAGAATTGAAATAACCTGTTACACTATAGGCATCAATTAAGTGTCCAAATGCGGTTTCTATATGCTACGTGGGAGCACACACTCACCAGGTACACTGTCCTAGTTTCCCTAGGATGCCTATATTCAGGGGATATCTATATTCACCTAAAGCAACGCAATGAGACTATTTTAAAGTGCAGGGCTTTGGACAATTTTTAATAAGATTACTCAGTCACACTATAACAAGGAATTGAAATAAAGGGAACTTGCAGCAAGCTGGAGCAGGGGCATGCACTTCAGGCATGAGGCTGTACACACATGGCCACGTACACGTGTCTGTGTATTAAACCTAATTTACACAAGATCCTACCCACATTAAGTAAATATATAAAATCCTTTAAAAATAACTTACTGTAGTTTCCAGTGCATAAGGCTGAGAAAGGTAAAGAGGTTTGTTCAACTAGGGTTCTATTTTCTTCTTCCTTACAAACCAATGTAACTCATACCTTGCCATGGAGGAAGTTTGCAGAAGACAATTACAAAGGGGAACAAAAAGATGGAGGGAGAAAAGGGGCACCATCATCCAGATAGTGCTTCACACTGGCACAAAGTCAGCAGCAGGAGCCAGGCACCCTCATTACAGGATTAATCCTGGCTTCACCCCTCCACCATCCTCCCCTTCTGAAGCGCACAGCCATGCACAGAGGGTAATCATGGGAGCAGGCACCAAAATATTTAACAAATGGCATCAGTTCCATCACTGTATCAGAGAGGCGGCTGAAACCCATCGTGCTAGTTTGTCAGACTTTGTGCATCTCAGATGAACTGATACGCAGAAAAGGAGAGATGTGGTGTTTACATGTCACCAACGCACTGGGCAGAGGGGAAGGCAAAGGTATCTCTAAAGAACAAGCCAGCAACAAGTGGTTAATGTACATTTGCCGTGTCAAGAACTGGAAGGTGGAAATAACAGTGATGCAGGGTTTGGCGCTGAGCAAAAATTAGCTGAATGGCTCATGGAAATAACGTGCATGCATGCACACTTGCCATTTGTATCCCTGCATGGTTTTGTGTGATCTTCCTACTTCCAAAACATTTCGGTCTTTGCTGAAACTTCTCCATAATCTAGGCTATCCTTACATAAACTGTACATTTGTAGATGACTTTGTGCATTCCAAACTATTATTTTCACTAGTTTCTTGAATAATAAGCCCATGCTTGCAGAAATTTATCATTTAACAAGTTGTTTATTAATGAGAGGTCATCAAGGTTGATTAGTTAAAAAAAATTCAACAATCCAGTTTAATTACATCAAGCACAGGAACTGAAGTGGCCTGAATGCATCTAAAATACTCTGGGGGCTCATAAATACAGTATAAGAAAATCCATAAAATTCTTAAATATTCATATGCATATGCTATGCACACTGAATCACATTACTGTTATTTATGATTTGACAGTATCAATAAAATGACTGGCATTTTCTAAACATAAATAGACAAGCTCACCCTCAAAAAAAGCATATGCATATTGACCAATAAAAAGGAGACAACAGAAGAAAAAGGCAGATGCGATAAATAAGCAGGGATGATGAGAAATCGTTACATTTATATTTCATCACTGTGATTGCACAAATTCTGTTTAATACATACAGTAGACTTCTCCATGTATCTATACGAGCTGCCCTTTGATTATGAAGGTGAGGCCCCTTTTTCCCCCATACTGAGACAACATCTGTTGGAAACATCTGGAGAAAAATTGTCCAACTCACCAGTGGGCCAACACTAGGAAAAGCAGGATCCCAAACCACAGGAGCAGTGCAGTTTAAAGCGTCAGTGTCCAATGGTACTAACGTCACCTAGGTGTCTATACTAATGGATTATCACGGCATGTGTGGCACTGGCAAATTATTCTTCAGCCTTTTCTAGTGAAAAGTTGTCCTTAAACTATAGATACATACTTCTGTGTAGGAAAAACTGCTTGAGAAGCCAAAGAAATAGAGATTGTTTCAGCCTGCTTGAAGGGTTTAAGAACCCAGACTCAAAACACAGCAGCTTGATGCTTATCTTTTAGCAATTCCTGGATGAAAAGCACAGGATGAAGGGATAGAAGAAAAGACCATAAAACAAAAACAGAGGCAGGAGGTAATATTTCAAACACAGATTCCCCAAATCACACAGCCCCAAACACCAAAGTGGTTATCAAAGTCCTGGGACTGGGAAAGACTGGTGCTTGTGTTGTTTTGGGGGCATGGGATAGAGGGGGGTTGTACATATACACCTTGTACAACTGGCAACAGGATCCCGACCAAATATGAACTTCAAACCAGTTATTTTTAACTGGAATAATATACATGACTGCAGAGACATGGACTGGGAAAGTCTTAAACTTACCCAATTCAAGATGAGCATCCACTAGGTGAGTGTTTATTACCTATACATCACAGCTGCTTATATTCGCCACACTTCCTGACACACTTTTTTGAACAAGCACGCTAGTAAAAGTATTAGGGTCCTCTCATCCCCAGTGAAGACAAGTGAACACATTGTCAGCAGGCTGCTGTACGTTTGCTATACAGGAATCTGCAGACTGGAGGGGGGAAAGAGGAGGAGCTGAAAACCACAGACTTAAAGCAATGGGGAAAAAGCAGATGTGAGCCTCTTGTGATGAAGGAAAGAGTAGTAAGAAGTTGCTTAAGACTGCACTAATTACTGCTGTGGTGGACTGGCAGTCTCAGAATGGATATTCAAATCTCAGTTTCCTGAGCAGCTTTACAGTAAAGATAAATATCTAGTGGTATATCTATAAAAATGAATGTCATAATTTCGTAGAAGTTTGTTTTTAAAAGTTGTCTTAAAAGAATTCATTAAAAATGCATAAGAAACTCATTGAAAA
The DNA here is from genome assembly GCF_900496995.4 of Aquila chrysaetos chrysaetos. NCBI lineage: Eukaryota > Metazoa > Chordata > Aves > Accipitriformes > Accipitridae > Aquila > Aquila chrysaetos. Next base: position 59,444,436 of record NC_044006.1, on the reverse strand, counting down.
TGGGCAATATAACTGGTTTTGCAGCTAATTCCAATCTAGATTTCAGATAGATGAGATATTATCTGGCCTTTGCTTGTCTGATGGCTCCCTCTCACTGGAGCACATCAGAACCAATTGCACTATTTACACTCCCCAGTATGAATCAAAGTCCAAAACATCTTCTGTAACAGAGATAAAAGAACAGAGCACAGACATGATCCATCACACAAGTGAAACACAATAAAGCTCCAAGCCTAGGCAGGACATCTGTCTGCTGTGCTGCAACATGAAGCTTCCAAAGCCTCCAAAGCCTTTGAAGACTGATGTGGTAATTCAATTTGATGAAAAGGACCATATTTAATTTCTTATACAGCATACAAAGTGAGTTTATATTTCAGTTTTGGTTTCTAAATGTTTAATCATGAAACATCTGAATCAGCAAAGCAAGGAGGATGGTTCTCTACATCAACATGTTTTCTTTTTTGTTTTGCATAATATTTAATAAGGAGCACATTTATGAATCCCCTCTGTGGAATTCTGCCTCTTTGTGGAATTCAGACCAGAAGTAAGGTAGAAATTGAGAAAGGTTTTAATGCAAAGGGATGAGCCATTCAAAGGATTCCCAGATATTTTTTTTGCCCACTTGAATGGGCGGAACATCAAGCTGGGCAACACCTAAGAAGACCCCCGCCTCTCCATCTGCAATGCAGGGCTGGCACAAAGACACCTACAAAAACTTCAAAGGTTGCAAGGGGCAGTGGGCACATTAGGGGACATCTCATCTTCGCATGTGTATGGGGACAGGAAGGGGGAAGGGAGGATGGCAACACAGATTTTTCAGTCCATACTCTTCTTTTACAAGCACAATGTAAATAGATTACAAAAAGGTGTTTCTTTGGACCTTAAGTGCTATTTGGGAAATGAGCGATACTTCAAATGGCTCCTGTTGTTGGCAAATAGTCCCACTACTTAATGAAATGCCCCTTTTTATTACCGTATGCCCAACAGATTACATACAACAAAGATGGGCAAAAAATTTTAAGCAGGTTTTTCCTGATCCAATTTTCTATATCACAGGTAAAAAAAGGCAAACCACAATATGAATTATTTTGGGAAAAAAAGAATGATTTCTAACATAGTAACAACATCAGCCTCAGCCAGTTAAGTATTACCTTTAACAACACCTCATAAAACTGCATAAGTTTAAAATCTTTCTTAAATGCCAGAAAGCAATAAATATTGATGGCAGGGGTGTGTTGCTATAGGGCAACATTTCTGGCTTGTCTATTAATACCATAAGAGTAGATGGCCACACTTCAACACAGCTTTCTGAAACTCTTCTCGTGATATCCCTTTGGAGATCTGTACCCCAGAAAGGGTACAGGTAACTAATACTGATATCTGCTGAATTTTCAGGCAGTAATAGTAGACAGGAAACAACATCTCTATTATGGGTATACAGTATAATGGTTTGGTTTGTCAGGTATTTAATATGGTGGCAGCAGGAAATTTTGGACCACAGGTGTTTATTTCAGTGGAATGTATACAAATACAGCCTAGAAGAACAATAACCTTCTAAAATCAAGGTATTATTTTAAAATTATCTGCGTACATAAATTTGACAGTGTCCCATGCACAATATAGTTCTCCTGAAAATGTGCTTCCTGAAAAACGTGCACGTTGAAAATGCTTATATTTATAAGCTTAAAAAAAATTACAATTATTAACAATGCTAAAACCGGGAACGATTTAGAATTGTATCAAATCGCATTAAGAATGCTCTGAAATTTTATGCTGTTAGTTTACACTTACAGCATCAAATGTACCCTTTCTGCTCTGCCAAGGAGCCTGAAGGGCACCAGATCTGTGTAAGAATATAGAAGCTAGCAAGTGAACTCATTTCTACTGAGCACCAGCTGTGCTGAAATGCTCTCGCTTGCTCTCTCTGCTACCCTCTAGTGAACAAGCAAAAATAAACGGTAAGATTCAAGTGCCTTTGCATAAGGACAATGTTAATCAATTCAGTTTTCCAGTTTCAACCTAAAATACAGAGCTCTGTCAATACCACTTTTGGCAATGATTTTTCCTGACTTTGTCGCTCTATAATTTGAGAAGTTTAAGCTTGCAAACTGCGTTTAAAAAAACATTTTTATTCAGGAGGTGATTGGACTAGTTGACCTTAAGGTCTTTCTAAATTCAGGAACTTTTTCTTTTTCTTCCCACTGATATGCATTGTTTAGTTGTTTAAAGCTTTTTTTTTTTTTTAATTGTAACTTGCTTTGAACCATGGTAAGTGTTTTGCTCATGATGAGGGATTACTTGTCTTCCTTTTACAGGGAATGCTGGGGTTGGGAGATGCAGGGAAGAACTGAGCATCGGAGAAACTTACAGAATTCACAGTATTTTGCTATCCACCGCCAGATACAAGAAATGGGTATTTCACTCTAACTGCTTAAGGAAAGCAACATTCAGGACATATTGTGAAGGTTACTACACTATTACTGTTTGCTGTTCCTCTATACCACTTCTAGCTCCTTTCCTGCCTCTTTCTGAGGATTAAACAGATGGTAAACAGAAGCTAATGCCAGTGTAACTCACCATCTGGCTAATAGATGCATTTTTGCATAGGCTCATTAGCATGCTTGTTCCATCCCAAATCCTCCATAACAGTTTCGTCTCCGTCTGTATCATCTTCATAACATAGTTAATAAATGCAAAATGCATATACGAAGTTGCAGTTCATGTGGAACATAATCACAGCTTTTAACTAACCAAAACATCAGAAGTGGGACTAGACCCAACCCTCTTCAGCATCAGCTGCATTTGCTGTCTGCTCCACTTTTCATTATTGTCATTTTATTCTGCTTGAATATTTGCCTTTAATTTACCACTGGTTCATTTTTTACCTGAGATGCACTCTGTAAGAAAAAGCAACCATTAACTTAATCTCTATTATCTTTGTTTTACTTAGAGGGAAAGGCAAATCATCAAAAAAATTGCATTAAAACTTCAGTTTATTTGAGGTATAGCTTGGCTGGCTTTGCCAATTATAATTACCCTGAGATGCCTAAAAGCAAGAAAAAGAATGGCAGGGCTAATTTTAGTCTATTCAATAGCTTTCAGGCAGTTTGTCAAGAACAGGTTTTTTTCTCCTTGACCAATCCTGTCACCATTTAATAATAGTGGTCAGAAAGTTCAAAACTTGGGTTATTTAAGCTCAGCAAATTACTGCTCAGAATCGACAATGTCACAACAGGTTAACGGACAGATAAACACAATGACAAATAAAAATACACACAGGCCAGACTGAAAATGGGATTCATCAACAGTCAAGTGGAAGTCAAGAACACCAGCACCGTGCATTGCGCTAATTCAGGATACACTAGTGTCTCTCCTCAGGTATTTGTGAGCCATTAACTTCAAGTGAAAATGGCAAGCATTCAGAGGAGGGAAAAATCTACTAATGTTCACTAATATGTTATCTATGAGAATTTTAATATCATTAGATCAAGTAGTTAAGAGAGTGAAACTGCTAGGCCAAATCCTGGGGGAAAGACAGCAAAACCATCCAACTGAAGCCTGCACAGGAGAACGATGCTTCAGCAGCACGAGAACTGCCTGCTCTACGGCCAGTCGCTGCCCCACGCAGCAGCTGTGGTTCACAGGTACGGCGTTTCAGCCATCCCAGACTTACGGTTGGTCTAAATTGCTACTGAGGTTTGAAAGAAGAGAGGCAACCAGCAGGAGGCAGACAAGGTTATTGCCGAACTGAAATGAGCAGGGCATCAAGATTAGATTTTTGTTGGTTTAGGGAGCCATGTGACTTAGAGCTAATGGAAAGGGAAGCAAAGAGAAGAAAGAAAGTGAGTGTGCAAGCAGCAATGATGGAGAAGAAAGAGGAGGCAAGAAAGAAGAGAAAATCAATAGAGAATGGAAATTGGTAGAGAGAGGGGAGAATCTGGAGGTGCACGAAAAAATGTTGGTTGCACAAGCCAACAGGAATAAAGCTTGAAGTCTAGATGGGCCCGGTAATTTTCAAGGGATAACATTTCAAATACACCAGGGATATTCTGCAAACAAAGTCTTTATCCAGATTCATCCAGATGCAAGCAGAGCCTATGACCAGTTTTCAAAGAGCCAAATTTACTTATAAAATTTTCTTTGGCAAAAATTCCAATATGGACAGCAACACAATTTAAGAACGTAACTTCTACCCACCCATCAGTGAGATTACCACTTCAGTAGTGGTCTGGTGGATTTTGCCCCAGTTTTGTTTGGCAAGACTATCATTACTCTTTTATACTTGCACATTGACTTGAAAACATAATGGTTTGGCTTAAGACTACTGAGTTACTAGCATGAATTTAAGAACTCTCATTTTTAAAAAGAAAACTATAGACAGAGTTATGCTTGCACGGAAGAGAGGTGGCTAATTTCAGATCTCTTTCCACAAGATGCTGAAGACCCTCAGTTTCAAGCAACGGTATTTTTGTCATAGGTGCTTAGCATCATGCAGGCTTTGACCTTAGTCGCCTAAGTTTCAGAATTCCCATCTGATCCACTGGCAAAGTGCTTCAGTTTTTAAAGTGCTGTTCTCAAGGCAACAACCCATTGCTTAATCCCACACTGGACAAATTCCACACTTCAGCAGCAAGTTCGGTTCCAAGCAGAATTTGCAATTGTCAGCCCCCAGTAAAAAAAAAAAAAAAAAAAAAAAAAAAAAAAAGAGGGTATTTCTGGCCTTTTTGTAATACCAACCATTTATGTTTCCACAGCTCTTTTCCAGTCCTTTGTGTTTCTACATCTGATCTGTGCCTCGTGGCTATCGGCCTCATGCTGTTCTTCAGCAGAAAACGACAGGCAGCAGCATGAAAGGAACGGCTAAGAGTCCATGGATGCGTTTTTCTCAGCTCCACACTGCAACTCTGTTTCAGCAAGCTCCCATCCATAGTCCTCGCCCCACACATAACATGGCAGCATTCGGACATAAGGCCCACTGTTGTGCCAGGATCTAAAGCAATAAACAGAAACCTCCCAAAGACTAAAAAAACCCAAATCCCAAGAATTCTGCATACAAGACAATTAACTCCAAAAGACTTAAGTTATCCAAAGTAACTACTCTTTGGGCTTGCTGTCATGAATATAGTGCACCTCCCTCAGCATTACTAATCTGGACCCATTAAAGGTATCCACCAAATAAAGTACTGTGACAGCGGCAGTACCGACAAAATAAGCCTACTGAGTATAAATCCTTCCAATAACTGATGACGTGCAGTTGATAATGGGGTGATGCACAATTCCAAGGTCTTCACTAGGGATCAAGAACTTTTAAATCAATGAGTTTAATCGATCGGCACATGTCCACAAGACAAAATTCAAGAAGGGTGTGGCCTAGATATGACATTATAGTCATATGGAACATTTGGACACGCCCGTCCCAGATGGGGACCAGAACAAATACAAGAGGATAATTACTATCTTATCAGAATATAAAGTTATGATATTGTAGCCTGCACTCAGCCCGATAATACTAAAGACATAAAACAACCGTCCACTTGATCATTTCAACACTTGAACAATACAGAGAAGATGAAAGATTTTCTAGAAGTGAGATTCACCTGAGTGGAAAATTCCACTTTTTTTAAATTTCTTTTTTTTAAAGCAACAATATTCCAAATCAGGATTAAGAAAAATAGGGTTTTCTGAGGCAAAAAAATAGAACAATTAAAAGGAATTTCAGGTAAATTAAAGTATTGTGTATGGTAAAACTGAAGTTTTTATTTCAGGTGAATTTAGCTTCAAGGTGCATACACTCAAAATAAAAAAGTCAATACAACTAGTGTAACAGGACACTGCTTCTGTCTCCCTCCTCACTGCTCCCCATCCACCAGAAAAAAATGCAAAGCATCACTGAAATCTGATTTTTCCAGCAGGGAAACATAATTTTGACAAATGGCATTTTCCAGGAGAAAAGTAGCAGCATGAAAGAAACCTAACTATCACTTTCTCCAAAGCTATTCCTGTGGCAATACCAAGAAGTATGCCATGGTGTTTGTTGGACAACTGTATTACAACCTTTGAATCCTGTCTCCTACTTCAACAAATCCCCTGTTAGAGCAAACAGAAAGCATGCTGCCTACCTTTTGCTTAGTTTATTCCCAGGTTGCTGCTTCTGACTGGGGCAAAATCACCTAAGCCATCTGGAAACATTATAATTATCCATTTGCAGAGGGAAGTCTGGTGGTTCTTTCCATCTAACTCCTTCAAAATAGTATATGAACAATTATTGTTTCTCTGTTCAAGCATTCCACATTTTTTTTTGGAATACAATAAGCCAAATTCGGAACCACTCCAGACAGAAGACCTGCCAAAAGTAACATCCACAGACTGAAAAACATTCGCCGCCCACCAGGACCGGTGCAGAGTCCATCCCGAGCCAGCCCCAGGTATTGCCATCCAAAACCAGTGCAACAGGCCCTGCAGTAACCCAACTTCTGTTGCTCAAAACCCTGAGCTCTGCTAGCTCAAAACCCTGAGCTAGCTCTAAACCTCAGAAGTTACCAGCTACCACAGAAGAAATAATCCCAAAACTGCAGTTCCTTCTCACCACGAAGCCATTATTATTCAGGTATTTGTTGTGTAGCAGCAACAGCTTATCTGGTGTACATAAATCTCTATATCTCTTCTGTTTTAAAAAGGACAGTCAAATGGATTTCTCCATACAGCTCCTCCTGTATTTTAAGTAAGCCAGGAGAAATCTGTTCTCAGGCTGGTGAAGGCTGGTACAAAGCTGCACCTTTCCCTGGCAATATAAGCCTCCCACCCTGCACATTGCTATTACCCAGACCCTTATAGGAAATAAGAAGAGTTCTGGGTAGTTTTGTTGCCTATCAACAATTTAAAGCATGCAGTAAACCTCTTCACTCCACCACCTTTGCCTATGTTTATTGAGAGGAGTACCCAATTGTCCCAGATTGCTACCGACCACCACTGCCGTTTCAGAAGACAAAAGTAACCTTAACCATGAATATGCTCAAACGTGCCACAGGCTTACCGTAACTTTTAAAATCTTACCCTCAGAGATATCCTAGGAGAAACCCTAGGAGAAACTCCACCGCTCTTATCAGCTAGAATTCAAAGGAGGGAGAGAACAACAACAGGGTGAAGCATGCACAAGCACGTTAGGGGAGGAAGCAGAGACACTCCTTCTTGCCTCACCAGGATGTAGCAACTTCCAGTGATTGCAACCCAGCCCCTTCACCAAACTGGTTTGTGCCTTGAAGGGTATGTCAGGAAATTAAAGACACGTCATACACTTCTGTTGTGGCAATGTGCTTACATATTCTTTTTAAATAATGTATATGATCAGAAAATATACACTGCATGATTACTTTTGTTACACAGATGTAAATAAAACATAATGAATATAGAGCTAAGAAACCTTTCTCTCCAGGCACACAGCCTCCTATAGGCCATAAATATGCACTGTTAATGCATGGCTGTTCTACAACAGTATTTTTCCTGAAAAAATCATTAGAATGATACATATTCAAACCACTCACAAAAAGAAAATTTAAGCTTAAATTAGAAGCAGAAAAATAAAAAGGCAGTTTAGATGGAGCGATAGAAAATTCTTTACAAGGAATCCACACACACAACTCCTTCAAAAAAAAAAAAAAATCCCATATCTTGATCTTCATGACGTGTTTATAACCAGGTTTGATTAAGATACAGATTTTAATTAGTATAAGTCAGTTTCAGACAATTGTGAAGACAACTTTTTAGATCAACAATACTATCCTTTGGATCACTAATTTAGTTCCAGAAACTAAAGGACGTAAACTCAGTTCCTACCTTACTGCATACAGCGAGATGTGGAAACTCTTCTACTGACCTCCACCAGGCCAGGATGCCACCTTGACCTCCTGCGCCACAGCTGCACTGACCGAAATTCTCATCCTTGCTCTTTTTTCCACATAAAATGGACTGAAAACATAGAGAAATTGAAAACACCAGCCCCCCAGGAAGGACATCTGCAGGGATCACTGTGATACTGCACTCTGCAGAACCAGGCTACGATAAGTGGTGGGGATGACAGAAGTTTGCTGTGGTCAGAGACAAATCACAGATCACTTGGAGATCACCAGCAGCAATTTCCAAGCGTGCTGCTGTGTGTAGGGAGACTAACAGTATTCAGATAATACTGAAAACCTATGCAGATTATATTGGCACCACCAGACAGCTCTAACAGCCCCCCCACACCTGGTCTGTGACTTCTTACCATGTCTTTTCGATATATAATACATCACCTCACTTCTGAGGTTCAAAGGGACCTTTTGGAAGGTAACAGGAAAGGTTCCAAGTGACAGAGCTACATGCACCAATCTGTGCTTCTATATGTGTTTTTGTGCTCCTGAAGCTCCATACAGCTCCACCCAGGTACTCCTTTATGTAGAGATCAGCGCCCTTTCCTTCTTTAAGATTGGTTCCTAGTATGAGACAGACTCAGCCCAAAATCCAGAATTGGCAAATCCATCATCTGTGCAATTCCACTTGAAGCAAGGTCCTGCAAGCATCATCCACCACTTATTCCTGTTGACACTGTACGTCTCTGTTCCATCCCTCCTTCTAGGTATGAAAGGAATTAAGCCTTTGGAAAATAGCAAGTGATTTACATGCGTTATTAATACCTCTCTATGTAACAGTATTGAGTGTATTACTCTTGGTTGCTTCACATCAATCACAGTGTCTTAGATTTCAGAGGAATATTTGCCCGCTCACTGTGTAAAGCCAAATATTACAATAGGAAATTCTGCTCATTCCTTGACTGAAATTAATTATGTTTTTATAAGATTATAGTCTGGTGGATCACAGGTATTTTGGAATAAGCTAAAATATAAAAAAAACATTATAGGCTACATTTTGCATGCAGCACTGGCAAATTCTACATACAATTTCTATTATCAGTGATAATGATTAATCAAAATTCTTCTGATCAAACTAAAAAAACTCAAAACCCTTCCACAGTATTCCTCATAAATGCAGTCAGATTACTTATAACATTATATAACGCCATATAAAACTATGAGACACATACAGACTGTTGTTCTTCAGCGAGTACTGTTTGCCAAAATGGACTTTCATTTTCTATTGCATAATCAATTTCTGTTCAGATATAGGTGTCTACAGGCAAAACCTATACCTAAACAGAATAGGGTATCAGCCACAGGTTTTACATTACTACCCTTAAGAATTCAGTGAGGAACTAAAAATCACACAATGATGAAATGACTTTCCCAAGGTTATGCAGGAAGTGCCTGACAGAAATGGGAATCAAACCTTAAATCACCAGAGCCCACTTAAACACAGAAGTCAAACTTTTACTTTCTTCACCTTGGAAAGAAAAATTTAAATCAAACTGCTGTCATAATCCACCAGAAAAGTATAATTGTATACTGCATAAAAAAAATGACTAATTTACTTGCAGCCATAAGTCTATTTTGCTAATATTGACAGCTTGTTCTGTATTTTAATTATCATATATAATAATTTTGTTCAGAGTTGTCATATGCTAACACCCTTCTCTAAAACTGGTCCAAAATTTTTTACATTTTTAAAGTATTTCTTTCAAAACCTGTAATCAAAATTTGTCTGAAATTTTCTCCATCCTTTCAAAACTCAAGCGTACCAGCCTCTAACTCTATAAAGTCCAAGTTTAGTATCAATGCCTGGTTCGTTTTAGCTCTGTGTGCCCTGCTTTCTAACAAAAACCCTCTAATGAGATTAAAAGGAAAAAAAAAAAAATCAGCTAAATAGAACAACTCACTTGGGCATCTTAGAAGATCATTTCATATCCATATAAAAAGTTTGCCTGGGACTTAAAGCTCTAATACTGAGGAAATAACATATTGGCCACAAGAGCCTGTGGTTTACTTTGGCCATGGGATAATGGAAAAAGCAGAACAATAAATAAATGGTCATTTGTCTCCACTTTCACCAGTGTTGTATAGTATGTTAAAACAATGTAAGCCTGAACTGCGTAAAACTTCATCCCTCAAAAATTATTAATGGCTACTCTGTGCTGGAATGTTTCACCGATTCCTGCTAAGTGATTTGTAAGGCTGAGTAAAAAAGCAGAAATATCTTCTCTGTTTCTCATATGAGGATCATCACCTTTTTGAGTTACCTTAGGAACCAGCGATGAGAGGATCAGAATGGACAGTTTGAGCCCAAGGCTTGTTTGAGCCCAAATGATCAGACTGAGGTCTTTCTTGGTGTCACTGATGATAATAAATGTGATGGTATTAGTCCATTCCTTGCTGATCAATGTCAAAAGATCTCCATATAGCTGCAAACAATTCACAGCCACACTTCATGAGCTCCTGAGCTGAAAGAGCCAGCAGGCAAGTAAGACTTGTGCTGCACTGCTTTAGTTCTATTAAAAGACAAAATCAAAACAAAACAAAAAAACCCACACTTGTCCCAGGGACTACATATACCTAAAAGCAATGTGATTAGTCTTTGCTGTGAAAATAGTACAGTCACTCAGATCTGTCCAAATGATAAAGAGAGAAATTAATATTAGAAATAAAAGGACTTGAAATTATTTCTAAGAACATCTATATTTAAACTGCAAAATAGCAAAACCATAAAGCACGTATTTAATAGTAGTAAGCTTTGCAATCAAATGACGCTTAATTCCTTAGACATAGACCTACTTACCCACCTACCAAGCCTTTAGCACTAATACATGAAAATCTAACTTACAATCTCAAAAGCCGATACAAGGAAATGTGAATTCCTGTTTACAGGATAAGACAACTTTCACCCACGTATCAAGATGATACTTTAAGAATGCTACTCAAGACAAACACCCATTTCTGGTTTGGGGCGAACACATTGCCAGACCCCTGGTGGTTTAGAGCACACCAGAGGGTGCCCTAAGGCAGCTCACGGGCTTTGCCTGCCAGCACCAGAACCGGCGGGTGTTGCTGTAGGAGTCTGACCTGCCCCACGGTTCCTCCTGGGAGATGCTGACCATCTTGGCTATATGTCTCAAGGAAGACATATAAATTGCTGTGCATGACTATTTGAAACACTTCACCTCAGCTGATGCTAGTTATGTCATGGGATGCTCAAAGAGGAGGAAAAAGAGTGTGAGGATTTGTCTGAGCTCAGTAAATCTTTCTTCTACTCTCCCCAACTCCTGTATATGCAAATTACTCCCACTTACAGCTTTCCCATTTCAGTGGAAATCAGACATGACACTTGAATTAAGCTGCTTTCCGTCAACCTCTACTTAACCTACTCACACTCAGTCTGCTACGCAGCATCTAAGGCAGCCTGTATTGACAACAAACTCCTGAAGAGGTTTAGTAAAAGTTTCTCTTGCCATACAATCATTCATAAGACAAGTGTTAGGTGAGCTGGTGTTGAATGGAGCCTTTAAGTGTTTCCAACTTAAAAACCTGCATGGGAGGGGAGCATCTTTTTAATAACACAGAATCTAAAATTTAGAGTAATAACCGTTCAGACAAGATCTTTATCTTCTGTAATGATGCAATAGCTCCTTGCTGCAAGCAACTGGAAGTTAACCATCAAAATGAATTAAATTCTTAATGTCACAGTACTTATTTTTGTCTTTGTTCCTAGACATCAGTTCACCATTATACTGAAAAAACTGAGAATGCAGTTTATAACTAGAGAATTGACTGAGACACCCTCACATGACCTCACCATTCACATCACTTATCAGTAAAGACAGAACGAGTAGCAACTCACATATTGTTTTTTTGCCTAAAATTCTGCCTACACAAGTATTTTAACCTTTCCCTAAAGACCCTGCCTCTCTGCCACCTGCAGTAGGGCTTCAAAATTCAGCAATAACAAAGCCTTGACCTTAGATGTACACCTTCTGTCATGTTGTGACATTTCCTTCTAGATTCTGGGAGACGTAAATCTTTACAAACCTTCACTTGCCTTCTCAAAATAAAATACTAGAAGCATTTTGACATGACTGAACACAAATCCCTTCCCACAGTCATGCCTTGCCACCTCGCCTCTCCAGTGAGATCCAGTCCAAACCCACCCTGGCATCTGATCCCACTTTCTGGAGGATAAAGGAGGCCAGAAGATGGGATGGTCCTACAAAACTTTAACTTGAACAACCCATGTCAACATTGGAAAAGCCACCTAGGAGAAAGCAGCTTCTTTCCAAAGGGAGGGCAGAGTAAGAAGCAGAGTGAATATAGGTCAGAAAACTTCCATCTCCCAAGTCATCTTCCCTGGACCCCGCCGCTCACTTTGTCCCTAAGCTGCAAGGTCCCAGGTGCTGTTAGCGAGGCATTGGGGCTGGAGCTCCAGCACTTCATGCCTCACGACGGCTCCTAGCTCAGGCAGGAACCGGATTGCCAGAGCCCTGCTCTTACCTCCACACACATTTTGAAGTCCAACTTTTGCTGATTGGAAGCTAATGCCTGATACAGAAAATGGGATTCTTTCAAAAGTGCCAGAAAGTTCATTTATATCTGGTTATAGTTTTATAAACTCCTTAAAATTCAAAAGTTGGAGCTAATTTCAACATTAATTGCCTAAATATTCAGCCAAATTGCTTCCCTGCTCCCAAGTCAGAGGGTAAAAAAAAAAAACCCAGACTCATCTCAAGGTTTGCAAACATAATTGCTTTGGCATCCATAGCTGTGAAGTACTGACAGCTCTTCATAACATCCAGTCTGCTTGAATATTCAAAAGTTAGACTTCAGGGATCACTGGAATTGATGTAGTTTCCCTTCTTCTTTTTTTTAATGGGTTTGGCTCTTTTATGCTGTAAACTGGACTTTATGCACACTTTCCTCTACTAATGGTGAGATATTTTGACACAGAAAAAATATACAAACACACTCATATATGTATATGTATATGTCATCAATAAAACGTTATTACAAACTCAGAATAGGCAACAATTCAGACACAGGAAGAGCGTTAATCTTTACTTTTAACTGCTCTTCTAAAAACAATTACCTTGCAAGTTCACTGCCATCCTTTAAATATCATTTCTCTACCCTCTGAAACAGCTACCAGTGGTCCTTCCCTCCTCTTTATTTAGCAGTTGGCCATGAACTATAAGAGCACAAAATGCATTCAGCACCTTTTGATTAGGATTCTAATTTATAATTATATTCCCGTTAGCAAATATCCCTACATTAAATATTTATTAAGCTCTCATTCATCCATTTGTAAGTGATTTCTGTCAATCATAGACACAACATCTCTGTTTTTCAGAGCAGTGGAAGCTGCAATGGTTGACAAGCACATAAAAATGGACTTTTTCTATACACCTACTCCAGGTTTCTGCTTTGGGGAGGGAAAAATGAACAGTTTCCCTCTGCCCAGATATGTACTGTAAACAATTCAGCTATCTGATAATTTTGGCAGGTATAATTTCCTAGGAAAAGCAAAACCCAACTGGAATATCTTTAAAGAAATCACAGGGCTGTTCTGCTATGTTGAAAACTTCCCGATAATTCTGAGGCTGCCATGCATATTTCCTACAGATTTTTTTTTTTTTTTTTTTTTAATTGAAGTCCTAATCAATTAGCATCTCCTCTTCCACCTCCCTGCCCCTGGCTAAAACGCCACTTCTTTTCCCTAACCTACACTATCCAGACTTAACAAAGCTGTGGGTGCCTAAGTGTTCTCCCACTTGACATGTTAAATTCGTTTTTAACAGCTTAGTTTACAACTGAATGCCTGTAATTTCCTAACATGTCCTGAGGCAGTTTCCTAAACTGTGTCATTATCCCGAGAAGTCTTCAGGGATAGGGCTAAGCAAGGTTTAAAATGTTATCTACAGTGCTCCTTCGGGGCTCTTAAAGAGTTTTCCTAGTTATTTGGGTGCTTAATATCAATGGTGGGAAAGTGATTTTATATTTTCTTATTCGGCATTGTCTTTCCACCATATATTTTCCACAACTAACAAAGTCAATGCCCGTTTTCATTTGTAGAAAACCAGTATTTTTTTCATTGCCTCTTTTGTATCTTCTCAATATATTCCATCATTAATTTCATAACACCTTCTTCCGCTGAACACTTTTTTCCTTAAGCACTTCCTAAATTGCTATTAGGAAGGCTCTTCTCCCTTATTATATGCTTAATCTTTCTAACACTCTACCTCCACTAAATTTTACAAGATTATTGTAAAACAGTTCAGAAATGAAAAAAAAAAAAAAGACATTTTGTCACATCAATTATAAAATTATTTCAAGTTTTACAGGAGTCTTTTTTTTCAATTTATTTTACTCTTATTCAGCATCATCTTATTAAAAATGACAGCCATTACATGTCTTACTGTTTCAGTAAGTGGAAGAAATCTGCAACCACAAAAAAGCCATACACTTTTTTTTTCTTCCCCTCCTTGAAATGCACTGCAGAATTACTCTGAACATCTGGGAGTCAAAGGGAACTGGATGTTTTTATGTAGTACAAGTAGCCCAGCAGGATTATTTTGCCTTCATTTTTATCTTTTTTAGAAACTGATAAAAATGGGGATTGCTTCTTTCACATATAGTACATGAACACTTAAAAAAAGAAAACTGGCTCCTGCTTCTGCTTTTGACTGAATTTATGTATTTATTTCAAAATAACAGGGTGAACCACAATTGTTGGCCAGACTCGCTGTACCTGGGAGAAAGTCTGGCCATTTAACATTAAGATCTCTAAAACTATTGAAAATTACAGTCAAGAGATAATTTGGGGTTAGAATTCTGGCAGAAATGAAAATACTGCTTTGAAAGACATCTGCAGTTACAGGTGCTCTTGTCCATTTGTTGGTTACATCAGTGGGATTATGCAGCACCTGCTCTAATCCAGGACCACACTTTCAGCTCTTTATGCTTTTTAGGCAGTGCACAACCTTCAAATACTTCAACCTTCTGTATTGATGTAAAGCCTGAATATGTCTGTCCTAAGATGACCATGCCAATGGAGGTCACTCAAGGTAACAGAAGAAATATATTCAAGGACATATTGCATCTTGTGTGGAGCCTGATTTGAAAGACTTGCTCTGGCTCCCACAAGAGCAGCCCCTTCAGACAAGGTTAGCACTGATTTTTCTAAGTGGGTTCTGACTTGGTGTGAAGCCAGCTCCCGGGCACACCTCTGGGCGTCTGGCTCAAAGGTCCTCTTTGCAGCAAGCAGGGGCTGGTGATGTCCTGGAAAAACTGCTCAGAGTTGGAGCTGAGCAGAAGACCCACACTACGGGGTTTCTATGTAGTGCTGCTATGAAGTCCGCTAACACAGAAATCCTGCCTGAGTAGTGGTATCGGTCCTTCTCCAAAACCCTGTTACAAGTACATGACAACCTCCCATTCAAGAAATCTGTTTCCCATGTTCATCTGCTAACTCTGATGAAAAAGATGTTTCTATAACTTTGTGACATGTCAAAACAGAAGACTGAGCTGGAGTCCAGTCAGTCACAAACCAAATTAACATCCAAGATCCCACCTAGCTCCAAAGAGCATCAGTGTGATTTTGATCTATAAATTCCAGATTTATACTACAGTAATGAATAGAATTCCATGGTCATGTTTTATTTGCAAAGCTAGAACACACCCTTTGCCACATTTTTAAACCTATTGAAGTCAATAAAATCACTAAGTGAGAATTAACTTTAGTTCTTCAGGTACAGCACAGAATCACATTTTAAATTCTCTTTTCTGGTTTTAGGAAACATAAATAACAAAACATAGTAAATAAAATGGAAAAGGAAATATGGATTCTAGCCCTAGTCAGCCATACTTTTTTCCCACATAAGATTACTTCTAGCACATTTAAGTTAATAAAGCGGAGGTAAACTGTAGCAATAAAAGAAATTCTATTCTTATAAAATTAGTGATAATGTATCATATTTAGTAGAAGATAGGTTGAGTAATACAGACACCTGGTAATAAGACAATGTAGGTATTTCTACACTTCATACTTTGAATTTTTATTTTCCTACGTCAGGTTACTGTTCTTGACTATACCAAAACTAGCTATAGCTAACATCATTTAAGAGTTAACTGTTTGGTTCTGAAAATTAAATTATGAAATTTAGTTTTATTTTCATTTATGTAGTAGAATAATTTCTCCATTAAATACATAGTTGATTCAAAGTGGACATTGATTAAATATTAATGTAGTTGTGTAATGCAAGTAAAAGATCACAAATCTAGAAACAAAACATTAATACTCACAAAATATTTTAAAGAGAGTAAAATATTCCCTTGTGACAGAAATCCACAATTATTTGCATTATAACTACCAAAATGGTATTGCTTCTTTTCATAAGATTACAGATTAAATTAAATTTGTCCAAACTAATTTTTTACATCCAATTGGTTTTCTTATCCATTTGAATGGGATTTTTAGCAGAAAACTCTAATGTTTCTTATTCTTAAACTTCTTCATATTAAATTCTATTTAGAAAGTAACAGATAGCTTAATGCACTACAGGAGGATTCTCTGACCTAATTACTAGGACTAGTAAGCTTTAACATTTTTCTCCCCAGTTATTTATTTGTTTCACAGCAGGAGCTCAATCAATTTCTTTCCTTTTGGTAGAGGGATATATGTTTCTATCTTCCATGTAAATATTCATAAATGTTAACAATGATCTAGCAGCTGATTAACTATATATATATATTTATTTATATTTTAGCTTGAACTACTAAATGAAGGGAAAGAAGAAAAAGAAAACAAACTGTAACTGTTAAAGGGGTTGCTGAAAAGTACCCAACGAGGAAAGCATTGACAACCACTGACGTGGAGCTCCAGCGCAAAAATAATTAACACTGACCAGCAATGAAAGCCATAGGTAAATAATTAGTGACAAGCAGAGAAATAAGTGAAGCCCCCTGGCCATTTAGCTCAACCACCAGGACAGCGTCCTGGCTGCGGAGCCGCTCAGAGCCCTCTCTCCTGAGCGCTGGAGAAATTCCCAAACGGAGACTTGCTCCATAACCTTCCCTGCAGAGTCCAGCGCAGGAGGCATTGGCAAGCCCATCCATTGGACTACTGGTCCCAAAGCAGCAGTGAGCAGGAGACCACAGCAGCATTCGTGACACCTGCCCTGTCTCCATCCTTTGCGGATGGCTGTTCTGTGGCTGCAGCACTCTTGGGCTCTCAGGAAACTCAAACTCCTTTCCCCTCCTGAACCCAGGGAGCAAGGATCCCTGGTTCTTCTATGCCTGCCCTAATCACCAGCATACACAGCCCTTCTCTGTACTCTTCTTGCGCATTAATTATTTAAAATATTCAACAGACAACGTATATAAAATGCATGTTCCTCACTGAGTTCACTACAGGACATCCTGCAGCTGAGTAGTTCAATTCATGCCAAGGAGGTGGAACACCTGGGCTCACAGGCACAAAAAAAGAGATACGTGAACATAACTAGATCCACAACATAAATTAAATCTGTGTTTGCTCAGAAATAAACAAGGCGGAGATGGGTTAGATGTATCAAAGGCAGGGTGAGAGGAAGAGCACAACGACAAAACAGGCTTTACAATAACGGATTTCATTTCAGCTATCCGTGCAATACATTAACTCACTTAGAAATCTTTTCCTCTGTGCCTCTCCTGCAGAGAAAGCATGTCAAAATAAAACTAGGAGGAATGATCCTGCAAAGAATACAAGTACAGCCCCCAGCTACTACAGGCAGTGGAGTCACCAGGCATGACCCAAGCTGCCACATGGAGAGAACAGACAGCATAAATCACCTTCACTCCCTACTTACAGTAAATCACTATCACCTATCTTGACCTCCCACAAATTTGTTTTGCAAAGCCAGAGTTATCCAGCAAGTAATCTAATCTGAGCAAGCCGAGGAATAGCCATACCTGCATGTATAAACAGCTCTCTCCAGAAAAGCAATCTAACTTTTACTTTCACTCATTAGTGGTCCTGTGCAGACTGATCAGCTCCCAGACAACTGCTGAACCCAGTAAAAAAGCCCAGGAAGTTAAAATAATGGTAAAGTTTCTTACGCCCATTGCTGAGGTCAAAAATATTTCTGTGTGTCACGGAACTACTGACTGATGCCAACACAACTTGTAGCTAACCATCCTTGAAACATTTACTGGGCTAAACTTTCAGCATAATGATTTTATATATGCATTAAACAAGGTGTTGTAACAGTTCATCACAAGCTTCTTTCTGCTTCATAAAAGAATGTGAAACACAGGAAATGAGAAGTCAATTGCTTTTTCTCTCCATAGATGAATGTGTGAGACACCAAGGTTGTATAACAAATGCTCAGCATTCGTTCCCTATAAATCAGTATCTACAGATTCACAATTTGTGTATTCCCTGAAGTGGCAGAAAGGCATGATATGTTTCGAGGTAACATATATTGAATTTGGAAATCAGTCTAAAATGTGGCTATTAACAGGGACATCCAGATACTCACCTTCAGAAGGGCTTCATGCTTCTGAATTTCTTCCCCAGACTCTCCCCTCTTTCATCATTAAACACTGACTTTTTAACTGCAATCTATTATGAAACAAAAGCAGCTATTGAGCAAAACAACTCTTCCATGAATGTCCATATTAACAACAAATCTCACTATCTGGGACTATTAAAACATGCAGGTCTCACAAGGCTTTGCCAGTTTGGAGACAGCCAAACTGAACTTTTCAAAGTTCCCTAGTCCAGTAGCGACCCCCAAGGCACTGGGAAACCCCCACTTGGATATTTCAGAATTCAGTGAAAAGGCAGCGCAGCCGGCAGAGTCACAGGCTACAGCAGCCAGACCTCTGCTAGAAATTAGCATTGCCACATGAAAGTACCACTCTCAGTTTCCAATTCAGGGGACAATTTTAGAAATTAAGTAATTTTAAATCTATAGCAAGAGGTGCCCAATAAAAACTTAGCATGAGTTTATTATTGTGTGTTCAGAAGGGACTAATAAATGCCGTTTTAAAGAGGAACCTTCTGACACCAGATTAAAAACCCCAGAGAACAGCCCAACTCGCTGCCTGTGGTCTGGGACACGCAGCCATGGCCAGTCTTGACAAATGCATTACCAGGAGAAGGCACTGGAGGTAGAAAGCTCTGAGCCTTTGGAGACCAAGCTTCTATATGTTTTGACAGACCTTTTCCATCTTGCAGATGCTCACGACAGACTCTGAGACATCACAGTATATAAAGCAGAGATTAATTTTGCCTTCAATGGGGAATGGCAGGTGGTTGCGTGAGGTGGAGAAAAACATATTTTTAAGAATGCTACAAAATGTCTGTAAATGTAAAATGTTTACACTTGGGTTCATGTGACAGTGATTTGAGAGAGACAGGAACAAGCAAAATAAAATCTCCTGAAAAACAGTTTGCTGAGATTTTGATGCGAGTCTGGAAAAAAGCTCCATATAGTGATACTATCAACTTCTTCAAAAAAGGAACAGATCTTCATCTCTGTTTTGTGGTAGAAGAAATAGGTGGCACACAGCAAAACACAGCTTAGCTCACCATTACAAATATTCCATTGCAGGTCTGTTGTCAACATTATCAGAGGAAAAAATAAGCCACGCTTAGAAAATCCATGGGATAAAAGTTATTCTTGTTTTGTAAGGAATGAGATTAATAAATCTCAGGAACTAAGCTGTGTTTCTAAAAGGAAGAAACACGAAAAAGAAACCCCTTCCCCCATGTTCTCACCCCACTAAATCCCTCCCTCTCCAGAAGGTGACAATTCCACATCAGAGTACAAGTTCAGGTACTGAAATCAAAGTACAGGCAGCTTTATTTCCACTGAGCTGTTGCATTTTGAAGCTGTGGTTAGCACATTTTTTCCCAACACTAATTTTCTTCAGAAACTTCTGTGCATAAAATACATGGCAAAACAGAAATTTTTTTATAGATATATATATAAAAATTGTGTGTATATATATTTTAAAGCTAATACATTTGAAACCTACGTTCATGGTTTTTCTTTCTCCTGGTTACAGGACTCAAAATCCTACAGTTTAGAGAGAAAAGAAAGAGCATAAAATGATTTTTCCACCCCAGAAACCAAAAAGATGTCGTAGGATAAGTGCAAGTTTCTATCCATTCCCCTTGTTGTCCCTACATCCCTCAATCCTAACACTGCCAGAGGTGACAGGAGATGTCACATGTTTTCATTGCAGTGTCCTGTAGATTTTCTGCCACAGCCAGTCAGTACGAGACACTTTCCTAACCTAAAACTCTCCCTTTTCTTCAAGCTATTCTCTATACACAGATTCTGGGTTACAGCTGGGCTTGTTTTCTACAAATGAATTCTGTTACTGCTAAGGGAAGTGAGAACAGTTGTTATCTGGAGAATGACCAAGTTGCAACTATCACTTTATTTTTTATGTTTCTCCTTCCATTCTCAGCTCAAGCTATTCAGAGCAGAAAGGACTCTTCAAAACAAAATCCAAATGTGAGGAAGGGTACAAATTACTGTAATGTCTACATGTGTGGGAGTTCTCACTGTTATTTCTCTACCAGTAGCACACAGCACTTCGGAAGACGTATCTGGGTATGCCCAGTAGATTATACTTATTGCAGCCTCCACCATTTCAGGTAGGTCTCCATTTTAGCAATTACTTTCCAGTGACTGCCCTTCCTGCAAGCTAGTATCTTGTCCCTCAATATCAGAAAGTTGCACCTTCAAATAAGCACTGGCAGACACCAACCTGCAAACACCAAAAGTCAGCACCCCTTCCCATTGGACACAATGTTGCCTTAGAGTTTGTTAAAACTGAGCCTGTTAATCCCAAAGACAGTATAAAAACACTGCTCAATAAATTATATTTCATAGTTTGGAAAAAGCTAACTGCTTTACTGTTGAATTAATGGTTTTCTTTTCTCGGTTTTCTCCACATGGCTCACCTTCACACTAGCCATATAAGAAAATGGGCTGTCTAATATAGAGCTATATAAAGGTAGGTTCATCTTTCTCTGAACTACACACAAGGTAGATAAAGTTCAGACTTAACAACAAAGCCACTCTGTAGCATGGAGTCCAATATGACCATACCCTAACATCAGAAGAGATTACTTGAGCTACTGAGTGCATCCCAAGCAGCCCACATGTCCAGCCAAGAGGAGGTCACAAACCATCTGCTCACACACCTAACTCCAAGCACATCTACAGTTCCAAACACTCTATGCCAAAACCAGGACGTACAATACAAAATGCTACAAGTCTAAGCTACAACAGTCAGGAAGAAGAACCAAAGGCATTGCTAATGAAGAATGTTACCAGTAATGGGAATTTCTTCAGTTAAAATGCTCAGGTGATGTTAGATGATAAACCATAATGCACATTCCAAAGCATGAAAAAGTAAAAGTAAATTTGAAAAAATCAGAAAGTAATTCCTAGATTATAGCATCCAGTCTTAAACTCAGTGTAAGTTTCACTGTTCTTCCCTTTTTCTCCACCTAAAGCCAGCTACCATCTATCATGACTCCCTTTGCAATTGCAACTAAGTCCCACTCTTTGTATGTTTGCAACCATTACATCCAAGAAGATGACCGTGTGATTTTTCAAGAGGGAAGTGGCCTCCTAAAGTCAGATGTGAAGGGTCACCACTGCTGTCAGCCAGAGGATCTATGCTTGAATCAGAGACTGGCCAAAAAGCTTTCTCGGGAGTTGCCCTTTCCTAACCAATGCCACAACACCAGTTGGCTGGAGCTAGGAAAGCTTAAAGCATTTCTGTCTCCTGTCCTGGGATGCAGCGCAGGTCAGAGTTGATCGCTACATCCCTGCTGCACCGTTACAGTACCCAGGCTGGATGCAGTCCCTAGAAAATTAACCCAGCCCAAAAATCCTGTCCTAAAAACACAGCTCCCCCACGCAACCAGAGATTTCCATAGCGTAGGCACAAATGCACAGGTATTCCCTTGCACTTGCACATCCGGCCAGAAGGCAGGACTGAACACGGATGTTGGATCCGATGGTAGGACTTACCATGCCCGCTGTGATGGGGGGCAAGTGTCTGGTGACAGGACAGGAGAGAGGTTTGACACAGTCATCCCCAGATGCCTCAAGGGGCTACACGTCTTCTCAAGCCGGAAGACTGAGGTCATTGATTTGCACATTTCCAGCGGGGTCCTGCTTTGGCATGGAGCAAGAGAGAAAACACTGCAGCTACACGGTGTGCACAAGCAGGACAACTCCTTCATTTCAGCTCAGTCAGCTCTTTTTGTACTTCTGGCATTTATCAGGGAACGGTGATATTGATCTTATTCGGCCAAAATTCACTTGTGGTCATTCAAAACATTCTTGCTTAATGCTTAGCTAATAAAATGCACATATACTGTCATCAAAAGAAATAAAGCTGTATGTCAAAGCAGCAACAGACACATAAGCTACTTTTCAGACCACTAGCAACTCTACACGCTTACTTTAATAGCTTTGGAGGAAGAAACTGTACATGAGTGGAAAAGCTGAAAATAGATTAAGACAAACTATAGTGCTACAACAGCAGCATGAATCAGGGTATCACTGATCTACAACTATCAATTGCCTGTCCTGCATCCATCTCCTCTATTGCACAAAGTAGGGCAGTCCAGATCCAGTCACTCCCCTCCTTTCCACAAATTGGGTACATTATTTTTTTGTCTCCATATACTGCTTATAGGAAAATGAAATTTTCAGAAAATAACGTGAAGTCAAACTATACTTCCACTTTTGCACCACATGTCAGGAGGGGGGG
This sequence comes from Aquila chrysaetos chrysaetos, assembly GCF_900496995.4. Classification (NCBI taxonomy): domain Eukaryota; kingdom Metazoa; phylum Chordata; class Aves; order Accipitriformes; family Accipitridae; genus Aquila; species Aquila chrysaetos. Next base: position 59,421,739 of record NC_044006.1, on the reverse strand, counting down.
AGGGAATAAAGCATTTGCAGACTTTACAGTAAGCAGCCCATTTTCTAAATTCTGACAGCAACAGAGACTAAAAAAAACATTTCACCTTTACAGGTGAAAAGCATATCAGAAATGCATCACAAAATTCAGCACATTAATTCTTTTACATTTTTGTTTTAAATTAGAAAAAAAATTCCATTATTACATAAGAAAATGTGAATTCCTTTCTAATACATATCACTATAGCTATCCCTATGGCAGGATGCTCTACTAAATCTGATGTAACGAAACAACCCTCAACTTGTGCTCTCTGCACTGCCTATGGAGTAAGCAATATGACTGCTCGGGTAAAATCCACATTTAATTAAGAAGCCTACATACTGAAAAGTACTTAGCTATCACTTTGAGACAGAAACCCAGTGATAGTTTCATAAAAATCACCTGGTTTATTATTCCTGACGAAATAATATTCACCTAAGTATTTCTGTGACAAAACAACACGCCACGTGTTGCCAGCTGCCGAGTTATTACACTCGAGCATTAGCCACAGAGTGCCACGCAGCAGCAAGCCAATCTACATGACTGCTGCAGTATATACATGTCAGCATCCCTCTTGTGTAATAAAAACTGTTTGAATACTTCGTAAGAATTATCATGGGACATCAGAAGATATAGCATGGCCAATCCCCACCCAAAATTCACAGAGTTTTAATGACCACAGGCTCTAACCTTTTGACTGGCCCCTCTCCCAACCCCTGTCTTTTCCAGTTTACATTTGTCCACAAGGGCTTCAGCAAGGATCTGTTTAATGTTAACGGTAAATATTCATCAGTAGGTTCCCTATTCTGGAGTTATGAGCCATCATAAGTGTTTTTCAAGGAGGTGGAGTAAAAATCCATCATTAATCCATGTGGCACTTTTTATATAGTAGCTGAGGGAAAGTAGATTCACAATCTCCACAGTCTCACATTCTCAAATCTCTGGACTCCTTGAGGTCCTTGACCTCACACTGCCAATGCAAAAAGTTTCCACTAGATGGTGCGGGATATGTAGGACATGTAACTGTCTAGGTTATTAGTAAATATACATTCAGTAAATAGTGTTTCCCCACATTTCAGTTGCAATTCTCTTCCCTTCCAACAGAGAGACTTAGTTTATAGGAAAACCAAAATGCACATCTTGCAAAGCATTAATTCAACCCAGGATGTGTGCACACTGACTCTCCGGGAGGATAAAAGCAGTAACCCTGAAATCCTATTATCCAGTGAATTGCCTTAAAAATTAAGCGTGCCAGTTTATTACTTCAACTAGAAAAAAAAATCAAAGTCATCCCAGGGAAAAAAAAAAAAAAGAAGAAGAAAAAAGTGAGAAGTCTCTCTCTTCTTTTTTTTTATCCCCCTAAGAGAGAGAGAGAGAGGGAGGGAGGGAGGGAGGGAGAACTAGGAAGTCCAAGAGAATGCAAAAAAACCTGGGGTTCAGTCAGCCCTGTTTCAGCCCACATCTGAAGTGCTATTCTGTTTTGAAGCTGTAACTATGAAAAGACAGTTTGTCACTCAGGAATCTTCTACCAGGGACCCAACATGACAAATTCAGCTTTCTTTGGCCCTTGGCCGTGTCAGCATGGCACAGCGCTCCATCCCTCTCCCGAGAGCCGTGACAGCATGAGCTGGGGAAGGGGGTAGGAAATTAATTATCAGAACTGCTACGCAACTTTCAACACTTATTCTTTTGTAAGAATTAGTCTCAGATGATCTACACGGTTATCGTTAAGGACTTGATAAGACTCGGGTATGATACAATTGTTAATTAAGACATAATTTCTTCAGAGAAGTTTGCATTATTGAGTGAGAAGGAATGAACTCAGCTTGACTCTTGAATCGTTGAATGAATTTGCAGAGTGTGGAATAAATAATAATAATTAAAAAGAGAAAAATCATAATCCTTACTTATTTTTAACCTATACACATATTAAAATAGAAACCACTAAGGCACAACAACCATTAAATCCTACTGACATTTTTAGGCAATTTTCAGTGCTGAATAGCACGTTAAGTCTATATGCTGTTGAAAAAATTTGAAGCAAGCACACATGATATAAAGCAGAAACAGATTCATTCCCCACTGACTAATAATCAGAAACAACTGAATAAATTAAAGTGGCACAAAATACTACACCACAAAATACTACTGAGCATGTTCTACAGCACAGGGAGAAACTAAGAAGTCCACGTGGGCCACGGCTGAAACACAAAATCTGGTGCAAGAGGGAAGGGAGCAGGCAGGAGCCGTGAAGCAGAGAGGACTTGGAGACCTTCTGGGGGTGACCAGGAGAAAGCTCTCTGGGGCGGCAGGGAAAGCCCAACAAACCGGAGCCAGGCTCTTTCACTGGGGAGAGCCCCACACATGGAGCAGCTATATTGCTTTCCAAGAGATTTTGATGCTCCCCTCACAATCAGGCAATCAAAGTAAAACAGTTATGGCTTTGAATGAGCAGAGGAGGATTTTTTTATTATTATTTAGCTTCACATCTTACAGCCAACTTCTGAATTACAGGCAGTTACGAGGACAGTCCACTCTGAAAGGTGCTGCTGCAGGAAGCTCCCATTCGACTAGACTGACTTGCTGCCACCAGATTCCCCTCCTGCCCACGGATGGCTAACAAGCAATGTTTTTTCCAATAAAAGATAAGCCTATGGAGATACCAAGCTTCCATTCTCTCATAAGAGACTGGCCCACAGCCTCACGGACATCTCACCATTCAAAAAACCACAATTTCTCAATTCTCCCGGAAAGCAAATCATTTAATATCTCCTATATTCCAGGTATAAAATTAAATTCACAAGAAACTGAAAAGGAAGAAGTAACCACCTGGGGATGAAAAGATAGCCAGAAGATAGCCAGGAATCACCAGGTAAAAGGACCAGGAAAAAAAGGAAGAAAAGAAAGCGGAGAGGCAGAACTGTACCCAACAAGAAAAACCACTGAAAACAAACAGAAAAATAGGAGAGAGTGTGCTGTGAGAAGGACGTACATATTTTAAAGCTTCTTTCCAACCCTTGACAGCTAGGATATTGATTACTATTTAAGACAAAAAAAGAATAATTATCTCATAAAGACTGCAGCAAAGTTTAAACAAAAACTGGTAAATCCAAGCAACTTGTGTAATGCAAGTAACAATACAATATAAAATAAATGTTGGAACAAGCACACTGATTTAAAAATTGTCTTCCCCACTCCACAAACAAAAATTATAGTAATGTAAGGTAAAAAAAGTCAGAAGAAGAAGAAAAAAAGTTCAATGAAATAAAGCTTAAAGGTGACAAAAGAAAATAAAATTTAAAAAAAAAAAATCAAAGACTGAATATTCCTATTTTACCACATTGAAAAAGTGAAACAAAGTTAGGGTGCTTGATAGACTACTACATAAGACTGATAATGCATTATATTTCCTCTGAACAGTAACAAACTACAGGTATTCCTTCCAAATTTGAAAGTGCAGAGACAACACTGAATTCAGTATAAGTGTGAGTTACATAAACATTTGACTATTTTCTATTATAAAAACACAAGAAAATGTCATTACCATGTACTTATGATGCTGATAGATCAGCCTTTCCAACTTTTTTTATGATCGTTAGGAAATATTTCCTTGCAATTAAACTAGTTCACCTCTTCTTTCTAGGGAAGAGTGGTTAATAAAGTCATTCTCACAGTATCCTTCTCCTGTTACTGCTCCGGTTCTTTGGTTTTTTTTTCTTTTTGGGTGGAGCTCTTCCTCTTCCCTTTCTTATTTCCCTTAGTTTCCCAACTCTCTTGCTCTTGAGTGTCTTCTGAGCTCTGCTTTTTCCTTCCTCAGATGGTCACTTCTTCCCTTGCAGCTTCCCCAGTGAGGTGCCCAGCCTTAGCGAGCAGTTCCTTGGGAATGTGATAACGGCTTTATATTTTAGAATTACTTGGGAGCTCCATTTGAGGGTATTTCATTATTACTTTATAAGTCAATGCCAAGCAATTCAGTTAGACTCAAATGAAGAGGTCATTTAGCTTTATTTTTAAAAGTCGATGTACGAGACAGCAATACTCATGGAGCCAGACTATCTGGCAGCAGATGCACAGAATTACTTTATCGGGAGTTCTTATCAACAACTGTCTGGAGTTTGTGATTTTATAGATTTTTAGAATTAACTATGGTAAAACAGGTAGCTGAGAAGAAAATAAAAGTTACTTGCTTATCCCACTTCAACAGAAACCCTGTGGGAAGACTTTGCATAGTACTCTCATAAATCATTATTGCAAGTAACTTTCAAAGAACAGGGAAGAAAGGGGCAAAAATGCCATTTCATAATAAACTGGTTTTGCATTACTGCAAGCGTCATCCATATCTACCTCAGGAGGGGCTGATGTAATGTAGTCATCCCAGAGAGCCCATGATGGTACCAAAACCACCTCTCCTGCTGTGTGGGATTGTGGCACGCAGCTGTCAGGCACCGGCTACGAGAGGAGCATCCTAAAAAGCCACTCACAAGTGGGTTACAGCTGCCACTCCTGTTATGAAGTGTCCTAACAGGGAAATTCAGGAACAGCAACCACTATTTTTACCCTCCTCTGTGGTGCTCTACACCATATATCAAGTTTAACTTGTCCTTGCTTCTATCAAAGCCAATATACAGCCCTCTAAAGGGCTTCTCCTATGTCCCTGTGTCCCTGACTCTTGCTGTCCTTCACAGGGACATCAATTACAGCAAAATTCTTGCTATTCTATCTACACGAAGGTTTCCAGGGTCAACTCTGCCTGTGTGACCACTGGTCCTTTAGCTTCAGTTAATCACAATTATCCCTAAAAATGCACAGTGGTTTGCCTGTGAAAAACAGAAGTAGATGTATTTCTGTTTTTAAAAAATCATGTATTAAAAAAATGAGAGGTAAGATGACCTCACAGGGTAACCTGTGACCTACTTTTAAACTTCCCATGTAGTGGGAACTGCATCTCCTAGGGCCAGACCCTGGCACCATGGATGGAACAAAAGCAGAGGACAACCTCCAAACCAGAACACACACTGAACTGGCACGTGAGCAGCATTAGAGAGCACAGGACTCTTAGGTGAATAGATTTTCAGATAAGAGTTAAAGGACACTCTGAGAACAAGAAAAGAGATTATTACAGTGATTGCACAATACATAGGAGATTCAGTGACTGGGAGGAAAGAGACAAGCAAGACAGATGTAATACGGCTTGGTGCAACATGGGGAGGAGAAGCGTAAGAGACTAGTATGAAGGGAGCAAAATAAATAGAGCTGTAGACAGAAGTATTAAAAATCAGGGCTTTTTTAAATCGTATGTATGTTACTCTATAAAGGATTTAATTACCTCAAAATATTATGCTACAACATTTCCTTCTTCCTATACCATCAGGCTACTCACAATATGTTATGAGAAGATATGGACACTTAAAATCAGTTAATGCTAATAAAATCATTGACTTGATTCTTGTATACATCAAGAGAAAACCATATCCACAGGAATACGGCTGACACAGAAAGGTAATGTCAGCAGACTTGTTCAGCATTAGTCTGGAGCGTGTGAGTGCATCGCACCGGCAGACCTGACCCAGCCTGTGGACCAGGGCAGCAGCTCCACACTAAGTCCCTTCTCTCTGCATCAGTTTAAGGCAGGGCCCATCTGCTGTCTCTGAAGCTGGTGGAGCCTTGCACCCACAGGTCTGGCCCCTTTACCTCCTAAACAGGTTGACCTCTTGCTGACCGGGACAACCAGTCAGCCGTGGGGGCCGGTGCTGGTTGTTTCAGGCCATACTGAGCCCTAACCAGCTGCCGGTGTTCACACCTATGCCCTGCTCCTGCTTACTAGACCAGGCATAGCCTACAGGACCAATTTCCAGTCTGGGCTAACACAAAGCTGTTATCTCATGGTGTGATTTGCTTTGCTGATGCCCGGGCAAGCCTTGGGGGTGCCACAGTACCAAGACAATTACAGCAACTGGATAAAGAACAACTCACTAAGCAAGCACAGTACCCTATGTACCTCCAGCACCACATTCAGCTCCTTTTAATTTATTTGCAGAGTTCCATATAACGAGCACTTATATTTTTTGCCCTTGACACTCTCTTATAAAGCTACCCCCCAATATTTTTTTTTTTAGATATGTTCTTTTTCATTTCTATTTTAAAATGCCACTCAAGTACAATGCTTTGTTCTGCAAAATGTGTCCCTTGGCTTCAGATATGCATTCCAGAAACGTACTATTTCTAATTTGGGGGGGGTGGGGGGGGGGGGGGGAGGCTTCTATATTCAAGCCACTGCTATATTCAAGCAGCACAGGCCAGCAGACTTAGATAAGCTAAGGAATCAGATTAATGTAGTCTGTCCTTTCCAAACCAAAACCTTACTTACATGCATGTTTGTACTTATCTTTCCATTCATTTTAACTTGTGAGAACTCAATCCAAGCCTATTTACTAGAGCCAGCTGTTTTAATGGCCTCATTACTTACCCAAACCCACATCTCAATAAGCTTGGGGAAGCTGCCAAAGGATTTGGCTGAACCTCTTACAAGGCCCCATGATAAATGGTATCTATCATTTTATTATCTCTCTCAGTGATACGAAGGTCTGGTTGGATTCTCCAATTCTGGATGATTAAAGAACAGCAGTGAGTTTCTGCTTTCCACCCATCATTAACAAGAAGATTGTGACTGCTTGGACACGCAGGCATTACCACTACAATATGTACCCTGTCACCTCCAGGCTCAAATGCTGGAATTCGCAGTAAATCAAGCAAAACCCCTGGGGTATATTCAAACACCAGGGTACTTGCTGCCTGTTACCTTCCTGAAACAAGACTTCCAACCTATGAACTTTGCAATTGGCTAGGACACTGGTGGTTTTCCACCACAGCAGCTAAGTGGAGACACTCAGCCCAGCTCACCACGGTACAGAAGAGCAGGAATAAAGGCCACAGAGCGCCCCACAATGAGCTCCCTCAGAGTTTGAGCTCATTTTCCTGACACCTGAAGTTGACCAGTTTACTTTCAGAGAAGACCGCAAAAAATCAGGCTTTTGAGCAGACAGTTGGGAACAGCTGCAGTTCTCCTGGAAACCCCAGGATGGGATGCTTCTAAGGTAAAATATCTTCTTTGGTGCCACACACCTCCCTGCATCCTTCTTTTTGCTGACCTTTTCATTGCATTTCCATCACTTCTGATGTGTTTGTTAACAAAGCACTGCAATAACATGCAAAACACAATGTAGGATGGGAGAGAACAACAACCAGAGTCCTTAAAAGGGCCGTGCATAAGGCAGGAGGTAGCTGTAAGAGCAGGAAAATAAGAAACTCTACTTCTGTGCAGAACTGCTGCTACTATAAAGGTGCATGTAATTATTACAAAATACACCCAAGACACACAGACTGGTGATTCCCCTGAGATGATTTCTACAACCGAATTTCTCCTTCACATCTGAACAGTATTGCAACTGACAGTTTTTAAACTGCTTGACACTTCAGGCTTTTCCTGTTACCTGAGAAAAATGACATTTCTGAGGTTCTATATATGATCTTCTACAACACTACTATGGTGTGAGGTGCTTATTTCTGGTAGACCAAGAGAGAGATTCCATAAAACATTAAGACAATTAAATGGTCTAAAAAAAAAAAAATCTCTCATGCATGATATGAGTTAGTTTCTCTTACTCCAAGTTGTACTCACCATAACAAAGAAATATGGCTCTGCACGACAGTGGCTATACATTGAGGGGAGCCCCAGCTCTCCACCACCAGTCCAGGAGCTAGGAATGGGCTCCCAGCAGGGACAAACCCGAGTAAAATGAAAAATCCACTATTTCCTTCAAGTTTTCATGTAATACCCCAGCAAGTCATCCTAGAAGTCTTGCTACTGACTACAAGTGAAAGAGGTCTCTTCACCGTTACTCTTCAGAAGTGTGGAAAGCACTCAATCGCCAAGGCGCATCCAGACCATGTAGAGCCAGCTGAGAGCAGAAATGGCACCTCTGGAATTCAGGCACTGATATGCATGCAATGGGACATGCTACAAAAGTAAATACAAATGGAGTTTAAAGCATTAGGGAAAGAGAGGAGAAATTAATTCTCTGTGCAGAGACAACTATTTAAAGGGCTGCAATTCTTCAAAAGGTCTCCTTTTTCTCACTGGAACATGTTGCAGGTGGCTGTCCTCACCCCATCTCTCCCTCCTCACCAGAGAAAGGCTGCCCAGGATTTACTACTCCAGTCTTTATTACAGATAAAATAAAATTCATCCTTCTTAACACAGATCAACAGCTAAAGGTATAACCCCAACAATATTCTCAAGTCCCCAGCAGTTTCCAGCTCAGTTTTTATGACCTGTTACACAGGCATCTCACCAGCTATGCCACGGGTCTCTTGCATATTTATCAGCTGTTCATATTCCAAGTAAGGTTAACCTTTTTTAAAAAAAAATTAGTAATATTTACACTTTTCATTCTTGGGGTACCTTCAGACATTTGGCTCGATTTCGGACTTTGAGTTTACTGCCTTTACTTTTGGGCTGTTTTCCTATCGTGCTCCTATATTAGACTGCTGGCGCAGTCTAATAAACCAGCTCATAAATTTGTCTCTACCTTTTTAATATTTTTCACACATCTTGTTTTAGCAAAGGTTCAAAAGTTCATTAGCAAAATGCTACTTATCTCTCTGCTCACTGAAAAGTCTTATGACAGATAATGTCAAGAAATTTAACACAATTATGACAACTAAATTACATAGTACTACATAGATCTTGTAATGTTGCAGAAAACATTGTAAGTAATTAACTGTTGTTAACAGGTTTACACTGACTCACCAACACATACTTAGACCCAAACCTGAACTGCTAATAAGTATGTCAGTAATTTTTGTAAGGAATCAGACTGAATTACTCCATGGCAGGACATGACTCAGTTTGCTTATTGTTTTCCTAATAGAGAAAGGAGGATTACAGCTGATTCCCTACTCATCTATGCATCCTGGAGGACTTTGTAGAAGCTTTTTTCATAGTATGAGAAGCCTACATTTCCCTCTCTGCCCCATCAACATCCACCAGCAAAGTCACACGGCCACACTTCTAAAATAACTTTCCTTCGAGAAGATCCAAGTGTGAAGGGGAGCAGGCACAAGGCTACAACCTACACTTGGAAGACGTTATTCTGCTGTAATCTAGAGTGGAATGTGCCACCTGGAACAAAGGTACTTTCAGTGTACATGGAAAAGCATATAATGCATGGGAAAATGGTATGGAAAAAAAAAAATCACCATTTAATGGACAGCAATTTACCTGCACGGACATTTTAAAGCGTTCTTAATTTACAAAAATTAGTATGTGAATAAATTTACAAAAATTAATATGTGAATAAAATTTACTTGTAAAAACAGACTGGCTGCCTCCATTGGGTTTTCTTCAGTAAATGCAGAAGGATATTATATGCAGAAATGAATCCTTTATTCAAGTCAACATTACTTTTACTTCCTAGTTCTTGCAAGGGATCTATGCAAGGATAGTGAACAAACGATATCACCCCAAAAATTCTTACTTTAAATAGTGAACACATTCAAGTACCAATATCAATAATTCCCCATAATCAAATTCTCCCTTTTGCTTTGGGCTAAAAGACAAACACTTCATTTGACACATAATATTTATTTTCAAATTAAGCTCCAAACTAATCTGTACCCTCCTAGCACTTGTATCTCTGAAACTCCGTGAGCAACATGCCAGACAGACTTATGCTGGTAACAGTTGAGTGGTTTCCAATTTACACTGCTTCAGAAATTACCATCAGCATGTACAAACGTCCTGCTGTTTCCTGGTGATGTAACTTCATAAATAGGAGCCTATAGTACAGGCCATATAATGACAAGTATCAATTAAAAAAAAAAAAAAAATCCAATCAACTCTACTAGGATTAAAAAAAAAGTTGTTATTTATTGTCTCTCATTAATCAAGCTGTCACAATTCTATTTTTTTTATAAATAAAGTCCAGACATTTTACTGAAAAATACTGTGACAGGTGTTTGCCCCAACATTTTAAAGTTCCCCAGAAATCTTATAAAGGGAAAGGGAACAAAAAAAAACTCATAAAAATGCTCCAAGTAATTTTAAGTTTATGATATTCCCTCCTAGAATAACAACTAAAATGAAATCATGGTTCAGGTCTATGGAAAGACAGTGCAGTAACCAGTCTTAGATTTATTTTCAACAACAACATGGAAAACCAGTGTCACAAATGTGTTTCCCCATTCACAGAAAGAAACTGAAGTTAAACATTAGGTAAAAAGCCTTTTCAGCAGTGTAAACACAAATATTTAGTAAAGTTTTCAATGACTCTTCATACGATTCTACGGTTATTAGAATAGCAGTTTCAAGTAAGATAAAATATGACCTTGGATGAGTTAATATACATTTTATCTTATCAGGCTACTACTGAGGAAATCAAAAGTTCATTGAAATAATGCATTCATGTTAAAAAAAAAAAAAAAAGAGAGAGTGCACAGACACGTTTGCAACAGTGACAGAAGTGCTCTTAGTTTGATTGAAACAAGGCAACACAATGACTGAGTACTTAGTACTCAGTACGTACTCAGTAAAACTACTACCGTAGTAAAAAGTACTGAATGTCAGAAAAAGATGAAGTGCTAAAGCCATGTGCATACACACAGCTCTGAAGGGAGCAGGAAACAGTACTCAAAAAATCTGAAAAAAAAAAAAATTAAAAAGCACTCAGTACATGTCATACAGTCTGTTAAAAAAAGGCAGCATGTGTATTAGGACAAACTGAAAGCCCATAAGTTTCTAAATGAGAGTTTTAATGATTTTCAAGTTGCAGGCAAACAACATCCTGGAGGAAAGCAATTGTTCTGCATGCAAGCGATGGAAAAAATTAACTATGTTGCCTTGGCCCTCCAGCTGTAGGATCTGCTCTGCTCTTGTTCACGGCGGTCGACTCAGCTACTCAAAGGATTAAAGAAACAGGAAAAGACAAAACTCCAGCACCAGGCAGTCATTTCTGAGTTAGTAAATTAAGCAATTTGTTCTGCAATTGCAACGGCAGCCAGCATCAGCAGAAACTCAGTTTCAGACTGGAGAGAGCAGCTGACCCTTCATCTGCAAATTAAGCAGTATTGTGCTGCCATGTCTGAAAGACATTACTTAGTGCCAAATCTCATTTGAAATGGTTCATCCTTTGCCTTTCTCCCTGGAAATACTATCAATTTAAGGCACAGTCCAGTGCTTCTCTGGACATCGCTGGGTGTGTACACTACCAGCTCCCTTCACCCAGCACAGCCAACGTGAAAAAGCCGCTCCAGAGCCAGCAGTGGAGACTGCCCTGATATTCTGCCTCCCGCATCCACGACTGTCAGCGGTGCCTCCAAACACAGCCCTGAGCTCCACTGCCACCATGGATCTCCCATCTTAAAAACAAAACAAAAATAAAAAAGCCACCCACAGGACCTCCCTTCCCCCACAAGCTGTTCAAGCACCTCTAGTTTAGAGAATACAGGTTCTTTTTTTCTCCAGAAAGTCTTTTCAACCCATCTTTAAACAGAACCGAACATTGCAGACATGTATCAATATACATAATTTCACTGGCTTTGAATTAGAGTAGTCATATCAGAAAACTAAGCATAAACATGCCAACTGATCAGTGTCTTTCCAAATTCAAACTTGTTCTTTTTATCCCTGGCAAATTAAATCCTTTGTTTGGACTGCAAAGATTTATCCACCCTATGGTACCTCATGCTTGGCTTAACTATGCTTCCACAAGATCCATCTTCATGAGCTTTTATTGACTTTTTTTTAAAGCATCTGAAGAGGGTGCTGAAAGTTTCTAATTTTCTCAGGTTGCATGATATGATTAGTTGTTCACCAAAATGCAAACTGAAGTATAAAAGAAGGAAGTCTCACAGAGCGCTCCAGAGTTATGCGATGGTGGAGGTTTTTGATCAACGTAAGGACCCAGCAAGCAGTTTCGTTCGACTCATTAGCAGCACCCTGGATCGTGCCATCTCCCTGTTCCATTCCCATAACCCCTCCTGCACTTGCAGCGCTCTTAAATAAAACAGATGCTCCTATGAATCCCACAAGAAGTTTGTTATATACAGTTAATTATTTGCGACATCTGTTAACACAATACTCATTTGAAATCAGCCACTGATGGCAGAGGTCAAAGCAATGACAAAGCCATCAGCCTCTGCAACACGTGGGCTGCTTCTGCCCTGCTTCAGTGGATGGGACGAGTCCTGCCTGTGGTCACACAACAGCCTTGTTCTGATGTTGTCTACAGAGATAGAAATTCACTTCAAAAGCATGACATCACTTTAGCAAGAGTTTTTTCCCCTCGTTTTTTATTTTTTGGTTTTCTTCTCTGGTTTCAAAACCAGGAGGGTCAGGCAGAAAAATGTGCCCAAAATCAGCATCTGTGCAGTCACACTTGGGGAGAAAGCAAGCAATACACCAGGCAGAAAACAGCCAAGGAGAGGAAGTTAGAGCAAGTTAAGCAGAGGATGCCAGCCCAGGCAATCCAGCTGAAGCACTGCTTTGCAGCCAACCGCAGCCAGAAGGAAAACTATAGCAAGAAGCCATAGAGGCATGACCCGGAGCCAAGGGATAAAGAACGTCGAGCTGAAGGACAGGATTAGAGGAAACATAAACGCAACAAGTTTTAAGATCAGGTGTGCAGCCTGTAAATGTCAGCATATTCAGACCAAAGAACCGCAGTACACCTGGATCTGTGAGGGCTCATCCACCGTCCTCATCACCATCTCCTCTTGTTGGTGCTAACTTTTCCCAACACCTCCCCAAGAGCAGGAAGCTCCTTCCTCTACGTGTTTTTAACACATCTCTATTCCTCTCTGTCTGCCAATTATTCCACTTGCAGCCCTTTATCCTCCCACTGACTCCCCCGTGTGCTGCCATTTATACAGCACTGCTGTTTGGAAACAGGCACCTACTCGCTTCCTTTCATCATTCAGTCAGTTTGACACCCTGCCTACCACTTGCCTCAGGATTTTATGCTGAGGATTTTTCAGCTTTCTGGTGTGCGTTGTCAATTGCCTGCCAAGCCCCACGTAACATCAAGCCCCGGTAATAAAGCCGCTGCCAGTGTGATGTCCCACCGATTCCCTTGGGGAACCAAATCCCTTGGGTTTCACAACAGGACTGGGCCCTGGAAGGTCCTCAAAGACTTTGCATGTTTCTGTAAGCTCCCTGTAATGCTCAAGGACTCCAAAATACCAACAACACCCTCTTGTTTGCATTCATGGAAACCTATCCCGAAAGCCGAACTGGACACAGGAGCCCAGACTGCAGGTGGCACCACGCTTTGATGAGCACAGATCCAGGCGCGACTTCGGAAACAGGTTTGGTTCACAGAGAAATTTTGCTCTCACGCAGATTCAAAATGCCACCTCTGATCTGCGCAGCACTGGAGAAAGAGCAGGAGCCAGCTGTTGGGGGGCAGCAGGGATCCAGACCACTATGTAGTAGCCTCACACACTACTTTACCTGCTTTTGCACTCCCACGAACTGGTGGAACAAACTGCAGGATCCTGTAGACTTCAAAGTGAAGTTTCTTTTCTCAATCTTCCCTCTTTCTGTTGTTCTTTAGAGAAGGGCAAGACCAAAAACTACACACAGCGTAGTGCTGAAAATGTCCAGCTCATTTTGAGGAAGATGTTCTTAGAAGCACAATCCTCATTAAACCTGCACAGTAACAGCCTCACATGTATGTATACACACGTATGTGTAAGTATACACATGTATGTGTATGTATACACAAACCCTACAGCTGCAATCACTGAATTGGTGGCAGACGCTTCCTCAAGAAGGCAGATAGACCTATGGGCATGTATTTTGGGTCCTAAACCTCTTTCATGCAACACCTTTCCATACTCTGCACTTCAGTCATTTCAATAGTTCAAGAAAACATCTAATGATATGAAGCATCAAGAGATGTATCAAGTCAAGAATATTTCAGAATATGTTATAATGCCTTCATCAGCGTGCTTTGTACAGACTACCTCATATGCATGAAATTAAAACCACTTTCCTCTGTCCCACACACTCTTTAATTCACAATGAAATACAGTATACCAAAGCATCCTTCTGCTTTTGCAGTACTGGGCCCTAAACTATTGGCCATAGCTTAGCAAGGTCTTTGTCTCTCATTAACAAGACCTTAATGAAAGATAACCTGTATAATGAACTAAAGATCAACAAAATTACATACAAATTCCTGTTGGTTTTGGTTGTTTGGGAGGGTTGGGGAGGGGGGGTGTTTCTTAAGCTGATTACTAATAGAAATTGTACACCAAGGAAACCATATTTTATCTTACGAGCTTTCTGAGAGTAGGACTTCATTTATATGAATATTCTACATAACCAAAGAGATTAAATGTGTTTTTCATCTGATATACGTGCATTTAATGTAGAATCTTTCAAAAACAACATGAGCACATATTTCAAAGCAAAAGAAATAGCCATTGTTTTCTTTTCTGTGATATAATCATACGAAAACTCAAGCAAAATGAAAAAGGGGTAGTTATCTCTTTCTGCCTATTTTTTTAGAATGTATCACATAAAAAAGAAAAACATTATTTCTATGCTAAAGCTCACAAATAGGCTTAATGCACTAAGAAGTGTGTGTGTGTGGGGGGTGTTTGTTTATTTTTTAGAAGTAGCTCATTCCAGTGAAAATATCATCTTCCTTTCACTCTGTAAACTCAGAAGACCTAGGGTTACATATTTAAGTACTAGCCCCATATGGGAAAGCCGCCTACAGATACATTGATGCACGACCAAATTCTCCTTGCAAATACCAGAACTTGACTTAAGTTTTTATATATATATAGTTATGTTTTCATATATATATATATATATACACACAGAGGCATTAGACCAGACCTGGTATGCACTGGGCAAACAAGAACTCCTGCTGCTACAAAATTGATTGAAAAAGGTGAAAACACATGAAACCTCAAAAAATGTTACCTTAAAATGGCTGCATTCAAAGATTAATTCAAAGTTAGGACACTTCATGAAAACACAACTGAAGTACAGTAGCAGCCAAGAAACAAAGTGTTTTATTAATCTCTCCAAGTTTTTCCATACATTTCTAGCAATTTTTATTGTAAATGTCAAGAAGCACTAGCAGATTTCTTCAGCCAAGGTTAAAAAAAGTAATTTGTGCACTAACTTACCTGCTTTTGTATGCAAGATGCTGTACTTGCACACAGAATACTCAGTTTCCTTTTGGATCTAGTTTATTTAGAAGTCAGACCCAAAGGTGCCTAAAATAAGTGCTTAAATCAAAACTGTATTTAGGAATCTATGCGAACGTGACTAGTTTTCCAGATATATGCAGCGTGCAGAATTCCCACTAAAGCCAAAGAAGTTGCAGAACTTAATACATATTAAACAAAACTACAGACATGTAGTAAGAGGTACTCTTTTCAGCATTCACATGCTGATGTTGGCCCCAACTGTACGTATGAGGTATATTCCTTTCCTTTTCCAGTTTTCATACAAATGGCCCTGAAATAAAAAGCAAAACTGAACCAGATCCTGAGATTTAAAAGCAGATCACAATTAACTGTTGTGTTGTGGATACAAGTGTTGCTAAGGTAGTGGAAATTCCACAATCTCTTGGATTAAAATCAGTTTTCCCCCACAAGAAAAAGCACATGTGCTTTTGCATAGGAAATAATTTCCAACATTTTATAAAATTCCTTTTTAGGCATCACTTCCCTCTTAAACAAAAACCACAACTGAAAACTGCCTTGTCTCACATTTAATAGACAGACAAAAGCATATTTAAAACCATGCACCATAAAAAGTTTTACAGTCAAAAGAGAAAAAACACATTAGAAGCTCTGGAAAAAAAATAAGGTACTTAAGAATACATGGTAAGTTGTTTAGGTTCCAGGTACAATAAAATATTAGTAAGTTCACAATCATTCAGGTATTTTAAAACAAGCTGTTGCAGAATTCCTCAGGAAGGCAGAAAAACTAAGGACACCACCTGCTTCCACTCACAGTCCATCCCCCCCAGCCCCACATTCTCTCTCACACACTGCCAGAAAAAAACATTTCATGTGTGCCTGCATGTTTTTAAAACATGAGAAAAATAAAATATTCAGGGGAGAGGGGATTTTTTTAAAGTGTCATCGGACTCTTATGAGGTGGAAAAAAAAAGGAACTATCTTTTAAAATAACAGCAGTTTATTGATAGAAAAATGAACATTTCTCCTAGATGTAATTTTAAATCCAACAATTTTAAAATTAACAGTTAGATAACACGTATGCATAGGCACATTGTTTTTGCAGTACCTAGAGAAAATAAGGAAAATTCATGAGACTATGTTGAAGGTGGTACAGACTCTAAACCATTTTGGACCTGCTGCTATGTTCCCAGATTTGAGTAAGGAATGTTACTCTTCACCTTCACATATGAGCAGACAGAAACCTCCAAACTTCTAAACATGCTGGCAT
Source organism: Aquila chrysaetos chrysaetos (assembly GCF_900496995.4). Lineage (NCBI taxonomy): Eukaryota > Metazoa > Chordata > Aves > Accipitriformes > Accipitridae > Aquila > Aquila chrysaetos. The sequence goes on along the minus strand of NC_044006.1, from coordinate 59,405,229 downwards.
AGTGTTCAGATAATAAAGGTAAGCTCAAGAATGGTGAATAGTTTTCTACCAAAGACCTTCAAAACTCCAAATTACACAAGAATTAGCCTCATGACAGGTGTCCAGTGGGGTTTTTTTTTTCCCTTTATTTACTTTGCTAATATGAGTGACCTTACTAATAAACACCTTTCCTCACTCCTGCTACTACCTTAGCAGTCAAATTAGGCATAATTTCTCACCTTTAGGAAAAGCAACAGAAGTAGAATAGTTATAAATCTTTTTTTATTCAGAAATGGCTACAACTTTTTAAAATTACTTTAAGATTCAAAGATACGTTTCTACAGAAAAAAAAGTTTAAGATGTCCTGTAAATCTGTCATTCATTTAATTTAGGTATGTCCTGAGGTCTCCTATATTAAAGCAATGAACTGGAGTCAATGACAGAATACTTTCTTAGGTGATTATTTAAAGATCAGTAGATCTTAAATCTGGACCTCTCTTGTTATAAATGTTCTTATGAAGCTCATTACCAAGCTTACTTTAGGCAGTTAAGAAAACGAAGAGTCAGCACTAGCATTAAGTGAAAGTTGCATGTGGGAAAGGACATCCTCAAGCCCTTCCACACTTCTCAATTGTATTGGATTTACCCTGGAGATCATCTACTACACACACTTCCTTTAAAGCATATTAAATACTAGTAAAATAAGGTAAAACTAGAAGCTTACAAAAAATCTAGCAAGTAGTCCTATGACTGTCATATGCTGTTAGTTGCCAGTTTTTACGCCTTTTGCTCGTAGTTACTCCACCATGGACATCCCTTAGCCCAGCTACAGCAAGCGCTCAGGCGATACTGAGCATCTGACAAGCTGTTCCAACAAGAGGCTGCTAAATTTTGAGCATTAAACAGCTAATGTAGGAACAGCACTACCAAATCATATTTAAGGCACTCCAAATTCTTGTCATGTGGTACCAGCAGCTTTACTCCTTTGCTTCTTCTGATGCTCTCCTGATTTTCAGACCAACGATTTACAGGTGTGCAAGGTAAGAACACCACACAACTTCTGAAAACCGGTATCACAGAGATTGCAGATTTCTGGAAAACTCTTACCTTCGATGGGAACTCACATTTGATTCTGAAAAATTTAAACATAAAATAATTTAGGAGGATCTCAGAAGATGAAAAACTCCCAAGCAGCATCTTTTATTCGAAACACTTACAGGTAACACAAAATGGAAAGAAAATAGCGGGATCCTACGAAATTTAAATAATGTGCTTTCAGGTTTACCACACAGCTGTAGAGAAAAGACATAAGCTAGGACAGTAGAAACTCCTCTATTTGGCAGTAGGACCAGAGCAGGGAGCTCTCTGCAATGGGGCAGAAGTGCCCTGAAGCGGAGAGCTCTGTGGCTGCCTCCACAGCTATTTGTATCTGCTTTGCCTTCAGAGCTCACCAACAACATTGCCAATTACAGGAATAGTTTTTGAAATGTGAGTATGGGTGCTCTGAAAGCTGGACCGAGACCAATAACTCATTTTGCAGACATCTAGCTAGTTATTCAGATGTTAATGGTCTTCAGCCACTACAGTCAAGACTGAATTTAAACCAGTACCCTAAGAGAGAATAATACCATTTCCTCACTACCTATCTCATCAGCCATCTAATGCTTCCCAAAGCACTAAAGATTTTCAAGTGCAAATATTGCTATACCTCTGACTGTTGCTATGCAACACTACGTCGTATATTTCCTAGAAAGATGTGAAGAAAATTGGACTCTTGATCCTTAGCTTAACTACTATTACTCACCGCCATATCTGCTATACACAATTTGGATTAATACTCATTGAGAAAACCAGGTTATAGTCTTCAACAATTTACTTTCAGAATCTGGGCTCTGCTCCAATGTATTTCCCCCCTCATTTAATATTTAATTCTTTTTTGAACATGACCTGCCCTTCAATTTTAAGAGAAACCATCCGAGTTCTTCATTCAGCTATATTATAGTCATTTTGCTTCAGAATTGCTCCCACAACAGTATCAGGCATGTCTTAGGGATAATTATGTTCTATGGTTATAAAAGTTAGCATTGCTGGAATGCAAGAGGACTAAAAGTACATCGCACACACAAGGTTCATAACGCAGCCCTTCTCATACACACAGGTGAAGTAATCCCACCCCATAAACAACCTCCCACACACACAACTCCTCATCCTCAGGCGTTCTGGGACAACAAATCACCATATCAATCAGCATAACTTTCAGAAGTAACAGCAGGATTTTTTTTTCTTCCTAAGGCCAATTATTTGCTCCTCTGTAGACACGCAGACATTTTTAGTAACACTTCTGGATAATCAGCTTTATCAGCCAGATGGTACATTTTTTGGAACGAGAGACACGGGCTGTTTGTTTCGCCACAAACTGGGGCAATCCATTTTGATAAGAATTTAATTCACAGTTAATACAGATTGTTGGCATCTGGTTTTATATGAATTGATTGCACAGAGAAATAGGGTCAAGATCAGCTCTGGGTAAGAAGACAGACAGATCTAATGGTGAACTCCTGTCACTGTACGTCAGAGTGGAATTTGGCTAACCAAAAGATGTCCGAGCCCCAGCAAGACAGAGCATGTGTTACATGTGCCCCCTACCAATGCATTAAAAAAAAGGGAGGAAAGGGACGACACCAGTAAATGGTCTCCGATTTCACTTGGGTACACACACCAACAGCAGAGTCCTTTATGCTGTGACATACAGCTGTGCTTTTCAGTACTTGGGCTTCATAGTACCTAAGTTAAGAAGAGATTAGTCAACAAGAATTACAAGACTGATACAGTTTCACGTAAAGTACACATTTTTTTAAATTATGTTTTTTTAACAGTTTTAGTGTAGTAGATTCTTTTGATAAAAAGTTAATCTGCTGATCAGGATCATTGAAAGTTCCAAGAATTGCACAACATTTACATTGCATTTACAGTAATTTCCATAGCAATTTTCCGCAAATCGGTTCACCTTGTTTCTCTCCAAACTCACACTAGGCCTTTCTTTATCACGTTAGAAAGCTGGTAAGTGAAACTGTCTTTGGGGAAACATCATTTCAGAATACATACTTAAAGTGCAAACTGCAGATAGATTTTGAGAATGTGAATAAAATTATGACCAGACCTCAAAATATTTACTTTGAGATTTAGCATGTGTAGGGTGCAAGACTACAAAACTGATGTATGGCACAGAAGATTATTTTATCCTTTGCATAATAATACACTTGATACCTGTTCTATTTTCTGTTTACATTATTTTATAGTACCTGAACTAGATAATTTAAAAGCAGAGTTATGAATCTAATACAAAATGGACATTTTCCTGCACATCTCAACTGCTTTCTGACAGAGACTCTGCTAGAGTCACAACCACAATAAGAAGGAACAAAAATAGTTTCCCATCAAGTGGGGAAAAAACAGTTCCCCTTAGGCAGTTTCATCATATAAAGCTCTTTATTCACTGAAAATTAAAGGAATCATGGTCCCAAGTCACAAAATAAGCACACACAACAGCATGTTTATGCTGTTCACTGATTTCGAACAGTGCTCCCAACCCTAAGCATTGGAAAAAAGTTATGACCCAAGAAAAAGATGACTCATGGTTATTAGAGAAGGAAATTCAGAGTTTTTTTCATTCGGTCTTAGATATTTCACCCTTCACAGTTTCCATCTTCATGTTTTTCTGCAATAATGACAAAGGCAAGGGATTACAGGCATTTGAAGAACTAAGGCTGCATCTCCCACAATCACAAGACTTGGAGATGAAGCTGTAGATAGCAACACAAGGCAACTGGGTAAAATCTCAATAGCTACCAAAAATCAATCAGAGCATTTCAATACCCCCATCACAGCCACTCCCAGCGGCCACCTGCGGGCAATACCGCACTCCTTTGCGACCACAGAGTCTGTTACCGCTTCACGTGGCGGCAAGTGGACTTCACCACCACCTCTTCCTCCTTGGGTCCCACGCAACGGGCCAGCTCTTCTTTCAAGTTTACAGTAACCAGCAGA